>NW_028288993.1:4102500-5352500 GCF_059628265.1 Tinamus guttatus | reverse complement strand
GATTAAATCAACAACTAGCTCTAATGGGTCTGTATGATGATTATACATGATGGTCTGGCTTTATATCATAATATAAACTACATGAGGATGGTATTCCATCCCTGTCCCTCAAGTCATAGATAAAAACTGCTATCTTCCATGTTGCTATTTAACACTTCCACAAATTAAGCTATGAATAAGGATGTTGCTGTATGATCTTGTTAAAATCCCTCTCCCTGCAGCCCGTCTGAATTTTCTGAGGTGCCTTAGTTCTATTATTTTGACGTTTTCCCTCACTTGGGGAAATTACTGATTTGGCCAGAAAGTGATAACTGCAGATTCTGAGAGTACATGCTCAGCTGCTGAGGCAGCTCCTCCTTTTATCTGAGTACCTGGGATTTTTCATACTGTTTAGGCCTCCTCTCACTGGCTCTTAAAAAGGAACCCCTACAGCCTTTTCACATGAAGAGGCTTTGAACTGCCTTGCCCTAACCTCACCTCAGCTTTCTCTGCTCAGCTTTCCAGAGCTACTTTTGGAAGGGCTGCATGCCAGGAGCAGATGGGAGCCTGTGCAAGGTGTGCATTGGAGACAGCGAGCTGGAAGGGGGCAGAGTCTCTAGCAGATGTGCTGCCAACCACAATGAGCTCTACTATGGCAATGTGGGAGCTCTCAGGTAAACTTTTGGTCTGGGTCAGAAATGAGTTATAGCCAGTATTGGTTTATTATTTTGCTAATCATTTTATCTGGAGGATTTTTAAGCTGGTGGCTGTGTTAGTTTTTGCTAATATGTATTTTATTTTAGTTGCAGTTGCTATGGGATGTGCTGTTGATTGGTAATTTAAAGCAGTTATAAAATTATTTTCGGAGAAAGACAGTGCTTCTAAATATATTAGGCTTTAAGTGGTGGTGCTGGCCCATTTAAGAGAATGGATGAAAAACATAAGTTCAGAGAGAAGAGGTAATGTGTTAAGAAGCAGTGAGGGTAGAGGTGGTGATTAGAAATTATTTGAAATTTAAAAAAAAGAGTACGAAATAGTCAGAGACAGAGGCAGAGAATTTTAAAGGTGAAAGCACTCTCAGAATACTTGTAATGCATTTAGTTGAGTGAGTTGTTCATAGGCACAGACACAGTGCAAGAACTTTGATTTGAGAGCTGCTTTAAAGGATGAAAGGGCCAGTCTTGTCTCTCTATGCAGTGAATTAGCTTATATTGCATATAATTATTTGTAAAATATTCTTGTAAAAGAAGGCATATAATTATTTATGAACAACAGTGTAAACACTGCCCATGCAGATCTGTACCAGTGTCACTAATTTGTTTCGTACAACAACTAAGAAACTTCACATGAAGGGAATCGTACCAACTACTCACGTTTTAGCTTTAGATATCCCGTCATGTTGTAATGGCTGTCACTACATTCATTTTTAATTTTTTTTTTTTTACTTGCTGTAGGTGCCTCGTTGGCAATCCCAGTGGAAGGAGCTTTGGAGATGTAGCTTTCTTGGAACACTCTAACCTGCTCCGGAACATAAGGAGTGAGATGCAGTTTTTTTCTCTTCCTTTGAGAATATTCATGTGTCAGTTTCTTCCTGCACAGTGACTGTGATTTCTAGGCATCAGTGTCCACAAGTTTAATCTGGATTCAAAAAGCTGTGTTTGTGACTGGAAAATTGTAAGAACCTTCCTGCGTGTATGTATTCTAGTAAAGCTAAAGATTCTGATACTGTCCAGTTTTAGAAAATTAAAGAATCACTGAGTGCAAAAATCAAGGGTGTGGAAAGCATCCTAGGAAACTGTGCTGTTTTTTGGAAAGCTCAATGCTTTGAAAAGCAAGAGACTCTTCAATCCTTTTTTTTTTTTTTTCATAAGTCGCTATGGTGCATATAACCTTGTTTTTAATCAAAAAGGAACAAAAGTGACAAATAGGCAGATACCATAGGCTTATTTGCACTGAAATGCTCTATGGCTTCATCATGACACTGCAACTACCTCCTGTGGTTTCACAGGCAGTCATGGAATAAATAGTTCAAATAATAGGTAAAATCACTGAAAACTATTTTGCCTTTCACAGTTACTAAAAAAAGCCTTTGTTAGTACAATGAGAAGTGCTTAACTTCCACTGGGAGATACTGATGGTTTGCAACAGACTAGCAGTTCGATTTTGCGGGTGAAAATGTCTGTCATTCCTGCAGTCTAAGTTTCCTCAATCTCTACTACTAATTTAACTACTCTTAACAACAGATAACATGTTACCCTTTTCATAGAGATGAGGAGGAAAGGAAACCCTGTTTTATTCACTTAGATAAAGCACATGGTGTGATTTCAGTTTAGGTAGTTTCATTAGCTGAGAGAGACCACTGTAAAAAAGGAGACTGTGAAGTTGAGTGGGGTGATGAGGAACAGGAAGCTGACAAAAATCCATGCAGCAATGATCAGTTTGTATGGAGAAGCAAAGGGCGTGCAAGCTGAATTGCCTTGTTTTCAGGAAGTGATCTTACTATAAGTGAAGATGAGGCATAATATCTTGTTGTATGTCTTGCTGTGACTCTGTTTTTTAAGCTTCCTGATATATTTCCTCAGCAAAAACCCCAGCCTTCTCCCTCTGCATTCCCAACAAAAGACTGTGTAGCGCACTGCACTTCTTGAACACATTCACTGAACTCTTTCTCTCAATAGTTAAACTTTGCATGAGATTCACACTATTTCCAGCTTTTGTTTTTCAATAGGATTTGCTTTCACTTCATCTTCTTTGCAGATCTGGACATCTCTGGTTGGGCCAAAGGTTATAGTCCTAGTGACTTTGAGCTCTTGTGTCCGGATGGAACCCGTGCTGCAGTCACCGAGTGGGCAGGCTGTAACCTTGGACCCATTCCTCCCAGCACAGTCATGACTCGACCTGTCAGCATCACCAAAATCTATGACTTCCTAATGAAATCCCAGGTAAGGCAGGCTAAGGGATGTTATCATTTGTTATATACGGCTTCTGAAAACCTTTTTAAGATCAAAAGCTTTATGTACTAAATACATAAAGGGCCTTCGGGGCCAATATTAAAAAAATAAGCATGTGTTTCAGAGATTGAGAAAATAGGGAAATTTTGGCTGCTCTGAAGTGATGATACTTTTGCTGAGAAATAAGACACAGATGCCAAACTGAAATAATCTTTATGTATAAATAAGGGCAGTGCCGGGTGAAAGTACCTTTTCTTCTGCAAGATCCTGCTACAACAGTGAGAGTTTACCAAGTTAACTTTGCTGCTTACATTCCAAGCTGTGAAACTTCTTCAATTTTCTTTTCTGTTTAGGAATCTGTGAGAACCAAGCTGGGCTCTGAATTCCATCTATTTCAGTCTCAGAAGTATGGTGAGAGTGATCTGCTTTTCAAAGATACTGCTCGGTACCTTGTTCATGCAAGTCACATGAGCTATAAGGAAATTCTTGGAGAGTCTTTCTTCCAGCTGGCAGAATCAGTGTTTAATTGTACACCTGCAGGTAAAGTTAAGTTCTTCGTTTTGAGATAGAGAAAAATGTCAAGCAGGGAGACTTCTGTGTGCAGCTTATTGGCCTTTTATTTGCATTGAATAAAGAAGTATGTTTTACATAATCCTGTTAGTAACTATTTTCCAAGCAGTACAGCGCTTAGAGTTCCTAAAGAGTCTCTTGCAATCTCTATCCATAAGCATAAATATGTGAGCGCCACAGGAACAGTGGCACATAGACACATGTCAAAGCAAATACTAATTAATTGAAGTAACATAAGTTATCTGACTATTTTATTTCCTCTCTGATTTTTTTTCCGTCAATTCTAAAGATCAATTCTGGCATAATAGAACAAAATGTTTATTGGGGTATGCCAAGCTTGGGGAAAAAGATGAGCAATTTTGTATTTAATTCTTGTAATATGTTATTTCAAGGTTAATTTCCTGTTTCAAAGGATTATAAAGAACTCAAAGCTTAAAAGATTGTTTGTTATTCTCCACTGAAAGCTGTATCAAGCATGCATTTACCTATCACTTGAACTGAAAACTGCCTGTGTAAAAAGAGCCAGGGTCAAGTTGTTTTGACACTTGAAAATCTATATTGAAATAAATGATGATTATAAAGCAAGTTAGGTATCCAAGGAATTCTGTCAGTCAGTATAGAGGTTGTTAAATGAAATTCAAATGGGGAATTTTACTTCTGTTCTGTTTTAGTGAATATTATCTGAGTAGTTTAAATAATATTTGAAGAGTTAGTCATTTATAAAGCTAACAGCAATATATCTTTTCTTACTGATTTGTAGGTATCTTAGACTTTTGCAGACAGGATATCTGTGCATCTTCACTGAACTGACAGCTACGTGGAAGCTTTGCAAGGCACATACACCCTTACTGATGCTGAAAACAAGGAAAGATGCAAGTCCAACCTATCCGGAGCAATCACCGAGGACACAGTCAGCTCTAGAAGTTCATGCTGAATACTCTTCATATATAGTATATATAGCTTTCACATTTATGGTCATATACTAAGGCTTTTGTCATCACTATCTTATTTTGGAGGCCAGCATTGTAGGGAGTGGCATAGGCCAATCCACACAACTCATGGCAGGAACAGGGCCAGCAGTTTGGAACTGCTGCTGAGGTGATCTCAGCATTTCTGTGGGACAAGCAGGACCAGTGCCACGGACTAAAATATGGGCTATCAAGAGTTGCACAGGTTAGTAGGTAGCAATTTTCTTTGTTTCTCCTATTATGTCTTAAAAAAACCCGCTGTTTCCTCATAACAGCAATCAGCTGTCACTTTGGTTGTAGCATTGTCTTTTTATATAAGTGATTTTCATTGCAGTGAGAAAGTCCATGCTGAATATGCATACTATAGGTTGTGTATAACTGCTATCAGTAGCCTTTTCTGCTTTTAACAGTGAAGAATCTATTGCTTTAACCAAAATTTTATACTAGTAAGTTAATATGCTTTTCTTTAATGTATGAAAGCATCTAATAGCATCAACCATCAGAATTGGATTCTTACAACTTTAAGGTGAGGCAAGCAGTAAATATTCCATTCCTGTCAAACATCAGCTGTTACTTTGTAGGTTACTTCTGAGGTGTCACAATATGAATTATGAGTTAAGCTGAATATTTTCTTTATAGGCAGCAACTGTTTCAACACAATACAGTGTTCTTTTGAACAAAGTGTATCATGGATTTGTTTTGCCCAAACTTGAGGTTGGAAACATTATGGATGTAAATTAGAGTGGGTGCTACTCAGGGGCAGGGCTCATTTCAATTTTCAACCTTCTGCTCCTGTGTTTGCCTGAGCTCTACAAGATATACATGAATTGAAAAGCCCTTTACTCCAAATCCTCCAACCCTTGCTACCTCTACTGCTGTTTTATTAACCTTAGCTAGTAATGAATAAGATGCAAGTCATAAAGACAGCCCAGCAGCACTACCCAAAAAGTAAATAGAAGTTGTAGGAGCCATGTTATCTGCCATAGAGGGCAAAAAAAAAAAAAAATAGTCCAAGTGTTTTAGGCAGCAGTAGTCAAGAGTAGTGGGTTGGAAATACACTCCTGAAAGCAGGCATTTTAAAACAATTCCTTGTCTTTCCTATTATGTCAGTGTGACTTATACTGGCCCCCTCTTTATTCTCTGAGACAGAAAATGAGGATTTCATTCTGAGCAGCCACAACGGTGTTGCCTTGAGCTCCCCCTGTGTCTTAGCTGAGACTGCTACCAGCTTTGTCCTAGCCCTGGGAATTGAGCAGAGAGCTCACAAACTCCCCCATCTTTTGTGAGAGAGAGAGAGAGAGATACAAGAAATAAAAGGCAAAGGTGATGAGTCCAAGCATGAGAATGGGCCAAACCCTTCAGCTGATGGCGCTGTATGCCAGAGCAGCCAGGGAAGAGCAGGGTACTAGGCCAGGCCTCTGAGGAGCTCCCTCCCTTTCCTGCTGGAGCTTCCACGCCACCTGTGGGAGCTCCGGAACAGCACAGAGCTCCCCGGGGAAAATGCTCAGGAGCGCAGGGCAAGGACCTTCATCTGCAAACTTCATTTTCCCCAGAGCTGCATGAAGCTGAACATGCTCTATGTTGAAACATAGATTATATATAACATTTTGGAGCGGGGATCGCTGTATACTACGGACAGTAGAGAAGTCCTAATGTTCCAGTTTTGGTTTAAAAGCAGCAGCTTGCTGCCATGCACTGCCTGTAGTACATGAATCACTGTCCCGCTGCAGCTGTGACTCTTGGTACTGAACTTAGCTCTGCTGTCTAGGTGCTCCTACCCTCGTGCCTTAAGGGATAAATGCTGTCTCAACACTATAGCAGCAGTTAGGATTGCGCTTCAGATCCCCCCACATCTATTTTTTTTTCCCACAGATAACTCAAAGCTACATGGTTCACTAACAGCCCCCATCATTAATGGGGTCAATGGACTCTTCACAGATTTAACCCCTTAGTGCTCCCCTTTAGTGATCCAAAAATAATGTGTAGTTTCTGATACAGACCTAAAGAAACTTTAGGGGAAAAAGAAAAACACTATCAGAAAAAATTTATTTCCATAAATTAAAAACACACACAAAAGAAACGGTGATATTTTAGATTCACACATTACTGAACAGAAACAAACTGCCAAGAGCATGATGGAGGCTAATGGCACAGGTGTACAAATTCCCACTGAGCTATTTGTTAACATGATAGCATCAAATAGACTTTTAATCCACGCAGTTATCCATGTTCTAGGAAAGAACCTGACATAATATACCAAAGGTCCAACTCAAATCAAATACAATAAATGAGAACAGCTTGCAGAAAATTGTACCAGCAAGCATCTGAACTCAAACATACACAGCCCCAAGAACAGCCAGGCAAACTCTGTAACGCACATTAAGTAGCCTTTGCTGCTCCAGTTGCAGCATGATGAAAGAAAGAGCTTTTTAAAAAAACGACCCCCTCCGCCTTCCACAATCAGCAAACTTATCCAAAAGCTGCCTGGCTCTGCAAAGCTCACTGATGAGAGATAATACAGAGCAAAAGCTTTGCAATTTTTCCTCAAGCTGTTCCAGTCATGGTTCTGTGAGCACTGTGTACAATGTCTTTTTTTGCAAGATGGTGCAAAAGGATCCTCGCAGAAGTTGGGTCCTGCTGTGAAAAGGCAAGTTTATATGTCCTCTGCTAAGGAAGTCTGCAAGACCCCCAAAGATGCATCTTCTATACGTTTTGTCTGGGATGATCTGTGACAACAGCAGCTCGGTGGCAAGCACTTAGCTTTTGTACTGTCATCATTCCCAGTGTACAGGCTCCAGCCACAAATGGAACAAAGCTGTTCCACAAGTGCTGTGAATAAAAACAGAGGTGAGAGATGAAAAAGAGGAAGCAAACAAGCATGATAATATCTAGATGCTGGAGAGGTGGGGAGGAAAAATGAGATGCTTTGTCTCACTTAGCTTAAATCTCTATCATACAAATACTAAAACAAAACAGAAAAATGCTGTATATTTGGACTTGCACAACTCTAGAGTCTGGGACATGTTAGGCAATTACAACATTTTCTGAATTTCTCCAATTAGCAAGTATTTTCATTATTCTGCTCTCTCTGCTGTAGCTGTTGAGAGAGCTAAGAAGGGCTACCTCAGCAGCCAGAAATGGGTCAGAACAAAGGAGCTGACAAAAGAAATCCCAAAGCCAAGTTCCATCTTTGAAAGCGCATTAGCCGACTGAACTCTGCTTGGACCCCAGTTTCTTCCCTCCCCATCCAGGCCCTTATTTGGTTCAAAGCTACAGCAAGGTTACAGCTCAGTTCTGTCACAGCACTAGAAACTTCCCATAACAATAGAAAATGAATGAACACTGTGTTGCAATCCTATTTACAGCATAAAAACATGTATACATACCACGCTTGCTGCAGCTTCCAGATAGTCAATACCTGGGCTAACAAACAGGTATAGGGAATGTTTTAAATAAATATATATTTTAAAAGCAGTTGACCTCAAGGCCCTCAGGCAAGAAAATTATTTTTTATAAAAAGAAATCTCTGAAAAATGAAGAGGATCAAATGTTATAAAGCAGCCGAAATAGGTTAACCAGACCTGGCAGCTGATAGTGTGTCAGTATGTTCAAAGTTTGCCTGCCTTGTTATTTTATCTCCTCAAATACAAACAACACTACTGTATATCTGTACTTCCCTCTTTTCTTCCTGATTCAAGATAATTAACCTCCAGAACAAGAATGTAAGCTTCTAGGAATCCCAGCATATAAACTAGGTGAAAAAAATAATCCAGAATACATTTCTTTCAAGACTTAGGCACACACAAGGGTGTATTTTGCTTCTGTTTCCTTACTTTCAAAGCTCTGGAATTCAACAGATTGCTTGTTCATTTTGTGTTTTCTGTTAGATACAAGAGAACTGGCAGAGCAACAGAAGATAATGATGGTATTTTCTGTCCTGCATTCATTGGGACTTAAGAATACCCACCCGCTAGATGTTTGGTTCACATGCTCATTTTGAAGGTAAAGAAATTCCACTATAGGGGCAGATATATAAGAAAGTGCAAATTTCAAGTGATGAGTGAAAGAAATAATGGAATATTTGAGCATCCCAGCAATGACAGCCATCCCATTAAGCTTTGCCTGAATAACTTCCATAGGCACTAAAGGACAAAAATTACCTGGACTGCAGCAAGTATTCATTTTGCATTATGCTTCAAGTAAGTTTTAACAGAAGTTATCCCAGAAGGGAGTACTCTTCCCTCAGAAAGGTATGGCCAAGAAATTGCCCAGTGCTGCAGCAGATAATGACAAATGGCCTTACATACTGAAAGAAATACTTTCTACATGCTAGGAGGCTTTTTGTACAACATCAGCTATTATATGCAATAATGCTATTCAGAGATCTAATTATGAGCTATATAAATTGTAAACCTAAAACAGTAAAAAAAACAACAAAAACATTTCCCCCATCCCAGTGGAACAAATGTATTTTGTTGTTGGCATTAAAATCAAATTGATATTTTTATTGGAATTAAAATTACTTAAAACGATTCTCAAAGTTTTTGCTGGTGTTCTCTGCAAGCAGCAACTCAGCTAAATAAAAACCTCTACTTAAGTGTCCTTTAGCTTAACATCCTTCTGGGCTACTTACCTTTGCCTCTGGAGAAGAGGTAAAAAGCACCAGCTAATTATGTGAAAATTCACTGTACTTTGGGGGAGAAATTAGCACTGGGCACCATTTTTTCTTAAAATACAATCTTTTTGGAGATGCATCACATTGAAAGGCGTCCTCATGCAGCAACCCAGGAAACACATACAAAGTGCAAGTTATTTAAAGTCCTAGTCATGTGGGGTTTCTGTTGCCTAAAGGCAGGAAGGGCACAGAAACTTAGAAGAAACCTTCTAAGTAAACATAAGGAAGAAACAATTGAAAGCAAAGTCAGACTGCTACTTTTAATAATTAAAAAGTTAGTGGTATATCAAGAGTTTGTTTACTAGAATTCATCCTTGTCAAACACCCTCTTCTCTTCTCTCAGGTTGTTCAAGATAGTGACTCTAGTAACCACAGCAGACTCAAATGTGCAAATGTTCTGGAGTAAAAAGTCCTAGTATCACTGAAGGTGCAATACCCCCTCCTTTATACTTCTACTCTACCCTCAAGAGGTGTTAAACATAATTAAACATTAGCCATCATTTCCAGACGTTAAACAAGGAATGGTAAATCATGTGGGGCTGTGCTACACATAGGGACTTCAGAGAATCCCTCTCCTAGCATTAAAAAAAAAAATAGCACCTTAAAGAGGTCCACAGCCAGTAACTGATCATCACATATTAAAAGTGAGCGGTAGAGTAAGGTATGAAGAAGCAGGTAAATTTCTTCCCAGTGGACTAAAACATGAAAGGAGCCGACTGAGCCGTTCCGAGCTGGTCACCTCTCAGCTGCTGGAGGCCGGCTCATGCTCAGCCTCGTTTGCAAAAAAGGCTTCAAGGTCCATGAGCTTCTTAATCAGAAGAGCATCTAGCTCTGCACCCTGTAGTGCAGCTTTTTTTGCTCGAGTGAAGCTACCCACTGCTTTGATTTTGCTTCGTGCCTTCCTCTTTCGGGGGACAGTGAAGTCCTGAAACTCCAGAATCCGTTTCCTCTTCTGCTGGCTGACAGAGATCAAGACTCCGTTTTTCACCTTGGGCTCTTCAAAGATTGTTTCCAGGCTCCTGGTGAAAGCAAAGGATAGGACTCAGGAAGCAGTTAACTACCATGCAAGCTCAGGGAGATGGATGCACTTCATAAACCACGTAAACATGCTTCCAACTTTTACTTTTCTACAGCCCTTCTCATACACACTTATCTGCAGCTTGCATTTCCAACACCTGCATTTTTATACTCCTAACTAGATAATTTCTTAGTAGTGCAGAGATATCTGGGTTGAATCTCTTTGTGTCTTTACTTCAGTTGCATATATTTAGCATAGAAAAAACACACTTGTGTTCTGAACTTTTTTTTTAAAAATATATGAAGTAAAATCAAGTAGCAATCTTGATACTCATGCAATGTATAGTTCATTGCAGTTACTTTGGTGATTTTTAGAATATTTAGTTGCCTTTGCATTTATAAAGTGCAGAATTAAAGCAAAAATATTTGGATGGACACTGAAGGAATGAGTAGGTGAAAAAAAAACACACAAACCTTAACTTATACAGTGGCAGAATTCTTAGTTCATACTCTCTTTCACTGCTTTCTATTCAAACACTAATTTCCTTGAACTAACCACTCTGAACCAGGAAAATTTTTCAAGTGTATCCCCCTCCTTAGATTCCAGATACCTTAGTCTCCTACCACTGCTTAATTAATTTGCAAATATCTTCAGTTCTCATTAGTGAGCACAACCAACCTGGCCGGAGGAGGAGACTTATAGTTCTTGTTTGTGTATATTTCTTCTAAACTAAATTCTTTCTTCTTAAGCCTGAAAAAGTAATGAACAAAGCAGTCAAGAAGTAATTTTAAAACCATCCTCTTTCACAAAAAAGCAGATTTACCAGACGCAAATACAGTTTACTGTCTGTAAACACTAAGTAATTAAGCTTTAAATTAAAAGACTGATTTAGAGTCTAATTAGGGCTAGAATGGAATGAAAGATTAGGTCGTAAGTACCATTCAAAGCATGTTTGAAAAGGTCTGAGTCAAGAGTTGCCATTTCCGCAGAGAATGCTCCTTCTAGCTTTCTATGATGTTTTAAATAACGATGCTCAAATGAACATTTATTTCTTGAGCCCCATTTTAATTGTCGGTTATTGATACTTTAAAATTATTAAGCTGATCTCTGAAGAAACGTATTGCTTTATCAAAACTGGCACTTCCATTCAGGAACTAAAGTGGAAAAAATACTGGATGACCGACTGCATTGAAAAAAGCAATCTGGCTTCATGACTGCCCACATTTATACTGTTCTTGTAAGATCATATTCCATAAGCAGTTAGAGCCTGTGAAGAACTCCCAGCATCATTTACATCAGGAAAACTTCCTGACAGGTCACTTCACCTCTCTGTGCTGAGCAGGAATACTGAAATTTCAATGTACATTTCTTTACTTGAACTAAATAAGAATTACTCATTTTTTTCTAACCCTTTGAAAAATCATTCCATTGCAGCTTAGTGTTTCGTGTTTTGTGTAAAAACAAGTCGGTCATTCCAATGCTGTAGTCCTTTACTTATCCCTTCTCATTTGAAAGAAATTATATTCAAAGACTTATGTCCTTATCCAGTCTTTTATAGATTTGTAGCAGGTAGGTCTCAATCCTTCCTTATAAAGGAAGCAAGCATGAGGCATTGCTCAACTGGGAGTGTACAAAATAGTGCAAATTAAAAGACACTGCTCACCTTTTTGGTCTGGGGAGTCCCATAGGAGTAAGGTTAGGGTCTGGCTTAGGAACAGTTTTCCGGATTCGGATCTGGGAGACTTTCTTTGGCCTCTTTTCTGGCTCAATCTTAAAAAAAAAAAAAAAAAGAAAAAAAAGTCACTTTAGTGAAAGAAGTAATAGAATTACCCTGCTAGTTAATAGAATTCCCTTCATCTAGAATATGGATTATCATGTGAAGAACTTTTTCCTATTCCTCTGTTTTGCCATTTTTTCTCTCTGCTTCAAAAAAAGAAAGGAGCAGCACAGACTAGGACTAGGAGCCTGTTCTCCCTCCTGGTCTTTAACACTAACTAGATACATTCCCTCAGCAGCAACTTCAGGTGCTTGTGGTAGAGAGATCTAAAAGCAGTAACAGCTGTTGTTCACAATATGGTAATTCTCCTGAACAGGTACTATGTCTGTTTCTAGCACAAAAACATAAAAAAGATAGCCAAAACCAAAAAAAATGAACTCACTTTTTTCAGGTCTGTGTCATCTTGGGATTTAAGACAGGCTGGAACAGAAGCATCAGCTTCATCAAAGGCAGGGACCTGGAGCTCCGACGCTGAAAGCCTGAGGGGAGATGACGATGATTCTGGAAGCGAGCAGGGCTTTGGTAATGGAAGAGGGAATGAAGGTCCCAGACTATAGCCAAAAGAAAAGGAAAAAAGAAAAAAAGTAGGTTGATAACTGATTTATGATTGATACCCGATTTATGCGGTGGTAGCATTTCATGCTGTCAGGCAGTGTTCCTAAATTGCAGCATGGGCACAAAAGCAATGCAGTTCAAAAAGCTGCCTAAATGAACCTTTCTATCTTTCTCCAGTACCTGCATACAGCCTAGAACTGCTCCAGCCCTCACTGGTACTGATGCAAACTAAATTGCCAGTATATTTGAACTTCTATTTTAAAAACACATTTTTTCCCTTTTCCACAGAGTTAAAGTGTTTACAGCTCTTTATGGTAACTACTAAAGGAAGTGGTTAGTCCTCCTTTTCGATCAGCAAATTTCTTTTGCACAGCTGTTGAGTACTTTTTGTTCACAGATAAATTTTCAAGATAGCTTCTATATCTGCCATTCCAACAGTGGCAAAGGACAGAAGGAAGTATTAATGCTTGTATTAATGCTTAATGTCCAGCTACTCAAATGGAAATAATATATCCATAAACAAAATATCCATAAACAAAAATTGCACAGTTTCACAGATATTCATTTCATAGAAAGTGGCGCAACACAGTTGCAAAGTAACAGAATTCTTCTGCACAGTGATCTGGGTGGTATTTTCTGTGAATCAACGCTTATCTTTTCTGTTATCTAGTCTGTTTAATTCACCAAAACTTTTATCACAAAGCTGCTCTGGTAGTGAACTGCCAAAAACTGAGAGCAGAGTGACACAAAGGCCAAGAGACTCACCGTATCTCATGAGCTGCTGACTGTAGAGCTTCTGTCCTCTGAACAGGTAAGTGCGGTAAAATGGCATAGCTGGTTTAAAAAGGAAAATTAAACAAGCAAACAATGACAGAAGTTAGATTGACACCATAATAAAAGAGAGAAATTTCTTAGTACAAACTATATTCTAAGAAAAAGATGTTGATTTCAGGAATGGGAGGGAGAAGAAAGACTAAAACCCTTCAAGATCAAGCCACTCTACTAGTAACTAAATTTCACTGACAGCTTGTTAAGGAAATACTCTTATTTTCCCTTTAGAGTGGTAATAATAAGAAATGAATATAGAAAGAGCGCGTGACTGTTAGTCTGAAAATTGAAATTATTTCTATGAAAGCCAAGATTCTTTATTCAAGAATCCCATTAAAAAAAAAAAAAGCATAACCAAAAACTTTAAAGGATTTGGCTACTAAACAGAAAACAGTGTGGTGGCAAAAATAACAAGTATAAGGAAGATTCCCACAGGATTAACTCAGTGTCATCTCTCAATCCTATACTCTTATTGGAATACTCTTAATTGATGGGAGTAACCATTTCCATAATGGCTGGTGAACACCATAACGCTGTGAAATAAAATGTAGCATGGCAGCTCTGGGTCCTTAAAGCTTAAGCTTTGCTTTTTTACCCATGCCATTAACAGCAAGAACAAATGGGTCAGTTGGGTCAAGTACTGAGCAGCCCATCTTGTACTTGCTACTTTCCTAAACTAACAGGTACAAATAGGTCACTCTTTGAAAGCAAAGAAGATACATTCAGATCAAAATGCTACAAAATAAATGAAAGCTAACCATGCTGACAGCACAGTGTATAAGAAGATCAAAACAACTGATTTCTTGCATTTGTCTTTTAGCATCAGAATTACAAAGTTTCTTTTCTCTCAGTGTTTCACTCCCTAGCCCAGAAATACTGGAATCTGCACTCGCTGTGTGATCAGAGTCCTCCTTGCTAAAGGCAGAGCTGTGTGCTTTATGCAGTAAGAAAAAATTACAGGAGAAGAAAATAAAACCACTTCAGAATTTTGAATAGGAAAAAAAGGCAGATTTCACTTAAAGAAGCCTTATTAATGGCAGTAGAAAGTACAGGATAAACTTTTTAGAGAGCAGTCTCCAGACTTAAGTTTAGGAGGAAATAACACCGTAAAGCAGCTCCAGTCCAAGGACAATCTGTCTCAACAATTAAAAATAATGCATTTACTTCATTCATAGAAGTTTTAAAAAGTAGGGAGTTTGTTTTGTTTTCATGAATGGCAATAATATCTTAAACTTACTGCTCATCTTACTGATAGCTAAAGTCTACTAGTCTGATTGCTTCCAGAGCACTAATCTGTACACTTTCAAGTTTAGCTTGAAATACTGTCTCGCATAAAGCAGAAAAAAAAAATGCAAGTCCAATAGAGCATCCTGCAAAGCCATTTGGACCTAGGGACCATTATTCAACTTCATTCTTTCACTGCAAAGAACTTGCAGAAAGGAGTATTTCTTTCATAAGCTCACTCAAACCTTTAGTGTACAATGGAATTTAAATTAGCAGGCTAATTACTTAAGCTGTTAGATAAATTCTCCATTTCCACAAAGCAAAACATGGTGTTAATTATCTGGCATGTTTTCTAATTTTACATATATCAAGTTGGGACACAGATAAGCCAATTCAGCAATCCTCTAGAGATAACAATTATTGAAGAAAGGAGTTAATGAAGTGACCTTTTCTGCAGTGCTCATGAGCTTATACTCTGTTCAGGAATCTGAAGACTGCGAAGTTGGGCACTGAACAGTCCCATGTCTCAAATGCTGATAACAAAAATAACTTAAATGTGCAAAGTAGACTTCACTGCTCTTCGCACTGGTATTGAGAATAACAGACACCAAAGTCCATTACCAACCTGAATTGGAGCTACACTTTCTTGTGCCAACAAAACACCTGGCAGATGCCATCAAAGGACACGGCACGTATAAAGAGGTTACAGTTAGCACACACCAGCCACAGAACACAATTCAAAATTTAGTGATGCCCCCCAATGAGGATTCCTCCTAATTTGATATTGAGCATTTTACAGCAATCCAAGTAGCAGTTGTGGCTGAGACCTCTGGAAAAAAAACAAAACAAAACAAAACAAAAAAAAAAACACAAAAAACAAAAAAACCCCACAACTTTCCTACCTCAGAAATCCAGTTGTTCTGCAGTCACTCTGAATAGACCTAAAGAAGTAGCTCACCTTTCTGCATTATATATTCTGATGCATGGTGTGTATATTTTGCAAGGGAGAAGAAAATACAGTTAGCCACTCTGCCAAAAGACGATAGTATTAAAGAAGCCAATGCAAGTCTGTTTAAATTCAACTAACAAACTCTTCCATAGGGAAGAATCTTCCATGGTGAGCCATCTTTGGAGCAGAGTGTGCAGATTTGGAACAGGGAAAACTGACCCTCCAAGTGCAAGCTGCAAACACCCTCTCCCTCCCAAAAAGGAGCAAGTATGTATCCTATAAATAAATATATATATATATTCATTTATTTATTTATTCTCAGAAAAAAGTTGATGGGTTTTACCTGTTCTCGATGCCCCCACTTGGCTGCCACTTGCACTGATGGGAATGGAGAGGAGTGATTTCGGAGGGACGGGCAGAAGGACCATGCTGACTCCATATGGATAGTGCCCTGCCCAGCGAGTACGGCAATGAAGAGAAGAGGTCATCTGCTACGGAAGTTGCAAACCTTACCCCTTTCAAACCCTGGGTGAACTGTGACATAAATAGTCTCTGGATGGTAGGAATACGACTGGTTAAGTTTCTTCTTCTTGTCCAAATCCTGTAACATCCAGGGGAAGAAAGTGCTAACACTGTCTGAAGGCCAAGCATAGAGTAACTTTTTCTTCGTGCAGCTATGGCATTTCTTCCATGGTCAGGATGAAGGGCAGCAGCCCCTGGAGTTGTTAAAGAACGAGAAGAAGGCAGCTCATTAGCCAGACTGCAATCTTCCTTGGAAGCTGTTGTACCTGAAGAGCTCTGAGACAGGAGAAAAGAGAAGGTCCATTCTGAAGATAGTTCTGGTGTTTCTCCCAAAACCCGTCTGTGATGTACAGAGCACTGGGATATAATCCCTGTGAGGTCTGTCACAGAACTAGAGTCCAATTTTATTTGAAAAGAAATGGGGAAAACTGGGGTATCCACGGGTGAGGATGGAGACCTGTGCCTCAAATCTAAAAAAGGTATTTTGGTAGATTTTACAGGATAAAGTGCCAGAGACTGAAAGCTGAACATCTTGGTGCACCAACTGTCAGCCCAGTGTGAGTGTAAGTTCCTGTTAATGCAAGAAAAAGCTTCCAAAAGATTTTTAGCTCTACGTTGGCTGTACCTCCCAGCCACTGGAAGAATTTCAGAAGAACATGGCAGGGACTTTAAGTTATGGATGCCTTTGGCAGGCGCCAGGAGTTTATTGGCCATTGCAGACAGCTTGCTTAACAGTGCTGGTTCTTTGGTACATTTTCTAGTATTCAAGTTGCTCAACAAGCTGCACCTTTTGGCCCTCTGCCTCGGCATACGCACCAACCTTGTGGCCATTTCCGTTTCCATTGTTGGTGGTTTATATGAAAGGTGCAAAGAATTGAGGAGCTTACAGAATGTTTCCGAGGGAGTCTTTGAAGCTGAACTTCTCATTTTGTTGCCTTTTCTTACACTTTTTGGTTGTTCTGATGTAGGAACTTTTTTGCATGCCCTTCTAGGCTGTATTTTTAATGGAGGAAGTCCTCTTAGTTTATTTGTAGCTCCAAAGGCACCATGGATTTCATCACATGCAGTTTCTGGGTGTAGATGGCAAGCACAATTCAAACTGTCAGAGGATGGTACTCCTTTAATGCAGGACTCTGAATTAAGGCTCAGGTTTTCTGTTTCTGAACCCTGACTCTTCAAAAGCTGTGAACTAATAACATCTGTGGTAATCTTTGGCCTTTTGACATCTTGTAAAGTGCTATGTAGTTTATTTCCACTGTTTATAACAGCAAAAATCTGCTTTGAAGGACTTTCAAACTTCGTATCTCTTGATATCACCAACTCCTTTGAAGAGCTGCATAAAAGTTTCGAATTGGACAATGCACTTGGTTGTAGTGTGACTTTTGCTTGGTAACTTGACCTGTGTTCTTGTTGTGCCTTGTCTGGCAGATGCGCTTCCACCTCATCATATGTTTTCTTTCGTTTAAGTGCCTGACATTTTTTTATTTGATCAAGTTTCTCTGAACCTAAAGTTTCATTTTCTTTCCAAACTGAATGAGTTGGAATAGTGTCTTGGCCTTCTCTAATCTCCTTTGTATTATCTTTCCTCTGTGCATTTAAGTTGTAAGGCACACATACTTCCCTGCAAACTACATGCTTTTGGGATGATTCTTTGCAACTGTTTGACTGCATGCTCATACATGGAAAAAACGTGGGTGTTGCATCATACTGGATTTCGGGTGAAGATTTTGTGTCAAATAGATCTTCAGCTTGACAATCATACATCATTTCTGAAACCTGATTGATCCTTCTCTTGATTCCTTCATCAAGAGTAGAATATATTGGCAACGTTTTTCCAGGGGACGCTTCTCTCTCCATTTTATCTTCTACACACAAAGTCTTAAGCTTCTCTCTACAATCATTAAAATTATTTTCTGGTAAAGTTACATCCATGTTTTTTAGAGGTAGTTCACTGTCCCCATCACCTGTGGGGCCTCCTTTGCTCTGTACACAAACTCGGGAGCTCTTTGCATTTTTCAGCAAGCCAGTTGCTTTTCCATGCTCTGAAGATGGACTCTCACATATATGTATTCTGCCTTTTCTCTTCACACGCATTGTTATATAAAGAGGTTTTGTCACTGAAGAAACTTTGTTAAAAATATATGTTGAAGATGAATCAAGTTCATCTATTGGTGTATTCTCAATTGACATACACTGCTTTTCCTTCTGAGGAAGAGAGACTCCCAAGCTCACAGCTGTGTGTGTTTCCAAATCCACATGAGGCTCGGTGTAAGCTTCTTGGATCGCAGACTTCCTGGGCTGGGGTAGATCTATACCCTTTTGAACATCAGTTTCTTTACCAGGCTCAAACAGTAACTGTTGCTGTGTGTTATCTAACATAGGTTTTACTCTAAGACTTGATTTGTTTTCCATCTCTGAAAACAGATTCATGTTTTCTGGCTTATCTGACAGACTCCCATGGATTAATGTGGAAATGGGCAAAGATGGGACATTGACTGTATTTTCTTGATCCCCCACAAAACACTCTATCTTTGACAAAGTTTTATGAACTGTGTTTCCTGCAAATACTAGCAACTCTCCTTTCTCCTCCTCACAACTGACAGAGCAACTGTGTTGTGAGCAATGTGTTTTGCTACAAAAGCCTTCTTCAAAAGTTCTTTTATCTTCTCTTCCATGTGCTTTCTTTGATTCTTTAAATTCATTTGTTTTTTCCTCAGTTAGTTCATTTATGAAGCATGTGTATCCTGAAAAATCTGCATTTCCCACATGATTTACAGAATCAAAACCCACTGTGTTATCTTTTATAGTTGCTTGAAAATTATCTTCTCTTACGCATTTATGAACTAATGGAGTCAAGTTGTCGCCATTTTTTAAAAGCATCTCTTCACCTTGACTAGGATCAATTGTTATTTTATTTTTTTCTACAGAAATAAGTAAAGTTTGTAAAACAGGTTGTTTGTGTAAGCTTTCTAAATGTTGAGTCTCAACATTTTCATCTGGCAGCTCAGTTTCATTTTGCCTGCTGCCTGAAACTGGCCCAACTAACTCACTTTGACCTGCAAGAAACTCATTTTCAATTGGACCCATGGTTGTTGCTGGTTGACTAGTGCATGGTCCTTGAATATTCAAGTTGTCAAAAAACTGACTTGAATCATAGATTGAAGCACTGTATTCAGAGAGATTAGCTGTGAGTGATGACACGTCTTTTTCCTCTAATGTGCCAATTTCTCTATTCTTTAGGCCTAATGGAGAGTTGCAAAATCCATAATTATGAACACATTGTTTTTCGATCAAGTATCTGACTAACAGCTGTTCACTAGACTCACTTCTCTGATTGCATTCAGGAGCATCTGGAGAATTCACAGTTCTTATTTTATCAGATTTATCCATCTGGAGAACACACATGCTAATTGGTTCTTGTGCTTTATCTCTGTCACAAATAATTTCATTGCCATCTTTATCAGGGTCAAGCTGTTTTAGACCTTCAACCTCCATATTTGCATTTGATACCTCATCCCTTAACAGGGTAATAGTGGTCTTCTCTGTAGCAGAAGCTGAGCAAAGTATGTTTTTTCCTTTGGAAGTCTCATTTACTACCTGCAGAGCTACACTTCCATTACCCTCGTCATTTTCACAAGGAACAGATCTACCTGCTGAAGGGAAGTGTTTTTCAGAAATGACAGCTTCTTTACTATTACATCCAAGTGAATCTTCTCCTTCCAGACTATCACTTTCTCCAGCCTTCGTTTCAACCTCATCCTTAAACAAACGACCTGGGAAGTCATCACCTACATGTGTCCTCTCTGATAAAATAGAGGAAGCAGTGGCAGTTGTACATTGGTCTTCCATACTCTGATAGTTACAATTCCACGTGTTACTCTGTTCATTTTCTGAATCAGTGACCACACTGTCTATATTCCTCAGTAAAAACATCACATTATTTTGGGAAACTTTGTTTGCGGGATTAGGGGTATCAATAATCTTAAAATTTACCGAAGGCTTGAATTTGTCTTCTGGAAGCTCAAATTCAGCAATTTGTTCCTCCGTTGCTCTAGAAGCATCAATTGATCCTTTTCCAGATAGGCTATCCTGAGCCTTGTCTCTGCTTGACACTTCCTTAGCAGTACAAGGAGTAAGTTCATTATCATGAGGTACTTGTGAAATTTGTGCAAAAGTAGGTAAAGGCATATTTAGTGAATAAACCAAATTAGTTTCTTTGCCAATGGATAAACTGTCAATACTGTTGGCTTCTGTAGCTTCAACTAAATTGCCAGCCTCTTCTGATGTGGTATTACTCTCAGATTCCTCTCCAAGAAGTTGTAGCACAGGTGAGCCTTTTTCTAACTTGGTATTGAGTTCCACACAGCCATAGCTGTTAGGAGAAGTAGTGTTTTTATTGGAGGTATTATAAAAACATACGTATGTCTGCTCAGTTTCAGGGGGAACAATGTTATTTGTTTCCATCAATAGACTATTTTCTGTTGCATCACCCTTGTGCTGATCACTGACTGCTAATTGACACTGGTCTTTTTTCCACTTACCAGCTTCTGATGGGATGATTTTTAATTTTTCTCTTGAGAAATCCTCAGGAGATGAAGCAATGGAACTAAAAACTGAAGAATTACAACACTCAGAATTAACATCTCCTTGAGCTTCAGGATGAATACGATCTTCATCTTTATCTCCCATAGCAATTTTTCTCTGGATTTCAGCAGTGTCTTCAAGTTCAGAGCTGTATGAATTATCTATATTATCACTTACTTCTCTATGATCAGTTTTATCCCTATATAATTCTTCATTCCCTACCACTGAGGGCTGTTCTGCTGGTATTGATTTGGAGCTCTGGTTCTCTGGAAATCCAGTTTCTAGATCATGATGATTTTGACTTTCTGTTTTTTCAGAAAGATTCTCTTCCTGGCCTTCTCTGTGAATTCTACAGACTGCAGTACTGCTGCTTTCTCCAAGGGTATTTCTGAAGTCCAGGTAACAGGTGCCTTTCTGAACAGAGCATGAAACATCTGAAATGGGTAGGCAGAGTGTTCTAGAACTCTGTATTGATGCCCTGTCAGGTTCATTATTAGGTAGAGGAACAGTTCTGAAGTCATAAACATTCCTTCCTTCATCCTGCTGATAGGACTGGCAAATAGCAAGTGGTGTATTGAATTCATCAACAGGAATTTCCCTGGGTAGCTTTTCTTTTCTAGTTTCCAAAATAGATACATTACTCCCTGTTGACAATGGCATGACAGTAGGGGCCTTTAACCCATTATATTCATTTATTTCTTGTGGATGTTCAATGGCCGATTCAACGTTCCTGACTGCTAAAGGCTTTGAAAAAACTAATGTGCCGGTTTCTGAAACCTTATCACTGGCCATGACTCTGCCTACATCTGGGCATTCATTGCTCTCAGGTGGAAGATCTTTACTCACTCTGTCATTCCTGTATCCTGCTTTACTAAACAGCCTAGTCCCATCAGCCTTCATACCTTGTGCTTCTTCAGCAGGCTTTGGTAGAGTTTCAGCTGTCACCTGAACATTTGCTTGGTTTTCTTCTGCACATGAAAAGTAAAGAAAGTCAGTACCACACACTAATTTTAGAACAAATTTAACTTACCACGTTCCCTTAAGCAATACATAGAATACCTTGTATAGAAATGTTGGCTTGTTGCTACTAATGCTATCACAATTCTAAAAAACAAAACAAAAAACTGACCAAACCACCACCCCCTCCCAAAACACACAAAACCAAACGCGCAAACAAGCTACCAAAACATTAATGCAATAAGCATAATTTGGAGGAATGTTTGTATTGAAAAATATTTCATCCCATATCCTGTATTTTTCAGATTCCTCTCAATGAGCAACGTGCAGTACAGGCGCTACATTAAGAGTCCTGTTCAAAATCATTATACTTAGTTGGAACAGTGATGCTTAATATAGCAGGACACTTTTTTGCATTAGCTGTCCTACTTTAGAAATATCTGTGAATTGAATAGCCATTTTTCTCCCTTCCTGAGTGCACTCTAGTCAACAAATGATCCACAAGAAGGCAATGAAGATCCTATCCTATCCAAGCCATCATGGATATTACTAAACACTTCAGTAAAATCACAAAGAAGCTACTAAGTCAAAAGTGACAGAACATTAAAAGAAAGAAAGAGTTACTGAAGAATATCTTCAAAATCAAAACGTTACATGGAACATATTCATTCAAACTACTAGAATCCTTTTAGCATTTTTTTTTTTTTTGGTTTTCAGCAAAGGAACAAAACAATGGCACACCTTCAAACAAGTAAGTACAAAGGGGTTTTTTTGGTTTTGTTTTATGGTTCATTTCAGTAAACAGCAGTAAATACATAAATTTTGTGCCACTGTAATCCACGAGTACACTGATTAAAACTTTTTGGTAATTTTTCAAATAAAGGGGGATCTGGGAGAGAAGCAGGGGGTAGATACAAACATACAACTAAAATATGCACCTTTGTTCTTCAGAGATCCTGGTATTTCAGTGCAACAGATCCTTGAAAACTTCACCCCATGCTGATTTAAGTGAAGCTCGTCCTGAAACAAGACAGAAATACCACTGAAGGCTGATCAGTTCTCTGATTATTTTTGCACATTCCAGGAACTGCACTTGCTCAGGTAGGTTAGTGCTGAAGAGAGAACCCACCAAGAAACCTCAGAAAATATCGGCCCTTGGAGGGAGGAAGAAAAATAACCAATTTATGCACATAAGCTTGATTTTAAGATTGACAATACAGGCAGCCCTGCCTATGCCAAATTTAAAACAGATCCTGTGTGATCAAAGTGATCAGAGATGAGGCTAAAAAAATATCATCTCCCAAAGTGAGCATTTTCAGAATCATTCAACGCAAAGATTTGTTACTTGTTTAGAAAGAAAGAGGTATAGAATGGCCCAGATACTTGTTCTTCATACGTACATTTGAAAGTTGTTAAACATCCAGGGCTTTCAGAATGGTTAAGCCAAACTGACTGATGTTTTGAGTTGGAAGTCTAGGTCATTCAGTAACTATGGAAAATTTAATGAATTCTGATTTCACATATTTACAAGTAAACCAAACATATCCAATTCTAGAGTTACAACAGCAAACTCTTTTAGCTTTTACATCCAGTAGTACATGTAAAATATGTATCTTACCCAGATATTACCTAACTGATGTATGTTTAGCCACAATACTTTTTTTCTCTCCCATCTCCTGTTTCTGACAAACTAAAGAGAATTGAGTTGAATTAGCTAGTCAACTGAGAATCGAGGAGTCACTAAAATTCTGTATATTACTTTCCCTGAAAACAGTCATGCATGTATTTCTGAAACCTTGAGGTAGTTAGAGGCAAACTATTTTCTAATACCAGTAATCAAAACAACAAAATTAAGGGAGACAAGGGAAATCTGAGTTATACCTAGGGAGTATAAAAAAATGCCACCTGCTGTAAAAACACAAACACACATAAAAAAAAATTGCAACTTTTAATAGAAAAATTTGGGAATCTTCAGTTTTTAATAGAGTATTCTTCAGCAGTTTTTATCCAATACTAGCATATTATTTATACATCAAATTTACTTTTCTTTACACTCAATGAGCCTTTGCATAGAAAGAGCATTTTTATCATTAGTGTTTGTTCTAGGGGAAAAGGAAAGTGACCATGTAAGCCTTATTAATTTGAAAAAGGACACCAAAATATTTATAAATGAAAACTCTAAAAGTGAAGAAGAATCTATGTTTTTAGATAAAAAGAACCCTTGAAACCCTAAATTGGAGCCCTTGTGACACTGTAATACTACTACAAGACTAAAATAACTATTATTTAATGATTAGTACCTTCACTGGGGATATCATCTGTGGAATATATTGTACCCATAAGGACATGGAGACTGGCCAAGGCAAGATTGTTTAGTTGTTTCTTTTCTTCTCTTTTTGGGCACCTGTCTTCTTATTGTTGCATATCTGCCTGATACAATTCCAATAGTATTCACAAAAGGGAAAAGAAAACCTTGGTATTTTAAAATGCTGTTGGTTTACTCAGTGATAAGTACTAGCTTTAACTGAACCCTTGAAAACCAAAAGAATGATACATATTACAGAAGAAACAAACACAAAACAGGAAACCCCATGGACAAAATTCTCTCCCTAGTCACCATAACCCTGAACTCAAAATATCATGCAAACATCAATTTTTCTATTGTCTTACTTGTTTTGACCACGAACTTTCCTCAGGGCTTAAAGCACCGCATTCAGGATACTCCTCAGCATCTTGTCCCTCTGTATCTTCTTTCTGGCATCCACCAGTAGAAGAGTCTAGTTTCCTAGAGTCTCTTTTTTGGGTTTCTTCATCCTCTTCACGGCCTCCCGATTTCAGTAACTCTTCAGTGCAAGATTCTGCCAGCCCGTGAGAAGTCACCTCGGACGCATCACCCAAACTCTCCAGTTCCTGAGACAAGGTTTCTACCCCAGAAGTCCTGTGATGCTCAGATGGCAACGTGTCCCTGGGTGCCCGCACAGCTGTGGGGACATCAGACTTTGCAGCCACTCCAACCCCAGGCTCCGACACAGCCGTGAGCTCCGCGGGGAGGCTGCCCGGCAGCCCTGCGCACAGCTCCTCCGCTACGGCAGACATGGATGAATCAAGGAGCGCTTCCACCCCAGAGGAGAGCATCAGGGCAGCTGGAGACCTCTTAGGTGGAGCTTGTCACGGTTTACCCTAAAACCAAATGCTGTGTTAAAATCAACATGCACAAGAAGCAATCTCTGCATTAAAACCAAAAGCTTCATCCTTCCCAATGCAAATGTGGGTGTTCAAGGGTAGCTCCAAAAAAAATTTAGGCGGAGCTGAAAAGCACTTGGGCATTAAAGCATTTGCTTCAAAAAGAAGTGAAGAGCACGCAGACAAACGGACTCCTAACTCTCATTTTCACGTTCAAACGTCTCCCAGCAGCTCCCCCCGTCTCTCACGGGAACTTGGCTGCGGAGACGATGATCTCCGGGGCTCCCATCGCTCCTCCTTGGCTACCGCATCCTTTACCTCCCCGCGACACGGGTGCCTGAGGAGCGAGGACCTTTCTGCCTTCCCGGACTGGAAGGGGTTCCCAGGACAACCACCGCGCGCTGCTCCTGGCGCACCGGCCGCCCGCCGTGCACGGCGGCCCCCGTTGCTGCCGGTTCTCCCCCCGCGCGAGCAGCGCCCTCGCGCCCAGCCGCGAAGCTCCTCCGCGGGCGCACCCGAGGGGCGCCATGAGGCGCGGCGGTGCCCCCGGCCCGGCCCCGCGCCGCGCTCCGTTACCTGCGAGGGCAGCGGCCCCGGCTCCGCTGCCGCCCGCGCCGCCCGTGCGCCCGCCCCCGCGCGCGCATCACTTCCGCATCCGGGCCCCACCGCCGTCGCCTCCCGTCCCACCCCCGTTCACCGGGCCCGGTGGTGGCGTCATGTGGCGCCCGGATGCGGAAGTGGTGGGCGCTGCCTCCCGAGGCGGGAACGACGGGTCGGGGCTGCCGCTCGCTCCTCTCCTCAGCGCCGAGGCCCCCGGCCCCGCTCCGGCCGCGCGCGCTCCCGGTGCTCCGAGGCTGCTCGGGGCTGTCCTGCGCCCCGCCGTGCGCGCTCCCGGGAGCTTCTCGCGGCGCCGCTCGCGGGAAGAGCGGCCGCTGGTGCCTGCTTGCGGGGCCCGGTGTAACGAGAGGAGCCGCAGCCGACCGGTACCGCGCGGTGTGAGTAACGCTCCGGAAAGTCAGTGGGAAAAGTAGCGCCGCTCCGTAGATAGCGGCGCGCTGCTTTACAGCCGGCAGGAGGAGAAATGGATCGTGCAATTAAAAGTACTCGGTGCGAGGCGGTGTTCAGCACGGACCTTGCTGTTCCTGGCGCTGTGGATACATCCCGGTGCCCTCTGCCGGCTGAGCCTGTGCCGCTCTGGTGCGGAAGCATCACCCGCGGGGGGTGATGGTGTCACTCGGTGGCAGCGTCCCAGCTGACAGAAGCAGAGGAGCTTTTAGCTGGGGGTGTTTGCGTGTTGGACTTATGTCATAAAAATGTTACGTTCAGAAATGCATCCTTGAAATGTAAAAGATAGCATTCTGGAGAGAGATATGAGCTGTGCTGCTAGAGCAGGAACCTTTATCCAGCTCTCCCTCTGCCCTGTGCCAGCCCTTGGATGCGCCGCTGTTGGCTGAGCAAGACCCCCTGGCAGCCGGAGCTTCCTTCTCCGTGTCAGCCAGCACGGAGCGCCCCGGCTCCCTCTAAAAGGCTTCCTTGGGAAAATGTGCTTCTTTCGTAGCAGTAGGCTCATCCCCTGAGCCCGTATTTTGTTCTCTTTTTAATTTCCCTGTTAGGTGGGCGAGATGTCATCTGCTCTTTTGACTCCAAGCAGCTGAGTTGAGAAGCGCTTTGGTGTTGCTGGTCCCCACCCAAGGTGGTGGGGGACCCAGAGGCAACCTGGAATTCAAGATGAGAACCAACAAGGTGTACAAGCTCGTCATACATAAGAAGGGGTTTGGAAGCAG
The DNA here is from genome assembly GCF_059628265.1 of Tinamus guttatus. NCBI lineage: Eukaryota > Metazoa > Chordata > Aves > Tinamiformes > Tinamidae > Tinamus > Tinamus guttatus. The sequence goes on along the minus strand of NW_028288993.1, from coordinate 5,325,976 downwards.
TGGTCAGTATCTTCTGGCTCACAACAGTGGATCAACAAGCTGTTTCTTATTTTAAATGTTTTATTGATCTTTTTAGCAAAACAAGCAGGGTGGAACTTTAACTCAATGACCAGTATTAGCAGCCAGTGTGTGGAAGGCTCTTTTCCACACAATAGCAAGATAAAGCAGAACGAAGTTGTGTTAATTTTTCAGAATGAAATGAGATAGTATCTGTAAAATTAAATGCTGGATTCTGCCTCTTCTGCTGCTCTTTTGTCACTTTTCATCTGCTTCTTCTAATGGTATATTTCAGTCATTCTTAATAATGATGACAGCGTCACCCATGACTTGTTATCACTGCCTGTGGATGCACACAGGGTTTCTGGCTACTAAGAACATTTCTTTGTTTGCTTTCTACTCCTGGCCTCCAAATCATAGCATGTTAACAAGGTTTTGCTAATAAGATTTTACAGCTATCTGCTTTTCTGCCAGTGCTCGTTGAGTGGGAAATAGAAGATTTTGCTTGTAAAGCGTGCTCTTTTGTTGAACAAATCTGATGTGAATGTTCTGTGACTTGAAAGAAAAGTTTTGTCTGCAAGATTGGCCAGACTGAAGTGGCTGGATAGGGGCACTATAATACAGTGAATATACTGTATTGTTAATGTATTAATCTTGAAGTAGTACACTAATATTGAGGAGGCTTGTGCATGCAAAAATGCAAGTTTCTGTGTTTGATACGTTTTTATCCGTTGCAGGTTTCCATATTCCTTTTTTTTTTTTTTTTGTCCTGTAGATGATGAACTGGTGGTAAATCCTAAAGTTTTTCTTCAAATCAAGCTGGGAGATGTTGTGGAAATTGCACATCCCAATGATGAATACAGGTGAATTCTTCGTGCTGTTATCAGCCAAGTGTGGCTGGAGAGCTGAAAGAGCCTGGGGATAACTATGGCAAGAGGTCTTACCTGAAAGTTTGTGGGGAATGACAAAGGGGGAGCAGGCAGTGAGAATGATGTATGATTTCAGATGATTTCAGAAAACATTAATATAAATATTTGTTAATATGGTATGGCAAATGCTTAGTTTATCCTGTGCTCAGTGTTGCTAAATTGCTTTGAGAGAATGATTTCATTAGAGTAGATTGGTGTTTCAACTTTTCTGCCTTTTTTTTTTTTCTTTTGTGTCCTAGCCCCCTTCTTCTACAGGTGAAGTCACTTAAGGAAGATTTGCAGAAAGGTGAGACTCCAGACTTGCCATATGCATAGTCATATTATGCAATATGCACAGATTGTAGACAAAGATTATGTGTTTGGACTGTAGCAGTTATTGTAGCAGTTGTTGAGTAATATGGTATATTTTAACCTTAAAGAATTATATTTTAACCTTGTAAGAAAATCAATGCTTTGTCTGTTTAGGAATGGAAAGATTACTATTTTATCAGGAAATGAATATCCATTTTTAAAATCAGCTTTTGGCTAGTAATGTTTAAACAAAATTGTTGACTTTTTAGCCTTAGCTTTCTTCCTGCTCTCTCTGACTGGCTGTACGTCTTCTCTTCTTGCAGGAATTAATTCAGCCTAAACTTTATCTCCTCTGCTTTTATTTTTAACAAATCTTTAATTAAATAATAGCCGAGAGGCTTTTTTCTTTAGCTAAGTTCCAAAGTTTCATGAGAATTCCACTGCAATGAATTTTTTATTTTAAGCCCCTTGGAAACATTCTGGGGATGTTCACTTCTCTGTTGTCCCTTTTTTCCTTCTGTGGCAGAAACAATAAGTGTGGATCAGACTGTTGCACAGGTCTTCCGCCTGAGGCCGTATCAGGATGTCCATGTGAATGTTGTTGACCCAAAGGTGTGTGACTGTAACTTTGTTTTTGTCTGCTCCTTGACTTAGCTAGTTTGGAGCCCTTTGAATCCCCTAATGTTGGAATAAAGGGCTTTTTATTGTTATTTAAAGTTTTTTAGTCTCCTTTCACAAGCAAATGAGCCTTGGACAATTGCAGTGTTTTTGTCATATGTTTTTTTCTTCTGTCTTCATTGCCTCCTCTCTCCCTTTGAACTCTATAAGCTAGCTTTAACATAGCTTGGCAGAGATGTAGAAATCTCAAAGATAATCAGATTCCCAAAGTTTCAGGATAATCATGCAGAAGGAAGAGACAAGGTAACTGTGCCAGTTAAATGAAAAGTCGTAATATGAATTCCCACCGTTAGATACCTGAAGGCCTTTACAAGAAGTATCTTGTATGAATGTCCCAACTATTAGAAGAGCTTTATTCAAAGTATGCATTCAGTACAAGACAAAAATCCACAGGAAAAGAGTCTTCCTTAGCTTCATGAGCAGTGGAAGCCATTTGTTTTACTTGTGGTTCTAGTCAACACTGGGACTCATAGCCTGTAGTCATGAGGTTTTTTCTGGCCACATTATGCAACATTCTGCAGGTCACAGTAGTTGCAGGTATGTGTGCAATGCTGGCAGCTCTTATCGTGGAATTTCCTTTTTGTCTCCCATCTGTTGGGATTACTGACTTGCTTCAGAATACCTGAAGGGTGCTGTGTAGGAAACGACGAGAAGAATCTGAACTTCTTTCTGTTTCCTAGGAGGTGACCTTGGACCTGGTGGAGCTGACTTTTAAAGACCAGTACATTGGGCGTGGGGATATGTGGCGACTAAAGAAAAGTTTGGTAGGTCCTCTGCTTACCATACTGTGTAGAGCACAGGAGATTTACCTTTTCCCTTGCTTGCTGAAAAAACAAACTGTTTTTTTCAGGATGAAGAAAACCAGTATCAACAGTTATTTGCTGTGCCAAGTGGGATGTCAGAGTGGGAGAAATGCATGTAGTTATGTTATAGAAAGAGTTATGGCCCTGTCATTTCATGCTCTCTGGCAATAATGTTCATTAGTCTCTTGGATTGAAATCACTGGGGGATTTTCCTGATGTTCTGAGTTTTGGTAATTCATTACCTTTGAAGGGAATTGAATCAAAATGTTTTTCAACTAGAAATGCATTGAAGTGTCTACTCTGTGATGGCATCATTTACTAAGCAACTATTTGTAATTTTTTAGGTTAAGTTACCTTCTTTTGTGTGTGTGTAGATCAGTCTATTTAACTTTTTAACACCTGAAATTCATCTTTCTTAGGTTAGCACATGTGCTTATGTCACCCAAAAAGTTGAATTTGCAGGTATCAGGTGAGTGCTTAATTTCTGATTTATTGCCCAATTGTAGGAAAAATTCAGGAGAATGTAGGAATCCCTGATTTTACAGACAGCTATAAACAGGAATGCTCTAAACATGTACATTTTTAGCATTTCCAACTGTAAGGGGGAATAATATGTATTATATAATATATTATGTATTATTATATAATAATATATATTGTACGTTATCTACTGATGTTTATTCCTCTGATACTTATGACTTCCATGACTGACTTCAGACTCATAGTATTCGTAAGTATTCAGTGTGAGAATCTTCTCTGAAAAATCCTCCACATATTTTCCTTCGCTTACTTTTTCACAGACTTCTGTCTGTAGTGTGATGTAGAGGAAGAGTTTTATCTGACCTGAAGGAAAAGAAACAATGATAGGTTGATAGCAACCACACTCACTGCCTCTGTGAATGCTAAGTAATTTGCCTTTCACCTGTTAAGAGTATTCTGCCCTCCTTGAGATGGCACAAGGTCAAGGAGCCGTGCAGGTGTGGCAGGAAACAGCTGTTCAACATCTTTCTAGATTAGAGATAACTTTTTATTCAAATGCACTTTTAACTCTCTTCAAATCACCCTTGAATGCAGAGTTTGGCACCTCGTTAATTTGCTTGAAGACCGTTTTTCTAATCTTCATGTTCACTGTAGTTGGTAAATAATTTGTCCTTTTGCTCTTCCAGGGCGCAAGCAGGTGAACTGTGGGTTAAGAGTGAGAAAGTCACTTGCGGCTACATCAGTGAGGATACCCGGGTAAGATCTTGAGTTAGTGAGGGAAATTTTTCCCTTCCTTTCCTTGCCAGTCTTCGTATAATTCCCTCTTGTTTGCAGATTTGTGTGAATCATTTGAATTGTCTGTGTTGTAAGGTAAAGAATGATAACAAATACTTGAAGATGAGTGATTAAAGCAGTTTATCTATTCTGTACTGCCAGCCCTAGGAATTACTTTGGCAATTGAAATGCAAACTCTTCAGAGAGGAAGTACCCATGATGCAATCATATAAATTGCCCTCTAGCTGACTTCTGCTTTTGGCAACCGTAACACATTCTGTCACAAAAAGGATTGATCAGTTTGTTCCATCTCTTTCCTTCTTCCCTTATGGTAGGCTTGCAGTAGTGTTAGTACCACTGTGTAGTGAACTGTAGACCAAAGAACTGATCTGTTGCGGGGTCTGGGAAATCCTTTTTACTGACGTACTTCTCAGCTTGATCAGTGTCCTGATTCATATCCTTGTCCAAGTCTTTGTCTTGACAAAATGCAGGAGGCCTCAGAAGTTGAGACTGATTGCTTAGGAATTGATGGGGCAGGACCAGGGACTGCTTTATTTTGTAGTTCTGCCAGAAGTATTGTCCTTTAAACTGTTCTTTAAGCTGAAGACTGTGAGGGAAGCCACTGCTTGGCATCTAAGCAGTTTCTTCTAATTAGTGTGCTTCTGATGCTTTCATTGAATATACCTTGTTTTAATAAAGGTCTTTTGCTGTTCTGCAGGTGGTCTTCCGCTCCACTTCGGCCATGGTTTATATCTTTATCCAGATGAGCTGTGAAATGTGGGATTTTGATATCTATGGTATGTAGGTAACTACCTTGCTGCCTGATTGTGAATGCAGATGGCAGTGAGCGTTTTTGTCACTGTCAGAACGGTAAAATTTCCCACCTTTGACCAAGGCATTGCTCTGTGACCAGCACCGTGGTCCTGCTGTGGAATTTTCCTTGCAGGGCCAGGCCTATACCTCTCCTGTCTCTTCTGTAATTTTCTTCCCTTACTGTAGGGCTTAGGTCCTGTTATCTCAGTGAATAATATAAAGGGACAAATGAGCATGAGCCTTGAAAAAGGTTTTTCTGTGGATACGTCCATATTGGGTGATGAGGACAGGTGCAAGCCTGGGTGAGCCTTGAAATTAGAAATGTATGGGAGCCCTGTGCAAAGAGGTTTTTGATGTTTTACACCTCTCTGGACTTTGGCTTAGCCAGGGACCAAAACCCCTATGTTAGCCATGGTAGAGTTCTCTTAAAATTGTTAAAATTTTAGCAGTTAAGAATTCAGTGAGTTATCTGTGTCATTGTCCTATTTTTGTATTAATTTTTTAATAATTTCCTTACCGCTTCCTTTGACCATGTGTTTAGGCATATGTAACTGGGCAACCATTCAAAACTGAGCAGGGGATCAGTTGTGCCCAGTATCTCTAAAAGATAGTACAGATGCTTTCCCAGCATGTTGCCAATATCTTGTAATAATGAATTTAAAGGTCAGATCCTTCAGACCATACAGTAGTTGTCTTGTTTACATTCTCTGAAACTTGATCTTGTTTTATTACCTTCTTTTATTATCATCTTTGCTTAGAAATGCTAATATTCAGTGTGCACACAGACATAGCAAATCATTTGGCTCTGATTCTTAAAAAACAAAACCAAAATAAAACAAAAGGCAAAAAAACCTAGAATCTTTGGGTTAAATTTACTTGGTTCCATAAGCGTATGGTTGAAGTAACTGCTGCTGTTTGATGCCTTGGCGATGTGCTTCCTTTGCAGGGGACCTGTATTTTGAGAAAGCTGTGAACGGTTTCCTTGCTGACCTCTTCACCAAATGGAAGGTAAATAGCTGCTTGAACTCATCTTGTCCTGAAAGAGGAGGTCAGGGTCATCTTAATTACTGAGCCCTTTGATCTGCTATTTTGAGGAAGAAAGACCCAGGTTTGGTCAATCAGTGCTAGTGTTTACAGGACTCAGCATCAGAAGGCTGATTACAGCAGGTCTGCAGATAAGTATAGGAACTACTTGGCACACGCAGCTTGCATTTATGGTGTGTGAATCATGCAATTAATTCATTCGTGTGCAGGGGTCTGACTGGGCTCATGTCACCTGCTGTATCATATAGTTGTGCAAGAGTGCACTAGCATGAGAAGTTTTACCTTTTTCTCTGAAGTTGTTCAGGCCATCTCTTTCAACATTCACAAATAAGAATATCAATATTGTCATGAGAGTGTATGTTTATGTAATCAAACAAATTGAGACAGCTCTCTCTTATTACAAAAATATTGTATCCAGGCAGCAACAATTAAGAATCTCTTTAGAAGCTAGTAGAGAGTGCTGCTGTTAAATGCTATATAGCTTGGCAGAAGAAGATTCAGGTCAGAGCATTATGTGTATCAAAACCCTGTGCAGCAGTGATGCAGATATGTAGCAGTCAATTTTGTTTCTAATTGCCTTGGTTGAGGGAGAGATGCTGCTATTATATATGTCTCTATTTATATACATGTGTGTACACTTGTAGTTTTCTGTTGTGTGACCCCACTTTTTTCCTTCTGTCCTTCTTGTAAAGGAGAAGAACTGTAGCCATGAAGTGACAGTGGTTCTGTTTTCTAGAACATTTTATGAAGCAAAAACGATAGGTAAGTAAATCCTGTATTTTCACAACACTGTCTCCTCTTCTCTTTCATGTTGGTCGTGAGCTGGCAGTGATTTTTTGCAAATGAAGAAGGGTCATTCTTGTAATGGATACTGTACTTTGGAGTTCATAAGTTATGGAACACAAAAGGAATATTGCTCATGAGTTTTGAATTCCATGACTAGTGTGTTCAGTGATGCAAAAGCTCACTCTGTTTTTATGGTTCCTCTAGTTTCTTGTTCTTCTGTAGAGATGTCAAGGAAAAGTGAAAAACATTACCATTTACTCTGGAGAGAAAACTACCCTTTAGTAATCTCTTCAATCAAGTATTTCTCTAGTAGCTTTCAAAAGCTGTTTTTCCCCCTCAGTTTATTAAGTCCCCATCCATACTATTCCATGTTAAACACAATGGCCATTCTTAATACATGGCCATTCTTAAGAAAATACTGCAGTGAAAACCTTATGTGGAAGAGTATATGGCAAATTTTCCATCTCATACTCAAATTTTTCTAATGTTGAATGTGTGAATGTAAATATGAATGAATGTAAATAAATGTTCCTTGCAAGGAATTTTTTCTTTACGAGGACAGAATAATACTTGCTTTTGTTCCATTTCAGATGAGTTTCCAGAAACGCATCGTGCGTCAATTCGCCAGGATCACGAGGGAAGATTTTATGAAGATTTTTACAAGTATGTCTTCCTAAGGGTTCTTTCACCTCTTGTCTCACAGTGTATTTGCAACTCGCATTTTGAATATCCAGTTATTAACTCCAGTACCTTATGTCCGAAAATGGCAGCAAAGTGATGACTATTTCCCATCCATTTAGAAAGTGCAAACCTATCGATAGCTGCTATATTATTCTTTCACTTCTGGCAAGTATATTAGTTGCCAATAAACTTAAAAGTTCTGTAGTATTTGCAGTAGTTTTTGCTTAAGACTTGGTTACCTTTTGACTCTCTACTTTTGTAAAGCTGAAGAACAGATGGTGCCACTGCTGAAACTGGAAGTGTTTCCAATTAGGTACTAGAGCTTCTAGGCTGATGGTCACAGCAGATGCAGCTATTGAAGATGCTGGCTTGCCCTGAACTTGGGCTTCAGAGTCCCACTGCTTTGCGGAACAGTGATGTGTTTGATGTATAAAATTGATTGTCTTTTTTACTGGGATTCTTTTTGGAACAGGCTTTAGTATAAAAGCTGTCAGAAGCAAGAGATGAAACTACACAGGGCTGGCGATGTACCCAGCTTTGTGTTTGCATCTTTAATGGTTGATGCAAATATGCAGCAGTTCTAAAGCACTACCTAGCAGAGGGAAGTTGAACTTATCTTCTTTTCCGCATGTTTTTTTTTTTTGTAGCTATAGGTTGTTCATCTGTTCTCACTTCCTCATCATAGCTTCCTTTTTACAATCCTAATTAATTTGTGCTCTCTCCAGAGTTGTGGTTCAGAATGAGAGACGAGAAGAATGGACCTCCTTGCTTGTGACCATTAAAAAACTTTTTATCCAGTATCCTGTGCTAGTCCGACTGGAGCAAGCAGGTATGAGAAGCTTCCTCCCTCCTGCTTTTACCCTTTTATTTGGAAGTTACCTGTAAACTCTGTAGTCTCAGCTGGAGTCTGGTATTTGCAGTACTTAACAGTGCTTTCTTAAAGAAGCTGCTCTGCTTATATCTTTCTGAGAGCAAACAAATACCAATTTTGTTTATAGGTCGTACTACCAAAACAATTTGTTTTAACATGTTGATTTTATGGAGGTAACTTCTCTCTCTCTTTCTCCTCTCTTTTTATCTTCTTTTTTTTTTTTCCCTACCCTTGCAACACTTGCTCAGAGGGCTTTCCACCAGGTTACAATTCTACCTCAGCACAAGGGAACTACCTGGAGGCCATAAATCTTTCATTCAATGGTAAGTTGTGAACAGCGGATAAAAACATACAGAGAAGGAACCATTAAAGCAGCTGTCAGTAAATGGGTGTGGATTTCTGCTGCCTGGTGCTTAACACTGGGAAGAGAAGGAGAAATATTAAGTGCTTAAATTTGTTATTTTCTGCCTTTAGGAATAGGTGTTCTGTTTCTGTCTCTGGAACAACTGGCTATCAACCTCACATAACTGAATATTGAATAGTTCAGTCTTCAGGAGACATTTACAGAGCCTTGTTAGTGAGATTTTTTTTTCTGTCCTTTTTTTTTTTTTTTTTGTAATTCTTTACAGCAGATACTTTTCACCTTAATGACTGTTAATTACTGTGAGAGAAAGAACATCATGTTGATTATGATTAGTCTGATTATTAATCAGGTTAAGGAATTATTTTTTAAGGTGTAATAAAGGAAGCACTAAGCATATAAGAAAAATATTCCTATGTGCATACATCTGCTTTCCATCTTTATCTCCTCTGCTCTGGGTGTTCTCTTTCCTGTAGCTTTATTGGCACTAATGCATTGGACAAGGCTTCATCCAAGTCTTCCCATGAGGAATCCTGCTTAATATCATGTGATCCTGCTCTCTGAAAGCATCTGTTCTGCTCTTCTTTTAAACAGTGTGTGTTCTCTGCCTCTTCTTCCTAGTGTTTGACAAGCATTACATCAACCGGAACTTCGATCGGACTGGCCAGATGTCCGTGGTTATCACACCCGGCGTGGGGGTGTTTGAGGTAGATCGGCTCCTTATGATTCTAACCAAGCAGCGGATGATAGACAATGGTAAATACCTTGCAATTCTGGGCAATTTTGTAAATGCCAACAAGTAAATCTTGGAAAAGCATCTCTTCCTTTGGCCTGGAAAAATAACTATAGTAACCTGTGACTCTGGAAAGAGGTGTAAGAATATAAAGAGGTGTATGGGAAAACTTGTCTCCAAGCTTTGTATAGAAATGGCCAAACTTTTAGAGAACTGAAAAGTAGTTAATGTCACATGAACTGAAGATAGCTGAGAACTTAATCAGTCATGTCAGACCTTTGCCTTGAAGGATAATTTTGTGTCATTTATATTAATTTAGAAGAAATGCTTCCTATATCTCCACTGATGCTATCAGTTTGCATTTATATCATGGGCTTCCTAACTAGTATTTTTCTTATGAGACTTCTAAGATGCAGTTATAAGCACAATGTGAGGCTTAGTGACAATTCAGAATCTTTGTTTTGTCTTATAGCATGTTAGTCCTGCTTGTTGTATAGCTGAACTCTTCTGTTCCTTGTTCATAGGGATTGGTGTGGACTTAGTATGCATGGGAGAACAACCACTACACGCTGTTCCACTCTTTAAGGTGATAGAAGCTTCTTTTCCCTTCTGTTTCCAGTGCGCATGTTACTCACTTTGTTACCAGCTTGATGTAACTAATTTCTACATTTCTGAATTTCTCTTCCAGCTTCACAATCGCTGTGGACCGGGAGACTCTAGGTTGGGTGATGACTACAATATCCCACACTGGATAAACCATAGGTAGGTGAACCTAAGGTTTGCGAGGAAATTCTGCTTATCTGTTGTGCTGTGACGTGCTTTTCTCTATAGATATGTTGAATTCTCTCTTTTTTGTTTTGCTGTTTATTTCTTCTGCTCTGCTTGTGAAACATTGGCAGATACACAACAGCCTTGCAGAAATAGGAACACTTTTGTAGAATGGGGAATGCAAAAGTTATCAGGTTAAGAAGTCTAGACAGAGTGTAAGGAAATCAAAGACTTGGAGTTTAGGAAGAAGAGTAGCTTCTCTCATCTTAACCTTATCTATGAATCTTTTAAAGATGATGTCTTCCTCGAGAAAGTTCTTTCCTTTTCTCCATCGAAAAGCTATCTTGAAGTGGCTGGCCAGCCTTCTTACTTACAGTGTTCACTTCCTAGACGGCAGCTGAAGAACCTTATTTTTTTTTTTCTTTTCAGTTTCTACACATCCAAAAGCCAGCTCCTTTGTAACAGTTTCACTCCACGGATTAAGCTGGCAGGAAGAAAGGTAGGTATATTCTGATTATCTTTTCTTCTTATGAGTTAAGCAGATAATATTTTTTCTCAGCCAGGCATCATAATCCTTCTAGCAATGTTAGCATTTGAACTGTAGAAACTAGTTTCTGTGATAAAAGACAGTTTATTTTGGGGATTGTGAATGAGGGACTCATTTCTATGTCTGTCTTTTCTAAGATGGAACTAGATGAGAAATATTTTAGCCAAAATAAAAATTGGAGATGAATTTGTAACAGAGAACTCTTTAGCAAGGAGGAAAGGTGTCAGTGAAGGTATTGGTTTTACACAGTGGATTATGAGTGTCAGTATTGCCTGTTGCTTAACTGTGGTTTGGCTGCCTCGTTCAGTCAGCAGGATAAACTGTGTTTCTCCACTAGATACCAAGTCTGATGCTTGATCACTCTGTGGGGGATATTTGCACAGAACACGCTGACTTTCTTTCTCCCCTCTGTCCTCTCCTGTCTGTTGTTGGTGGGTGTCTGTCCCTTCACACTTCCTGTGTTGGATCCTCCAGCCACTGGTCGAGAAGGCAAAAAATAGCCGAGATGCCTGTGAGTAATCCTGTTCTGGAAGGACCTATCCCTTTGACCCACAAAATAATAAATAGTTCTAGTAAGATAATGACACTAGATCAAAAACACTATTGATAGGATAATTGTTGCAGAAAACCATCAAAACCAGATAGTTGTTATCAAGGATGCTAATAAGTGTGGATGAATTGACTTGGCAAATGAAGGGAGGGGAAAGATTCTGTCCTGTCTGCTTGTCACTGGACTAGAAAATAGATTGTATCATGCTGATGTTGAAGAAGTACTGCTTGTAGGAGTGAGATTAAGAGGACATTGGCTGCCTTGCTGGGATGTTGTCAGTACTGTGTACACACACACACACACACACACACACACACAAAAAAAAAAAAGGAAAAATCTGCATTCTTCTAATATGAACTCATTTCAGGAAGGTGTGTGTGCTTTTATGTCCATTCTTTTAAAGATACTTTCAAATGTGTAAGTTCCTTTTTAAGATGTTTGCCTATATTCATACAAGGATTCTGAATTTAATATCTGATTGTCAGGGAGAAGATAATTAGTGGCTCAGCAACTCTCGTTAAGAGACTATGAGCCGATGCATCTGCTGTAGTTTTTCTGCTCATGAGACTTTGTATGCAGTTTCTTTTACCACAGACAGTAGTAACTATTCCAAAAGTTGGGTGCTTCTAACTTGCAGATCTTGAACAACATTCTTGAAAGGAGTTCCAATGTTTGATGGTTTTATTTCAGCTTTAGGGGCTCCAAAAGATGCTGAGAATGCCCTGCCTATCCAGGTAGATTATGATGGTTATGATGCCCAGGTGTTCAGACTGCCAGGCCCGTCTAGGGCACAGCGCTGCACCACTTTCAGGTAGGATGCTCATGAGTGCACTAATTCTAGAGCAGTATTATGGGATAGATGAACTTGTGTTAAAGTATTCTTTGGCTTTCTTTCTTTCAGAGGTATTGTCTAACTCTGAAGAAACTGTTCATGTAGACTCCTGTTCACCTGAGCAGCCTGTGCAAATCTATACTGAAAGATGCCAATACAATCTACTGGAGTTACTGTAGTTTCTCTCTAGCTCTGTTTTTCCAGCTGTGTAGGCACTGTGCTGGAAGCATTTTATTACTGTGTCCTTATACGATAATGTACAAAAGTATGCAGTACCTCTATCATAAAACATGGTGATAGCTTCTAGGTAGCCTCCTTGAGCTCAGCTATCTAGTATTGAGTCTTTTATATGTTGGACCTGTTCTGCTGTGACCCTGTGCCAGGTGCTCTAGGTGTCCCTGCTTGAGCGGGGGAGTTGGACTAGATGATCTCTAGAGATCCCTTCCAACCTCAACCATTCTGTGATTCTGTGGAGCCCCTAGATAATACAGGAGTTAATTAATCTCTCTTTCATATCACTGGACATGTCTTTTTTATTTTCAGTAGGTCTGTGAGGGAGAGAGAAAGTCGTACCCGGAAGAGCTCCAGTTCCTACGACGTGTCGTGCAGCCCTTCTCTGCAGAGCCGCACGCTGCCTCCAGAGGAGGTGAGGAGCCAGGCTTCTGATGACAGCTCCTTGGGCAAGATCTCCAACATCCTGATGATCCCACGGCCTCACCTGCACCAGTATGAAGTCAGCAGCTCTTTGGGCTATACCAGCACCAGAGGTCAGCCTGAGGCGGATGGGAAGCAATCTTAGGTGGTGAGAGGGGAGAGAGAATATGGAAGTTGATGTTGACCGCAGCCAGGCCAGCACAGAGGAGACGGTGCTCGCATTAGTATTCCCGCTGTAGCTTTTTCACAGCTCTAATTATGACTGGGTGTGCATTTTTCTTTGTGTATTTTTTGCTGGCTTGTCCTAAATAATGTGTCCTGACACTGATTTACTCATTTCCCTTCTCTGTTACAATTTTTAAAATTTGACTCCTGTGCCTCTCTGCTAATGTGAACATGTACAGGTAACTTTTTATTATCCAGGTCACTTAAAATTGGTGAAATGAAAATGTGCCTTAGTGGTGAGCCCTGGGGGGACCCTTCTTGTAACTTCTGTCTTTTAGAAGTAATTGTCATTACCTGTCACTTTCTGGATCCTTCCTTTCGATAGCACACTGCTGAGACATCTTGTTGTGTTAGTAGTGGTGACAGTCCCTCTTTTTTATCTTCTAATTTAATCTTTTTCTCAGGCAGCATGTGATATCTTTCACAAGTCCTGATTGTTTCTAGGTAAAATGTGTTCCTCCCTCAATTGCTTAATATTCTTTAGAATTAGTTTGCTATCTCCAAAGACTGTTTATGCCTTTTTTTCTTTTTCCTTGCTGTATGGCACTTCTGCCTGATCTCACACTAACTTTACATTGTGTTTTCCAGATGTCCTTGAGAACATGCTGGAGTCTCAGCAACGGGACTCCAGTGCCCCAGGGAGGTTCCATGTGGGCAGTGCAGAATCCATGCTGCACATTCGACCTGGTGGTTACACACCCCAGAGAGCCCTGATCAACCCCTTTGCGCCGTCCCGCATGCCCATGAAGCTTACGTCGAACAGGAGGCGCTGGATGCACACTTTTCCTGTGGGTAAGGCTCTTTTCATAGCATGTTAGATTGCAGTGACTTCTTTCTTGTCCAAACATCAGCACAATGAGAGAAACAACATGAACTCCAGCATCTTGAAATACTCTGCGCTGTAATATTAGCTTAACTAAGAAGGTGTAGGCTTGATAAAGCCAAAATCCTATTGGAAATATTATGACCTTTTAGTAAACTTGGAATATCAGATACTGTGGAACAAGCTTATAGTAGATGGATGTGGGGGAATTGCAGCATTAGTGTGGTTTGGGTTTGGCTTCCATGCTGAATCATTTGTTTAATGTTTTGTAAATAGCCCTTCCAAACTGCTCAGGAGCGTATTGTGTTTCTCTGGCTTCTGAAAAGATGCCAGAGGTTCATGTCTTGGAAGATTTCCTAAGCAAATTTTCTTAATTTTTGCTAGTTACAATTGCTCATGCTGTTGATGAAAGCAAGCTATAAGCAAATGCAGAGAACTAAGAAAACCAAGGCAGATGATTTGATTAATGATCCAATTGTAACTGGGTAGGTCCGTCGGGAGAAGCTATCCAGATTCATCATCAAACCCGCCAGAATATGGCAGAAATGCAGGGCAATGGGCAGCAGGATTTGACACACTCTTCTGCTGAGCTGCTGGAGCTGGCCTACCATGAGGCCGCTGGCAGGTAAAGTCCTCCAGGTAGCTGTGGGGCTGATGTGATATGTTGGAAAGGGGCATAATAACTATCAGGGGGCAGTATGGATCAGTATTGAACCCTATTGATGGGTACTGATAGTTCGTGTTCCTGACATAGATGCATAAATTTTCGTGTAAGGCCAGTGTTGCTCTTGGTAGGCACCGATGTCTATCGATGTTGACCAGTTTTGACATAGATGGGCCTTGAGGGGTATTGATTTCCACATGTATTTCTGGGGTCGACATGCCTAGCTGCAGCAAACATCAGGGTGGACTGCAAATGAAAATGTCTGTGTTCTCAAAGCACAAGCCTTGGTCAATATTGGGAGCTTATATATTCACTGGCTGACTCTGAGAGGGGAGAAAGATTTCAGTATTTTTGGAAGACAGGAAACAGTTCTCGCAGAGAGAACAATTTGATCCTTCATCTGGGCCATCTGTCAAGCTGCTCAGTTAGTCTGCAACTCCCACATACTCCTTCCTTGCTCTCTATCTGATTATTCTTTTTTGACAACATTTTGTCCATGTTTTTCACTCGTTATTTAAGGTTGTTTACTAAAAGCACTTTGGTAGCTTCTGTAACTTTGAAATTGCCAATAAGTTAGTTTGTGTCATTGTTAGTTCTAATGGGTCTTTTTCCTACTGTGTGTTTCTTTATTCTTGCGGGCTTGTAAAAGTTCTTGTTACTGTTTATGAATGTCAAGGATGACTGAGGTTCTCACCAGTATCTTCTCCTTCTTTTTCCCCTCCTATCGTTGAGCAATCCTTCAGGAAATTACATAGCCTAATTATTCTTCCATGTGTGTGTTGTTGTTTTTCTTTCACAGGGAATTTGTCGTCTTATCGTATGTGTTGTAGTATCCTTTGGGATTTGCTCATTTTTTTTCCAAGTCACTTTATACCGTACTTGTCACCTTTTTATTGTTGCCTTTATTGCTTTTCTTTTGCTTCATATGAACATCCTACTGTGTTACTAAGACCAATCCTTTTTTTTGTTGTATTCTTGATGGTCCTTCTGGATGACACAGTCATCCAAAACGATTTGCTCACTCTGAAATGTTGTTTTCCACACAATGAGTTCAGTTCTGTGAATAAATAAGCCTTATTTGTCTCCTGGGGGGGTATATGAGTGGCTTGTTCCCCACCATCCTGTAAAAATCTTGCGTCGGTCATTGCTAGAGGCAGAGACCGAAATTGTATGGACAGATGCTCCTTTTCTGCACTGCGTTTGCTCCTGCTTGAATCTCTGTAAACAGCATTCGGAGGGGGGTTCACCTGAGATGGCAAACTGCTTGCTTATTTGTCTTGTTAAAATTGGCTTGAGTGGGGAAACTGTTTCTGTAGAAATACAGCTGTTTTCTTTCTCTAGACACATCAGCTCTCGTCATCCGGGTGACGGTGCCTCCTTCCTGAGCTTCGGTGGAGCAGAGGAGTATCCCAACGGTCTGGCTGGCGGCAGCGGTGCAGGTAACAAAGCAGTGGGAGAGCAGGCAAGTCAGGAGACAAGGCCTGTAGCAGCAATGGCAAATAACACAACCAAAAATCATGGAGAGTGGGTGTTCCAGTGGCTATAAAAAAGAAATGATCAGCCATGATTCTTCTTTTTCTCAAAACTGATTTAAAGATTTTTTTTTTTGAATTTCCATCTCTAAATTATAGCTGGATGAAAAGAACTGTTTTTTCTCCTGTGCTCATGTCTAATAAAACCAGAAAGAAGTCTTGTTAGCAGACATGATTTTCTTACACATTGCTTGTCTTATGCTTAAATAATCTCTTTAAAGGCAATTTCTGTTCTATTATCCCCTTTTGTGTTTCATTTGCATGTGTTTCATGCTTTCACTTTACTTTTTTTGCCTTCCAGATAGAGTTTGTTTGTTCTGGCAGTTGTTTTAGCTACTGGGTATAATTTGAACAACCTAGATGCAAAGAATATCTCAGTAATCAACGTACTTGAATTTTATAGAGGTCCTTCACATCTGCAGATTGCCTATAAATCATGTATATGGTGGAAGTTAATCAGTGTCTGCCTGTCTTTGTGGAAGTCGTTGTGAGCCACCTTCCCTGACTAACCTCCCTCGGCCATCTGTAGCTGCCACACTGTGACTCAGTGGTTTGACTCGTATTTCTCCCTTATGATTTGAGTCACCTGTGAGATGAAACAGTTCTTTTATTTCTAATTTCCAAAAATATGGTTTCACAGGGAGTTTGATTGGTTCCTCTCTGACAGCATGTTTGCTGCACCACGTGCTACGTGGAGAAATATTACCCCCCCTCTTCACAGTGACATTCAGCATGCTGTCTCTCTCGCCCAGCAGATGGTAGGTGGCAATTCAGAGCAAATAAATCTTGCTGCACTTCCCTAACTAGATGGCAGATGGCATCAGAGTAGATGGTGAAAGATGAGTGCCAATGAGACGCATCTCCTTTTCTGCTGTGCTGGCATCATCTGTTAGTAAACGCTATTTAGAATAGTAGCTATGATGCAGATATTTATTTCCCGGATAAATCCACATAAGCCAGCTTTATAAAAATGGCTTCTTTAAATGTTTGGAGACCTCGTGAAGTTTGCATTTTGGTGTATGTTTTTTTTAGCCAGCAAACTGCCTTGTCTCCTCAGCTGTTCCTTTTCTTTCTTAGGCCAGAAGAGCTGCTTGTGCAGCTATGTACACATGCAGAACCAGCCCGGGGGCCTGATGCAACTGAAACATTACTGGGGATTTTTTTTTTCAGGAGGAATTGTTTCACTGTAGCTATCAAAAAAAAAAAAAAAAAAAAAAAAAAAAGTGCCTGCAAGCAGAACAGAAAGATGCGGAATGGGGCCTGGGAAGGAATGGGCAAGGGATAGGAAGGCATCATGCAGGCTCAGCGCGCTCCCAGAGCCCTCGGTTCAGCTTCTGTTCTCCAGGTTGTTTAACAGGCTGCCTAAATCCAATCCTTAGGGCGATGTAAAAAAATGATAGTCTCTAAGTCCTAATCAAGACTTAAATGTAATTTTTCATTAGTTCAAGTCTACTATTAGTCTTTAGCTTAGCACAAATGACTGAATTTGCTGAAAATCAGGACATGTTGGGGTTGTGGTGAATTTGTTTCATGATTTTGATAAATTACTTGGTGCTTTTATTAAAGCTCATATATGCTTTTTTCGCCCCCCCTCAGCAGGTGAATGTCTGTTGTAATTTCTTTTCTCGCTGATCCTGTGTTCTATGACATTCTTCCTCCTAATTCATCACTTTTTCCTAGAACAAGAATCTGATCAAAAACATTCTGCTTTTGAGTGCTGAGTGGATTTACAAGTATAATCAGCTCCGGAGACCTTGGGATTAGCATACTGAATACTTACAAGTGGCTTCTTTTTATTATTTGCTTTTTTAATGGTATATATTTTAAAGATGTTCATCACCATTTGGGGGAGATATTTATTTATTTATTTATAGAACAAAGAAAATCAAACTCCTGAGCATTGCTAATGAGATGTTTGAATTTCACTGAAGAGTTCTTACTTACCCATTAATTGGCTTTCTGTGTTTTTCTGCTGTGCAGAACCATGATTTCTTCTCAGAGAAATGTTGTCATATTCTTAAAACATTTGTATACTTTGATTTGCCTTTATTTGGAATGAAAGACAAAAGTGAAGTGCACACAATTACTTAAAATATGAAGCTGAAGCATGTACTTTTTTTTTTTTCATGTAGGCATGAACCTCAAAACTCAGAACAAGGATTCACTGGAAGATGCTATTTCTAACTCTCCAGATCCAAGTAAGCAGAAGGAGGGTTTGTACAGCAGGTTTGCAGAGGGGGGAAATAGGAAAGGGTGTGTTTATATCTAGAAGCATCAGGAGGTGGTAGGCAAGAAACTGGGAGGAAACGCTGGTTTTTGGCAGGCGTTTTGTTCTGCAGTAACTGGCAGGATCTGCGTGCATTGCGCATCTCGTGGAGATTGCAGCTCTGTAGCTCTTAGAATATCTGAAACAGGCTGTCATGTTACTGCCACACTTCTTTCCTTAACAGACACTATCATGCAAAAACTTGCTGAACTCTTATCTGCTTCTCAGTATGAAAAGTTTGCTTGGCACCAGCTAGTTGAAGCAGAATTAGTACGGTCAGTTTCTGTATTTGGTACCATTTACTGAGAAATATGTGCCTTCAGCTAACACAGAAACAAGCGTGTGGCTGCTTAAGAAAACATTTTCTTTGTAGCAGTCTGTCCTGTATAATTTTGTTGCAGTGTTTGGCCTGTTAATGTTGACGTTTTCATTACAAAATATATATTTTTTTTATCTTTAAGACCTCTGTGACAGTATGTTGAGAATTAGCAGTTGGCTGAGTGCCTCAAGATAGATTGGTTGAGGCAGGTCAGAATGTAACACAGTAGTGAAGTCATGATTTGATATAATTTGTTTGGCTTTCATTTTTAATGTCTGTCCCTTCTCCAGAATCCTGAAATTGCAACATAACTTTGGGAAATGGTGTAGAAAAGGAATGCTTTCCAAATTACTATTTTTCTCATCTTCCCACCCCTCTGGGTCTGTCTTCTGTTTTTATAGCTCTAGAAATACTCCCTTTTCTGCTGTTGTACTATGCCAGAAACAAGCCAGTCTGTCATTCTCTTTCCCCATCCCCAGCTCCTTCTGCAGTTATCTAAGATGCAAAGCTGGTCTGATTTTCTTGCTCAGACTTGGAGTATTGATCTGGTTTTGGTTTTTATAATCTGTAATTGCACCTGACTTGCTATAATTTTGGCAGAGTGGTGGCTACGTCAGCTCTAGCTTTCAATCAACTGAAAATTAAACATATTAACTTTGAATCCCATTTGCATGGTGGGATTAAATTAGCATGTGCACTGCATTGTTTAACAAACTCTGTCTCTTTCTCTCCCTCCCTCTTCCCCTCTTACTTTCCTTTTCTATTTCCATTCCACCCTCTTTCTGTCTCTGTTGACTTTGTGCCAACTCTGCACTTGTCCCTCATTCTTTCCACCTTTCCTCTTCACATGTTTCTCTCATCTCTTTCACCCTGATTTTTATGGGTGACCATATATGCCCCCATTGTCTCCCCCGCCAACTATACGAGGCAGTTCTGACGCTGTCTGCTCCCCCCGTAGTGCCAGGCTTCTGTTGTACAGTTGGAGTGGACTGGAAATCTCTTACTACTCCGGCGTGTCTCCCTCTTACCACGGACTATTTTCCTGATCGTCAAAGTCTGCAGAACGATTACACTGAGGGCTGCTATGATCTCCTGCCAGAAGCTGACATTGACAGGTTTGCCAGCACCTTCTCTAGTGTATCTTGAACTGGATCAAAATACTTAAGGTGCAGTTGGTGGAAGAGGAGTGCTCTGGAGTCTGCACAAGAGAAGGATGAATTGCCAGCGTAGTTGGCAGTGGAATACTTAATTTTCCCTTCTCAGTGGTAACTTTGCACCTTTTCTGATGTATTATTATTTTAGCAGATTTTATGTTAGAAGTGATTTCAGGATATAATTTTAGTTCTCCCTGCTTTCTGTTAATCACCTTGGTTAATCTGTTTTCCAGCAAGTATTTTAGAACCACTAAATGAATAAATGTTTGCACATACACAATATAAAAGATGCTTATCTTCTAGATATATTTAGTTTAGTGCTTCTAGAGATATTTAGTTGAAAACATTTTGGAGGAAAACAGTGTTAATGGGATAAATAGTCTCTGAGCTTCTCCTGCAAGTCTCTTCTTTAATTGCTTTGACTTTCTGAAGCTGTGTCAACCTTTTAAACATCTTTCAAACTTTGCACAATTTATACAGCATCAGACAAGCCTCAGCATATTGCTGCTTTGTGGCGGTGAAAAACAAAAGCTACCTACTAGTTAAGGTAACTGAAACATTGAATTCTGCTAGTAAATAGCAGAATTAAAGAAATCTCATGACCCTTTACAGCAGGAGGGCAAAGTTCAGGAGAGCAGAAGCAGATGTAATGGCATCTACTATAATGTGGAGTCTCTCCTTATCTCAGTTGCTGGTTGGTGCTTGAACTGTCTTTTGGTCTCTGCTCCAGACTTGTCTCTCGGGGATAGATTGAAGCCCCCACACTTGCAGTTCTGGGTACTGCTGAACGCTTACAAACTGCACTGAGATTCTCTGGGAAGTACTATAGAAGTGATCATTGCTAAACTACTCTGAAATTTAATGACTATTGTGAGCAAAATTCTTTTTGTGGACTTGGTGTCTGCAACTTGATTCAAAACCACTTTCAAAGACGTTGTTAAATATTGCCAGAGAGCTACAGAACAGAAACAGAACAGAAAGGTACCCACTCTTCTTTACAGTTCCTGCAGGTTGGTTTTCTCAGGCAGAGGGCTCCACTCACACAGATCCCAATGCAAGAAGAAATCCTCAGTCAGGAAAGGCAGAGCTGAGAATAGCTGCATGGTCAGCTTCCTTATTCTGGTCTCCTTCTTAACCTTTGTGCTCAGGAGAGATGAGGAAGGGGTGCAGATGACAGCCCAGCAGGTGTTTGAGGAGTTTATTTGTCAGCGTCTTATGCAAGGCTATCAAATTATTGTGCAACCCAAGCCACAGAAACCAGCCCCGACGGTGCCACCCCCTCTCAGCAGCAGTCCCCTTTACAGCAGAGGTGAGTGACTTTACGCTAACAATTCAGACTTTTGTTATTCAATCCTTTCCAGCAGTGCCAGCAACCTCCACGAGTCAGGTGCTAGATAGTCGTTTTAGCTATTTGTTTTTTTTCTTATTTTGTTAAATCAGAAAGAGGTAGAAAGCTAGTTGTGAGGCAGCACAGACAACTTAGATTTAAAACAAAAAAAAACTAACAAACCAAAAAACCCTCTAATTTTCATAGGAGTGACCCCAAATGAGATATGATGTCAGTACTGTTTGAGTGAACACATCTTAAACGCAATTCACATGGTGTCTGCAGGGCAGGTACATCTCTAGGAAAACATACCAAACCCTGAAAATGTGTTTATCTGAAAGTTAGCGTGGAAGTAGTTTCCTAACTCTAAAATAGCTGCAAGTCTCAGGTGAGCAGACAAAGCTTCACTGTCCTAAAACCATGATTCAGCTGCACCTGGTTAGACTGCAGAGGCCTGCGAGGTGGAAGGCCTCATTCCCTTGAGGGAATCTGGTTGTTAGTTGCTTCAGATATTTTTGAATATTCCATAGACAGGTTGGAGTTTATAGAGAAGGGAATACACAAAAGCAGGATATGGTAGTTTTTCTGTGCTGTAGAAATGAGCAGCCTTTGGTGAAGTTTTGAAGTGGCTAATTCCAGTGATGAAGCACTGAGAGGAAGGGAAAACGGAGCCTAGCTTTTCTATCACATCTGCCAGTTTCTCTGTAGTTCATATTGTGTGCTCTCAACTTGTCTCCACTGGAAAGTCTCCACTGGTAGTCTATGAACTGCAAATGCCCTTCATCTTTAGTTGTGCCACTAGCAAATGTTAACTGTCAGAACATAAGGCATCATGCAAACACCTCTTGGAAAACGTAGCCTGAAAGATGGGTCTTGGTTTATGTCTAAGTTCAGAAACCTGATCCTGGAGTCTCTTCCTATGGATGTGGATTGTTGATAATGTTCTGGCTATTGCTGTAAGCTTAAAACAGGTGTGCGTTTTGCTTTTTACAATTAGGTCTTGTATCAAGAAATCGGCCAGAGGAAGAAGATCAGTACTGGCTGAGTATGGGCCGTACTTTCCACAAAGTAACATTAAAAGACAAAATAATTACTGTGACTCGGTACCTGCCGAAGTGAGTATCCATTTAGTTCAGTGGTTTGCTATTAATTTTTCAGATGAAAATGTTTTTTCAGGTGTCTGTACTTGCTTGGAAGAATGTACTATAGAGCCTCCTCTCTTGAGGAGAAGAGAGAGAAGTGCTGCTGTCTGATACTGAAATTAAAGTTTGCTTTGTCTCTTTTAGGTATCCCTATGAATCTGCTCAGATAAACTACACATACAGCTTATGTCCCTCGCACTCTGACTCTGAGTTTGTTTCTTGCTGGGTAGAATTTTCCCATGAGCGACTGGAGGAATACAAGTGGAACTACTTGGATCAGTATATCTGCTCTGCTGGCTCTGAGGATTTCAGGTGAGACTTTCTCTTCCATCCAGACTGTTCTGTGTCCTAATTTCCTTTTTTCTTTTTGACCTAAAATTTCTTCAGCAAGTTCAGCCTACGAAAGCTCAGTACTCCAGGGAGAGTGGCTGGCCTGATTTCATTTGTGTGCTGCCAGCGGCTTTGTTATCCTTGTGCGAGTGTATTGCCATTGCTGTTGTATTATCTGATCTTTGATACGAAGTCTTGATCACAAAATTCAGTGATCACAAAATTCTGTTTTTTTCCTTTCCTACAAATGCAAATAAATAGATATTTTGTATCCCTCAGATGCTTTTCTTGGCTTCTTATTCATTTCTGTATCTGACTGAAGACTTCCATTTAGTTCTGAAACTGTTGGAGGCTGGTTTGAGTCCTAGGCTTAGCTTGATTCTAGTCATGCTCCTAAACTAGGTACTGCAGACTAGGTACTGGGCTGTGTGGAGTGTGTCTGAATAGTATCAGTAGCCTTTTTGATATCTTAAAACCAGTCTTTCTGTATCTTTGTTTCTGTTCGGGTCTCAGCCTGTTTCTGTGGCTCTAACATGTACCTCTGAAATTCCTTTTTCTTTGCTTATTTCTGGAAGAGCACTTGCAGATATGTTTCTGTAACATGTTGCAGAAAAGGAAGTATATCCATATGATGTAACTGTTCTGAAGATGGGCTTCTGTTCTCTTCAGCGTATCAGTGTGCTGGAATAGTTCCCAGGGCTGCTGCTCTGGCTGGCCGCTCCATTCCGTGCTCTGCTCTTTCTCACACAGGGGTGATGAAATGAGATTTTACTGTAATTGCTGAGATTCACAGCCTCTAGATAAACATTTTACTGACTGCAAAATCCTTCGTAGACAACTGTCTGTCCTGTCTGTCTTCCATGTTCCTTTTGCCAGCCTTATTGAGTCACTGAAATTTTGGAGGACCCGCTTCCTGCTGCTGCCTGCCTGCATCAGTGCCACCAAACGCATCATGGAAGGGGAAGTGCACTGTGATGTGTACGGAGACCGGCCGCGCTCCGACGAGGAGGAGTGGCAGCTCCTGGATGGCTTCATTCGCTTTGTGGAGGGCTTGAACCGCATCCGCCGTCGCCATCGATCCGACAGAATGATTAGAGTGAGTCAGCGTTGAGCTGGGCACGAAGCTCGTGGGGGCGGCACCTTTGTCCTCTTGCAGCGTTTTTGCCATCCACTGTGTGGCTTCATGAAGCATGAGCAGACGTGCTTGAAGGAAATGAGGTGTATGGGCTGTAGGGGCGTGTGTGTGTCTGCATGAACAGCACAGTCCTGTGTGCCAAACTACTCCAGAGCTGAAATAGCAGGGCCATGGAAGCGCTTTGCTAGTCACAAACTGCTGAAAGGAATTAAATTTGCCAGGAATGGGTATTCCCCCATGCTGCCATGACTGGAACCAGAAACGAGGCAGAGGTAGCTCACCCCGTGAGCAGACACCTCTGCGCAGCGTTCTGTGCCATAGCCTGAGGCTGCTCTGTCTTCTCAGCTAATCTGCTCCAGACACAAGTCTGGTGCCACCTCTTTGCACTGTGCCATGCTTTGGGTTGTACCTGTGTACATTATTATAGCTTGTGATGCAGATATCGCTGAGAAGGAATCTTTGAGGGAGTGGAGCTGTAATTTCCAGCTGGGCTGGCTGTGTGCAGCCCACTCAAATGTGCAGAGTGTGCCATTCGGTTGACTTCTTGGGGAACAGTCTTAAGGCAGCTATCAAAGTGGCTGATCTAGCAATTTCTCTTCAAATTCACCTACTGAATGGACTGACTTAGAGGAAAGCCACTTTTATTTAAAGAACAGTGTTCCTCTTTTTCTGAGAGGAGCATCCCCCTAGGCCAGTGCCTGTGGTTTAACTCCCCTTGAAGAGATGCCTCTCAAAGCCCTGCTGACACAGGCTGTTGCATCCTCACTTACTGCTGAAGCCTCACTTGACTAGGTCTGTGCTTCTGTTCCTTGTCCTTCAGAAAGGCTCTGCCATGAAAGGATTGCAGATTGCGGGTCCCATTCCCACCCACTCCCTGGAGCAGGCTGGGCCTCCCATTGGGAAGAAAGGAACCTCGGCACTCTCAGCCCTTCTGGAGATGGAAGCCAGTCAGAAGTGAGTCCTGTGAGCTGGCCACGCCACTCACTCCCCAGTATCCTTCCTTCATATCTTCTTTCTGTACTGGCTGAAGCAGATTAGGACAGCTCTGCCTTGAAAAGAAGGGAGCTGGAATACTGCTGCTTTAGTGTCCTTGAAGCTGAGCTGGAGTTTTCCAGGGATTCTTGTGTGTTCTGTTTCCATAACAGAATGAATACCAGAAATGGGGAGGGAAGGAAGAGGTGCCTTTCTGGTAGCTTAAAAGGAGCTCATTTTTATGTAGCATCTCAGTTTCTGATTTGCCATAGAGTTGTATTGTGTAAGAAGAGCTTAGCTTGGCGAAAAGTGTACATAGGTATTCCATACATCCAGTAGAGTAGTGCAGGATAAACACAGGGTAATGAACATAGCCAAGCTTTAAAGAAAATATGTTGTTTGGGCTGATAATGTCTGTTGAAATGCCTGTGGAATTTGAGACTCTTTTTCAGTATTGATCTATGATGATTCAAAGAAGTTCAAAACTACTAATACCAGATAGGCTGAAAACAGAGCTTGAAAACAGAGCTTGAAACACTGTTTTGTAGCTGTTAAATGTGCAAAACATTTAAATATTTTTTTTAATCGTGAGGTTGTATTGCTTATGCATAAGAAAACTGAGCAAGTTCAAGGATCCATTTTGTATATATGGGGTAGAAAATACTTATAAAACATTGGACTGACTCTGCTTCAGAATAAGGGGAAGCAAATGTGTGAAGATGCCCTTCTGCACCAGTGGCCTTTAGGCAGAGGCTGAGCTGGAGCACAGTGGAACAAGCTCAACTCCTTCCTTTGCTTTAGGAGCCTGGGGGAGCAGCAGGCATCAGTGCTGTCTGGAAAGAGCTCTGGGCAGCCTTCGGAGAGCGGGAGCATTGCCATCACACCCACCTATATGGACAGCCCCCGTAAGGTAAAGATTTCCTGATCTTTGTTTAGCTGCTGTTTTCATGTGCGAATCTTTTGAATAAGTGGATTGTACAAAGGAAAAAAATAGTTTACTTTTCAAAGTGTATGGCTGCAGCACACTACATTTTACTATCTAATCTCCCAGGGACTGGGCCTGCACATGGAATGTCCTTAAGCCTTTGTGTGCAGTGGCCTAAGGAGAGGTTCGGATAAAACCAGCCTACAGTTCTTTGCTGAAACTGTGGCAATGAGATCAAAACCCTGAGCTACTACCTCAGCATGTGTTGCTAATTTAAAGGTCACTTGTTAATTCCTCCACTTTCTTTTTTGGCAGCATATTTCAATCGGAATGTGATTTTTTAGATTAGGTGTCTGATTCCCCCTATCAATTGGTTGGCTACTTATCCATTTCTTTCAGTATTGTTCTCTTAGCATCTCATATTTCAATGTCCCAACTTTTGTGTACCCTGAAGTCCCTTCATGCCTGGTGTCCTTAGCGTCACCACAGGGCTATGTGTTAGGTAATTCTGGGGCCGTGGATATTGCTACCTGAAGTAGTAGAGAAATTGCCGTCAGCTTGGTAATAGATGTCAGTTTGCTTGTACTCATCCTGCAATGGAAGAGATGAGGAGCATGTCTTAGAAAAAGTAGATACAGAAGTTGAGTTTGAGAGGCATGTTTGCAAACTTCCGGTTCCTGATTCATGCTTTGCATTTTCTGCTTTTACCATTTAGGAACATGAACTTCCTCAAATTTCTCCCTTTAAAAAAGAGATTATAAATGTCTCTTTTTACCAGCAAAGCTGGTGGAAACTGCACATCATACACAGGACAGAAGATTACTGTGGCAGGTCTTTCTGCATACTAGAGGGAAAAAGGCAAAACTTGGCTTTCTGGGCAATGGCTGCTGTGTACTGGCACAGCAGTGTTAGAAAGGATTTAGCAGATCTTGTGCTATGCTGTTCTCTGTAATTTCAAAGTATCTATGTTAAAAAGCCTCTCAAGAAGGCTACTGTAAGATCTGGAAGTGCGTGTTACCAACTGACAGCCTTCCAGCATGGTAATAAAGACTCTATACACAGTTGCACACAGGGACTTTGGGGGTAGCAGATGCGATCTCCCACTTGATGGCTCACACTTGTTGGAAGGGTTCCAGCATGCAAGTAGCCATATGGGGCAGCTCTGTGCTGCTCAGGGACCACGGGCATGTGGGTGCCTCGTGCTCCCAGGGCACACGAGCGCTTCGGGGCCCCTCAACACAGTTCATGGCTCCTTAGGGCTCTAGGGCTCCTGAACAGAGCGCTTGTGGGCTGGCCAGAGACTTGCAGCCCAAGTACTGAGAGGTTGTCACAGCTGTGTGCTCCATCAGTAGCAAGGGGAGCAAGTGCCCTTCCAGGTTGCCATTCAGCACTGGAGCTGGTCCAAAACAAAACTGAACCACCATCTCCACCTCTTCTGCTTCAGAACAGCACTGACAAGTCACTTCAGCAGACACTTGTTGGGCAGTATGTTCCCTAGCATGAATACATTGCAGAAAACATTTTATATGTATGTAACAGCGTAAGTATCCTCCTAGCTGCAGGCTATAGACAAAATGTTTTGCCTAGGATCAGAATAGAGAACTGCAAACAGGGAACAAAAACCTAGCTGGGTTCCAGCGCGCTGTCTGGTGTGATAAGAGAATTGTGACGTATTTTAGAATAGTAGCTGGGGATAAATTCATCCTTGGTTTGTAAGTAGGCAGGGAACACAGGATAGGCAGTGCCGATGACTTTTGTACAAGATATTAAACACACCGTTGGAGAGGTCTTCTTGATAAATTTTTCTTCCTTGGCTTTGTAAAGCAGAATCTGCATTTGAGAGAAAGAGTATGCTTCCTGAAGAGTGTTTCTTTGTCTCAGGCTCCTCTCCTTACCATCTGAGTGACTAATAGACCAGAAAAGAGCTGGCCTTATTTTGAAAGATGTCGGATAGACACAGTTACATAGGTCCATCTACCACTCTTCAGCTTTTGCAATTGCAATGAAGACCCACTTAGTTTAGGGCTCCGTCTTTCTCCTAAGTGAGAAGGAAGGCTGTGGTTTTGAAATGGCTTCTGATCAGTGTGGTTTGCAAGTCTTTGGAAAAGTGTCTGTGCTAAGGAAAAGTAACATCTTGGTACAGAGAGAGAAAGTAAGGTTGTATGTGAGCATCTCCTGATGCTCCTGCTTGCTGCACTTGATTCTGTGTCTGTTTGGGATATGCATTCTTCTCATACTTTCTCTCTGTGGTCATTTCACACTTGCACAATCTTGTATTTGCTTTTCTTCATCTCCTTTTTCCTGTTGCTGTTGCCATTACTGGGCCTGCTTCCTCTGATGCCTTCAGGATGGGGCCTTCTTTATGGATTTTGTTCGCAGCCCACGCACAGCTTCAACCTTCTACTCCCAGGTTAGTTTTGGATGGTGTCTCGTCATCTCTGGCTTTTGGACTGAGGTGAGAGAGAGCATTTGTTGTCCTCACTGTGCAGTTCAGGGAACCTGGTTTAGTTTCCAGATCCGCTTGCTGAGGAGATGCCCAGCATGAACAGAATGAATTCTTCATGGTGGATGCTCCAGTTTCCTTCCACCATTCAATAGTTTTGAAGTGCTTTGGATATCCATACACCTTGCCTTACTGTGCTTTTCACTATGATGCTACTGTCTTGCCAGCTACTAAAGCTTCTCTTTTTGTATGTCAGTGAGTGCTGTTTTTTCCGTTTCCTCTGTGAAGCAAAGACAGCCACAGCTTACATGGTTCTTGGCTAAATTTCTCCAGTGTTAGTTAACTGACAGGTGGTTCTGAAGATATCGAAGTCAAATTGTGCCTGCAGATTCTTAAACAACTGAGAACTGAAAACATTGGTTTCGTTTTGGTCTAAAAGTCATCATGACGGATGTTGTTTGTACACTTAACACTAGTTAAGATTTAGCAATAAAGCAGCATAACCACAGAAAATACTGCAGGGTGAAATGAGGTCTGACAGGAAGAATGGATTTAACTGGCTGTGAGGACTGTAGATTCAGCCTGGAGCATCTGCCATTTCTGGCTGCCCAAAAAGGGACATCTGCTGTTGCAGAGTGAGAGATCTTTGGGGTGAGAAGTGGCGCAGATAGAGAGGGCTCTGTTCCTCCAACCACCAGAGCTAAGTCGTATTACAGCTCTGTGGTTTTAGCTGGGTGTGTGCTGCGGGTTTGTGAGGCCCAGGAACCATGATATTTACACCCATTTGAGTTAGTCCTGGCTGTACATACGCCACTCCCCCACCTCTCTAGCTTTTATATAATGTGCTTTTCCAAAGCCATACGTGTTAATGGCAGATGGCAATTACAGCCTGTACTTTGCTGGATCTTTCAGCATCCGTGTTCCTTCTGAAGTGATTTTATGTTGATTTTTGTGAACTAGTCAGTCTACCATGGAATAGTGCAAGTGTTCCTGCGGGAGGAAAGTGTTCTTGTCTTAGTGACATAGGTGTGGGTGGGTGCCAACCAGCCTCCTGATAGTGCCCTAAGAAAGGAAGATGAGCTGCTTTTGTGCATTATGAAACTTGAATTCCTTGTGGTAAATTCATGTGTTTTTGTCTCAGAGTTCAAGTTGAAACTATTTTGATAATTGCTTGCAGCTTGTCTCAGTGACTAGGACTCCTGTTTCTGTGCGTCGCACGTTTATAGTCATACTTAAGCTGAACGTGTCAGGTTGGGGTCTGTTGCTGGCTGGGCAGTGGCTGTTGCTGCATTGGTGATCCTTGTCTTTACTGGGGTCCCTGTGAATACTGGGGTACTGAATTTTTGTTTTGTCAGTAACTCTGTAGTGATGACCAAAGCAAGATTGTATTTATCCTTTCTGCATCTGTTTGTACCCGCCTTGCAGCATTGTTTGCCCTTCGCAGAAACTTGAGGGGCAGAGGGGAAAAAGAAAGGAAATGGGAAAAGGATTGTGTTATCAGTGCCATAAAGATGCTGCTGTGTTTTACTCCTTCAGGTCTCTATAGATCAAACGGCTCCTACAACCTTAGATGGCAACATGTTGCTAAACACGGGCCAGTTGGCTGACAGGGGCAGTGCCCCGGCCTCAGGGAGCTCCCAGAGTGTCACAGAGCAAGGATGCACCACGGGCGGCAATGCTGAGAGCAGGTGAGGGAGCACGGCAGGGCTGGGGCGAGGATGCGCCGAGAGCGGGGAAGGGAGCGCGGCGGGGCCAGGGCGAGGATGTGCTGGCAATGCCAGGAGTGGGAAGGGGGCACGGTGGGGCTGTGCTCCTGCAGCCGCCAGTGCCTCCCCGCTGCCAGGGAACAGGCGCTTGGACAGGGAGCTGCTGGGACAAGATGACCTTGCTGCAGCGCTTCCCCATGCAGAAAACGTAGTAGTAAATCAAGCCTTGCAACCTGGTTTCCCACAATTAAATGAGCATGAGGCCTTTTTTTTTTTTTTTTTTTTTTTTTTTTTTTTCCTCCTCCCACCCTACCCCAAAAAAGTTTCATTCTTTTAGAAATGAAGAATGAAGAAATTCTATTTCTGAAACCTGTTAGCAGGCAGTTCTGCCAGGGAGCTCCGAGGTTCTGAAAAGCAGGCTCTGCACTGACCTCTGTTTTCTCTATGTTTTAGCAAAGAGGTTCCTGCATGCCTAAATGGAGCAGCAGGTTGATGAAATCCAAGAGGTCCCAAGCTGGAGGCGAGACACTGGGGAGGAAGCAGTGCTGAAAATAAACTGCATTGATACCTGCTTCCTGTGTTTGTATATGAACATTAAAAAAGCCAGCTTTTAAAATATTTGCTCCCAATAGCTCTTGAATCTGGTGGCATGTTTTTACAGTGTGAATTGGGTCAGTATAGTAATGTCCTTACAACTTAAGGCTGGGAAAATGGGTCTGATGCTTGTAGTTATCCTTTGTGAAATGAAGAAGGAAATGTGGCACAGCACAGAGATAACATTTTTCTAAATGCATATATTTGAGTAAATCTGGCAGCTGCCTGGATTTTTAACATGATTCTATTTGCTTCCCAGCTCTCAGCTGTTTTCGACAAGCTCTCTGACTTCTGCATCCACCTTGATGGAGATTCTTGAAGCCATGAAGCATCCTACGTAAGGATTTTTTTTTTAATATATTTTTGTTTTCGTTTTACACAAGTATGCTTAATATCTGTCTGGAAGTTTTATAAGATGATGTGTCACAGAGACACTCCAAGAAACCCCATGTCGGCTCTGAAGGAGTTTTTCCAGCTGCCTTTTATTATTCAGTTCCAGTTGCTCCGGGAGGGAATTCTGTAGAAATTTACATACCGATATGGCCACACAGACTTGTATTATCAGAATTCCAGTCTTGCTAAAGCAAGATTCTGCAGCAAGGGTTCTGTTTATATCAAGTATTCATCTTTGTTACCTGAAGCGAATGTCTTTTGGGGGCATTGTCACTTTGGGGGCATTGTGCACTTCTTGTTCTGTGTCTTTATATTTTATTTTTTATCTTTTTTCCTTTCTTTTTTTCTTTCTTTTTCGGCAATGATTTTGTCCTTGTTACTTGCAGAACTATCAGTCGGTTCATGCTAACAACATATTTGACTTGCTGTGATTCAGCACAGGGATCCAGCTGCTCTCTGAACAGAAGGGCCTGTCCCCATCCTGTTTCATCAGTGCAGAAGTTGTGCATTGGCTGGTGAACAATGTGGAGGGTGTGCAGACCCAGGCCATGGCGATTGACATCATGCAGGTAGGAAAGTTGCTGTGTTGGGAGAGCCAGGGTTATCCCTCTCTAAGTAGAACTGTCAAGGAAACCATGGTATAATCCCTGTTTCTTATTAAAAGCCTCGTGTTGATGCACACTGAAAAGTGTGCTAAGCAGAATATGAGGTAAGGAGGGCAGCACAGAAACTAACTTCTGCCACCAGGATGTTCTTGCTGCCTCTTGAATGCTAGTTGTTAATTTATGATACAGATGATATGTGTGTGCTACTGCTACCTGATTTACATCTTAGCAAATTTGTTGTGTTTTTGTGAAGCAGCAGCACATACTTCAGTAGTAATATGCATTATATTTTCCACTGTTATGAGATGCTGACAATTCTGTGTACAACCTGCCTTTAGCTGGTAAGTTACCAAGATGTCCCCAGTTTTTAGAAGCATGAGACACAACAGTGACTTTTTCTTTCTTTCTGATAATTTGTTTGGGTAATGAATCTGTGATGCAGACAGGAGAGGAATGCTCTTTTATGGATGATGAGGTATAAACACTTTGCGCAAGATACACTGCTTGTATTCATGGATTTTTCTTCCCAGTTGAACTGTGTTGGAGGCGGAAGGTTAGAAATGCTTTTGAGTAGATTCCTCTACTGAGATCCCATATCAATTAACAGAGAACAGAGATGTTTCTGACTTCTTGCCTTCCTGTACACCAATCAATAAAACCAGAACAAGGTAAGGGAGGAAGGCAGACATCTGCAGAAAGGTCAAATGCAATTTCTCAAGGAGATATGACTGGCTGCACTTACTGAGTATCAAAAGATGCATTGCTGATACTCTCCTTAGGTACATCTCTGGACAAAAAGACTTCAAGAAGGAAAATAATTCCTAATGTTCTCTATCAACCTGTTTATTAACTCTGAGAATGGCTTCTTTTTCTTCTGTGTTTACTTCGATCTCTTTTTCAGAAAATGCTAGAAGAGCAACTGATTGTGCATGCGTCCGGAGAAGCTTTACGAACCTTCATCTATGGCTTCTATTTTTACAAGATCGTTGTGGACAAAGAACCTGAGCGAGGTCAGAGTTCTGTTTAGTTACAAGACTTTCCTCATTATCTGTTTGCATAATTGCTAGCTTCACTTGATTCTTAAGGGTGCTGCTGCAGAAAGTCGTCTTTGGAACAACCAGAAACTGTCTGCTCTAAAGAGAGTCAAGGAAATTGATTAATCTTTGGCCACTTTCTTATTTTAAAAAAAGAAGGCAATTACAGGGAGTGTGACCTATTTTTTTTATTTCCCCATTTTCAGAGTTGCTTCTCTTTCCTAATTGTGATCACTTGTTCCTAGCTGTGACCTCTGCTTCCCCTTGCTTTTTGCTCAGTGGGCATGCCGCAGCCTGCCATGTGGCACACAGCTGCCATGGATGACTTCTCCGCCTTCCAGAGGAAGTGGTTTGAGGTGGCGTTTGTGGCAGAAGAGCTCCTGCACTCCGAAATCCCTGCCTTCCTCCTGCCCTGGCTGCCCAGCCGCCCAGCCTCCTATGCAAGTAGGCACAGTTCCTTTAGCCGCAGTTTCGGAGGACGGAGCCAGGCAGCTGCACTCTTAGGTAGATGCACAGCACAGGTGACAGCTGGGGAAGTGCACGGGGATAGTTTGAAGGGGGAAGAGCAGCCAGCCAAGGGTATGATCTCACGTGGACCAGCAATAAAGCTGCGAATTTCATGCTGGCCTTACATGTGTCTTGCAGGTGATCTCGTTCTGAGGTATGTTTCACTGGCTGAGCAGGGCAAGTTTTGCTGCTCAGCCAGCAAACTTGGAATGGAACTGGAATGCAACAAAAAATATTTTGGAAAAATTCATTGCTCCTGTCTGTCCTCTCCCCCCCATGCCACCCTCCAGAATTCAGAGAGGAAACACTGATTTTGTGTCTCCTTGCAGAGCCAAATAGACTCTTTACAACCTGTGATGAGGGACAATTTGTGAGAACAGTAGAGCATCCAAACTCTCCTTAAAATGACATGCCTAAGTGCTTCCCAAGGACAAGAACCCCAGCGAGATCCAGATGTGTTAGAGAAGTTTTCTGTGATGTGGTGCTGGAGGCTCCTGGGCGAGTCTGAATCATTTACAGCCAGACTCCTTGTGTTCATGTCTGAGAAGCTCAGCTGCCAGTGATCCCTGCAGGGTGGGAACAGCAGGGTTTGCATATGGAAGATCGGGATATAGCAGGACAAGATACAATTATAACATCTAAAGGTCCTGCAATGTGTGAAGTACAACACTAGTACCATTAACAGCCTGTGAAACATACTGGCTGCATGTTGGACTGTGTTGCTTTGTCATCTTTTTGTCGCGTTTCCAGGCCAGCCTGAGTCACTTGCTTTTGTTACCCTTTCCCTGTCCAAAATTGCCAGGAAAAAAAAAAAAGAATAATTGCTATGAAACTGCAGCTTCAGATTAATTTAGATGCATCTTTCAAAGGAGTATCTCAACTAGAGATAAAAGTAAGATTTTATAGTGTTTTTTTTTCTTTATATATTTGACCTTCTGAAGAGACTTATTTCTGGTGTATCACCTGGATCTCTAAAACCTGAAGTTACAATAATGCATATGTATTTCTGAAAGTTTTGTTTGAAGAGGAACAGCATCAGAAATGGGAAAGCATTACAGATAGGAAGCCTGAACTTAGGGTTAATTCCCTGAAGCCAACATATGCAGGATATTTTTCCCTGTCACACAATAAATCTGTTGCCTTGGCCAGTATCCAACCTCATTAGCTCAATGATTGGCCAAAACCAGCCTGAACATAGGCTGGCATAAAAGCCTTGCGAGGGCTGAGGAGCTGGGGCCAGATCCTGTTCTTGCTTTGATCTCTTACTCACTGCTTGGCCTGGGAAAGCAGCTTCACTTTTTGATGTCTGTGCACATCTTGAGATGATCAGGAATCAGTGAGTTTGTACCTGGGGGAATGGACAAAAAGGGAAGGGTGTCTTAGTCCTCCTTTCACATTTTCTTTAACACCACCCAGAAAAGAGGGGATTCCCAGGGGGTGTGATATAGTCACACACTTCTATAGCCCTTCTCTCTCATTCCCATTGGAATTATGTCTGTCTGCTGTTTAACTAATTTGCAGCCCATGGATGAGCCACCTCCAGGCTGCTGACATGCGCACTGCTTATTCCAAAACCTGTTTCTTGGAGGAAAACTCAGTATAAAAGTTCTAAGAAAAAGAAGTGAACTGGCTTGATAAATGTTTCTGTGTTGTCCCTCTTCTAAACAGTGTTCCAGCAAAATAAATAAATAAATTATCAGCATATCAGAGCTTTACTAAACCCAAGTGACCTCTGGTCCACGTGACTTCATTTGTTCCTCTCTTGGCTTTGATTTGGTTGTGGTTTTGATTTCTTCCCCTCCCCACCTTCCCTAAATGTCAGGCTGTGACACAAAATTGCATGCAAGCATTGGGAGCTCTGGAACAAGCTCCATGTATCCTTAAAATCCTTATTCTTCCCCACTCCCTAATCACTTGCTCAGTGATTGTCCCCTTTCCCTTCCCACTGAAAATCTGACCTGTGATATACCTAATCTTGTCCCTTTTGATTTATAGCAATGCATGCACTAGCAATTGTAGCCATGTATGTAGCATAGTCTGTGCCTGGAGAATAACCTGCCTGCTCCTCTCCGATCGATAAATCGTTAGCTAAATACTCAGTGGTACAAGACAATTGGGAAGCAGGTGAGTCCTCTTAAAATCAGATACACGGAAGCCAGAGAGTTTATTTTATTAAAATAAAGTTGATCATAATTTGAAGCTTCTAAATTCAGAGCAACGTGGATATTTTTCTTTGGTTTGTAAGGTTGTTTTTATTAGTTCCTCTGGCCGGGCTGTCTTCCTGCCGCTTTGCCTGTGAGTTACAGCCACAGGCGAGGGGGCCAGGGAGACTCCAGTGCAAGGGAAGAGCCTCGGGGAGCAGGGAGCTCATTCTTCACAGTGTCCTGGTTCGGGTACAGTGGGCTGGGTGCTGTCACTGGCCTTGTAGCTAATGAGCAGCCCCTACCTGCCTGAGCTGCTTTTGCTGTACATCTGTTGGGAGGTTGCCTTCCAGCATCTCAGATCACGGTTTGTATTTTGTTGCAGTATTGGCATTGTAACCTTCTCCTAACCACAAGCATTGTATCTACAGTGATACAGCAAGTGAAAAGGAGGGCGAAAAATAAAATCATGAGATGTTGATCTGTCTGACAATATGAGACTAACTCAGCTTGCAGATAACACATCTCCTACAGACAGATACAGATTTTATTTACAAAATAAAACTGGGTGGTATTCTTCCATTTTGGGATATTTTTTTTCCTGTTGCTAAGCTGCAGTAACAGCAATGTAAGGATTTGCTTTTAACCCTGAAAACTGTCTCCAGCTAACTTGCAGCAGAAGTGAATGAAGGGGGGAGCTTTCCTCCTACCTTGAGGATGAACTTCAACCATTCAGTAAGGTCCTTTGAAGCTGAGCCTATAGAAGGGCGAGTGTCTTCCTTCTCTTAGGCAAGATAGAACAGTATTTGTCCTAGGACATGTAACTGAAAGGCACCGTGAAGTGCCACGCAAGCAGTTTTCAGCAGTATTACTGCAACCCTTTGTATTTTATGTCAGTGGTACATGCTGCCTTTGTATAAAGGAAAGTTGACACCATAGTTTGTAGCAGGGCTTCGGCCCATAGTTGGAAGGTCTGGGCTCTATCCCTGGCCTTGTCTGCAGCCAAGTCGCTTCCACTTTCTGTGCTTCTGTTCCTCCTTTGCCTGGTGTCTGAGACTTTCTCTGACTGGGATTCTGGGATGTGGGGCTCAAAGGGAGCTGGATGTTGGGCACTGTCCTAGCACGGGTTGCCAAGGAAGAGGAGGTATCGCAGTGATCTGAACACTGCTGCACGAGTCTTGGCTGACTTCTCTTGCTTTTACAAAACTGCTGGGTATGCAGTTTTAGCAATGCGGTAATGTGGGATATTGATGTGGGGTTAAAGGAACAAGTTTTGTTTCTAATCTCTTTTTGCTATGAAAAGTCCTGGAATGCTCCTACCATGGATAACAGTGGCCCGTAATGATTTCTGGTGGGGACATAAAGAAACCAATGTGGGATGTCCTGGGTACTGAAGGAGGTGGTGCTGTCTAGCCATGTTTAATTATGGCACCAGTCGCTTATTGATCAGCTCTTGGATTCTTGGCACAGTTTCTTTATTGCAGCTGATATGTCTCAACTGCTTGGAGAGGTAATTTACATCATAGACCTCTAGTATGGGTAATGCTGTTTGTTTTTCTGTCTTTTGTGATCTAGGTGAGCAGCATTCCTAGACTATTCTATTAGCCCAAAAAATATTTGGGGAGGAGTGGGAGGAGGACAGATTCATTCCAGATGGCTTATTTGTCCTGTTTTCTTCTGTTCTTTTCTCCCACTCACTCTTGAACGTGCGTTTAAAACATCCCCCTATTCCTTGGCTGCTCAGCTGCCACAGTGCCTGAGCAGCGGACGGTGACGCTG
The DNA here is from genome assembly GCF_059628265.1 of Tinamus guttatus. Lineage (NCBI taxonomy): Eukaryota > Metazoa > Chordata > Aves > Tinamiformes > Tinamidae > Tinamus > Tinamus guttatus. The sequence goes on along the minus strand of NW_028288993.1, from coordinate 5,289,368 downwards.
GACGTGGATGTGAATAACCGCACGGACCGCCTGGAGTGGTGCAGCTGTTACTACCACGGCAACTTCTCCCTGAATGCTGCCTTTGAGATCAAGTTGCACTGGATGGCGGTGACTGCGGCTGTGCTGTTTGAGATGGTAAGGGTCCCGGGTGGCCACGGCATCCCAGCCTAAGCGCTTCCCCGCTGTCCTGCTGGGAACATCGTCATGGCCAGGTGGGAAGTTTGAGGAGAGCAATGGGGGGTTGGATTTGCTGCCATTTTAGTAGGTAATTCTACTGATGATGGTGCTGCTAAAGTGTTGGCACTGCAGCATCTCCTCTGAATTTATTGTGCCATCTAAATCATTCCTTCTGCAGGACGGTATTCCGCCTCTGAGCAGTGTCCTCTGCGCTAGGTGAAGGCCAGTATAGGTGAAGGTGGTGTTTTAAGTCCCACTTACCTAAATCTCAGGCCTTAAGCTGTGTCTTTGGAGATGAATGTGTTTCACACCACATTTCTTCTCCCCTTAAATGTAAGAGCTTTGAAACTCAAATCGCTTTCATGATGGGGCTTTCTTAGGCAATATGTTCATCCCATTCAGCAACAATTTTGGGCTTTTTGTGAACTTGCTGAAAATATTTTGAATTATAAATGCAAGCAGCTGTTGATGTTTTTATTTTAGAGTTTTCTTAACCTTTATTTTGTTTTCCCATTTGTATTTTTAATAAAGCTCCATCTCTGCTTAACATCAGGCTTTATTCCACCCAACCAAATAGCACTAGTTGATTGCTTTTGCTTTTATATAAAAACCCTTGCACTTTCCAGTAAGGCAGCAGCCTTTAGCCACTGCTGATAAGTAGGCTGAACCAGTTCCTGAAAAATGTCCCATTTTAAAGTGCTTTCTGATTGATGTGGCACAAAAAAAAAAAAAAAAAAAAAAAAAAAAAAAAAAAAAGGGCAAGCTTGATGTCTTGTGCTTGTACAGCTTTGCTTACGAGGATGCTTGTGTGCTGGCCATGCAGAGCGAGCTGAACCAGTGGAGAAATGAGCATAGCTGATCTATTCTTGGCAAGATGAGTTGCTCCTATGCACATTAGTGCCTCTCCTCAGCTTGACATATGTGCCTTGATTCATTGTTAGAACCTTTTTCTCAGGTTCAGGGTTGGCATCGGAAGGCGACGTCCTGTGGCTTCCTGCTCGTTCCAGTCTTGGAAGGTCCGTTCGCTTTGCCCAGCTACTTGTATGGAGACCCCCTCAGAGCTCAGTTGTTCATCCCACTCAATGTCAGCTGCTTGCTGAAGGAGGGCAGCGAGCATTTGTTTGATGGTAAGAAATGCTCTTTATTATACCCTTTGGGATAGTTTCCTGCAAGTAGATCCCTTCTGGCATGAAGAACCTCATTTATCTATCAGAAATGCATTAGTGGGATGAAGAGCCTGCCTCCTCCAGCCACTGGCAGAGCTCGGAGGAAGCTGCACTGGCAGAACTGATGGGCATGCAGCTCTGCACCAAGCTGGCAGCAAGAAGTGCCAGGGCACAGGATGAGTGGTCTCCCCCTAACCGTGGCCTTACAGAACCTGCATCGAGCAGTTTTTCTCTTTGACATGGTGTTATACTGAAAAATCTATTCTGCTATAGGTCCTGCCCATAGGGGATCTGCATTTGTATCCTGCATTTGCTGCTTCTCCCCCTCAGTGAGATTAGGTTTTCGTGACTGCCATCCTTTTTTTTGTTGCTATGGTTACAGTCATGGTAAGAGTTTGCACTTGAGATTAAGAGCTAGAAGCTGCAGTCTTCTTCTCTGCAGCCTCTCCCTTTTGAGCAACAGTGTTGCCCCAGGTCTCAGGTGAGAGCTCAAATATCAGAGAGCACCAGCCCCATGCAGAGAAAGGCAACGTTACATTGTGAGGAAGGACAAATTGCAAAAGGCCCTGTGCTAAAATAGTGAAGATGATCAGACTCTTTGTTTTTTTTAACTCTCGGCCTAGTGTCCGCATGTAAATGTGACAAGCCCGTGTGTTGCGAGGTCACTGTGGCCCCACTGACTCTGAAATAAGTATTTTCAGTGCCCTCTGTAGGGGTATGTGGTCACCAACACTCCTCCCTTGCCCTTTCGTGCATCTCTACAGACAAACAAGCTTAATTCAAGGATGAATTTGCTACTGATGCATGCAAGGCCTAAGAGGTTGTTATTCAAGGGACAGCTGATAGAAAATAGACAAAATGATGAAAAGAGATGACTAGGAAAAAAGTGCACAGAAGGAGTCTGAGGAATACTGAAGCTTTGCAAGAGCAAAGGAAGTTCAGGGGCTTTGCCAGGTGATCATTGCCTTTCTGTTTGTTTCAGGCTTCGAACCAGAAACCTACTGGGACCGTATGCATCTCCTCCAGGAAGCTATAGCATACAGGTGTGTAGAGCAGACTGACAGCAAGGTTTGTGCCTCCCTGCATGAGCAGGGATGAAAACTGGCGCTGAGCGCTCGCTCCCAAGGCACCTGGCTTCGGTGCAGGCTGCCTCGCTGCAGTCTGCATGCAGCTTATTAGATTAAACATAGCTAAAATGCCTCCAAGTGTTTCTGTGCGGGTGAAGGAGGCAGGCAGATACAGTATTTCACCTTGTCACTCCGTAGCAAACCTTTCCCTTGTCCTGGTACCTTTGGAAGGTGCCAAGGTTAGGAGCAATAGACCGCAAATACAGAGTCTCTTCCCAGCGAGAAGGGAGTGTTGTTTCCTCTCTGTGCTCTTAATGTAGTGCTGAGCTGGATGACAACCAGTGATTGACAGTAAGCAGGAGACTGGGTTATGAGCTGCACTGAGGAGGCTGGGAACCATCTCAGAGGAAATTGCTGATCGCTTTGAATATTACCTAGCCTTGCCCCTCTGCGTGCTTGATTCGTTTCACAGTGCTGCTGCCAGGCTCTTTTTCATGCTAGGGAGGCTGGCTTTGTAATGGAATTTAGCTTGGACATGCACTTTCATTAGCTGAGAAAGCAGGAGAGGAATGAGCATCCTGCAGACAGCCAAGAGCTGTCAGGTGAGCTGCCTGAAGCTGGGAGGAACCCTGCCCAGCAGGAACAAAATGATCTCGCAGCTTGAAGTGTGCCCCAGCAAAGATTTGCTTCGCTGTAACTCTTCCCTCATCCGTGCACAGCCACCCCATCTTGTCGGAGACAGCTCCAGGTCTTCCCAACCTGAGCTGCTGGCTCTTGTTCCGGACACCGGGAGAGGGAGATCAGAACAGGGCTGCAGGGCTTTCACACTGCACCTCACAGGGATGGGGCACGTGGAGAAGCTCAGGCTGTCAGCCCATGGAGAGAGGGGCTTGTGGGTGTGATTGGGGAAGATTTTCCCTCATGTACCTCCCTTGGGCTGAAGTAATCCTATTTGGCGCAGCATTTACTTTCTTTCTTTTTCTTTTCTTGGTGTTTGTTTCCCCAGATTTGGATTTGTGCAAGATAAATACTCAGCCTCTGCATTCAACTTTCCAGCTGAGAATAAGCCCCAGTACATCCATGTCACAGGTGAGCAGTACTTGGCAGGCACAGGGGCCAGGGGAGGCTCTCAAACAAAAGAACCATTTTATAGTCAGGTTGTGTTTGGTGTCAGGGGCGCTGATCCTCACTGCGTCCCTAGTCAGGTCAGGAGTTAAATGTATCAGCCAACACAAACTGAAAAACCTAAAGACAGCGTGTGAAACAAGCACAGAGCATTGCTCCATGAATGGCACTACTTGGAAGCCTGGTGTTACAGTGTCCCTGAAACTTTTCATTTCCAGGAGAGGGAGATACAGTTATAAAGCCAGAGCCCATTCTGTGTGTAGCTTCTATAAATGCCTGTCCAGAAGCTCAGAGGGAAGGATTTGGGAGAAGTCAGTACCCTCTTCTCATGAGTTCTGCCCTTGATTCCTGGTTTAAGTTCAGCTAGAGCCACGTCTGCCTGCGTGCACAGTGTGGGAGGTGGTGGGAGCACTTAGGACGTGCTTGCTCTCAGTATTCTTTGTTAATGCTGGGGATCTACTGGTGCTTTTTAACTATGCTTTCATGCATGACATATTACATTAAAATGGTAGCATGTCCAAGTGGGTTTCTGGGGCAGGAAAGCAATAACATGAAACAGAGTTCTTGGAAGATTGCAGAAGAGAATGGAAATTGGTTTAAGGATGGAAAGATGGGACAGAGCTTACAGTTTTGCTACATTCCCTTCCACCAAGAGAAAAACAAGACTACATGTTGTCTAAGTGTTGTAATTTGCAGAAGGAAATGGCATGTAAAACAGAAGAAGGAAAAGCATGTCTTATTTTATCTTGCTTAACAAAAAAAGACAAAAAAAAAAAACACAATTGAATGAAACTCAGTCCAGTTTCCCTTCCAGAACCCCGTGAGTCAGCTGCTGGTCAGAGAGGCTTAGGTCAATCTGAGACTAAAGTCCTGTCCGTTTCCCCAGGGACAGTGTTTCTGCAGCTCCCCTATTCCAAGAGGAAATTCTCCTGCGGGCAGCAGCGGCGCCGGCGCAACTCCACGAGCTCCACCAACCAGAACATGTTCTGCGAGGAGCGCATCGGCTACAACTGGGCCTACAACACCATGCTCACCAAAACGTGGCGATCCAGTGCCACCGGTGATGAGAAATTTGCTGATCGGCTGCTCAAAGACTTCACGGACTTCTGCTGGAACAAAGACAGCCGCCTCGTCTTGTTCTGGACCGACTGCCTGGATAAGATGCACGCAAGTGCTCCGTGAGAGGGGATGGCAGCTCTTGTGGCTAAAAGCTCTACTGTGTGACAAGAAAGCAGTAGTGACTGGAAAAGAGCCTCTCTGTTGCTTTCATTCTGAGGCTCAGAGGGGATCTGATCCATATTGCTGTTGATATTCAACAGAATTTGATTAAGTCACTGGAAAAAGACCCTGGGCTCTTGGCTTGCCAATACCTATTGCCTGATCTCAGCTTGATTTTAAGTAGCTGCAGCTCTTGATTGCCAAAACTTGAGTTAGAGCAGAAGTAAAGCAGGGAGGGCGTGGACACTTTCCAAGGGCAGGTGGATGCAGCACAGAAAACGATGGTATAAGCTTGTTGTCATTGGAGGCCATGGGTGCAGTTTGCATCTGATGTGCTTGCCAGCACCCGGCCTCTCCCTGTTGAGATGTACCTGCTTGTGTGAATATGTAAGATAAAAATGTGAGAAACTTATTAAATGTTCATACGTGTAAATAAGCAAAAATGCTGAAAACAAAGTGACTGCAGTGTTCTGTGATGTTCTGTTGTCACTCTTGACAGTGAGTAAATACAGAATTGGGGAATAATGAGGTGGAGGAGGCAGAGCTTTGCCAAAAGGAAATATTGCTTATGTCTAGTGTGATAATGAAGTGCTGCTGAGAAAGTCAGACCTCCTTTGGCTTTTAAGTTCAGTGGCGGAATGTTGCTCTTCAAACACAGAGGACTTTCTGGCCCCAGCTCTGGAGCTAGAGCAGTGTCATGCAGCAGGAGCAAGAGGCCAGTTGCCATTCAGCTAGGCCAGCATCCAAGTCTAAGGAGAAACCAAGGGTGATTAAATGCAAGATGTTGCTGCTTAGATGGAGAAGGGAGATGATGAACAGTGTGGAGGATGTGGCTGCACCCAGCACAATGAGGATGCTCTCAGGTAGGCCATGCTGGGGTGGGTAGAGAAAGCTGCTGCGGAGCAGCACGGACTCCAGCAAGAGCCGCCTGGGCCTGGGCCCGAAGGTGGCCCTGCGGCGCTGTGTCCCACTGGAGCAGTTGTGCTCCTGTCACCTGCTCCCCCGCCGCGGGGCTGTGCGGAGCTGCCCCTGGGAGCGCGGAGCTGCTGCAGCTCAGCGAGGAAGCCAAAGCTGGGTGAGTCATCTCCAGCTCTGGGAGCAGAGCAGGAGCCGCACGTTTTCATTGACTCCACTTGTGCGTATTGATGGGCTGGGAGCCATTAGCATCTTAAAAAAAAAAAAAAAAAAAAGTTGCGGTCTATTACAAAGTAACCTGTGGCTGCCCGTTCCGCGGGGGTCCTGGCCCTGCACTCGCCGTGGCCCCGGCAGCCGCTGTCCCAGCCCTTCCCTCCCCGGGACCGGACGGGGCCGGGCCGGGCCGCGGAGGAGCCTCGGGCCGGCTCGCAGTGGCGGGGAGGCCCCACCGGCCCCGGGGGCGGGCGTGGAGGCCCGGGCCGCCCCCAGCCCCTGGGCCGGGCTCCGGCTTCCCGGCTGCAGCCTTAGGGCGGCTCTTACCGTCCTGGGCTATCTCAGGCTTCCTTTTATTTAAAGTGCTTGGAGCTCCTCGGGGTGGCTTTCAGCACTGCAGTGAAGTCCTGCCTTAAAAAGCAAAACAGGATCGTGCCCGAGGGATTTGGATAAGGATGCAGATTTTCTAGCTGACCTCTACTTTGTGCATTGTGTAGAAAAGGCACCCAGAGGAACAGGAGGATGAAGCGGTTCATGGCCATGCTGAATAGGCATAAAAGCAAGGATCCACCACCAGGGCAAGTGCTGGAGCTGGCAGGAGAGCTTTGCCAGCACTTGCAGAGCCCGTCTCCTGTCCTGGAGAAGCTGGTCGGGGCCATTATGGCATGCAAGCACACGATGTATTTTCTCACCAACATCCACGTAGTCCGAGCTTGCGTGTTGGTTCATGTCCAGAGAGGAGAGCACGAGGCGGCCCGCAGGCTCCTGGAGGTAGGGATGCCGCTTCCCAAAGCAGCAGCAGCAGCAGAACAGCAGCTGGAGCTGTTATGGTTAAAGCAAAGCAGAGCATGGAGATTTCCAGCTGTTGTAGGGTAGTGAGATAGGTGGTTTGGCAGGCCCACAAGGATGAGCACTTTGCTATGGGCAGTTAATCAGCCAAGGTGGAGAAGGTAACTGGATGATTATGGGGTTGGTCATAGTTAGAGATGGAGTATAGGCCACATATTGGGTTCCCAATCTTGGGATCCCAATCCCAGTCTTTGTCAGTCCAGTAGGTATCTCTGGGCAAGTTTCCATGTGTTGAGGGTCTTCTCCTCTGCAAAGAAGCCTGATTGACTCCCACGTAAGGTTTGCTTAGCTGCTCTTTTGTTTTAGTGTTGCCAGGCAGAAGAAAAGGAGGAGCTGGTGCAACTCTGGTATGAGATTCACTACCAGCAGGTTATGGAGAAGCAGCACACGGACTTTCTGACCCCGCTGCAGAAGTTCCGCTGCAGGAAGAGGTACCGCAGTGTGGGGGGGTACATTCTTCCTCTGCTCTAGTTGGTAGGTGTAGTGGGTAGAAACTCAGAGGCTGGTTTTGCCATTGCAGGATGACAGCTTCTTGGAGATAGGTTTCACTCGGGACTTTGACCTGTTTCAATATGATGAGGCTCTTATAAATGCGAATGGATCTTTATGGTTTATTCTCGATCCTGTTTCCTTTTGTGTACAGGAATCCTCCGCCTGTATCCCTCTGTCCTGAGGGTTTGAAGAACCGAAACTACCCAGATAAAGTCCGCCAGGAACTGCACAGATTTGCAGCAGAGGTGACCACAAATCCGAACAAGGAGCAGCGGGTAGGGCTTCTACCTCCCAACAAGTCTCTTTGTAATGGAAAAACAAGTTTCTGTGATCAGGGATCTGTAACTGGTTTCATTCTGATGGGGCCAAAATTCCCTAAATTTGATCCCTCACTAAAGGTTTGCTTTAAAATAAGATCAAGCTAAATAATTTCACTTAATCTGGACAAAAAGATCAGGGGAAAAGATCTGGCCTTCTTTGGGCCCTTAACAGAGGAGTCTTTCTAATTTTGTAGTTTGACAAAGACAAGGAAATAACCATCACTTGCAAGGGGTATGCTATGATGATAGGTTCTGCTTTGACTGAGCTACAGTCTTTATAAAATTGCACTTTTATCATCAGAATATTTATATTGTACTGACTTATCATGTTAAATTTAAAACTTGCAAAGTCAGTCTCCTTAATGCGGTCTAACTGATTTATCAGAGACTTGGTAAATCTTTAGTTGATTTGAAAGCTCTTTTACATGGCTACTCTTGCAAGTAGAAGGAAAAGCCGAATGATTTGTGTGTGGCTTATTCTTTTTCCCCTGATCCGTCCCCACATCTGGGTTTGTAGGAGGAATTGGCTCAGGACATGAATCTGAAGCCAACTCAGGTCTATAATTGGTTTGCAAATTATCGACGTCGTCAAAAATCCCGGCTTGCCTGCGTGGAAAAGCTCACGAGGTCACACGCTGAGAAGGCTTTGACTCACCATGCAAAGCAGCAGCAGTGCAGAGGATCCTGCACTCCACAAACAGCAGGTTAGTCTTAGTAACAGGCTTGGGATATATTCCAAAGAGCTGAAAAACAATTTTAAGTTCTCCTGGAAGGATGATGTCCTTCCTCTGGAGCAGCAGCTATATGTTGATGGCCACTGGGGACTGCCTGGGGGATGGTACTGAAGTAGCACCCCTGCTACTTCATCTGACTTTTGTTATCAATAATTACCACTATTGCCACCACTCTGTGAAACTGAGATTGAAAGAGTTGCCAGTGTTCATGCAGTGATGAAGTTAGCACCTGTTTTCTTCTACAGCAGGGGATCCATCACCCGCTGATGGATCTTGTCTTTCCCCTGCCTGCCTGGCCATCCTCAGGCTACTCCTGTCTCTTCTGTAGCCTTTCCAGCCGTGGATGGGATGCAGAGTGCCCTTCTAGGCAGCACACACTGGTGGCTAGCAGAAACACACGAATAGTTCATAAGTCTCATCCTCCAGGATGCAAAGGGGGTTATTGAAATGTAGATGAGTAGTTCTGAACTCCAGTAAACCCCAACATTTCCAGGCCCCCTCTCAGCATCTCAACTACACTTCAGCCATGGGGAATGCTCAAATCTTGCTGCATTTGAGAAATCAGACTGTTTTTCATTGCCTTTTGGAGGGACTGTTAGAATCCCTTTACCTGCCTTCCCCTGTGGCTTTCAGATGGATCTTATGCAGGCCTCAGCTCGGAGCAGATGGAGATGACCCTTTTGCCTAGTGACCCGCGGCGGGAGCAGTCAGCTGTAGACCTGGATAAGTCCCATGAAGGAACATATTTAAAGATGCTGGAGTCCAGGTGAAGTATGAAAAACCTGTTACAGTGACAATTCAATGACAAGAAACATCCTTTAAACTTCTTTATGGAACTGACTTTCATCTCAGTTCCCAGGGGATATCATCTAGGGAGCTTTGACCCCATAAATGGGAATGGTTTATGCCCTGGCATCAGCTTCAGCCAGTGTGAGCAGGGGGCAGTTACCCACCTGCCTGCCCAGGGAGGCATTCAAGGGTTTAGGCGCTGGGTCCCCCTTTTTGCAAAGGCCAAGTCTGGCTGATTTATCTCCTCCACCACCACAGCTTCATGCAGACCAGCGGGCTGTCCGAAGTGAGGACCACCAATGCTCTGCTGACCGCTTACAACACTGAACAACCTGTAGCTTTTTGCTCTGAGCCTGTGCTGGAACTAGGAACATACTTTAGCCCTGCTGCCCTGCAGAGCAGAGAAGCACCAAGCAGGACCGATGCCAGCCCCCAGCTCAACAACTTTGTCCCGTGCTCTTGCGGATCGCTCCCCTTCCCAGGCGAAGAGCTGGCCCCGTGGCAGGCCCCTTCCAGCGCCAGAGGAGCCTCTGGCTCCGTGTGGACCCCAGGTACAGAAGGTCAGTATGATTGCACCTGCCTTGCTCCCTTTACTAGGTTTTAAGCTTCTTTTCCCTTTGGTATAAATGCTCTTGCTCCCTTACATGACTTTTCCTGTGTCTGGATAAACAGGAACCTTAAACCTTAGCTGTGCTTGTCTTCAGCAGCATGTTCTCACTTTCCTTTGTCCTTATTTGGTTTTATTTCTCTCTCCCATCTTTTTTCCTCTGTTTACTTCCTATCCAGTCTTATTTAGCTTTCCTACCATCTCCTCCCTTTTCTTCTCCCTGTTCTTCAGAATAGCCCTGCTATAAACTGATGTCCACAAGCCAGGTAGGTTTGTGGAATGGAAAGTGCTGGGGCTGCCGGTCATACGGCCGCTGGTGGATGTGGGACAGGGAGGGGAGAACTAGCTGGTCTAGAAATGGGCTCTTATTACCTGCAAGTCTTTAACGTGAGCATTTATTTCAGCAGGTTTCAGAGTTCCCTTGAGCAGGGTCCCTCAAGGTGGCTGTATCGAAGCCAGTTCAGGAAGCATCATTCCACAGTCAGATTTAGAGCATGAAAGCTTCATCCTTAGAGGAGAACAGCTAGGGACTCTGGAAGCTCTTCTTCCCCACAGGTAAAAGCAGCAGAGAGCATAAGGCTTCTCAAAGGCAGGAATAAATGAGGTTCTGGGTCTAGGCTGTCCCTGACGGCCCTGTTGAAGAGGGCTGCAGAAACAGGGTGATGATTTGTTTCATTCCAGGGGCACAACTGTCTCTCTGTATCAATCAGACTTTGCTGATGATTATCTGCGTGCAGGAAGCAGGAAATGCTGTGTTAGTGTCTAATGCTGTGTAGTGCAAAGAAAGTCCCATTTTGGCTTCTGAGCTTTTTGCCTGGTTTGTTTTTGCCAGAAAATCATAGCCTATACTGATCTCCTTGAGAGCTGAATCCTGCAAGCTCTGGTGGTACAGCCTGTAGTTAATACTAAAATAGTCTTTTATATCTTCATTAGCTCGTGACAATATTGTTCCACGATCAAACTTTCCCATTTGGAAGACAGAAGGACACTTTTGTCTTTCTATTCTCCGCCTATATGAAATGTTTCAGATTGCAGGTTTTCACTGGGACTTGAGATAAATCCACAGAACGTGAAACAACAAAAATCCATGCCATCTTCCATATGCTGTTACACATCTTCATAATGTTTCATAAAAATAAACACTGCAAAAGAGACATTATGAAGTTGCTTTAGCTTACGGATCTGTAAGACAGAAGCAGAGTGGTAGTCCCTTCTCATAACCTTTCTGCTTAACTCTTTTCAGCATTTGTGCTAGTATGACATTATTAATGATAACTTGTACACATCCCCTCACAGAGGTAGTCATTGTATTTCCACTTTTCAAATAGGGAAGAGAGGCCTGGAGAGGCTTTGTGGCTTTTCAAGGCAAGAGGGGAAGACAGCGGTTCACTGGAGATGGAGACGTGTGCTTCTTGCCTCCCAGCTTCCTGCTTAAACTCTTCCTGCCTTTTCCGGTTTCGCAGTTGGTTTAGTGCTCACGTTCATGCCAAACTGCCCACTCTGAATTGCTGGGGAGAACCCAGGCCTGGGCGTTGTGAGTCCACCTCAATCTGTATTTTGGGATTCACATGGTTTTACATGATGGCTAAAGATCACGAAAAATCAGAGAGAAACTGCTGCCAATATTTTGGCTGAATTACAAATTGCATGTTCTGACTCTAGATTAGTAAGCCCATGTTTATTTTTAAAGTATGTTCCACCAGTAGAAAAAATCTATAGTGAATGTCTCCTTGTTGGGTATGTCAGTTGTGCAAGGAATCCACACACCCTTTATCATATTCCTGGCATGGCAGCACTTACCACCTTCTGGTAAGGATGTAGTTATTTGAACTGTGTTCATGAACCCAGCTGGGCAGGTGCAGTTCACCGAAAATGCAAAATACCATGAATACTACTGAACTTTAATCTCTTGAGAAATTCTTCTTTAGAATGAGCAAGGCTTAGGCTGCACTTTCATCCAGGTGTTTTTGCCAGGGAACCACAGATGAGTAGTGTAGGGTGAGTCTCTGTGCGGGGAATGACTGTGCATGAGGAATCATCTTTGCTCGCAGGCAGGGCCCTCTAACAGATCTACTGGATTAGAGAGGAATTGTGTCACCTGAGTCATCTTTAGCAATACCGTGACACAGAGCATCACTCATCTGGGGTGAAAGGAGTTAACAGCTTGAAGTGCTAGGCAGATGAATGTTGTTATCCTGGAAAAACAGGCCAGCGAATTTATCTCTGGTTTAGAGATAAAAACGTAGGGAAGTTTATGCAAGGTCACCCCGAGAGTCACTGCCAGAAGCTGCAATGGGCTCCAGTGCCCGCTCCTCATCCTAAGGGCAGGCGCGGAGCTGCAGGTGAGCCCCAGGAACCTGGACCTGCTCCTCATCCACAGGTGCTCCCCTGGAAGGAACTTGGCCTGGAAGCCAATGAGAGCAATTCCAGTCCATTTCTTACAGGGGCTTTTTACAGTTGGTTGGCTGTGAGGTGGGAGCACGAGGGACAGCGAGACTGGGAGCTCAACTCTCCATCTGCTCCCCACTGCCCAACAGGGGCATTTGATGCAGCTGGAGAAGCGCAAGTGGCTGCGGGTACTGAGCAGATGCCGCCCTTTACCCACAGTGGTGCCGTTTGCCCTCACTCCTGTGGCTGGGGCAGGTGGAATGTAGCCCAGCTAATGGTTCGTGCAGAGCCTTGCTCTCCTGTGCCTCGCATTTCAAGCAGGAAAGCACACTGAGGTCTGTGGAGCAAGACAGGACTGTGTTTCTGAGCCGGCGTATTGATTTCGAAGCCGCTGGTGCAGAGATGCTTGCTGCAGCTTGCTGCTCTGCCTGCGTTTTGCGGGTGCAGCTCTGGGCTCTAGGAACCCTCCTGCCGTCGGGCCCTCTGCCTGATGCTGAAAACCAGCAGGTTTGCCACGCACAGAAGCAGACTGTTTTTGATATGCTACATAATTACGTTGTAGAATCTGTTGCTAAGGGTATTGTGGATGTCAGAGTGTAAGTGGGCTTAAAAAAAGATGAGGTAAATTCGGGAGGGCTGAATCCATTTGAATTTAGTAAACATCCTCTGTATGCAGCCTGCAAGAGAGGAGCCTCTAGGCTGCTTGCCAGGAGGGGGCTCCAAGGAAGGGCAACCTGGCGCTTGCCCTGTTCCTGGTGCTGCTCTCCTGAGCTCCATTCGGACCGCAGGGCATTCCTGGGAGCAGAACGGGCAGTGTCATGGCAGTACAGGTACTCTGGAGCTGGTGGTGAGGGGGATAGGAGGAGAAAGGTGCTGCTGAGATCATCCCATGGTCAAGTGCCTGCGTCTCCTGCTTGGCCCTGTGCCCACAGGCTATGACCCTTTCTGAGAGGTAGCGAAGCCCCAAGCGAAACCAGGTCCCCAGACTCCAGACTGGAGGCCTTGAAAACCTACAGCAGGATCGTAGGGAATGTTTTGGCTACATCTAAAACTATGTTTGTCTGTTTTGACTCTTAAAATCTGTGGTTTTTGAAGTATATTCCAGGAAAGATACATTGTAGCAGATGCCTCCATGTTTATGGGGATTGCTCCGGGGGCATAGGCAAAGTTGCAAATCTAGATGTGGTCCCTGTATACGGCTCCTGGTTGGACTAGTTCTCCTGATACAGAATATATTCAGGCCTCAATAACAAACTGAGGAGAGAGCATGGGATTGCAGGCCACTGACCAGAATTCCTCCTCTCTGCAAGGAATGGTCTTGCCAGCAGCTCCTGTTGTCCTGCTGCAAGATGCTGCTCAGTGGTGAGGAGAACATAAGTGCAAAGAAAACACATGTTCTTTTATCATATTTTCTTCCAGTTCCTGTCAGGCTGTTTTCAGCAAACCTCAATGCCCACCTGTTTCTGCACCCTGCGTGGAAGAAAGCCAAGCCCTGAGGCACAGCCAGGTAAGAGAAGGCACCTCCTGTACAGAGAAGTTGCCCAGCCGTGTGCGTGTTACCCAGTGCTGGCTTTCATGAGGCATGTGGATCTCACATCATAGTTTGCATAAAATACCCCTGATCTAAACATATAATTGCCATACAGTTCAAAATAGGCTGGGCATTCCCCATGCAGTGTCCAACATATGCTAGGAAGTGTTTTTTTATTTTTGTTTTTTTTCGACTTGGATTGCTTATCAGACCCTGATTTTACTAAAAGGGGCACTGTAGTGATGGGCAGAGCAGCCTGTGCACATCTGAAGTATCATTTATGTATTGAAACATGGAGGGTTTACCTAGCAGTGTGGTAAGCAAGTAACTGGAAGGTGGCTGCTTGCAGGCGCTCGCCCACCAGGATGTTCCACGGAGTTTGGCTGTGTGCTCTCAGACTGTTAAAATCTTGGATACAGCTTTTGTCCCCCAGTCTGTGCTGCTGCTAAGGAAAGGGACTGTGCCCCATCCTGCACTGGCTGGGAGCAGCGATTACCTTCCATGTTCTGGATTCAACCCACGTGCTGACACTGGTTATAAAGCAGCAGAGAACAGACACTAGAAATCTGGTGCTTTCAAGGTCATAGGAGCACATTTCTAAATTAAAGGTTACTTGATGGGGACCCAAGAAAGCCTTATATAAATTCTATCTTGTGCTATTCTTCAAGTTTATTTTTTGGCTTGAAATGTGCAGGTCTACTGATCACTCATCCATTTCTGTTTTTGCTGCAACGTAAACTGCTGGAGAAAGCCTTTTTAGAAGAGGCTTTCAAAAGCAGGATACCATATTTGCTGGCCTCATTATGGGAAGTGTCTGAAGCTCTGAGAACAGTAACAGAACCTCTTTGAGCCTCTGAAAGCATCAATATAAAGATCTGTATCTTGGAAAGTGGCCTTTTACCAGCCATAATGTGAGCCAGATGAGTAGGAGAGCTTTGGGCATTAATAATGAATGAGCCTTTTCTAAGATTTCCAGAGCGTGCAGTCTCTGTAGCTAGAGCTTCCTCTCGCTGTTTTGGATTCTTGCACTGATTTTGTGATCGTGCAGAAACACGACACTCGGTGCCATATAGGCTACGGAACAAGATAGCGTGTGATGCCTGCAGATGTCAAAAAGGGACATCTTCATACCTTCATAATGACCATGGAGTACAGGAAATTAGAAAAGCTTCCCCCCTGCCCAGCTCCCGCTTGGATAATTTAACGTGTATCACATGGCAAGGGAGGGAGCTTGAATGCAGAATGATTTTGCAGTATCCTACAGGCATCCTGGGCACTCTGATTCTTGCTGAGTGAACTTTTCATGGGCTTGTCATAGGGATATCAAATGCTTGGTTCCTGTGTCTGAGCTGTGGGTGTGCAGACATACCCTCCCTGTAGTTCAACATGACTTTTGAGTTTGCTCTTTGTGACTCATTCATCCCTCCACAGTTACCGTGAGAGTAAAACAAAACAAAAAACCCGTTTTGGAGACATTTTTTTCCTTCCTTGAACAGGACCTCTTTCCCAGTGAGCAACTGCATTCTTAACAGTCGCAAGTGATGAGGCTGTGATTGCTACTGTCTCTTCCAGGTACCAGAGGATCCAGCTGGGGACCCATCAGTCAATGACACATTCTGGGCAGCCTGGCTGCTCTTCGAGTTCGCCGCCGGGGGACGAATGTGACCTGCCCGCCGGGAAACGCGGCAGGTCTGCACTTCCCCAGGCCCTTTTTTCTAAAATTTAATGAAGGTTTTGACATGGAAATGAGGAATGCAGAGAGAAAAGGCCTCCATCCTTCTACCTTGTTAACAGTTAAAAAGTTTGCTTTAGTTACTGTTTTATTAAGAATACTGCAAAGAATTGAAGAAACTAAAGGTGCGTTGCAGACTGTAGATTTAAATGTGAGTTAAAAAATGTAGGTTTAAAACTTCTGCTCTAACTCACTGGGCAAATACTTTGCAGAAAATTTGTATTGCGAGGGGTAATCTTTACCAAAAATACAGCTGGGAGCTGCACCATGTAGATGTCCTCGGTACCTTTTGTAATGAAAGTAGCAAATAAAGGTTATGTGTGACTCTCTCCAGGGCTCGTTTTCGAGGTGATCATATGAAGTTATGACACTCACCGGCGCCTCAGCGCCCCAAGGCCCGGGTAGGTGTTTGTGTTGTAACCCCCTGAGCTTCCTGTGGGTCTCTCTCCCTGCAGCACTCTCGGAAGGGCGTTTTCCTGCTGCCGCATGCTCAGCATTCACAACGCTTGTGCGAGAAGGGAATTTTTATTAGACAGATGTTCACATTTTTACTTGCTCGAAGCACGGGGCCGGCGCTGGGTGAATCCCCGCGGGCAGTGGAGGAAGCCCCTCACACACATGCCCGGGGCGCGCGGCCCCCTCGCGCCGCCCGCGCCCGGCCCGACAGCGCTGCCGCAGCCCCGCGCCGCCCTCGGGAGACACCGACGTGCGCGGAGGGGGCGCCGCCGCCTTCCCGCTCCCTCCTGATTGGCCAGTTGCCCCGCCGCGCGGGTAGCAACAGGGACAAATATATCCTCGCGGCCCCTGATTGGCTGCCGCCGGCCGCAGAGCCATAGCAACAGCGGAGCCGGGAGCGCGGCGGCCGTTAGCGGCCGTTGGCGGCCGTTGGGGGAGGGGCGAAGCGCCGCCGCTCAGGGAGCCTCGGGGGTCCTGTGGCGAGGGCAGGGAAGCAGCAGAGCAGGGAGCTGCTGCACCCGCACTTGCGCTGCTGACGGTAGGCAAGAGGTCGCTTAGGGAGGCCAGGCTGTCTGCGTTAAATGCGCGTTGCGCTGTGGTGGGCAAGGTGCGCGCCTTCCTCGTCGCCTGGGGTGGAGTCGAAAGAAAATAAGGCACTGTGGTGTGCCAGGCTCTGGAAGAGCTTCCATGCCAAAGGAGCCACCCGTGTGAGCAGAACTCAACTCTGGCTCTTGTTAGCCGTGTGTATGAAATACCAAATAAGGTATTTTATTCCTCAACCCTTAATGACATGATGTGTCAGTATTGCTACAATGATTCAGCTAGTCTATGGAATGTAATATACGTGGATGGGAGCTTGGGTGGTTCCAGTGTACACTGACGAGTTGAAGTACAGAGGAATGATGCTTTAGTTAGTGAGATGTATCTTCACTCCCTTTCAAGTACTTTGTTGTGCTGCTTGTGGGGAAATGACTCTGGATAGATTAACAGTACTCCACCTGTATAGAGATTCTAGGTGCCTGCCATTCAAAATTAAATTAGGTTATTTTCTAAAAAGACAACACATGCTAATCTATGCAGGCATTAGAGTTTCAGATATAACTGGCCTTTGCTCTACAGTCTTACAAATACAAGTGTGCACAGGTCTTGTAAACTTTATAATAATCCAAGAATACAGTTGTTCAACATTGTTAAGGAAGAATCTTCAGAATTTGTAAGGAGTGCTGGAACAACAAGTATTCCTCCAAATGTAAATTTAAAAAGGTTTTGCAGTTAAAGCAGAGTTGAAGCCTTTTGTCTTACACTTCTCTTAATGAATTTCATTTCCAAATTTAGCACAGGGGCTCTCTGGAGGACAGTTGAATTTTCTAGGTCGTTTCCCAGATGAAATAAGTTGCTAATTTTCCAGAAATTTATATTAATAATGATTCACAGCTCGATACGCGCAATCAAGTTAATAGCAAGAGGTGTAAAACCAAGTGGCAGAAGCACCATGCATCCTGGCCCACTTGCATCCCTGCCCTGTACTACCTGGATACTGGATCCTGGATCTGCCTGAAAGGCTTTGGTGGAGCCAATTGCACAGAGAGCAGTTTGCAGGCTGTGCTTGCAGGTGATCTCTGGCCACGCTGGGGTGCAGGTGGCTGCGTAGAGTTGGAGAAAAGCTGTCCCCTCCCTGTGCATGAGCTGGCACAGCCTGGAGGCACCACTATACTGCATAGGCAGAGATCAAGGGGATCTCTGCTTAGCACTGGGTCTGGCTTTCTCCATCTGTGGTGCTGAGGCTTTGGGAGTGGTGGAGTTCTTCCAGTTAGACTATATCCACACTGGGCGATAGAATTGTTCAATTTGTGTCTTATCTTGTTCCCCTTTCCCGGCTGTGATTTATATCCTAGCCTTGTTCTAGTTTCCCTCTCCTGCCGTATGTAGCAGGCTCTGGATGTGTTGGTGTTTGTCTTCCTTGGAGCTGTAATTAGAAGTACTCTGAGCATGTGGCTGACCTGCCCTGAGCTCAGTGTGCTGTACCTGCTGTTGTCATTCCTCCTCCCCCTTAACATGTTGTGGCCTAACAAAAGACGACTCTTGCCCTAGATAGGAAAAACAAAGCCATTTTTATCCTTAATGTTGTAGGAGACCTCAAAGAGCAAAACTTACACGTGTCAAATGGTCACAGAAAAGAGATGGAAATCTAGGAGCATCTTCGGAGGCGTTGTTAATTAGCTGTCTCTGAGGGGAGAGGGCCATTTTCCCAACAGGCAGGCAATCACATTTTCCAGTGCTGCAACTAAAACCGACTTTCCTCTTTGCAGCAGATGGGCCTGAGACAGGCAAGGTCAGGACTGAACTGTTGCTAAGTTAGATGTGTGATACAGAAATGGGAGTATGGAGGGTTTGCACTGTAGCTACTCATGAAAAACTTCTCTGAACCTCATCTGATACAGTGCTAAAGAGGATTAATTACATGAAAAGTCACTTTTCCTTTTCAATCCCCTTGATGGTCTCTGGCAGCTATCATGGTTACTGATGGGCTCGTCTGGGGCCACTCTGGACAAGCGGCAGGCCAGACAGCTTGAAGGCCAATGTTTCCAGGCAGTCTCTCATTCTGGATGCTTGGCTTGATTTGCTTGGGGCCTTGTTTTCAGAGGAAATGAGCGCTTAAGCAGTGACACAAGTAGAGCAACCAGAATAAGAGGCCACTTCTGAAAAGGCTGGCAAAAGCATTTTATCTCTGCTCTTCATTAGTCTTATCCCCAAAGTTTCATGTTATGTTCTACAATGAAAGGTCATTGTTTCAGATCGATCGTATTCAGTGGAATTTAATCCAATTCTAAGTCAAACTAATCCACTTTAGTAAAGTTTGAAGAACAGTAAAAAATCATTTGTTAAGAAAGATCTGGGGTTATTTTTTTAATATGGCCATTGATTCAGAGTCCCTAACTGTGTGTGCATGTGCATGACGGCGTGCTGCATCTTGGGGGTGATTCTGGAAACGCCAGACATCAACATTCTAACCTTTTCCATAGACTGCAATGCTCAGCACCTCTGAAAACCCCTGGGCGTTGGCAGGATTGTTTTTCTCATGTGCAGTAGTCGCTTAACATAGACTTTTTTTTTTTTTCTGTTACAGGTGGAGGGCTTTTTTTTTTCTATATGACATTCTGCTAAAGGTTTCTGGTAAGAGGCTTTTTCATGTTTTCCTGCTTATTGTAAATTCCAGTTACCTTAATTTGATTAATCACATAAAGATTAAAAACACATTTCTATATCTGGACAAGCCTTTGGCAAACACTGCGAAGCAGCTTTGTAAGAGTTAAAGCTGCTTCCCATTAGCTACTGTGTTCTTGCTACTTACACAAACCTCCGTAACTGAGCATGCTTCACAGCTTCCTGTGAATATTCCTGAATCATTCTGGCACGCAAAAACACTGCTATGATTTTTTATTCAGACATAGTGTTCGTTCTTTGCTGGACTCTAAAATGAGCAAGCGCTTGAACACAGCATGTTTCATGGGAGAGTTCTGGGGATTTATCAATTCATGTCTGCACAGGATCTTGAACATGCAAAGGGGTCCTGCCTATGAAAGCTGAGTGGTATTAAATATATTGCAGGTGATCACAATCAGTAGGTTTCAGTATACAGTGTAGATCCCTTTCCCCTGAGGGAGCAGGAACTTCACAGATTTTGCACAAATCACTGCCCTTCTCTGGAAAAGGTCTTCCCCATTGTTGAACAGCTGTACAGCATAAATGCCACAATTCACGTCATGAACACTGCTGGTTCTGAGCACTGTAATCTTTCTGCCTCCATTCGGGATTTACCTTTGAGTTATGAGGAAGGTTCTTTGAGAATTATTACAGATTAATATGAAATTGAAATATGACAAATAGTATTTTCTCAAACACTGTGACAGCCCAAAGGATTCTGCTGCTTGTTAAACTGTGGTGTATGGTTTGGCTAGAAGTATATCATTGAAATTATAGTCTCTTGTGGTTTGGGAAGGAATCATCACACTTCAGCTACACCCACTCCTATCTTTTGCTCTGATCTTGTCATTGGTTACAACACCTTCCCTCCCTGATGTGCACTTACCTCGCTTTATTGCGGGGATATGCTGCCAGGCTTCTAACAATAAAGATTATAGATAGTCCTCAGCCTGTGAAACAATCTGTCCTTACAGCACAGTCTGAACATCTTGCCCCCACCTAAGTAAGTGCCAGTCCCATTTCTTCCAAGATCACATGCCCCAGACCCCCAGTTCTCTTTTCTTTACCATCCCCATCTCTGCTTCCTTTTCCTGTGATGTGGAAGCTGATCAGCCTCCCCCATCACTTGGCAGTTGTGTCTGCTCTCTTTCTGGTTTTCAATGCCTTGTGTCTTAGTATCATTTAGCAGAGCCCTAAATAAAACATTTCCTTGCTGCAGAGGAAGAGCAGGAAGATTGCTTGCTCCAGGAATGAGAAGTATGTTAGCAGCAGGGCCTTTTACTGCCAGTGCTTTAGCTCCGTAAGTCTCAGGAAGAGTGGTGTAAAAAGTGGGATCCTTGCTCCAGAACAACCAGAGAAGGCAGCCTTTGGCAGTGATGGAAGGCTCTGGCATGGCACCTCTGTCATCACTTCATTTCCCTGTCATGCTTCCTCTGTGTCAGTGCACCTCATAGCCTTGGTCCCTCTGCTAAATGCCAGCACTGGGGACAGTCTCTTCGAGAGCGCTTTGCTGTCCCCAGTGCCCCGTGTGGAGCTTAGCAGTGAACTGGAATGGCATTTCAGCAAGGAGCTATTTGCGGAACATCGGTGCTGTCCAATAATCAGATATGCCAGTGGAGCAGAGCCACTGCCTTAGGTCATGGTGCAATTTTCAGTACTATAAGTTTCTCTATTATTGCTGGGTGTGGTAACTATGCCAACAACTCAAATCCTGCCTCATGAGAGCCGTATTTCTGAGCTCCTGTCTGGATTTTGCTGGGAATCACAGAGCTGTGTAATGTTGTGTACTGTGCTGGGCATCCAAGCTCTGCAGGGGAACCACAAAGCTTGCTCGCGTGTTGTGTGCCCCATTCTGTGCTCTAGGAAGGGGTCAGCTGACGTTGCCAGTTCCATTTTTAGTTAAAAAAAAAAAAAAGGCATTGTAACTAAGCTTCTAAACATTGCAGCATATTGAAGCCTACTGCATGAGCACTAATTGTTTTTTATTTGCACCTTTATAGCTCCTGGGAGCCACTGATACAGCAGAGGATTCAGGGCACTAGGTGTTGAACACACAAGGGAAAAGAGGTACTCTCCCAATGCCCTTGTATGTCTGAAATGTACTCATTACCTTGTTTACAGTCAGACTGTGGAAGTGCTACCTGATTTTTGTGCTTTTTCTTGCTATGTTGGAGTTAGACGTACGTCTGATTTTAAAGCAGAAATGAGACATGTCACCTTGTGGGTTCAAGGTTAAGAATTTCTGAGATGCTTTAGCCTGAAAAATGGCCATTTACACAGACAGGAAAAAAAAAGCATTTCATGAGAATGTTTTTAATGCCGATTCTCTTGATTCAATGGGTAAATAAATGTAACTGGTTTTAAAAATACTTCAAAATCTGTTTCCCCCAGGAGGCTGAAACTGCTGTGCACAACTGGGAGGCTTTTTCTAGACCCTACAAATTTTTGAAACTGTTGACACTCTTTGCAGACCAATTAATCTCTACTAAGAAGCTGGTCTAAACTGCAGAGTTTCCAAAGTTTGAGAACTGGATAGGGGATTTTGGTTTGGCCCATCTCTTCTATTTTTGCATATGATATGAGATAAATTAAGGTATTAGATGCATTAAAATAGGCATTTTTAAATAGACTCATGCCTTTTCAAGAACATAGTCTTACAGCCCGTAGATAAAACTTTAAATTTAGGTAGAATCCGAAGAAAAAAGTTTTCTTTTAATGAGTTTAATGAATTGGACAGATAATTGGGATCCATTCTGTTAAGATTTCACCGTCTTAAAGAAAAACAACCAACAATAAGGTAGGAAAAAGACACTTTTCAGTTTACTGATATGTAACTACATATTTCACAGTTCTGCAGAGAAAGTTACTTCCTTAATCTTGTGCCAGTTTATAACTTGTTACGTGAAATCTGTTCCATATTTTAGTACATATAAGTTTTATGAATTTCTATTCTTCACAGTATTTATTCATCCCCTTCTAAAAATAGCCAAATTCATTTATATATTCATCTAGTCCCTTTAAAAAATAACTAGAGCATTTATTTTAAGCGATTTTGTGGGTTAACTCTAATGCAAACTCAAAAAAAAAAAAAAAAAGCAATGCCAGGGTTCAGGCTAAACTAAAGTCACTTTAGTGACTTTTTGGTGGCTCAGTGGACCAGATTTGCTCCACCAGAGCAATGCAGCAGTACTGATGGTAATGGATAGAGAGCCCTGTCACTCATGACACTGGGACTGCTGCATTTGTAACATGCAGCCTTCCTTCTTCCTTGTGGGGAGGACAGATGTGCCCTGAAATTTATGTTGGTGTTGTGGCAGTGAGGCTGCAAAGCTGAGTTGCTTGATCGTGAGCAAATCTTTTGTTCCAATGTGTAGTGGTCCCATGTTTGCAAAATGGAGTGCTGGTAACTGTTGCTGTGCCGTGAGTAGAACCGAGAATGTCGATGGATTAGGTAGAAAATAGCAGCCTGGATGCTGCATTTCTGCACACACCAGCAGCACCGGGGCACTTGTACAGCCATGTTCCCATAAGATGATTTTTACATAGGGCTGGTATTTGTTGCTTTGCTAAAGAAGAACCTGGCCATTATGAATTAAAATATGTGGCAAAAAAGAGTTTAGTCAAATCAGTCGCCTGAGGTAGCCGAATTGCCCTGTGCTGGCCACCCGCACAACCAGGAGCATTTCAAGCCGCAAGGCTGACAGACTTGTGTATTTAACAGGAATGAAACAAAAGGCTTCAAACACAGCGCCCAAAGTGGCAGTGGCAGTGGCGCGGGGCCGGGCCGTTGTGACCGTTGCGGCCGTTCGCGCGGTTCCCGCAGTGTCCGCGCGCATCGCCCACCTCCACCTTTGCAGCAGGAAAATGCAGCACTCGCAGCGCGCATGCGCCTCCCCCGCCCCCGAGCCGGCGGCCCGGGATGGCTATTTATAGCAAGTGACGTCACCTAGAAATAGAACGCGGGGGAGCAGCGCCCCCCTCCCCTCCCCTGCAGTGCCCGCGGCTCCGCCCCCTCGTTGCCTTCCCCGCGCGCAGGCGCAGGCGGCGGCAGCAGCTCGAGGCTCGGAGCCGGGCGCGGAGGCGCGAGCTGAGAGCGGAGCGAGCGCGCCCGGGGGCGAGCGGCAGCCGCGAGCAGCCCAGCGGGCGCTGAGCGAGCCTGAGGGGCGGCGGCGGCTGCTCCTGCGCTTCGGCTCCCCGCGCCTTTCGAGCCGCGCGTTCTCCCGTTTGCTGTGCTCGTGAGGGGCGCAGCGTGCCCAGCCCGGCAGCCACCACGGAAGCGGCCATGGGCGACCGAGAGCAGCTGCTGCAGCGAGCCCGCCTGGCCGAGCAGGCGGAGCGATACGACGACATGGCTTCGGCCATGAAGGCGGTAAGTGGGGCTGGCAGCACGGGGGGAAGGAAGCGCGGGCTGCGCCGAGGCGGGGCCGCCGCATCCCGCCCGCCGCGCTCAAGGAAGCGGCGCGGGGCTGAGCCAGGGGCGCCGTGCAGAGCATCCCGCCCGCTCCCCGCGCTGCCCCTACCCGGGGGTGGGACCGAGCCCTCTCCTCCCCCCGCCGTCGCCGCCAATCCGGCGCGCGCCTGGGCCGTTTGAACGCGGCGGGGTCCGCAGGCGCCTCTGCCGCCCTGCCCGGCCCGGCCCTCCCGCGGGGCCCCGGCGCTGCGGCCGCCCGCGCCGCGCAGCCTGGGGCTGCCACCCCTGCCGGGGGGGCTGCGCGCGGAGGGCAGAGCCCCTTCCCTTTCTAGACGTTTCCTTCCATAGAAAAGCGCGCGCCCAGAGGCCTCGCCCCGCTCCAAAGGCGGCGCAGATCGTGCAGCTGGACTAAAGGGTGTACCGTGCCCCGAGCCTCTTTCCTGAGCTGTAATACTGCCTTTTTCTCCTCTTTTTTTTTTTTTTCCTCTATAGGATAACAAACTCTCAGTGCATTCCTTGCACACACAAGTACTGAAATGTGTTTAAACCATAAGGTACAGTTGCAACTCAGCTTCTCTCAAAGCCAAGCAATGGAAGTTATTTGTGCTGACCTGTCTGTACTGCTATATAATAAAATTGCAGAATGATCAAACCTCACCCGTCTAGTCCTTTTATTTATTTATTTATTAAATACATATATCATCCGAAATTTGGAGGTAACGTTAACATTAGCAAATGCTTAGCAGTGTCTTTGCTGTACCTGTTTACACCTGATATTAGAGTCTTGTTGATCAGTCCTTTATCAATACCAAAAGCCCCAAGAGAAATTGGTTTTCCCTTGAGAATAGTCCTGTTTAAAGGGGAGAAGGTTCTCGTTTGAGAGAGCAGCTTCAAATGGCTTGTTTGACAGAAATAGTCTCATTTTGAGGCAGATGTATGTCACATTTCTTAAGTGAGGGCTGTGAAAGACCTTTATTTTGCTGTTTTTTTTTTTAAATCACTGCTGTTTAAGCTTGCTTAAAGCAGAAATGTCATAATGTCACCATTTTGACATTTTGTATACTAGGATCAGCTCAATTCTAAAGCAGAAATACTTCATGTCTCAGTATCAGATATATTAGGCATTAAATAAGCTGCCTTTTGATATACTGCTAGAATTCCTGATAATTGTATTTCCAAGTAATCATGGAACTACTGTGCCTATGTGAATATACACAAAACAAGAAATAAACAGTAGAGTTGCTGTGCTTTAGGAAATACATTTTAAAAGTGTGTAACTACTGTGCATTTCCAGTTGTCTTTTTAAACTGTCCTAATAGTGTTTTGTTTCACTTTATCTTGAGTCATGATATTTTCTTCACTAATATGGCTTTGGCTCTCTAATAAGGTGTATAATTATTGGCTTCTGTAATTGGAAGCTTGATAACAAGTATTGTGAGCTGTATTTTGAGCATTTAAAAAAAGAATGTTTTAGACTTATTTCAAAAATACAGAAAGCAAAGCTGAATTTAACGGGCGACATCTTAACGTTATAAGCCACTCATTCAATGTGATGGCCTATAATACTGTATCTAGTGGTGACTTAAATGTCTTTCACTGATGTTGGTTCTAACATCGTAATTTCCAGAATGCGCTTTAAAGGTTGATCTAAGTTTTGCAAGTCTGAACTTAAGTTCCTATGAAATGTTGTATGGACTGTTTCCACACAGATAATATTTCCTTCAATTTTAATGACAAGAATTTTCAGAGAAAAGTCCCCCTGTATAAATAATATATCAAAAGCGTCTTTTGTGCTGTAGAGGGTAACTTCCTTCAACAGGAAATCAGTGTTGTCACTCAGATATCTCTTTCTAAAGCAAAATGTCTTGATTTGAAACATTTCTAAAAATCTTTTATGGATTTAACATAACTAGTTTTTAAATTGGTGGATAATTGTGTTGAAGATGCTATATGAAAATAGTATGCTACTGGTATCGTAGAAACTGAATTTCAGTTGCAACTATTTCTCACCATTTTTTTTTTTTTACTATACGTGATGTAGCAAACAGCCTTATAGTCGCTCTTAAAACATCAAGTAACAAACTATTTTAGGCAAATAATAGGTTTGTTGTTATTTTGTTTGTTTTTTAGACTGTCACTGAAGGAGTGGGGGAAAAAAAAAAAAACAACTCGCTATTTTAGCGATTAGTATAAAACTGTCGAAACACTTATAACTTTCCAGTCCTTGTAGTTACTTCTCCTGGTTTTTCTATAAAAGACTTAACAGGTGTGGCTTAAATAAAGGAAACTACTGTGTAATAGTAGTTTTATTTGTTGCTTTTCCATTTTCTTGGAAGAATTCCAGTATGTCTGCTTATAATGTGCAGGTAGGGGAGTATAACAAAGCTTTCATGTCGATTGCTGTGAACTAGTTTAGTTTTTCGCAGCCAAAAATCTCTTAAGAAAAGCATACAAGCATGTGTAAATATGCCTCTACTAAATGGCCTTCTTCCAAGACATGTCCATGCTCATTGCATTAAGTGTTGCTCTAGGATTCCAACAATTGGAAATAACATTACATGGTAGGTTTAAAATTGCTTCTTAACACAGTAAATACTGAAGTTGTGAGTGGGGTGGAGGAATAAGTGTGTAAGGGTTATCATTTATCACTTGTCTGAACAAACATGTGTAGCATGATGGAAATACTGCATTGAGTGCTTTTGTTTTTAGACAATTTCAAAAATACAATTATATGTTGACTGGGAAGTAAATAGAAAGCAGTTAAACTATTTTGCTGTATAAATCCTTAGTGTTTCAGACTGTAGGAATTTTAATGTGTAATTCTCAGGAGTTTCATTAATTTTGGTTGCTGCTCTAGTGTAGCTACATAGTAAGTATACAGTCATTTACACTTCAGTTTAATGATTGTTAAGACGCGTCTGAGTTACATGAGGTTCTACAATTTTAAAATTAGTCCTTTGTGTGAAATACTACTTGGGATTCACCAATGCTATTATATGCAGGTATTGCTGGGTATAATTTTGAGATTTTATTTTAAGTAAAATAGTTTGAGGTCCTAGTTTATATGTTTTATCTCTGTGTATAAATAGACTTAAAGTTTGGGGAGTTCCATTTTTTTGTGTTGTATCATCCGTTTCTCCTTCATTCAACATCAGTGTCTGATTTTGGTTAACAAAGTATTTGTATGTAGGAGGGAGAAATGAGATACCTTTTATATAAACAGTATATTCTCCTACCGTGAGAAGACTTCCTTACTGTGACTCGATACAATACGTCTAGCTATAGAGCTTCTAATGTCTGATAGAAAACACTCAAGCCACATGATGCAAAAAAAATGATCTGGTTTAAATTCTTTTGGTTCCCGTTTATTCAGTAGTTATGAACTTTATAACTTTGCACTAGGAGGGTTTGCAGTGATTCCAGTCTTGTCTGGCCCGTGCTATCCTTGCTCTTTACTGTATCAAGTACAGTCTGTTTTTTTTGTTTGTTTGTTTTTCCC
Organism: Tinamus guttatus; assembly: GCF_059628265.1. NCBI lineage: Eukaryota > Metazoa > Chordata > Aves > Tinamiformes > Tinamidae > Tinamus > Tinamus guttatus. The sequence goes on along the minus strand of NW_028288993.1, from coordinate 5,262,475 downwards.
CAGCAACTTGTGAAGAACTGGCACGAGATCTAACACACATTCTGACTAATAAAAAGTGCTAAGAAAATATTCTGTGTAACAAAATAGAAATGTGATCACATATATGTAATTGATCCAGGTCACATTTCATGGTATTAGGTGATCTGCAGTGCATGGATCTGCTGTTAACAGTGGAACCTTCACTGTACTGTGTTTTTCATACAAAGCTAATTCAGCTTGGCGTGTCCTACGTGGGATCCCACACACATGTAAGTCATTCATGAGCTAATAGAACTGGGTGAGCTGTGCATGTGGAATTAGGAATTTTGGAGTTACAGTCAGAATTTCTTTATTTAATTTTCCAGTAAACTGAAATAAATGGGCACAAAGCAGAGGAGGAGTTACCTGTATCATAGAAATAAATTGATTTAGCCTATATTCTTACTACATAAAGCAGACTGTTAATCTGCAGGAAAACTGCTAGCACACCACAGTCTGAATGGTTGATTGTATCATTTTGCTCTGGACTGAAAATAATTCCGAATTTAGGTATGAGGGGGTCTATTTGCTTAAGGAAAATATAGGATAACACCTTATTAAGTTAATGCTATTTTGAAATCGTCATATAAGTGTTTTTTAATCCTTCAAGTGCTAGTGTTTTTCCTAACAGATATGGGAAGTAATGAGCTTTATGTTGATCATGTCTAAAATTTAAATACGGTTGTTGCAATCCAATACCTTGCTTCTACTATGGGTAGAAATGGCTATGGGTAGAAGGGAAGGTTCCCCCCCAATCTCTACATCCTCCCTATATAAGGAGGAGACACATTGTCTGCTTTCTTACCTGCTTTGCAAATCTGCCTGCAATAGATAGCTTCTTGATACAATTTTGCACCCTAAGAGTTATTTTAGATACATCTACACAAAGTATCAGAGCATCCAAAAGTTCCACAGGAACTTAAGGAAAAATTTTTAACAGTGAGGGTGACAGAGCCCTGGAACAGGCTGCCCAGAGAGGTTGTGGAGTCTCCTTCTCTGGAGATCTTCCAAACCCGCTTGGACGCAGTCCTGTGCCACGTGCTCTAGGTGACCCTGCGTGTGCAGGGGGGTTGGACTAGATGATCTCTAGAGGTCCCTTCCAACCCTAAGCATTCTATGATTCTATGCTGTAGCTAAGACTGGGGTAATCTGTTCCTTTTCTCTGAAGTTACTGCATTGAAGAGCAGAAGAAAGTAGTGCAGGGTTAATGAAATGGAAAGGGGCCTGGGGGACATGTTGAAAGGTGATACTGGGAAGGAAAGGGCTTCACTCAAACTGCTGGAGGCTTCTGCTGTATGAAGCATTACAAATGTGAAACTGCTAGTTTTTATGCTGAATTATAGCGCACAACTTCAGATGCTGCTTTCTTTGAAGGTGACTCTCAGTTTCTAGGTGAAGTTAATGGGATCTGCCAGGGGATGTAAGTTGCTTGTGGGAATGGTATTTTTTAACTTTATCTGAAAAAGTAGTTCATTGTGGTTCAAGTGCTCTGTGTAGCCTTCGGGATATAATGTCTGTTATGGCTGATGTAGACAAGTGAGATGTGTTGTTGGGTTTGAAAGAAAACTGAATGTTTTGTTTTTGTCTTACTAGGTTTTAATTTTTATGATACAATGCTAGTCTTGCTTCTGTAACTTTTAAAACATATGGAATTTGAGCATATGCTCTGTTTTCTTCTAAAAACCGTCTTAAATAGGGATAGAAATGTGGAAAATTTGAAGAAGGAAAGAAGAAATAAGATCTTTCTCGGTTTAACTCCCCAAGGTTTTCTTCGGTATGTTGACCTTCTTCGGGCTAATTGTGCCATATGCTAGATTTGAATAGGTTTATTGTGCAAGACTAATCTGACTATTGCAGCCTGGATGTAAAAAGGCAGTATATTTGATAAAGGGAAATATAGTTGACAGATTTTGTTTCCACTTTGTTCTCCAGAATCTGACTTTTTTTTAGTCTTTTTTTTTTTTTTAATTCCTCACTAATTCTTCAGAAAACATTTTTGAAAATTATGGTTGACAGATCAGAATCTTGCAGTTGTGCCCCTGCCCATATGTAGTGTATCTTAAAAAGACAATACTCACTACATTTTCTTTCTTGATGGGCTAGAGTTGATGATATTTGCTGATTCTTTCATTTTAAGAAACTGTTTCAAGGTGTGTTCAAGACAGCAAATTCAGCCACGTAAGTTAATGATACCTGGATTAGTCTTGCTTTGATTAAGAAGTTAACGTTCCTTTTCCATATGTAAACAGCTGCTCTGCTTTTAGTAGCCCTGAGGGATGACTACTCCTGTGTGTACTTGCAGATTACATGGGTGCACCTTAAGTATTCTCTGCTGTTTCTCAAACTTGTGTCAGGATAAGCTTTGTAGTCAGGTGCTTTTTGATAGTTTTAAGACTTGCTCAGTGCAATGTGATAGTTAAACTTAAGCTGGCAGACTTAAAGTCGGTGTCAATGTGCTTCCAAATGGAGTGCTCAACATCATGGATAGTAAGGTAGATGTACAGACAGGCATGTTTCATCTTCAGAAATTCCTGTAAATAGGCTGTTTTCAAAACATCCTTTGACGTTCTGTTGTGATTAGGGAAGGTGAAAGGCTTTTTAGGTGTAGTTTCTCTGTAAGCGTTGTCTCCTGCACAAATGGACTTTATAAATGATACTACCTATTTCAGGCTGGATGTTGTGCATTTTCTGAAATTCAAAGTGATTAACATCTGAAGAGAGAAAATACACTTGAAAAGACCTTGACTAATTTTTTTGTCTGGCTACATAATTGCAGTTTTTGACTTAGGACAAGTGGAACAGAATTTTGAAAAATGATTAAATTATCTCCATTAAAGTAAATACAACAGCCATATAATGTAGTCAAAAACTGTGTTTAAATACTGAAAAGTTATTTGCATTGTGTTGGTTCCCAGTGCCTTTGTTAGGTGCTGTTAAATCTCTTTTGGTGTCTTCAATACACAGAATACACCTGTTTCTAAAAGCTTATTTTCAAAAGCTTAAAGCAACCTCCTTAAGAAGTTAGAGGGTCAGTATCTCTGGACATTGAATACATAAATACTAGCACTAGTGAGAGAGGGAGCTACTTAATTTGAAGAAGAGAAAGATCAAAGGCAAAGGTAGCAGTTAACTGAGAGTAAAAAAAACAGACTGTAAATGGAGGATGAGGTGGAATGGAAAAGGCAGGGACAAGATGCATAAGGAAGAGAATCAGTAGCTATAGTTGCAGTCTTTTAGCTTTCCCTTCCATTGTATAGTGCTTCTGGGTTAGGAATCCAGTCTGCTACTGTTGTCCTGCCAAGACATCCTCAGGTGTTTTTGTCTTGTACACTTGTCCCATACCTTTTTTTTTTTCCTTTGGTGTGTGGATGAGGTGATGTATGTTTCCTTTGTTTGTATTTCTTTTTTACATGCAAATGTTCTGCTAATACACTGTAGCTCTTAATAGAACCTTTGTTTTGAGGAATGTGACATCTTATTAGAGAAGATGATACAGGTCTTGGAGTGTGCCTGTGTTGCTGCAGAGTGCAAGTTGTGAAAAAGCTGTGAAAAATGGCACAAGAGCTGATTCCTACGCATTTGGCCTTTGGCAGGTTGTTTTAAACTGCATCAGGCTGGGCAGAGCAGTGCTTTGGGGGAGTTCTCATCCCCGAGCTGTGGGGCGAAACGTATCTTGGAGATGAGGCTGCGTTTATTTTAACAAAAAAGAATGTAAGAATTAAGAGTTGTTATATTTTAAGAAAAAAAAAGTTATAATAGGCTGTCTCTGCATCTACGTATGCTTTTGTTAACACCTGCAATTAATAGAAATTGCTGTCTTAGGCTTTGAAACTGTACATTTACTGAATGCCACACTGTTTTTAAAACACAGCTTCTGAGCAGTGACAGGTCAATTTTCACACCTAAGGACATATCCTTAGAATTCTAATGACTTCTAAAGCAGTATAGTTCCGCAGATAATGAAGTATGTTTAATGTAGTGAAGTTGTTTCTCGTCCAAATTTCTGGGAGTTCAGTTTTATGTTTAAGTTTCGCAAAGAGAACAACTCTAAGTAACTATAAGTCTGAGAATTTTCTCTAAGTTAATATAGCAACTCAAATAGTCTAAACGCAGTATTTAGAAGTATCAACGTTATCTGAGCTTTCTATAGGAAGAATTTGGAGTTAATCTTGGTGCTTTTTTTCTTCTTTTTTTTTCCAGTTCTTATGTAGTTTCTCACATGTCCTGTTCCTGAAATGTGACTGCAGCACCACTAAATAGAAAAGAGTGACTTTTATTTTACATTTTAAAATTGCTCAGTAAGTGATTGTGAGATGCTATGAAACGCTAATGATATGTGTACTACGGAGAGCTTGATCATAGTGGCTTCAGCACATCCATCTCTTTCATCTGAAAGAAAGCCGCAGGGGAAAATAAATGAAAGAGCTGCACCGGTTTCCATATGTCTGTGGAGTGTTCAAGATTCATGTAGCTGTTGTTCTAGGTACATTTACATTCAGTGTGTAGCCTGAATAATTATTGTCAAGGCAGAGAGTCTTCCTTTTGCGAATGCTTTTTCATTACTCCAACCTGACTGTGAATGTGCTTTGTAGTGGCTTTTGAATACAACTTCTGTTAACAGCAGAGCTATGGAGTTTTCGCTCTTGAACTTGTCTGCAGTTTTAAACTTCTGTCAGTACAGATTGGCTCTTGTCTAGAAGGAATTTTGACTCTTGCTCTTCATAATGGAAGTATTAAACAAAAATTGCATGTTCTTCTCTTTAGGCAAGCTCTTTAAATTTGATCTTTGTCTATATTTTCAGGTGACCGAGCTGAATGAGCCTCTCTCGAATGAGGATAGAAACCTGCTGTCTGTAGCCTACAAGAATGTAGTTGGAGCTAGAAGATCTTCTTGGCGTGTCATCAGCAGCATAGAGCAGAAGACTATGGCAGATGGGAACGAGAAGAAATTGGAAAAGGTCAAAGCCTATAGGGAGAAGATAGAGAAGGAGCTCGAGACCGTCTGCAATGATGTTTTGGCCCTCCTAGATAAGTACTTGATCAAGAACTGCAATGACTTCCAGTATGAGAGCAAGGTCTTCTATCTGAAAATGAAAGGAGATTACTACCGCTACTTGGCAGAAGTTGCTGCTGGAGAGAAGAAGAACAGTGTTGTGGAAGCCTCAGAAGCTGCCTACAAAGAGGCTTTTGAAATCAGCAAAGAGCACATGCAGCCCACTCACCCCATCCGGCTGGGGCTGGCCCTCAATTTCTCCGTGTTCTACTACGAAATCCAGAATGCTCCTGAGCAGGCCTGCCTTTTAGCCAAACAAGCCTTTGATGATGCCATAGCAGAGCTGGACACTCTAAACGAGGATTCCTACAAGGACTCCACTCTCATCATGCAGTTACTGCGAGATAACCTCACTCTGTGGACGAGTGACCAGCAAGATGAAGAAGCAGGAGAGGGCAATAATTAAAAAGCTTTCCTCTGATCCCTCTTTCATCCACTTCACCATCCCCATCATCACCAATATTTCCTTGCCACAGTCACACTAAATATCTAGTGCTAAGCATATCTGTATTGTACAGCTGTTCAGATCTGCTGTCCACTTTGTCAGGAAGCAGCTTCAGATAAGTCTTCATGGGCACTGATGGATTGATTGGTTTCTTTGCCCTATTTATCTTAGTTGCACTTGAACAGTGCAGAAGGATGCATATTAAATGAGGCATTTTTAGTTTGATGATTATAAAATATGGAAAGAATAATGAATAGTGATTGAAGATAATTAGATTCCAGTTTAAAAAAAATCCATTTAAAATGAGCTGGCAGTTTTGTTGAGCAGTACATTCTGTGCATGCAAAGTAAATTAGCCACCCCAAAGATTTTTTTCGGTCGATGAAAACAGTAAAGCTGATGTGAAGTGATGACCGTATTCATCAGTTTACAATAAACTGTTTGAAATGTGAGGTTTCAGTAGCAGTTTGTTTTTTTGCCTAACTTATGTGCACAATTTCCTTTAATGCAGTGCATCTACCTAAGAGTTTTGATACTTGTAACCTTTTGCAGTTGTTTTGAAGAATCATGAATTTATTTTTTGTAAACTCCTTGCTGTTTAGTTGTCTGTGTATTCTGACAACACTTATGTCAATGTTAGCCCATGACTGAAATGCCAGACTTCTAAATTAAATGTTTTGGAATTAAATGAATAAAATAAAATGCTGCTTCGGGGATACTATCTCTACATAAGCTGTCCTGTCTTTTGTTAAGACCGTAGCACATTATTCATGCATTAAGACTATTTAATCAAAAATTTTGTGACAGTTTGCCTCATACGGTTTAAAAAAATAAAGCACAGGAGTCTAGAAATTACACCACTCACATCTGTTGAAGTAGCATTTCCAAGGACATATTTAGCTTAAAAAAATAACCCCACACTTATACTGGATGTAGAGAGTTGTATTATTTGCTTGTCTGCAGTAACCTTTAGATTTTCATCATAAATGGTAATAATTTTCTTTTATTAACCTGCCTCTAACACAAGCAGTGTTTGTTCTTACAGAATGCCTCTTAATTTTTACTTAAATTGAATCTCATCCACTCCTTTTTTGTTTGTTTTGCTTTGTTTGCTTTTTTTTTTCCTGCAGTTAGTGTGTATGTTTATTGATTCCATATGTGTTTCTGCAGAAATTACAGAAGCTGTAAGTTAGCTCTTGTTGAGGTACGTGTGGTAGTATGCAGAATACCTCTGGCACCTGAGCTAGCCCAAAGGATGTGTAAGTGTCTCATGTAAGTCTGGTTTTCTTTGACATTTACAATAAAAATAACTGGCCTAGATATTTACAACTTTTTACTCATACTTTATAAAGCAGTGTACCAATTGTTATTAAGTGACTGGAGGATTAGAATTTTTACAGTTAAAATTTTAGAGTTTAATTTTTAGAATTTTTAATTTATGGATTCTATTATCTTCCAGAAAATTCCAGTATTACTTATTGTAGCAATTGGAAAGCTAGTGCAGCATCTAAGAAAAGACATGAAAATCCTGAACCTTTATATTGTACTGTTGTATAATTTTAAGATACTTCATTAGCTTAGGAAAATCAAATCTCTTAAAGCAGTTTGAAGTGTCTACTTAAGTTACTGCTGTTTACTATGCCTTACTCTGGAAGTCCCTTTTGCTGGTTTGTGTTTCCTCAAGCAGTATACAAGCCCCTGTTTTTCAATTAAACTTTTTGCATGTAAATCATGTAGGAGTTCTTTTTAGTTGGTAATATCTGTTTGAGCTATACCTGTCGGCTAAATAAAATTATCCTATGCCTTACTTCTTTTCCCTTTTTAATAGATAAGCTTATGTACCCCTATGGAGCTGAGATGAAACTTGGTAGTAAGGCTACCTTTTATGTTAAGCTACTCTGGCTAGTTAGTAATTATTAGTGCAAATCATTTTTTTTTCTCTGTTTATGCAACTACCACTGTCATATATTACAGGAATGATAGTTTATTAGAGAAGCAGAATTGTCTTGTGCAGCTCCTGTGTAAGCAAACGATCAGCATTATGCAATCTGGACATGAGTTAGCATGTTTCTGACTTCACTGGGCCAGGCTGCTGAAGATTAGGTGTGGATCTGGTTCAACAGGAAGACTGAAGAAGGTTCTATAAAATGGTGCAGCTTCTGGATTCTTTAATAATTTCTTGCAAGAAAGGTGATAAATTTTACTGAACGGGTTTGTTGCTGTTCAGGTGAAGTGGGTGTCACAATGTAAAAATCCCTTTTGAAACAGGTTTCAAATAGGTTTCTAGCTCCCCTCCTTGAAGGGTGGATTCCGTTCTCCCAAGTAGTATAAATTTCAATAGATAAATCAGTTATAGCTATAAATATTAATATGTAAGAACATATTTCCATAGCGCGATGGTATAGGAGAAGAGGCAGTGGCGGCATCATCTCTTGGTGAGCCACAGCAGTCCTTCATTTTGACTGAAGGTGTTTCACAATTCATGAATGTGGAAGCTCTCAAAGTGCTCCTGGAACTGATGGAAAAGGAGGAATGCTGAGTGCTACCTATTTCATACTGTTTTTGGTATGCGTGCTCTCTGAAGTGTTTGATACTTGGAAGCCATCTAGACTGTTCAGATACCAGTCTCTACATGCCTGGAAAGTAGCAACTGCCTTCTAAGAACTTCTCACCTTGTGCCAGGAATGTTTAGAGCAACTAGCCAGAAGAATCAGGAATAGCAAGAGCTTCCTAATTGAATCTGTGGGATAGGACTTGCCAAGAAGATTTTTTAGTGAACTGTCAAATGCAGGTAGCTTAATACAGTGTATGCTCCTAGCAAAGTAGAGTTCTGTGAACAGGAAAAGGTTATAGCCAAGTTTATAGAGTACCTCCCACACAACGATGAACAGCCAACAACTTATGTTTTTCTGCAGGTGCTGGCGCGTAAGTGGCTGCAGTACATCTGGATTGGTGAGATTATTCACACTAAAGCCATGTAGTAAATACATGGGAGAGGTTTAGGCGATAACCAAGTTCCCTTGAGACTGATGAACCTCAAGGCAGGTGAGTAAAGTTACTGTGTGTGCTCAACTAGCTCCACGTATGCAGGAGCAATCTCAGAAGTTTTGGCTTCATTAAAATAATGGTAAGGCTATTTTCAGGTGTACCCTTTTTATGATTTGCTTATTGGCTTTGTAGTAGTGGATGCCTCCCCAAGGACAAAGTATTTTTGGGGCTAAATCTTCAGATATACTGTAATATCAGAAGGAAGTTCATCAAAACAGTAAGACATTTATATATAATTGCCCTGTGGTATAATGGATGTTTTGGCCTTCCTGTTAGGGAGATTCATAAGACAAATTTTGGCAGATGTGGTTACTCTGTGTAAGTTAATGACAACTCGTCTGCAGTCTCCAGAAGTCTTCTGAATCAAGCAGTAGTATCTGAGCATTATTCTCTTATCCAGAACCAATTTTTACTTTCACAGGCAGTTTGTTGAAAGATAAGTCACGCTGAGGGTCTCAGTACAAAACCGATGAGGTTAATGGGTATCCTTCCTTCCTTCCTTCATTTATTTATTTATTTATAGCTATGTGATAGTGGCTAACAGTAAAACAACCCTTCGTGGATGTCTTATACCAACCTGAAGGCTAACAGATAATCAGACCTTAACAGTATGTCCTTTATAAGGATAAAAATGCTTTCAGTCCCTGTCATTTTCTGCTCAAATTTGTTCAAGTTTTAAGAAATGAACATGTTCATTTCTTAGAGCTCTCTCCTTTCCCACCTTTTTGAATGCCCTGCTAGAACAAGATGTGCCAATGCTATTTGGAAGCTGAACTGCTCATACTGCAGTAGTAAGGACAATAATGTAGTAAGGACATTATTTTTACAGTGTAAATGATTATATATACAGTTATTTCTGGAGAGGTTGGGTAATGTATGCTAACATTGCACACATGCAAACACAAATGTACACACAAACATGCTTATTGCCTTTGACGAATTCATTATAAAAGCATTATTCTTGAATAATGCTTTTTGTAGATTTTATCTCAGTATCGCAAGTTCTGCTATAGTGCCTGGAACCCCCAAGTTCTAGCGGCTGAAGGTAGTAGAGTATTTTATGATGTTAACTATGCATTGCAAGTTTGCTATGCACACCTGTAAATAGCTGGTCTCTCTGCTGTTTTATCTTTTGAGTCTAGATTACTTTAATGCAAATCATTTGTCTTACCTTCAAACACTATAGCTGAATGAAGGGTTTTCGCTTTGTTGTGTATTTATCTGCAAATCCCAGAAAGCATTAAGGCAAAGCACTATAAGGGAATGCCCATGTTTCAGTAGAGCATATATATTTTTATGACGATAATTGTCAAGAAATCATTTATATAGTTACATATATAGGCCAAAACACTCCTTGTGACATGCAGGGATGTTGTGCTTGAGGTCCAGTTATATTTGCAGTAATTGTACATAAAGTTTCCGGCATTTGGAGAATCTCACCCATAGTTCCAACAGATAAGGAATTACTTTATTTAGAGTTTTTTTTTTCAATCGGAGGATACTGCTTTCAGTAGGAAAGGAGGAGGAATTGCAGGAAAGCATGGATGCCTTTCTCCCGCACATAGCACAAACATCGGAAGGAAGTAGGAGCTGTAGGGGATTGGCAAGGATAAAATTGTTACCAACAGGCTTTCTGGATCTTGCTATATCCTCAGGATCAAAGAAGAGTATCTTACTCTTGCTGAGGGCAAAGACTCCTAGACGTTTGTAGTAACAATAACGGAGTAACTCTTCAGCTAGATCCAGAGGAGATGGATTTGCAGGGCGGGTCGTGTGGGGCTGCGTGCAACATTGGGGACCATCTGCAGCAGCTCCCTGCTCCCATGGTAACGGGAGCAGAACCAAACTCTGCAGTGACTGAACCGTGCGGTGGTGGCAGGAGGCCCAAAGCTCCTGCTGGCAGGAAAAGGCCCTGCTCTCTCCAAATGTTTGTTGGCAGCCACCATGCTGGGTCAGCGTGTGTTGAAATTCCAACATGTCCTTAAAGGGCAGGGACATGTCAGGTTGTTCCGTTATGTCACCTCGAGCTTTTAGGAATTGCTATCTGCCTCTTCTGAAAGGCCTCTTAGGCCAGAGTCCTATTAAGCCTTCTGGGCTGTAAAATGCCAGGGAAGAATTGGGGAGCTGTGTTTGCTGTCATCAATAACACCAGAGAGTCTCTGTTGTGTGAGCTTGTGCTGCACTGGGTTGTCTTCAGAAAGAATGTAGGAATTTGAGATTTTTCAGTAAACTATTCCCCGTAGTCTTACTGGGGATGAAAAATCCAACAGTTGAGGCACCGGAAACAATGTTAGTGTCATGAAATGTTACTTTGGATGAGTCTAAGAATGGATGGAATTAGATGTTATTTTTAGTCTACTTTAATATTGCAGTATTAGTTGTGTGTAAAACGTTTACTTTTTTCCTTTTTTTTTTTTTAAATACATTATATATGTAGGGATGTAAGCTGTTAGTTCTTCCATAACACTTACGCTGCCTCTTGAGGCTAGGAGCTGATTAAGAACTGCTAATGGGCCAGATCTGTGGGTAAGGTGTTATCAATTATTTGTCCTGTTATCCCAGTGCAATCACAATAATGTCTTGGTGCAAATTAGCAAGTGGTCAGGGTGATGTAAAGTCAGGAATACCAAAGAGATATTTTGTTTGCCAATTATATTGTTTTTTGCAGGTAAATATTTTTATTTTTCTGCTCTCATTTATTCTTTATTTAATAGGAATAGGTCTTACTGTCGTTTCAATATTATGAAAAAAGATGACTTTTAGGGCTAAGTTTTGCTGGGATCTGCTGCAGTTGACGAATTTTTAAGAGTAATTCTCTGCAAGAATTTATTACTTTGTCTCAAAATCTTACCTTATAGCAGCAAGCTGCATTCCCCTGCAGCAAGCTGCATTCCCCTTTCTCCTGTTACCTGTGAGCTTTGTTATGCTGGCATTAATGGGAGCAGAAGTTGACTTTTTCTCTCCATTTTGTGCTAAGCCTGCCAAGGTTTCCTTCCTCTCCCATTCTCTCTGAAGAAATGCACTTCTATGGCTAGATAAAGATGTACCTGCTGGGAAAGCATCTCCAGATTTTTTTGTGCCCAGCTCAGGCATGTTTGCAGGAGATGTTCACAGCTTGCTCTTCTCTGAATATTTTTTTCTTAAACTAGGGAGGAGAAGAATGAGAAGAATACTGCTGGATTGATGCTGGCCTTGCTGTCTTTTCTGTTCCCCCTTGATGTTTGTATTTCTGTTCATCAACAGCATGAGATCTCTTTTTCTCCCTTCCTCTCCTCCTCCCCTCTTCCTGTTTCTCTCCCTCAGTCACCACATCCTTCCTTGTGCTGCTTATCGCAGCTCTCTCTCTCTGTTCTCACTCTGCTGCCTGTGATTAAGCACCTGGACCATTTCCAGCCTGCTGGCTGCGGAGTTTTGCAATGAAGCTCCTGGGAGAGGAGGCTGCCTCTCGAAGTGCACTCTCTGGAGGAGACCACGTTCATGTGCACCGCTGCTTGCCTTGGGGGTCTTTCAGGGTGCTTGGCATATTGTTACAAAATGTCCAAAATCTTTAGTCTAGAAAACTACCTTACTCTCTGCAGCTGAACTGATCGACATTTTGTTACTTTGACTTTTGAGACTCTGCTTTTTGTTTTTGAGTTAATGCAAAACAAAAGCTGTATCTAAGGCTATGCACAAATGAGGTAGGTTTCTATTCAGAATGCAAACTTCAATATTATTTAAAATTTGCATCTGAATTCTTTCACTGAAGTTTGTCTTCGTTTAAACTGCGAAGGAATATGTTGCTTTTAGTGGGAGATATCACAGCTACAATATTGCATTGCTTAATTGCTACTGTTCTCTGGTTCTGTCTTCCTTATGGAACAAATTGTAGTTGCAGTACAGCTCCCTCAGAACTGAATAGTGGAGGGTAGTTATTTGTGCAAATTAAATTAAATATTTATTTTAAAATATGTGAAGATGCTTTGCTAGATAGAAAATGCCCTTGAAGCTTCCTCCAAAACATTGTCTTAAGCCTGCAAGCTGTGCTGAAAAGTGTCTGCTTTTGTTACTTTATCTTTGGCACAAGGCTGTGTACGCTGATAGAACCTTATATTGATAATGGCAGAGTTCAAATGGCGGGAGGCTTTTTGCAGGAGGTTTAAAACCATTTAAAATAAAGCTGCTAGTAGCATCGCCCACCAGCTGAGGCTATCCAGAATTGAAAGACAACTGAATGCAGAAAGGATGTTTATCTTTGATGAATTCAAACGTGTGAAAGTATAATACAATTGGAAGAAGATCTAGAGAAATGCACAAGAGACTCTTTATTTCCATCTTAGTGTAGGTCTAAAGGAGCTGTGGAAAACATATTTTCCATGGACAATACATTTTCCATGCAAAACACATTTTTGTTTGCTGGTCAGCCAGGTTTTTGTTGTCTTAAGTTCAAGTACCAAGAGCAGGCAGAGAGCAAAGGGATCAATGCTAATTCAGTTTCCATTGCTCCAAGTTTCTTTTACCCCTTTCTGCTTTTCATGGTCTCTTGTCTGTCTACAGTCTCGTTCCCTCCATTTCGTTCCCTATCCTTTATCTTTCTCCCAAGGCTCTTATTTTTATTTCCGTTGTGTCTCTCTTATCCTGCTCTTCCCCAAGTCCTCTTTCCTCTTCCCTGACCCATCTTCCCACTTAAAATACTTTCTTCCTGGCCTCATGGAGCATCTCCATGGTGACTACATGATGTCATTGGACTGTGAACTGTTGCCCAGGAAACTGTATGATGTCATTGCACAGGAGACAGTTGCCATGGTTACTGAATGGGCTGAGGTAACTGTGGAAAAAAAGGGATTGTCATCTGACCAGTGCCAGGAAACGTTCCCATTAATGGGAATAAAGAACAGACCTTTATTTATATATTTACGTCCTGAGGAAGGCTGTATGACTCAAAGACCCTGGTTCTTTTGCTGATGCCATGTGCTCAGTTGGATGGCTTCCAGCTGCTCCCTGCGATCTTCCCCCCTATTGCTGTTGCTGGGTGTTATTATAAATAACTTCAGTCTCAACAGACTGGAAAAAGGAACATTCTCCTGTGCAGGATGGTTTCCTTCCTTTTCTTGCTCTGTTTGCTCTCCCTGTTTGGTTCTTTTTGTTTTCCTGTTGTTATCCCAGCAGCTGTCAGCGACGAACATGGAATGCTGGAGCTTCATCCGCACCAGGCTCTGTATCTGCATAATGCAAACTGTGCTTCACGCTTCTTTGCTGCCTTTCCCTGCCCTCCATTTCATCCCTGTTGAAATGGACCTGCCTTGTTTGAGTAATTCCAGGAGTTCCAAGAAAACGACAAATGTGAAAGGTGAAGCAGAGGTTAAATGGAAAGTAGGGGCAGCTGTTGAAAACCAAGAAAGGAATGTAAAAGCAAATAACCTTCACTGAAGGAGAGCAATGCATAAGCACATATTCGTGAATAATCATGATTCCTGCAAAGGTGTGGGAATGTGAATTGTGGCTGGAATTGTGTCTAATAAGTCTGTTTATCTCATGAGCAGATCAGTAGCTCTGGAATAGTGTTCTGGTTGTGTATAAACATGTATATTTATATATAAAATGCCTCCTCAAGAGTTTCTGTCAGTTTGGGGAATTAGATGAATAAGGCATATTACACAAAATATGCACATGTAAGAGTGACCGTCCCCATGTAGCAGCTGTCAGGATGCATGGATGCTCTAGGGCTTGCTGGAATCTGTAGCTACAAACCTCTGCATTTAAGTAATATCATTGGTTCATCATAAAACAAGATCTTTTCTTACCCTCCTGTGAGTCGTAATTCTTAAGACAGATGCTAGTTTTCAATTTTAAAACCTTGTCATCACTGTAGAGTTGAGGACAGGATTCTGTCACAGAAGATGTGCAGGTGGAGGCAGGTCAGATGGAGAAGTTTGCAAGTCCCTGAAATGTTGAAGTCCAGGTTCCTTGTCTGCTGTTGGGAGGAGACATGCAGAGTGAGGCAGCACCCAGGTTTTGGCAGAACTGGATGAAGAGGTGGGAGGAGAGAAGGTAACTTCACTGAGAATGGAGCAGAGCTTCCTACTTTAACTGGGAGAGAATATTTTTCCTTTTTTAAGTTTTTGGCAAAATTATAAACCTTTTTAATTTTTGATTCCCTTCCTCGCCCTTTGGACATCCTATTCATCTAGCTGCTTGATTGTTTGATGTGCTGCACAAACATTCACAAGGTTATCTCAGCCTCTGTGCAAAAGTAACTGTAAGAGAGAAGTGTATTTCACATCTGCAACTAGGTAAGGCAGCAGGAAATAGCAATTATAAGAGATCAGATAGCCTGGAGACAAAATAGCTGATGGAGATGGAAAGCAGGAGCCAGTCACTGTCAAGGGATTCCTAATAGGTGGGTGAGATATCTGCACAGTCACTGGCCTGTATCTGAATTTTTACATCCTAATTTGATAATGGGATTCAGCTAATCAACGTGCACAGGGTGGTGGGGATTTTTGGGGAGTAGTGATGGTGGATTGAATTCGCAATTGGATTGTGAACCCTGATGGCCTGGGACAATCTTGCAGTTTCTGTATTTCTCAATATCAGATTCTGCTAACGCTGCTGCTGGAGGGCTATGTGATTCCTGCTGTTAATGGCAGCTCGGGTTGCTTTTCCCATTAACAGCTTCAGGATGACTCCAGGACTTGAGGCTGTTTGAAATTCAGCATTATGCCAGGCAACCTGAGTTTATATTTAAGAGTTACACTTGTATCACATTTATGGGTAAAATCTGAGAAAGAAAGCAGAAAGCTAGAGCTTTTTTTTTTTTTTTTTTTTTTTTGTTTAACTGTCAAGGTAGGACTCAGAACAGCTTGTCTGAACTTGTCTTTTCAAATACATTTAACCAGGAATTGAGTCACATTCATATTCACATTAGAGCTGCGTGCTTCTGGCTTTCACCAACTTGAGGTTTTTGCAAATATTTGAATATTAACTATAGCCTGGGATGTACCAATAATAGATGTAAAGAATTATGTTTTTTTTTTTTTTTTCCTAGCCCTTCCAGGCCCCTGGGGTGTCTGCACGTGTAGGAGGGAAGCAGAACCCATGTTGCAGAACGGGCAACGTGATTCCTGCTTTTGCTGACCGACACTTCCATCTGCTGGAGAACTGTGTCCTCGCGCTGCTCACGCGGTGCTGCCCTGTGAGATGAGGTCTAAAGTCTTGCTAATTATCAAAAAAAAAAAAAGCTGTATTAATTGTGATTTATTATAATGATAAAAATGGTTCTGCAGTGATACCAATGTCAGGCCAATGTGACTGGTACAAAAAGCTTTTATGTGTTCTCTAGTTTGAAATTTGAAACCTAATTGTCTGCTTGTCTTGCATCGGTATTTTGTGTTTTTTGTGAACTGTAGCATTTAGGATGCTGATAGCGTACATTCAAAACCAGAATTTACAGACCCCTGCTTTCTGGTGGGCGACACAGTGGCTTGTGAGATGGAAGTATTTTTGGCAAGAGACTCCAGAACTGCAGGACAGAAACAGGAGAGGGGCCGATGCCTTTTGAGCCCCTCTCTGCCAGGCTGCCCTGCGTGCCCCTCTGTGCAGAACCAGGGGCCCTGCTCTGCCAGCGCCCGCGAAGAGCGGGTGCAAATAGTGTCTCCCCTCTCCGTTGTGAACATTGCCCTGATTCCTTGACCCACTTGGCTTGTTGGATTATGAATTGTTGGGATAAACTTAGCTCTGGAGAAGCATAACTATGGCCCTCCTAGTTAGTGTTTCCTTTTGCTTTTCAACTGAGTGATTTCCTCTCACTATGTCCTGAAAATCCACTGCGGTGTTGAAAAGCCAGCATAGGATGACCGCTCTATCCTTTTCTTCATTAGTCTTGTTTTGTATTGTTTTGCTTTTTTTTTTTTTTTGTTCTTCAGTTGCAACCAGTCGTTCAAAATATACAAAGAATGAGTAGATTTTGTACTTTGCAGATTTTTATGACACTTTTAGAAATGTTAACATCAAATCATCTCTGGGTTTGATGCACTGCGGTTTTAAATAAATATAGAAATGTTAATATATAAATTATATATGATACATGCACATATATGCAGGACTAAATGTACTAGCTGAAAGAATCATTTTATAAGAATTTGTTGACTATATAAATGTGAATATACATCATAATCACATAAAAAGATAACATACGAATACATGGTACTTAGCACTATGCTTTTATAAAGTGGACTTACTGTCACCTTGGCCTAACTACACTTAATCCAGGCAATTCTGTGCCCTTTGGGATCATTATTACTCTAAGATAAGTATCCTCAGTTGTTCACGTGAAAGCCTGACATGCTCCCTATGTCGTCCTTTAATAATTAACTCCGTAGAATGCATCAGCTTTCAAATTTAATGTTACTGTTAAGCTTCTTGAAATACCTATGCTTGACAAGGTGCTATATTGTATAGGTGTTTAAGTTAATTATACAGTGGCCATGCCAAGCGCTCTTTGGTTTAAGGCAGCGGAGGGTGGAGGAAAGATTTTCAAAAGCCAAACTACAGGAATGGATTTTAGGGGTTTAATTTTTTTTTTAAATTCCTGCAGTTTGAAAAATTAGACTTTCAATTTATTGTGATTGTTCTTCCAACTTTAAGAAAAAAAATGGCTCAAAGTGTCTTCTGTTCATGACACTAGGAGTTTTATAAGGGAATTTATTGTGTGTCTGGGTGTTTCTCAACAGGGCAATGCAGCTTGATGACTTTTATGAAGATGACCAACTTGACCCTGCAAGGTGGGGAATGTTCTACCCTGCACGTTCCAAGTATGGGGCAATGAACCTGTGAATGGTAGGGGAACATTTCAGCCCATGCCTGGGATTCATCCTTGTGCAGCTTGGCAGCCAACAGGAGCCGCCTTTGAGTAGAACTAAGCTGAATTGGGGAAAGTTAAGGAAATCACTTACAAGCCAGTCACAACAATTTAGGCATTTATAGTATTCCGTGTTTTGTAAACTTCCTGTATGCAAGCATCAGTATCCAAAATTGCCATTAAAAAAGGACATTTTTCTTGGGGTTAAGAAAAGGCTGCTTTTCATCCTAAGAGGGTTTAGCAGTCTCTCTATGACTTATGTGCCCTCTAATGCCTGAGCAGCCTGCAGCTCCTGCACAGCTCTGCACACTGTCGTCTGGACTTTTGTTACCTTTGAACTGAGCTACTATGTTAATGGAGGCATTTGCTCTTGCTCCTTCAGCTACATTTTTGTTTTGTCTTGTTTTACAGAAAGTTAATAAAATTTAGTATTTAGTCAATTGACAACTTTAATTTTCATTAGGAACCTACTCGGTGTGGCCTTACCTGTGGACAGTGCCATACCCCAGAGAAATGATATTTTGTATGCCCTTTACTTCTCAAACATAGGAAGGTTATGATGTGTTGATAGAAGTGGTCAAATTCTAAATCTGTATCAAAGTTTAGGACCAGCTTCTAAGTAGATGAAGAGCATAAATACAGACTTGCTGCAGCTCAGTTGTCTCTACAAATTCACAAAAACTGACAAGAAATTTTTCATTAAACAAATTAACAGGCAGAAAATGCTTCAGGGCAATTCTCCATTGAAAAGAATGTTAAAGGTTAAGCGCATGATGATGATCCTTAAATTTGGAAGTAGTATTGATTATTTAAAGGAAGAAAAAATGTCTCTGTGCCAGGGAGAAAGGGAGGTTAGAACTGATTGGAGTAGCTGTGTCATATGGCAATCACTTTATTCTTCACCTCACAGAGTCTGGGTGTTGCAGCTGGTTATTTGTGCCCTTCTTGCTCTCTGCCCATGTCTGTGTTGGTGTAGCACATCGCCGCTCTGAAGTGAAAAGTTACTGTGGATTGGCTGCTCCCTTGAACTGGCAACACTGATTTTATGAGCTGGATAGTGCAATGATGACAACATTCACCGGCGAAACTTGAGACTGATACACCCATTTGCAAGCTTCATAGAAATTGCCTTCTCTACGTTTTTGTGATGCCCTGTTATACAGTGTCAACATTAATTTTGAATATAATTTGATTGTGTCTTGTGAAGTAGCAAGCAGAGGTAAATTCAGTTTAACATTCCTGGTATTCAGCTGTGCTCAGCTTGGCACCAGAGCGGTGAAGGAGCCCAGGTTACACTGATGAAGCCCAATGTGACGCGACAGAGCCGGTGAGCGCCGGTCAGCAGGATTCTCTGTTTGCATGGGTCTCCTATTGTAACACTTGGGCTTTCTTCTTTTCCCCCTCTTTCACCTTTTTGTCCCCACACCACCTGTAGTGGCTTGGTACACATTTAATTTACTCATTTTTATTCAAAAAGATTTGGAGAGGAGATGTCTCCCACAGTGATTGTGCCATTGTATATTGTGGTGCCACTTCGTGCTATCTTTTTTTCCTGTCTGTTTATTCAGACTTGCTTCTCTGTGATTCTTAATCATTTCGCTGTGTTACTTTAGGTTCAAACGGAGCAGCGGAGCCTTCGTTTTCTATGTTTGCAATCATTTATTTCCAGAGCTTCCAATAGCTTTAGATAAATAAGTCAAACAGCCAAACACAAGCTATCACAGAGGGAGAGGAGTTGCTCTTTCTGGAATGTAAATCAAAAAAGAGGAGATAAGATATGGAGGGAAAAGAAGAATCTAGATTATCCTATTTGAGGAACTTCCTGAGTTTGTCAGATGTGTTCAGCATCATCCAGAGGATCCCTGTTCCTCTCTATAGTTGCACAGCACCAGAAGTAACTCCCAGGCCAGGAAAGGGAGTTCCTTTGCCTTTCTGACTCTGTCCAGATTTGGTCAGTTGTTGTCTCTAGAACTGATGTCAGTGTTTCCTTTGTTATATAGTAGGTTTTGGAGTGCCTTTTAACACTGGAAATTTCAGTCACAGCAGCTCTAGAGCCACTGCTTTTAGACAAACTTACCTCTCCTGTCACCATGCAGCATATCAGGAGCACTGCCTGTACTGTGCCCTGCTCCTCGAGTGGTGTCAGTGGTCACAGGAGTTTAAGCTGACTGTTAAATCATATGTAACTTTGGCCTGGTTAATGAGCTCCTGTTACTGTGTGACTGAAGCTGTTGGTGAAGATGCAGAGTGTAGGAGCTGGCTCTAATTTTACAGAGCTCTCTCTTCTCTTATTTTTGGTACTATGGCCAATGAAGGTCAAAATAGAATATTGGTCCCAGTAGCCTCCCTTAACAATGCACACTGTATAGATTACTTGTCTATAAATGTTTATTAGGTGCTTATGGATCGTGTGCTTGTACTGTTTGTTCATTATGCCAGATACTATGTGAACGATAGTCTGAGAAAGTAAATAAGTTAATCATCTGTGTTGGAGGTTCAGTATTTCTGCACCTTTTGTCTGTTGCTGTTTTTACTGTGTTGTGAAGATTGGAGTCAGCCAAGGGTTATATAGTGTTAAATAGATTACTTATTTCCAGGGATGTGACAAAAAAGCTATGTGATACTTTCAACATCATCTGCCAGTCTCCAGATCCCCACTTAAGATTTGTACTGGCATAAGATTTGTTTGCTATTTTATCCACCTTTATATCCAAGTTTATTTGGGGAGAAGGGCAATGCTTCCATGCTCGTTTCCTTACAAATGTGGACCAAGCTCCAAATTGCTGCTAGATTGTCATATATTCTTCTGATTTTTATTTATTTATATTTTTATGGTGAACAAACAGTGGTTATGTGAGAGTCACTCGCTGTGAACATCTGCAAGTGAGAAGAACTATTTATACAGCAAAGTTTTTTTTGGAATGCATGGCAAAACCAGAGGGCACTGGATGGTACATGGCAATGAAATAGGATTATCTGCCTTTCATCAGATTTAAGGCCAGGCCGTGCTAGAAAGATAGAAAGTTATTGCCTGATCAATTAAGTAGTTCATTTATCAGAACTTTGTAAACAATATATGCAAAAAGGGAGTAATTTCTCTTCGATCTCTGATAAAGAAGTAATCATGAGTATCTCTTCACGACCAATGACCTTCATCTATGATCACTAAACCTCTCCTAGTTACAGTCTCACTGACGTGGTATGGTGCTGCAACCTGCGTTTCCTTCTCTCTACCAGGATTAACACCCTTCAGAGCAGGTTTGAAGACAGTGCACGGAGTAGGAGAGATTAGCAGTTGCTTATATATAGGAGTAGAGAACTCTGTAGAACAAAGAGGTGATCAACTTTCCTAAATTTAGTGCACAAGAAGGATACAGAAAATTTCAGTAAGAGATGCACAGTGCATGGCGTTTGTCAGTGGAAAGCTGAAAATATACAGAAATTCAACCACAAAATAATATCATGAGATAATTCACAATAGCAAGGATTTTCTGGCACTACAGACTCTGTCCCACATTTCTTCTCAGATCTGTGTTTCAAGCTTTTAAGTTGTTGGGGAACTTAATGGCATCTTAATGGTCTCTTTGGCTTCAGACATTAGAGTTAGTTGTGCCATCATATTCTTTATGGAATTTTAAATTTCTTGTCAGTGGATGTGGGATAACATCTTGGATCTTGTTTTGATTTTACAATGGCAAAACATTTTATAGTTTAGAAAAAGGCTTCTCTATGGAGAAATGTGAAACAGAATAAGCAGGTTGGTTTTTCACCAAGGTTTCTCTGAGGTAAATTAAATTGCAGCTTTATCAAGTGAATAGAATATCTGGAATATTGTCTGGGTTTTTTTTTTTTTTTTCCCTCTTGGATGAGGTGGATAACCAGGAATTTAATAGAATTATACTGATGTGAAATAAATGAGGTTGGTTCTACAATATTGTCTTTTGCTTTGATGAGGACCGATCCCTGGCTCCTATGCTGTTCGAACGCTGTAGATACTAAAGGCAGGAGCCTGTAGTTTGAACAACTTTATGAAAGCTAGGGAATACTCCCAATCTTGTCCCAAATTACTAGTGTGGCCCTTGCTCCGTCAAAGGGCAGAACCACGTTTCTGGATTTGTAATGTTTTAGAAACTGCATCAGCTGGGATCTCTGGCAGGGCTCCTTTGCACAGCACATATGCAAACCTGATTAAAAAGCACATGATGTGTTTGTTGCCAAGGAAACACAAGCCATTAAGCCCTAGAAGCATAATTCATAAGAAACAAATACTGGCTATTAGCATCTACTTTCTCCATTAGTGCCATGAAACCTATATGAAATAGCCTTGCAGTCTCCTAGCTAATGGAAATGACATAACTAGAGAATTAAAGAGTGAAATGAGAAATTGCAGTTCATTGAGCTCTTAGTATGCATAGAGTAATGAGAATGCAGGACTGGGTGTGTTTTCTTCTCAAGTTGATAGTTTTTTGTGCACCTGGTTTTCCTACCCATATTACTGTACAGTGTGAATCACACTCAAGGTAAGTCTTTGCTAGGCAAAGAAAGATAAGACCTACGTTTTCTAAGAGGCCCTCCGGAGTATGGAAATAAAAATTATGAGTGGAAATAAGAGACTGGGGAAATACTTCCTGCTCATTTAATTTTTAAAACTTTAGCCATTTTGAAATTGGCCTTTCTGATCAAATTTGATGTTATTCCACTAGCTCAGGATCAAATCAGGATGAAATGGGGTTATAGATAGCTTTTGATTATGTTTTTTTGAGTTTTGTCTAAGGTTGATCTTAAAATCTAGAATCTGTTTTCTTCATCTTTTGTTATCCTTTCATATTAGTTCTGCAAAGCCTTTGGACACTCCATGGGGGGGAATCCCTTGTAGCTACACAGGAACACTGCCAAACTGCCACTCTGCTTTTATTCTAGGAAGTGTTTGCTGGCAAAGAACATGGAGAAGAGTGAATCTCGTTCAATTTTTTGATTCGCAGTTCCCACTCAAGAAATGCCATCGAGAACCATGACCAGTCAGGACCCCAAGGCAGATCCGTGTTCTTGAAGGTATGTTGGGGTCACCCATGTTCAGCTTTGAAGACAAGAAGTCAGAGAAGTCACTCATGATTGTCCTTTACTCTCAGATGTTTCACCGCTTTTGAGATATCTTTTTTTTTGAGAGGAGAATTAGCATTGCTGCCTGTTATATCAGTCCTGCTTTTACACCAGTGGAGGAAGGCTAAGGAAGAACTGGAATATATGACCTCAGGCCCCAAGTCATGCATTATCACTTCAGTGCAATAAATCAGTTTTCGTCAATTGGTTAAGTCCATTGTCAGCTTTGCTTTCTTGAGGCAACCTACTTCCACCTTCCGAGGATGGTCTAGGTAAGAGCTGAACAAATAGTGATTAGAAGCCTCCAAACTTTGCCCCCAGAGCTCTAGCAGAGTTTCACTCACATGCGGTTTCTGTTCAGATAAAAGTCACAGTTAAATACTTGTGGTGAAGCATATGCTGCTTTCTCCAAAGTTTTATGGGACTTTACTTGATAGTGATCTGAAGAATTTGGAAGTGAATGGGTATTAGGAAATTAGTGAATGGGTATAGGATGTGTTGACTTGTTTAGGGACTTCTGGTACAATGGGAGAATGTGCATAAAAAATCTGTTTTGTGAGCTCGTGGCTGTATATATACATATACATATGAACGCAGGGGAAACATTTTATCAGAAATATCTAAATAAAATAATATGGGTTTAAGGGAGACTATGAAGGATACGCTCAGGGCCTTGTTCAATCAGGTTTTGAAGATTTCCCAGGATAGAGATTCTTCAGCCTTTCTAAGCAACCTGTTTCAGGGTTTTAACAGCCCTCACTGTGCCGTTTTTTTTTTTTTTTTCTCTCCCTTCTTGCTATGTCTGGTCATGGTTTCTTTTGCTTCAACTTGCAGCCTTTATCTCGTGTTTTCACTGTGTACCTCTGCAAAGTCTTCCCTGTAACTCCCTTTCAGAAAGCTGAGGGCAACAAATGGATCCTCCATCCAAACCTCTTTTAGAGCTTAAACAAATTCAGATCCTGCAGCCTCTTTTTCTGTGTCATGTGCATAGGCACTTAGTGGTCTTGGTGATCCTTTACTCTACTCTCTCCCTGTCTCTTTTGCACTGAGAGGTCTAAAATTGTACACAGAGCTCCAGGTGTGCAAGGTTGGCCTTTCCCTTTAGCCTGTCAAGGTTTCTCAGAATGACAGCCCTGTCCTTTGGTGTATCAAGTGGTCTCTTCAATTTGATATCATCTGTGAACTTGATAAAGGTCCATTCTATCACTTCATCGAGGTCCAGGACATTGATGAAGATCTTAAACATTTTGGATACTAATTAAAACAATTTGTAACCAGCTCCCAGTTAGACTTGGAACCTATTGACCTTCCAGTCAGGTGATACAACCAGTTTTCACCCCCTTTTTCATAGAATCATAGAATCATAGAATGCTTAGGGTTGGAAGGGACCTCTAGAGATCATCTAGTCCAACCCCCCTGCATACGCAGGGACACCTAAAGCACGTGGCACAGGACTGCATCCAAGCGGGTTTTGAAGATCTCCAGAGAAGGAGACTCTACAACCTCTCTGGGCAGCCTGTTCCAGTGCTCTGTCACCCTCACTGTTAAGAAATTTTTCCTTAAGTTCCTATGGAATTTTTGATGTTTCAGTTTCCGGCCATTTCCTCTAGTCCTATCAGTGGCCACCACTGAAAAGAGACCATCCCCGTCCTCTGCACTCCCTCCCTTGAGGTATTTATATACACTGATTAGATCCCCTCTCAGCCTTCTCTTCTCCAGGCTGAACAGGCCAAGCTCACTCAGCCTCTCCTCATAGGGCAGATGTTCCAGGCCCCTGATCATCCTTGTAGCCCTGCGCTGGACTCTCTCCAGCAGCTCCACATCCCTCTTGTACTGTGGAGCCCAGAACTGGACACAGTACTCCAGATGCGGCCTCACCAGGGCTGAGTAGAGGGGCAGGATCACCTCCCTCGACCTGCTAGAGATGCTCTTCTTAATGCAGCCCAGGATCCCATTGGCCTTCTTGGCCACGAGGGCACACTGCTGCCTCATGGTCAACTTGTCGTCCACCATGACACCCAGGTCTTTCTCTGCAGAGCTGCTCTCCACAAGCTCGGTCCCCAGCCTGTACTGATGTCTGGGGTTATTCCTCCCCAGGTGCAGGACCTTGCACTTGGCCTTGTTGAATTGCATGAGGTTTTTCACCGCCCAGTTGTCCAGTCTGTCCAGGTCCCTCTGGATGGCAGCACAGCCCTCTGGGGTATCGGCTACTCCTCCCAGTTTGGTATCATCAGCAAACTTGCTGAGGGAGCACTCTGTGCCTTCATCCAGGTCATTGATGAATAAATTGAACAGGACTGGACCAAGGACTGACCCCTGGGGGACCCCGCTAGCCACAGGCCTCCAACTGGACTCTGCACCGCTGATCACCACTCTCTGGGCCCTGCCATCCAGCCAGTTCCTAATCCACCTCACTGTGCACTCATCTATCCCACACTTCCGGAGCTTGCCCAGGAGGATGTTGTGAGGGACGGTGTCAAAAGCCTTGGTGAAGTCGAGATAGACGACATCCACCGCTCTCCCCTCGTCTATCCAGCCGGTCATTTCATCATAGAAGGCTATCAGGTTAGTCAGGCAAGATTTTCCCTTGGTGAATCCATGCTGACTACTCTTGAGCACCTTCTTGTCCTCCATGTGCCTGAAGACAATGGCCAGTATGAGCCGTTCCATCACTTTTCCGGGGACGGAAAAGCTCACAGAAGCAATCTGTATCTCCCCTGTTTGACTAAATTGTTGCTGTGGGCATCCACCTCAAAAGCCTCGCTAAGGTCCAGATAAACAACATCCGCTGCTACCCATTACTACAGATGGTCAGGTTGGTCAGGCACAATTGGTAGATCTGTTAGGGCTCTTCCCAATGGCCTTTTTGGCCCTTGCCTGCCTGGAAATGTCTTCCAAACAAGAAATGGCTTATTTCCCTCCTAAGAAGAGTTCCTCTGCTTTGTAGTGTGCTCCTAGACACTTCTGGTAGCAGAGGTTACAGCTATAGCAGCAAGTTTTCCAAAGAGTTTAGGAACTTCTGCCTTTTTTCCAAGATCTGTGGTAGGTTATAAATTAGATCTGTGCTAAGGCTGTATCACCAGCGTGACAAACCTAATGTGGATCAGGTACATGAATGTGATGTCACAGCTGTACCTGTCTGATGTAGTAATATTTGTGCTAGTTGGTAGTACTAAATGTGTGCTAGTACTACTGTACTTCAGTACTAGTGTACTAAATGACACAGGACACGTGCCCTGTCCTGCCATCCCTGTATTTACTCTATGAAGCAAATAAAGAAAAAAGAAGATCCACTTTATCATGTGTATCATGGTGTCTATAGGGTAAAATTTTCCTTTGAGATGAGCCTCCTCCAGGAGGTGTTTTGTTCATCCTGCTCCCCTGGATACTGTCATTTCTGATCTGCCATTCCCAGACACCCTTTGCCAGGCTCTGGCAACAAGCAGGAATGAAACTGCCTGGCAGGTGTCCTGCAAAGCGCTCGCTCTTTGGAAGCTCACAGCAGTGACCTCGCATCTCCCTTTGCTGAGAATATAATTTCCTGCTCATCACAGAATACATCTACAGGGGGAAAAAGGCAGAAGGAGACATGCAACAGATGAAAAGGCCTGCTTTGTTAGACCTTTTTTTTCAGAGGGCAACAAGACATACAGGTCAAGCCTGAAGACTTCAATTTGTTAGTATTGACAGTGTCTTGATATGACAGATACTAATTTTCTGTAGTAGGGTTGTTCTGCAAGTCTCCAGGAATGGCCCCAGGAAGTGGGACTTTGGAATGGGAGAGCCACTTACGTTATCGGGTTGGGGGGAGCCCAGTGCTTATCTGGCAAACCAGGCACCTGCACCGAGCAGCCGCTGGCTGTGGAGAAAGGAAGCCTTGGGCCTGTGACTCCCACTGCTCGATATTTTTCAGACAGTTTGGGAGTTGAGAGCTGCCATTTGAGAGATAATAGCAGCTATTTGGATGTTTCCTGGCTGTTAGTAGCAGGCTTTCTTCACGTGGCTATCCCAGCTTTTGGGAGCTGTCTTGACTGCTGGTCCCAGCTTTTCTGGATTCCCAGTGGCAGGAGGTGATACTTTGCTGTCAGACTGCAGGCTGTTATGGATAATTTCTTTGCTTTTGTTACCTCTAACAGTGAAAGCTCTCTCCTTCTGTGCCCAAAATGTGGAACAAGTGTGTCCTGATTTATTTTATTGAACAGTCATTTTGCTCATATGACCACCTCAGTTTTCACACAATCTCTGTTCAGATTCACTGAAACATCTCATCAGGATAAAAATGAGTCTCGCATGTGTTCTTCCTATTGCTGCCAGTTGCTCTGGACTTTAAAGAATCATTAACAAGTGGTAAAATAATAGCCACTCTTAATCAGTTTGGTGTCCTGTGGTTATATGTTCTTTATCTGTTGTGGTCTCTGAAGAGTACTAAAAGGAAAAGTTTCAGGCAAGCAGGGTCATGTCTAATGAATGAACTTGTAAAAATGCTCTTTAATTGTTTCTTCATTTAGATGTATAGTTTTCTTAGAAAAAACTCCTGAAGACTGACATGCACAAAGCCTCTTAGAATTTTTCTAAGTGACAACAGTATAAAAAGAAAATTTCTAGAAAGAATTCCAACAAAAGTTACAGATTTATGGCTTCAGTATAAATGTTGTGGTTTGCTTATTCTCTAAAATCTTCAAATCAAATTTCATGTGTGAGCGCAAAAGGAATTTCAAACTCTTGTTGTCCCTCAGGACCTCACCCAGAGTATCCTGGAATGTGGGTCTCGTTCTGCTGCTGATCCTTGCATTATGTTGCTGAACCATTTAAGTTTTTTTGCATGAACTTAAAGGAGAACCACCACCATTTGAGAAGTTAGAAGAGGCATTTGCTTTTCTGAAACTAACCTTTGCAGTGAGTTTGTGAGCTTGTACTCCGAGTATTACATATTCCCCCGGGATGTGATCAATCGGGATGGTAATGGAAGCTGTTTCTTAATCTGGAATGCTTTCGGTACCCAACCTAATCTAAGTAGACTGTAGATTTTACAGCCTTTAGCAGTTTCTGGTAAGCAATGTTGTGAAGACATGGGATTTCCTAAGAGAAGCTGAAAAATATGTTCCAGATTTTACACACCCTTCTTAAAAAGTAGTTTACTCTGATTTGTAACTGCCCATGAGTCACAGATGCTCCACGCCTGAAATATTGTGAAAGTAAAAGGTAATTTACAGATAACCACCTTCTCTGGTTATAAACATGTATAGAGAACCTGTCAACAAAATGTTTATCATCCTCACCCTGTTAACACCCAGTTCACATTGACAATCTTTGTTTAATATATCCTAGGTTGTGAAGAGCTTTATTCCATGTTTATTGTTTCTGAGGGATTTCCACATAGAGATTTCAGGTCCTGCATTAGGTGTAGCAAGCCAGTGGGTGTGCGAGTTTACTGGCAATGTGATGGTGATAATGTTCCAACAGCAAAGCAATTATTACTACAACTGTAGGAATTAAGAGTATGCACGGCTGCTAGGTAAGTCAGGTTTGGTTGCGACCTATCCGAGATGATGCTGGGCCTTGAGATTCCTGGGGGTAAAAGGCTGTCAAAAACTGGGAGAGCTCCTCAGAGTTTTAGTTTGACCTATATTACCTGGGAAATAGAAGATGATGGTAAGTTTTGCTGTTTAAAGTACCCCTTATTAGGCTGTTATTGGTTTCCTGGTCCTAGTAGTTTGCTTCAGTGGCTTTGGAGAGGAAAAACACAAATGCTGAATCCCTATGGAAATCCTGTGTCCGTTTTTATGTTGGGATGGGAGTGACAGACAGTGAAGAGTTTCTCCCCCTCATTCTAATATTGACAGAATTCTCCTGTACATGGTTTTGTTTTCTTTTAACACTGTAGCACTGAATAATTTGGTATATACATTTAGATTTGAGTTATAGAATAGGCAGGGGCCTGGGTAAAAGAAAAATATTACTCTAAAGACCATTTTGGGGAGAAATGCTTATTGCTCATCCAATGCAGGCATCTTGGACCAAGACCTTTATGCAGTCGAAGAAAAAGGGGCTTAATGTTGATTTCATGTTCTTTTTCTATTCTGCTAATCCTGGGGTGGCTGGTTTGGGGATGCACACGACACCTTCAAGATTTTTGTCCCTGAAGAACACTTCCTTTGGTGGTGACTATTCCTAATTGACCATTTCTTGAACTCTCTGTATCCGACCTTCTGTAGCGGTTTGGGGAATACCTGCTTATCCAGTTGGCCAGGTGCTCTGGGTGTTTGGAGCTGTCAGATAACAGGGAAGATATGGCATTTGAAAGCTAGCTATTCCTAAATATTTTCCTCCTTTTGTGTCCTAGTGCATTCTTCAGGTGGCAAACAACCATTTCTTCCCTTTCCTGTCCTTTAACAAAGAGGAAAACAGTGTCAGTAGCCTTGAGAATGCTAATGCCATGTTGACTTGAAGCACTGTTTAAAAGCTTTCCAAGCACAGTCCTTGACAGGATGTTTCCACACCAGCAACCTGTCTGCCTTTGGGACTTAGCACTGCATAACTGGGAGAGCTGATTTGTTTGAGCTATTTTGGAAGAATTTTCTTACTGTAGAGAGGCTGTTAAGGTTGGCTTTCAGTTTATTTGTCTAGTTTAGCTCCTTGCATCCCATAACACAAGGAAACAAATTTTGTGGAAGCTGTAAAGTTCAGGCATTTTTTAATAGGCCGATACTATCACTCATCTGAAAACATAAGCAAGTCAAAATCCCGGAAATATCCACACCCATCACTCTGTCATCGTTTCATCACGCACTTCCGCTTACATATGCACAGAAAAAGCCCCATGTCCATCAACATACTACATATGCGGGCAAACACATACATACCACACTCTGAAATAATATCCGAAATAATACCTGGATTGCTCAAATGCAGAAAACTCTTATCCTTTGAGGTGCATGAGCTAAACTTCTTTCTAGAAATGCCCATCTTTCTACAAAAGTAGTGACTGAAATCTACCCAGAGGCTGCGTCAGAAGGCCTCTTGAAGTGTTTAGAACAGCTTTTGTGTAATTTACCTGTAATTTACTATTTCAGATGACAACAGTAGCTATAAATCACATGACCAGATAGATCTAGCTTTAATCAGATATGTAGAGTCATTAAAGTCATGACTGGAATAAAAAATAGGTGCTAACAGAAATGTATATTATGAAGCAATAATCTAAATAACAGCTTTGAGTATCTACCCGTGAGTGACAACTTGTACTCTGCCTAGCTGCAAGCTTTGGATGTGGCCTTCTGGGTTAGAGTTCACTTATTGTGCTAAGACCGGCTTTCCAGAGAACTTAGAAATTGAGAGGCGGGTCTTTTAGAAAGGCAAGGCCTGGTAGCCTTGGATTTATTATTTGGTTGTTTCACTTTAGAAATCAGTGCAGTGTTTCTTCCATTCAGACCCTCCTAGGAGTTCATTTAGGAGCACAAGAATCTCAGGACCTGATGTACAGTTGAAATGATTCCTGTGCCCCAAGTATTTTATGGACTTTTTATGTTCTGGCCATGTCTTGCCCTCTGTGATTACTCAAGTTAGCGAATATTTCTTTATTGTATATCACCTGTTCTTTAATTCAGGATGCATAGCTCAAGATTTGCTTTTCATGTTGGCTAGGAAAGTTTACAAGTTTTTTAGATACCAGACGAGGTTAGTGTTTCTCCTGGAAATAGATGCAGGCTACTATCTTAACTTCAAAAGTAGTAATTTTGTAATAATTACAGTATTTAGGAGATAGAAACTATAGAACAACCTGTACTTCTTTCCTTCTTGAAATTTTCTAAGTTGTTCGATCATAAAGATCTCACTTCAGAAGGGATCTCCACGGTGTGCCACAAAAACGTTTGTGTCCTTTGTGCTGTTCTGGATTCTCTCAGAATCATAGAATCGTAGAATCACGGAATCCTTAAGGTTGGAAGGGACCTTTAGAGATCATCTAGTCCAAACCCCTGCACACGCAGGGTCACCTAGAGCACGTGGCACAGGACTGTCCGAGCAGGTTTTGAAGATCTCCAGAGAAGGAGACTCCACAACCTCTCTTGGCAACTTGTTCCAGTGCTCGATCACCCTCATTGTCAAGAAATTTTCCCTTAACTTCCTGTGGAACTTGAGGTGCTTCAGTTTGTCACCATTCAGTTTGTGACCACCACTGAAAAGAGACCAGTCCCATCCTCCTCACTCCCTCCCTTGAGGTATTTATATACACTGATTAGATCCCCTCTCAGCCTTCTCTTCTCCAGCTGAACAGGCCCAGCTCCCTCAGCCTCTCCTCATAGGGCAGATGTTCCAGGCCCCTGATCATCCTCGTAGCCCTGTGCTGGACTCTCTCCAGCAGCTCCACATCCCTCTTGTACTGTGGAGCCCAGAACTGGACACAATACTCCAGATGCGGCCTCACCAGGGATGAGTAGAGGGGCAGGATCCCCTCCCTCGACCTGCTGGAGACGCTCCTCTTAACGCACCCCAGGATCCCATTGGCCTTCTTGACCACAAGAGCAACTGCTGCCTCATGGTCAACTTGTCCACCATGACACCCAGGTCCTTCTCTGCAGAGCTGCTCTCCAGAAGGTCAGTCCCCAGCCTGTACTGGTGTCTGGGGTTATTCCTCCCCAGGTGCAGAACCTTGCACTTGGCCTTGTTGAAATGCATGAGGTTTTTCACCACCCAGTTCTCCAGTCTGTCCAGGTCCCTCTGGATGGCAGCACAGCCCTCTGGGGTATCGGCTACTCCTCCCAGTTTGGTATCATCAGCAAACTTGCTGAGGGAGCACTCTGTGCCTTCATCCAGGTCATTGATGGATAAATTGAACAGGGCTGGACCAAGGACTGACCCCTGGGGGACACTGCTAGCTACAGGCCTCCAACTGGACTCTGCACTGCTGATCGCCACCCCCTGGGCTCTGCCAGCCAGCCAGTTGTTAATCCACCCCAGCGTCTACTCATCTAACCCACACTGCTGGAGCTTGCGCAGGGGGATGTTGTGAGGGACGGTGCCAACAGCCTTGGTGAAGTGGAGATAGACGACATCCACCGCTCTCCTCTCATCTACCCAGCCAGTCATTCCACCATAGAAGGCTACCAGGTTAGTCAAGCATGACTTCCCCTTGGTGAACCCATGCTGACTCCTCCTGAGCACTTTCTTATCCTCCACATGTTTGGAGACAACACCTGGGATGAGCTGCTCCATGACTTTTGCAGGGATGGAGGTGAGGCTCACTGGCCTGTAGTTGCCTGGGTCTTCCTTCTTGCTATTTTTGAAGACCAGTGTGACATTTGCTTTCTTCCAGTCTTCTGGCACCCCCCTGCCGTTCTCCATCATCTTTTGAAGATGCTGAGGAGCAGTTTAGTGATAACATTTGCCAGCTCCTGCGGCACTCTAGGGTGCATCCCATCAGGGCCCAAGGGTTTGTGGATATCAGGTTTCCCTAAGAGCTCTTTGGCCCAATCTTCCTCTATCCAGGGCAAGTCTTCCTCTCTCCAGGCATCTTCTCTTGTTTCTACGGTTTGGGATTTCAGAGGGCTGCCCTTGGTAAATCATAGTAATATTTTTTTCCCCCACTCAATAACGCAAAGATTTCTTCATGGTCACTATTTGCATTTCTCTTTTTCTCAACAGTAATCTGTACTGTGTGTATGATCGTTTAGTTTGTTCAGACTTTTTTATTTTTAAACTTTTCTTCAGTAATAGAAAAGTTATTTGAGGCAGTTTTTCTGCTTTTATGTCTCACCAATCCCTATCACCGATACTTCTCTTATATTGGAGCAATGAGTTGGTTTGTAACAAATGTGAATACAATTTCTTAAAAAAAAAGTTTCCTATGAATTCTCTTCAACAATGTTTTTATGATTTTTCCAGGAGCTTCTTATTGTATTTTGTATAGAAGAAGACAATAGTGTTATTCAGACTTTTTCCTCATTTAATTTATAGACTAAGCACTGTGCAAATAGGAGACTTAACTGAAGAGCACCAGGATGGGATGTATATATTAGGCTCCTACATGAGTAAATTATAATCTTTTTCCTCTTCCAGTTAGATTTCTTCCATCAAATTAACCCATCAAATACAATAAATAATAATACTACATTTGCGCCGTCTTATCACTACAGAATGATTAAAACAGCTCCACAAGGCCAGAAGTTATCCTGTGTTTCAGAATGATTACATTTATTACAAACAAAATGAAGCGCAAGCTGGCAGGCTTTTCATTATCTCACCTGAACAGTTGGAGAATGATTTCAGTACAAAAGGTCTTTGCAGCTCATGTCCTGTTCACTTCTTTTATATATTCTGTGGAATGGAAATAAAATAGTTGGAAAATTGTTAGAAAATGTTAGCAACAGCGGAAGTGACAATTCAGCATGTAACTCTCTCTGAAAAATACTTTTCTGGGTACATTGTCTTTGGGGAGAGGTAAGGAGCTCCTCAAAAGAATGAACAAGCTTTAACATACCAATATACTCGGTTGGGTCATGAGGAAAGTAAATACACTGTGTGATATGGCTTATAATATCATGTTCACACTTCTGTTTTAATGGGAGTGCTACTGACTTAAAAAGTTGCTCATGGGGAACAAACTGC
Organism: Tinamus guttatus; assembly: GCF_059628265.1. Classification (NCBI taxonomy): domain Eukaryota; kingdom Metazoa; phylum Chordata; class Aves; order Tinamiformes; family Tinamidae; genus Tinamus; species Tinamus guttatus. Next base: position 5,229,368 of record NW_028288993.1, on the reverse strand, counting down.
CCAGCTGTTGGATGGCTAAATCTGGTGACAGTTTGGCTTGGTTTGAGAAGATTTTTTAATCTGTTGAGGATTTTATTCAATGTAATTACTCCTGATGGAAATTTGAAGCTATCTCTCGCCATTAATCTTCTCTCCTTAGTCTCCTGAATTATAAGAAAGAATAAAGCATTAATAAAGCAAAAATGCAATAAAATTACCTTATGTGCTCTCTTAGTCCATGTTATAGAAGTAACACAGTCCTTGGACTGTTGTTTTTATAACTTTGGCAATGCTCAGATACAGCAGGGCTGGGCCTTTTTAGTCATCATATGGAGATAATTAAATCACTTCCTGAAGAACTGAAAATCTCTCCCTGCTTCAATTCTATTTGGCTATCTGCATATAAACTACTTTATTTTTATGTTCTTTAATATTTCTTCTCAGTAGAGATCCGCGTTAGAAAATTAGTCTAGTAATATGGGATTCATTTTATTTTTTTACTTGTCTATTGATAATTTTTCTTGATATGGTCCTCAAAGTGAATAGGAATAGAGAATGACCTTGCCTCTTTCCTGATATCCTTTGGTGAAGGGAGCTGCTTTCCAACTTTTTTTTTTCTCTTTTTATTATACTTCCTGGAATTTGGATTTTTTTTCCTTTTTGTAATCCCTTCTTTAAGCACTTCTTAGCTTTCATTATTTTTGTCATCCCTCTAATTAGTCAGTCAAAGTTTTGCTCTCTTTAAGCAAGATTGCACAAAGAGGAGGTCTTGTGCCATCAAATAATGTGTTAAAAAAATCCTCCACTCACCTACTTTAACTGCCATGGTGTTGTTAGGGTCACCTTAGGAAAACTTGAGCAAGTCTTTGAATTTCTGTCTTGTTCCTTTGCAGATATGATCCCTGCGATACACTATGTTCAGCAGTACCTGCCTAAGAAACCAGCAAAGGAGAAGAGACTTCTACAATCCAGCATATGGTTTTCCACAAGTAAAATAATTGCATTTTTTAATATTTGTATGCTTTTTATTTTTTAATTGTACAAGGGTTACTGTATTTAAGGCAGCACTTCTGATGAGTGTCCTAAAAATTAGTCTGCTTGCAGGAATGTCAGGGAGAGAAAGGAGCTTCTCTTCTGGGTAATTTGCAGGCCAATGCTTCCTTTTGTCTGTTTGTCTAATTTATCGTTTTCCATTTTCAAGAGTAAGACCTGGGTGGGAGTCTGACATCAAGATCAAAGCGTGGTCAGCTGTTCCAAGCCTTGGCATTTACAGTTCTTCCTCTGCAACAGGTGAGCATAACATTTGTTGCAATATAGCACTGATCAGAAAAGATCACTGTTATGAAAGATGATTGTTTTCAGGAGATATGATACTATTGTTTGGATGGAGACAGCATTAGACTTTTTCTTTTTTTTTTCTGTAATGTTACAACTCATAAACATTAAATGGGTAGAGAAGAATGAAACTTCTTCCACACAGACTTCTAAGAGGCTAGAGCAGGTGGCAGTGAGGTTTGGGTGTAATTCTCAGATTTAAAACTCCATCTTAAATAACAGCAGCAGGGGAGCTGCAGGTCCTCCACAGTTCATGGACCTGCCCTCTGACCCTGTAAATGGTGGTGCCTCTGGCAACCCTCGTAGTTATGTGCTTGCATTTGCAGATTCACCACCTCATTGTGTTCGCGCTCTGCCAGGGATGGCTGTGGGGTGTTGAGCAAGTTAATGCCCTGCTCTGTACCTGCTGGTGCTCGTATCTGTTGTCTGTTTCTTCTGTTAGGTTGTGAACTTTTTGCAGCCAGGGCTCTCTAGTATCATATGTGTAGAACAGTCGCTGAGAGCTCTGATCTTGATAGATGTGTGTGTGTGCCTTTATAAATTAAATCATTGGTGCTCTTAGAAAGAAGGAAAGACTAAGAGAGCTAGGCCTGTTGAGCCTGGAGAAGAGAAGATTGAGAGGGGATCTTATCAATATGTAAAAATTACTGAGGGGAGAATGTAAAGAAGATGGGGCCAAACTCTTCTCAGTGGTGACCAGTGACGGGGCAAGGGGTAATAGATACAAATGAAAACATAGGAAGTTCCATCTCCATATGAGGAAGAACTTCTTCACTGTGAGGGTGACAGAGCCCTGGAACAGGCTGCCCAGAGAGGCTGTGGAGATCATCCAAACCCTCCTGGATGCCACCCTGTGCCATGTGCTCTAGGTGTCCCAGCTTCAGTAGGGGGGTTGGACTATATGATCTCTAGAGGTCCCTTCCAACCTCAACCATCCTGTGATTCTGTGACTTATTTGTCATGTTCCCTGGAGCACCATGAATGCTCCTGTTGTGTCACTCAAAAAAGCACACTGTTGTCAGCATCACCTAGTTCTGCAGGTTAGTTTGTGGTAGCTGCTATTTTCTTGGAAGTTGCACAGCTGATAATGCTCTTTTCCATAAGTCCTTGTACTCAAAGTACATGAGGATTAATTCTGATCAGCACTAGTGCAGAGATGTGGTTTGCCTTAGTTTTCATGACATGCTTCACTTCAGTAGGCTTGATCTAGAGGAGAGCAGTAAATGTAGACTTAGGTCCCATCCTCTCTGCCTCCTGCTACTTTGTCTGACTGGTCTCATCCCAGTTAATCTCTCTTAATTCAATGGACTGGTCTGGTTCACAAGGAAGAACATAGAAATTTGCATGATATACCAATTATTTGTCATTTTGTCGTTTGTATTTTGCAGCAATGGAGCCCTATACTTGACCAGGTCCTTCAGGATGATGAAAACATGTTGGAGCATGTTGCCAGCTGAGTGTGAGAAAGACAGATTATCCCTGCACCTGATGTGAAGTTCATGCTTTGTCAGGTGGCTTCCTCATGTTGTGTGGCTTATCTTTGCTTTAATACAATACAAAGGTAGGTTTGGCCTTTTCTGAATCTGGATACTTGGCTGACCTTTTGGAAAAGACCATGTATATGCTTTCACTCCGTGAAGTGATTCATGTAGTTACACCAACAATCTGCTGAGTATAACAAACACTTCCAGGATTCTCTTTGCACTGTAGACATGAGGATGTGGAGAGGAATAAACAGCCTCTACAAAGCGGCCAACCCTTTTGTTGCTCCATAAAGAATGTTTGATTTAGCTTTGTGGCTTTTAGAAAGAAAACAGAATTAAGTCAATGCTTGCACTGTACATAAAGATGAGAATTGCCTTTTTTTTTTTTTTTTGACCCTGATTCTTGAAGTCTTTTAGCTATGACTGCTGTAAGGGCTGTAGACAGAAGACTGCAGTGTTTCTTTGCCTCTGTAAGCTCTTTTTGCACAGGTCCAGGTGAGAACACAGATTACTTACAGTAGATGTGCTCCTTTCTTGTGTTTTCCTTGGTTTACCTCTGTAGGCTGGAACCAAAATGAAATTCACGAAAGCCAAACATTGTTATTTGCAAGGACACATAGGAAGCTGTGTCAGTCTGTACCAGTCTGATACAGCCTATCTTGGGCAAACTCTTTCCTGATAATAAAGGTTAGTAAATTTTTCTTTTCCATGACAATGATTCCTTCCTAAATATTGCTTCCCTGTTACAGGTGGGGGATACAAATACAAATTTTGGAGATCGCTCTCCCTGCCAAAGATGCTCAGGAAGGCAGGGAATGTTGCAGCTAATGGGAATTTGGGATGTTCAACACCTTTTTAAATTATTTTACTCCTGGATTTAGAATTGGCTCAGGCCTATAGGACAAACCAAAGACTGTGGTTTAGGAAAGAGATCTGAACAAGCAGAGGAAAGTATTATTTTATAAGAGTATAAGCATTAGAAATAGTCACTTTTTTTTTTTTTGATTCTTATAGGTAATGGCACTTTACTGTTGTTTCATAGATACTGACGCTCTTCATTAATTACAATTACAGAAGAGTATTTTTTACCTGGGGAAGATTGGTTGCCCATGGGCAGGGCACTACACCTCAGTTTCAGCTTTGAGGAAATACTGCGAGTTGTGTCTGCCAGCCCCAGGATCAATCAAACCCATTGTGCTTTCTGTGTACTGAACTGCTTGTCCCACTCGCTGTAATTCCAGGGTAACACATTACTTGCAGAAGGCGGCCGAGAGCCTAATCACCTGTAAATGAATGACAGGTTCCTGGTAGCATGTGAAGAATAGGACTTTCTGATACTCTCAGATCCCAGAAACGTTCCTGGTGCTTGTGCCTCTCTTTTTTCTAAGTATCTGGTGTTTTTTCGATCTCTTCTAGCTCAGTCAAACAGAGAGAACAACTGGCATCTTTTGAGGAAGCTTCTCTGTTATGAGTTGGGAAGGTCTGTGCGTAATCAGTGTGTTCCTCAATCTTTTGTCCATTCTTGATTTTGAAGTCGGAGGAACAAATACAGGGAGACACGAACAGACCCAAGCACTGCTGAACTTTGAACTTATTTGAATGTGAAGCTGATTAGCCACAGGAGAGAGAACTAACACCACCGTCTCTAAACATCTTGACATTCAGCACACTGAACTCCTAGATCTGAATTTTGGGGTTCACATGCCTCTTCACCTGTATCCACGAGAGAGATCAAAGCAGCTTAGAGCTGTCATCTTCCCCAAGAACATAGGGCTGTTCCTCTGTTGTGCAATCCTGCTGAGTGGAGATGACACAGAGTGTCCCAGCTCCTGGACCCCTGGGTTTTCCCCAACCATCAGGTCACTCCTCCTCACTGGTAGTTGCTTAACATCATCATCTAAAAGAATTATATCTTACGTGACTAGATTTACAGGTACAACAACTTCAAAAAAAAAAAAAAAAAAAGTATTCGCACACAGTGAGGCAGACATGCAGGTTTATTGCAGCCAAGCCACTCCTTTCCGTGCTCATTCCTTCTCTGACATCTGCTCTTAGATGTTAAAACCTTGAGCACCTTTGGCAGCGAGAGCGACCTCTTAAATCCACAGCACCTATAACGGAGGAGCAAGATTTGGGAAGGAATCGCTGTCCAAGGAAGAGCAGGAGTTTCTACTTGTGTCCCATGGGAGACAAGTGAATCTGAAGTTATATATTATATAAGACGTAGGGGGATGACAGCAGTTTATCATTAACCTGAACTCTGAAAGAGGCATATAAGGAGAGACAGAAGAAGAAAGCCAGAGGCAGCCAAGATGGACTCTTCCCAAAAGATCAACAATGCTGCGGACATCTCTGTTATTGTCATCTATTTTTTGGTAGTGCTGGCAGTGGGACTATGGGTAGGTTTGGATTTTCGTTTGTTTTCTCTTTGCTGCTGCTTAATGAACATGTAGTTTATAGGGTTCTAGGAAAATGGTTCAATAAATCAAAATGTGTAATTATATAAAGACCTTGGTGCTTAATTAAGATAGTTATCACGTAGATGGTGGGGAAAATGTGGGCATTTACTGGTGAAAGGAGGGTGGACAGGGAGAGTGATCACTGAGGTGGTCAGTGGAGCTAGCGGGAAGGTGGAGGAGCAATCGGAGTCTGTGTGGGAAAGGGGAGGTGATGAATGAAGAGCAGATCCTCCGGAGCCCTGCGGGGAAGCAGCCCAGCAGCAAACAGATGGAGCCTGGCAATGGAGAACTGCAGTGGGGGCTGATGGTGAGAGGGATGCAGCAGGGAAAGGGGAGTTGTGGGGAGAACAGAGGAGCAGCTGAGGAGCAGTCTGTGCTGGTGACCCTGGTGCCGGTGGGCGGCTGGGAGAGCGACTGCTTCGAGGGCTGGGCACTGCAGCCCACTCTCGGCGAACAGCAAGGTGGGTCAAGACTGTAGGTGCCATCGGAGCGCAGGAGGGTTTTGCCTTCATCGGCAAAGGGAGGAAGGGGCAGTTTCAGGGCCATGATTTTCTGTTTGTGAGCAGAGCCCTGGCCGCCTGCCCCGACCTGGACAGGCAGAATACGCAAGGGAAAACTGGTGCCTAATCCTAAAACAAAGCACAGAGCAGATGCTATCCTGGTGACTTAACTGCAGTGCTGAAGTGTTTGAAGATAATGGCCAATACTGTGATTTGCAGAAGTGCAAACAGTGTCACTGTCTTTAGAAGCTGCTGCTCCTTTGGAGGAGTACCCATCCCCTTGGAGCAAGCTCTCCTGGGCAGCCCCAAAGCACCTGAGTGCTGGCAAGGGACAGGAGATGTCCTGTGCTTCCCTGCGCTTCTCTCCTGCGCAGAGAAGGCAGCTGCAGAGTGAACTTCCCTTTGGAGCAGCTTGCAGGCGCACGTGCTTGTTCAGCACTGTGGGGATGCAAAATGGCCCCAGCCACGCTAGTCTGTGCTAAAACAGAGCAGAAATTCCCAAGCTTCAGAATGCTGGAAGACTTTGCAGGGACGGAGCTGTGTCTTTGCCACAGAAACGTGGCTGTTGTTTGTGTTTGAGCATTGTGTGAAGTTCTGTGCCAGAAAGCGCTGATGGGTGGTGGGTCACACCTGCTGCTCTGGCAATTCCTGGAACTGCTTCTCTCCTGCAACAGTCTCTTTTATGGGAGAAAGACTTACTCAGTTGTTGTGTGCAGTGAAATATAAATCTATTGTTTTATTTCTATATCTAAATAAAAAGTATGGGTGTTTTTCTCAAGTCTTCTCCCTTTATTTGCCTATCCAAAACGACTGGAGGAAACAACGGGAATACAATATTTGGATTACTGGATTATCAGTGGTTTGGATTTGGATTGTGAATGATTGTTAACAAAAAATGGAAGAAGTTTCTCTCTAAAGCCCCCTATAATACAAAATGAGTGTGAAAAGGAGATTTTTATTGGCGGCCTTGTTTGACCTCCAGAGGGGATCGGGTATATTGCTGATCCCCAAGAAGAAAATAGATTATTTTGTAGAGATCTGTTGAGGCTGGGTAACACTGAATATAGAAGCTGCATATACTGCTTTTCCTCTTGCATCAACTTATATCCTACAAATCAGATTTTTGTGAGTCTGAAATGAAAGGGTTTGCTCACCTGATGAAGTGTTTACTTGATTTTAAACTTATTCACTGAGCTCTTGGTTGGATGATCAATTATTATGTTTCATTGAATTTTATTTTAATGTTTTGGTTTTACAGTAACGAAAACTGAAGCAATGAAGCTTGAATGGTTAGCACAGAGATAGATACAGAATCATTGTTCACTGGTATTCTTTTTTTCATCATCAGCTTGTTCTTCATATCAAATGTGCTGATGCCTTCCAGTTTACCCCACAGGCATACACACATTTTACTCCTCCATCCTAGCTGTTTATAATTTAGTCTTTGTACAGGTTGCCTATTAGATCTAAAAATATGATTCCATCATTCTTCCTTTTTCTTTCCAGGCCATGTACTCGACCAACCGAGGGACTGTAGGGGGGTTCTTCCTGGCTGGACGGAGCATGGTGTGGTGGCCGGTGAGTGTTACCCGCTCTATGTGTACAGAAAATAGATGTATGCACGTGTATGTGCCGCCACTTGCATATTAAATATCTCTTCCCTACTGTGATGACTATGCAGTGCAGATGCACCTAGCCCAACTTCAAAATCATTCTCTAGGCACAAAGATACAGTGCGAGCTGCACTACAAAAACCCCTGGATAAGCAGGGAGAAGTGCTGGGGTCGTTGTCTCCGCTGAGCTTTGAGCTGCTTTGGTGCCTGGCTAACTTGTTCGAGCCCAGATGCAACGGGGATGGTGTAGACGAATCCACTGCTTTGCAGTCCAGCCCATTAAACCTTTTTTTGTCTTGAATTTATTACGTTCACTGCACCCAAAGCAGCAGCCTCGTTTTGAGATTATCAGAGGGAAGGAAATTATTCTTGGTGTTGCTTTTGTTTTCACTTTTGGCAGAAAGTTCTGGTCTGTGCAAGGATGAAACCGTGGAAAGATTATGATAAGATATTGGAAAAAAATCATTTTAAATGCAAATGATTACATTTAAAGATTATCGGTGACTTGCATTGACTTTGCCTTCTATGGAGCTGTAGACCCTTCGGAGACAGAGAACCGAGTCACAGACAGCAAACAAACGGGTCATGGGCACCCAGCAGGTCTCTGGCAGAGCTGGTGTTAGAAACTCTCCTCTGTTTCTTCTAAACAATAGAGCACCTGTTTGATGTGACTTCCTGGAAAAGCAGAAAACTTAGATCTACATTTTCTGTGTCACCAGCATGGCACAAGAAAAGCCCTTCTTTCCATGCGCATGGATGGAAATCCTGAATATTCCTGACTTTGCCGTCAGTTCCCCAAAATGTTTTTGCATTTCAGCAAGATTTCTGATTGAAATTTCCACCCACATGGATTCAGTTAGAGGATCAGGGGAGAGAAAAAAAGAATTGAGTAAATATTTGTTCTCCAAAACCTATTATTTTTCTGAAAGTAGGTTGCAGAAATGCCTACAATTCTTCCAGCTTTCTTGCACTTCAGGGAGCTGCTACACACCTGCCAAGGGTGAAAATGAATTGCTACTCTCTGTGCAGGTGAATGTGAAGATGAAGGAGGCAATGCAGGGACAGCTCACCATAAAAATCCTCCTGTTCTAAATACTCCCTGAAACCTGGGGAACATTATCTATCTCCCAGTTCTCTAGCAACACGAAAACAACCGCAGCAGGAGATCGGGGATGTGCTGCAGGGCAGCACTTGCCTCTAGGGTCATCTCCACCTCCTGCCCCAGTTTGGGAGCTCAGCATGATGCAACGTTGGGCATTCAGGCTGCCCTAAAGGCACCTCTTCAGTGCTCCCCTTTGGAATGCCCGGAACGTCTTTTCAGACCATAAAAATAAAACCTTCTTGTTGTTATTCCTGGTATCACCTCAGATAAACAAATGACAAACACTCAAATCACAAAATAAATATCAAGTCAGAGTTTGTCTGAGATAAAAGAGATTTCAAAACACATCTTTCCAGTGCTTAGCAGGTAGGTAGGACATTCGTCCATCCATCCCAGTGCAAACTGGGCTGGAATGTCGAGGAAGCCAAGGAAAGTATGGAAAGTTCAATCAAAGATGTCATCTCAGTTGTGCCCCAACTGATGTTATGTGTGTGTTTTACTGCTTTTGTGCTTCGGCTTAGCCAGGCAGGACTGTAACCCATATATTTCCATTGCCGGTAGATGAGAGACAGGGTGGAGGCAGCTGTTTTGTAAGTGGCTTCTTATGTATCAGACGTGTTCCTGTGCTCAGGGTAACAACTCATGCCAACTAATTGGCTGCTTTCTGGAACAGAGAGGAAGGAAAAAATAAACACACTTCCACAAACTTGTTACAAACGGAATTGCCTTAGGCTGTCTGGGTGGATCAGTGCTGTGCCGTGTCTGTGCTCTCCCAAGTAGCCACAGGCAGCTTTGCCGATCCCAAATGGAAAGGGCTTCTTAGCAACGTGCTGAGGATCCTTTATGGACAAAACAGGGAGGAGATTCTGTGCACTTGAGCAATGCAGTAGCTGTGGTTTTGTGCACTGCAGGAGACCGGCAGTCAAGGGCTGAACGTTAGTCCTGCTTCTGATGCTCATTTTGCATGTGAAAATGTTTGAAAGTTGGTGACTGCCTGACTGTGCTTGAGCTTCTCACCGTATTGGGTGGGAGCAATGGGTTTGCTCTGCTTTGGCAGCAGGCGTTGGGTCCAGCAGCAGCCAGAGGGGGTTTGGGGAGTATTTGGGAGTATCCAGTGCACTTTCTGCATTATTGCACTGGAGTCACCGCTGTTGTGCAATGGATGAGTCGACTCTGTATTTCTAATAGTTAATTAAAGATCAATGTACCTAATTATATTCTCACCGCTTACGGGAACTTTGAAAATACCATGAGTTAATCTTAATAGTGAGAAATTGCATGTTGTTTCCATGGGCTTTTTACAAAAATTGAGTAGAGAGTCTTCAAGAAACTGCTCCCAGTCTCGTGGGCTTTGAGAGAAATGTCTTCAGGTAAGGCATGTGTGGCTCTACATGCTTCTAATCCACTACGCTTTTTCCAGATGACAAAATGAAACAAAAAAACAGAAGTTTAGGAACAGTTTTATAACATGGACCTTGAAAAGTGATTTTTAGTTTCTTGTGTTTGATGCAGGAGTTTTGTTAGATGGAGGAGTTCAACCAAATTCTTTCCCCTTTTTTATGAAATGAAATATATTTTACAGGAAAACAGTCCCCTTCACTAGGAGCCAATCTCTCAGGATTAACAAGGCTTCATGCAAAATATTAAAAACTTCAGTTTTGAAGCTCTTCTGCTTTTGAATTTTGTTGTGCAGGTTCTGTAGCTCTGCAGACATAACCTCTCTCTGCACGAGGTTATGATAGTTACTTGCAAGGCCTAATTGTAGTATCTGGCATCTGAAGCTCAGCTGTAACTAGAAGGTTTTTCTCAATATTTACTGAATAGTGTGCAGAGTCATGTGCACGTTTCACTTTAAATAGGAATATAGCTCAGCTGTTTCTTGTCACTGATGCATTCATCTTTGTGAGAAGGGCAAAAATTAAGCAAAAAACCCACTTTTTTTTTACTTCAGTTCTTCAGGGTTGCCTTTTCGGGCCATCAGAACCTACTGCTGGTACAAATGGTCTGATGTTCATGTCCAGCTCAATTTTATGCATTCTCCTGCAAGGACTTGGGATGCACAGACATCCTGGCACGCGCCGTTCCCGGTCGCATACGATGCCCTTCGCAAAGCCGCTTTTGCGAAGCTTTTGCGGCTTTGTGAAGGGCATCGTATGCGACCGGGAACGACGCGTGCCAGGATGTCTGACGTCTGTGCATCCCAAATCCTTGCAGGAGCAAGGTGAACCAATTAATGAGTAACATGGAGAAAACACAGGGATCGTCATCTGTCCCCAGCGCAATGGCACTTTCCTGAACAGAGACCTCCTGTTAGAAGCTGACCTCCCAGAGGGTTTTAAAGGAGTTAATGTTCCACGCTGGCCTGGGGCTGGTTCAGCTTTTTGCCCTCCTGCCAGGTTTTGTTGCCGTCAGCCAACTGTCGGCTTCCCAGCTCTCTCCCTTGGAAGGGAGCAGTTCTTGCAGACGGTTCCTCCCTGTGCTGTTATCCGCAGCTCCATCCCGTCCCCTGCAGAGCTCCCTGGAGCTGCCCTCGCTGGGGTCCCCGCAGCAGCATCAGGGCAGCCCCCAGGTGTGGCGGCTCCGTCCTCACCCCAGCACACGGGACCCAGGTCTTGGAGAAGGGGCTGCTCCTCCTGGGAGCGCCGGGGCCCCTCGTGCCGGCTGGTGGCGAGGGGACAATGTTAATGTTTATCTGCGGTCTTTGGAGAAACCACATTATTCAGGTCACATGTCAGGGCGCTGCAGCATCTACCCACAGCATATGAGGCAATTCCAGTCATCAGTTTTTTCTTCATAAAACTACTGCAATGGTTGGTTCCTCAGCAAGACATTTGGGGCCCACAACACATCCACCTTCTTCCTTCAAACCTCCATGGCAGGTTGGAAACTTTCTTCCCTCAATGGCATGAGTCTGATTGGAAACAGTCCTCCTGCTTCAGCTATGCAGCAGGTTTCAGAGTATAGATAATATATATATTTCCAGCTCTGAAGCCGAGTTCTCCCCTTCCATATACACTTATCAACAGAAAATGTGTTTGAAATTGCATCTATTGCTGCTGTGTGTTGTGCTTATGCTTGCACGGCCCTGATGCAGAAAAGAAAAATGAGAAACTGCAGGGGATAGATACGTGTGTTCCCATTGCTGTGTCCTTGGGCTAGCCCCAGAAATCAGTGATTTTGCGTTGGTTTGGTCTGGTTTTGTCTTTCTCTTAAAATCGAGGTGCTCCGGGTGAGCTGCGGGGTGTCCCTCGCTGTGCTGGCCAGCACAGCCTCTTGCTATAGCTGCAGTTCTCCGAGTTCATCATTAGCATTTTATTGCTTGAATCTGCTTACAGTACATTTTAAGCTTTTGAAGTAGGAGAGAGAGCACATTAGATAAAATCAGAGATTAATGTGGTTAACCTTTTCTGGTGATTGCATTTCTAATAACTCAGAATAAGTTTAATTATCTCCAGGGAAAACACTGGGTGACATTACTGATGCCTAGTATTAATGGTCGTGGTTTCTTCACAGTCATTAGGGGAAAAACACGGCCGATGTCACACAGAGGGCAGAAGCAAAAGTTTCTGCTAATACGAATGATCTTTCTGGTTTATTCATTAACGTTGCAGCACTTACCATTCCTGTAGAAACATCTGGATTATGACAAACAGGTTACATTTCTGTAGAGCACAACTGGCTTCTAGAAATGCGTGAAGAAATCCAAACCTGGGTGAACTCAGAAAGGAATTCCCTGTAACAGCAAGAGAACTGTTTGTCCGTGCAGCGCCTGGAGCTCTGTGTCCAGAGGTGCATGTCTTGATGAAGTGCCTCTTCCTCTGAATCTTGGGCAAGCGCCCTGCGCTCCCAGACCTGGGATTTTGTAGCTATTCCCTCTGTATCCATTTTAGGACCCTAAATATCTCCAAGTGACCACAGAATACCCCTCCCTGAATAAAAAGAACAGAAGGAGCAGTTCAGCACCTCCTCAGCTCTGCAGCACCTCGGCCAACCCTGTTTCCTCACTCAGGTCCTCACTCTGCACACCTCAGCTTCTGACCTCGTGCGTTATGGCTTGGCATTCCTGCTGCCTTTAGTGCTTTCATTTCTCCCCATCTTTTCCCTTTATCCAGGTTATTTGATGAATAATCGGGTCTTTTAGGGACAATTTCCCTTTTGTGAACTTCTCTTGCCCATCTGTATTTTGAGGGTATTGGAAATACCAGTGTTCCTTAAAAGCAAGTCCCTGGTTACCTGCTGTTTGTATCATTTGGAAACATGCTTCTCAGCTTGCAGAACTTAATTCAGTTATTTCGATATCTTTTGGTTAGAAGTGACCCAAGGACAAAGCTTGTACATCGCTTACTGATGATACACTTAGTCCTACAGTCTGAGGAACCTGAATGCAAGCTGGGGAGTGCCAGAATGACAAAGGTGTTTGCAGGGACGGTTTCTCCCAAGCAAGGTGGGTCAGTCATCTCCCCTAATCACCTGGATGCCACCCAAATGCCAGTCGATCAGATTTTCCCAATATCTGAAAATCTGCATTGATACCACAACCTGTTTGCCTCAAGTGGAAGGTGATCTTCTCTGCAGAGTCCTATTTGTTCCTCAGTGATGCCAAGACTGGGGTTTGAGAGGAGAAAATAAGATGGAATCTTGAAAGCAATCCAGGTGATTATGGTTGTCCATCATTCTGATCATCTTCTGATAGATGGACATGAGTCCCCAGTACCAAATAAGCACCTCAATCCTATTTTTTTTGTCCTTTCTGCTTCCAGATTGGTGCTTCTCTGTTTGCTAGCAACATTGGAAGTGGACATTTTGTGGGTCTAGCAGGAACAGGAGCAGCTGGAGGAATTGCCACCGGAGGGTATGAGTGGAACGTAAGTGTCATGCTTTTGAGTGAACAGATTGTGCCATCAGGATGATCTGCAGTGGTTAATTAAGAAAATGTTGTCTAAAAATTTAGGGCTGTCATTGTCGGTGTTTGGCAATGCTAACTTCTGTACAGACCTATAATTGCCAATGGCCTCTGTTATTTTGCTAATTTTCTTCCTTGTCCTTTGTCACTGAGGCAAGATGACCCTTTTCTATTGAGTAACGTTTTATAGAGAACACTTAAGCCAAGTAAATCGGTGGATTCCCTGTATGTGGCCTTTGATTACTTTGCAGGTACTTAGAAATAGGACTTTCAGACTGCAGAGTACCTGGAGGAATGCATCAGTTCTGTGACCCATGGTATTTCTGATGTCAATTTGCTGCAAGGGAAGTGTTGAAGAGGCTTTGATTTCTTGACAAGCTATAAGAAATCTGGCACTTCCTGCACACCAACCACCTTCCAAAAGTGCCTTCTCCTTCCCCTGATTCTTGGGGTTGGAGGATGTTCTGCTTATGATTGCAATATCCAATGGAGATATCCGATATCCAGTAGAGACAGCCAAGCTGGTTTAAAATGAACTAGTTGTAGTAGGAGGAGAGCAGTCTTAACTGCAACAGTGCAGTGATTCTTGTGAGCTAATTCAGCCCATTTCCTAGTACTCTCAGCCCCTGTGAGTAGGGATAAAGCTGCCTTTGTGCTGCTCACCTTGCTTTCAGGGGAGGGATTATGCCATAACAGCAAGAATTTTAAGAGTTTTGATACTTGGATTTAATTCTGTGTGGTGGAAGAGGAACTTTGCCTTTTTTGCTTAAACAAGTAGATGATTGCTTCAAATAGTCAACTATTCATGTTATAACTAAGGAGAAGGAAAAAGGCAAAAAACAAAATGTGAGACTACACAGTCAATCTGTCATCTCTCACTATTTGCTAACATCAGTGCTGTAACAAACCCGATTCCCCTTCTCTCTGCACCAAAACACAACACAGCAACATTGCTTGGGGCCTGCACAGCGTTCAAAGGTTTAGGACCCAGCTCCTTCTCCGAACACGCTCATCTCTGCGTCTCCTGGGAGGTTCTCCATGCGCTGCTGGCAGCGCGGGGCGATGGCCCTTAGTGGGGAGCAGTGATGCGTGTGTGTCTTTGAGCAGGTCCGTGGTGCAGACAGCTCATTAAACACTGACAGCCCAGTGGAACCAACCTACAGGTTGATACAAGTGGCAGAAATGCTGCTTTAGATGCTCTACTCAGGTTCTTCTCTTAAAAGAAATGTTGTGCAACTGTTATGGTGGTTGTATATCAGTGTCATTCCTCTGGGATTCTTCCTAATCTATATTAGTATAACAGTGGAAGCTGTCATATTTCTGATCCACCTTGTGGTTTTGGTCTATGGGCAGAATTTAAAAGATATAATTATATATATATATTTAATGTGTATTTAAATATATATGATGTCCCTGTATGGGACAGCATTTGCTAGCCATTTAAGTCAGAAAGCAGTGACACTACAATACAGTAAAATTTAGAATCTATAGTACACAAAATACATGTAATACAAAACACATTGCAAAATGGTGATGTAACACCTGTAACACCTGAGAAACATTTTGGCCTGGATTTCAGCTCCAGATTTTCATCTGTAAAATGAAGGGCAGAGTGGGCAGGGCAGCCCTGCAGTAGGCAGCCCTGCATGGTTTCAGTGGTCTCCAGCTGCCCTCATGGTTTTAGGGAGTGCTAATTCTGCTGTGATTTTCTTCACTCCAGGCTCTGATATTTGTGGTTGTCCTAGGATGGCTGTTTGTACCCATCTACATCAAAGCTGGGGTGAGTAGAGAGACTATGTTATGCTTTTCTGTTCTGCCTGTTTTACTCTTTCTCTCACCTCTGATCCAGAGGGCTGAGCTAAGGAGTGGTTGGTGCCCTCTCCTTGTTCCCCTTTGACTCCCGGACCTGCTTTCCTGCAGCCACGTTGCCCTCCAGTCGTGAAGTATCTGGGCAGCAGAGAACTTCCTCTAATGCTTCCTGTCTGTTCCCCGTTGTCTGAATCCTCCTCTCTCTCTGCAGGTGGTGACGATGCCAGAGTATCTGAAGAAGCGTTTTGGTGGCAAACGAATTCAGGTTTACCTGTCAATCCTGTCTCTCCTACTGTATATATTCACCAAGATCTCAGTAAGTTAAACTTTTTCAAGCGTTTCTTCCGCTACACTCATCTAATAAAAAGAAGCTCCCATTTACGTTATTTTACACATATATGGCTCAATTGTTTATAATTTGGAGCTCTTGGATGAATTAAGGGTGACAAAGATATGATGTGGCATTTTCTTTCTCGCAGTGAGAGAAACTGTGTGTGCAGATCTGTTCTACAGCCCTAAGAGCTGTCTTCCTTTCTAGATTTTTGTTTTTACACTTTATCCCTTTTTAGTATCATCACTTGAACATACCCGTAGGAAGAGAATGAAAGGGCTGTGGAGAAAAGAGAATACTAGAATAGGGATTAGAAAACAAGGGTTTGGGGAAATGCAGGGGAAGGAAATGATAGCAGTTGAGGTGAAATGAGGAAGGAGGAGAGATTTTTCAATAGATAAGTGGTTACTATGAAGTTTAAGGTGCTTTGAAGTTAATGTTTATTAAGTAAGTGGATATTGCTGTGAGGTAGTGAAGGGACCTGGTACCTTCCATATATTTTAAAACTACCGAGACTCTAAAGAAGTCCACAGTTCAGGCATACCTCAATCTGTTGTTTTTCAGAAGTTGCCATGGCAGATTACTCTTTGCCCTCTGAATGGGAGCAGAGTGATAATAGTGCAATTTAAGCTAAAAGATTGGCCTTTTGCTCTCATTCTCACATCTTCACGATAACTGATCCTTACCAAGGTTATAAATTAAACAGGCTGGGACTACGGGGTTGGCCCCGGAATTGCATTTGCATATGTTTTGAGAGATCAGTGACTTCTGCTGTTTTGCTTAATCACTATAATCAGAAATCCTAGTCTGCTGCACGTGACAATGTCCTGGCAGCAATAGCAGCTGAGAAACAAATCCAATCAAATAATGACTCAGTCCTGTTCTGATATATAAGTTTTGGGCTCCTCAAGGTGTTATATAGGTTCTGAATTTATTATATTATTTCCAGCCTGTGTCAGGGAGTAGCATTTTTCAGTGAGGGTATCTTCCAGACAAGACAGGATCTTCATTGAAACCTTCTAACATGGTCACGAGGCTGAAGCTCTTGTAGTTCTGCCTTACCCTCTAGCTTTGGCTCTTCCCAGCTTCCTAAGACCCCCCTTATTCCAGACGTGTGTGTGGGGTGGCCACAGGATGTGGTGTCTCTGCCACGATGGTGGAAAGGCTGTTGCACAGGTTTCTCCAGCCGTTGTACTCAGGTCCCCACCTGGCCCGGACAGCTCTGGTGGTCCTCGCCACACGTACAAATGTGGCTCTGATTTCTGCAGTTTACAAGCACGTCTTCTGCTTTGGTGTCTTGTGCCACTGTGTTCAGTGGGACAGAGTTTGTCCTTGACTGATTTTTATTCAGAATACGCAGAACAGTCAGATTCCTTGGAGGCTTCACGTATTGTCGGAGGAAATCCCAGTAGGATTTTCTGTGCTAGGCAGCACTGTGCCAAGAAGCCTGAATTGTCTCTGGATGAACCAGCTCCAGGAGAGGAAAGACTGTCCTGCCCCAGACCATAGGTCACTCCCTGTGCTGTGTGCACATGGGAGCTACGTGGAGCTCGCATGGCTCTCACCCCAGGGGCGCTTTGTATCCCCGGGCACACGCACGTCTCTCTGACACAGCTTGGAGATTTGCATTCTGCTTCCTTGACTGCTTTCGTTTGCAGAAGCTCCCTTCTCATCGCTGGCTTGGCTGGAGGTTTGCTCTGGAAGGATGGGCTCTGCTCTGCCCTTGGCAGGCGTCACGCCTGGCGGCCTGACTGGCAGTGATGCTGCTGCCCCTTATCTTTGCAGAGGATTAGTATCCTGTTTCCTGGGTAGCTATTTTGTATACTGCTTCCTTTCTCTATTGTAATACATGTAATGCTCTTAATTATATAATAATTAGGGTGCTTTCCAGTGAACAATATAATAGGCGAGGTTATGCAACTCCTCACTGTGCCCTCTTTTGGCACAATCTGATGGTGCCTGGCACCTTGAGGTGACCAGATCCCCTTTGCAAACCTCTGTACGTGACTGTTGCCCTTTCTGTCTTTCCCTGCATGTTTTCTGTGCATTTTTATTGTTTTCTTACCTTATTTTGGAGCTAACCCATCATTTCCCAGGCAGGGCCATCCCACTAGGGTCTTTGGGATGGGCACTGACGTGATTCTTAATGCAGATGATTTCTGTTGCGTGGGTGCCTGGACAATGCCCATGGCAGTGGGATCTCAGGGACTTGCTAACGGCCAGGGCTGCTGCACCTGGAAATGTGCCCCGAAAGTGGTCTAGTGGAAATAAAACCTTAATGGTGACTGATGGACTGCCTTACGGCAAGTGACTTGAAAGCTTTTGGAAAACAGAAAATTAAAGCCAGAATTTCTAGATGTATTGCAGCCTTTTCTTTAGATTCACTGTGTGTGACTTTAGTGGCAAATGTATGGTCACGGATTTTCCAGGAGGAGGGGAGGAAGGGGAGTTTTCTCCTAGAGCTGTGTGGTGCCAAAGGTTTCCACACCACATAAAGAGCAAGAGAAGGTGCCAGTGCCCCCAGCCCTGTGAATGCTGCGGCTGGAGCCAGCACGGGGGGCCATGGGCTGAGGGAGCTGCGCTGGCTCTGCCAGTTGTTCTGAGTGATCTGTGTGGCTTGGAGAGATAGCTTGTAATGCAAAGGAAAGATTTACTCCATTCAGAGATAAGATAAGCTTTTAATTGTGTCCATAAAAGAGTGTTAATGGAGAAACAAGGAAATATTGGAAGGAAATAATCTAATTGGGAGGGAGGAGCAGCAAAGCTGGAAGTTCCAAGGAGCTGCTATATTGCTCGGCATGCTAAATAATTAACTATATAATTCTTTGTAGGTGAAATTTTACGACAATTAATATTTACGGCCATGTGCACGAAACTAAAGCCAAGAGCAATAGAGGAAAGACCTATGGCATAAGCTGATCAGTGCTGTGAAAAGGTTTTCTTCCTGCAGGCTAAGCTGCACAGTTGCTTTCTAATCTTTCTGCCTTGCCTTATTCCTGCCCAGCTGTGGACAGGAACAATCCCAGAGGCTTTTGTGGAGCCTGAGGCTCTGATCTCCAAGGTTTGGCCCATGCGACTTCTCGCTCCTCCATTGAGCTGCCTCCTGCCATCATCCTGCAGGCACTGCCCAAAATTATGGCAGTTTTGTCAAGTATTGTCCCCTGGCCCATTATACCTAATGCCAAGCTTTCTGTCAGGAATTTAGAAATAGCGTAAAATGTTTGAATTTGTCCGGAATGAGGAAAACTGGCTATACCACATGTATGTAAGCAGTTAAGGAAAACATGAAACTTTCAGAGTAGTATGAAGTGAAGACAATCGTAACGTGTTTTGGAGATACCACTAAATCCACCCTTGAATTCAGTTGTAAGTGTAATCTGGGATTCCTGTATTTTGTTATTAAACTTCTGGTGTGTTAGTGGTGAGGAAGTGACTCTTCAGATCTGACTTAAATGAGGCATTGAAAAATCTTGAAATACTCTGGGAAGTGGTGTAGCTCTTGCAGCAAAAGCAATGAGTTTCTGCCTGGCATGCAGAGGAGCCTGGACATCTTAGATGGCCTCTATTTTGCATTTTGCATTTATTTTTATTCTTTCGTGCAGTGCTGTAAGGTGGGAGTAGCATGTGTTGGTGCAGTACCTTCATTGTGAACATGATGCCGTCAGCATGAGCTTCAGCACACCCTAATGTGACATTCTCCTTTTGCAGGCAGACATATTCTCTGGAGCTGTGTTTATCCAGTTGGCTATGGGACTGAATCTTTATTTGGCCATAATTATCCTGCTTGCTATTACTGCTCTTTACACCATCACAGGTGAGTTGGCAGAACAGTCCGATCAATTGAAGAAGGGGCCAGAAAACAGAAAAGACAGAAAAGGGAGGTAAGAGGGGAGGAATGGAAACCTGGGAGTGATTTATTATGGTGTTCCTTTGAAAAGAGAGATGGTGAGAAAAGGAGAAAGAGGCATTTGTTCAGGGGCTGACCTATTTGTCTTGTGTTTTCTTTGCCATTAGGTGGCCTGGCAGCTGTGATTTACACAGACACCCTACAAACATTTATCATGATAGTGGGATCCTTTATTCTCATGGGATTTGGTAAGTAAAGGAGATAAATTTAACTGCAATGTTCAACACAAATCTCATGGTACCCACAGAAGGGGCCTCTTCAATATGGAGCCCTCTTAAGTCAACAGCCAGCAGGTTTCATTCCATTATCTTTTTGCTATGGAACAAAAACGTCATATTGCCAAGTCCTTTAGTCCCTGAGATCATTCCGTCTCCAAAGTACAGGGGAATGTGTAAGGTAATCTGGAGTATCCTGTGTGAGAACAGGACTTGTGATGACTTATGAGATAAAAGCAGAGTTATTTGCAGCTGATGATGATACTTCTGTGAAGTCCAGAGAGGAGCTTGTTTTGGAAGATTATCATGCGAAGGACATCTAGATGCTAAAGCATGCAATTGCTTGGCAAGGCATGCCTAAAAGATACCAAGATAGAGGAGCCTAAACCATTTTTTGAGCTGCATAGAGACCTAAAAAGATAGATCACTTTGATTGTGTGAATGCTTGTAAAACACCCTATAGTGTCCTCTGAAAGTGTTGGTATTTACTGGCTAGAGTAGTTTACATCCACATTCTGTAATTCTCTCCTTGAGCTCTCTAGGTCTATTAAAGATTTTTCTAGTATTAAATACTTTATCATTAATTTTACTTTCAATTTTCCAGCATTTGCTGAAGTAGGAGGGTATGAAGGTTTCATGGACAAGTATATGAATGCAATTCCATCCAATGTCACCTCTGAGAATATGACAATTGATGCAGAATGCTATACTCCCCGGAAAGATTCCTTCCACATCTTCCGAGATCCCATCGACGGAGATCTGCCATGGCCAGGGCTCATCTTCGGTATGAGCATCCTTGCTCTGTGGTACTGGTGCACAGATCAGGTAATGTGGAAACTTGAAAAAATCTCAAAAATTTGGAAAAACTGTAGTTCATGTAAATGTTTTATTCCTTTTTCGTTTTTTCTATCTACTTGGAGAATATCTTCTGAAAAAGAGTGCTACATTTTAAACATAGACTGAATAAAGGATAATTTCCCTTATTTGCCTTATTTTAAGTATATCCTTTGATTTTCATGTAGCTTTTTTTCTTTTATCCTTGCAGTAGGAAAGGTAAACAGGCTCTCGCGCTGTGACACAGGCCAAATGTGCCTGGGAGCGGGCCGGCTGTGCCTGGAACGCTGTCCTCACGCGTGCTTGTGGGTCTCGTTGGCAGGTTATTGTCCAAAGGTGCCTCTCCGGCAAGAACATGTCCCACGTGAAGGCTGGCTGCATCTTGTGTGGCTACCTGAAGCTCCTGCCCATGTTTCTCATGGTGATGCCTGGAATGATCAGCCGGATTTTGTACACAGGTGCATCCTGGAATGCTCGTCTGCCAACCGCTCCATTTCCCCTCTCTGTCCTTCCCTGAAAGCCCGTTAGCTTGTCACCTTGTCACCTAGGTTGTAGAGGCATGTGCACCTGTGAGCCCTTTCTGCCTGGGAGGAAGCCAGGGGTCTTTCCCTGATGCCAGGTTTCTGCTCATGCTGGAGAGAGGCGCTGTGGGGGGACAGTGCAGGGTGACACAGGGCCATCCCCGTCCCCCTCTCCCTGTAACCACCGCGTGTTTAACAGCAGGCAGCGCTCTGGCCCGGGGGTATCTGTGCTGAGATCTGTGCTTGGTTTCTGACTTGCTCTCCATATTGTTCAGTCCTGGTCTGATTCCTTTTCCCCATCTATTTTTCCCAATTCTGTTTTTCTTTTTTTGTGACCTGTTTCTGCCTTTCAGAATTCCTTTAGAGAGGAAAGAAGGGATAAAAGCTGAAGAACCCCCCCTTCCCTGTTAGCAGCCCCAGGGTGATCTCAGGCTTGTCCCTCCAGTGGCTCAGTCCAGAGACACTTGGCTAGTTGGACAGCGCTGTGTTGGTAGCTGCCCCAGCCTGATCCAGCCTTGTTCCCCTCTCCTCAGATGTGGTGGCCTGTGTCGTGCCCGAGATCTGCAAGCAGCAATGTGGCACCTCAGTCGGCTGCACAAATATTGCCTACCCCAAGATGGTGGTCGAGCTGATGCCAAACGGTAAGACACTTATTGCTTTGCTTTTGTTGTTCTAGGAAAGATGAGGCTGCCAGACTCTGGAAACAGGTGACAGAAGGAGCCCAACTTACAGATTTTAATTCAGAAATTCCTGCTAGAACTAGGGGCCTGACCTGTCATTTAGCATGGTTAATCTGTAAATCATCCCAGCAGCTCTGTGCTGATACTTTGAAACACCTGGGCTCATTCTGGCACACAGAGGATCCTCTCCCCTTATGGACTGTCAATCAAAGAGGGAGGCTGCATGGAACGTTATGGCCTGAGATGCAGGGTGGCTACGTGCCGGCAGTGCCAGCTCGTGCTTGGCAGGTAGGAGGGGAGGAAATGGTAGTTGTGCTTCCTTTCTGGGAAGGTCCAACACAGCCCACTGCTCCAGTGGTTTAGGAAACCCGGTGTCTGCCAGGACTTCTGAGCTGGAGACACCCTCGTGCAGCCGTGCGGCTGACCCCGAGGCAAGAGGAACAAATGCTGTCCCCAAGCACATTGTTCAACAAGGTGCTGCTCTGGAGAGAGCTAAGTACGTGTACAAGGAAGAGAAACTTCGCAGAAAACCCAGGAACAGGTTATGGTTAATATTATACAAAGCACAATACTTCCCTGATACTTAATACTTCCCTGTAGCTTTATAAACAATGTACAATAGACAATAGCACTTGCCTAAAATATATTGCTGACTACTTCATACCATTTAGAAAAGTAGGTTACCCTGATTTTCAAACTGTAAAAGCAACTGGTTTAAGAATACACAGCCAGCAAGGACTGCAACTAAGATAAATGAGTTTTTCACTTGCTAGGCAAAGTCTGCTTGGTATTTTCGATTCCTTACAGCATCGGATCAGGCAGCATTCACACCAAGAGGATCTCTGTTCTAATAGTGCAAGAGTTGCCCTGTCACCGCTGTAAATAGTTTTTCCAGGGCTCAGCAGGCATCGCTCTGCTCATATTGCAGGAAAGTATCAGGCAGGGGCACCAGCACATAAGACACCAGAATTACCTCTGCTGGAGTCAGGGGGGCCAGGCAAAGCACTGAGGCCGGTCCCGAGCCTCTTCCCGAGCACCCGTCGCAGCCCATGTACGGAGGCTCTTTGTGTTTCAGGTCTGCGGGGTCTGATGCTGGCAGTCATGTTGGCCTCCCTTATGAGCTCCTTGACTTCCATTTTTAACAGCGCTAGTACCTTGTTCACCATGGACATTTACACTATGATTCGGCCGCGGGCGTCTGAGAAGGAGCTCATGTTGGCAGGAAGGTGAGCGTTGGGGTTGCAGACAGGAGGGCCCGCGTGTGTTCGCGGGGAGCCTGCGGCGCAGCAGTGGCCTCCTGTGGCCAGGCACCTGGTCCCTTCCTTATGGCACCTTCTTTATGGGTATTGTGTGATGTAAATTGCAAGCCTGGTTTCCAAATTGAAAGTGAAACATGAAATAGCCAGACTAATTCTCGACATCTATTTCCTACTACTACTCAGAACTGTTTTAAATACCTTTACCAGCTTTACACTACACTGTGCTGCAGCATCAATACGGTAGCTAATCTGCTAGTTCATCTGGTATTGAATCATCTCTTATATAAACAAAGGAAAAAACATTATTCCTACCTGTTTTGCTTGCATATTTAGCTGTAAGCTGACTGATGCTTAACAGACACCCTCTGCAAGTTGGGGTCTGCTTGTTCGGTCAGCAGTAACTGGCCATTGCCATTGATTTTGCTGGTTGAAATGCAAAATGAACATGTAAATTATTGGGTAATTGCTGATTCTTTCATTTCTGATGCTTATAAGCAGGTGGCTAACTGAGTATCTGGCTGTGTCTACAGGGCATTTATGCTGGTTTTGATTGGTATCAGCATTGCCTGGGTTCCTGTGGTGCAGTCAGCTCAAAGTGGGCAGCTCTTTGACTACATTCAGTCGATCACCAGCTACCTGGGACCACCCATCGCTGCCGTCTTCCTGCTCGCCGTCTACTGCAAGCGCGTCAACGAGCCGGTGAGTGCAGATCGGGACGCAGGGAGAGCTGCGCGCCGCAGGTACCGGCCAGCTAGTTGTCTGTTCTGCTGTCTTTTATTAACAGCTTCTTCCTGATTACCCTGTGTTTCTATGTCCCAGGGCCTGAGGTTTTAGAGGGGATTGTTTGAAAAAGTTCTGTGCTAGTTGGGTAAATAGTGATTCACTCTTTGTATTCTCCTTGGGGAAATCTGTGCTCCCAGGCTTCCTAGGTAGCTCTGAAACTGAAGTTCTCTATAGCTTTGCTAGTGGATAACTTAAAGGGACCTAATATTTGAAAGTAATCTTTTAGGATAGCAATTACCCAACTGCTTTAACAAACACATCACTGGTCATGCTAATCTAGACCACAAAATACCTCTGCCAACAAAATGTAAACAAAATTGCTGTTGTTTCCCATTGCCTGTAAGACCCAGTTTGAGATCATTGATGCATGAGCAGTGAATGAGGAGAAATGCTGTGCCTTTGTATGGAAATCAGAAAGCAAGGTCTGCTCTCAACTC
This sequence comes from Tinamus guttatus, assembly GCF_059628265.1. Classification (NCBI taxonomy): domain Eukaryota; kingdom Metazoa; phylum Chordata; class Aves; order Tinamiformes; family Tinamidae; genus Tinamus; species Tinamus guttatus. The sequence goes on along the minus strand of NW_028288993.1, from coordinate 5,205,217 downwards.
TGTCATGGGCTTTGATGATGGGAGTTTGACAACAGAAAAAATAAAAATGTTATTCTTGGCTCAGTATTAAAACTAGAACATTTTAATCAGGATTTATTGTTCTGTGCTACCATCATGTTATTGGACTTCAGAGAATCACAGAATGGTTGAGGCTAGAAGGCACCTCTGAAGTGTGTCCAGTTCTGCTGCTCAAAGCAGACTCAGTTGGAGCAGGTTGCTCAGAGACTTGTCCTTGGATCTGGAATATCTCCAAAGATGGAGACTCACAACCTCTCTGGACAACCTGTTCCAGTTAAACAGTTCCAGTAAAACAAACTTTTTCCCCTCACATTTAAACTATTTCCTGTATTTCAGTTTGTGCCCTGTCACATTTGTGACACATTTGTGTCCTCTGTACTTTGGGCTAAAATCCACAGCCAAGTCAATGGAACTTCAGTTACTTTTCATTGTTTTTCTAGCAAGGATTTTGACTTTGTGTGTGGTGTTTGGTGATTATACAACTGTATTGCATAGGTATGTCACATAGTAGCCTCATAATTCAATCATAGCTTAAGTATCCATACAATTCTTTACTTACATGTCTAAGTCAATAGAAGAATGCATTAGCAGATAATTAAGGTTTACCAACAATCAGCATTATCACTGCTATTCAGATTCAAACTACTAATAAAGCACTAATAAAGGCAGGAGAAAGTTTTCTCCTAATTCTTTCTCTGAGCTGCAAGTCACCACCCCATTCACTAGTGCTGGTATGCTGGGCTGTAAGTACAAGCATTGAAATTATCTGTGTTAACAGTAATGTGTGAAAGCCAGTGTAAAATGCAATTACCTTCTTGCTTCCTCCAGCAACTGTTCAGAGCTCAGGAAGAATTATTTCTATGCCTGAAATCTCTCATTTTGATAACTTCTGTCACTTTTCTATAGGGTGCCTTCTGGGGCCTGATCATTGGGCTGCTAATTGGGCTCTCCAGAATGATTACAGAGTTTGCCTATGGATCTGGCAGCTGTGTGAACCCCTCCAAATGCCCGTTCATCATCTGTGGGATTCACTACCTTTACTTCGCAATACTTCTCTTTGGGATTAGTCTGATCATCATCCTGGCAGTCTCCTTAATGACTAAGCCCATCCCTGACGTACATGTGAGTATCATTTGTGCTCTTGCTCCTCAGGGAAAGGAATTCAGTGAAACTATCAGTGTTGAGCACTGTTACTTCTGGCACTTCAGCTATAAACATCTTCTAGACCCTCTGAGAAAGCAAAGGAAATAGTCCTCATTTATCTGTCACATGTCTTCAGTGAGTCCCAATAATCCTATTACTAATTCCTAATAACAATCTTAGTTACTGACTTACCAGACATTTGGGATGCTGTGATCTTACAGAGTGTTCGTGTGCTGTCCAGACTTGCTCTTCTCTGTGTATGAAGACTGTAGTGTTACAAACTCATTGTTTCCTGGCAGCTTTACCGCCTGTGCTGGACTTTGAGGAACAGCAAAGAGGAGCGAATTGATCTGGATGCAGATGAGCAGAAGAAATATGATGAAAAAGATCAGGAATCAGGTGAATGCTGAATAATTTCTGTTGCAATATCTAGACCTGCTATCCATGTATTTAAGAATCCTTCTTTCATTCATAGGGAGTAAGAGTATCATGCTTGGTATTCAAAGAAAAAATCCCCCCAAATAACTTAATTTCAAACCTCACAAGTTTATAGGGTAGTAGGGTATCTTCTACCAATCTCTCAGGCTTATCACAAGTGGGAAGTGAAGCTGATTTGAACAGGAAAATTTCATTGTCTTTAGGGTGAGGAGTGGTTCTAAGACTAAAATAGTGGAGAAGCTGCAGTTTGGGGTGGCGTGGGTTGCCAGAGCTGTGTGTGAGTCTTGCACTCGGAATGATACAATGAGAATTCACTTGAATATGGTGATTGAAACAGCAAGGATGCAGTGCTGGGCAGCATGGAAGTGAACGGCGAGGCCTCCATGTGGGCAGCAGCACCTGCTCTCCCTGCCGGGCTCCTGGCTCTGCTGCCAAGTTCATTTCAGAGGAATCCTCACAGTCATCTATTTGGATTATAATTAGAAGTATTGAAAAATGGTGATAAGCTTTGCAGTGTGGCCTGCTTCTCAAACACCAGATCAGTTCTCCAGCTGCAAAAGGCCTCCTGCAACATATAATAAATCACTCTTTTTTAAAATTATTTTTTCAAGTGAGCTGTGAAATCACATTATTCACCTGATTCTTCTGCTTGTTCTAAATCGTTTCATGTGGCTAAGACCATAAATCAGAGCTGCAATAATAAATACAGGATTGTCCTCAGTTGCTGAGCTCTTTTGACACTTGCATGATGGTCCATGTCTACATTTCATGACCAGTGTGTTTTTTTACATCTAGTTACAGAGGAAAATGAAGAAGAGCCAGGATGCTTAAAGAAAGCTTACAACTGGTTCTGTGGCTTAGATCAGCAAAAAGGACCCAAACTGAGCAAAGAGGAAGAGGAAGCAATGAAGAAGAAACTCACTGACACTACAGAAGTGCCACTTTGGAGAAATGTTGTCAACATCAATGGCATCATCCTATTGACTGTGGCTGTATTTTGTCATGCCTATTTTGCATAAACCTCTGATTACAATTCTAAAATTGTACTGTATTGTTCAGCAAAAACAATGACTTGTAAATTTACAGACTTAGATACGCTGGGTATTTTTATTGTTTAAGTTTGTAAAAAAAATAGAATGATTCATTCATTGGTTTCGTGATTATAATTTCAACAGCCTAACAAGTAGGGCTACTGGGATTTCAGGGGAAAGAATTTCTGTTTAGACATTGGATCAGTGCAGGATCAGTCCTGGTTCAGAATTTCCATCCAACCTTCTCCTTCTTACGATACATTTCATGTCTGAGGTGCAGACGAAGGCTGCATGAGTCATATGAATCTTAAAGGGGTGAATTTGATTTTTCATGGCTTTTCTGAACATGCAGATTTATTTTTCCTAACAATAATTCAATAACAAAAAGAAAAAAAAAGAGAGGCTGTTCTATGGATTCCAGATAAACAACCACTTTTTTTTTTCTCTTGAGGCACAGGATACCCCAAGTATAAATGTATATATGTGTGTATTTGACACTATGTCTGTTTTTTACCACTTTTCCCCTGCTCTCACTTTCTCTGATGTATTTTGTCATGTTTCTTCTCAGTATTCAGTGGAACAGTAAACATCTGAATTGATTTGGGTTTGAAATTAGGCAATGCAGGTCTCAATAATCCTGAAAATTATAAATTATGAGAGGTTATATGTTTAAGGTGAACTTCAAAAGGTGCCCCCTCTATATGTTTTAATGTGTATTTATACTTGAATGGGAAGGCTTATTTATGCAAAATACACACATTATATACATACATGCAATACACAGTGTGTATATATATATATATAAAACAAATAAATACATATATGGTATGTGTGTATATGTGTGAATATATATATATCTGTGTGTGTGTGTATATATATATATATTTGTGGAGTCATTTTCAGCTTGGTGTGTCAAACTGATCTCTACCCAAACTTGCTAGGACTTGTTTTTTGTGGGGATGATGTAGATTAATATTAATATCAAAGTGCATTTAAGGGCTTTATGCTGATTTTCTGCAAGACTACAGATCTTTCTTCTGAAGGCTGCACTGAGAAGTCTAATTCGTGTGACAGTCAAGTGTGACGGGATGAGCTTGCAGTTCCTGGAGGAGAATGGGCACAGCTGGGGCATCTCGAAACCAGTACCATTGTCTTCGCTTGATTAGGATGTTTGAAACCAACTGAAGATACAGGAAAAAACAGATGTGATGCTTCAAAACAAGGAACCAAGAGACTTTCTTACCATCTAATTCAGTGTTTTGGGGAATCAACTATAAAACGAAGACGTCGGTTGCTGCACGAAGCTCCGTGTCGCCACATACCGCAGGTCTCCACCACCTCATGCCGTGTGTCGTCCCGTGGGGCTCAGCAGCGGGATGCTCCCGACAGCGGGAGAACCCAGCTAGCACCGTGTCTCACTACCTGCTCCACCACAAAGCTGCTGTTCTGCAGATGCAATCGCTGTCACTTCACAGTCTTCTCACAGCATCGTCTCAAAATCCCAGATGTCCAGTAAAATCCCTGTAGTATACTGAAAGGTTTTGCATAGGACTGATCAAATCAATATGTTATAAATACCAGTGCAAACTATTTTCTTGCAATTAATACACTGATAGAGTATTTTGAAGACCATGGAGTTAATTATATTTAAGGGACTATGAAGACCTGTATGAATTAAAGTATTTGTATATTTTAAAGTATTTGGTGTCAACAAAATGATGGATTTTTAGATAATATAATGGAACATAAAAACTAAATTTGGGCTTTAGTTATCTCTGGGTCAAAATCAAGCCTCTTGAGACACTGTCACCTGTCAACACTGGGATAAGGTTATCCTTTTATTTGGTGCCTAGATTTTGGCATCAAAGTGGATTAAAACAGGTAAGAAAGCCTTTCTTGGAGCTGGTTGTGCTTTGGTACACAGAGGACAATATGGTGAAATGATGAAACTGTCTGGATGACCACGAATAATATAAATGAATTCTTAGCAGGTTGAGTCAGCTGCTGAGAATTCAGCTCCTGATTAATCAGGTACTGTCATTCTCCTTTCCAAGGTTAGGGAATTTTAGCTTTCATTTCGGGGAAGGGTGCAGTAGATCCTTAGCAAACTGTTCAGATTAGGTCTGAAAGGTGGCCCTAGCTGAAGCCCAGGTTCAAATGTTGGCAGAAGGTTCGACTGCTGTTCAGAGGGTCCTCTGAGTTTGTTTGGTTATGGCACAGCTGCAGGTTTGCACTGTGCGTGTGCATGAGACAGGAATATTGATAACATGTAAGTCTTGTCTGGATGCTGTTTATGTTGTCTTTAAAGCAGTGATTGGGTAGATGCCTAGGAAGGATGAATCGAAGGATGAATCTGAACGGGCTACATCACCTCATTAGAGCACCTCAGTCTAGAGTGCCTTACTCCTATATCTAAACAAGCTAATTATTTTGCTAATTCTTTGAAGTTTCCTTCCTGAGTTACCTGGGGGAAGGCTATGACCCATGTTTGGAACTGGGCTAAAATGACCGTTGTTACTGCATGCTCTTGCAGCACTTCTGTAGGCGAAATCCCTGTCCTTTCCCTTCACTGATGTCTGCCATGTTATTAAGCTGCCTGGCTCTCCTATTGAGCTGGATGCACTCAGGCATCAATATTTATTACATATGAGTGCCCTAAGGATGCAAAGTGTGTTTAAAAGGCAGAGATCTTCCAGGATCCTTCCCAGAGGGAATGAATCCAGCTGACTCCATACTTTTAAATTACATTTTTATAGAAGAGGCAATCTTCTCTTTTGTTCAGTTAGGGAAAAGAAACCTTTTAACATTAATCACCCCCACAGAGGCTAGCACCGGGTCACCCTTTGCACAAAGGTGCCTCAGTTTGCGGATCAGCGCTGGCTTTCTGCAGTGCAGAAAAAGCAGCTCCGACAAATGACCTCTTTGCACAGATGACGAAATTTCATTTAGCTACAGCCGCCTCACGAACAGCGCCAACACCACCGCGTTTCACCTGAGCTAACGGGCCTGGCTGTCAGCGCATCGTGACCCCTCCCTGGGCACGGCCAGCATTTGTGCTGGGGCTTCAGCTCTTCCTCCAGGCCACCTTCTGCGTGGTGCCTCCTCACCACGCACTAGCAACTGCAGAGAGATGTGCAGCCTGTCGGGTGAAGCACTGCGGCGCGGCTCCTCGTTCCGCTGCCCCACAGCTCTGAGGGCAGCAACTACCTCATTTCCTTCAGATTATGTCTCGTCAGGCAGCTCGGCATCTTCAAACAGCTTGAACAATTTATGTTATTCTCACTTCCATGAAATGAAAGGTTAAAAAAAATGTTGGGTTAGAAAAATGGTAAAAATTGAAACATGTTTTTCCAATGTAGAGAACTGAATTTTCAGTTCTGGGCTGTGATTACCTTCCCGGCTCTGTTTAGACAACATTAATCACAGACTAGCTGATGCTGGAAAGACCTCTGGAGGTCACCTAGTCCAGCCTGTGCTGGGTGCCAGTGCTGGGGTCAGCCTCCCTGCTCCTTGCCCTCCTGCCCTGAGTTAGGCCAGGCCAGTTCTTGGCCTGGGGCAATTGGGGCCATTTTCACAAGAATTTTATGATGTTTCTGACAAAAAAAAAAAAAAAAAAAAAGCAGAGCTACATGCAGAATTTTCCACTCAAAAGACATTGAAGAGAGGCATTTATTAGCTCTCAAGTGGCCACAACGCAAGGTAGAGAGGAATATAAACTATCACTGTTAAAGCAAGTGCTTACTGCTGATGGCTGGTTTCCTGGCATAGACAAGACGGCTGGAGAAGTTAATTAGGAACCTTTCTCGCTTCATATAATTATTGATTCATGTTTGATACACTGAAATAATAATAATAATAAAAAAGGAGAGAACATTATGAAGAAAACAAAAAGGATCTGTTTCTTGTATTACAGGCAGATCTTGATATCACCAGAAATAACTTCTAGTGGTGAATTCTAGACTTGCTAGCTTTTTTTTTCTTTTTCCCCACATTGTCCTACCTGTGGCCTGTCAGAGATATGAAACTGTGGAAAAATGACATTTCAGGAGGAACTGTTCCGGGTAAGTGAGGAAGACAGTTTGGGTTTTGAAGGTCTTAAACAGTAATGCAACTCTTACAACAAGGTAACAACAGAGGGCAATAGCTCTCTATGAACCGTCACGTCTCATGGTGTCCACTTGATGACGCGGATGGCGGTTTCGGCCGCTCTCCTCACTGCCTCAGAGGGGTCGTTCAGACACCGCTCAAACGCAGCCACGTGACGGAGCAGGATCTGGCGGCCCTCGGGGAGCTCGGCCAGCATCGTGAGCACTTTGACAGCGCTCAGACGCGCTTCTCTCCTCTCCCCAGCAACCAGTTTCAGCAAAGCGGGAATCGCTTCGGCACCCAGCGCCGAGTACCTCCCTGCGGAAAAACAAACTGGCTTCACAGCGTGTTCTTGTTGCACGTTACGAAACAACTTGGAATTGCCACTTTTGACTCCCTGCCCAGCTGCAGCTCTGAACACCCTGAGTGTGGAGCGCAGAGAGGTTGGATGTGCTTCTCCACCAAAGACCATAGCTAACTGCCAGGTCTATCTTTTAGGGGAAAAAAAAATCTTTCCTAATTAATTTGCCTCCCACACTACCATACTATTTGCAAAAAAAAATTGTCAGAGAATGTATGAAACACCAAATGATAGAATAAATCTTTTGGGGACCAGATGCCCTTAGGATCATCCTGTAGTCTCTTCTTTCTAAAAACACTTCACACATTTAGCTCCACTCCTGCGTTGGCCTTTGAAGCTAGGGGGACAGTAGCAGAGGAGGACTGAAATACAGTTGCTGTTATTAAGAGTCTTTTATGTCTAATTACTCACTCATCACACTGAAAATTTACCAGCTAGTGTTTTCAGCATCATGCAGCTGACCTGGGAGAACTACAGACATTATTAATACTAATTTCTTTCCTGGCTCGGAGAAGGAAACTCCCTCTAACCACAGGAAGAAGTTTCCACGCAGCAGTGTCCTCTGAGGACTGGTGGCTCAGGGTATGTGGCTCTGTGTGAAGCCCTGACCTGAAGTGAAAATTTCCCCATCTGAAGCAGCGCTGTGGAGGCAAACAGCACACACATCAAGATTTATCCTCCTGACCTAACTGAAGTGAATGAACTGCGGATACGTTGTAGTCCGCACACGCTACGGGGTGAATGAAGCTGCTCAAGACAGATCTAAAGACATGTCCTACTCCGATCGCTGCTGGTGCCTTAAAACAGGATTCCAGAAAGCAGGACTGTTTCTTTCTCTCACCCTGAGGTGTAACGGTGGCAAACATCAGTGCTCCTGCTGCTTTGGCTTGCACTTCAGGCTCTGTATCTTCTAACAGGCTCACCAGCACAGGAATGACGTCTTCTTCAAACACCATGGTTTTGCCCTCTGGATGGATACTGTGCAAAAGAGATTGGTTGGTTGCTTTCTCACACTGTGTGAACTACCTACAGCCTCTTCTCATGCCCAGCTCCTGTGGCCACCCTTCCGTCATGGTGAGAGCGCTGACACGGACCTCCTGCTACAGCTGTCAACTACTGCACTTGACTCAGTTATGAGACAGATACTTTCTTAAGAGTAACTATCATACACAACTTTCTTTACCTGATTCCCAGCAGGACCCAAGCTGCTTTGCTTCTGATGGCCACTGATGGATGTGCAAGCTTTTCCTTCAGGGTGGTAATGGCACCACTTGCTAGAGCTTCAGAAGCCTCCACACAGAGGCAGTTGGCGAGTGTGTCCAGGATTAGCTCCTGGATTTCATCCAATTCTGTCTTCAGTTGACACACAAGTGAGGGAATCAAGCCGGCATGCAATATGTCTATAGCCCCTGCAGGAGGAGACACAAAGGAAGCACAGGTGAAAGAGCACGTGCATTTACTATTTCTACTTGCACTTGGCATTTTTTAGTAGTATCAAAACACACATGGTAAGCATTTCCCTGCCCAAGTGTGGGACTGGGACATAGCAGCCACAATAACACCAGCCTGCTCACAAGTGCCATCCTGGCATTGCTTCCTCAGGCTTTACCTAGAAACGCTCAAATCTTTTACCGTTCTCTGACTCCCGGAGTTTTCTCAACATTTTCTCCATTATTATGTGCATGGTCATACTGAAAGACAACTGACATCCTCCGGACTGAGATTTTCCCAGCAGTCCTGGAGAGACCCGAGCAGGCAACGCTCACAGTGACAATTTCTCCCTACAATTACTCTTCCCAAGGAAATACAGGACAGAACTAGCTGCAAGGTACCTTCTGTCCAACTTCCAACTTTTGTGAGTGTGATCAGGTGCTAAGAAAGGCTGAGACGTGGGCCTTCGGAGCTAATGCTTTGCTATCATTCTCTATTATGGTTTCTCCTGGGAGAGCCAAGGGTTTGGAAGCCATCAGCTTCCTCATGCATTTCTTTGCAGTAATTCCAGCCAGGAAGCAGTGTGAATTCTGAGTTTTCCTTTGTAAAGGCAGTAGTGTCAGAGGTGGAGTGACCGTGCTCTGCCCAGCCAGCGCTGGCTTTGCTATGAGCAAGCGAGTGACTTACTCCTTGTTCAGTGTGAAGTCAACGTGGAAACAGCAACGCCACGGGAAAGCGAAAAGCAGAATGTACTGTCCGTGGTGACTATGTAAAAACAAAATCCTCCAGCTGTCTTGTTGCTAGGACTGATTCTTCGGTTGCTAAGAGAAATGTGGCTTCATCTGAAGTGACTCATATCTGGTTAGATAAGGACATTTTGTGGATAAGAGTCATTAAGGTATTTTCAAACAAATATCCCCAGTCAGGGATAAAAGGGCAAGTAAGAAAAGGATTTTAATGGTCTTTGATAACACATGCGAGAAGTCCTCACCTTGCCAACCGGTCTGAGAAACATGACTCTTTTTTAATCTAATGTAGAGGTTATTTTATTGTGTATATATATTTCTGAGGTTTTACTGATGCTGAATAATTTATTATTTTGTTAATTTATTAGGATTCACTTTGCTAATGCAGATGCAATGAAGTGCCCTGGGGTGATACTATTAAAGATTTTCCTACCTGTGCTACATTTGGTGGTCAGTTGCTGTGAAAATTCAGGTAATAACGAAAAAACAGATTCATTTTCAAACATAATGTTTTAAAATAAAACTCTTTCCCCTGTGCCAGAAAGGCAACGTGGGGAAGGAAAGTGAATAATGTTATCTTTGATCTGTGGTGCTGTGTATCAGTAGATGAAGGTGGCATTTTAATAGCAAAAAAAAAAAAAAAAAAGAAAAAAAGTGCAGGAAGGAAGGAAAAGGAGAAAATCCTCATGGATCAGCCTTTATCAGCTATCAGCTTTCATGAAAAGAAGCTGTATGACCTCTCTGCATGAAACTGGGATACTCGGGCTGCTCATGAAGTTACTGTTTACCCTTACAAATGCTGGGAAGCCATGGAGATAAGCACAAAACTCAAAATCTGCAGGTGAAGGAGGTGCAGTTTCAAGGAAAGGATAGTGGATCAGAGGTGAGATTCTTGTAGCCAGTGCCTGATTTTTGCACAGCTGCTTTATCAGATGATCAGTGAGATTTTCAAACCAAAGCCACATCCAGACACTTGACTGCAAAGTAATTTCATTCTTCCCAGATAGTTAACATGCTGAGTGCAAATGTAATAAAGGACTGAAGTTCAAAGCTCCACACTCCCCTGGAGCATTCGTGTAGCTGTAGTTTGCACTGATACCAATCATTCTTGGGTTGGGATCACACCATCAGCATCCCCATTTCCTCTTGTCTTTGCACAGAATGGTCAAGATTCCGGTTTGAGCCCAGAGAAGCCCTTGATACTTCAGTTTTTTATCTCCACCACTGCTGCAACATTTTGTCTCCTTTTCTCGCACTGGTACACATACTTTTTTCCTTTTCCAGACAGGATTCTGTTACTATTTTTTTGCACTTCAAACATTCAACAGATTTTTTTTTTTACCCACCATCTTTAATTTCATTTTTCCTTTCCTGCACTTCCTTATTTTTCCGGCCTTCCTTGCTAACTTTCAAGACCCTTGATCACTGCGTTCCAGACATCTAATACGAGTGTTTGTGTTTCATATTTCTGTGTCCGTGTCTTTCGCCTCGCTTCTCTACATATTGGACTGAAGTATTCGGCCAGGCAGGGCCACTTGCACCGGCCCTTGAGTTCCCTTCTTCCAGTTAATGTTTACTGACCTCCTTGGACTCAGTCATCTCTCATTCTCTGCATTTGCCCTTTCTTTCCCATCTTTGGTGCTACCCTTTGCCATTGCACTGCAGTTCTGAGGGCAGCACATACATCAAAGCCGCTGTGTCTTTCTGTTTCAATAGGCTGGCAAGATAATGCACAGAGCATTGTCCGGGACAGCTTTTGTTCTGAAATGATAACAAGTGGCATTTGTGTTGTAGGCAGAGATCCTCAGGGAGCTGCCTGCTGCTTATTTGGTACCAACACTCTGGCTGGTTTCATTTTCTTTTATTAGGCCAGGTCTCTGTACCAAGAACTTTCTCATCTACTGGATTTTGTTCTTCAGTGCTGTCAGAAATGCCATGATGCTACTAGAGGCAGCTTCTTAGATATAAATATAGAAACAAGGACTGATGTTTGACCTTGTCAAAAGACTCAGTGTGGTGAAAAGAGGGTGGAGGGGAATAGTCACTAAGTAACAAAAAAAGAGGCTACCTAACTATGAGACTTGAGTATTCCAGCTGGAAAGCATCATCGTTTTCCCAAGGGAACCAAAAGGTGAGAAGTCTGGGGAGGTGAAGAGGGAGGAGACTTAATCAGGGCAAAGCTATTTGAGAGCTGCTGGCAAATATGAGCAGCTTTGCAAGCAGATCCTTGCATCCTCCTGAGCAAGCAGGGGGAGAGGCAGGTAAGCTGGTGCTTCTCTTAGCCCTACACTGAAAAATGTGGCAGCAACCTGAGGATGTTGAGTTCCTGTTGAAATGCTCAAAGCTGAAGGTGATTTATGTATTGCTGAGTGAGTTCCAGGACTACTGGGAATAGTGAAGTATGTGTGTGGGGGAGATGTTTTCAAAATGCAAGTAGTTGTATTTGCAGATGCATAGTTAAAATTATTATTGATCTGTTTTTCTGAGAACTAGTAATCTTCCCTTGGGCTGCTTTTTATCTCAGCACTCATCCCTTGCTCCTCAGCCCTCTGGCTGCTCACCTCTTCCCTTCCCTGCCTTTTTTTCAAAAGACCCAAAGAGAAGTTGCATTTATTGCATATATTCTATTCTCTCTGCACAGCCGCAGGGCATGTAAACAAATTAAATTCTGCACAAGACAGAGGAGTCCTTTATGGTGCATAACAGTAGTGTTTTGTTTTGCCTTTTTTTTTTTCTTCCTAATGACATAAAGCAATTAAATCACAAATCCTTCTCCTTACAAATGTCAGTTTTTGCCTCAAAGCCGCCTGAGTGTTTGTTTTAAGGAGAAGCACGTGCCGCAAGGCGGGGAATTGGCTGCTGTAAGGTAGCAAGCAGGGAGCGGAGCAGCGGCCCCTTCCCCAGGGCACCTTCTTGCACCGCCCCTGCTCACCAGCAGTTTCAGTTTAGATCGAAAAAAATAATTTAATCTTTTGGCTCCCTGAGAAGACTTCTGAGTCACCAGTCACAAGAGCATCGTTCGAGAATCCTGCAGCAGCTAATTTAGTGGTAGGACTCAGCATGTAGAGGCTCGGCGCTTCCAGCATTATGGCTGTGTCGGGGAGCAGATTAAATATAACAATATTGTAAATCTGGGCTAGAATTTCTTTCCAGTGTGTTTGGAGCAGGAGATAGACCCCAATACAATAGATGAAAAGGAGCTTGCTGCTTATACCTCTTCTGCTTTACCCAGGTTGCTAACAGAACAGGAAAAAAAAATCTGTTGACATTTTTGAAAGTCAGAGCATTTTCTTCTTTTCTGTGTCTGCCTTTCAATAATATTTTAACAGGGGTAAACAGGATGTTTCCTGAATCTCAGAGGATGAACAGTGACATCCTTTGCGGAGTTTTTATTTTGCCTAACAGAGCTGCAGCTGCTTGCATCTCCTGTATAAATAATCTCCCTTAAGCTTTCTAAATTTCAGCCTTAGTACATTGATACACTCATGATCATCCAGTGCATCCCTGTGTGAGAACACAGGGGCACTCCGTAACTATCTGCATTCAGTTGATCGTAATGCATATTGATGACAGAAACGGGGAGATTGCTCAGTTTTTATTTCTCTGAAAAGGTACCTTTTTCTTATTCAGACAAAGAGGAAAAAATGTTAAACACCCTGAAAAACCCTGAAGGCTTTTTCTTTTCTTTTTCTTTTGGATAAAGAGGGAAATGTCATCTTGAAATTTATTAATTTTCTCTAAAGAGAAGACTTCGCCAAAATTCATGAAGGAAGGAAAACAATGTGCCATAGGCAGCACTCGCTCCAAAGTTCACAGATCAGTTACTGGAGAGGAAATTAATGCTGGGAGATACCGAGTCCCACAGAGCCAGGAGTGGCCACCTCCCTTCACTTTGTCCGCTCCAAAATTCCCTGATTTTGGGCTCAGGAGCCCAAAGCATTAACAAGCCAGTCATATCCACGGCCACACGGAGACTGTAAGGCGCACATGGTGTTCCCAGCTGGACAAATGTTCCTGTGAGTACCATGTACAGAGCAGCAACTTCCAGAGATCTCCTCTGGGAAAATCTGCTCTGCCACAGGGCCTTGTTGTCAAGATGTGGGAAACACCTCTTATCCTTATTGTTGGATGGCAAAAAGGGCAGAAAAATTGTTTAAATCAGGTGCTGGGGAGCGGAGACTTGAGCGAAGGGCAGCTGTATTATCAATGTGGCACCCAAAAAGCCCTGGCAATGCTTTGCATGGGTAAAAAATGTTTTAAACTTCTAAGGGACAAAGGCAGAAGCACACACCTGCAAATCTTCAGTTTTTAGGCTTTTTGCTGTGATGACTTTTAAATCCTTTTTTTTCCTTTTGAGGAATATTTGTGGTTTTGATACTTCTTTTAAAAATTTAAGAAATAGGAATGAGATTTAAGAAATTCTGTTGTTATTTTTTCAATTCCTGAGTTTTATTGTAAGGCTATCTTTGTGCAACAAAATGGCTCTGCCTTACAAAAAACACAGAATTTGATGGCTTTAGGTACACAGAATTACAATTCTCTCTCTCTCTATATATATATATGTATATTTTTTGCAACTAGTAAATTAAGCTCACATATTCCTGCTCAGACATAAGAGCAGTCATTATGTCAATTTTGCTCCTTATGAAAAATATATAATGAATATGGAGAAAACAGTCTCTCTATAGTGTAACTGAATTACAAGTAATCAGAAATAAGGGCACATGAAGGGCAAAGTTTCCTACACAGATTTGATTATACTACTGTCAAAAGAAAAATCAAAATGAGAGGTTTATAGGAGCATAGTACCTGGATTTAATCATCTGTCTGATACAGAGGCTGGAGGGAATTTTATCTTGAACACTAACTTGAATCAGCTTGGCTATGTGTATCATCTCCCAGGCTGAAACCTCACTGAAGGGCCGTCAATAGTGGTAAGAGGAGGTTAAAAAATAATAATAGAAAAGGGCTCATTGTATGTGCTGCTTTTTTAGAAGAGGGTTTAGGTGGGACATGTGCCCAGGGGCCCCAGCAGCTCCCGCTTGCTCAATGGAGCCGCATGGAGAGACTGAGGAGCAACCCAAAGGAGCATCCACTCGTGCCTGTTCCTTTCCATGTCCCACTGCTTATATGGATATCAAGTATTTTCCAGGCAAACTGATCCTACTCAATAAGAATTCCATCCTATTCTGAACGTGCTTCTACCAGTTTGCTTATCCTTAAGCCTGTACTTCCAGCAGTGAAAGTCTTCACCCTGAATTGAACACAGGGCTGGTCAGGATGTGGGCAGCCTTGGTTCGTGTTTGAGGTGGCTCCTGTGAATGATGCTCTCGGGCTCAGAGCTGCCTGGAGGCTCCTGGTGACACTGGTGACGTTGGAAGGTAACATAAGGGACAAGTAGCACGTGCTAAAATTATAGCTGTATCTCAAGGTTTCCATGTGAAGTAGAGCTATCATGTGGAAAGGATGCCAAGACATGTGAAATCTCATTATACTTTTCTCCCCAAGTACTTATTAAAAAATATACAGTTTGTCAGCTTTGGTAATATGCCCTCAGCTGGCAAGAACATCACGGCAAAAAGGGTTTCTAAGTCAAGGCGTTCCTCCTTTTGCCTATTTGTTCAGGTAAAACATGAAGGTAGGCACTTAGGTTTTGTTGTTTATCCTCAAGTAGGAGAAACCTACTTTCAAGTCACTGCTTCAATGAATATTTAATCTTTCATACAAAGACAGAAACCTTCAAATGGGGAGACAGTAGTGGGGATGAGGGGGGTATCTGAAATGGTACTTTTAGTTTAAAAGCTTTGATTTCAAAAAATAAGCACTTTCTGTTGAAAAATAATTTGCTAAATTATTCCTGGCCTAATTTATTGAATCTTCTTGGATCTAATTCCTGTCAAATCTACGGATTTTGTTATCAAGTGATCTTCCAGGTGTCAACACATTGGTCTTTTGCTGCATGTGCTATTTTCAATAACAGTTAGCATATTTAGATATTTAGTTGCTGTCTGTGAATGTCCTTTAACAATTGATGTAATGTTGCATGTGTTTCTTACTGACAGTTTGGTACATATTTTGGTTTAAAAATACACTTTATCACAATGAATAAATTATAAATTTCTTTAATTTGTGATGTTTTTCTGTACTAAATGCCTTCCACCTTATTTTTGGGTTAAAGTTTGGTATTTTTCCCCATTCCTTTGCCCTTAATAGTGAGAAATGAGGAAAAACTTGGCTTCAGTGGCAAGTGCTGATCCAGCAGTGAAGTCAATGACTGAGGCTGCAGTTACATAGCAGGTATATAAAAAAAAAAAAAATGAAGAAATGTGCAGGAGACCCCTTCTTAGACTTAGGATTGTTTTTCTTTTTCTTTTCCTTTTGCAAAGCTAGGGAAGTCTGTCTCATTAGCTGATTGTGTTATTTAGTTGTAACTCACTGCTTGGGTTCAAACTCCTAAATAACTGCTAGGATGATCTGCTGGGAAGAGTGAATGGTTGATTTTAAACCAAGCCCTCAGGCATGAATGATGCAGGACCTAGACACAAGAGTGAAATCCAAGTAGAAAATGAATTTTCATTCTAAATCATGAAGCTGAAGGAGGTGTTCAGACTCATACCACCTGCTGAAAGACACATTCATGGCTTTTTTTCCTCCCATCTCACAGCCACCGGTGCAAAGCAACAATATGCCATATAGTTATAAATATCAGATCCCAGTCATCTGCACTTGATGCTATTTTAAGCTCTTCCATGTGAGAAAAAAATGGTTAAAAATAAAAATACAGCCTCTTTATTCTTCTCTCAACGCTTTGTTCAGTTCTTCATGCTCAAAGAGAATCACAGACCTATCTATAAATATCTAACCCAGATCTACAATTGCATGTTAGAAAGTGAGTGTTTGGTCGAAAATTGAATGAAATACAAAATGTCTTTTATTATATTTTTATTACAGACCAGATGTGGCCTCTCAATTTTCCCTTCTTTCATTTGGAGATGTACGTTCACTAAGAATGCTGTCTGTGTGCGTATAAATATTTTGATGTTGTCATGGTATAATAAATGTTAATTGATCAGAAATATCCCTGTGGGATGTTTGCAAAAATCCCTATGGGATTTTGCACTTAAGAACACATTTCTGTTTTAGTACTATTATCTTCACACTAACTATGTACAAATGCATCTTTTTTGATCTAAAACAGAAAGCAACAAGAGATGATGATCTGGCTTTTGGTCAATGAACAGCACTAGAAAGTTGAGTGAAATGTGTGCAGTAATATATATATGTATATATACATTCCTGTAAGCTACCTATTAGATGCTACAGATCACCAAATCAAGCACAATGAAAACCTCTTCTGATTTGGGAAAACGTGAGCTGCCTTACATGCAAGGGAGAGCTGGAATCCAATGGGCTCCCCACAGTTCCTTCAAGGTGCTAATTGCTAACCTATTCATCCCAGCAAGTGTTTTCTATGGAACATTGTATAGGATAATTTTTTCTAGACTTTTCAGGTTTTTAAAAGTAATGCAAATTATTCACTTTTAATATATATGTTTACAATCTAACTATGTATAAAGAACAAGTTTTAGAGCACTGATCTTCATTTTATTTTTTGTGGGTTATCAAATATACCCAATTTGACTTTGGTATTTCATTATCTGTACAAGTTATAGTGAGACAGATTCTTTCTCTTCACTTCCTAAATGAAGTGACTACATGCAGCGTGCTCGGTGCCAGCTGAAAGGCTTGGATTGAGAATTTCAGGGAACAGGACAAGTTGAGACTAAGGAAAATACAGACAGATCTGCTGATTTATTTTTCAGAAGGGTCAGGTTTTAACTGTACCATAAATCAATGGCAAAATATGCTGAAAAAATGGCCCCTGAACTTCTCAGAGCAAGAGCTGTGCCATCACTTAGGTGCTGCACACGGGTAATTCCTTCACCTACAAGATGTGCCTCCAGTTAGGAGCCTCCCTCAAAGCTGCAAGCACAAAGGCATTTTGTCATCTTAATCAAAAGTACCTGAAAGTGCTGAAATCTGGCACGAGCGCGTCAGCGATGATTGTCCTACACAGGATGAGGCTGTAACTTCTACCAAAGTTGGTCAATGTGTGGAAGATGCATTTTTTCCCCCCATGTAAAGTACTGTGTTGAAGCCACATGTAAGGTGACAGTTTCTATAGTAACTCCTTGTTCTGTATGGAATAGCAGATTAAGCCTGTACACCTTGCTATTGTACTTTTATGCTTCTATCTAGCCTCAGTCAGTTACCACAGATACACTTTATGTTTTATTCCCTTGTGACCATATCCATGCTAAGGCTTTCTGCAGTTGCAAAAAAACATATTTGAAAAAAAAGCTGTTAGAATTAAGACATAGACTGCAATCTGATAACATAGCTTCATCTTTTGCTGGATTTATATTGCTAGATACTAAAGCTAAAAATTTGAAATAAATCTGTAGTGCTTTTAAGGTGGTTACCTTTTTATGAGGGTGGGATAAATTTAATTTGAAAGTCAAAGTTTGCTAGGAGAATAATGCCAGTTGTGTATATGACATTTAAATGTTATTATACCAGCAAAATCCCTTCTATAGATGCAAGTATATAAGCTATAATTCAGTTTTGTTCAGGAAAAAAAATGCAGAAAATTGCATTAGCCAACACATTTACCTCAGCACTGACTGTGCCTATCCTAGGTGTTTACCAGGATAACTTTGCTCTTCTAGATGTACTGGCAAACTCATCTGGTGTGACCAAGACCCCTGGTTCACCACCTGGGTGCACATTTCTCTCTCCTGGTCCACTACTGCTTGGTTCTTGTTTGCGTGCAGGACAAATCCTGCAGCTATGCTCTGGTTTACACTCAAATATTTCATCATGCTAATTCATCAGTGCTGCCACTCTGCTGATAACATCGGTCCTGGAAGTGGCAGTATTTACAGGAATTGGCTGCTTCCCGCACCGTATGGCGTTAGCCTTAGCATGGCAAAAAAAAAAAAAAAAAAAAAATGTCTGCATTCTGCCTGGCTTCTCCCTTGCTACCTCCTGCAGAAATGTGGCAGGGATGAGTTACGGCTCAGGGACGAGCTGTGCAGCTGAACCCAAAGGTACTTGAGGAAGGCTGCAGCCTTCATAGGGTGCAACTAGGATGGGAGGACGGCTGAAAGGAAGAAAGTGCTAGAAAAAAGAAATAAAAATGTAAATCCATTAATGAGACTAAATGATGCTCAATGAAAAAGCTGCAGTGAATCACACACAAATGCAAAATAGAGGAAAGGGTGAGAAGCAAAAAGGGGAAAGATAGAGAAAGCAGAGGCATGGGGCACGCAGATAGGCGCGGATGGAAAAGCAGCCGCAGATGAAGCCACTTTTCCTCGCCGTGTTGCATCATGCGAAGCTGCGAGCGCCTCGTTCCCGCCGCTCCCGGCCGAATTCCCGGGAAGGCTCCGCGCGGAGCCGAGCGCCCCGCCCCGCGCGCAGGTGCCGGCGGAGCGAGGTGAAGCCGACGCTATAGCGCACATAGGAGCGCACCTTATATAAGGGGCCATATAGTGTGGCAGAGGAGGGGGTTAAAATAAATAAATAATAAAAAAGTCATCATCATCATCCCTAAAACGTCAGCAGCCTGGGCCGCCATGGAGCCCGCGTGAGGGGCGGGCGGCGCCGGGCCCGGCCGCGCTCCGCTCCGCGCCCCGCTCCGCTGCTGTTGACTTGGAAACGCGCTCGCTGCCTCCGCCTCCTCGCGGCCCGGCCCGGCCCGGCCCGGCCCCGGAGCGCGGCGCTCGCCGGCACCTCCCCGCCGAGCAGCCACGGGCGCTGCCGCCGCCGCGGCGCTTTCGGGGGGCCCTTTAAGTCGCCGCGGGGGGAGATGAGGCAGGGGACGTTCCCTCCCGCCGCCTGAGCCGTCGCTGCGCGGTGCGGAGCGGCGCTGGATGCTGCCGGGAGCCGCGGCCGCGCACGGGGCGCCCGCACTGAGGGCCGAGGCGGTGGCGGCTGCGGAGGTGAGTGACATTGCGCGCGTCCCCGCTGCCCGCGCGGTCCAAGCGGCGCTGGCGAAGGGGAGCGGGCAAAGATGTCGCTTTGGAACAATAAGGCGGGGGTTGCGGGGCGCGAAGCGCCGGGAACGGCACCGCGTCGGGAACAGCTCTGTGTGTCGGGGAAAGGGTACCGGGAGAAGGGCTGCTGAGACGCTGGGAATGACCTTCTTGAGGGATACTGCCCTTCTGAGAGCTGCCACTTCAGCCTGATGGCTTTTTCGTGAAATTAAGGCATCTCCTTCGCAACCTGGATTGAATCCGTTAACACGCAGGAGCTGAGCCCGGCTGAGGGCCAGCATGGCCCGGTGCTGGTGCTGGCGGGAAACCTGCCGGTTCCGCTGCCTGCGGGAAGAGCCTCCTCAGGCTTGAGCAGCTCCTTGCAGGGCAGCAGCCGGAGGTGCCATTAGGGAAGCTCCGGGCTGCTGGATTCCTGTGACATGTCCCCCTCGCCACAGTCACATCTGCAGATGCCGGGGCTGCTGCGCTGCCTCTGCGTGTGCTGACGCCTGCGAAGGAACGGGCAGGTTTCATGGCTCTAATCTGCACTTGTGGAGGGCTCCCGGCCACAGCTCTGAACCGCAAGTTTTTTGAGGCGCCTGCGCCTGTGTTTCGCTTGAACGATTCACATGCAGGACTGCAACCCTCCCGTGCCAGCCCGTGAGCTCTGCAGACATGTGTCGCTTTAATTTCTCGTAATAGCGCTGATCTGGTTTTGGCTCTTTCGCTGCACAAGCTGCTTCATGTGTGTTCTTGCAGTATTTGCTCTGCAGGCTACTCGCCCATCTCAGCAGCGTTTTTCTCTGCAAGATTTGAGGAAAAACTCCGTGGTTTTCTCTGCAGCGTTTCCTCACATCCATTTGCTGCCATGGACACCCACAATTTGCTTCCGCTGGAGGCTCCGTATTTCGCGCCATTGGGGGCACACCCTCTGGGTGGCCAGCGGAGTGTCCCCTACAGGGGTGACAACAGCAGTCGGGTAGAAAAAAAATGGTCACTGTGAGAAACTCCGTATGTAGGAGTTAAAACTGAGCGTGTGTTTTGTAGCTCCTTAGGGAAACCTGTTTCTGTGGCTGTGGGAAGTGTGAGCTGATGGCTCGGGTGCTGTTACAGGTGACTTCTTCCGTAGTGCAGAGCTCTGCTGGCCGAGGAGAGGCAGACACGAGGCAGAGTGTGGCAGGACCCAGAGCTTCCTGCCCTTAGTTTGGCTGCCTCTGTCTCACCAACCAGTTGGAAACTTTCACCCAAGTCTCTGGTTCCTGCCCTTGGAGAAAGGACATTATTCTGGGCTAGGCCTATGTGCTCGGAGGCCCGAGGTGCCCACCTTTAGGAAGCCGGTGATAAGAGAAATCAAGAAGAAAAGATGTTAGCTAAATGACACAGGTGAAAATCCTGCAGCATCTTCCATTCCCGAAGCATTGACATTTCACAGGAGAATTCTATAAGAGGCCACAGAGATTTCTTTGATGACAACAGACCTCACAAAGAGGTGTGCGTGATATAAAAAGGTATGTACACATTACGCTTTAGCCTGTGGATTACTTTCGTACTTCAGCAAAAATTGTTGAAGAGACAAAAGACTTTTCTGGACATATTATCTTAAAGGCAGATGAAGCTCCCAGTACAGCTCGATGTTTCGGTTATGGGCCTCGGGTTTGGATTTAACTAAGGTAATCTATAAATTACTAGTTGTAAAGTACCGAAGTGAAAGTGCTCTGGTTGTCTCAGTTAATGGAAAAATAAGTGACATTAAATTTAAAGAAACGTAGACAGAAAACAGAAATGTGTCCCTTCTTCTGAGATGTGGGGAAAGAGATAAGCAGGGTGATAAGGATAACAGAAAACTCAGTGGACAGTGAAAGCTTAAATCCTTAAATGGTGAAGTCTGCCTTCCAACTTAAGCAGATAATGGTTTTGACAGCAGATAGAGGCTTGGTTGATATGTAGTGATGAGGCAATACAGAAGAATTAGGCCTTTTCCCCCTTCATTAATTAAAGAAAAATACTGCCAATTCCTTTGGGGTAAATCACAGTAATTCCACTATTTTTAGAAGCCATTCTCCATATTTCTGTAACTGAAAATAAGAGTTGAATCTGACTGTCTGTGTCTAGGTTTGTTTGTGCTTTCATTGAACTCATGGCAAGTTCGGTCGCTAATTCCAAGGGCGTGAGCCCTGGTGCGGGAGGAGCATGCGGAGATTCGCAGATCAGCCTCTCCCATGCCCTCTAGGAACAGTTTTTCAACAGATTTCCATGAGGTCAGAGTCTCAATGACAAATCCAGTGCCTCTCTACCAACGTCACAAACTCTAACTTGCAAAGTATTAGTGATTTTTAATCATATTGCTCTTACTAGGAAAAATGTAATCTTACTGTAAAAATTCTGGCCTCCTACAAACACTGTTCTGTGGACAGCTCCAGCAGTAACAGCTTGCTGCACCAACAGTTAATAGTATTTTAAACCAAGAGACTTTTAAACTAAAGCTCTTCAAAATCAAAACACTGGCATATTTAGATATATTATAACATATAAGTGTGACCCCACATGGATTAAAACAGCCCAGGAAATCCCAAGTCTCTATCCCGCTCTTTGTCTCCAGGACTATGTTAAGATACTTATTGTGTTTCCACCCTTTCCCCGCGTGCCTTCTTTCTGTATTTTGGAGCCAGTGTGGAATAACTACCTTTCTCCTCCCCAAACGCATTGTAACAAACACAATGAGATGCCAAACAAGTGTTGCTGCACAAAGACACTTGACACAGTTGTGTTGTGAAAAAAAGACAATTCAGCTGAACTGCAATCAACTTGGATGAAAATGTCATGGCAGGATAACAACAACACAGCTGCATGTTTAGCATTGGGAGGACTTGCTGTTTATATTTTGGGTATGTACCTGGTTATTACTTCTTCTTTTAAAAGAGAAAAGCATGAAAGATTTCCAAGAATGGATAAATATTATCTACAATAGGATCATTTTTATATAAAAATAATACAATTTGAGTTATTATGTTGACTATTTTTAAATAAAAAGTTTCTACTCTGGATAGCAACCAGACCAAGCCATAAAATCAAAATATTCAGCCCCTACTAACAAAATATTATCTGGATAATTATATATAATATCAATTTTTATGCATTCATGGATTAAAGTGATTTTTCTTCTGTCTTGATATTTTAAGCAGAAAAAAAAGCAAGTAAATTAATTGTTGATCTTCCTTAGTGCTTATGCGACAGCTAAAGATTCAAACCAATACTACATATAAAATATTCTTACATCACTAAGCGAACTAAAATCCATCAGTAAAATAGTGCAGGTGACGTTAACTAAAGCCATCCTAAACTCAAAGGAACCTCAATAAACAATGTGGCCCTAGCGCATCTCTCTACTGCCAGTGAGCTGATAGTGTCCCACAAAATGTCTTTTTGCAACTGCTTCTTGGCAGGAAGATTTTCTCCCAAGAAGCTGTTTTATGTGCGGCCTTTTACATTTGGCAGAGCCAAGGTGCTGTAATAGAAGCCATTTCGAAACAGCCATGTATATATATCTATTTTTACAATTAGTAAGAACTATTATGCTCTTGTATTGCACATGAAGTGGCAAAATATCACCCTAAATAGTAATTTCAAAGATTGTTTTTTTAGAATCTCTTTTTCAATCCATGCATGTCCATGAAAAGATAAACCTACCTTAATTTGTAATTCAGTGACATTTATGATGGTATTTAAAATTCTGAGGCCAGCCTGCTTCAAATTAGAACTATTGTTCGATTATCATATTGTTTCCACTCCCCAAGTGGATGAGTCTAAGTCTTCTGATTACGTTTCTTGCTGGGAATATTCCCAAAAGCAAATCTGAACTTTACTTCATGACTACCATTATATAGGTGTGCAAAATTTGCTTTGCGCAAACAGGTTTGCAAAAAGGAAGAGAGGACAAAAGGCTTTACATATTTTTAAAATTATAGAGACATATTATTGGATATGAATTTCAATAATGTATTAATTTGAGGCATTAAGGGTTATCTGTTGTTTGTGGTGTGATGAGACTTTAGGTTGCACAGTTCCTGTTGCGTCTATAAAAATATTCTTTGATGCCACAGGTCTGCTCAATAGAGCGTGGTATAAATGAGGGAAAATATCAGACGTCAGTCTCAACAAGAGGCATGAATCTATGCATTTTAGCACTGCAAACTTCAATTCCCCATTTCCCCAAAGGGCACTGATGGTGCTCTGCAATCCTGAACACTTCAATCTGTGTGTCAGAAGTTAAAACCTGCATGAAGCAGCAGCCACCATATACACAGAGGTCTTCTCCATTACTGGTTCTATTATAGTCCCATTCTCTGCTAGTGCGAGTGGGTTATAAACTAAAATTAAATGCTGGCAGAGAATATTCCCTTGGTATGTGATGGCAGAAGCCTCTTGCCGTGTTGTGGCTTTGGCCATGCAACTCTACCCTTCTTCCCATTTCTGCGGACAAGGCAAGCAGGCCTAGCCACGGTGCCGTAATGTCTCTCAGGATCATACCTAGAAACTGCTCTGGTTCATGCTGAGGATCAGACAACTCCCCCCTGGCTCTAGAATGAGGCTGGATGATTAAAAAAAACATTTCCCTCTACTCAGATTTTAAAATACGATTTTTAAAATTCTATTATTTAATAATAGACTAGAACTGGGGACTAGAACTGAGATTCTCTGCATTTTTTTTACTACTCCATATTGCTCTACTATTTGCAGCTTCTGATGTATAGGAAAGCAAGGAACTCCAAGGCGAAAATAGTGCAACATAACATCCAATCAGTTAGGCAGGATAAGTTTTGCAAGAATTGATCTGAAAGAAATGGGTAATGTCCATGGTAGTAAAATTAGAGTAACCTGAAAAATGTGTGAGAATATTAACAAAGAATTTTGAAATTGTTATTGCATTGACAAAATATTTTCT
Organism: Tinamus guttatus; assembly: GCF_059628265.1. NCBI lineage: Eukaryota > Metazoa > Chordata > Aves > Tinamiformes > Tinamidae > Tinamus > Tinamus guttatus. The sequence continues at coordinate 5,180,984 of NW_028288993.1, read as the reverse complement.
ATCAAAGTATTTTGATATCTTTGTGTAGTGTCTTATTGATGGTGTTGTACATCTCCAGCATGGACTGGAACAGGTAATCTGCAATTAATCACAGTTTAACTATACAGTTTCAGTTTTGGTTTTTGGATATTTAATATTCTTAGGATTTATCAATCAAGCACTGGTCATAGAACTCATCGAAAGCTCTTGTAAACAAACCAGTTTTTCACTACACATCATTTCTCCAGCTTGTATTAGGACTGGTCATGGGCCTTACGGAAAAGAGAGGTCAACAGAATACGAACATAGAGGGCAGAGATTAAAGGATTTCAGAATATGATGCAGCTGTGCAGCATTTCTAGGATTTAGTCCTTCCTGTTAACTTTCACAAAAACCTTTAGAAATTTTACCATTGTGAATGAGCTACTTCCTGTAACGAACGTAAAACAGAGGTTTTCTTTTTTTCTTTTTTTTTTTCTTTTCTTAATACAGAGCACTCATTTACACTAGTTACCATCTGACCTCAGAAACCTGAACACAATTTGAAATTGTACCTCCTTCATAGGGACAGACAAAAGTAGTCTTAAAAAGTCAAGAGGACAAAAGGGGACACAATCAGTATTTTGATGACAATCTACTACTTGTCTTGTTTTGCTACTTATATGCTCCTTCTGTACCTCTACCTCTTTATCTAAAAGATCAAAACTGCTTGAAACTTTTATCACACATTTTCTCAATGTGAAAAGTTTTCAGTAGGCCAAATTGCTCTTAGTATCCTGAAGCACCTGATGCAAAAAATACTTTGCCAGGAGAAAACAAACATGTGCAGAGGATATATATTTGAGTGGCATGGAGTCTTACTGGGATTGTTGTCAGCTGAACAACTGAAACAAAATTCAACTTGTTTTAACCTGGGTTGGACTAAAAGAAAATCAGGCAGCTGGGAGCTATTCCATCTAGTTCTTCCAGTTGCCTGCTCTTGCTGGAAGCAAGAAGATTGTTTACTGGGCATCTTCCTAGGCTTGATAGGTAAGGAATGTTATGTGTCTTGCTTTATGGACTCCTTGGAACTTGGAGTTGGTGTTAGATAACGTGTTGTTCTCCTGTTACTTTGAAGATGCATCCCATGAGGAATTTTTCAGCCTTGCAGCAGGGAAGTGACCAGAACTATTTAAAAGTTACAGAAGGACTTGGGCAGTGCTTCCATCACTTCTTCCTTGTTACAACACTAACTCTAGGGTCTCAATTTGGAAGTCTTGAGGTGTACTGCGAATGAATACACCCCAATATGTACTTTTAATCATAATTACCCTGGAAGGCTACAAATAGGTATCAGGAAAGATGCTGGGTAACACTGAACTAGGGGGTAGCTGGGAACAGATTAATTAAGACATGAATCCCACTTGCTGCTTGAGGAGACTGGTTTCTGAGGTGTCCTTATGCTTTTAAAACGTAATTTTCAAGGTGAACTGTTCTTTTGCTATGTCTCATGGCCATTGGCTCCCGAATGGTAAATCTACTTTGTGGCTTTAGAGCGAATATGGAATCTAGTAAACATCTAGTTGCAGTATCTTTTGCACTGTTAAAACTGTGCACTCTTGCACTGTGTACGACCCCGCTGTGTATGGGTATATTCTGAGTCTCTGTTTAACCTCCAGAATGGGTATTATTTTTTATCCGTATGTGTATATGCTACCTGTGCAATGCTAACTGCAGTCATGAAACTATGGCTTTTCTCAGGGGTGGAATTTCAGATGTGTCTGCCATTTTAGTAGTATGATGTGGTAGTACCACAAACAGCTTCTTCCAGTAATACTAGAAATGCGAAGTGAATTACTAAGGATTCATTGCTGAATAATGAATAAATGAGAGGCTAGATTAGCACCTTTCAGCTTTAACATAATTGCAGATAGCACCACAGCTGCTTGAATCAAGAAGAGAAATTGCAGAGAGTAAAAAGAACAAAAGACAAGGAGAAGCATTTGAAATGCTGCTGCTCAGGCTTGTTCTGTATGGCTGGAGCTGTGCAGCTGTAGTGTGCTGTGTGCTGTAGTGTTTACCGGCTGAAACTCTTGCTTAAGCTGCTAGGAATATTTCATGCAGAACAACAGTGAAAAGACCCTGTTTTTTATTGCAGTTAACAGAAGCAGTGGATCATGTATGTAGCATCATAAATTAATCTGTAAATTCCCAGTATTTGACTCAAGAGCCTATTCTAAATAAAATGAGTGAAAAGGGAAGGATCAAAAAATGGTCAGATGATTATGTAGGTACCTTAAAGGAGAGAAAAAAAGAATAGTTGAGAAGATACAAAAGGGAATCATTTTTCTCTCCCTAACTTAGGATATCTCGTATGACAGAAGGAGGGCAGAATACTCGCAGATAAAATTTTACATATAAGTAACTAATGAAAAGGCTGTCATGTGTTTTAGGCAAATGTGGAAATGGTGGTCGCGTGATGAGGGAGTTATTAGCAGGACAGTAGGGAATAAGACTTGTAACGGGGAGGGTAACATTTGCATGCTTAAGATATGCTTGTGTACAGCTCAAATTTGAATAGGAGTAGTAATTACCTCAAAAATATACGTGAGTAGTTGCAATGTTTATAGAACATAGAGTGAATCATCAGTACGTGTTACAAAATCCGCAGTTACAATTGCCTGCCCTATTCCAGTGCTAGTAATAGCTGTTCAGTTACCAAAGCACAGCTGAAAAATAACAAGTGATGCAGCAAGAGAAAATCTGGTTGGATTTTGCCTTCTCTAATAACCAGATAACTCATCTACTGCATGGATGTTTCAGGTGTGGCAAAAAGATAACTATTTAATAACTTAAAATAGTATAATTCAAACAAAATCTGCATGGTCAAGTTTGTGTCCACTGCTTACCCTATTGATTAGACCTACCTGTGAGTGTTTACACACAGCAGAGTACAGCAGAGGCCAGTCCTAGCCTCTTTGCACAGATAGGAGTTAATTTTAAAGCACAATATGATGCCAATGGTGCTGCAGTAGCTACTAACAATACAGTAACGATGAAATAATATAGAAACAGGGAGCTGAACGTTTGACTATCCAATTTCATGTCTAGTCTTATTGAAGATGTCTATGCATGTGTTATATTGGTGTGGGTATCCATGCACGGCAAGAGTGTGAATCATGTGCTACAGACTAAATTTTCATCAGTAAACCTGTTTGCACTGCTAGCACTTAAGTATCCTGTCTGTGATATTTTTGCATACAAACCATTAGGTTTATTTTCATCCTGCTCAAAACAGGATATAGCCTTCACTTCACTCCCTCCTGAAGTCAACTGAAAGCCTTCCTTTAATGGGATGGTTCCAACCACAGTGATGTGCTATCAGCAGCCGTATTTATCCTGCTGAGGAGGAACGATGAGTCTTCTCATCCAAAAGTGCCACTTCAAGCTATATTATTTAAGCTTCAATTTCCTTAAAGCTATTTAAATGGTTTTCCTCTAACTCATATTACAATCTCATTTAGTGCCAACTAGATGTTTTAGGGATTTCAGAAAAGAAACAAGGTTGAATAAAAGTTGAAACTTAGTTCTCTCCAGGCAATGAAGAGTGAAAACGTACTGAGAGTATCACTAGATGCTTGCACTGCTGTTATAACTGTTTTCTGTGGATAAACTGGGCATTTGGACTCTTCAGGTAGTTAAACCAGCACCTTCTCTTACTTCAGCCACATGCAAATTGCTTATAAAAGGAATTCTTAAAGTTGAAACAAACTTAACCACTCCAGAGTCTTCCCATGTTCAAAGCATCACATATGGATGTTGGCTGCATTTTCCTCTCTTGAATGACTTAACCATTTTTCAAGGGCAGTGTGTGGCAGGGAGTGATATAGCAAATGATTGAAAGTCACTGAAAGTAACTGCAAGCATTCAGCTTGATCTTGCTTATGAAAAAAATAACCAAAGCTTTGTAGCACAAGACTGGAATTCTAGAAGACAATTTACTGGATATGGGTTTGGAGCTTTCAGGCTTGATATGAAAAATGTGGGATTTCTTAAGCTTTTTTCTGATTATATTTAAAGACTTTAATCATTAGCAAGACTGATGAGCAACACTTATACTGAGAGCCCATAAGGTCACCTTGAAATTGAATAAAAGATAACGGTGTTAGCAAATTATTCTCTGATCTTAACAACAAAAAACAAATTTTTGGAAGATGGTAGAGGAGAGACATGACATCCAAAAGATGTCACAAACTTTAGTTCTGGCGAAGCCTTGCGTAGGAAAAGATACTAGAGAATTCCTCCAATAAAATATCCTTGCAAGGCCTACCTAGTTTGCAAGAAAGAGGATCTACTGACAGTTGAAAACTTGGAACTGAATTTAAGCCACAACAGAATCCCTTATCATCCCAAACCAAATTCATTTGTAATATTAATTCACATTCACAGCAAAATGAGCTGAAGTTAATATATTTTTTTCTTGTTATGCCTGTCTATTGATTAATCTGTCAAGCTGCAGACTCGTGCTCACTTAATTACTCTTTCTGGCCCTGTGTCTCTTGGGTTCTGTTCTGCACAGCGACCCAGTCTCAGCCGGAAGGATGAGGGTTGCTCCCTGTAGCATAAACACGGCACCGCATCCTGCACCGCTGCTGTCATGGGTGTGTTTTGTGCTGCTGTAGAGAAATGAGGCTGCTGGGGAGCTGGAGATGCTGCGTTGCTTCCCTGTGCAGTGTAGAAAGCGGTTAGGTATCCAGCAGCTTAAACTGGGGCAGTGTGGGAGAAAGCATGTTGTGGAATACGCCTTTACTTAAGAATTTTCACACCAGCAAGACTGGAAAGCCTCTAAAAAGGCTTTCTGGAGTTAGGGAGCTACAAGGTATGCAGGGAGGATGAGGAGGTAGAACGACAGTGCTTTACTCAGCTGAAATTTGCTTAAATGTTGGGTTAATGCCTTTGCAGGGCAAAGCAAAATGTCATACAGAAAATGCTAATTTAGATCCAGAAACCAGGAACTCATTAGCCAGTGTACAATGCCACACTTGTATGTTAAATTTCTGGTTGCAGAGTTGGTTTTGTGCTATCTATCTGTCTGTTTGGACTGGACCCAAAGTAATTCCATACAAAAAAAATGGCACATGGACAACTTCCTTCAGCTTCAGTTTGGTGGCGATGGGGGGAAATTATTTGGATTAGAGAAGGAGCAACTGTATAAATGGCTCGGCGGTCTGGAACGCGCCTGCCGACGCTCTCGCATGCAGCAGGATTGTATGGCTGTCAAAGCTCCTGAATTTCAAGAGAAGCAGAATGAGGCGTAGGCTGCAGCTGTAATCTGTGCCTGGTAGCATGTGCGTCCTCTCCCATGAGTCACACTTCAGAAAACATTGGATTTCGTTTAGCTTCTTGGTATGTGGCTTTTTAAAATATATATATATATATGCATATTATTTTTTTCCTTTGGGCTGTGACCTAATACATCTTTCCCTCTTCATTTCTCCTTCTGTTGATGAAATCATGTTCGACTTGAGTTGCTAAGACAGAACCTAGGAAATCCACAGTTCCCATCTGATACCATTTGTATGATTAATTTTATGTGGCCCAAGGGTGGCAATCTCTGTTCACCTTATCAAATTCATCATTGATAATGGCCTTGCCTCTCTCCTAGGGTGATATTCACCTTCTTCTAGGCATCGTCTTCCCCTCCTTCTCTTGTTATGTTACAAACACCATTATCTTCTGCTTCTGTGACTTCCTGTGAGTCCTTGTGAGGTTCGCCAAGTCTATGCCCTCCCCTATGTTAGACCATCATAATGAATATTGGATTTACTCTTCACAGTCCTGATTTCCTCTCCTAGTCCTTCCCATTTTGATCAGTTCTACCTGTTTCACGATGCTGCTGTGGCATACTCTACTCATCCAACCTGTCTCTGCTTTTTGGTTCTTCCATTCACCAGAGTTCCCTTGATTTGGTCTCTGTGACACATTACTTGTTTTCAGTTGCTTAGTTCCCAGCTTTAACTATGACATTGCCAATCCATCCCTGCCATGTTCCTGCAAACACTCATTCAACCTCCTGTGACTTCAGTGTTGATCACTACTGCAATTGATTTTTGTGTTTTGTTTTCCTCCTGCCAGAGCTTTTGTGCTTTCTCTCATTTCAAGGTACATCTTGCCAACTGCCAATCCCGATTTGCTTACAGGAATGGCTTTTTTCCAAGAAAACCATTTTGGCAGAAATTTGATGAACCAGCTGACTCCTTTCACCATGGCTTTATTCTCTCTCTTTAATCTTCCCCCTTGCCTCTGAGTGATTGAATTCCATATGCATGAGCCTGTCTCTACAGCTTCAGAAGGACTCTTCAGCCCTTTTCCAGCAGCCATCTTCCCTCTCTGCCCAGCTTTTGTTGATTTCTTCCTATATGGCATAGTACAATGTGCCCATACTTTCTTCTCAGCTTGCCTGTTTGCCCCCCTGCCTTTTTTTTTTTTTTAAAAAAAAATAAAAGGGAAGCTTTCCCCTTTTTCATGGATACAAAAGCTTATGGGCGTCTGTCTTCTTAATTTACCCCAGCCTGTGTCTTTATTTTTTCTTATGCTTTGTCTCAGTCTCTGCTTCTCCTCTGTTTTTTTTTTTCTTAATATTCAAGCAGAGCTGTGCTGATTTATTTCTGTATAGTGTCTCAAAGATATTGCCTTATCCATGACCACAGATAAAACTTAAAACTTGTGCTCTCTCTCTGGTCCCCCTTACTGAGGCACATCTTCCTGCCTGTTGACTGGACTCTGGCTCTGCTCTTTGAATCCTCAGTGTCTGCCTTTCCCTGTCACCTTAGACAAACTCACTGTCCTCAGGGTGTTATTATGTGTCCCTAGTCACTTGCATTTTCACTAGTGAGATTCTAACTTAGGCTTAGCTCCTATCTGCCATTGGGACAGTCTAAAACAAGCATGGTCTTGCTTTTGTACATGGCCTACTACTGAAGTTACCTTGTGTTTTCATAAGCTATTTTGTGTAAGAAAGCTGGGTGAGCAATACCAAATTTGTCACTTTGTTGATGACCAAGCTAATGTGTGCTATCTCATTCTGTGTAATGGAGTCACCTCTTTAAGTTCTGCAGAAGACCAGGAGCAGCAATCCCTTTTTTCTGTGGTTATATTGGAAACTTGCTATGTGAGTCTTAGTTCATGACTGGCCCACCTACAAACTACAGTAGCATATGCTAAGCATTAAAAAGCAACTCAACGAAGCTCTAACCTACGCTACTGTTATCACCCAAGGGGCCTACAGAGCCCTGACGCTGGCACTAACTGGGTGCTGCTTTCCCCTGTTGCTTTGTTCCATTATTTTAAACATTAATCTGATATTTGTACATCCCTAAAGCAGCTGCAGGTGCCACTTCTCCCTGTGCAGCAGCCAGGCTTTTCTGCACACCTGCTAGAGACGCACGGTAAAATTATGGTAATATTTCATTCTTTGTGGAAGTCTAAAGGTCAGTTCTGAAATGACAGCTGAAGGCTTTATGTATTAATGCTGTAGAGGTTTGATGTTTTGCACAAGAAATACTTTCTTTTGATAACTTTTTGATACCACTGACTGGTATAACTTGTACTTTGATACTGCTTGAAGCATGTTGGACATTTCCCAAGCAATAGGGGAAGGTGTGATGTTTTACCCTGTTTCTGCCTTGAGTGTTGCGTCTGTGGTCCTGGACTTAATGCATGTGGTATTTTAGCTACACTGTGCAATGAATATTAACTTATTTGCTGGTTTTGCTATAATTCTTATTATGATATATTGCACAAATATTAATTCATCTTTTTAATGCAGGTGGGACACAAGGCCCCATTTTTTGATAGCCATCAAGCAAGACCCTGTGATTTTTTTTCCTTTGTAAGGCTACAATGCATTGTGTAGTATTTAAATACATGAAACATATACTCCTGATGCTAATTATATGTAAAACTTGGTATTTTTTGGGGTCACAGATAGAATCTTAAGTTGGGTGTCTAAGAAATGAAAACCACAAGCAATAATCATCTGTGAAAAGATGAGTTTAAGATAGTTAATTAACATCACAATTGGCAGCCATGACAGAGGGGAGACTCAGTAGCCCAACCCGACATACAGCTGCTCTCATCATGACACCATCACTTTCATCATTCCTCTGGCTAATAGGATGCACCTTTTTTTAACTGCTGTAACAAACAGGCCAAAAAACACCTCCTTTGCTATGTCCTCTTGTTTGTTTATTAGATCAGTATATGAATATGTAATCAAAATATTTGCTAGAATTTGTGCATATGACTTTAATGTACTTGAAGGTTCATCCTTAATGTCCTTCTAAGATGGCTTATTTCTCTTCATTTTTTAACAAAATAAACTTAATTCTATCATATTATATGGTTATTTGCACAGCTCATCTGCAAAGTTGCAACTCTTACACTCAATGATAAGAGTGAACAGCACCAATAACCAAAAGGTTGTTACTCTGTATGTGGAGAGACAGGGGGAGAGCCAATGGAATACACAAATACTTGCAGGTAGAAAGGGAAAGATCAGGCTCAGGAACTTTGCATTGCATTTGTAGGGAAAGGTGTTCTAGTGAATATAGATTGTAGATTTTGCTTAGGATAAAATCACTTCTTTTCCTTTTCTTCCCTCCTGGCCTTAGCTAGAAATGCCAGACCAATCGCTCTTACTTATCAACTCCTTCATTGAAAGTGTTCTCTATGTTAGTCAAAAATAAAATTTTCAGATCTTTAATTGAGTCCTGGTTCAGTGTGGATGCATAGCATGATTTTAAAGAAAAACGTTCCAATTGCTTCCAATGTGGACAAAACAATTCGTTATTTTCCAAACGCTGTGTTCGGAAAGGCCCTAGACATTTTGACTGAAAATCTTCCCCAAACATTTATTTAGAGCTAGGTATGTGCAGATATTTTCAATGAAAATTGTTTCCCAGGGCCTTAAGCAACTGCAAAGAGCAATATAAATAAGATAGTACTCTTTGTTGTAGAAGGCTGACAACCAACTTTGCATATGAAAGATGTCATTTAAGAGAAAATCATACAATCTTACATATATATATTTTTCTTTGTAAACTTTTAGTTCTTCTCCTTCTTTCAGATTTAATGGTCGTATAAGGAGAATGTAGTAGGATGTCTATGTCCACTGTTTTAACAATAATTTCACATAAGTTACTTTACTATTATATGGTGATTAGTGTCTGCTTATTACAGAATAGAATTATTGCATCCTTGTATGAATGTTTAGGCCTCTCTTTCTGGCTGCTCTTCTGAACTGACTTTCCCATTCCTTGTTAGCCTCATTTCCTCTCACAGCTGTGGCTGCTTAGTAAAGCTCTTGACTTCCTCAGTAAACCTTCTTGGGAGTTTCCTGATAAATACCATATTCCTCCATGTCTCTTCTTTCCTTTAACAGTGCAAACCTGTGAAAATGAGGTTTTGCTAAAGTGCCATCTTTAAATTGCTGGAATTCTCTGTGGACATGTATGGCCACCAGGAGCTCCGATTCATTGGTTTAGCTTTAGCACTTGAAGTCTTAGGTGTGTGCTGTGAATTTGCTAGGTGTGCTTGCATTTGTTTCGCTTCCACACAGGTAAGTGCTCAAATAGCCAGTTCTACTACTTTATAGTTTTCAATGCAATATCCCATTTAAATTACTCCAACTTCTGAGTGTAGATTGCCAAGGAGAAAGAAGCAGTCAGAACAAGTAAGCTGGGAAAAGTGCAGCTTTGGGAGGTTTTTCTCTGGTAATATATATTCTGTAATGCTGGATACTGCATCAAGGAACTGAGATTGCTGGTGACTATATCTAAAATTGCCAGGGAAAATTTCACCCCAGCTCTTTGAAATTCACTTAAATTATATTCTACTGAGGAAAGTTATATGCAGGATCTGGCTTACTGGAATGGCTTTAGTGTAGGGAACCAAGTAAGATTTGACCCCTAAAGCTCAGCCGTGTGCTCAGTTAAGTTAAATAGGAGCCTAAGAGGAGCACTTGCATTTGGGACAGAATACAGTGGTGCCTCTGCAGCAGCAGCCAAACTTCCTGCTGCCACAAGCATCCTGTGTGCCAGGTCTCCGGAGCCACTGCGAATGGAACCTCCCTAGTTTTGTCCTTGGCACCAGCTCCTCCTAATAAAATCTTTGGAAAGGGAATATCTTTCAGGGCAGTTTCTGTAACTCTGCTTTCCTTACTGAAGTGCCAGTAGTTACTGCAGCATGAGAATATTGGGTACATCTTTCCCTAGGGAAGCTGACAGTGTGTGGGGTTGGTTTCCTTGTTTTCACCCCCAGGGAAAAGGCCAAGGAAGCACCGAGACAAGCAGTTAAGGGTCTGTTACTGCCAGGACCCCCATCACCTGGGGAGGCTGCAGTGCTTTGCTGAGGGAACAGTAGCACTGGGCAGGAAAGTAGCAAGAAATCAGGCTACAGAGCGGGAAGGGTCATCGCTAGAACACTCTGAAATGTTTCTGCGCAACAGCGTGTAGATGTTAGAAGGAAACCAGTCAGCCAGTCTGTACAGACTGAGAAAGCAGGCAGGTTTATGTAGTCATAAAGCTGTTCTACACTCCTGTCTGGATAGAAAAGCTTTGGGTCTTAAATGCCTGATCTCCCACAAAGACCAAATCGCACTCGTTAAGGTATTGAGCTTATCAGTCTCGTTCACATGTTCTCCTTCAACTGAACCCCGCTTTGCAGGAGTGGTTTTGGTGGTTGTTGTTTTACTTATTTTGTCATATGTAGTGATAGATATGGAAATACTTTTCACAGTGTATGTGGGAAAACATATTTAAATCATTCTTTCTTATTTTAGTAAACTATTTGTAAGTGATATCATTATCACTTTACAAAGCTATATCGGCACCTCACTGTATTTCTGCTTGAAACGGTGATATTCAAATACCTTAGGAATTCATGCAGTAGGAATGACTAGATGCCAAGAAAATGGAAATTCAGTACTGTGCAACTCTATTGCAAAAACATAGTGTTTATTGTCCCTTCTTTTGTCCATCCTTTGCTGTGGGAAACACAAGAATGGCAAGCGGGGCAGCTGACACGTAACGCGGTGCGGATATGGGTGACACATCCGAATCGCTTCGGAAGCTCTGTGGCACAGAACTGTGCCACAAGGAGTACTCCATAGGGTGTATATGCTCTCTAAAAATGATGGTCCTCCTTGAAAGCCGCTTTCTACCAAACTGCTTGTCACACATTATTGGCCTCAACAACTGCCTATGAGTTTAAAAAAGATCTGCTTGAATGGGCATAAAATCTCCAGATTTGTCATAACTGATATTTTGGAAGGAATAGGTGTTCTCTCGCTTCTTGAAAACATAGCGAGGAGAACAGAGATGATTCCATGCTTCCAGCATTTATTTTTTTTCATCTTTGGTCACTGAGATATGTAGAAAATAGCACGAAGGCTTGTACCAGCAATTTGGTCAATAATGTGAAAATGGAACTTCTGAGAACGAGAACTTAAAGCAAAACTGTTTTAAAATGCTCGGAACATGTCAGAATAAGCACGGTTAATGAAGCTAACTCTAATTTCAGTGTAATAAAATAAGAAGTTAGTCCAATATCTACTGTAGTTATTTCCCTGTACCTGTATGTCCAGGAAGTCTCTCACGGAGAAACAGTTTCCTCCACTCTTAGTTCTCGCTTCCTATGGCCATTGAAAAAAAGCTAATTTTATGAAGTATGGTCCCTCACTTCGTTTTCCTGTCCATATCTTTGATGCAGTGGAATAAATAAGGCAATATTAATTACCATTCTCTTCATATGTATGCTAGTATTTTCATTTTCTGTTGATCTGTTCTTCATGCATTCGCAATATGCTAATGTTCTTCTGAAGTGCAAAGGCAAGTCAGATAAATACAGCTGTTAAGACTTTTTTTTAAGAGTTTTAAGACAGGTAGTACCAATACGTTGCACATTTAGAAAAAAAAAAAAAAAAAAAGACCTCTAGAAGCTGAAGATACCTGAAAAGCTTAGATTGTAAGTCTGTCCATCTATGCAAACTGAGAAGATAGACAAGCACTCCAAAATGTCCTAAGCCACTTCTTGTACTGAGTTGATAATTAGCTTAAAGCAACGGGGCACGAGATTGACAGGGTTCACTTTTGAAATTGGTTACTGTAAGAGGCCTGGCCTGTTCTAGTACAATTGACTTCACCTAGGTGGATTTGGGAGGGATTTATGGGCAGCCATTAGAGCACAGAGATGCAAAGAAGGCAGTGAGGAAGTAGATTTAAAAAGCAACAAGAAAGAAGGGGTGAAATTGAAACGCTGTATTGGAGACTTTCTGAGCAAAATACAAGTGGCTGTTCTGGAAATGTGGGTTTCTTCATAGTGCTCTGGAATCCAGAGGTTTGACAGGGCTGGGGGGACACTGAGACCTCACATGCTGTGCACTGCATAGACTGGTTTTCTGAATGTTCTGCTGCTTTGTAGCTGGAGAGCTATGTGCAGAAGGTTGTAACCAGAGAAGACAAGTAGATTATTGCTGCAAATGATTACAGCATGATGCTGTCCTCTGTACAGTGGTACCAATCCAGACCTATGTCGACTCATGCTGGTAGTCATGAGTTTTATCCATGTCTACACTGGTTCAACTCTCTTAAGCAGAGTTAGAGTGAGGAAGGGATTTAAAGAATCAATAAAACTGGAGAGCTGGAGAGCAAATGATAGCCAGCTCAACTGTTCTGGGCTAATGTCAGAGGAAAATTCAGGAAACAAAAATGTAAAACTCTTGCTTGTTGACTCTGTCCAGTCTCAAATATATCTTTCCTCTGATGTTAACAGATCAACCTTGATCATCTTGTTGATCATTTTTTTATGCTCATACTTCACATTCCCAGACACCTTCACGTATGCACACTGCAAACTGTGCGGATAAGGGCAATATTGCTCTGCCAGAACCCGTCCAATGCCAAGACACTGTTACCTAACTGTAACCTCCAGAGATGGGTATCTGTAGGGACCCCACATCCCAAAGCAGTTGCCTGGACTCTACATTTCCATCTGTACATTACTTAAGCTGTGTTGAAAGGGAGAGCTATGCAGAAGATAGAAGCTTAGATTAGGATAGCCTGATGTAACAAAGATGTAATACATAAATAGCACAAGAATAGCAATATCTGTTGTTAAACAGAGGTGCTGAGATCTTTACATATAGTTCCTCCAGTTAACTGAGGGACAAAATCCTAGATATAGCAGTTATTCCCTACCAACTCTGGAATAGATGTTCTAAGAAAGATGGTTCTTCCTTTAAACCTAAGATGCTAAGAAATTTAAAAGCTGAACTCTAGTCTTTATTTTAACCATCCAGTCCTTTGACAGCACTGCAGCTGATGTAATTATCCTCACCTATATCTGTGAATCCCCTTGAGTCTTTCTACTGTGCAGTATCTCAATTTAAATTGCTTAAATATTAGCTAAAACTATTATTTGCTGTAATTAACCTCTGCTACAGTGACACCTCTGGGAGGGTAAAGCAGGATATCACTGATAATGACTTTTAGCATAGTAGGAAAACAGTTGAAATTTTCAGCAATGAAAAAAGCACATCCTAGAAAAGATGTACTAAGAAATGCATGTGCACTAATACTGTGTTTAGTTGGCTAAAACTTTCACTGAAGGCTCTTTGGACACAATGAAGCAGACAGGGGAAGAGGTGCCAGCGTGGGCCTGCAGACAGTCGATGATGGGCGCTGCGACCATCACCTGAGGAACTGGAAGCCATGAAATCTGTGTTAAGTAGAGCCTTCTGGTTCCCACTGTGCTCAAAGCTTTGTGGGAGCAGCAAGCCCTTCCTAAAAGAGTTAAGCTATTCTCAATCAGTTAGCTGTAATGTTTTTCTTCCCCTCTGTGAGGGGTTGCTGGCTTCTGTAGAGCTCCAACTAGTGTGCTTACCTCCTAATTTAGCAAAGAATTACTACTCTAACTGAAAAGCTGTCAGCCCTTTCTTCAGGTGGCATTTCTTGGGCGTTTTGTTAAAGCACTTAGCTTTAACACAGAATTTTTGCGTTAAAAATGGAGGAAAGGCTTAATAGCAATAGCTTGGTGCTGAAAAGAAGCTTGTTGAAGTTTGTTATGCTGGTATATCACTTTATTCATTAAGCAAGTAGCATGTTCCACAGCACTGTTCTCCAAGGGGAAGGAAGGTACGTTGCCATTTTCTGCCAAGATCAGCAACTATTCTCTTATACAAAACCTTTCACAAAAACCAGGGAGCAAACTTAATCCCCTCCTTTTGCTTCATTATTGTATGTTCAGTGCAAGCAAAATGGTCAGGAAAAGATGAAAGAAAGCGCAGTACGACATGTATCCGAGTACCAGATGTTGATATAAACAGAGGGGGGAAAGTAGCTGTGAGTCTGTCTCCTTGCTACTTGAGGAGAACCAGTCAGAACAGGACTGTGCAGGAAAAGCACTGCCATGAGCTCTTGCCGAGGGAGTAATTGGGACACAGCTCAGCACTGTTTGTTTTCATGTAGGTTTAGATAATAAAACACAGAAGGCTGGAAAGAAAAGGGGATTTGATTTACTATTGTTCAGAAACCACATTTTCTTAGGTCTGCAAGCTTCAGCTGTCCCTGTGTTTTTGCTGGGTTATTAGATTTTTTGCTTTGCTTTATATATTTTTTTTCCATCTGTGTTTTCTGTTTGGGATAATGAAAGGTTGCAAAGTCTAGAATAGGAAAAAGTGAATGGTGTGCAGCAAGAAAACCAAGTCTTATTTCATTCATTTATTTTTTCGGTGTTTGGCAGGTGGAAAGCGGAGATCTAGAGAACTGGATCAGCTGAGAAGGTGGGGGAAGAGAAACCAAGCCAAGTACAGCATCACTGAAAAGATCTTCAGCTTTATCTAGTGGCACTGCCTCAGCAACCAGAAAATACAATCAAAAGACGAGGGCTGAAGCAGGGAAGGTGAAAGGGCGTCTCCTTACCTTTGGACAGAAGGCAGCAAAATAATTATGCAGATCAGAAAAGAATATTTGACCGATGTAGCCAAAGGGTGGGAAAGGGACGTGTCCTTTCATTAACAGGAATGTGCCACAGTTTATACACTGTAAAGGGGAGTGCCATGAAATCTACTGAAAAGACTATTTCTGTGGTTGCATATCTACATGGTTTTGCTCCCCTGCTGGGACTGAATTAGGTGGTACAGGCCCCTTGGACTATCAGGTATTGGATAAAGCTTACTCTTTTTTCTTCCTGTACGAGGCATACCTAGCACGAGAACTGAAAGACACTGCGGGTCTTTTTCAGAAGATACAAAGAAACCGAGAGAATCTCCTGCCTTTCCCTTCTGCACCAGCCTGCTGTACCATGGGATGTAGGCAAAGCTCTGAGGAGAAAGAGGCCGCGCGGCGGTCCCGGAGGATTGACCGCCACCTGCGCTCTGAAAGCCAGCGGCAGCGGAGAGAGATTAAGCTCCTGCTCCTGGGTACCAGCAACTCTGGCAAGAGTACGATAGTAAAGCAGATGAAAATCATCCATAGCGGAGGCTTCAACCTGGAGGCCTGCAAGGAATATAAACCCCTGATCATCTATAACGCTATCGACTCCCTCACGCGGATCATTCGGGCTCTAGCCACCCTCAAGATAGAATTTCACAATCCCGACAGGGCCTACGATGCTGTGCAGCTTTTTGCCCTGACGGGCCCAGCCGAGAGCAAGGGCGAGATTACCCCGGAGCTCCTGGGGGTCATGAAGCGGCTCTGGGCAGACCCCGGCGTGCAGGAGTGTTTCTGCCGCTCCAACGAGTACCACCTGGAGGACAACGCTGCCTACTACCTGAACGACCTCGAAAGGATTGCGGCGCTGGACTACATCCCTACCGTGGAAGATATTCTCCGTTCTCGGGACATGACCACAGGGATTGTAGAAAATAAGTTTACCTTCAAAGAGCTGACTTTCAAAATGGTGGATGTGGGTGGGCAGCGATCGGAGCGCAAAAAGTGGATCCACTGTTTCGAGGGGGTTACAGCAATAATTTTCTGCGTGGAGCTGAGCGGATATGACTTGAAGCTATATGAGGATAACCAAACAGTGAGTGCATCTTCCTTTCTTTTCCTACCTGCCCTTCTTCCTCAAGTAGAAATGTGTTTTATTTATTTATTTTTAATGATTTTTGCTGAATGTTCAGGCTTATGTGGTTAAGCGTCCCCTGCCAGGGGATGCCTGGGATCACAGGGAGGGGTGGTTGGGAGTAGACATCCTGGGGTAAGGGGGTGCTTAATGGGAACATCACGTTTTGGAAGCCCTGGGAAGTCTTGAATTTAAACAGTAACAAGTAACGTTTGAGAAATGAGAAAATGTTTGAAATATTCTTTTTTCCCATGATTTTCAAGCAGGATTTGGGATATTTTGAAACTGGTTTTATATATATATTTAAGTTTTCATACTAATTAAATGTTAAGACTGTTACATAGCTACTTTGCCTTATCCAGTGAAAAACTGTGCCCTGAAAATCAGAGGGTTAATCTTACAGTGCTTCTACTTTTCTTGTCCTCTTGTCCTTAAGCACCTCCAGTTGTTCTACACTTAGGGCTTGTCCGACAGGCTTCTTCGGGTGCTAGAAAACATTGTATCCTTGATCTTTAACGGAGGTTCATTACTAAAGGGTGTTGGGAAAGAGACTTTTCCAACTAAATACTTTTATACGTGCTTGGAATCTAACCAAATGTCAGCAATATTACAGGAGGTAATCTTTCCAGCATGTCTAAAGATTGGATTTGGGGACTTCTTGGGGGAATTGGATTACTAAACACCTTTAGCTGTTGTTGCTAACAGAACTATTTTTTTGTGTGTGTTTGTGTGTAGCAAACATTCCTACATTAGAGTTTTTAGCGTATCCTAAATAGAATTTAGTGTACTGAATACTCAAGAGCTCTAATCTCTGTGATAAAATGGACTTCAAATGCCTGTTTGAATGTGATGCCACTCTGAAGTTGCCATTAGCGTTTGCTATATGCAATTTCCCATTTCCCTTTTCCTTGCTTTTTCTTCTTTTCTCCCTACTTTCATCATAAAATAACTTCAGATATATTATCCTAATAAATATAGTATAGATAGTCTGGCCTTTCTTGCTACTGTTTTATATTGGACTTTTATAGTGTTAATATAGCTGAATTTTGTTTTTTTTTTTTAAAAAGGCTTATTAGGGGCTTCTGTATTTTCTAAAGATGCAGAATATCTGATCCTGGTTTTAATAATTACCAGAAGAATTACTGCAGGTTTGCAGAACCCAAAACTTGCATAGCCAAGACCTTACTGAAAGGTATGGCAGTAAAAACAAAAGCTAAACTTCAGCTCCTTCCCTCAAAACCAGCACAAGAATAGAAGATCACTGAAGATAATAGATGTAACTATTCCCTTCAGATACCATGACTAGAAAAGGAGCTGGTTAAGTATGATAATATAAAATCTATTCTAATTATTCATAGAGTTAAATTATTTCAATTTAGTCATACGTCTAACACTTTGAGCATTTTTAGTTGCTAATACATTTTCCTTTTACAAAGATTCTTTTTTTTTCATATTAACAGGGAGCTAAGTGAAAAGTTTGAGGAGTAATTATACGTAAATTTGAACCAAGACTGCAGAATAGTTTCCACAAATATTCGCTCTGACAAGATTGCCTTATACGGCTGAATCTCTTCTATGTGCACTTTCTCTGATTCTTCAAGGAAAAGAATTATATTCTTTCAAGAATGTTCATCTAAGCTGAATTTTGATCAAATACTTCAGAAACACTTCCATTTTGCTTCAGCTACAATATCCAATATGAACTAGTAATTAACATTCTATAGACTGAGATAACAAAGACAATTTTTGTACAGAAACACTTTAGAAATTTGTCTGCAAATAGAAAATAGAAACCTTTCAGTGAATAAAAAGCTATACTGCAGAAGCAAATAAAATACGCAATCTCACATTAAAGAAGTTGGGAAAAAGATTCTCAATAAAATTAAACTAGCAATGCACAATACTGTCTTCAAAGTTCAAACTGTATCTAGCCAAAACTTCATTTAATTCCAGTGCATTTTTGCACTTCCAAAATCCATAACAAGTCAAGCGTACTATTGTGTTTACATCAGGCATTGTACAGGATTACATACCGCTTTTTTCCCTCTGGAATACAAGGAAAGAACAAAACCTGTCCGTAGTGTCATATAATACCTTTTCTGAGAGAAAAACATGCTATCTTCGTGATACAAAATATTTTAAAATGCTTCTGCTTGAGGCCTGCTATTTAAATGTCAGAAAAGTCAAGAGACATTAGGATACTTTGAAAGTAAGTAGGTAATGTAGCCTCAGTTATGTGGTGGTCTGACAGTATCACCCTATCTTTAAAAGCCTAGATCTTAGTCACGGCTCGCACGGTCGAGGAGGGCCCGCTGCCTGCCCCGGCAGCGTGGTGCATGTCTGGCATCTGTTCAAGTTTCTCTGCGTTAGTAATTTTTGCCTTGCAGAGATACTGCTGGATCCAGCCTAAGTTCATACTCGATTAACTGGTACTGTGTTTCCTCTGTAGCCATGAATGGTAGGCTTAACATGCTCTCGTACCGCAGACAGGCGCACGCTCAATTTGCCTGCAAATCTCCGAGTTCCGGTTACCAAGTGGTGTTCCTGTTCTTTACTAGCGGGTTTGTGTAGAAGTAAGTTGAACTTAAATCATAGATAAATGGAGACATCTTTTGTGCAGACAACTTTTTGTTCCTTTTGATCCCAAGAAAAAAAGTCCTGTTTAGTTTGATAATCACAGTAATGTTTAGACTAGCAGACTGGTATCAATATCCTTTGATGTTACTGCAGTATGAAAGTTAAAAGGGAAGGATTCCTCAGGATTGTAACAGGGCTGATTTGCAGCTGAACTAGTGAAGACATTTTGATATGGGAAAACAATTAATTATTAGCACTAATTGGATAATCGGAAGGCATGAAACCTAATGTATGGTGGTGTTACACATGTCGTAGTGTATTATACATACGCATATATAATACTTAATATTTCCCTTATTTTTCTATTTATATAGTGACTTTTACAGCTTATCCACTGCCCTTCCACTTTCATCTGTGTACGAGAGGAACGAATTCCTGGTTTTGCACATGAACTTGTTTCATGCTCAGACACTATTAGTGTCTTCCTATTGTAATAGGAACCAATTTTTCTTGTTTTGGTAACCTCTCCTTGATATGAGAGAAACAATGTCTATATTTTTTTTTCTCTTCGTTTTCACAGACATTAAGAAGAGCATTTCTTATTTAAGTCTAGGCTATGACTGGGAAATTATTGGTTTCTTGCAGTTCTTCAGACTTTTCCTGCCTTTTTCTTCAGACTTCAAAATCAAATAGTAGTAGTCTATGGGCAGAAAAATCAATATACTCTGAAAAACCCTTATAGATGATGATTTAGATTCCAGCCTCTAGAAAAAATTAAGTGTCTTCCCAAGTGATGTTCAAGCCCATTTTTACCTAACATTAACAGGCTGGACTATGGCTGCATCACAGTGAAAGGCTGGATCATAATCTCCTCTGATCTGTTTTTAACAGATTTTTACCATGGACGTTTTCCTCTATCAGGAAACGTCTCTGAACGTTTCTGAATCTTCAGTTCCAGAACATTTTATATATTCTTTTTGCCTCGTTTGTAATAAATATAGCCTTATCTTTCCATCCCCACAGCTAGTATGACTCAACTAGCTAACAGCTGCATCACTTGACACAGATGCAAACTAGGTTTGTGCACTACCTTTCCAAGGCTCTTGACAAGATTTTTATTTCTGACCAAACTTCTGAGAATATTGCCTTATTATTATTATTATTTTAAAACCACGACGATTTTATATCAAACAAATCACTTGTCTTAATTTCCCAAGACCTCTGCAGTCTGGTTGACCATTCTATCTTTCATTCTATATTAAGAAGTCATCTCTGGGCTTCAGTAAGCCTTGCCTCAATCATCTGCTTGTTAAAATTTTTGTGATGCAGGAGATGCATGTGCAGAACTTGTTTGTCTTTAATAGTTCTATTTTATTCATATATATATATATATATGTAAATAAATCAAAATTCCCTGCTTAAACCTGACTTAAGGTTTGGTTCATTTAAATTTTCTTTCTTAAAGCAATTGCAAGTGAGTGAATAACTGAAGGATTAGGCTTTTGTAAGGCTGCACTTTGAATATAGCATCTTCTTCAAAGTAAGACACAGAAGAGAGATGACAAAACACTGCAGCAAACAGTTCAGACTGTAGTAGGCCTTGTGGAAAACAAGTCTTTTGGTTCATGATGCAGCCTTTATATTGTTTAGTCTTTATATTATTTAGCTGTACCTTACTTGGAAAGCCCTGTCAGTGAGCAGCTGTATGAAAGCCAGTTTCTTCCAGGATTATTTTTACTTTTTAATTTAAGCATAGAATTATGTTAGCCTTTCCCCCTTTCTTCCCTGAGATAAAATTCTCTAGGACCTTGCTTGCTTTTCTTAATGCTTCGTTTTTTTTGAGCATACACTAAATTAAAACTCCTTTCAGGCATGCAGCTCTTCTCCCACAATACTAATAATAGCTGTGAGGACTGGAGAAACTGTGATTACACAGAATTCATAGCCTTATTAGCACTTACTACTAACAGTGGTAAAAATCCACGCTAGCAAACACTGTTCTAGGTGAAATATCTTTCTAACAAGCTTGGTCCCTTGGGAACCTAAGAAAAAAATTGACCTAAACCATTTAGGTGTTCTCATTTTTGTAAAGCATTTGCATTTCAGGATATTTCAGTGTGATCTTTGCGTGGGAGCAAAGCCTAGATGACTTCAGTGTTCACGTGTGTAATCTCCCAGCACTGAGATTGGAATTCTAGCCTGGCCTTTTTTTCACTTTAGAAAGCAATATACATTATTCTTTACAAAAGTTTAAAAGGATATAATAATTATATAATGATATATCACAGTCCCAGGCAATTAACCTTGCTGAATATGTGTATATCTAAGTGTAGGATTGGTGTGGCCAGGGGCGAAAACAGTGGTCTGATTGCTTGATGGATAAAGGATTTTCTGAGGCCAACCAATATGGGGAAAATATAGGATGAGTTAATTGCATCAGTATTTTGAATTGGGTTTAGAAGATATAGGAATACAAAGGGTGAGATGGTCACCTGTGGAAGATAAAGAGCTGTGAGGAAATAGGGGCCATCTGGATAAGATTAGGAAGGTTGTTGAAAATACCCACACTCTTGGCTGAGAAGGAGCTGCTGGGTTGTCTCTGCTCCTCTGTCTCCCCACACCTAAGCATACGCCTTTTAAAGTAAATAATGGAAATCCTTTGCAAATGAAATCCTTCTTTTTCTTATCACAAGTCTAAGGATCATTACACTGTTCACCTTAATATTTTTCATAAGGATGTCTGCATCCAGAATACTGGGCAACAATTTTCAATGGTTTAGGCTTCTTGCAGCATGCTGATCTGAACTTCATTTTCCATGCAGCTGCTAATAGTAATTTTAGACTAACTGTTCTGACTCTACATTTACAGAATTTAACTCTTTTAATTGTTTAAAAAATCATAAATACAATAATGCATTGCACTGCAATATAAAAAGTGAAAACTACCTGTTCTTATGACATACTTTGATGAGGAAGGCAATATCTGACTGTTAAAATGTAAAAAGTTTTGCTGTGAAGTTTTTCTATTTGTTTTATTTATTTTTATTTAATTCTATTTAATAATCAGTCAAATTTGGGGGTAGCCAGTAGGGTAGAGTGAGGGTGTGTGTGTATACATACATACATAAATATATACATATATATATATAAGATCCCAGTCAAGCACTTGGAGGATTTTACATCACTGTAATACCAGTGTAGCACATCTAACTTTGTTTCCACCTGCAGACACTTTTTAATGTTCCAAAAAATATAACATTTCAAGCTATTTTGATCATCTGATAAGGAAACTTGCCTACATATATCTAGCAATTTATACGCTAATACTAGTTACTGAGTAGATAAATGGGTATAGCAACTACTTTCCTAACTGAGTATTTCTATCTGTTTTAACATGCTGAAGTGTAATAGAAAAGTATATATATATATATAAAAAAGAATAAAATAGTTCACAAATATTAATGTTAAATAGCACTTATACAATTTGCCTCTACCATCACTGCACTGTAAAAGTACTTCAAATGATAATTATCTTTTCATTTGTTTAAGGTTTATCTGTAGCCTTTTAACTTTAGCATAATTAGTATAATTTAAATCTGGTATGATAAGCACAAGATCATGATTTTACTTAGGATGATAATAAAACATTAGACTGATAGATAAAAGTGATTACTAAACAGCAAATGCAATCTGCATCCTTGGATAAGCTGCTTTCCCAAAAGGAATTTGAACCTGGGAGCTAAACTTGCCAACATGGATGAGCCTGACAGAGAAAGGTAGTTGAGCTGGGCTAAGGAGCGGGCAAACGGGACCAAAGCAACCCGGGGTGGGATGTGAAAAATTACGGCTGGGGCAGAGACGGGGCAGGGTCACTCCATGTAGTCCATGTAGTCTGGTTCTGTGTAAGTGTAAATCCGCATCTGTGGCGGAGGTTAGCAACTTAAGTGTACTGAATACCAGATATTTAAAATTGCAGCACGAACTGACTGGTACCAGAGGACTGCCCATCACACTGCATACTGAGGGAAACAGAAATTTTAATTCTGTGAATTTTGCAGCAAGCAACTGCACTTGTGAAAGTTAATTTTGAATTAATTCAGCGATAATTGAACTAAACAAACTAAAAACAGCTCCTAGGAATATAATAATCTTTCATCAAATAAAATGAAGCTGGTTAGTAAAACCAGTTTGTTCAATGTAATGTGAGTAATAGAAGGAAGTTTGGGTCTACATCCACAATATTTATAGGTGACCCAGTTCATGGTGTTGCAGTTGGAAGGAGAGAGAGACATAAAGATTTACGGGGATAAATTTGACATTTGGAGACAATACTAAATATTTCAATAAAAACTGACCATTCCTAGGTCGCAAAGTAGTGGTGTCATCTGATACATCTGGACTTACAGGAAAGCCAAAGCCATGGTCGAGCAGGAATCACTGCTCTTCTGTATCTGCGTTAGGCACAAGCAGATGGGCAGAGGAGTTGATTGCATAAACTGGAGAGCACCTAATGGTAAGACTACATTTAATGCATAATAGAATTAAGGAAAAGAAATAGTTATTTGGAAAACAGATCTACCAACATTTAGAACAAGGTGTTGTTTGATAATAGGTACAAGCAAATAAATCACTGTATCTTAACTGATTTCAAGTCTTCTTGTCACTTAATCTTTCTTGCATAAAATAGAAAGATTTTATTCTTTGAAGTGACAGCTGGTTTGTCAAATATTATAATATCACACCTGTATTATTCAGATGTTATCATAAAAGGAGAACATGATCAAGAATATAAGACATCACATAAGGGAGAATATAAAGAAGGATTTTCTTCTGTTAAACTATATTTGCAAATATATGCACTGGAATGAACTCACTTGATCAATATTGACTAATTTGGCAGCAGTCAAGCACAAATCAAGATAATAAATTAATACACTGCAAAGAGTTGTGTATCAAGTTCTTGTTTTCAGATGATTTACACAGTTCTTTAGGACAAGAGAGTCATGTTTTATTATGTGAGCAGTAAGAGATTAGAGATATCTCTAATTTTCAGCTCTTGCTTTTATGCCCTGTGTTTTTTATTTGAATACAGAAGTAATTACAGCGTAGCCAGTCCACCATTTTGCATTAGCTAAAAATAATGGTATGTAATGCTGAGAACACTTTAAGTACGTGTCATTTTTCTGGCAGAAAAACAACTCTTATGGGAAGTTTATTTCTGTGAAGACAGTGAAGTTGGATACTTCAATTTCTTACTGGCTGGC
Source organism: Tinamus guttatus (assembly GCF_059628265.1). NCBI lineage: Eukaryota > Metazoa > Chordata > Aves > Tinamiformes > Tinamidae > Tinamus > Tinamus guttatus. Next base: position 5,157,063 of record NW_028288993.1, on the reverse strand, counting down.
AGTCCTAAGGGTGGATATACTGGAAAGAGACGTGGGCAGCTATAAAAGCCTGGTCTACGAAGATATCAACTTGGTGTTCAACAGTGGCCAAAAACAATGTGAGGATATGACTAGGGACAAATCAGAAAATTGTATAAAATCCAAAATACAGGCAGTTTGCCGGTTTTGGGAATGCTCTATGAATTCTTGGAAATAGTTCTCCTATTTCCAGGAAAATATATTAGAGTGGTTGACAAGCATGACCTGCAGTACAGTACATTTTCTATGCAAGAAACAACTAATAGGGCAGGACTCTTGTGCCTATAAAAGACGTTCAAAGGAAAGCAGTATGATGGCCTTACAAAGTCATGACCAGCATAGAGAAAACTAGTGTTTTATCATTATCCACTATCTCTTTCAAAAACGAGGGATATTGAATGATATTATTAGGTAAGATGTTCAGAACAAGATAAAAGATGTGCAATTTCACACAATATAGAATGCAACTGTGGAACTTGCTTATGCTTGAGGATGTTGTGGGTGCCCAAACTCTGCACTACTATAAAAAGCAATAGAAAAAACCATCAAGACAAGAGGTGTAATGCTTTTTCCTCAGTTACTGAGTTTAGCTCTTGAGATGCTGGGAGAAAATACTAAGGAAATACTTGTTTCACTTCCCCCCCCCCCCAAATTATCTGTTTTAGCCTAAGAAATGGGATTCTCAGTTAGATGGGCCTTTGTCAAAGGATGTTTCTTCTCTTCTGTGATGGATGAGGCAATACACGCATGTGCTATAGATTTCTTTTTTTTTTTTTTTTTGGGTTGTGTGCTGCCAAGACTAAATACTGAAGCCTGTGATTTGGGATAGGTTCCTCAGGATCAAAATGTATTTTTAAAGCTATTAATAGGCTCAGTTAAATTTTGAACCTGTCACCCAGTGACAGTGTCCCTTGATTATGCGTCAAAATTAGCAGACGATGAATAACTCCTCTACTCTAATTAAATCACTTCTTTAACTTCTGTCACTAATTCCATTAACTATTTGATCTGAATGTTGTCCCTAATTTCCACAATTAAACTGTTTGAAACAGCTTACTTGAGTCACTCTATATACATCTCATTATTTACTCATTGATCATATTTTAATTTCCTAATAGGAACCAGCATCTAAAGATTATCATGGGTAAGAAGAAATGATTGATAATAGTCTAGTCTAATTTAGCACAAAATCTGTGTAATAGAAATGGTATCTCTAGAAGCAAGAATGACTTGTGTTACCCATTCAATTTTGGGGAGAAAACATATGACCAAGCAGATTTTAGAGTCTAGCAGGATGCTATGTTGTAGGTTTGGTGTTGCTTATTTTGGGATAGCCTGGCCCTGAGCGTTTTTGTTCAGTTTCTCAGCTTTATGTTCTCTTCTTTTGCCGTTTCCCTGGCAACAGGGCCGGCAGAGCGTCGGCTCAGTCGCCAGCGAGCTGTGCTGCGGCGGTGTCCTGCCGACGCCAGCGGTGTTTCTAGCAAGCCCAGCTTTCTCACAGCACTGAGACTGCAGGCAGAGCTTCCTCCCATTAATGCTACACCAAAGGCAGCTGGGAGTTGCAGTGCAGTGATTTTATTTTATCTTTTGCTGTAGTGGCCTGATAATGTTGGCCGGGGATGTCAGTGGATTTGTCAAAGCTGACTAAGTGTATAGTGCCTTTCTCTGTTAGGTAGAGCCCAATAGCACAAATTCTCCTGGCAGTGGGACAGAAAGGGGTGGCTCTAATGGCACTTTGCATTTTGCCCTTACTGTTCTTTGTAGGTCAAATGAAAGCAGTAATTGGAAGAAAAAAAAATCAACAACAACAATGGGAAAAACATCATAAAGTTTTAGAAATTAAAAATGTGAGAGGTTAATATAGGAGGTGAGATATACGGGGGGGAAAAAATCGAAGTCTGGCAAAACTAAATGCTGTGCAGCTCTGTTTAGAATGTCCTCAAGGCTGCGTGCTGCTATGGGTATTGCTGCTATCCTGAAATCCACACTAAGACTTCAAATGTTTTTCTATTTCACAAATTCCCAAGAAGAAAATTTGTTCCAAGAATTCCAGGAACAATTAGCTGTATTCTTTCTTTTTTTGTTTTCTTCTTTTTTTTTTTTTTTTACAGATATATTAGAAATAAGTATAAGCAAGAGCTGCATGTTAGCAGTCATGCAAGGTATATGAGCAGATGACGAAAATATTTTTATACCCTCATATATGTAGTTTAATATTTGAAGTCTGTTTGCTAGTGAATGAGAGAAATTATAGAGTTCAGCAGATAGAACGAAATCAGCATCTGCAACACAAATAAGTCATTTTTTCAAGTAACAAAGTCAATGAGAATATTATAACTGATTTTCATATGAGCAGAACCAGACTCCAGATTTTAATTGTGTACTTTGCTTTCATGAAATTAATACTTCGGTACTTCTGTGTTCTTTGCACTCATCATTTACTGTGAGGAAATTGCTAGTTGTTATACTATTATGAGTAGTACTCATTTTCCTTATTAATCCTGCGCATTCTCAATTGTTTTTTTATTGTTAAATATATCCTGGATAGCATCTTGCTTTGGTGTCTTTGTTTTCTGATTCATCAAGTTGACTTTCCTACTTGGGAACCAGTTTTATAAGAAATCTGTTTTTCTTTTGGATAACAAGCAGTATCTCATAGTAATTGATCTGTTCTCAGCTGTTTAAGAGCTTTTAAAGTGCATGAGAAAATGCAGTAATGTGGAAAAGATTGGGAACAGGCCTAATACAGGATATGGGTTTGTGCGTTCACTGATTAAGTGACATGGATGATGCTGTCAGTTAGAACCGTGTGACTTGTCAATCTGTTCTGCTGCCTGCCTATTCATAAAGAATAATGAAAAATAATGTTGCAAATTAATGCCTTGGGAGCTTTTCCTACCATAAGCCCTTAAGACTTCCTACTGTTTTACTTGATTTCTAGCTAAAATAGTGCTCATAGTGTAAAAAAAAAAAAAAAAAAAAAAGGGGGGGGGAATTAATTTAGAACAATTAATTAATCTAAAACCGATTATGAAAGAACAGTAATTTGCTGTAAATAGTCTATATTTCTGCACAGTATTTTTGCTGGAAAATTGGGCATAGCCTTAAGAAAATCCTTCCAGAATCTGTTTGTCAGCTAAGTGTTACAAATCCGATACAAAGTTCTACTTTTTCTAACTTTATCAGTATCATAAAGGTTCAAGATATATTTTACAACATGCATCTTCCAATTCTCTTTCATTGTTGATTTTTTTAATAAGTGATTAACTTAATAAAAATATTACTTTGGCTATATTCCAGTATTAAATGCTTACCCAAGTGAAAGTCATAACCAAAAGCATTAGTCTGTCATAACGTACTTAAGGATGTTATCAGAGATAAAAGAGTTCAGGAAAATGATGCACTGTGTGGCTGGAGACTGAATACCTTGTCTGTAACATCAGCATTATTTGTATAGCACTATTTGAGTTGATGTAGACGAATTAGGGATCCTGCCAAAAGTGTATCAGCCATGCAGAAGTAGAAGGTCAAGTAAGGAAAAGCAGTTAAGTAAAGAGAAGGCAGGACATAAGATAAAATCTTGGCTCACTGAAATGAAAATGCCTTGAACTTGTAGGTTATCCATAGGCAGCTAATATTGTTCCACTGTTTATTGCTCTGTATCTGAACTCTTTGTTCATCCATAAAACCTTTTCTACAAGAATCATGTTTCTTCCTTCACTTTTCCCCATTTCTTAAATTATTATTTATTAGTTTAAAGTTAGGTGACATAAGTTAGTATTTGAACCATTGCATCAAAGGCAGGAAGATTCATAGATGGTCAGTGATTAACAGTTACACAGTTCATTTCTGCTCTGGGAGTTCTGCCCCGTTTATTTGCTTGCCTTTTGTTTTCCTCCACAGTTGACAACATGTAGCTTCTCTTGAAGGTAACTCTGAGTAGGAGACTTACTGTGAGTCAGAGATTTAGTTAATAACTATTCTCAATACGGAGTGTATGAGCACTCTCATTTCAGTAGATTACAGGTTCAACTTAATCTCAAAATTTTACAAAGTTGTGATCCTCTTCACCATAAGCTTTCACTGTTTATCACACACAGAAGATATTAGGACATTTACATTATGAACTAATCAATTCTGAAATGGTTTCACAAATTCTTTTTTATTCTACTCCTACTCTGTTACGAAGATGAACAAGATTTCTCTGAACAATAGGGAAATTATATGATTATCCAAGAGTGCAAGCTCAAATCCAAAGGAAGTAGATCCTGGCAATAAAATGGCCCTGCTGTTCCGGAAGTTGAAGATGTGAAGTCACACCTGTGTCGTCATCTCCACGCAGATGACGATTAGGGCATGTGGTATATTTAGTGATACACATAGGATAGAGTAACAAAGACACAAAGACAACCTTAGTAAAAAGCTGTGAAATATGCCTGGCACCTACACATGCCACTGCCAGAATTAACAATCTAGCTGTTGTCCTGCAATTCCCTCGTTTACTCAAAGTATCTTATCTGCAATAGTTGTTTCATGTCCTGCTGTTCTGCCTGTCATCGCAATTGATTTAACTTCAGGTTGCTAAACAGAATAACGCTGGCCATGTAAAATTAAATCATTCATGTTAACTCTGGTTGTTCACCAGACTTATATGAAAACCTTGATGTTCCAACTGATGAGGTCCTCTCAATTCAGAGCTGGTTTTTATGTTACAGTTTTCTGGTACAGGGCCTAGTTCCTATTTTATAATTTTTATTCATAATTTTATGTATAGTATGTAATGTTATATGACAAAGTATTATTTTTGAGTTTGAATTATTAAATCTAATTCCACAAGAAAGATGCCATCAAAATTGCTTACCTACACTGACTATACAAGAATACTTTGAATTTCTCTGAATTATGATGTATCTCTTCTTATTACAGAATTTTCATCTCAACTGCTTTTTCTTGATTGTTCTATCATCTTGTGTCAATGGCTTAATCTTCTGGCTCTGTCTCACCTCTCTCAGCTCCAGATGTTTATAGCTTATAAAAAAAAATCTTCCCGAAAGAGACATTTATTCAAACACTTTTTGCATTGTAAAAATGTCTCAAGGTGTTGGTTACATGCAGAGCTGAGATAATAGGTTTTGCAGAGTGGGATATTGTCTTATTTTTGAATATATTCCAGAAAAGGATTTATTGGTAAACTTGCCAAAACCCATGCTGATTTATAAGTAAAGATTAATAGACATTCTGACAGCTCTTATATGCAGTGGTCATCGGCCTTGGTCTTTGTCAGTTTTATGAGAGGAACTTCAAAAAACAAGCCAATACAATATTTTTGCCTTTCTGTTTTTTGACATATTGAAAGATTTAATTTATTGTATTTTAAAAATATTAGTGATCTTGGAAAAATAAGGGCACTAAGTCTCTACATAGTTAAAATTTTAATAGAGTCTAAACCATATTTATTTAATATTTTGTATATTTTTACAAGTGCCTTCAGTTATTCATATTTTTATGTGCCTTTATGAGTGCCTTTAGTTATTCATATTACACACTGTGCTTCATTTTACTCAAGGGTCAAAATACTACAGGGGAGTCTGCCCATGCAGTGGCTACTTAAGGGCTGGAGCTTAATTTTCTAATCAGAAAAAGTGACTCCCTAGGATATAAATGCTCGTTCATTCGATTAGAATCATTTCAGTAATACTTGGTATTCAGTTCTCTTTGTAATGAAGAAGATAACCAAACTAGTTACTTTGAGTAAGACTCATGAATAAAAATACAGGTATTTCCTGTTTCCAATTATGTTTTATATGATTAAAAGAATGTTAAGATTGTATGGTTGTTTTAAAACATTAAATTTACTCAAAAGAATCTTTTTACAGCTATGAGGGTGTTAAAATTTAACAGAAATTTGTATTGGATGATGTATTTGCAGGGAGAGAAATGTGAATCTTTATACAGGTGAGATTTTAAAGTTTATTTAGGTGATTTGGAGTTATGATTTTTTTTTTCTATTGCAAAAAAATATTTTGCAATGTTCTAAAACGATATTTTTATTTATATCTTAAAGGGCCTTAAATGTTCTCGTGTTTAGAGGAAACCACATCTAGTTTTTAAATAAAAGCCTTCAGTGGGTGCCATGAAAAGCTGGCATGCAGGCTATTTCTTCACTATACATATATATATATATATTTTTTTTTCTGAAGTATAGAGAAACCCTGTTGGTTGTTTGGATGGAAGAGAGGAAAGCTGGAATATTTGTTTTGCTGTGTTCTTTGCTGACTGTTTCCATTATATAGGTATCACATAGTATCCACGAACATAGTGGAGACCTGATCTTAATCTCGTGGTAGTGCTTTGGCAGCCAGTCAAATCTAGAGTTTCACACCTTCTCTTTACCTTTTTTCCCATGTTCTTCCCTCTCAGCCTCCAAAATTATCTTTTTTTTGTTTTTCGCCCCTCCTGCCGTAGCTGGGTAAATTTTCTCTCAGGCACAGAGTGATCCCACAGGCCAATGTGATGGAGATGTAACGGCTGGGACAGGACGGGTCCTTTTGCAGCCTCACTGGCAAGGTCGGGTTATCGGGGTGCTAGAGCCTAATCCTGTGACATTATAACCTGTCACTTGTCAGCGAGCGACCTCACATGAAACATATGTCCACAGTACTTTTCCAGTAGCCTTGCAGTGCAAGATTAATTTTTATCATACCATAAAAATAAGGGTGTTGCATCAAAGCCATGGGCCCTTGATAAGGAGCAGCCATGATCTGAATCAGGCATGTATCTATATTTCCATATCCAATCCGTCCGATGGGGATGAATTTCATCTCCAAAGATATAAACTAAGGTACAGTATCACATGGTAGAGAGAAAAAGAGGAAAATGCAGCACAAATCTAACAAAAATTGGTTAAATAGTAAATGTAAATACTGAGTTTTGAATGGGAAATACAAGGAAATAGAATACAAGGAAATAAAATACAAGGAAATACAGGAGGTAGGGTTGTTTCTTGGGGTGTTTAGATGTAGGTTATTAGGTTAATATGTCTCTGCAATTCTAGAAGGAAATGGTATATAAAGTTAATAGCAAAAAATGAATGGTACTCTACAGTGGAAAATAACTATTCTGTCTTTTCTAAGTCAAGTTGAGAAATTTCATTTTATAAAAATATTAGAGGTTTAAATGATATTTTCACCTTCAGCCTGCTATCATGTTTAAACAGCTCTTGCTGTTTCAAGTTGCAGTCAAGAGCTATTACTACCCTGGGTGTAATTATACCTTTCGTCTACTAGCAGGAGGGGGAAACTGGAGGTGACTCTTTGTATTTCCCAACTGCACAGTCGCAGAACAAGCTGTATACGTCAGCTGCTCTGTACCACTTAATGCAGGAGACGGGTATTTATTTTAGAAAGAGAAAGAAACACCATAAAATTAGCAGAGTAGAACATAGGCACTACTGTTAATTCTCTCCTGACTTTATCTGCTATGTTGGCTGATCAATGGTGTTCAGTGCCCAGACTGACACGGATTCAACAAAACAGCCAGTGTTGCAGCTGCACATTTCTGCTGCAGACTGATTCATAATGGTTGTAAAGTAATCCTTTAATAAATTCTCTTTGGGTGATACTTAGTTAGGTGGAGGTATCCTCACTGAAAAGGAACAAGACTGCTTTTCTAGAATATTACTGCTTCTATGCTAAAGAAAAACAAACTAGAGTAAAAAGGCTGCAGAATCAAAGAAATCTCAACTTGTTCTGAGTATACCAATGCTACTCTGTACTCAGATTATCCAATTCTCCCTTCAAAACCTGAGCATTTGAAATAAATAGAAAAATGCTTTCACAAAAATGTTTATGGAAAGGTGAGGGACATAAGTGCCAAGAGAGCTCAAGGACACCATGTTTTTTGGACACGTGTGCTGCTACTTCTTTAAAAGTAAAAGCAAACAAAAAAGCCCTATGACATCTCAGTCTTGGCAGTGTAGCTGGTGCTACAAAATCAGGAATGTGATCGTAGTTCTAACTAAATAAAGATTGCACAGCTGTCATCCTAAAGCGTATTTCAGATTTAGATGCAAAGGGGTGCTCATCCTGTGAGCTTCACTTCTCTGGAGAAATTAGTGGTCTTCCCTAAGATGTGAAATGGAAAAAGTAGGAGTATCTTTTAATGAAGAACACAGGGATGTCCCTATGCTCCTGTCACCTCTGGAGACAGATTATGTGACTTTTTGTAAACTACATCTCTGGAATGAAGGATCACAAGGAGAGGTAATGCTTTTTAATAAGATTTTTAAAGCTGAGCAGCGTAAAATAGACATATTACAGATCTTTACAGTGTAGAGTCTACCATGGTATTTGTATAAATGATGGCTTGTGCACAAGGCATTTGCTTCACTTTCTAAACACGTAGAATTTGTTCTACACTAACAACTTATTCAAGATTGTCTAGTGTTCTTACTTTGAGTTAGATGAGCTAAAACTGGATTTATTATAAAACTGTCATAGCTTTTGTTCTGCATGAATTTATTTAATTGTTTAGAAATTCATAAATGTTGCCTGTCATAAGCCTGCATGTCTTCTGATAACTCTGCCCTGCACCTGAAATGGCAGAAAGAGCTTAGAAACTTATAGCTTAGAAAGTCAAAGATAAATGGACATGGTCTGCTTTAGTATTAGCAGACACTGTGTTCGATCTAAGGCAGTAAAATATTACATTTGAAGTGATTATCGGTTTTTAGGAATGTAAATGTCTAAAACAGTGTGTGTGTGACAAATGCCATTATTATTTTATTTTATAGAACTTGAAATGATAGCTTTAACGCAGTGAGTAAAAGATAGTGAGATAAATTATTGATTTTCTGAATACTGCAGGAGTTAAGTAGGAGTTTCAAAACTGCTTATTTGATGCCTTAACAAAATCAAAAAGATTAACATTCTTAGAAAAGTCTGTGATCAAGGTAATCCAGACTTGATGCTTATAAAGATGTGCAATAAAAGTACCACAGCTATTTATCTGCTGACTAATATATATCTCCATGTGTATAGTTGCAACAACTGCAAAACGTAAACGGAGAGAGATCAAAGGTAGAGTTATCAGCTCTAGTTACAACTTGAGGTTGCCTAATATCATTACAATATATTAAACAAAAAACAAAACCAATCCTGTTTCAAACTGTCATGAAGCAGCCAACGCTGAGGAAGGCATGATGGCAGACTCAGAATTTAATGCAGTTTCCTTTTCAACAGTTTTTTCACTGCTGCACAGAACAGATCATTATTATCAGTACTGCATTTCCCAGAGGCAATGGTACCCATTGCTTCCCTGCTATGTGTTGTTTGTGTTGGATAGTATTGCATTAATGCTACAGCGTAAGTGCCTGTGAAATGTGATAATGTTTAGCTTTGCCAGCAAACTAATGCACGAGGGTCCAAAGAGGCCTGATTATTTGTGTGTGCTGCTCATACTGTTCTAAAGTGGGCTCATTTCAGTAGGTTTATCCATTTTTGATACCCAAATTGATCTGTGTGTTTAAAAAAAAAATAGATCTGATGCATTCTGTGCCCAGCTGCTTAGTTGTTGATTCTTTCTGGTTTGTGGGGAGTTTTAAAAAGTATTTGATGTTTTTAGGCTGCATGGAAGATGAAACTCCTATCAAAAACTGCTCCTTGTTAGTTTAGATGGAATAGACTTATATTGGCCAATGGAAAACCAAAGCTCTAGTCTAATATGTGGGAGTTATTCCTTTAATAATTATTGCAAGACCTGGATTTGACAAAGGCACCTGCAAATAATATAGCTATTTATGAAATCTATAGGCAGAAGTTAAGCAGAATGGCTTGTGTTTGAATGAGAGATGTAAGAATTTGTCAAAAAGTGGTAGATAAATAGATATGTATGTGTATACATACATATGCATATACAGCTACGCACACGTTCTTTGCTCATTACCTTTTCGGAAACTGGTAAATTAGATACTGAGTGGGGGTTGCAGTTGCTCAATTCCCCACCCAGCCACAGAGTTGAATCTGTTCCATTGTAGAATGCTATATTAGCTAATACTAGTAAACTAGTAGTCAGAAGTCAATGATATATTGCAGAAAAATGACAAAAATAGATGTCGATTAGGAAACAAATATGACTTTATATTCGATCTCTTCAAAGTCTGCAAAGCAAGCCAAAATTACATGTAGATTTTTTTTAGAACCTGCAGCTAATGGGGAAATGAGAAAGAAAAGCAAACCTCTGTCCTCATATTCTCAATTTAATTTGATAATTAACTATATAATTGAAAAAAAAAGTCAAAATTAAATCACTGAAATATACAACTCACAGAAAAGAAATATGTTTTTAAAGCAATCTAGCCTATCTTTGGCCATACCCTAAACCTGATCTGCCAAAGAGAATGGAATCCTTTCTTTTTAGGTAAGGTGTTTTTTTTTTTTTTCCCCTCCACATTTCTTCCTTTTACTGTCAAACTAGTTCCTGCCTGAGTTTGATTTCCACATTCAATAAAACATACATGCAAAGAGGTATATGTATACCTGTACACATAGGTGCACAGATATAAAACCCTAAAAGATACTGAAGTAGTTTTAAATTCTGAATGAAGGAAATTCTAAAATGAATATGATCATATGATTGGATCTATGTACCAAATTTTCAATAATGTTAATGTACTCATGAAGAATTTTTACTGTGTTTGGTGTGGTGTATGTTATTCTATTTCTAAAAGAATCTCAGATGAATTTTATTGCCACATGGCTGTATTTGCAATAATCTACACACTTCAACAATTATTTACATACACCACAGCACAGCAGCAAGAGTTGTAGCTGGGAGCATTAGTAGATATTTCTTCTAAGAGCACAGATGATGTCATGGAATATTTCTTGAGATGCTGTTAGTGCTAAGGAGGCAGGACTGCTGAGAGGTGATGATAATGACAGTGTCTGTAAGACCCCTGGCCAGTGAGCAGCCTGAAAGCTCTTAAGTCCAGCTGAATGTGCTCAGGCCACCGCCCTAAATCTCCTCTGACCTTGCAGCCAGGAAAGGCCATGGCAGAGGCTCCTGCTTCACCCAGGGCGCTCGCGTGGTGCCCTTGGGTGGGCACAGGGGCTGAATCCCGCAGGCTGCTCCCGCGCGGGGCACCAAGGCGAGCACAGGCCGCAGCAGCCAGGGACAGCGCACGGGCCCCGTTTGTCACCAGTCCTGATCTGTAAACGTGCAATTGCATCCATGACATGAAAAGTTGGTGCATGTAGATTTTGGAGAGTTATCAGTCCAGTATTCAATAGATAGCTCATGCTGCTTCTAGCTGATACAGTATAATTACTAGGACAATTAAATGCACATTTTTAATCAAAGCCTGCTTCTGTTTATTTTTATTAAATATATTTATTTTTACTTGTCTATTTTAAATTGGAAGATCTAAAATGCTCTTAATGTGACTTCTATGGGTCTGCTCAGACATCAAGTTTATAAGATTTTTTTTTTCCACTATAAAAAGGGTAGATTTTACTTTAGGTTTAAAATATCAATATACTACTGTTGATAGCAACCCAAGGATTTGTTTCAAGAGACAGTCTATTATAATAAAAAAGACATTTTAGCTAAAATGTCTAACCATGTGATCATTAGTACAGCATGTGCGTCTGTAGCAGGTTTAAATTATTCCCTTGAGAAAGATTTCTACTTTTAATGGAAAAATCTTAGCAGAATTTTTTATTTCTTATTGTTCTGCAAGCTCTTGCATTCCAAACAGTATAAATCTGAGCTGCAGAGAAACCAGGGATTTCTACCTATTTCTCCTCCTCCTCTCCCTGTCAATATCTTTTATCCCCAGAGTATATACACTAAGGCATGTGATCTTTTACATACAACAAGGAGCTTATGTTTTTGAGTGTCTGCCTCAGCAACACAGCATCTGCCATGTAAATCATCTCTTTATCTCTTTTTCTGAATATTTTAATTCTAAGAATGTAAGCACAGTTCTGTATTTCCATGGAAACCTGACAACTTAGAATGACTGCACTTGAATACAGAGGTTAACCATCTGCAGCTGCCAGTCATTGCTTAGATTAAGTTCAGAACTCACTGGATGAAAATTAATTGCTTAGAACAAGGGGCAAAATTGGGCTTAATATTTAGGACCTCAAGTTTCAACACAAATTTTGTCCACATTTCAAAAAAGCTGGCAGTTTTAGCAAGTTAAGACCTCCTTAAAAGCTGGCATGGCCCTTGTCTCCAATATGTTTCTTTTTTCTCCTTCCTTTGCAAACTTGAGCTTATTTGAACTGTGTAAATTTCTATTCTATGTAATTTCTTTATTAATGTGAATGCTATAGATGATCATTCTGATCTGACCAACATTTGATGGTATGAAATTTTCTGAACAGTCTTTGTCATCTGCAATGAACAAGTCTGAGGAAAAAAACTGAGAGCTGGAAGAGTTGAATGTTGGGACTGGGTTCCAGTTGTGAAGCAGTGCAGGTAGCGGATCAGGTGAAGTGGGATTTAAGAGATCTTGTGAAATCAAATAATCAAGAATTAATAAATGACAGGATGCTCATCATGCAACATTATCCTGAACTTCTTGTGTCTATATATTTTGACTCAGACTTTATAGTTGCATTATTTTTTCCATGGATTTTTTTGCCCAGTTTAGTGAACCTAGTGATTTTTCTATGATTAATGAGGGTTAGGTGATAAATAATACTGGCAGCTGTAGGAAGACTGCCCTCATTTGTTGCAGGGGGAGGTAAATGCGAAATGACTGAAGCAAGATTGTAGAAAAGCAGAGGAAATTCATTTGGTTAAAGCAGTTAAATTCTACTCTGCAAAATGTATTAGATCTCTTCCGCTGTCCATGTTCCATTTTGGTTCCAAAATAGTCTCTTAAATCAAAACTTTCTTAAGTAATCCAACACCATTCCTCACTTTTCTCTGATTTGAGACTCTGGGATCTCTGATCTGTAGTGGGTCTGATTACCCACATCCACACCAGATATCAATGAAAGCTTAAAAAAATGGCTTCTTTGTAACTCTAATTTCTCCTTGTATAGTTCCCTGTTTATAAACTGCTGTTAACAGTAGCCTTTGATCTTACAACATGCTGTGAACATGAATGTAGCAAATGAAATATTCAGGTACAATGATTATAAGCTTGAGCAGGAACTAGTAATTCTGTGTTTTGGGCAGCTGCTGAACAATAAGCTCCTAGAAAAGCAAAAGTGCCTAAATTGAGTAATAACAATAAAGGAAAGCACTGAGTGGCCCAGAACATTTCCATCCTGCACTGTGAATGAGAGAGGGTTTCCTTCTAATATGCTCAATGTCTACGCTGTGGTGTCTGTAAATGGAAAAATGTGCTTCTGTGGCCTGAAGAAATCAGTGTGAATCTTAAGAGTCAGAATGCATTTTGCTGCTGCAACACAGAGCCATGTTCTGGTTTCGACTGTATGATGCTCTAGTTATATCGCCGCAATTATTCCAGATTATAGCAGTGTAATTGTAAACCCAAATGGATTTGCTGACCCATATTATCTTTCTAAAGTATTGCTTTGTATTCTTTCCATTTAGTTTTCTTGCTCTATTCATGTTTAATTCTGACTTTGAATGTGACCTATGTGCCTGACAGCCTCCATTTTTTCCTAGGTTAGTAGGAGGAAATCTTAAGATCAGCATGACAGCAAAAACTATGTTAGAATTATAGGCAAGGCTGCTGGAAGATCTGAAATTGCCACTTGCTCCTCAAGAATGCTGCATTAATCCTGCAACACAGACAGGATAAAGAGATAAGATAGACATTGTTTCCCCAAGAGCTCCAGCTGCACCAAACCATAAGCATCTTGCCTAAAATATCTTCAAAGATGCAATAAAAGGCAGCCAAAACTCCAGCAGGAACTCCAGCTGTGGGCCAAGAGAGTTCTTCCCCAGATGTCACACCGTCTCAGGAAAAGCCTCAGGTTTTGTGGGCTTTTGTTTTTTCCTGCAGTGAATGTGTCAGTATAAAGTGACATTTCACCTTTTTGTTGGAAGTAGCTCTTCTTACTGCTAGTTACTGTTCAAATACTATTGAAGAATGCAGCTACTGTTCAACTTTGTTCTGATGAAAACTGGTTCAGCATCAGTGTGCGCCACTTTTAACTTTTCTGGGTCTAAGAGAATGTTTCTCCCATTATCCCATCATTTGTCTAACTGTGGTGCTGGACAATGACAATGATTCAAGGTCAATATATTTTATTCTCGGCCTCTGCTTATCTAGTCGGTGAGCCGCTCTTGCTGCTCCAAATGATGGCGAAGTTTTAAAAAAGGGTAGAGTTTTATTTAAACTGGTCAAGACTAATGAGAAAGGCACTGTTGCCTAGGAACTGTAGCATGAGTGTATGTAATGGAGAAGCTGGCACTAATATGGAATGAAATGGCTTATTTGTCAAAACAGATGAGCTACTGTAACAGCCATAACCTACTGAATACTTGTACTGGATCATAGCAAATATTTGTGTAGTCTAACAGTGTGTCCAGCTCTGGTCAAAAGTGGGTATTTAGGGAAAAACAGGCGCACAGATTGAGCATACACTGATACTTCCCACAGTACATCCTACCAAAAATCTGAAGCATAAACTGCATCAATATCTTTCTGTTCAAATGTCCTTTAACTTGTCTAATTACCTTTTGAACCCAAGTGCACTTTATAACTTTTACTGTTGTTATTCTTTAGCATCTCGTGACAGTTTTACATTTAATTATGCACTGCATGGAAAAATACTTATTTACTGTCAGGTAATTCAACTTGATATTCTTTAGTGCTTTAATGGTTGGGAAAGGTGCAATATCATTCACTGTTCACCATCACCTTGTCTTTCAAGATTTCATGAACCCCATCATTTTCTGTGTCAGCTACTTCCTTTGAATCTGGACTGTTGTCAGCAATCAATCAGGACACGTTTCACACCCTCTCTAGGTAAACTGTTCCGGCATAGCACTATCCTTCCTATAATTTTGTTGTTGTTGCTGTTTTTATTTTCCTAATGTCCAAACGGAACATTCTAGGCTGCAAGTTGTCATCATTGTCTCTAACTTTTTCATCTGATAATACTGGGAAGAGTTTAGTTTCACCATCTTTGTAACTGCCTTTCAAGTGATTGTAGGATTTTATCAGATCACCTCTTAGCCTTCTCTTTGCCTGCCTAAACACACCTGGTTCCCTTAGCTTCTCCTTGTAGGTCAATACAGCTTTAAATTACTTACTGGCTAAGCACAGAGGGCTAAGATATTAAGCTTGAAGATTTCAAATGAGGACAGCTCAAGTCCTGAACCACCTTACCTGTAAAACTGTGTAACATTTCAGGTGCATTGAACTCATACTTTAAAAGTCCTTTTGCCCTTGAGGTAAGCAAGAAATTTAAAGGCCTGAATAAGAAATACATAAAACTTTTACTACAGCTCTGGTAGCACTGCACTGTCTGAACACTAGCTGTGTTACGTTAACATTTTGCTACACTGGCTCTTTTACAAGGCTTTTTTTCTTTGGCTGAGGTCAACTGCAGCACTGTTTCTCCACCCTGTATCCTTATTCCTCCCTCCCAGAAATGCTATTTTGTGTATTCCAGGTGCATCAGGCACAGGACTAATACTGACTGTCCCACATTTCTAGTCTCTCATGCATAATTTTCTCTCCCCTGCTATTTCTTTTCTTTTCCCCAACTCCCTGACTTGAGGGGAAGGAAAAATGCTACACAGGAGCATGCAGATAGGAAGCTATTAAATATATATGGTACTATATTGCTATTTTTTTTCAACACATTCCTTATATCGTTGTAATCAATGCTTCTATTGATGAGAAAGCAAGCATATGGTCCTCTCTGTGGCACATGCTGTATGTGTTCTGTGTACTGTTGTCACACAGTGTTCTTTACTAGTATCTGTACTTACATGCTGCTAAATCACATTTCCAGTGTCTCTGCTTATTTTCACAGATTAAAAATATTTTAAGGATGGGTGGGTTTACTGTTCTATGGGAATTTTGTGAAGGAGAATTATGGAAAGGAAAAGAGAGAAAAAAAAAAGAAGGTCAAGTATTTGGACTTAAGAAGTAATGAAAATTTGAGATAGTGTTGTGTGAGAAGGTTGTTTGTTGTCACAAATGATAGTTAATTCCCTTATCTCTGATAGCTTCTCTGTTTTTTTTTTCCCTTCATTTTTAAGCCCAAAGCTCTCCCAGCTGTGACTAGAAATTTTAATGTAAAAGTGTGAGATGCAACATTCCTACTTGGCTCCATTTGCCAGGTGATTTTCCTAATTACATGCTGCCTTGATAACAAGGTCTTCTGGTAAGGAAACTCTTTGTCGTTGTGAGAGTCTTTGCTGCAGAGGACACCTCTCCTCTTCCAGAGGATGAGCAGGGACATTTGCATGGTTGCAAATTACTGGAAGAAAGGAAGCAGCCATCTGGTCCTAAGCATGTTCTTTCCCTTAAGCAACCAATTCCTTGCTCTTATGCTTGGGGAAGAGTTTGCAATTAGCCCCCAACAAGGCTGTCTGGATAATGCCTCAGCATTACCTTGCTTATACACCAGCTTGGGTGTAATTATGAAATTACAGTGACACATTTTGTCTAGCCACCTGGCTAGCTGCCCTTCCCCAGGATTCTTGAACTGGAAAAGACACTGCAGAGAAGAACAAGCCTTTTAAAACCATTTTTTCCCTCTATATTAATAGAAAAAATTCACAATTACTTTGGCAGTTGCACTGTAATCTATTTCACATTTTCCTTATAATAAGCCATGACCCTTCCCCTGTAATACACTAGTCCTGCAATATTGAAAAAACCAGAAGCAAGCCTGCTGTAATAAATGAGTGTATGAGTGGATATATCATGTATCTTTAGGCTCAGGTTCACGGTGTGAGCCTTCATCTTATCTCAGACCTGTCGAAGCATTCTGCTTCTTATTTAAGATTTTCACAATATATCGAGATGCCATCTGGCTATAGCAAACTGAGAGCCATGCCGAGCATCGTCCTTTCAAATGTGATTGATGCACTACACAAGCCAAAAGCCACTACTTTAAACTTATAAAGGCCTTTTCTTGCCATGAATAGTATTTTCTCCCAGCCTTGAATTTACTTAACATTATCTACTTTCATTTGGAAAGCAAGGTTGGCTATATGATGATGCTAGACATTTTGTGTCTCTGTGATAACAGGTAAGAACCCTTCCAAATAAATTTAATTAGTTTTCTTCATATAGATACAGGTGCTGCCTGTTTCCCTTTTCTCTCATTTTCACAATTATATGGATTACACCTTACTGGTACTTGAAAGTTCGATTTTGCTTTTCTGATATACATTCTCATTGTCCAGTGATGCTTTTCTTCCTTTTATTACTACAGGTAATTTGCAAAATGGGTTTTTAGGGGTCCCAAGGCATAAAAGCATTTGTACCACACAACTATAGTATTGCACCAGTGTAGGATAACCTGCATCTTTCCTGGAAATGATTCATTGATTATCTTATTTGAAATTTAATCAAGTAAAATTATTCAGACATTGAAGAAGAAAGTTCTTAGGTATCAGGTACAATTGGTTATTAATTCTTTAACCACCCTGCTTTAACCAGAAATTTACATGATAAGTAATAGTTCAACTCCATCTGCTTCTGTTTAAAGTTTTCCCTCCAGCTCAGCAGCTAGTATATTCATTTAGTATGCCCATTATTACAGAACACCTATTCCTTTCCTAAATATTTGCCTCTTGTTAGAAATATGTAATAGGTGAATAGACATCTTATTCGATCCATTCCTGAACTAAATTGTATTCACAACAGCTTTAACACCTAAGATAATGCCAGTAGCCTGGCTTTCAAAACAGGTTCTGTATTAAAGACCACAGACCAACCTCCTCTTCTTTCCGCGTTGGAGCCTTTATAATAGTTTTGTCCATGAAAGCAAGACAACTAGTTTACTGAAAACAATTATTTGCAAGCTGTGTTTTAGCAGTGGCACGTCTTAAAATGTAATTATCATTGTCTGAGTTTGTTAGTATTGATTAAATTATTATCATTAAAAATCAAAATCCTATTATCTCACCCATTGTCTTGGCTAATCCGATTTACTTTTAAATTTCTAGAAATTCAGTTTTCAAATTTGCGATGGATATACATTCAGTAATGGCTGCCATTACCTGAAACATGGCAGGTGATTAACTTTGGGTTCCCTGTACTCTAGACTTTTACCCTACTTGGCTTAATTACTGTAATGTTTGAGTGACTTTTCATTATGCCATGCAAATTCTACTGCAGTTCCAGCAAATTACTGCTTAATTGCCCAGAACCATGTAGCTGAGATTTCTGTCTCTAGTTTTGCTCCCACAGCATAGTATTGATCTTCGTCCTAAAATAAGAGATCTTCTAGGATCTTGTGATGCCGTGTCCTGAACGAATCCTGACTCTGACTCCTCTCCTTTTTACGGCTATTTTTCTCCTTTGTAACGCTGTATATTTGAACTTCTTCTCTTATTTTTTCATTACTGCTAAGTTTCCATTCCTTGTAAGTATATTACTTTTTCTAATTGTCAAAAAAAAAAATGTTAACCAAATTAGTCTTCACTTTTCTCCTTCCTGTGCTATTAGAAAAGGAATTTCAACTAAGGTTCTCTCTGACAGGTTTTTGCCTTTCTTGATAATGACTGCCTTCTTCTCTGGTGTTTTGCTATTAAGCCTCATGAATATGAAAAATTATACAGCTTTATAGTGTCTTAGAATGATCTGGAAGTGCAATCCCAAATCCATATGAGCATCTACAAAGTGATTTATCGTTAGTTTAGCCTAGAAATGCTTTCAGGCAAGGGACTATCCAGATCCTGTTTACTCCTCAGCTTTGTTCCAGACATTGTGGCTACACTCGAGAAATATAATTACATTTAATAAATGGCCTAGAGTGACCTTTAGGAGGTCAATCACATACACAGGAGAAAATAAGAATATATGCTTCTTATTTATAGGACAATAGAAAGACTCCTTGAATTGCAACTCTAACACTGTAGAAGCCCATTGACCTGTGAATCAGACAGTGCCCCTGGGGACCATTCAGCTCTTAAGTTTAGTATGTCTTAAAGGCCAGTAAGTCTGAACTAAAAAAAAAAAAAAACCTGTTTTATTCTTCCTGTTCCAGCTCTAATAAGCATTCTTTTGCCTTAAACAGGATTTAATCAAAGTTTGAGATCTTATAGAGTGTGAGAGAGCAGCAAGGGGGGACTCCTTTCATAGGGAAAAGCAAGGCAGGCAGCAGCCGTGTCCTCACTGCCAAGCACTATGGTCCTGCAGTGCCAGAGAGCAGCAGAGCAGCTGTGCTTCAGTAACCAGGCTTCAGCAACAACCCAGATTGCCGGACAAGTCCACAGAAATGAGGCAATTGTGGGGTCAAGCCAGGAAGTCAAGTCAGCGGATCTGTGAGGGACATGGCCTAAACACAGGGGATACCACAAAGAGCTGCAGTAAAACCTGGGCAAAGACCAAGGGCGAATGCGTGAGCAGCTAGTGAGCCGAAGTGCTGGCACTCTCCCAACAAGCCTTCTCCCACCCTTCTCCTAAAGTTATGCAGTTGCACCCTCTCAGAGCTGACCTTTATTGCAGGTAGCCAACTGACAAAAGCAGTTTGTGGTTTCTGAAAAAAGAATTTAGAGTCTTCACATCTATGTTTGGCTTGTCCAGTTCCTTATAGCTCTTGTATCTTTTCACTCTTTGTCTTATTTAAGAAATCAGCATCGGTGTACACAATGGTTTCCAGAAAATTAATACCAGAAAGCCTGTCCAAAGAGCATGCAATATAAATTAAACACATCACCAGAAAACAAAGAAAAAAAGTGAGAATGGATGATACTTTGGAATTTAATATCCAAGAAGAGAGAACAGAATAAGAGTTCATCTCACTGAGGAGACACTGTTTTCCTAACAGGGAGAAGACAAATATTTTATCCATCGAGAGACAAATTGAAGAATATGAAAACATAGTGTTCCAACAGTGAAGTAGACACTTCATTAAAAATGGAATGCAGCTATACTGTGGGAAATGTCATAATAGTATTACAACTTTTATGAAAGCAGTTACATTGCCAAATTTCGAGATTTCATGTTTTAGTTTTTTTATTAACACAAAGTTATATTTTTGATGGTAGAAAAATCAGTTGTATGTATATGTTTTATCAATATTTGAAATTTGCAGGAGCTTAGTCACAAAGAACACCTCCAAATCACCTAGATTTATAGACCCTATTCTTTATCATAACTATCTGAGTACAGAAGTTTTCTACTTTTTTAAATCTTATTTTCTTCCATCTCCCCTTCTTCTAAATGCTTGCATTTTAGCGTTATATTCTCACTGTGGATAGAGGGGTCAAGCATTTGCATATAAGAAGGTATTCAGATGTTCCTTTCTCATATTTGATATGGATTTTGTGGGCATCTGTGCCAGAAAATCTAATCTAATTCAGCTCCATATGCTAGAGAAGATTTATATAATTGTACTATATCTGGGGAGAAGGGCAGGCTTGCACAATATTTTTCATTTCAAAAGCAAATAGGAAAATTACAGGTTCTTACTGATTGTACTGGCACTTGTTTAACTAAAGTGACTGGGGATTTTTAAATTAAAAAAAATCCTATTGTTGTTTCTTTTCCTCTTGGTCTCATTAATTAACTTTTACTTACTTTTGTAATCCCATTTCTTTCAATCTCTTCATCTTTTAGCTGTTCTGTTTTAATTCTACTTCTGTTTCTTTCAGTCATTCACTTTTCTTTCCTTTTAGCTATCTTTCTTAGGCAAACAGAAAAAAGGAGTCCTAAGACAATTTTTCAATACCTGTATCATGTACCTTGTATTATGTTCATAATACTTTTCTCCATTTATTAGGAAAAAATATTGCTGAGTATTGGAAAATCCTGAAACGAATCCTTAGTGCTTAAGTGTAACATGTGTAACATTCTCTAAATTAAAATTGAATGACTTGTTAAAAGGGATATTCTCCTTTAAGGAAAGAATATGAGTGCACTGTAGAACTTCACATTGGACAAGAATCAGACTAAAGTTATGACGTTGAAGTGCTTAGGAAACTGGACCATGGTGGAAGAAAATGACCTTTAGCATAAATGCCTATAATTAACATACTTCCTTTATGTACTGCTGTCAATAATTGATATTTATTTAAACTTTCTACTCAAAACTTTACATCTGTGTATCGCTCTTGATACCCAGCTTTCCCACCAGAAGCACTGGAACCATGGACAGCTCCAGTGGCATCAAGTATTTCAGAGCGGCAACATAAGGGGAGAAACATTGAGAAAAGTAGAAGCTGGTCATTGGTTTCTAACAGATCTTTCTGATTTCAGCACTGAGTAGCCTTTTTTTTTTTTCCTTTTTTTCCATTTAGTCATCCTAAAAAGGTCATCGGTGGGTGACCATGGAAAAAGGTGGTCCTTATTCATATGTATTATTCCAAGCTTGCTGTGTTTAGTAAGTTATACTTACAAGTATACTATGAAGAAAAGGCAGGGAAAAAACAGCTGAGTATGTATGGTGTACTAAACAACAGAACGCAAAAATTGAATATTTTAATGCTATCATTGTGCTGTAGTACTTCAGTCTTTTTAAAATAACAACAGAATGTTTCTGTAATATGAAATCTTTAGTAATGAATCATCCTTTTTATTTAGAAAATGTTTATAGTGCTAACATGATTTCACATGCACCTCTACTCCCAAGTTACACCTATTGTTTCTAAAACACCAACTTCAGACTTTCCTTCTTGGTTGTCAATTATTGAAAATAAATAGAGGAAGAAGTATTCTTTGATAAAATGCAGTATATCTAAAACTAGGTTCCTGCAATTGCATGCTCAGGTAGAAGGAACGGTCACTAAGCAAAACAAAGGTATTTCTAAAGCCAGATTTTGCTCATTACTAGAAATAATAACATATTCTGTGTTCTTTCTACACTTATTGAAATACTGTTGCTGATGCTGTTGTTTCCTTCCCTATAGAGTCGAATGGCAGAAAGTTTGCGTCTCTTTGATTCCATCTGCAACAACAATTGGTTTATCAACACTTCCCTCATCCTCTTTTTGAATAAGAAAGATCTGCTGGCAGAAAAAATCCGGCGCATTCCCTTAACAGTCTGCTTTCCTGAGTACAAAGGGCAAAACACTTATGAGGAGGCAGCAGTCTACATCCAACGCCAATTTGAGGACTTGAACCGCAACAAGGAGACCAAGGAAATCTATTCGCACTTCACCTGCGCCACTGATACCAGTAACATCCAATTTGTGTTCGATGCAGTGACAGATGTCATCATTCAGAACAATCTCAAATATATTGGCCTCTGCTAAGAATCCTTGGGCTTAATCTGTTACCTGAAGTGATTAAAAAAAAGGGGCTAGCCACCTCCACTTTTAGTGGAAAAAAATGGGGCAAAGCTTAGAAGCCCAAGGAAAGAAAAGGGGAAATGTGATGTACACACACAGATCCTCTTATGCCCCGTTAACCTGCCACATTATTTTTCACAAATATATGTTCTGGAGAGTAAAAGCTACCTCTCCAAAAATACAGCCCACTCCTGCTCTCTTCCCTAGAAACTTAAATCCCAAGCAGAAACAAAAAAAGAGATAGAGGCCTAACTCTGTGGAGATGTTTTCTCCACAGTCACTGCACTTTTATCCCATTTATTCCATTCCATTTCCTAGAGTGGAAGTGTTATCATATTCTATGTAAGAAATAATTCTTCATCCAGCTGTCCTAAAAATCATTTTATTGACAAGAAAATATAAAGCTGGTAAGTGAGAGACAAACTCCTTTGCAGGAGGTGGAGCAGAATGGTTGTGCTAGGGAGAAAAGCTAATACAAATCTGAAGCTACAGAACAGCAGAGTTTAAGCAAAACATAACACAGTTTTAAAGAATGGGCATGAATCCACAATACTGGGACGCACAACCCAGCAGTATAAACACACACACAATGTATACCCATGCACATGAGTCACAGCATACACTATGTATACACTTCTGCTTTATTTTACTGTTTATCATGGACACCTTGCCTGTCCAAGGAATTGTTGGTGCATAACTGTTCTGTGATTTCCAACCTGACTAGCAGCCCTTTCTGCTCTGTAAGGCTTCAAAATATGCAGCAAAACTATATAAAATGAATCTATGAATAGGCCAAATCAAGGTCAGTGTTTCTTCTACTGGTAAGGAGTTTTATACATCAAAACAATCTTCTTTTACATTTTTTTTGCCAAATCTTGTGGTGTTTCACAAAAAACAAACTCTATATTTAAGAAGTAGATTAGTGTTCCTTTTTTAATACAGATATGAAAAAAAAACACAAGGCTTTTTTTTAATTATTGTTGTAGTGTCTGGACTGCTGAGTGTGAAAGTTGCCAACGGACAATTCTGTTCCACTGCTCCCAATACCTTCTGGGAAATACTGTAATATCATAACAGATTTCCCAAGAAGCAGGAGCCATTGAGATTGTGTAGTATATAGTCTCCAAAGTCTTTTTTTTTCTGTTTTTTTATTATTTAAAAAATGTGATGTATTATTAGAAGGTTAAAGATGAGCGATATGAACAATAAATAAATGTCTTGATATTTCAATTTAATAAATTATTTATCGTTTAGTGAAGTTAAGGAAATTGAAGAGATGCATTCCTCAACTCCAGGTTTCATCTCATAAAGAAACACTACTGGATGGAGTAACATTCTGGCAAAATTAAAGTCTGAATATGTAAGAAGCTCTGTGGGACTGTACTGGAAAATCTCAAATGGATCATATAGACCTAAGTCTTTGGCCAGTTGATTCTTTCCCCTGCCATAGAAAAGACTTCTTAAAGACTTCAGTGTAAAGTTGGTGTGTAAATATATGTTTGATAATTGTAAAGCACATAACGTACACAGAGACACAGACACACACGCACACTGGAAAATATCCTTCTACTTTTGTTTCCCCTATGTACTACAATTAGTGCAAGAGATCTCAGCCAAGGGCTCTAAGAAATTTAAAACAAAATGGTCAATAACATCAACATTTAAATTGTCCACTTAAGAAAAAAATAAATAATTCGAATGATACGGAACTTGTCTATAGCGTGTTCATTAATTACTATTATGATATAGTAGCTATCTAATTGGATAATGTGTGTAAAACTTTCAGTTTTCTAGGACAGATTGATGAATGTTGTCCATTTGCTCTAGATCTTTTTCTTCAGTTCAATCACCAAAATTGAGCAGAATTTCAGTCTTAACTAATTGCATTTGAGCAGCTCAGTAGGTTACAAAGACATGGAAGCTCAAGCTAATAGAGATCTGGGACTGCCAGGAAAACTATGACACACTTGAAGACAGTGGTTCAAGGGACAATCACTTTCAACTTTACTAGAGCGAAAAGGTAGCCAAAAATATTCTCAGAGGGTCAAGTCAAAGATTACAACTTTCAGTAGTTTTCAGTCCTGATCTAATTGAGTAGGGGATAATCTATACAGTTTTTAATGCAGTACTTTATCGCTGCCCTGGAGATGTGGGTCCCTTTAAGCATGGCATTTTGGGGGTTACTCCTGGAGGAGAGCAGCAAACAGCCGATGAGGCAGCACCCTGGGGGTAGATAAGGCCTTGCATGGGACCCAGGGAGTATCTGGGGCTTTCACTGGCAGTAGGAGCTACCACCTTCTGCTTGTGCTATATGGACTCAGGCTGTTTGACCTGGTGAGTTTGCTGAAGGCTGTATGTGCTGGAGACTGCTAATAGAGGATCCTCTAACCTTAATCTACTATTAGCATGCTGGCATTTACTTAGCAACTTAAAGCGCATTTCTGATCTAAATTTCCTCTCTAGTGATAGATCAAATTATTATCCACTTGGCTTGAAGGACTAAAGCTATTTCTGAGAGACTCACATTTCTCATGCAATCCGTATAACAGAGAGAAGAAAAACCTTGAAGTAGTGTATGTCACTAGGTGTTTCCACTTATGTGTAGGCATGTGGAGGAATAATGCATCTCTTCAGGTTAAGTAATTGGTTCACATATATATGTTATCATAATACTGATTCCTTACTATTAACTCTCTATTCATTTAGTCCTCATGATGTTTTTGATTTTAATATTCTAAAAAACTTGTGGTTACTCAGTTGCAGTCTTCTGAAGAACTAAGGATGTTAAAATAAGGTCTCTTTTTACATAGAAGGAAAACAACTTTATCCTCCCATAGTTTTTTTTTTTTTTTTTTTAATACAAAAGCATGAAAAGGTTAAAATAGGAAGTCTGTGCCAAAGATAGGTGTTAAAATGAAATCTATTGACTTCTAGTCTTCCACCTGGATAAATTATGCAATTAAATTTGCATCTATTGTCTCAGGTTATCAGTGATGCAGGGCATTGCCACCTGAAAGGATTGCACTAATGCAGCTGGGGTTTCACTTCACCTGGGCAACACTGACATTCACAGAAGAAATGTTCCATCTGCTGCAGCAAGAATGCCATCTGCCCTGGGATCATTTGCACTTCATCCAGCAAAACATATTTTAAAAGGTGGGGGGAGCATCCTTAAATGAGCCTCACCCACAAATTTGAAAGATTATGGTTATCTAAAGATGCGAAGTGAGAATGCCTGCAAGTTAGAGAGATTTTGCAGTTATGGAAATTCCCTCCTTTTTCCTACTACCAGTGAACCTTTCCTGCTTTCTGGAGACAATGCTCCAGAACTGTTCTCCCAAAACATGTTACAGCATTACTTGGAGAACCTGATTCTTATCTGCCACCAGCAATGGGCTGATGCTGTCATTGCATGTGGTGATAGATAGCGCCTGAAGTGGGAACGGTCAAAACCAAGTATGAGTCTTAAGAGAAGCTTCACTTGAAAGTAGCTGCCTCTCACAGAATTGTAGTCTTTCCTTTGCAAAGCTGCCCAACTCTTGCTGAGCTGGGACTATAACAAGAGTTAGAAACAGCTTTCCCAGTGACATCAGAGCTGTGAATCACTTGCCTTCCAAAGGCCACCTCTTCATGAGGGACACAGATGTAATTTGCTGTTTTGAGCTCAGCAGGGCTAATCTTTCCACTCAAGGAGGCAACTTAATTTCTCCTTGCATAGTATAATCTCACGTCTCCTGTTTTCACCAGACTAGTATTTTACAGCTGTGAAAGGTGGCAGCAGTTCCCATCAGGGATTTTTTTGAATAGAACTGGCATATTCAGGTAGCTGCAGGGACTCGACGGGAGCAAGAGTAGCATATCTGTGCCTGTTTCCTACATGGCAGTATGGGATACCATCACGTATTCCCCAGTTTAGGCAATGTATTTTGGATTCTGTGGAATTTCTAAGAAGTAATGTTTTATGTTTTGGCACCACCAAGAGACACATTTGCTTAGTGCTACAGTAAGTCACTAATCAGAAATGACAGGTCTAATAAGTGCCTTCTAAGTTACCCTTTTTCTAGTCCTTGCTTTCTAGAATTTACTAAAAAACTGTTTGAAGTGGCAATCCCCACTGAAAAGCTGTTATTTTCAGTTGGGCTCTGCTAATACAAAATTTAAATTAATGCTACAGTGTGAGGTACTGTTGCAGTGTATCACCTTACCAAATGTACCTTATAGAAGTTCAAATGTTGTGAAATAAAGCTAGTCATTATTGCTGCTGTCAAAATTTGCAGTGAAGTCCTAAGTAAACTACAAATTATTATCCTGAAACACAGCCCAAGACACTATTAGCAAATAGTTCTATATTATAATAATCATTTACGAGTACAAAAGATTTTTAAAAAAGGGGGAAGTGATCTGTGAAATACAATCCCATCATGTTTTTTCTTTTATCTACTGCTAAGTGAAGGCTGAAGGTATCTTAAATAAGAAAACAAACCAACAAAAAAACTCAGTACAGATCTGGCGTGAAATCCGCAGTGGCTGCAATGGAATTACATTAAAAGTACATTTGACTGAGTGCATTGCATCTGGCAGTGTTTACTTCTATTAAGTTTGTTTTCCTCTGTAGGTTTCTCATGATCCACATATTCACAGGATGGTATTTAGGTATCTACACAGGTAAATGGCATATTTCTTTAAGGGCAATTAGGTAGGTCAAAATATACTGAAACAAGTCAAGTCACTGTCTCATGGGAGTTAAAAAATCTCTAAGACGACTAGTGAAAATAATTTTAAATAAAATCTGATTTTCTACATTTTATTAAGTTAATTAGCCCACTATATTAACTTACCTCATACTGATTTAATTATTTAGGACTTTAAATGGTCAAAAGCATGCAAAATACATGTATTTTTAAAGAATTTCTGTGTTCTCATTCAGGAAGGTCCTAAATATTCATTCAATTCCTTTTAAGCACCAGTAATTTGCTTAATGGCAAGACCTCAAAGGAGACACTTTCCCTTGAATTCTAGTAATTATTGTATTAATTGACAATACCCCTTTACAGAAGTTGTAATTTTAAAATTATAATTTTAATCACTAGAACTGTAAAGGTTATTGAAATTATAGTTTTAGAACCTGAATATAAAAGTAACAAATAAGGGTAAGTTCCTTTAGCGAATAAAAGATTTAGAGGAAAAAAGTAACTAAAGTAAGCAGGTAAAAGGTACAATGACTTATTCTAGTCTTCCAGCAAGTCAAAGACAAATTCTCAGCCTATTTTCCTAAACCTAAACAGAAGGATTTAAAAGTTGGATGCCCAATTCCAATGTAGTCAACCTATCTTATGTTTATCTCACTGGAGATAAATAGACATCACCCAAGCAGAGTTCATTGCATCTTAAAGTAAGCACCTAAAATGTCAGATTTATTGCCCCAGGAGATACTGATTTGTCTCCATTGGTTTGTCTCCCACTGCACAAGGAGACCAGCATAATCTGACATCTGAAACCAGGCAAAGTGATTCCACTTTTAGCTTCGTATCCTAACATTTAAGTATAGCTAATACTGTTACCTAGGTTTGGCTTTCTAAGGGTAAACAATGTTTAAATTACAAAATCTGTAAAAGCAAACTCCTTTATTGTTCCTTGCATTACGCTCTATTTCAATTTACCAACTGAAAAAGCAATATGAAGGGATCCAGTAAGAAATGTCACCTCTGAGCCTCATGTAAAAATACTTTAATGTAGAATCCATGGAATCTCACCTGGAATACTCAGTGCAATAGACATGCCCTTAAGTGCTCGTTTGTCTCCTGCTCTAGTGCTTGCAAGGAATAGGGAAAGCCCAGAACATATTGCATGATACCTACTTAACCTCAAAAAGGTTTTTTACAAACCACTTCTGTCCTCTGCAAAACTCTACATGCTGTGAACCTGGTGCACCAGGATTAATACCCAAATAACATTTTGAACAGAAGAGGACAAAGTGCATTTCTGATGCAAGATTCTGAAAGACAAACTCAGGTGCATGTCATATAAATTGTATCTTGAGGGAGTAAGTCCTTGCTTGTGTAAGCAGACTTAAAAGAATTAATGAATTTAGCCTTAAGAGTGCGAATTTGCAGTATCAAGCCTGAAGAGAAATACACAGGCAGCACTGTGCCTTCACATATGTATTATGTTAATACAGGGCCTTTCACTTGTTAGCTATGTACAGACATTTTATGTATTATTCTTTTATTACACAATTTTCAAATTGTTTTAGCAGCACAACAAGAGTTCTAGACAACATAATTGCTTCCGCCACGAAGGAAAAAAACAGTTGTACCTGCCAAAGTTTTCCAATAGAAACCAAAAAATAACCTCGCAAAGCAAAACTAAGATAAACAAAAATAAAGCCACTGTTTAAAGGGGGATTTTGAAGATTTTGAAGGACGGTGGAAAAAATTAATCTGGGAAAAATATTTAGGAAATCAGGTTAATACACTTTCATCTGGCTTGTCTATTGAGTACTTAAGGAAAAAAATAATTCCTACCTTCAGGTAATCTTGCCATCATTTCAAAAGACTGATGTACGTTCTTCCGACAGATATCTACTGGATCATCCAATAGCTCAGCCAGGGCAGGAATTACTCTATTTTGTACAAACCCGTGCCTACAAACAGCATTGGGGATGGATTTAACTAAGGTTAACAATTAAAATAATTTCCAGATGCACAATATTGAATACTATTTACATTGTACCTATTTTGCCACAATTTCAGCTTTATTGTTATTTCTCACTGGAAATTCTTTTGTTTCCTTACCATTTAGTAAAAGTTAGAATTATACCTACCTTCCAACATTATGTGTAGCCATTATGTAGAGGGCTTCTGTTGATTTTTGTCGGATAGTGCTGTCACTATCTAGCAGCAAGATTTTTAGGTTGTCAAAGAATCCTGTAAAATACAATAAAGTATTTTAACATTTCTTACATTTAACATTAGTTCAAAGTAGCTTTTTTTTTCAGTTTCAGAATACAAAGCAAATAATTAGAAAGAAATTTCATCTTGTCCTGGCAGTCAAACTCTTATTGATATACCACAACTAGAGAAGGAACTTCACCTACTGCCAAAAATGCCATGCCATAATCCCTCAAATATCTTAACATTAGAATAAAAGTTAATTGTTGTAAGTGCCCCACAGAATTAGCATCCCTAATTGTTTGATCGGACAATCAGAAAAGATGCTGGAAAGACTCCACTGAACTAATTTTGTGTTGGATCATGCTACAGACAAGCTGTTGATTTCCATATCCAGTAAACTCTTAATCATGCAAATATTTATGTAATAATCTAACTCTAAAAATAAAGGCACATTGGGGTCTAGAGCTCTTCCTGGTTTTACGGAAGGGTGTGTTTGCAGGATTGATGCCTGCATTTCTGTAAACTTCCTTAAGAAGTTCCTGTAAACTTCTTAAGCCTTTGAAAGGCTATCCACTGCCAAAGGAAAGAAAGCAAAAGATGCCCTCACAGATTTTGCTGATGAACTTGTAAACTTGATTTATATATATATATGTATTTCATTATTAATTATAGTCAGTAAAATATATTACCTGATATTATAATGTGATTTGAGATGCACTTGGATGTCAGATATTAGCTTAGACCTTTCCTTCAATTAAAAGACCCACTGAGGTCTACTGCATTTTGGAGTATCTCATATATGAAAAATCCAAGGCTGTAAAGGAAGGTCCTAGTCACATATGTATGAGAAGAATGTTTAATGAAGAAAATTACTGCCATTTTGTCATTTTTCTCACTCTTAAACCATAAAATTACAAAATATATTTTCTTATGTAAAGATGCATTAATAATAGGAGATTAGAGAAAATCACAAGAAACAAGACTGGAGGTTTCCAACTGGAGGACTAATGAATTATTTTTTTTATTAGTACCTGTTAAGATTTATCTAAAACTCAGTATACGCATGGAGAAAAAATATTCAGCATTATTTTTAGAGTTGATAATCTTATTTTAAGAGTATACTCACTGTAAGTCATCTATATGGCATAACATTCCCTATCTTCTTAAGGTAAAACAAGTGGCAAATGAAAACAAAACCTTTGTGGCTGTTTTGTCATCAAAGACAATGCAAGAGATGAGAGAACGGAGCAAAAAAAGTACAGTTTTCTTCTGCCACTCGGTCAGAGTTTGTCACCAGAGGTCACTCACCTAGGTCTATTGCCTGGTAGACATTTTCCGGGTCGTGGAGCAGGTCGCAGAGGGCCATGAGCGCCCGCTGCCGCGTCAGCAGCTCCGGGGCCTGCAGCTCCTCGTTGAGCTTGGGAAGGGCCCTCTCCCCAAAGGCCAGGGGTGCTTTGGTGGGATCTATATCCGGGGGCAGCTGGGCTGAAATGCGAGCATGCGCCATCCCTAACTCCCTTGGGAGGGGTTCCCCCTGTCCCTACCCCGAAATAATTGTACCTGGTGACAGTTAAAGGAGCAGGGGGACAACTACAGGCCTTAAAATGAAGGGTTCTCTGTGCCTCCAGGAGAGTGGGTGTAGGACACAGCCCTTGCTAGGCAGCTCTAGAGGGAGAGGCTGGCACGATGCATGAGCATTGGCATCAATGCCTCTTCATCAGCTGGCCTGGTTTATCTGGGTTAATTTCCTACTAAACACTAAAAGTGAAAACAAAACAAAAGAGTTTGCAGTAATCTGAGAACTAGGTGGGGAGGGAGAAAGTTATTTTTCAAATAGCTAATGCCCTGCACCAGAGATAGGGCTCAAAATAACAATACTAAAGCGATAGCAAACAGAATCGCTAGCCTTTGAAAGAGATGGTGACGCTTGGTCCCTCTTCCCTCACGGCGTGGCTGACAGAAGCACGCGTCTTCCAGCTTTCAAAGCTACCCAGCAGAAATGACAACTGCGACGTTAAAACTTAACTACGGAGCTGCTGCGCTTCTCGCTCTCAACCCCCGCGCAGGCTACACCCCGGGGCCCCGTCCCGCGGACATGGCGCCACCTCAGCCGCCCGCGCGCCCGCGTGCTCCGGTCGCCACGGCAACGCGCTCCTTGCGTACGCCGCGCTTCGCGAATAAAGCCGCGCCGCCGGGCGCTTCCTCCCTTCCCCTGGGTTCCGTCTTGCGTCAAAGGCGTAAGCAACGCCCGCGCTGCCGGCCTCCGAGCGGGAGTAGCGTCAACGGCGTTGTTGGTGAATGGGTAGTTGACCGCTCCTGGCGTGGGCGTTGCGCGCGGCTGGGGCGCTGTGGTGGCGCGAGCGGCCCCTCCGGGAGGGCAGCGGGGCGGGTGGGCGAAATGCCGGGCCAGGGCTGCCGGGTGGAGGCAGCTTGAGCCCTTCTCTCCGCTAAGCAGAGCGAGGTTCCCTTGTCCTCCTCCGGCCTGAAGAAACCTTATGAAGAAGGATGCTAAGGGGTAGCTGAGGCATGGGTCAATGTTCAGCCCACATTCACACAGCAGCTCGCCTTGGGCTGGCCTGGTGGGAGCAGAGCAGCTGTGGGCTGCGTTTGCCTTCCTAGTGGATGCAGAACCTCTCCCTAAACAGCTAGAATAGCTAGGAATGGCTTCCATTCATATAAGGATAGCCTCTCCTACCTTGATTCTGGTTTTGGCTTTTTTTTTTTTTTTTTCTCCTGTATGACCCACTTAAAAAGCACAGTATTGCGTGCAGGAACATATGGTACTGCAGTGGGGACGGCCTGACTGCGGACTGCTCTGGGTGGTCAGATGTGATCTGGCGACAGGAAAAAGTGACTTCAAAGGGCTTCTGCTGTGAGAGAGGTTGTTTCACTTCCCTGTGCAAATACAGAGAACATCAGGGTGTTTTTCATTATGTTTAAGTAAAGAGTATAATGATCAAAGTTCTTAAACTGGATTTTGCAAAGCCAAAGTCAGTCAGGGCAGCCAGATTAAAATAAAGCACAGGAATAGATTCAGCTTTGTTGAGCATCAAAATCCATAAAAGAATGCTGCTTTGAAAAGGATTTTCAGGAGAGCATTTGTTTTCTGTAGCATTCTAAACATTATTTGAAGTGGAGGTTATTGTAATGAAATACACTTTTATTAAATATACACTTGTGAAGCTTCCTCCTGTCTCATTTGGAAAGTGAGCTTTTCTCTATGTAGAAGAAGCAGGAGAAAACCAGAAACTCCTGCCATGAGGTGCCAGCTCTGCTCACCTGCTTTTGCCAGTGGCTCTTCTGTCTTGTCCTTCACCATAGCTTTTACTAGCTAGTAACCACAGTTAGCAGACATGACATTAGCTTATTTTACATGTGGCTTCTGAACATACTCCTCAATTCCTTTATCTCTCCACCGAATCTGTTGATGATGCTGTGCCTGTAACACTGATGTAAGCATGGGGACGATGCCATGGAGACGGTGTATTCCCAGGCCTCCCTGGTGACAGAGTCCCCTTCAGCTCTGTACGAAAAGAAAACCTGAATTTCAGTACAGATCATTCCTACTCTTCTTGGCAGCTATGGATTTCTTTGATCATAGACCCTTTCCACTACTTGTGCAGCCAGTCTGTTGAGTTGGGAGCTTGGAATGTGGTTGTGTGTGTGCGCACACACGTGCGAGAGAGACGTTCAGGTTAAATATATTAGATGTTAATAAATGCCCCTTCTATATAAATCGTTTCCATTCAGTTACCTTGATATTTCCTGTATTTTGCATTCATTGAGATTGGTGCACTGTTTTTTTTGCAGCTTATTTTATGAAAGAGCTCCAGGAGACAAGCAGTGAGTCAGCCTGTGTCCACATGACGGGTATTTACCTGCTTTGGATGTGATGATCCAGGGCTAGGGGAGGGGAGAAAGAAAATCACACTGTGAAACTGTTAACAGTTGGCAGGGTTTTTCTTTTTCTTCTCAGAACTATTATTTTAAGACATTAACATCTTTTTAAAACTATTTACACTTGCCAAAAAGGTGGGTAATATATCATGAAAAGAACTATACACCTATTGGGTTTTATACAGTCACAAGCAGTGTTATAAAAAGAACTAGGCATATAATAAAGTGCTGTAATGCCCCCTTCTCTGCTGAATAACTTATCAACTGCAATTTGAATTCTCATTTGTTTTTCAGTTGTGTTCAGATGAATGCCTGAAGTGATTTAAAAGTAATCCTCCCAAAAGAGAATAAAACATTAATTTTCATAGCGGAATAACATTTCTGTTGAGCACTATTAATTTTCTGTGATTTTGAAACATAAATTACTCATTTGTGGTATGTGTACCCTGACTCTGAAGTTAAGATGAATTTGAGTTGAAATTCCGAAAAAATCCCATGCGAGTTTCTTAATAGTTGCTAGTATATGTAATATTATCACAATAATGATTCCCTACTCTGTTAGTTCTGTCTGCTGGGCCGATCCTGCTCCTTGCATTCATATATACAACTACCTTTGAAGTACACAGAACCATTTTCATAAATGGGATTAGGGGACCCTTGAATTTACTAAGGAGCAGTTTCTGGTCACGGGAATCAGAATAGCCCCTAAAACCCGTCTGTCCTTTTAAAGCTAGGACTGTGTGTAGCGAAGTTTCTCCATTGCAACTCCGCCTTCCTAATCTTTGAGAGAAGGGGAGGAAGGGAGCTGTTGCCAACCCGTTTCTATGGCCACGCAGCAGCCCGCGGAGCTGTTTGTGGAGCTGGGAACCTGCCGCATCAGCTGCTGTACGGTGAGTCCTTCCCTCGCTTTGCAACGTGATGAATGTCCTTCCAGAAACATTCTTCTGAGTGCTGGTGAGGAGCTGGTGCCTTGTCAGGTGTCTCCTCCCCTAACAACCCATGAGGTTTCATTGCATAATCAAATTGAGGTGTCTCACGCGGGATGTCTTCATGTATTTGTAGTATTTTTTCTATGAGCAGTCTCCTTCTGAGCCGAATTGTCTGTTTAATTGATTTTTCTCGAGCTGATTTTGGATGGAAATGTTTTGTGCCAAGAAACGTAGCAACTTCATGGTCATTCCTCCTTTTCTGTTATGATGAAATGTGGTATCTCCTCAGATTTATTAATGTGCTTTGAGAAACTGAGGAAGTATCTGTGCTTACGTTAAATGAGATGTGGTGCTTAGGGCCTTTCTGAAACTATAATTTACCTATACACACTGATGTGGCCCCATTTACAGAATAAACTTTTTTTTTTGGTTGTGATTGTTTTTTAATCCTAAAGTAAAATAAAAGAGCTATTAGCTGTTACTGGAAGGGAAACAAAGGTGAGTCCATAAGGACTGACTCTTTTTGTGTGTGTGTGTGTGTTTTAATATTTACCCTGTGTTGAGATTGCTATGTGTCTCTTTACATGTTTCCTGTTTGGTAGGATTGAATCGAATTTGAAGAATGAAGTCCAGCCTGATGCATTTCGTTCCTCCAGTGAGTAAGGACAGAGTAATCTCCCAGTTTCCCAAGGTAAGCGTTCTTCATCCCTGTGTTCGGAGTATGCAGCACCTGCCATTTAGGGCCTTTTCTCATGTGTAATAGTATTTTAATTCAATGTCAACTTGTTTGCTGCTAAAATGAAAAATCGTTTAATGATTTATTTCATAGTTGACTGGGGCTTCCTTTTCCCAGGAAGGGAAAGGAAGTTTTCCCGTTCAGTGCTAATATCTTTAATAATAAGCCTGACTTCTTTGGCATCTGCAGAAAGTGATTTCTGCCACCTTGATAATTGCCATGCTCAGATAGTTTCTCAGCACATTAAATATCTGCAATGGTTTTCATCTCCCCTGAATGTAGTAACTAATCAGATCTGCGTAGATTTCATTGTTGTTTGTTTGTTAAAGAGTATAAGGCAGTTTCTGTTTTCTGTGAGTATATGTTTAGTACTTTAGTCATACACTAGGTCAAATGCAAGAGGCACTGTAAAAATGTAGATAGAAAAGACCATTTCAGTCCTCAAAGAGTTTTGTACTTGAAGTGCAATAGGAGAATTAAGGACAAGGAAGAACAAATAATCATTCCGATTTTCAGCTGTTCAAAAGTACCCTTTGAAGGAGATGATATTTTTTCCATGCCGATCTCAGCTCCATATTTTGTTTTTAATTTTAAGAAAATTACCACAGTTATTTTAGGAAAATATAAATGAAAACATCTTTTCTTCTTTTTTTTTTAACCAATGCCTGATTAAAAACCTATAATAGGAAGAGATTTACACAAGAGATCCAGAAGAATTTTTAGTAAGGATGGTATATTGGTTACGTGTTCCCAGGTGTTTTTTGTTGTTCGTTTGGAATTATATTACTGGAATAACTTATTAAACAGATTGACAAATGCTTCAGCACTTTAGCAAGGGGTAGGATGTTGACACTTCAAAAAGTGAAAAATATATTTACTATCTGAAGGACAATGTATTGAAGTACCTGTAAGGCAGCCTGATTAGCCTGGGTTAGAAGGCATCTGTTTTCTTAAGCCAGGGTATCCCTGTACTTGAGAAGCTCTTTAAATTAATCCCCTTATCTATTTTTTCATACTGGTTGGACTCTTTGCAGGGTTGTTTTATCAGATCACACAGTTTATCCTAGTAACTGTTCTCTCCTCAGTGGTACACACCTGAGGCCTGCCTGCAGTTCAAAGAACACTTCCATGCACAGGTCAGAACTGCCTGCCAGCTGAGTGCTGGAACAGCTGGGTAAGGCTTTTTGTTTTGCTTTAAAAAGAGACTTTGAAGTAAACGTTTAAACTCTTCTTTATAGCCTGCTTCCTTCCTAGGAGGATCTATATCCTCATTACTCATCTTCCTCACAACAGTGTATTTTAGGGGTACTAAGCACATGGTAGTTCTCATTTCCTGTTTGACACTGGATGGCCAAAGTGCTCCTTCTTCCCACAAGTTTCAAAGATGTTTTTCACAGTGTTGTAAGTAGAGTCGAAAAGATATAGAAAGGTTTTTTTTAGCAATACGTAGCTAAATTCTAAGTTTGAAGGATGAACTAGCTGCTTGAAGATAGTGTTGAATTTTGCCAATCCAAGTGAGTATGACAAGGCAGATATAAGGAATAGGGTAGAGGTAGTGTTGCTGTACTCTTTGTTGGTATTAGTATCAACCATCATCTTCATTTTCCATTATCCCAAATAACAGAATATTTCTTTATGTAATTTCGCGAGACAGTCCAATGTCTTGATCTCAGTCTATGTTCTTAAATTCTCTAATCTAGGGAGCTTGTTCCCCAGCAAGAATTAGTGGAACCTGAACCATCACTTCCTATGTCCCCTTTCCTGGTTTCACTCAATATTGCAGCAGTACCAATCTCTACTCAGGAAGAGATTTACCAGCAGCGTGGGGACCTGCGTTCACTGCGTTTGCAGTGTTGCACAGTGCATGCCTGCCTTTGCCTTAGATATTGGTTGCGCAGCTTTCAAATCAAGATTGGGACAATTTAGAAGCAGTAATTTGCAAACAGCATGCCGTAGAAGCCTGATATAACAAGAGGTAGCTTCCAATTGAACATTAATGTCATTGTTTAAAAAGCTATTCCTTAATGCAAAAGAATGTTAAATCTCTTAAGCCATTTTTGTAGCATGTGCACAGGAGATGTCAATCCAAGTTTAGGTCAACAAATACAGTTACATTCACTTATCCATCTATATCTCCTAAAAGATACACTGCATTTCAATTTTAAGAATGCAGACTGAGTCACATAAAGTCCATCTGCTGCTTTCTGTGGGAGGACCATAGAAAGGACCCAGAGCAAAGAGGATTATTTGTGTGAAGCCAGCTTCAGTTCAGATTAATACTATTCCAGGTTGTCAGGAAATGGATTGGCTCTATGCACTGTGGTTTGTTTGTTTTCCCCCTTGCAGACAAACTTCACTGTAGATAATTGTCATCTTGTTCGTGCACATAGAACTTGATTCCATACTGTTCAAGCCAGTGAGAAACTTTTGATTAGTTTTAATGGCAGAAGATCTATACTTGCACCCCTTAAAGGACTGATAATGGTGCAGCTACAATGGACATATGTTGCAAATTCCCAAATGTGTGTACTCAGTCAAAGGATTTTTAATGAAAGGAAGCTTCTGCCACAGTCGCTTATACTTAAGAAAAAAAAATCATACAGAGTAAACAGCAGACTCTTTTTGCCCTAGCAATGTGTTTTGTTTGTTTGTTTGTTTCGTTTTTTTTTGACATTCTTTTTCTTTTTTTAAGGTTCTGATCCTGTAGCACAGTGGTGTTTAGGTGGTTTAGGATTTGTTTAGGTAGTTTAGGTGTTTATGTTCAGTTCATATCTGCACTGAAGCTGCAGATGTGTGTGCTCACAATCGCTTGAACTTTAAATATCTAAATCAGCATTTTTATGAGGAGAATATTGAAATTGCTGCTAAAAATATTTAATGTTTCTGAAACATTTATTACAGACTGAAGCTATCCAAGGTGGTTGTTGTAGGAGACCTGTATGTTGGGAAAACCAGCCTCATCAATAGGTACAGTTTGTCTCAGCAGGCGGTTTGATTCTGCCCTTTCTCATTTTGGA
Source organism: Tinamus guttatus (assembly GCF_059628265.1). Classification (NCBI taxonomy): domain Eukaryota; kingdom Metazoa; phylum Chordata; class Aves; order Tinamiformes; family Tinamidae; genus Tinamus; species Tinamus guttatus. The sequence goes on along the minus strand of NW_028288993.1, from coordinate 5,119,166 downwards.
AGGATATCAGTTGTTGTGTGAGACACTCAGTATTCTGAGCTGAATCTAAGCGCTTGGAATGTTTTCATTTCTCTCCATTCACAATGGGAATTAAGGTCTGTCTTAATAAAATGAAACCATGGTTTTATTATTAAATAATAGACAAAGCAAAGTCTAGAGTATAAAACATTGCATACTGTTCCAGGAATTATGCTTAGTCACTTTGGTTAGGTTTTCTGAGTGGCATAGGTTAAATTCTGAAGTATTTTATCTGGTTAAATATTAGGTAAATCAATATTTCCTTAATAAAAACATTCTAATCATTGTACAATTAATGAGAAGGTTAAAAAAAAAAAAATCTCCAGTGTTTCATTTGGAGTTTCATGCTTTTAACCTTACTAGGAGAATTATTCACCAGAATATTTTTTTAGGTCATCCCAGTACAGACACCTAAACTCATTTCTATAGCTGGAAGCTTGTACAGAAAGCTCATGTCTTTCCATAACTTATAAAATGAGGCAATTAAGTGGCATAATGCCTTAAAGAACAGTTATTTTGTTCTTCCTCAGATGCTAAATACCGCTCTTGAGCTTTTTGTATCTAACTCCAGTGGAAAGAACATGGAATTTCTGTAGCTTGTGGTCACTCTTCACGACTTCCTGTCTATGTTTGTATTTTTAATTATTTTTTTCTGAGGTGTTACCTAGTTCGGGGAAAAATTTTAATCTCCGTAATTAAGTCCATAGAGGAAACTATAAGATCCTGGTTTTCCTTGGTAGTCCTGATTCTCATCTCATCCTGAGAGCTTGCTGGACCAATGCTTTCTAGTTTGTATTACTTGATATGTCATTTTTGCTATTTCCTTCCTTAGTATTTTTATATATCCACTTATATAGCAAATCCACAGTTTTTTTTTTTTCTTTACAATTTACCCTAGGTAGTATTAGTACTGTGTGTATTTGTAGCTGGGTGTTGCTAGCATTTTCCCCTCATTTTTTCATTGCAGATTTTGTAAAGATAGTTTTGACCGAGACTACAAGGCAACCATTGGAGTAGATTTTGAAATTGAACGCTTTGAAGTAGTTGGTGTACCATACAATCTCCAGATGTAAGTGGCATCAAGATTTAAAAAAGTCTACATAATATCATGGGATCTGAAAAACAGTTTCTGCACCCAGACTTGGCTTTAATGGCGGGGGGGAGGTTATTTCTGCGGCTGTTGAAATCTATGTCAAGGTACCTAGTGATTTGAGCATCACCTAATGAGGGACTAAATTCTCCCCAAATCATGCATTTGTTAGAATTTGAACTTAGAATCCTTCTATGTGGTGTCTCTAGCATGCTGTGATTCTTCAGAAAGATGTCCAGCTGGCAGTGTTCTGCAGAAGATGCTGAATCTGCTCTGCTTTGGTGTGTCATCTACAGCACAGATAAGATGCACTGGGTCCAGTAATTTAGGGCAAGAATATTAAATCCCTTTCATTTAGGAAGGCATTTTCTCTAAAATGTCATTGCCTAAAGATGCAAATAGCTAGTGGGGATTTGCTGAGAAATGCTTAGACATGCACTTCCACCTGGTCTCAGTGCTGTTGTGTTTCTGAAAATTCTACTAGGCACCTGAGGGCCTTTAAAAATCTAGCACACAAGTGCATTGCCAGTTGATGCAGTGAGGTTCCTGAGCTGCTTAACTTTGGTTTAGATTATCTGCAGAACCTTCAGTGGCTGTGTAGAACATTACTGAGTGGTGAATGCTAGTGCTCCCTCTTACTGAGAGGTTTCCATACGAGGTAAACTTGAGCCATCAGACTGGTGATACTGTTTTGTTTAATGCTATTAAAATACACAGACAAAAACCCCTGCAATATTGGCAGTAGCTGAGAGAAGTGTATGTCATCTTTGTGAATAAGAAGCAATTTCTTGAATTCTGAGTGGTGCCCTTAGTATCTAGTGGACTAAATTGCAAGTCTAATTCACAGTCCATGGTCACGTCTAGCAGTTGCAAGACCCTAGTAGGCACTAATATGTAATTTAGCTAGTAGTAGCACAGAAAATACATTTTCATAATCAGATTGTCCTAGAAATAAATACAAATGACAGATGAGTTTTGCAATGTTTTAAGAAAAGAACTGACTCTTCAAGAACATTCTCCAAAATGACTGGTGTGGAGCGGGGGGCGGGGGGGGAGAAGTGGGGGGAGGGATAAAACTGAGTTAAAAGGCCTTTATTAAATAATAGAGCTTTATTGTATTTCTAACTGAAGTTAATGAATAACTTGTTCCAGATGGTAACACTTCTCTGGTATCATATTCTTCTCTGACCTGTACCAGTCTGTTGCTTCATTAGCATGTTTGCTCAGGTTGCACTGGCTTTCATTAACCTGAAATTTCTCTTTTTGCCGTTGCACAGATGGGACACAGCAGGTCAGGAAAAGTTCAAGTGCATTGCATCTGCTTACTACCGAGGAGCAGAAGGTGAGAACAATATTAATTTGATCCTGGCTGTGACTTTATAAAGAAACATGCAATTCATACACCTATATATGACTCTGGCAAGGTACCTGTAAATATAGTGTGATGCAAAAGAATCTCTATTATCACAGGAAAAAAGGGACCAGAAAAGTCAGATATATCTATCTGTAGATAAATTGTCACACCTGTAAGCTTTGAAGGTTGTGACAAGGCTTAAAAAAAGTGGCGCTTGGATCTAGGGGGAAAAGAATTTGGATTTGGGTAAGTTTCTTGTTGAAGTTAGTAGTGACAACCTTTGAGAAAAGATCTTTCGTAGCCATTAAAGTGGTCCCAGAATTAAATGTGCCTGAAAGTTTTAGACTGGAATATGAGTAAAAACCAAATCAAGTTGAAAATTGTGGGACTGCAGTCTAGCTGGCTGCTAGAGAAGGAAGGAAAGTGAGCAATGTCTTTTGTCTCCTCTGATTTAAATATGTTGCTATGATTTATATTCTCCCTATTGAACAGGGTGCATTGAATTGGAGAGATGTCTAATGTACTTTCTAACTTAGTTACTTGGTTTCTATGTCATCTTTTATTGCAGTTATAATAACAGTGTTTGATCTGGCTGATATCCAGACTTTGGACCACACCAAGTAAGTATTTAAATTTGACTTAGCCGTTAAGGCTTTTGTGGGGGATTTAGTTGCCTTCAATAGCCTTTAGTTGCTTTAGGAGTGTGGAGCTGCCAGGTAGATGGTGATTTTTTTTTTTAATTGAGTTAAGAAATGAAGGCTGATATAATCACTTGCTTGGATTATTTGGGATGGGGTTTTCTGAACAAAGGGAGAGCATAAATTTGAACTACTCGCCCTTGACTTCCTTTATAGTGAGTGGAGAGAAAAAGACATTTTCATAAAAGTTGGATCATTCTAATACTGGAAAAGTAGGCAGAGATGAATTACGCCTAGACGTATCCATTTTACTCATAAATATATATATGTTTAATGTAGAGATAGTTAGTTTTACTAGTTCAGTTGTACGTAATGATTTGGTTACAGTAGCTCACTAACTGGTATGAATAAACTTACTCTGATTTCAATGCAGACTGAAATGAGTCTATGTTTTACGCAGTTGTCTACAGACTGTCACTTAGAATGTATTTCTAACGTACTGTTATGTCTGTAATGCAGGTGCATGTTTATCTACAATGTGTATTTTGATATAAAAGTGCATTAAAATATCTTATTATAGTACTCCTGTGGTGTTTAGATCATTAGCATAGGTCTTTGTAAAATAATATGTATATTAGTGTCTTTGCTTGGCTGAAAATAATTGAAAGCTGTGAACCTGATTCCCCAGCACCCTTCCCTCTTTGACTTGTACTAGATGACTCAAGAACAACTGGATTTCCAGAGCAACAAAAATACAGCAGCTTATTAGACAAGAATCAAGTGGCTTTCACAGGGAGCTGTTTTATAATCTTGCTGAATAGATTATTTCTCTTTATTCCCTTTCTTATCTAATCTGCTGTGTCATTCATATTTTCCTCTGCTTCTTGTTTTCTTATTCCTTATCTCTATTAAAACTGATTTGGCCCTCCTTTGCACTGATAAATACCATCTCTAGCTGCTAAAATCATTGTTGAATTTGCACTGTACAGTGGACATGTCTGAACTTTTCATTAATGGATTGCAGCTATTCAAAGGGATTGGAATAGCTTCTAATCTCTTTCTGTATAGAAGAAAGGGCCTTTGATATACTAAAAAATTCACACTCGCTTTTCTTGTGACCCTGTTATCTGCCCCTTTCTATTACATGCCTTAGACCCCTCTGATTCTTATCTTTCTTCTGCATTTCAGACAGTGGCTGGAAGATGCATTGAGGGAGAATGAACCAGATTCCAGCTTCATCTTTCTGGTTGGAACAAAAAAAGACTTGGTGGTAAGGAGATCAAATGAACTGAGAAAATCAAATTTGCCCTAGTTCCTTAAGTGATTTGCGTAGAAGTTGTACACCAAGTTAGCAGAACAGAAACCTTGCAGAGGGGAAAAACATACTTCAAAAGTAAGAAGATCACAAATAGAGGACAGCCAACTCAGAACTAATTAAAGAAAAAAATTTCTAAAACAAATAAGTAAGATTTAGTATTTGTTATTAATATTTATTGAATGTGATGCCATTTTTACAAGGAGAAGATAATGTACTTCGCTTGCATCATTTTGTTTCTTGTGTTTGTCTTCCTCTACTTATCACTGCTTAATTTATAAACATATCAAAACAAGCAGGCTTGCTAGGTTGTTTAGTTACATTTTTTTTTCAGCTGCTGTGTGTGGCATCACTTAAACTTTGTTCTTTAGCCTTTCTATTTTTCACTGAAAAAACGTTCTAGAAAGCTGCACATACTATCAGTTGTCCCGAGTACTTTAACAGTTGCTTACGTTGCTTTTTCTGAGTTGGAGAAAAAGCAAGATATGTGAGATCTCTGAGGGCACAGGTAAGAAATCTGCTCTCAGCTAGAATTCCTCTTTCTAGATTAGATTCTGTTTTCCAAATGCTACTGGAAGGAAGGCAAGAGTAAAGCTAATGATAATGCTTCCTAGGTAGCACGTCAGTGGGAAGACGGTATCTTTCCAGCTGAATCTTGCTGTTATGTCATCCTTCCCTAACTCTTACAATTCCTCTCAGTCGCACAGAGCTTCCCCACTGTAAGACATTACACTCCATGTGTGTGGCTAAGGAACTACATTACTATGTACGTTAACATATGACTTAAGCTGGAAAAGTTCAGAGACACCGGTGTAAGACAAAAGCAAATATCTGGTGAATTATTCTCTCACCCTGTCTCCCAAATCATGACAATGTTTATAAAAAATACATCTGTATGAAGGTCTGAATTGATGTTATCTTTACATTTGGGGGGGAAAAAAGGTATAATGGGAATTAGAATTAAGGAACTTTATAAATTTTAATGTTTATTTCTGTATAATCAGATTAAAAATTAGAAGTCAGTAGGCTTCAAGGGCTTATGACTTTGTCTGGTACATGCAAATTCCTCATGTTACTACTAATAAGTTGTCTGCTATTCATCTGTGTGATGAGTAATAGTCAGTGTACCAGCCAACAGTCTTGTAGTACCAAGAAACTCTATAATTTGAGAGTTGGCTGCTGTGGGAATCTGACCGAGATTTTGATTCTTCACATACTTGCATAAGTAGTTACATATTTAGAATTAAATACTCCCCCTGAATTCACCAGATGGAGAAAGACATGTGGGCATTTTAAACTTTCAACATATCTTTGCCTGCAGCAGATATTTTAGACACTCTAATGTTATGAAATCATTTGTTGGAATGAAGCTACTTAAGACTTTACTGAACCTTGGTCCAGTCAGAACTCTGAGGCATGGTGTGTGTCCCTTCCCTAAAATGAATGTACCATGAACACCAAGAGGACTTTCACAGCCATGCTTCGTGACTACTAGAAATATCAAACAATTTGCTATTGGAATAAATATATAAAGAAAGTTTGTATATAAAAAGAAAACTCTGAATAAGGCAGATGAAGATGGATTGTGAACAACGATTCTTGCTTCTCTTGCACAGTGGGTCCTTTTCTTCAGATTTGTTACCAGTGCAGCAACTTTTGATGGCTGCTTTTCTTGTGTCTATTTTAATTCTCTTCTGTCTGTCCCCCTGGGAAAAGTAGCTTTCTGGCACCTTTGAAACTTAGCTGCTTCTGTGATTCCCTGCTTTTTTTCCTGCAATCGTCTGGTCTCCAGTTCGTCTTGTGCCAGATGGCACTTCTGAGTATATTCAGTTGATTTTGGGGAGGAACATCCCTTCTCTTTAGTTGATTCCTCTCACTGGTAAAAATAGATGACTGGAAAAAGAACTGAGAGAGAAGGAAGATTGAGTCCCAGAAACCACCCTTGGCCCTGTGACTCTTCTGCTGATGATGGCACAGTGACAAAAGCTTAAAGAGCAGTAACAGGACTCTGTCTTTATAGCTCTTTATCAGTGTGTAGTTTGATACACTGGTCACCCTTGTGAATTTTTGTTTGTTTTAATGCAGTAAAAGATAAATAGAGGCTTGCATATTTTAAAAGCCACAATAAGTACTTTCTCTACCAAAGATTTGATTTTTTTTGTTGTTTTAATTTTCCCCCCGAATTGTCCTGTCTTAATGTGCAAGTTCCAAGACAACACCAGAAAGACCTTGTCAGAAGGGTGCTGACAATGTTGTATTATTACTAGGCTGTATGCACTTCTTATGTTCAAATTATCCCTTGTTTGCTCAGTCAGATGCTGTATGTGAAAGAACAGAGCTAGATGCCATCCGCTTTGCCAATGAGATGCGGGCAGAGTACTGGTCTGTTTCAGCCAAAACAGGTAAGTTCCTGCAAAGGATGCAAGAACAGTGTAGCCCTAGAGGCTCATGTTAAGGCAGGAAAGAGGTTAAATTTCCCTTTTCCCCAGCTCCAAGCATGCAGGTTTTTATTTGTTGCATTTTGAAACTTGAGGTTTGTTAACAGCTTTTTCTATTTGAGCATCTGTATATATGTTTGCCCTGTCTTGTGTACAGAAAGGAGAACTTCAGCTGTTGTGCAATGTCCAAGCACATTTATTTGATGGCTAGTTGTACAAATCCTTGTGTGTGCACTGCTCCTCACTCTAGGAATAAAAAAACTTGCACCACAGATTGAATTCTCTCTGTTATTGACTAGAAATAATGAATTGGATACAGTGTACAACTTGACGGAGAAAGGAGGTGTGACATTCTCATGGTAGGGATCAGAAAGGAAGAGAGATTGTTAGGGACTTCTCAGTATTGAGCAGTACTCTGTCCACATCTGTGCTTGTTTGATCACAATGTTAATGTGCACTTGTAAAAACACAAAATTTCTGTCCTGTTTCCTAGGGGAAAATGTTAAAGAATTCTTTTCCCGAGTTGCTGCTTTGGCCTTTGAACAGTCTGTGATAAAGGAGCTTGAGAAGACCAGTAGGCAAACGGCCCAAATTGGGGCAGGAAGCCTCATCAGTATGTTAAGTTTTGCTGCTTCTGTACATTTTCCTTGTTTACAGTTTGAAGGATTGGGGAGGTTGCTTGAGCACCAAAGCTCTTCTCACCTGCCTACAACCTTCTTTATTTCAGTGTCTGCCTCAGTTCTAGCATATAGGAGAGACTGGGGCTGTATCTTGCTTTTGTTACCTTACAGTGTCATTTCTCATGAGTTAATTTTATGACTTCTTGGTTTCTACAGAACTGGAAAGGAGCTTGATGGAAATCCCAGAAGGCAATCCTCAAGACAGCCTGAGTTGCTGCTAACTGACCTTTGCAAGTGCCACTTGGGTGTACCCCAGCACAGCACACCAGCAACAAGGAAAGCTCTCAAACCAAAATAGAAAGTTGAGTTTGGGAAATGAGGGAGGAAAACCCTCATCGAAGCCTTTTCAGAGGCTGTTGCTGCTGCAGACTCATTTGTGCTGGATGGTGCAATTGTTACATAAACCATTCTTGGTACAGTGGAAACATGATATCCTTAATGCAAGAAGACGTTGCTGGTGCCTTGTGCTCACCTGTCTGCTAGATACCATTGCAGTAGAAGTTCTGTGATTTTTAGTGTGTTGTTTCCGCATAATTCTCTAGAACAACAATGGGAACAGAAAATGTAGGCAGCATAGTTTTCATAGTAATTCCTCTATCTAGGAAAAATGAGGTTTTGCTTTTTCCATATAAATCAGAGCCCAGTATTCAAATATTTCCAGGCTTGTGCAAAGTCCAGATATGAACTTTCTCTAACATTTTTAAGTTTAGAGTTGTTTTAAGTTTAGAGTTGTTTAAGTTTAGATACAGAATCCTTCTCTATTCTTTGATGTTTGTGAAACTTATCTACACCGCAATTCCAGCTTGTGGCTGAAAATAATTATTGACGCCTTATTCTGACTGCATCTTATTGTTAGCAGTATAAGGTAGCATCATTCTGGAATCATGCAACAGTCTCCATCAAACTCTGTGGTAGGATCTCTGAGCTGGTAAGGTTAGATTCAATATTGTTGCTAAGGTAGTAGTAACTTCATCTGCTTTTACTAGGACATGATCTTTTGATAACTTGATGCTGAGAGCAATTTATTCCACATCTTAATGGAAACAACAACAGTAGAGAAGTAGTTTTGCTCTTCTGTGGAAAGTTTTAAAAGTGTGCGTGGGTTTAGAGGGATAGGAAAAGATGGAGTTCGCCAAGGCAGGCACATATGCTTGTTAAGCCCTAATCCATTTGCCGTATGAAGATGTTGACACAGAATTTTATTGTAGAATCTGCTGTCTGGATGTATTGCTGTAACTTAGTATGCTGGCAAAAAGTACATTACTCCAATTTTACCTGCTCAAGATTCTCTCGACATCTCTTTGTATAGTTCTTTAGAAATTACAATCAGTTTAGTGCAGAGAGTTTGTCTCCTAGTACACTGAGTTTCTTGTAAGTAAAACAGCTTTACATCACCCTTCTGCTATTCGGGCAACAGCAAGTGATGACAGAAGACACTGCTATTTTAAAAGGCATAGCTGCTGATTGAATGGCTAAAGACATCACTCACAGGGATTTCTGTAAGAAATATATGCTCAGTATTTGTGAGACCAGGTTAACATCGCCGATTTTGATAATTAAATTTTAACTGCAGAAGTACAAAAAAAAAGTGAAAAGAAAATACTGGAAAAATTGGACAGAAGGAAATAAAGAGTGTGTTTCTCTGATTTTTGCTACTTGGTTTTGAGTGCCTTGGTGGTGGTATTCCTCTGAAAGTAAACGGGACTGTAAATCTTCTGCTTGCTCTAAGCTATACAAATTTACAGCCATTCAAACTAACTGAGTTACCAAAAGAATCAAAGTGGGAGGACATAAAGACTGCTTCTTTAGAAGTCTTCACATCAGCAGTTTATAACTCTGTAGTTCTAAAACTCAAATCCGGCGTTATTTGTTGTGCTGGGATAAGCAAGCATCCTTTATAATACTCTAAATTGCATGTTGCAACTGTTTGAAATGGAGAGAAAGAAGAAAATCTCTGTACAGTTATAAGTTACCGGTTTCTTCCGATTTTCATTCAGGCAGTACAGAAACCTCAATATCTGGAGAACTGATTATAACAAAACCTGCCAGCTTGGAGCTGCTGAGAAAATAAAAAAGGTCATAGAAAGACTATTTTCAATAAATCCTACATATCAATCTGTAAATGTTCTAGATTCTCAGCCATTTTCTTGCCCAAGTTGTTTAAATGGAAATAGGGGGGGAGAAGTGGGGAAATGATGCTTTAAGCACCCTTTTTTTTATTCCTTCTATTTTCTTTTGACTCATGATGTAAATTTGAACAGCTTCATAGACAATAATGAATACAGAACTTGTGGAAACTCTGTGTCTTTCTTTATTGGACAATCTTTGGCAATTGTGCTACTTCTGTTGGCAAAGACACAAATGCAGCGTGTGGTGGAGAAGATGAATATGTGTGGATCTGTAAGGAGTTATGTGTAATATTTTGACCTTATGGTGTTCAGCTCAATGTATTTGTTCATCTCATGTATTTCACGAGGATGATGAACATGCACTGCCCTTGTCTCGTGCCTCCCACTGAGTGGGCAGCATAGCCCTGGTCTTTGTGTTTGGTGAGTTCGAGATGGTTTCTGCAGCACATCGTGGACATGCGTCACACATCTTGCGTGTGGATAATGCTCTTCAGAAGCAATTTTGCAGGCATGATGAGACCACACAAGCACTGCTGACTGCTGTGCTGCAGATGATCGCTGCTGCTTGCAGTTTACCTAGATAAATGGAAGTGCACACGGGTAGTATTTCCAGGTTCAGCCCAGCTGCACCTTCACCATGGTGGCCCGCGGCAGCTTCTTGTGGCCATGGCTGAGCAGACAAGTGTTGCTGAAGGTGAATTTTACAGGACATGCCCAGTCTTGCTGTCTACTTAAAGCACTTCGGTAGTGGCCGACATCAAGAGGCCGGGATATATTTTCTTCAAAAATTTTCCTCAAGATGTTGCTTTTGTTACTGATCTCCACTGCTGTGCAGAATCATAGGGTTGCAATGTCTTCAGCAATGCAATTGTGTGGCTTGGAAAATCAAATGCAACAGGTTTTGTCTAGTAAAGAGGCGTTTACAGCTGCTGGAGTGCCAGGGGTTGCAGGAGGGGCAGTTTCTGTATGCGGTGAATCCTGAACTCTAAAGGAAAGTTACCTGTGTTTTTTGTTAATAAATACCATTCAGTACTCTGCTTGATGTCATTAATGGTTTGTGTCTTTTGTAGTTCCGAAAATTTCATGCATTAAAAATGCCTGTTGGTCAGTCAGTAACTGTCCCTTGGAAATGGTCTGACTCCATGCAGTCTGTGATGCATGCTGTGACGCTGTGGTTTTATTTAAGCCCTACTGAGACTTCCCCAGCAAAAAGCTCCATCTTAATAATTAATCATCTAAAATGAATCTTAGATCACGTTACAGCTGATGAATTACTTAGAGGCTTTCCTTTGTGCTTTCCTAATTTGGATAAAAAGGTAAGCACACTATTAATTTGCAAGCCCTTAAATGTTTATATCTGCTGTATGTTTTATTTGTGCATCTTTATTCTTTCTATTAGTCACTTTGTTTGCTGTGAATAGCCTTAATAGTGTGAAAAATGTTGTCAGGATAACTGTACTAAATCAAGACATAGGCTAAAACACAATTTTCATGCCAGTTGAAGTTTTTGCAGTACTCGTGACAGCAGTTTCATTGGCAGCCTCCTTTGGGAATTTGCTGCTAAGAAATTGAAGAGCATAAAATTCAGAGATACTCTGAAGCAAAACTGAAGGGTGAGTGTAATAATCTCCCCACATAAGTACTAATGTTATGCTGTTTTTTTTTGTCTTAAATAGAAGTTAATGTGCTAATGACTTCCTATTTAAGTAGCTATGTATATCTCATGGAACAAAACACCTGATAATGGATCAAAAGAAACATACAATTGGCAAGCAAAATCATTTTTTACTCTAAAAGGCTTTCTTTTTTTTAAAGTGATGCTTCTTTTGCCTAATTATTGAAGCTTAGAATGTTACTTTTTTGTATTCTTGTAGGTCATGAGATCGGCTTTCTCCTGTTGGTTCTCACTACACCCGAGGTTGTTGCTCTTGCGTAGCCCTGTGCCAGTCCTGGGCCCTTTTGGGCTTTCACCAGGAGTCACAGTTTATTCCAGGGAGTGCAGAATAAGCCCTTGGTGAGTGCCTGTATCCACCCCTCTCTCATCCTCGGAAGATGGGTGTTACAATTAACTTCTTGGCTAATTGAAATCGTAGCAGACTTTGCATTTGGCATTGCAGATGCCGGTTTAGTTTCTTGTATTTTGGCCAGGAGGTTGCTCTGCTCTCACAAAGAGGAATTTCCTTTCGCTGAGTGCTAGGCAGGGGCTCCTGCTTTCCTGGGATCATGGAAGAGTTCAGGTTGGGCAGGACCGCTGAAGGCATCCAGCCTGGTCCATCTTGCTGCAGGATGCTGTGCTGCAAAGCTACGGCTTCTCCGTTTGGGCTGCAGCTGAGCCGGGAACCGCGTTTGAGTTCTTGAGAAGACGCTGCTTTTCGTGCTGCAGAATTATTTCCACGCAGGTCCCGCTGACTCCGTGCGAGGCCGCGGCAGCAGCGGCTCCCGCCCGCACGGGGGAGCTCCTCGGTCACCGAACTGTTGTCGCCGGCAGCCGGGAGGGCTCTGGGCTCTGCAGAGCCGGGCCCGGGGCTCTGTCACCCCTCGCGGCGCCAGTCTCGGCTCGCAGGTAGGTTCTGCCGCCAGGGCCTAAAGGACGCTCCGGAGGGGGTTAAAATAAGAGTGTACTCTGAATGCATAAAGTTTCGGCAAAAGTTTGGAGGTTCATTCCATAGCCACGGGAATTCCTGCTGCTGTAATACCGCAATACAGAGTGAGGTACTATGGTGTAGCAGTGTTATTTATCCAAGTTAAAGTTAAATGTGCATGCAGAAATCCAGCCTCTGGCTTGTCAGGATTCCTATCCTCCCCCCCCCCCAAAAAAAAAAAAGGGATGCAGATATGAGCAAAGGGAGCCTGGAGAGAGGAGGGGGGGAAAGCCTTTGCTAGGAATAAAAAGAAATCAAATCCATGAGACTTAATTAAAAGTAATGTACGTATCAAAACATATCCCAATGATATATCTATCATTATAATAATAATGCTAATATGATCTTATACCCCACGTTACTAGAAATATTTATCACAATTTCATTGTTCAAACTGGCACAGAGGAAAAAAAAACAGCATCTATAATGAAAAGCCATTTATTTTTCTCTGTGAAAGACTGAGATTTCTTGAAAGATTTATAGAGGTATTTAATGAATACATAACTCTTATTTTTATTTGGATTACAATATGTTTTCCAGATAGATCAGTCAATACCTTGCATGTTTTAAAAGCTGAGGAAACAAGTGCAGGAAAAGAGGTTAAAACCAGGAAATGAACAGCGAGCGGAATCAGCTATGCAAAAGTGAAGGCAAGATTAGCCATTTGTAGTATGTCGGGAAATATTTGAAAAATATTTTTCATTTGGCATTGAAATGGAAAGTGCTTTAATGGATTATGTAGCAATACATCTTTGGAAGGTATTCAAATCCTAGAATTTGAAAACAAACTTTGAGATCTTACAGGTTCAAGGAATTCTTAATTGTGTTTGTTACTGCTGGGATGGTGTCTTGCTGTCTTTCCTAGTAATATATACAAGACATATCTATACCTCACTTTGGTATGCCCTACCTTGCCCGTGAAAGAAGCAGGTGTATGAGGGACTTGAGATGTGCATTTTGATGCTTTTTCCCTTGTCCTGTTGTGTAAGCTAAAATTCCAGGTTTATTTATCATCACTTTTCTCTAACAGTTGGTTTAGGTCAGGGCTAGCCCACAGGGCCTAGGCAGAGCCACGTACGGTGATTGCAGACAGAATTAAACGCAGGGGCTTCTGCTCCGCTCATTCCCAACCCCTGCTGAGCCAGGGCCGGGGCTCAGTGTTGCTGGATGAGGATGATCATCAGAACCAACATGGGACCAACACGGACCCCAGCAGTCTTGGTCAGTAAATGCGGGGTGGTCTCTGAGACCCAGCTGTGCCCAGGTCAGGGCTCCAGCTCATCATTTCTGGGCATGGAGGAGTGGAGTCCAGGGCAGGATCCCGTGCCAGAAGGTGCTTGATGGTTGGGGGGTGAAGGGATCCTGTGGAGGGGGTGAGCTTAGCTGGGAGCGCAGGTGAGAGGGTGGATGGGGAAGCACAGCGGGGTACCCCCCTGGGGCAGGTGGCTGCACTGCCCCTTCCTGGAGCTTGGCCCGGCCCGTGGCTCGTCTGCCAGGCCGGGACAGCGAGGGGCACCGGCCGGGCCTCCCCAGCGTGTGTGTCCGAGTCGGGGCGGGCGGCGCCCGGGCCCCGCTGCCCCTTTAAGAGGCCCCCGCGCGCGCGAACGGCGGCGCCGGGCGCTGCCCTCCCCTTCCGCAGCGCTGCGCGTCGCGGCGCCGCCGCCGGGGCCGGGCCGCGCGATGGGCACCCGCGGGCGGCGGCGGCAGCAGCAGCAGCAGCCGGGGCGCTGCCGCGGCGCTCGCGCTCCCGGCGGTAGCAGGGGCCGCGCGGAGCGGGCAGCACAATAGGGAGGAGGAGGAGGCGGGCGGCCAGGGGAAGGAGGAGGGAGAAGGGGGAACGCGCAACACGGCGCGGGGCGGCCGGGCCGCGGCGGCAGGAGGCGGGCGGGGGCGAGCGGCGCCTTCCCCCGCGCCTCCTTTGTCCGCGCGCGCCGCGACCCGCGCGGCTGCAGCCGCCGGAGCGGCCTGAGGCGCCGCGCGCCGCCCTGCGCGGCGCTTCCGCACGTGAGAGGCGCCGGGCTCGTTCCCTGCGCCGCTCGCTCCCGCTTCCCTTGTTCCCCACTGCCTCGCTCCTGCGTGCAAAATGGTGGACCCCGTGGGGTTCGTGGAGGCTTGGAAGGCACAGTTTGCGGACTCCGAGCCTCCCAAAATGGAGCTGAAATCTGTGGGAGACATCGAGCAGGAGCTCGAGCTCTGCAAGGCATCCATCCGGAGGCTGGAGATGGAGGTTAACAAGGAGAGGTTCCGCATGATTTACCTGCAGACTCTCCTGGCGAAGGAGAAGAAGAGCTACGACAGGCAGAGATGGGGCTTTAAACGGATTTCTCAGTTGCCTGAAGGGGGTGCGGAGCAGCAGATGCAGGACCTGCATCACCACCAGTCTGCTGACCAAGAGGAATATGAGAAAAGCAAGTCGCACCTCGGGGAGGAAAAGTTCAAACCCAGGATCCCCTCGCTGCGGAAGCTGTCTACCCAGAGTGACGGCTCGGACCTGTCGCCCTTGGACAGCCCCCATCACGGAGAGGGAGAGCAGGACAGGTGTAAGTACTATGGTGAGGAGAAACTGAAAAGAGTTGCTGAAGATTCGGAGAATCGCTGTGATACAGATGGATCTCCTTCAAAACACAGATCAGCTTCCTCCCGCAGGCTGGTGGGATCTGCTGAGAAGGATGGATCATTCGAACCGCCCTCTAAGGACAGAGGGAACACCACGAGCGTAGCAGCCCTAAGGTCCAATTTTGAGAGGATTAAAAAGGTTAATTCACATTCTTCTGGAGATAATAAGGATGTTATTGAAAAGCCCTTTTACGTGAACATGGAGTATCATCACGAGAAAGGTCTAGTGAAGGTCAACGATAAAGACGTTTCTGATAAAATAAGCTCTCTTGGTAGCCAAGCCATGCAAATGGAACGGAAAAAGTCCTTGCACTCGCTCCCCTCTACTGTGGTACCCAGCTTTAGTGAGTTCCAGAGGCCCACCTACCGGGGAAGAGCCTCGGAGAGCAGCTTTGGCTACGATGGAGAGTATGAGGATGCTGAACTGAACCCCAGGTTTCTCAAGGATAATCTGATTAATGCCAATGGCAGCAACCGCCCACCTTGGCAGCCCCTGGACTTTCAACCCTATCAGAGTATCTATGTGGGTGGAATGATGGGGGATGGAGAAGGGAAAGGACCTATCCTGCGAAATCAGAGCACAACTGATCAGGAAAAGCATCTCACTTGGCCTAGGAGATCTTATTCACCCAGGAGCTTTGAAGACATTGGGGGAGGATATACACCGGATTGTAGCTCCAATGAGAACCTTACCTCAAGCGAGGATGACTTCTCCTCAGGGCAGTCCAGCCATGTGTCCCCCAGCCCGACCACCTACCGCATGTATCGGGAGAAGAGCCGTTCTCCCTCCCAGAACTCGCAGCAATCCTTTGACAGCAGCAGTCCACCCACCCCCCAGTCTCAAAAACGGCACCGGCAGCAGCAGCAAGTCATTGTGTCGGAGGCGACTATTGTGGGAGTTCGGAAAACAGGACAGATCTGGCCGAACGATGGAGACTTGCCTTCTGGGAGATGTCACCAGGACAGCTGTTTCCATGGGGATGCAGGTGTGTACTTCCTGCGTAAGCAACTTTTTGTTTCATTTTTTGTTTGCATATGGAATGGGAAACAGCATCGTGGAAAGGACCAGGAGAGGCTTTCTGGGTGATCTTGGGAGAATTGCCCAAGGGGGCAACTGTTCAATGTGAGAAACTTGTGCTTATTTTGTAGTTGTCTGATCCAAGAAGTTCCTGTAGAAATATACCTCTGATTGCATTTTAGAAATATGGATTTGTTTCCCAGAATGTTGACTCCAGGTTTTTGTTTTGTTTTGTTTGAAGGGATCAACTGAATCTCCCATAAATCAGCTCTCAAAAGTTTCCATGCATAGGAGGTGAGAGGGGGCCAGAGCTGTCCCTCCCTCTTGTTCTTTTACAGAGAAGTAGCCAAGCTCTGCCCCAGAGTGGGAGCAAGTCAAAACCTGATGGTCTGGCTGGAGCTCTGCCGTGACGCTCCTCCCCTCATCTTGTTTTTTCCTGCCTGTATTAATTGGGGTGCTCGTTTCTCCTCCTGTCTCGTGTCATCCTTCAATTAGAGATGATTAGAGGTGATGACTGTGCAGCCCTGTTCTTGCAGCTTTCTGCTATCACGACGGGAGGGAAGAACTGGGAATATTAGGAAGCCCTGAGGGAGAGCTGTTAATTTACTTTTAGCAGAGTCAGAATTTTTGTTTTGGGAAGAGCAGGGCACGTTTGAACCTATTCTTGCATAAGCTATTCAGGCATGCTGTTCATTCAGATGTTTGTGTGTGAGTTGGTGGAAGAGGGGAACAGTGAACTACGTTGAATCCTATAGATTCACTGGATGCATGTGGACATCTGGATGTGTTTAGCAATGCACAAAATGTAAACAGTATCTTGTGCTAACCCCAGTAGTCTCCTAGTAAAGGAGAAGCAACGAATTCTAGGAATGAAGAAACTGATAACTCACAAACTTAAAACAGTAGAAGTCTCTCTTGTGTGTGTTTCCTCCAGCTTTAAATCTGTAATTTTAATAAAGGATTTACTTGATACTTGACGACATGATTAGTTCCTGAAGTAGCAGGTGAATCAGAGCCCTGAAGAGGCTTTTAGAGAGGAGCCTGTCAGATTGTGTCAGGTTGATGCCCGAGCAACTTAGCTGGAAGGAGATTCCTGCATGTCCTTTCCCTGCTGTTTGTTTAGTGCCTGAAATATTCCTGGGGAGCAACAACCGAGGGAGACATTTTCACGCTTGCTGCTCCTGCTTTATTTTCCGCTACTGGGTTGGTGGAAGACCGTACATTTGTGATGGATGTTCACCGTATATGAAACCGTGTTACCCTGTCCTCATGGTGACTTCTTCCTTATCAGATTATATACACATATTTGTTTTTTCTCCAGGCCTACTGCATTCTTGTTGGGTCTCATGCATATGTGAGTATCTTGCAGGGAGCAGAAGTAATGCAGGGGAGAGGCTGGATCTAGTGCTGGTTTCAACTGAGCTGCAGCCATCTGTCTCTGCTCTTGTTTACTGATTCTCTTCAGATGACTGAGAAGCCTCCTGGCAGTTGCGGTTTTGCAGAGGGAAACAAAGGGGCAAAAATAACAAAGGTTGGTGTGGCTTTGGGCTAGATTCAGCTTTCAGAGGAGCCGTGGTTCAATTTTATCTTAAATAATTTTGTTTAGTTTCATTAGCTTTGTGAGATCCAGCAATAATGAAATGCTCTGCTGAAAGCTGAGAACAGTTAAAAATCCTGGTTCCGGTGGAAAGCTTAGTGTCCTCTTTGTGAGGATGACCACGCGACTGCAGACAAGGACAGAATGTAACTGATCTCCTGCTTCCCTCAGCATAGGGGGTAACACAGCAAGCCAGCAGGAACCTGCACCAGATGGCTAATCATTTCTGTCTTGCACATTAGCTGGTGGCAACTTTTCACTTAACCAAAAAGGCCTATGTCTTTAGGAGGACTGTGTTTCTGGTTTATTCCTACTGAGCCTCATTTTATGCGATTCTGTATTTTTCCTGATTGGGTTTCAGGTCAAGCTTCATCCTGTTGGCAGAACCTCTTTTTCATAACGCAAACACAAAAGGCGCGAGCGATGGCTGCGTGAGTAGCCGCCTGGCTCCCGTTCCCAGCCCGTGAGCACTGGCCAGGACTGCTCTCCAGCACCACAGGATCCGTGAGCAGCTCATGGCCCCAGCCGGCCTCGCAGCACCTGAGGTTGGGTCACTGCTTCTGCCAGCGCTCCCTGCAGCTGTGCTTGAACAGAGAGTGCAAGTCTGAATCCCAGCAGGTTCTGTCCAGCCTTAATGTTAATTAGCATCAAGCGGGATTTGTTCAACAGTGTTTGGCTTCTTTGGACGTGCAGATTCCCGTCGCCTTGATGGCTTTGCTTTTAATGACTTTGGTTCATAATAATGCTGAACGTGGTGTAGACAGACGCCCTGTGAGCTTCCTGTCTGGTCTGACCATGCCAGCGCATCTTGAGTTTGGCTGGGGAACACTTGCTATTTTGTCTAAATTCTTTCTCGAGTTCACAGTTGAGCGATCACTTGTTTAACTTTGCATTACAAAACAGGACCAGAAGGAAGTCACCTAGGTCTCAAGTGAATGGAATCTGAGCCAGTATTTGATCTGTGTTCTTGTAGATGACTTACTAAATCAAGGTAGTAGGATTTTAGCTTTTTTCAAGGATAAGGCGTAGTGTGAGATTTGGCAACAACCATATTATCTGTTAAACTTTGCCTAGATTTCATTAAAATACTTTATCTCCCTTTTTTTTTTTGAGGAATTATGTAACACCCATTAGCTATAATGGGAGAAGGGAAAATCAAGCCTATAATAAATGTGAATATTTTGACTACAATTGGTTGGGGAGAGGAGTAAGAATGTATTTATATTTTAATTCTGTGTAATCTTTTGTAGCAGACATAGGAACTCGAGAAGCCACAATTGTGTTTTCTGCTCAGAATCCAGGAGAGAGTGGCATAGAGCTGATACACAGCGGGGAGGCCTCCCAGTGACCTTGGTTGTCAGGTTTTTTTAACTAGTTACTTGAGGAGCACAGCAAAGTTGCTGCATGGCATTACAGCTTGCTGCATAAAACTAGGGCATGAGCTCTCAATGTTCTGTGCAGAAAATGATTTTATCTGTCTGCGTAAGAACATAGAAACTCCGTCTGGAGTGCACATAGCAGCTTTACAGGTTATCTTTCTTGTGGGTATTTTTATACCTGAATAGTGTCTTCTGTCCTCTTGAAAGGATTTGATAGTGCTCTCCAAAGAGTTCTGGCACTGTATCTAGAATGTTACCAACAGCCATAGTGCAGGATATAAAGCAGTCAGTTTGGAGATATGTATTATTTAATTCCACTGGGAATAACTCTGCTTATTTTAGTCTCAAGGACTAAAGGTCCTTGAGTTCAGCCTAGAGCGTGGAATTCTTCCCACTCCACCCCCAGGTTCTGCGATCACAGGGCACCTGATCCTCAGAGGAGGTGGTAACTAAGCCAGAGAGTTGTGGTCTTGTACTGGGAAGTCCTGGAGGGTGTTAATGTCGTCTGATCTGTTTGTGTGACACTTTTCCATGGTCCCCAACAAAGTGGCAGTGTGTCTCACGGGCCTCCCGGGCAAGTAGTGACCTACGGGTGGGCAGGTGACGGGTAATGATGGTGCCCTTGGAGTTTGGAAGTGTTGTAGGAACTTAAGCCTGGAAGCAGACTGCACCAGAGCTGCAGGGGTATTCCCAGCACCATGGCCACAGGTGCCAGGGCCCTATAGCTTTGCAGGGGATGCCACAAAACGATGTGAGATGTGATGTGTAGGCAGGTCGAGCTGCAGCAGTGAGTCTAGGGGCATGGCTTGGGCTCCTGTGACACTTGCTGACCCCGTTAAAGCACTGGAAAGGGAGCTGTGCTGTGTGCTGTCCTCAAAAGAACTCGTCTGTGGCCAGGGCAGTTGAATTGACAAGTTGGCCTCTACCTGTGTGTCCGTTTTGCTTCCTCACCGTCAGCCCAAAGGGATTCAGAAAGAAAAGCTCAAGGAGTTTGCTGCCTGGCACTAGGTTTGGTCCTGCCTTGGAGGGTAGTTGGGAGAAACACGAGCATCTGTGGACTTACTGCCTGACCTGGCGTCTCAGGACGCTTTGGCACTGCCTTCCTTTTCTGAGTTATAAACTCCTCAGCTCCTTTTCCCTTGAAGCACCAGCATTGAGCAAGGGAGTGAAGAGCTGGGAATGGCGTGGACATGGTGGAATAGGTGAGGCTTTAGAAATGATGAAGAGATTGGGCTTGTGAGATAAAAGTAATTGTTGTGCAGAGAAGTAGGCAAACCTGGGGAGAGGATGGGTCTGTCTTCATGAGCACTGGTCAGTGCATATACTGATCTAAAGTGGTTTACTTCTGTGTGCTTGCAGGTGGTAGACCTTAAAGCAATGAACTACTTCAGGGAAGGAGGTGCTTTGGCCTCCTCTGTTTTATTTATTTATTTATTTATTTATTTCTAGCAAAGAAATGGCTCAAGTGGCCCTTTTTCACGTTGAAGCCTTTTGGTGTTTAGGATGAGTGCAGATAGTCCTTGCAGCTGCTGTGGCCCCTGTGAACAGACTGCCTGAGGTGCCACCTTGCAGCATTTCTCCTTCTGAGCCTTGCCATGATGCTCCCTGTGGTTAATGCTGAGATAAGCAGTGAAGGGGCTCTGGGAGAGTCAATGTGGCTGCTAATTTGTGGAATCAATTGCTCTAGCGCCTTCCTCAAGTGCTGCTGTTCATTCCTGTAGTGCTCCTCGGTTGGATATTTGGATAAAGTGCTAAATATCCTGTTCATTCGCTCCCCTGGTGAGCTTGCATTTCTCTGCTCGCAGAAGTGCTTCAAACAAAATCGGTTGGGAGGGATGGGGAGTTGACATCCTGCATGATAGGCTTGGAAGGGGAAGGCGCAGGCTTTAACCGTAGAATTTGGTTGTCCTTCAAATGGTTGTGTGGATCCTGAGCAGCACGATATGGACTCTTAGAGGTTTTGTGGGAGGAGAGGCTCACTCATAATCCAGGCTGTGGGCTCTCTGAAAGATGGGTTAGCAGAGAGACGGAAGAGAAGAAGCCAGCGAGGCCTTTGGGCTCAGTAGCAGCCTGGAAATGGTCCCTGCCAGCAGGCTTGGCAGTTTTCTCCATAGCACTCTCCTTTGCTCCCCAACCTGCTAGGGATACCCAGTTACAGAACAGAGGCGAGAGAGCGCAGGATTTCAGCTGCAAGGAATTTTGGAGGTCAATCCATAAAGGTTAATGAGGTGAGACTTGGCAAGCGGCTGGAGAACTGCTCTATTTCAATTAGGGAAGCACATTGCTGCTCACAGAAATGGGCCTGTGGCTTGGAGGCGCAGCTTGTCCGGAGCTTGCTTTTCCCCTAGAGGATCCTGGACTAGCAGGTCCTTCGGCTTTGCCTCTCTGCCTGGATTTGTGCCGCCCAGGCAGATAAGCCGGGAAAGAACAATAAGGGCCTGATCCTGCTCCGCACGAGCCGTGAGGGAAGCGCTTCCAAAACAGGGACTTGGAGTGTCCTGGGTTACAAAGCAGGTTTCAGCCAGCTCATTAGTAAAAAGGTGGATTGAATTTTGGACTGTATTTTTATATTATACATGATGTGAAAGTAAGCTTAGACTGTGAGTAAGTCCTCGAGTGTCAGCGTGTGCTCCTGCTGCAAGGCAGAGCTCCGCAGCTCCCCCGCTTCCCTAAACTTGGTTTGAGTTGTGCTGCGTGTTTGAAACAGCAGAACTGTGCGGGTCCGCTGCGCTGTGCTGCTGTCACCGAGCCGGGATGTGGCTTGCAAACCTTTCCTGCTTGCTAAAATCCCCAGCGCCTGCTTCCTTTTGTCTCCTTCCCAGCTGCCAAAGTGGTATCTCTGTGCCCCTTAACCGCGTTATGGCTGGGCAGTAATCAGATTACTGCAAATGTAATTGGAATCTCTTTCTGCTTCGGGGGAAGCGCTGCCTGAACGCGGCAGCTGGAGCGGAGCTGCGTGTGGCCGCGTGAACGTGGGGAAGCGTGTGGGAACCCGCGGATTGCCCGGAGCCGGGGGGGATTGGGAGCTGTTGGTTTATGTTCCTGAAGGTACCCGGTGGTACTGGCCCCTTTGGGCTAGTCGTTGCCTTGGGGGTGGTGGTGGAAGGGGAGGTTGTTATCTGCAGCCCTTTCACCAACCTGTGTGGCTGCCTTTTTGTGCATTTTGTGGAGAAAGGGCTTCTTCCTAGGGAGAGAAAATCCGCCATGACCTTCTGCTTTTTAAAACTGAAGCAACCCCTTCTAGAGCTGCCCTGAAGCTGGTGCTCCATGCCAGTTACCGCTCCCTCCAAAGCGATGCATCCAAAAGCCCTGAATTACCTGCAGATTGGCCTGTGGCTGCAGGGAAGCAGTGAGGGCAGCACATAGCGCTGAAACCGAAGACACCGGCCTCGCAGTCGTTACTTCACAGCGACCCCTCACGCGCTCGGGCTCCACAGCCCCTCGCGCTTGTGATCCCTCCTGAGGCGATGAGTGTGCCAGCGCTCGCACTGCCACTTGCTCCTTCCTGAGGCCTCAGGATGTTCCGCTCGTGCCCAGGGTGGGTGTTCGCTGATGGGACACGTGCCAGCGCTGTGTTACCAGCACCGATGCAGAGCTGGGCCAGGAGAGCGGCTCGGGGCCCGCGGCGCAGGTGTGCCGGCACGGACCAGCGTCTTGGAAACAGCAAAAAAACACCTCTCAGTTACCTACCGCGTCCGTGTGTGCTTTTGAAGTGGGCCAAGTGCTTCCTAGAATAATCTGAAGAAAAATAATTCATCCCCTGGAGCATCAGGCTGAAACGTGTCTGAGTTGCTAAAAAGCAAGTGTGATTGGTGTGTTGTCGCTGCGGTGGGGAACGCGCAAACCCGAGGCCTGTGCTGCAGCCCGCGGTTACGCGCCGCTCGGTGATCTTGCCCGGGGAGGCAGGAACGGCCTGTCAGCCTGGCTGGCCCCAGAGCTTCCCCAAAGAGATTAGATTATGGTGCTTAGGATGAGGCAGGGCGCAGCGACGCTTGCTCCTGTGGCCGCTGCCAGCCAGCTGTCTCGCTTCGTAGCCGTCTCCATCTTTGTTTCCCACTAACCTGGCTACCTTCCTGAAAATTATGTATAATGATCAGCACTGACATTGCCTCGGGAAGCTTCAGAAACGGCGCGCTGAGAAAGGGAATCGAACGTTGTTGGGAGATTCCTTGTTTGCCCTCTATGGTGCCTTGCTCTCCTGCAGGCGGCCCTGGTGCTTGGACCCTCCTAGGGTGAACGCACAAGCGGGAGAGTTGCCCTCCCCTCTGGCATGCGGGTACCCCTTGTTCCTCCTTCTCCTGAGCCGGTCCCTGGAGCTCTGAGCCCGACAGGAGCGAGGTCACTGCTTTCACTCGTGTGAGCAACAGAGCAGAGCCTCTGTCTGCCAATGTCCTGTCGCGATCGTTGAGGTAATCTCAGTATTTGCACTAATGTGTGAATACCGTTTGTACTAATTACCTCCTCGAGTTCATAGATTAGATGGGCAGAGAACATCCTACTGCTAACCCAGTCCAGCTCTCCTGCCTGAGCCTGGCTGTGGCCGCTGGCGAGGCCCGTGCGTGTCTCTGGTTAACGGTGCCTGGTGCAGATGAGCAGCCTGCAGGACTTCACGGTGACGGCTGTGAGGGCAGCACATGGTGCAGTGTGTTCCTTGCGTTATCTTCCTTTTTTTCTGACTAAAAGGCCAGTGAATGAAATCTGAATTGCAAAGAGAAAAGACTGACACTGTAGTTTTGATGAAAACATTCTTCAGCCTTGGGATGCACACAGCTTCTCTGGTTTAATATTAATCATTCATGTTCTCTGGTACAGCGTGGATGGATACAAGAAGGGAATGCTTTAGCTAAATCCAGAGGATTGCTTGAAAAGAGCCCTTGGCTTGCTGGGACAAGTAAGCCTAAGCTCACATAGGCTTATTCAAAGGGCCTTGAAGAGCTGCCTCTCACTGTGTCAGAAAGCCTGTGCATTCAGCACAAGCACTCAGCTGAGGACAGCAGTCAGCTGCATAGTTTTTCAGGTGAACCCTTCCTTCAGCCTGAGCCTCTTCCAAGGAGGCAGGGTGGGCTTGCACTGACAGGCAGCTTGGGAACCGTTTGCAGTTTTATACACGTGCAACATTTCTGCTTTTTCCAGCATGTATTTTTGGCAGACCTGAATGCTGTGCCCCGTGCTCTGCTCCAACGACAGGGATCGAGAAACACCCAGGGCTGTTCCAGGTGGAGAACTGGGCTGTGGGCCCGGTGGCCTTTCGAAATTGATGTAGCCGCAGTGAGGCAGCAAGTGCAGTCCTGAGCTTTGGCCTGGCACTCTTGCTGTTCAGATGGGAGCTGGGTTCTGCTTTGTGTGAGTGCAGGAGCTCTCCTGTTCGGTGAATTGGAGCAGGGCCTATTGAAGAAAATTATTTTCCAATTTTCTGTATTCCTGAGTGAAGTTTGAACACAGGGCCTTGAGAATGTGGAACAGCCACTGCTGCCTGCACTGTGGTCTTATTACAGTGACTGCTTCAATTTCTAGGTTTTTGTTTTTGCTGAATTCCCGGCAGCTCCTGTGAAGCCCAGCATGAGCACTTAGGCATGCCCATCCTCCTTTTCCTTTGCAGTGCTGGGAAACTGCAGTGTATACATGGGAGTGTGTGCACAGGATATATATACATCTCTTAGACTGTTTCCCATTCAGATTGATTTTGCACTTTCTGTGTTTGCTAAACAAATTATTTTTAATTTATAATAACAACCCAAATATTTAAAACTACAGGAGTGGGGGTTTTGGATACTGTTTACTATCAAGTCAATACTGTGAGACTGAAAATCCACCTATGTCTCTTTATTTATTTCATTTGGTGTTTTTTCTTAAAACAGCTATAGCCTGCTAACCTAAGGCAGTGTTGGGCAGATCTGGATACTCTAGTCTTGAATATCCCCTGGCACATTCCTGTATGTTTTTACAACAATCTGTAGTGCTACATGCTATAAGTTATCTGGAGATGTAACTGACCCTCTTTTAGGTAGTTTAGGTAGGACACAACACTTAGCTTTGTGCAATAACCAGAAGAAATGGTTTGGCAGGCCAAAGACTGCTGGGCCTGGGCTGCTCGCTGGCCGTGTTGTAAAGGGGACTGGTGGCTTGACTGTAGTGCGGATGTAGATGTGACAGACTCAGGGTAATAGCACATGGGACTTAGCTACGTGTGGGATTTACGACAGTGCTTGTAAGTTGTGAATGACTTGCTCTAGCCCAGCTGCCACTCTGTTTCTTCCCTCTTCCCGCTCCACAGGGCTGGGAGATGCTGCCTGCACTAATCGGAGGGAAGAGAAGCAAAAGATCTCACCGCCGCTCCAGCTTGTGGTGGCTCTTGTTCTCCTTGCTAGGAAAATAATAATAAATAATAATAAATAAAAAGAAGAAAAATCAGCTCTGGAACATAGCTGCAGCCCTTGGGAAGGTGTTGGGAAGTTCTGGAAGGAGGCAAGTGTTGAGGTGAGGGAACTGGGGTGTAGGAGATGGAAGGTCTTGTTGCAGCCAGGGTCAGGCGATAAGTCTCAGCCACTCTCACCTCTGTGGAGCGCTTGGGAACATTTACCTGGCGGAAAAGTCCTACCGATCTATCGCTTCATGTTGCAATGGTTGATAGTCTCAGTGTTTCCTTAAAGTATCCCTCGTTACTGGCTTGAGAGCCCCTGGCAATCTGTCTGCGATTTAACACTAATACTATTTTTATGCTGCTGTTTTGCATCGAACGCTACTTCAGAGCAGGTCCCCAGATGCACACGGCGGAGTGGGGAGAAGTCCAGTGCAGCGTGTCCGAGGTGGAGCTATGGAAACCCTCACGCAGCTCCAAAACATTTGTACTTTATTGAATATGTTCCTAGCACCAGGCTGCCTCTGCTGTCTCAGGAGGCAAAAATATTACAGAAAGTCTAAAGAAACTGTGTTTACACTAAAAAAAAAAATCTAAAAAATAAAAATCCAATATGGCTTATAGTTTGGTCAGTCTTCAGAGGCAGGACTCTGTCACAATATGTTTTAGTTAGGCAGGTTTTTAGTATGCATAGAGAGAAAAATACCTGTATTACTTGGTTTTAGAGTATTGGTGCTGACAGAGCCTTCCTCCGCGCTGGTCTGCAGCGAGTCCCAGCCCCTCCGCTCCACGGCGGCACCGTCGCTGCTCAAACGGCGCCAACCGTTCGTGCTCCGCAAGCGCCCAGGCCTCCAACACTCGGAATTTATTCTGCCTTGGGCACCAGCCTATGCATAATTTGTTGTGGTCTCGCAGTTCAGTCAAACTAAAGTATGTGCTAATGTGGTCTAAGCTCCGCTTTGTGTCGCACTCCATATTTAAATATGCTAAAATGTGTCCTGCAGATGCAGGTTCTGAGCCCTTGTCTGAAATGTCACCTTGTCCACCCAAAGCAGGGTAGGAGACTCTGTTCCCGGCTGTGTGAATGAGCTCTGCACCTATGTGTGAAAAAGGCAGGTCTGAAGAATTTTTGAGCTCTATAATCTTTTATATTCTGTGTGCAGACGTTTCAGACTGGTTTCAATGTATGTACTGGTTTCAAATATGCAGTGATGCAAAAACAGAAACACCCAGTACAAATTCCCACCTAAATTTTGTAGCAAGCTCTTTTTTCTTAATTATGTCAGTAGCTTGTTAAGGAGACGTTCTGATGCTAAAGCTGTTTCTTCTACTAATGGGCACTTTGTAGGATTGATGCAGGGTGTGGATAGGCTTGTCTAAGGGTAGTTGTTTTGTCTTTTTTTCTTTGTCACTGGTAAGGAGAAGTATTTGCATATATTTTTCAAAAGCAGGTAATGGAAAAGGAATGCAATTTATAATTAAAAAAAAAAGCCCTGGGTCTATAACAAGCTTTAATCTTATATAATGCTTTCCATAAGTTTCCATATCTCAGGCAGTTTTACTGAGATGCTTAAGCTCAGGCTTCTGGCTGAATTTTGGTAAATTTGGTGCCCCGGGATGCTATCTGCTCTATTCTGCTAGGCCCTACTTCCACATGCTGGAAAAATGGATTAACCTCCACTGTATATACGTATTTAGAAGTGAATTTATATACAATTTTTAAATGAAAATATCAACCTCCATAAAGCACCTCCACAAACCATTGGTTCTGTTACTAGAGATTTGTTCTTTCTCTGATACCTGTTTCCTGCTAATCATGCATTTTCTTTCACTGTTTCTTATTTCTTTCCTCTTCTGTTTCCTCACTAAATAATTACATGCAAAATCTACCTATGGCTGGTATTTTTCTCCTGATTTTTTATTTTTTTAAAGCAGGGACCGTGTTGTCTTACAGCATGTTCTTGCATATCCTCACAGTATTTTTCTGTTATGCCCTGGAGGCCGTGCCTCGGTAGGAGCTGACCTTGGCGCTGGTGCTTCGCGCTGCAACGCGCTGCCCGTGCTCCTGCCGGCTGCTCCGTTGTAGGTTCCTGCTGTGAGCGGGATTGGGGAATTCATCCGCCTCTTTAAAAAACAATAACAACAAACCCCAAAACAGAGTCCTGCCCAAGCACACAGTGCTGTAAAGGTCCATCCTCCCCACCACTGTTGGTGCTGAGCAGGTTGGGCTTGAGCGTTGCTGCTTACCCAGCTCCTTTGGGCTTTCAGGCATATTCTGAGTGGAGCATCTCTTCCCCCCGCCATCAGGTACTTTGTTTTACACTAGGGACACTTGTTCATTTTGGAAATAAATTTCTTCTGCAGACAGCATCCCAGGGAGAATGATAGGACTGAGAAGGAGGGGGGAAAGGTGTATTTTTAGCCGCTATTCTTTGCAAGACAGAAGATCAGATCTGTGCCCATGCGATTATTTCCGCTTTCAGGCGCCTTTGCGAGTACTTTGTATTTTTAATTATTACCTCAGCAGTGTATTGACGGCTTATGGCCAGGAGAAGAGAGAAAAGATGCAATTATTCCTTTCTTCTGAGGACGGGAAAATCTCCAGGTTCTGTTAGAAGACTGTTTAAATCACCTGGAAGGAGAACTCTGTGAAATTCGGATCAGCACAGCCTTCAGAGGAGCCTGGGAAACGTGCATTTGGTTTCCAGGAGTCTGCGTGAGTGGCTCTGGGATAAGACCTTCTTTTTTTTTAAAAAAAATAATGTAATTGGTGGGAAAAGTCAGTTGCAGTATCATCTTTTGCAACTACTTAGTATGTGCATATTTTCCCCTGTTGAGTGTTTTTGTTTGGAGGTTATTGCCAAGCACTTCTTTGCTGTTAAATACAAAATTTAATTCACCTGGGCGAAGAGGGAAAGTAAGAAGTGCAGTAAACAGCATGATTCATTTCATCTGGAGTGAGGAGAGGGAGAGGAACATCAGGAAAGACACAGGCTTTGAAAATACCTCTCTTTTCTCTTTTGCATTTTATTTAGGCTGTTTGTAGGGCTGGGGGACACGAGCCCCGCTGCCTTTGCCCGGCTTTGCTGGTCCCGCTGCGCCCCAGCCTCGTGCTGTGGCCAGGTGCTACATTCCTGCCTCCCATTTTCTTTGGCTCTTTCGGTTCCTGTCCAGCCGGCAAACATGGAAAAAGCTTCCCCGCCCCGGTGAGTCAGCGCGGCCTCCCCGATTCCATCAGCGGGAGCAGCTCACCGGAGAGGGCCCTGCTTCCCTCCTGCTGCAGCTCCTTCCAGAATGGCCTTTCCTGTCTTTGGCCCCCGGGGCCCTGTCCATGCTCTCCCCTGGTCTCGGCCGCAAGCCGATCTCTCCCCCTAGTATCTAACGGGGTTTTGCACCAAATGCAGCTGCTGTCGAGTAGCTGAGCGTGGAGAGCGGCCCCCGTCACGGGCTTGTTGTGACCCTTGGCGAGGTGCTTAGGTGGCTCAGTCTGTCCTTGAAGCAGGTTCCAAGCAAAACCTGCTGCTGTCGGATTCGGCTGCGTCTGCGCGCTCGTGCCCAGGGTGCCTGCGAGGTGTCAGGCAGCGCCCTCGGCCGGAGGACTCCTCCTGTTTACACGGAGATACCGGGAGCAGCCGCTGCTCAGGGGGC
This sequence comes from Tinamus guttatus, assembly GCF_059628265.1. Taxonomy (NCBI): domain Eukaryota; kingdom Metazoa; phylum Chordata; class Aves; order Tinamiformes; family Tinamidae; genus Tinamus; species Tinamus guttatus. Next base: position 5,090,246 of record NW_028288993.1, on the reverse strand, counting down.
TGCAGCGCTCGGGAAGCCTCCGCATCCTGCGAGCGCTTGGAAGAGGCTCTTGCCTTGTTCCAGGGGCAAATCCTGCCTTGTTCCAGGGGGAAATCCACGCTGTTCCGCTCCGCCTTCCCTGCCGCCCCTCGACTCCGTGACCACTCATGCAGGAACAGCTGCCTTGCTGCCTGTATCCCCCTGGCTTGTTTTGCTTTGGCATCAAAGGAGCCCAAGGAGGCAAACGTCAATTATTAATTTTTGGTTTTAAAAATACACAGAGTGACACACTTTTTGTCTTTGATGGAAGTAAACAGCCGCGGCGGCTTCCCGTCGGGTGCGGTGCAGAGCTGGGGAAGGGCCCAGGCTCTGGGGTCTCGCGCACAAGCGCGTCCTGCCCAGGGCTGCGATCGGCAGCGAAACGGTCGGTGATGCCTGGGAAGGAGCGTTGCAACCTTGAGCGCAGCCCTTGGGAATGTCCCAGCCTCCCTGTACGGCAGAGTTGGGCGGCCTAGTGTTTTTTGGAGACTGCAGGCCTGTGGAAAGCGGCAGCGTTGGAGAGGTTGGGAGTCTTTCTGATCTTGTTTTAAATATATTGAAATACATTTACCCTTTAAATAGGATGGGAACCTTCAGAACAAGTGCAGTTATTTGCCCAGCTTTTAAAAGGATAACTTGTCATTCTGGCAGTGTGAAGTACGATTTTGGAGGTTGGCTTTAAAAATACATATAAGCATCCTCTATCAGTGGGAGGAGGCGAAAACTCAGGTTATGATCTTCTGCATGGGCAAGGAAGGATGTGCATTATTAAAACAGGATTTCTCTTTCCAAAACTTCTTTTGTGCTATTATAAGTGTTATATGATGTCTTTGGATCTGCGGTTGTTTTAGAAGTATGGATGAATTAAACTCTCACAAGCCCTATACACATAGGGAAACTAAGGCTTGGATGCTTCTGATTAAAGCATCCAAGCTCATCTACGGATGATAAATGTGGGATACGGCTCCTGGGCTCTGTTCTTCAGTTTCAGGACGCAGCCCCCAAGGCAATCTGTACAAGCTGTGCAATGTATACAACGTACATGTCCTCTGTGAAGCGAGGTGGCAACACGGATGCTAACTCAGCTTTATCCTGGCTCGCGTCTGTCTGCGGTGCTGGGATAAGTGTTGTTTAACTGTTGTTGTTTTCAGCCCTACTGCTAGAGCCTTGCAGTGGGTAGGGCTTAAAGGGAAAAGCTAGTTAAATCCACAGAACTATCTTGCTGCCTTTTTGTTGGCCTATTCCACAGCTGCTTGAATGATAAAGTGCTGCCAACCACAGCTCCTTTCATGTAACCCACCAAACAGCTATTTTTAAATTACTAATGAATGTAAATATACTGAAGCTATAAAGTTGTCTGCCTCGTTACCAGACTCGTACTATGAAGATCTTTGTCTTTTTTCTCCATTTTTCTGTATAGCACCTAGCATAGCAGGATTCAGGGTTTGGGCTTTTGCTCTCTTACTGCAGTGCAAACAATGGTTTTTTTGGCCCTCACTGATGTTAATTGAATGATACTTTGCAGCAAAATATTACCTGGCAGGAGAAGATTTCAGGGAAGTCCAGTCTGTTTCTCCCACCGAGTTTGCTTAAGGAAGCAAACCAGCCTCTGGCTAGCAGCAATTAAAGAGACAGGAATTAAACAAATTCCAGTTTTCCTGTGTTGCAGGATTGACTTCCAGACAAACCGGCTTTTCTTATTTACATTTCTCCAAAGGCAGATCTGCATGTTGTTTTTTCACTGTTTGGAAAGGTGCATTTACAGCAAAGGTCACTTGTCAGTAAGTCAGATTGACTCACTAACCAGTAAGTTCTTGCCAGAACAGCACCCCCTCTGAATTTTAAAGCCTTCCAGGTAGGTCGCCTTAACATTGTCTGGTAAGAGCAGCGGAGAAGGGGGTGAAGCTGCGCACGGAGGCGTGTGGCTGTGCTGGCAGTGCAGTACACCAGCAAAGCCTTTTTTTCAGTCTCTTATAGCCATAGTTGCACTCAGGTTTTCACTGTCTGGTGGGTCTATTTATACTCCCTGTATGTGCCTTTTTCTGTTATTATTTTTTTCCAGAGATCTTTTATTGGACCTTCTTCTTGCTTTACCTCTTAAGGAAAACTTAAAACATTTAAGCTTGCTACTGCTGTGGAGCAACAGCTTCCCAAACCTACCTTCACAGTGAGTTGATACTCCAGTAGTGTCAAGAAATATGCTGGTCTTGGTTAAAGGGGAAATACGCAGCCCATGGGGAGTGTACCCTCTGAGTAGAAGTCACATATGTGACTCTCCTGCCTTTCTTGGGCCTGGCCCACAGTGGCAAGTGCTGCTGCATGAGCACCAGGTCATACCCATCATGGACCTTCAGTTGTCAGAGTGCTGGGAGTTGCAGACATCAGCGGGATCGACTCCCATAGTGGCACTGTTGGCTAGGGAGGCCTGCAGAGAAGGGCTGCTGCTTTGTTAGAAATGCATCTTCTTCCGTTCCTCCATCTCGGACTCCCCGCTTTGTGCTGAAGGGTTTTTGTTTGCGAAGCTTTTCTCCCTTCTCCGCTCTCTCTACCATTGTTCTCTCTCCATCTCCTGTCGTTAGTTGTCATCCACTGTTCAGTTCCACAAGTGATAGTTTTCTCTTCAGTGTTGTCACGTCCATCTTGAGGCAGGTTAAATCCCCAAGTTGTTTCCTGACGCCTGAGTAAGGACCCTTTCTGGGGGTGTTTTGCTGCTGCAAAGCACTAGTGACTGCACCCTTGCCCATCAGATTAGCCCAGCCATCACTGAACCAAACCCTCAGCTGTCTTCAGCAACCAAAAACATTTTATTGCTTCTGAATCTGTGTCCCTGAGCCATCTTTCTCAGTATATTGCTTTTTAATATTTTCATTCTTTTCGCCCCCTCTCCAGGCTGTCACCTGCTGTAGGAACAGTGTGTCAGTGCCTTTGGGGCTGCTCTGAAACATGCCTGGCAGGGAGGAAGAGGGAGGCTGCAGATGCAGAACCACCGTGTTGGGGCTGTCGGGAGAGCAGGAGCCTGTGAATGGGGAGATAGGGCTAAAGGAGTGGGCACTTCTGGCCTTGCTTCTGCTAAAATGCTCCATGTTTATTCCGCATGGCATATGTGTCAGAGTATAAGGTGACTGACAGCAGCAGGGTTATAGTAAAGAAGGAATGTGTGGAGGGAGAGCCTTGAAATACCTGCAAGGACTTTGAAACAGTAAAATTACCCTTTATCTGCTTTAAGCTGCTTGTACTGCTGCTCTTACCCTGGATGTCCTATGTGCTTCTTTGTCCTGATGGTCACTTCTGTAGGTGCAGGAGAGCTGGTTGGACTACTGAATCGGTGTAGCTTTCGTTAAGAAGTCTCGTGAGACTGCTGCCAAGGGAGGTGTAAGCGAGGTGCAAGGAAAGGGTGGGAGGTCTGTGCGTTGAGTCTTCCTGACTTGTTGCCACCTTTATTTTCTGGAGTATGTAATCTGTTTATTTCCTGACCGGACTAGTCAGAAAATTGGACACTCAGTATGGAGTGGAAATCTCTCCAAGTCAGCAGTGTAACAAGAAGTGCACCTAGATTACATTGCTCTGCTTTCATCTCTAAAAATCCCCATGGCCCCATTTGTAGCTGCAAGAAATAGGTTTTTTTTTTAGGAGCAAGTTGTTCTTGGTCTTAACCGGACCAGCCAAAGGGAGGGTAAGTAGCTGTGACTAGGCTGCCTCCCTGAACCATCCTAGTGTCTCTGAGCTGCAGAAAATGCCAGAATCCAGAGGTCTGCTGGAGGATGAGCCGTATTTTGCTAACATCTTGGAGTGTGTGTGAGAGAGAGGCTGAAGCTGAGCGGGGGAAGAGGTGGCTTTTAATACCCGGCTTGCTGACCCGTGAAGGTTTGCTTTGTGTCGTGCTGCTCCCCAGTGCTTCCCTCCTGCTTTAATGACCATGATGAATGACAAATGGAGCAAGAGCAGTGAAAACAGGAAACATAATCCCTCAAAAATAACTAGTGGGAAAGGGAGGGGAGAGAAACTGTGAATAAAGGAGTGCCTGCTTTCATGGGGCAGCCCCACAGAGGAGCTGTAATTCTGTGGGGCACCGGGGGTCATCTGGAGCACCTGGCGGGGAGAGAAAGGCCAGCATTGCTGCTGTGTTAGCATGCAAACCCCGAGAGGGCAGAGTGAGGGGGAAATGGCTGCACTAGCTAGGGAAGGAGCCGGCGGAGCGGGAGCTGTTTTGCCTTGGACCACTCTTCATTCGGAGCCACCTCTGGGCCTCGTTCATCCATTGCAGATGTGGGAAAGGGGAGGGGAGACTCGGTTTTACTGCCCATGGCTGAGTTACTGTGTGGAGAGGAGGGGCAGGAAGATCTGGGATGAGCACAGCACGGGCCTTTCTGCTCGTGGGGAGTCTCAGGAGGCATCAGGTTGCCTGTTGGCAAGGTGAAAGGCTCCAAGGGACCAGGATCTGGCTAAGGGAATTCGGATCAGGAGAGGTGCTCTGCCAGTGCAGCTGGCTAACACTGCACTTCCTTTCATGCCCCAGCTTTCTGTGGAATTTGGATGGAGTGCCCTCAGGGGGAAATTCTTGAGGGCCAAGCAAAATCAAGAGCCACAAGGAGTAAACTTGAGACCCCTCTTACTCCGGCTGTGGATAGAAAGTGTTGAGACAAGTAGCTGATGAAGCAGTGAAACCTTCTTGCTAATAACTTGTAAACGAGGTCCAGAGCTTTGCACAAGCTGGTCTTTCACAGCCTGTCGCTGCTGGTCACCTCTCCCAGGAACCTGTGCTCCGACTGCCGCGTTCTGCTGCTCCAAGATATGTAAGGGCCTGAACTGCCTCCCGTTGGTTTGGGCTGGTGCAGCGGAGCAGCAGGGACTCTCGAGGGGGATGTGCTGTGTGTCACCACGCTGCCACCTCAGTGCACGCTGCCCGCTTGGGCCCCAGGAAAGCGACACAAGGCGGGTGGTGGCGGCGGGGGTCTCGCCCTCGTCGCATGCAGCCCGGCCCGGCCTGCTCCTTGTGTGAGCAGCTGAGAGCCCCGGAACAGGAGGTGCCCGTGGAGCGGGGCTGGTGATTATCCGGGTGGGCTCCTCAGGGCGGCTCACGGGGTGTGACAGCCACGGGGGTTGTTTAACTAGGGGAACACAGAGAAATAGGGGAAAATATCGGGGGGGGGGGGTACAAAAAACACAAACACGCGTCCTTTGCAGAAACTGGTGAATGGTACCCAAGCACGTTACATGGCTCATTTACTGTCCTTGCTGCGGCTCCGGTGCTGGATGCCATTTGCTTCCATGTTCTACAGCCTGAGCTTGGAGACTGGGCCCCAGGGAAGTTCCCCTCGCGGCTCCCGCTCGGGAAGCGGCCGCGCTGCCTTCCTGCCGCCCTCGGCCTTCGCCTGCTCGGCCGCTGCTCCCTTTCTGCGCCCTTCTAGCTCGCCGTTCGCTCCAGCCCGCCCATCACCGCAGCCTCTGCTCGTGGTCGCACAGGGCAGGGCTGGCATCCCTGGCTGCGAGGAGGGCATGGGCCATAGGTGGAGCTGGAATTCCCCCAACGCTCGGAAAAGCTGCAGTAAATAACTGCAAGCCCCAAGGAAGGAGGGGATGTCACTGCCCAGGCGCTTGTCCCACTTGCTTGAGGGCTCTTTGCGGGTGGCAGGTGCTCTCGCCTGGGCCTGTCCCTGCACAAAGGCTGCCTGTCCCCACGTTCCCGTCGGCACGGCTGAGCTCGGCAGCGGTTTGGAAACCTGGCTGCTGCCACGGGTGCTGCGACCAAGAAAAAGGAAGGAGTGGAAAACGAGCACTTGGGGCTTGGGCACGGGAGGGAACTCACAGCTTTTTTCTGGGTAGGGCCTGGGACGCGATGCTCCGTCTGTGTGTTGTCTTGGTGTCCACCAAGGGGAGAAGCGAAGCAAGGAGAGCTCAGCACTAGTTTCTGATCGTGCAGTTTCAAGCCTTTGTACTGAAACAGAAAACTGGTGCGAGCTCCACGCTTCTTTCTGGCAATGGATTCTGCTCTGGGCAGAACTGGAGCTGCGAAAATCTTCCCATAACTTTTTAATCCCACGTGGCAGGGAGGCAGCATGGAAAGCATGGAGCATTTGCCCTTTTTATCCTTAATGAAATGTAGTGTGTGAGCGAGTGGCCCTGTCACAAGCAGGATCCTCCTGCATTTGAGCTGGCATCCATCTTTTCTACTCCATGTTGCCAGGGGGAGTTATTTTGCTCAGTGTATCCTCGTCCTGCTCCATTGCTGTCTGCTCAAGCATCCTTGTGACTTGTCCCTTGTCTGACAGCTTGAGCTCAGGCTCTCCTTGGAAGGGGATGAGGAGGGGAACAGGTTTTTATGCAGCAGTAATCCTTGGGCAGCTGGTTCTTCTAATGAAAAAATCTTCCTTGTTCTCCCCGGGAGGCTAATGTCTTCCGAATTTGGTGAATAACCATGTTATGGCTGCAGCCATAATAAGCTCTAATTACAGACAAGCGCATCCACAAGGTGATAGCTGACTCCCTTTTTGCGTGTGTGCATAAAATCCTCATCCGGGTTCCCTTGGGTAGCTGCTGGGCCCTGTTCTCGGCTGCTTTACTTTTCCTTCTCTAGGAAATCTGTTTCTAAAATGGTCTAAAAGCGAGACAGACGCTTTACTTTGCATATGTTAGGGAGGATGTAGTTCCAGTGTTGCAATTGGTGTGTACATTGGTACCCTGCAAGCTAAGTAAAATGCTTGATTTTATTTTTTGCATCACAATGTGTGAAATTTTTATTAGAGGTAAGCAATAAGGCCTTTCCACCTGGCTTTTACAAGGGGTGTAACGTGCGTGTTCCTGCACTTGGAGAAAGCCGCATGTGGTGACGCACTGGTGTGTTGACATTTTGGCCTCCCGTGTTGCCCAACATTTGAAGTGAATCCGCTCGCCCGGTCAGCCTAAGAGCTCTGGCTCTTTCAGCCTCTGGGACTGCATCGCTTTTCTTTCCGTCTGCCAGTGAAAGACTCCCAGGGAGGTTTTGGTCTCCTGGAGCATAAAATTGTCTCCTACCACTACCACCCATGAAAACATTGGCATGAAAGTAAAGCTCCCCTCAGTGCAGAGCCAGTGCAAAGGCTTCCCCTCCAGAGCTGCAGCGTGCAGAGACGCGGGCTCCTGCCGAGCTTCGTGCGGGGCCTGATTTCGCTAACCTGCAATCGCGCGGTGCCGGCTACGCTGGGGCTGTGCCGCGCGGGCTCCCCTGTCCGCGGGTGCCGCGCGCAGCCCGTGCGGCCCCGGTGCCTGTCAGCTCCCAAACGCCTTCCAGGGGCTGCCCCGCATTGCTGCTCCTCTGCACGGAGGGGTAGTTCCCTGCTTGCTTTAGTTACGGCTGTTTCTTTACTCTGTTTTAAATAAAATAGTTTTTTTTTTTTCCCTTTAAACTGACAGGCAGTTTTGTTAGACACTGTTGGAAGGCATTTCTAAAACAAAATATTTTGCTTTTCCTATCTAAATGCCTTATTTTCTGGAAACATTCTAAAGAATCGAACTAAGGGCAGTGATCTGCGGATCCTGGCCGGGCCTACTGCTGCACCCTGAGAGCACCTTGCTTCGTGTGTGTGTATTTCTGCAGGATTGTTTTGGTTGGGTTTTAAATAGAATTATTTTCCACGTGACTTCCTTGTCTCTTAAGGAGCACAGGCATTGGACTTTTCAGGCTTGCTTCTAGCCATGTGTTTGGAGAGAGAGTCCCAGTGGCTGCAGTAAAAAGAGAATTTTATCGAATGAATTGCAAGAATCAATAGATCTGTTTCCTTTTTTTTTTTTGGTAAGTTTTGTAAGTATTTCAGTGCATTATGTGCACAGTTTTGCTCAGGGGTTCCGTTTAGAAATGCCTCTGAAATCTAATGTAGATCATTGCTGTAGAGCATCCCCCCAGGACTCAGTTTAGCAGCTTGGAAGAGGCAGCATGGAGGAACGCGGTATCTGCGGAAGATATTAGGCCTCCTTCTGATGAAGGGAGCACATTCTCCTAGCGCGGAAACCTTGTCTCAGCTGTTTGACTAAGAATTTCCAAATGTCTGATAGTGCTGGCTTGGCTGCTTGTCTCATTTCTGGGACTTTTTTTCATCTGCAGTCTAAAGATGGATCTCTGGTTTTGTTATGGCAATTGCAGTGCTGATAGCCGCCCCTAGGAATGTGGCAATAAACTTAAAAGCCCTGGAGAATGTAACATATGAGCATGAAGGAGAAGCACAGTTGCTGCCCTGGGCTTAGGTATCCACTTAATCTGCCTGTGTGTTTTGCAAAACGTTCACTCTTGTGTCTGGGAAAGCAGCTTTTCTTGGGCAGAGGCTAGAGGATGACAGGGAAGAAAAATAAAACAAAAGCAAATTTAAAAATCGCATCTTTTGGGGTATAACTTGAGGTGATTTAAAAATATCAGGAACTGAGGCTGTTTGGGGCACAGTTCATGTGTGTGTGGGCCGCAGCGTAGGCAGTAAGGTGCACCAAACCGCTAGCTTCTCACACGCACTTCTTAAATCACACTATTGTGTCTGGGGACAAAGTAAGAGGCAGGCTGGAATTTCCTGCCATTTGCTGAAGAGCCAAAGCTGCAGCGTATCTCAAAATCTGGCTGCTTCTCTCTGTTTCTCTCTGTCTCTCTCGCTCTCTGGTGCTTTCAGGGGCTGCTCCCTGCGCCCCTCCAAGGGCCGGGAGGGCAGAGCTGGTGGCTGGGATCAGGATCTGCAGATTCCTCCATGTGGAAGGGACAGAATGTGGCTACTGGCTGCTGTGAAAGCTTTGCCAGGAGCAGCCTCGCACTGGAGCTGTTTGCCATCGCCCTCCTAGGGAGGAGAACTCGCTTTTCTTTCCTGCAGATTTATAAGATTTGGTTACTTCCTGAACCTAAAATAAAAGCCTTGTTACTCAAACCTTGCAGTGAGCTGAGACTTGCCGAAGGAGCTTTTGTTTCCCCCGGTCCTCAGTCTCTCTTAGGTTTTCAGATTGCCCAGGCTCGTGCTGCTGGTTGGGACCAGGTGGAAAATAATGAAGCCTGGCGCTTATCTGCAGCGTGCACTGCCTCCAGGGAGGGCTTATCGCGGCTCCCACGCGGCCTCAGGAAGCCGCCCTGCAGCAGCAAGGCCCAGCTCCTAACTACAGGAAAACCAGAATTTCACTTCAAGGGAGTGATTGATTGGAGAAAACAAAACAAAAAAAGACACCGAGCAGTTGGGCTTGGTGTCAAGTGGCTAACGCTGCACGTTGGTGTGCAGAGGAAGGCAGTCCCCACTACACGTGGGCGGCCGTGGGGGCTCCATCAGCAGAGTGGCACTGGGGCTGGGCTCGGGGAACATCTGCCCATGGCTTTCCTTTCCCTCGTTTCCTTTTCCGAAGTGTTTTCTGCAGGAGCTTGGCTGGCAGGTCGGCGGAGCGCGGCGGGTACCAACTGGAGCTGCCTTTATTTGTGCCCGGGAAGCTCCCGCGGGTGGCAGTACCTGTGACATCGGATGAGAGGGACAATAGGGGGTCTGTGGGAAAGAGACACCCTTCTGCAGCGGCCTTCCTACCTGCAATCCCTAAATAACGAGGTGGAAGAGTTCAAGAAGGTGCCGCATACCTCTGCCTTGCCCAGCCTTTCCTAGCGGCCCTGATGGGCATCCAAACATCTCGGCTAAATGGAATGTGCAGGGAAATCCATAAGCATTACAGATTGCACACTAAAGCATTACACACTTATTACCTTCAGAGTGACTGATACAGTTTTCTCCCTATGCTTTTGCATGGATTTGGATGTGTGTGTGGGTTTTTTTGGGAGCGTATTCTTGTTTGTTTTGTTCTTTTTACTTGGCACAGACATAGCATCCTGATGAAGGATGCTAGCAAAATGGGTAAGAGAGGGGAAAGTGTGGCATGAATAAGAGCTTGATTCCAAAATAATACATTATAGCTTGGTGATGATGGGAGTGTATTTTGAGGGAGTCTCAGATTTATTTAAACCTGCAATTCTGCTGTTGTGGGTAGCAGTGTGTTGTGTTCATTCCTATAACAATCTGATCGTGTCTGGTCTTTCTTTTCTCAAAAATCTGTTTTTGAAAGATGCTTTGGCCTTTGCAATTAAGTAATTCCATTGTTAGCTAGGTAAATTACCCAAATTCACTTCCCAAACTCTCTAGGGAAGTTGATTTTTTGTGCCTGTGCCTTCTGTAAGGGGCTAGCCTGAGAGAAGTTAACATCTCTCTATAGTGAGCCCAAAGATCTCAAAATGCCCCCCTTGAATCTTTACTTCAGCTATTTTAAGGTTCTGAGTAGGAGAAGATATAATCTCCATTTTAAGGAGGGAATCAAGGCCTTGCTGCTAAGACTCTGCCTGCTGCTTTTAGACTCTGAACTGTTCCTTTGCAGAGCAAAATACCCTGATCTCTGTAGTTGTTGTCTTTCTGTCACATGCCCTGGTAGTACAAAAAATGAAAATAAATTTAGCACCCGTATACATGCTAGGGAAAAGAAACGAAAAACGTTGATTTTCAGACAGTGGTGTTTCCAATATCCTGGGTTGATCTCTGTTCCGTGAGCAGAATTGCTGTCCTGGGTGATTAAACAACCAGGCAGCAGTGTGGAGAGCTGTAGTGTTTGTTATAAGCAACTGGCATTAGGTGCCTGGAATACTCCTCATTTCCAGCGATCCTGGGGGCCTGGCACGTGCCTCCTGCCTTGGGCTCCCGCGTGCCAGGGCTTCCCTGGGCCAGCTGTCCTCTCTGAGCAGCCCCTGCTCCTGGCCAGCCCGGGCCCCTGCGCCGCGTTCCCTGGGAGCAGCTGCTCCGCGCGGCTTCTCCTCCTCTCCAGCTTTTGTCCACTCCCTTGCGGAGCGGAGCTCACCTAGGCCAAGCACCAGGCCTGCTCATTTGCAGCCCTAGCTTGTTCTCTGCTAAGCAAATTCCACCCTGGTTTAGCCTTTGCGGTGGAATTTGGATATTTTATGTTTTCTCATCTTACCTGGATCATCCAGCTGATGATCTAGGCATCAGCTACTCCTACATTAACTCACAGGCTGTATCATCTGTTGCACAGCTGACATTACAAGTGTTTGTCATGCAGGTAGGCAAAAATGTTTCTTCATTTTGCTCTAACTGTTCCAATGCAATAAATCCTCTGTCACTAGGAACTTGTGGCATGGTGGATACCGAAGGAGCACTCCGAACGTATTTGGCTCGTTTGCCTTGTGCAGAAAGAACTTGTTTCATGGGTGACTGTTTATAGCAATTGCTGTTGTAGCTGGTAGTGCAAAGCTATCTTGCTTTTATGCACAGGAGAGCAGGATGTCTGTGCTCCAGTTCTTAAAAGTGATGGCATCCCAAGAAATAGCACTTCTTCCATGCGGGAGCTCTTCCTCTCGCTGCTTGAGAGCCTTGTTCTTCTGGATCGCTCTCATCAGGCAGCTATTTAAAGAATTGAAGAGTTCTTGTCAGTGAATGCCACTATATATATATATAAAATACTTCTCATATCCAGTGTGAGAACAGGGAGAGATTAGCACTGTGAGCAGGGAAGTAGCTTTGAGCCAGCCCTGTTGTTGTGTGGTATGTAATTCAATATATAAAGTAAGTAGCTGTGGTAATGGGTTATGATAGTTTTCTGTTACGTGTGGCAAAAATAATTGAGGAACTGTTACAATTTAAAGAAGCTCATCAGGAGGGGTTGGTCCGAGGTGGTTCCTCTTTCCCTGTTATTGAACTTGCTGACTGTGGGCAGTGGAGAGGGAGATACTGGCAACCACATGAGGCCTCGTTCCTCACACAGACATCTAGTCACGGCCCCTGACAGAAAGACTTCTATTCACGGCTTTATTTTCTTTTCCCCATTCTCTTCCCTTAAGTGTGTACTTTACAGCATTTGGGCCCATTAATGGAGCTGTTTTTGGTAGGTTCGAAATGGCAATGTGGTGTTTTGAGGCAAAGCACTAACCGCACAACCAGCCGGGCTGGCTGCCTGGTGCGGGGGGCCCGCGGCCTGCGCCGTTGCCGGCCTGCCCGTGAAGCGGGCCCTGCACAGCCCCCGCTGCCACCCCTGCCATCCCGGCGGCAGCAGGAGGACAGAGGCCTCCACGAGATCCCAAGGACCAGAGAGGCTTTACTGGTGCCTCCCGTTCCAGGGGTGTCGCGGCGCGGGCCGTGCACCCTAACGTCCGCTCTCAGAGGGTCCAGGTCTCTTTGTCTTCAGGCGCTGCTTGGGACAGCGAATCAGGAATATTCAGATACTAAGAATGTCCCTAGTCTTGGCTCTTAGGCTGGCGTTGTGCACTAGGCAAGAGAAGTCCAAGGTTGTTGGAGGACAACAGGCAAGAAGCAGCTCTCTGTTCTGTTCTGCAAGAGGCAATGAGCAGAGGCAGCTTAGTGTGAAAATGTCTCTCCTGGGAGAGAGGGATATTTTGATTCTGGATTACTTATATTCCTGAGAGGTGAGACGGGGTTTGGGTAAGAAATTGTGTGCCCTGATGGAAGCAGAATGTTCTGTAGTTTGATCATTGCAAATTGTGCCTGGAGAGGTGGGGCCCAGGCCTCCTTAATGCCTTATAGCGCCCGTCTCTCTCTGCATTTCCTGGGATGACACTCAGCAAGGTTCCCCGCGCTGTCATGTGCCAGGGGGTCCCTGGGGTTGGCGTGTGTCTGGTGAGGAACAGCAGCTCTCAGTAATGCCTGTGTGAAACCAGCTCGTGGCCGTACCAAGACGTGTGGAGGGCTCCAGCAAACAGTTTGTGTCGCTAATATGCCCCGGGATGGAGGAGGGGGCCTCACCATTTGTATAAAGGGAGCTTGAGGGAGAGAGCCTTTTGTAGTTATTTTTACATTTTGGTGGAAGAGAAATGTAAATTTGGGGTAGAAGAGGAGACTCTGGAAGGGTTTTTCGTTGTTGCTGTGTCAGTGATGCTGGCACCAGGATTATCCTTTGCCTTCAGTTATTCAAGACATATCCCAGTGCCTGAGCCTGTCGGAGAGCTGCTGTTGGAAAACGCTGCTGCAAAGGAGCGAAGCGCGAGCCCGGGCAGCAGTCAGGGGCTGGGCAGAGCGCGGTTACCGTGCGGCCCAACAGTGTCTGCTCTGTGCAGCTCGCGGCCGCAAACGGCACAGCTTCTATTTTGGGGCTGTGGCAAATTGCTTGAGGCTTTTTAAGGCCGGACCAAGCATCAACACAACCCGCCTTCCAAGTTTCTGTAAAAGTCCTGGTAAAGCAGTGTCTAAATATAGTGCTGATGTACAAGTGTGCCTTTATTTTTCCCCCCGTTGTGTTGTTTTTCTTTCTTCTGATTGTACATTTGCTCCATTTAGAGAGGGTAGAGGTTTTTCGGTGAAGCTTTCATTCAAAATATTTGAGTACCTACTCAGCCCTGCTCCTGGGTGTGAGCTCCAGCCCTGGCCAAGCCATTAGCTCCATGTGCCATGAACCCAGATTTGGATGTAGGTTCATGCAGAGCATCTAATCACAGAGCTGTCCACGGTTGCTCTTCAGCTGCTAGTGAAGGGCACTGGGGCCTGCTCATTGCTTTGCCCGAGCACAGGATGCTCTAAGGACCGCGTTTGGAGGCGGCAGGTAGCAGGGATGAGCGGCTCGGGCTGCTCGGCAGCTCCTGGCACCGCTCACGTCTGCTCCTGCGAAGCTGCCCGGGCTCTGTGTGAGCAGTTCGGGTGGTGGCTACTCCTGGTGGTTGGTGCCAGCTCCCGCTTATTTGCCTTTCTAATGCTTTGTTCCCTAGCAGAATGTTGCTTGCAAAGGAGGGAGGGAGGAGATGCAGGCTGTTACCTGCCAAGTAGGTTGTAATTCCAATAAATAATTGATTTTGTTCAAGCTTGAAATCAGAAGCAGGCCTTAAGTGCCAGTGTGAGGCCACTGTGATTCTCGGTCCTCCTGGAGTTCCAGCCCCTCATCTTGGGCAGGGCTTGTCTGGCTCCATGGGAGGGGGTACCATGGGCAATCTATGGAGAAAATAATTTTAAAACTGTACGGAGAAAGTGTTTCTCTTTTGCTACTGTGTTGCTTTTTAAAGTCTTCTCGCTTTGTACTAGTTCCTGTGGTATAAGTACCACTAGCTTTTTGTCCTGAGCGCCGCTTCTGGTTTGCGCTGTGCTCTGGGTTAGCAGCTCGTGCTCTCTCTTTAGCTGTTTTTATTAAATAGTGGAATTTGGAAATGAAAATATTAACAGCAGCAACCCCCACTGGCCATGTCCGCTCTGCGTGTGCTTATCAGGCTGCGCTGGTCCATCCTCCCAGCCCCTTCCCTGCTGCTCCGAACAGTCTGCTGTGAATTCCTTGGGCTCAGCTCCTACTTTGGAACAAGCAAGTCCTGTTGCCAAAAAGCTGAACAACTCATCAGTCTTATGGCCTGTGGTATATAGTGGGTCTTGACACGAGCGTGTCTCCCTAATAAGTTCATCACTGCAGGGGGAAGAGGATAGACCTTGTGCAGGAAACCTAAGGCGAAGGGAAGGAAACCCCCTGAGAAGCTGCTGCCCCTGCCACCCGCCTGGGAGGAGGCCCTGCAGTCTGCGGCTTGCTGAGCAAGGAGCCCTTTGATCCTTTGCTTTGAGGGCTGCCGTCTCACAGGGGCTCTGCTTTGTACGAAGCAGGTGGGGAGCAGAGGGAAACGGCGGCAGGAGAGCGGGCTCTGCGTGGGTGGCTGCAGCGTAGCTGGGCCTGGTGGGAGCCTGGTTTTCCTTGGGTAAAAATCACTGGCATTGCAGAGCTTCTCCTTGGCTTGGCTTCAACCTTGTTGGTTCATGCCGGGGGATGGCGAGGCTCGATGAAGTGGTGGTGCAACACATCTGTGTTACCAAAATAAGCTCCCTGCTCCCTGTGTACTCAGTACGCTCTAACGGCAGTGAATCAGTCAGAGGTGCTGAAGGGTGAAACAGCATCCTTGATGCCTATGGAAGACACTGTGAGCTCGGGCTGAGTGGGTTTTCCTCTCATCTGCTCTTCAGCCTCTCTGAAAAGTCTGGCAACCTGGCTGGCTCTGCTGTGCCCAGCATCGCAGAGTCAGGTTTCTCTAAACTTCTCTCCATCATCATGATTAGAGGAGAGCTCCTCGCGTGTGAGCGCAGGAGCTCCTCCTCTCCAGCAGGTACAAGGCAAAAGGGTGGTGCTGGAGAGCTGGAGTCCACCTTCAGCACCCTTCACAAAACCAGCGTCTGCAACCACCTTGCCATGGTTATGGAGCTCTCCAAAGTGTTTCCTCCAGCCTGGCAGGAGGATGCGGAGCTGGGGCCGCAGCTGTGTTGGGGGAAGGTTTCTTGGTCGTCTGGGCAGAGCCATCTGCCTCGCAGGGCATCTCCCTCCATGAGCTTGTTTGGGGCCAGGATGGCAAATCCATCTTGTCTTCTCTGTTTTTATGGTGGAACAAGTAAGACATGAATGGCTGATTTACAGTGTAAACAGGAAAATAGTGACTAGGTTTATTGGCCTCCGAGCGTCCCAGCTGCACTGGTGAAGAAGCACGGCAGTGTGAAGCAGGCCAAGGCGGCATCGCGGGGCTTGTCCTGAGGGAGGGCACGGCTGGAAGCAGGACAGCCTCTTATCAGCCCTGCCGGCCCTTTTCTGAAGGACTTGCAGTCCCCCCGTTCCTTGCCCCGTTCCTCCCTTCCCTTCTCACAAACCCGGCCCCGCCATTAAAGGCCGGCTTCAGCGGGCGCTTCCCTCCCTCCCTCCTGGCAGGGCTTTTGCTCTGTGTAGTTAAATGCAGGAAATGGAATATATACATTGTGTCCGTTTGCTCTGGCCATTAGTCCTTCTTATTTCTCCTAGTTTTTTAATCCCTCTGCTTCTCTAGAGTTTGCTGTTGCTAAATGTCTTTGGAAGCTGCTGCCAAGACCGCAGCCAGCAATAGCATCTGTGCGTTGCGGCCCGTCACCTGTCTGCCCGACCAGGGGTGAGGCCACACTAGGAAAGGGACAAGCAGCCCCTCAGTGCACTTAGGAGGGGCAGCTTCCCATGGACTCTGCTACTAGATATCTTTAGATGAGAAACCCAGGGCAGCAGAGCAGAGCAGCAGTGCTCGCTCGAGCAGGCGCGGTCCTCCCTGCTCCGTTATGCTGGTGATGAGCAGCAAGTTGGACAAGGGAGCTGCTCTGGCTTATAAAATAGCACTCCTCCCAGTTATTTTTAGCCTGGCCAGCTCCTCCTGAGCTCACTGTGCTCCTGCAGGCAGCCCTGCCACGGGATACGGGACAGGAGCAGGAGCTCCTTCTCTCCTCGTGCTGCCCACACTGCTGTGTGAAGCAGCCCGACTTCTCTCTTGGCCTCCTCATGTCTGTGTATGTTGGAGGGAGCGTGTCTTTTTTTTTCTTTTTTTTTTTAAATCTTATTTTTTAAAGGAACCTTTTTGTTTTTCCGTTGCAGTCAGCTTGCACCTCTAATGCAGTCGGTGCTGCTGCTGCCTTTGGTGCGAAGCCGTAGGTGCTTGTGGATGTGTCTGTCTGACTTTGCATTTGCTAACAAGAAAAGACTGTAACTCTGAATGACTAGGCCTCAGATTTGCTTTCTGTCTTGTTAGACTTGCCGTGA
The DNA here is from genome assembly GCF_059628265.1 of Tinamus guttatus. Classification (NCBI taxonomy): domain Eukaryota; kingdom Metazoa; phylum Chordata; class Aves; order Tinamiformes; family Tinamidae; genus Tinamus; species Tinamus guttatus. The sequence goes on along the minus strand of NW_028288993.1, from coordinate 5,073,731 downwards.
ATTAAAGCAGTGAACCTTGGTATGCAATCCTGAGCAAGGAATGGAAAAGAAAATTGGAGAGAAGTTCCAGTTCGCTCTGCGACTTGCTTTGCCAAGAACATCCAGTGGCCTGACTGCCAACGTGAACCGAACATGGAAATGTTTTCAGCCTGCCTGCGAAGGATGTTGAAAATGTAGAACAGGGGAGGAGCCCAAAGACAAAGACCCTGGAGGGAAACATTCCCTTCCGGCCCTCTCCGAGGCAGGAGTCCGAGATCCTCATCCATGGCGAGGTGTGGCGCACCACGGGTCACGGTTAACTTTGCTCTGTGTGTTAGTAACACAGTTCTCAGTCATGTGCAGGAGGAACAGTAAGGAAAGAAAAAAGACAAGAGGAGTTTCCCTGTTTGGGGCTCTGCCCTGCCCTTGGAGTTGAATGGATGGCACCTACCTGGTGGGGATCTGACCAGGGTTTCTCTGTCTTTACTGGTTGGCAATGTAGGTACAGCCAGCGGTGCTGGGAGCGTTGCTCATTCATACATACATGTATTTATTTGTGAAGGGCTCAGCGTGGTGACCCACTCAGCCTTGCCGAGTGCCTTGGAGGGCAGGCAGCAGCCAGTAGGACGCTGCAGTGTCCTGCTGGGGGAGAGGTTCAGGTGTTGTGTTCTGCAGTGACTGTCAGGGACATTTTATATCCCTAGTTAGTTGCTTGTCCCAGAATGTACAGATTGCTTTGGAGATACCTGGTATTTGAAAGGCCACATCTTCAAAGCATGTAACCTAGTTTCCTCCTCATCACAACTGTTATCATCAGAGGAGTTACTCTCTCTCCTTTGTGGCATGAAATGAGGGCACTGCCCTCCTGCCACTTCAGTTTGCTTAGGATTGATCCAAATGTCACATGTCTAAGATGGGGATTTACACCCTGCTGCTCTTTTCTTGCCGCCCTCTGTGGTGATAACCAGGGTCAAAGCCGACCTGAGCGTCACGCGTGGGCGATGGCCTCATCCACGCTCCTTAGCAAGGAGGGATGAGCCACGTGGACGTGGTGCTGGCTCGCAGGAGGGGAGTCTGCAGGGTTTGCGTGCTACAATCTCATCTAGTAAAACATGGGTGCTCCTGCACGGCCAGGTCACCCTCCTGGGTGTTTTTCTCCCACCAAACTCTTTCTCTGGCCTTAGTGAGCACTTCTGTGTGCCCGGTGTGAGGAGGATGCCTTTAGCTTGCCCTGAGGTGGAGAAAGGTCTCGGCCATCTGAGCTTTCGCCTCTTGCCTGGATTATCCTGGGACCTCAGTCTCTGTGAGTATTAAATCGTGTTGTATAAAGTCTCCTGTTCCCAGCAAATGCCAGTCAGTGCAAAGTGCAGCTCGTCTCTGTAACTGATTGCTACAGACAGATCAGACCTGTCCTCATCTCCACGAGAACTCTCTATAGGATATGGAGGGACAGATTCAAGACTGCTGGTTGCCTTTTTTTAGATGTTTAATGATCTGGGTTTGACACACCTACGAGATTAAACATGGGCTGCAATTAACAATTCATCTAAAGACTTAAAATCACTGTCTGCTACAAGGATAAAGCTCATCTGTGGTAGAGACAGATTCTTGGGGGCTGCTTTAAGTCTGTGGCCTGAGATCCCTTGATACGAGGAGGGTGAGGAGAGAACCACCAGCTGTCTTAGCTGCTTCTGTGTGTAAGATGCATTGCTCTCTCCTTCTCCCTCTCAAAGAAAATGCAATTTCTCTCCCTCTCCTGAGACCTGGGGTAGAATTTGACATGTGGCAGATTCTTGTTTCTGCAGTCACTTAGCAAGCTGCAGAAAGATCGCCTAATACAAGAGGAGAGAGAGGGGGACACAAACCTGGCTTGAATATAGTGATGAAAATCTGCTGGAGTTTTGGATATGCAGAACTCTTTTCTTGGCTGTGGTATAAGCTGAAGTTACCATTCCGGAGTCCTGTTATGTACCTGGAAAGCTCTCTGCCTGGGGTACTGGCCCCTAGAGAGTGTTTCAGTGCTTCCTGTCAACATTTAGAGCCCATTTCATGTCTGCCTGCAGATGGGAACTGCAACTTAGCTCCTTTGTGTGAAGCTACTTGTTTAACTCGGCCTCATCTTCGCGGGTTGCTGGGTGTTTCCCGTGGGCTGATCTGTGTTTGGCGGCAGCCCGTGCTCACAGAGAGGTTGTTCAGCCGCTGTGAGCAAGACCATCCTACATGGACCTTTTCCTTCTCCGGCGCCTGGTGGGGTGTCTCTAGGAAGGCTGTCAGCGCTGGGAGCTGCGTTCCCTTTATTCCCCTGTGCATAGGAGAAAAAGAGCATTTGAGGCCACAGACAGACGTAAAGTAGTTTACTTTTAGCCTCTCTGTTTTCATTCTTATCCAATACTAATGAATGGATTTGCAAACTAATAGGATACATGCTGTCGTACTGTCTAATGTAGAGAAGAGATGCAGAGTTTGAAGAAGAGAGTTGATTTAGGATCTGGTTAGTGGTAAATGGAGCTTTATTGATCTGAGCAGAATAAAGACATTGGATGTTGACATAGTAAAGTTTTTTTCTTTTGGTTTGTTTTTTTTTCCTTCCTTTTGGTGTGTGATCCTGGCTCTAGGGCAGATTCCTGCAATAGTAGACAGTGTAACTATCATTCATGGATTCCAGTTTTGGGCAAAGTTTCCAAATAGTCATTGGGCTGTTTCCTGGCCTTGAAGGGGGAAGACTTGGAAAGTGTCAAGGAAAATAAGCAAGATGCTTAGTTTCCATAGTTTCTTTATTATTATTATTCTTTAGAAAGTTCTGCTCAATTCCCTGGGCAGCTGCATTCACAGTCCATCCACACCAAAGTACTTCTACATGTGCTCAGCATTGGGCCCAGATCCCTGCTCCCTCTGCAAGCTGCCTGTCTTGTACTGAGAAATAAGATGTTCTGATTCCATGTTGTTTATCAGCAAGGAAACCAATGTGTGCAAAAGCTTGTATTAAGGTCGGGAGAGTACCCTAGTAACATAGATTATAAAAAAAAAAAAAAAGGGTGGTGGGAAATGCAGCATTTTGGTAACTTGTCGCCAGCCCAACCATTTCTAAATCGCAGAATTTGACTATGGTTCAGCCCGAAGGAAACTGTAGCTGTGCTTCGCTCCTGCGTTACACACAGGCAGCGGGGCAGGGGTGGGTATCCTTTCAGTTTGGATTTCTGTGCCGTGAACCAGATCAGAGAGCTCATCCAGCTTGGAGCAGAAACTTCAGAAATACTTTTTGTTGAGCTGCCGAGCTCCTTTCCTGGCGCGCAGCTGCTTGCGGGGCTGCAGAGCTGAGGGCTTGGGGGACGTGGCCAGGCAGCGCTTTACGGCTGGTGGCTGCCAGGACAAGGCATCGTCTCCCTGTGGCCTTAGCCCTTCCCTGCGCAGAAGGGCGCCCCGAGCCTTAGCTCTCTTCTGCTCTGCAGCTGGCAGCTAATTTTGCAACATGTATAAACATTCCAGACGTGTGCTAGCCTTGGTACCAGTCGTGATGCATCCGTGTTGGTGCGGGGCTTTGGCACGACATGGAAAACGGTCTCCAGGTTTCTGGGTGTTTGCTTGCGTGGGCAGGTCTGCACTAGTCTGGGTCCGCAGCTCTCAGCCAGAGCACAGGTTGGAAGCTTCTTGACGTGCTGCTGTGAAGCTTCTCAAACACCTATGGGTGCTGGAAGAATGACATGTGCTTTGAACCATCGTGTGGCCTTGGATTAGATGCAGTCAATGTTTCTTTTTATTAGAAGCTCATTTCTTTTTCCCTTCCCTTTTGCAAGGTAGACCTCTGCCTTACTCCCAAGGAGTGGATGTGGCACCGAGTAGGAGGGAATAGTCGTCTGTGGCAGCTGACACTGGCACCTGGCAGTCGGAGGTCGTGCTCTGTGGCCAAGTCTCTGCAGGGTCTATAGTTCCACTGCTAAGCCGGGTCCCAGGCCTTGAACCCAGGCTGCTTTGCTCCCTGCCTGAGATCCTGTTTTCAATTTCTTCTTTTCTACTTCCCTTTCATTCATGTCTCAAGCAGAGCCCCCACAGCAGCATCCGCCAGCTCCACTGACGCTTCTGGGAGCAGAAGGCTCAGGGGGGGCTGTCTGCTTGGGATGTCCTTCTGGTGCTGTCGCAAACCGCGTGTTTGAGCCCATCATCCTCCCACCCCTTCCCTTTTGTTAGCTGTTCCCTGTGAGGTGTCCCTGTGTTTCCTCCCTCCTTAGCTCTTTCCCATCCCAAGAGATTTTGACGGGGTGGTTCCTGGGGTGGGTCGCTGACAGGAGGAGAACGGTGGCCCTCTCCGTGCTCTCACTACCCCGTGGCTTTAGCTGAGGAACCCAGCGCTGTCCCCTGGCCTGGGCCGCTCTCTGCAGCAGCAGCGCCCCGAGCAGCCGGAGGCTCCGCTGAGCGCCCGTCTCCCGGCCCTTTCCTCCAGTCCCTTCTGCTCCGGGTGGCTGCAGATCCGAGCAGCCGGCACAGCGCTGTGCTAGCCTGCGTTTAGAGATGGGAATAGGCTAGTTGCCCTAGCAACAGCGCTCCTCTTAATCACGGAGATACAAGTCTACAGCTCCTGTCCGTGTTAGGATTGTGTGGTGTGTTTGGCTGCAGTCATATTTGTTGGGATAAATGGTGGAATAAAAACCTGAAGGTCTTTCTGCCCTGGAGATGATAAAAATCTCCCTAGGTAGATTTCGGTGCCTTTCCAGCAGTAATAGAAATAAGAGATATAAAGACTCCTGCTAAGCTTTTTAATGTGCAAAGGATCCCTGGAGGTTGCAGAAATCAGATTTTAAATTCTGCGCAGAGCTTTCTGCGTGCAGATCCCATGGCGACCCGTGGCACTGACGACCAGCGTCTTCCTTCCTTGCCGAGACACGGATCCGGGCTGCTGGGATGGGCAGGCAGAGCGAGGGGTTTAAGGGCAGGCTGGGAATAAACCTTCCCCCTCCTTTGGGTTGCGTTTAAGGCCTTTCTGGGCAGCAGAGGCAGTCTGTATTATGGAAGTTTAAGGGTGAAGCCTGCTTTTTAGCAGGAGAAAGTAGGGAAAGAAAAAACACTAAAAACTAAAAGTCTTCCTGCTAATAGAATTTAGGCTGGCTTCAATCTTCCCTCTACAGAAATGGAGCGAACTATAAAATTAGCAGGGGTGGACGTCAGGAGTGAAAGAATCATTCCTGCCTTCGTTTTTGCACGACAATAGGGTTTCCACACATGTCCTGGGAAAAATGGGCTTGCATAGAAGTAGTTTAAAGAAACTTCTGAAGGAAAAAGAGCTCTTCCTGCTCCAAGACATGAAGGTGATGCAGGAACCTGGTACTGATGCTCCTCCCTGGGTAATCCAGGTAACTGCTGGGCTCAGAAAGCGACACAAGGGAGAGCTCCGTGGGAAAGCAAGTATCCGCATCCTCTAAAGGTGCTAGTGTGGTGTGGGTTTGGTTTTGTTTTTATAAACATATGGCATCAATAGTGCCGTAGGAGACACTCTGCCTGCTTTATATTTTAATTCTGGTTTCTGAAAGCAAAATGATTCCTAAAAGTTCCCTGTGACCAAATGAAAGACCAACCATCTTCTGCGTGGAGGAGACTTTTAATTTTTTTCTTGCCTGTTTGGATGGTGGGAGGTTGGGGTTGTGCTGCCTTCTCCTTAGCATCCTTTTAGCCAAGGAGTCCTTAAATCCCGGTGTGAGATTTGATTGGCTTGCAGGTAGCTAAGTATAATCCAACTTCAGAGTGTCTAAAGATCTGTTTGTGACTGAGCATCTTTATTTCAGCAACTCATTTTCAAGCCTCTTTAATCGAATCAGTTCAATGGGGTGTATTCTGAATAGCTGGGGAGCTCCGGAAAGCCTCCAGCATCCGTACAGAGAAGGTCCCTTCCGAAGCACACGCGCCAACTCTTATGTTCCATTCCTATTGTCTTGCACTAATAAATAAGTCTTTTGAGGAGCTCTAAGGGCTTGTGCACAAGGTAATGCTGCAAGGCGGGGTGAGTGGCATGAAACTTGTTGAGCTGGTTAAAATAATATTGCCACGGGCCTTCAGCAGCCTGGAGGCCTCAGATACAGCTGCTCTTCAGCTGGGTGGTGTTTGGTACAAATCAGGGCAGACACTCAGCTCCACAGTGACTTTATTGTTGGCTTCTCAGTGTATTGTTTGCATAAATTCCCTAGACCAGCTCTGCCTCCTGAATAAGCCACATGGATCAAGTTTTATTCTGTTTCGCACAAAGTTCGCATCCTTTTGCTGGAATGAGTCAGGCTTTAGCTGAGTTTTCTGTGCAGGAGGAAAGTGGGCTTTAAAATGTTACTCCTCCACCCTGCCGTAGTGATGCAGAGCTGCGTTATTAGTATGCCTGGCAGCTGCTACCTATTACTTTCACAGAACCTGGATTTTTATGAAAACAAGTGAAATTTGCTTCTATTTATGTTCCAGTGTGAATTGAATGTAAAATTTTATACTTTTAGGAGGAAAAATGGGATCCTTTTTGTGGCTTTGTTTTCCTTAATACTCCCTGGCAGGGAGTAATCCTCCCATAATAGTCTGTGTGGCATCGGCCGCAGGCCCGGGTGGCCCACGCGTGAAGCTGCCTCCAGCTGCCCGTGGGCTGCTGCTCAGAAGGCAAAGTTTGCTCCAATGTATGTGTTTGTATATGCAGAAATGTCCAAGACCTTTAATCCGTCCACAGAGGAGGGAGCTGCTCAGTTTGTCCTTAGCACAGTCTTTGCAGGAACAGTCTCCGCACCCAGCATCCAAGTAGCAAAGACACCAGTTTTACTGCTTCCCTTTCCTGCAGAAGTTCCGTGACGTTTTCTGCAGTAATGGCTAATTTGACTTTTCATGCCACCGCGCTGCCTTTTTTGTTTGGGAGGAGGCGGCTGTTTAAGGACAACCAATGCAGGGCCTCTTAGGATTTTATTTTTGGCAGCAGGCCTGTTCACTTGCCATGTAAGATCTTGCTTTTCTAGTCCTCTTGTTCCTGAGAGATCTGCAAGGATTTGTGTTTTCCCTGAGCTATGTATTACGTGTAATTGCTGAACAGGTAGAGGTGTCACCTGTGGCTGGTTGCACACAAAAACAAGGGCCTATTACCCTAGACAGCAACATCCCTAAACCCAGACTGCAGAAGCTCAATGGAGGCTACAGAAGGATTTCTTTTCTGATGCTTTTGAGGAGAAAAAAACTCTGATTAAACAAACATGAATTTTACATATTAGAAAGGACTTGAGTTTTTAGAATTTGCAATGACTGAAGTGAGCGAGCTTAGTGACACCATGAGTTTAATTAATTTACGCCTCCGCTTGATCTATATTTAACTATCACTGACTCTGGATTTACTGATAAGTAAGGATCATAGCTGGGAGGCAAGCGGCGGTCTTGCTTGACCAGCCTGCCTCCTGTGCAGCTTGGCTCCAACCAGACACACTGTTGTGCTGTTTTGCAGATGCCCCATTCGGCGGCACGCCGCCCAGCTACGCGTACGACGCAGACCGCGCCGAGGAGCAGAGGCGCCACCATGACATGATGCCCTACATCGATGACTCGCCGTCGTCCTCGCCCCATCTCAGCTCCAAGAGCCGGGGCAGCCGCGACACCCTCTCCTCAGGGTCTCTGGAGTCCACGAAATCAGTGAGTCCTTTCCCTGCCTTTCCGGGTGTCCACAGAGCCTTGGAGGATGGTGGTGGGTGGCTGTTGTGGCAGCGAGCGAAGGCTGGGGCTGCCAGCGTGGTAGCATAGGCTAACTGCTGTCCTACAGTGGTGCCTGATAGGTACAGTTTGTTTAAAGCTAAGCTGAGGCTTCACTCCAGTGCCGAGTCCAGGCTTCAGGGATGAGTGTCATGTACATATTTTCAAGATTGAGTTTTTCACCCTCTTGGTGTGAATTTAATTGAAGAGAATTGGTGAATAATTGCTGCTAAAAGGGCCTCTACATACCAGATATTTGGAAAAAGAGACTATGGGGCAAAACATCATAAATATGTTTGGGAGGGTGTTGAATGTGTGCATTTGTACGTGTGTTTTGTCATTGCCATTCACAAGGAAAATTATATATTTTCAGGTAAGTTAGAGACTTTGATAACTTATGTAGAACAGAACATTGCTTTTCTGTCCTCTGGAAAGGGAATAAGAGGAATTAAAATTGCTAGTTCTGAACTCTGGTGACTTTCGGTAGGAAATGGCTGTGACTCATAAGGAATTTTACTATTCGCTTTTGCTTTCTAGATTGTAGAGCTCTTCAATTCCACATTCCTGTTCCTCTACCTATCTTTGTCATCTGCAAACTTCTCTTTTGTTGAAGTCATTCATAAAACTGCTTAATAACACAAGGACAACTGTAGCTTCCTTCATATTTGTGCTTCTAAGAAAGTATAACCACCCAACCTTGAATTGCTGTATTATAAATAACAGTTAGAATTCTATCATACAAGTTATTTAATGTAGATGTTGACTTTGCATTGTTCCACCTTATTAATCAAGGTGTCATGGGAGAAGATGATGGATGTTTTACAGATAGCAGGATACATATAAATCAACACCATCACCTTTATCAAACAGTTTTATTCATCTTACATCAAAATGATTTCAAGAGTTTGACGAGCTCCACAAGCCAGGCTATTTAGCATTCATTATGTACATCTTCTTATCACATTTTATCGGTTAAGTGCCATATCATATGTCTCCTTACCTTTTCAGGATGAATACTGGATTAAAAGGCCGATGTGAGACAGTATTCTTGGTCTTCCTTTCTCATTTACAATAATGCATTTTTAGGATTTCTTGAAGCATTTTCAAGTACATGGATTGTTGATGTTTGCTCATTTGAATTGAATATAATGTCTAGGATCTGGACAGCTGCTTGTGCTTTAACTTTTTAATTCTGAAATGCTTCCTTATCTCTCAAGATGAGATTTCTTATAATATGCAAGAATTCTTTTTGAGTGAAGAAGTGACAGCATAATCCTTAAAGCTTCATGAGTGTTTTAGTATTGGCTTGAGACATTTCTAGAACACGTGTGTCAGCATTAAGAAGTGTTGTATGACTGCATATGGTTGAGAATCGTCTTCACAGAAGCAGTTGTCATAGTGTCTGTGTGACTGGTGGCCTGGAAGAGACATTGCCTAATGTCTCATCTCTTCTTGATTCATTTGAGTATTGCTTCACGAGCCTCCCTCCCAGTCATTTTTTCATCCATAAGTGGCTGCTCCCTTGTCTTTGGCTTTCCAGTCCTTCCAGGAGAACAACGTTTTGCAATAATCTTATGATGTCCATCTTCCACAAGGATGCAGTAGTATCAAGGGGATGGTTTTACAATTAAAACAAACAATTCTCATGTCTGTTGCTTATTACTTTTAGGCCTTACAATTGAAAACTCTATTTTCCTTTGTGTCTTGGCTATGTACTTCATTTCATTCTTGCCATTTAGTTTATGTGCTGAATTCTTCATACAAATTCTCTCTCTCTCTCTCTCTGTATCTTTCTTTTTCCTTCCCTGGCTGTGTGATGTTCCTAGCATTCTAGCCAATCCCTACCTCAGAAATCCAGATGACCTTCATTTCCATGGCAAGCAGAACCCATCTGCATAAACTCTTCTTTTCCAGAGCGTGATAAATCTGCATTCCGTAAAGCTCAAATCCTCAGCCATGTGCTGCATCACACAGTTGGTCCAGGATGTCTTGTGTACGTCAGTGGTGCTCCTGTCTTCCAGAAAGGAAGTTTTGCTGCTCCCATAAGAAGGAGGGGTCCTAATACAGCTGGGGCTTCTGACAGTGCCAGTCACGAGGAGGGTCCGTCACCAGGAGGAAGAGTCTGACCTCAGTATGGTGACGGTTCCTGCCAAACGAGTTACCCTTCCTGCCATCACAAGTAGTTAGATGACTTGTAACTGTAGTTATGTTTTCAGCTGTTGTGGAAAAGACATCAGTAACAAATACAAGTGCCAAAGGCACTGTACCGAGCCAAGCACGTAAAATATCGTTGACCAGAAGCTTGGAATAGCAGGGCGTGCATCTCGTTGTTTTGCTATACTTGATTGTAAGCAAATTATTTTTGTTTACATGTGCCTTCTTTGTAGTTAACCTCCTTGTCCTCCTGCATCCTTTTAGGTGGCTGTAATTGCTCTGACAAGTTTAGATTATCATTATGACCAGAGACTAGAAGTCACCAGTTGCCGTATGCATTAATACAACACGTGCATTGTATGTAGCACTTTCACAGAATGTAAAGCTCGCAAAGTCATTTGGAAATTAAGAAGTGACTGCAGTGTCTAGCCCTGCCTTGTGCCTGTGACCTTCTCTTGAAGCTTTGTGCTGATTTTCAGTTCCTCAGTCATGCCCTGTTTTTCCTGCTCTGTTCTATGTGAACGGTACTCACTGGATCCAATATTTTCTTTCCAGTGCTACGTGTGTGCCGTATTTACAGGGCGCTGCTCAAGCTCTGTTCTGAGCACAGAAGCTCTCATTTCCTGTTGGCACGATGGCAGCTGCCGGCAGTGCTGGAATGCTACCGAGGGCGTCATTATCCCCGCAATGCCCTGAGATGGGGAGCGGGCACGTTTGCTAACCGCGCGGAGCCGGGCGGGCAGATTACAGGATTAGCGCGTCTGCTAATTTTGGGCGCTTGCTGTGAGATACCTAATGGTCTGAAAAAATAGCTTCTGACTCCTAATGCAGTTCTCGCCATGTTCCAAACACAACCCCTTTAATTTCACTTGCAGCTCAAAGTTATCGGCATTCCAGTCAGGCATATGGAAAATGAAAAACGTGCTAACAGTGACTTTTTTTTTTGATGTGGTTTTAATTGATTCTCTTAATGTCACACAGACACTGTGTAGCAGAAGGAGGTTTTCCAAAGTGATGTGCATCTGTATGATCTGTGAGACCAGCCTTCCCCTTGCAGGCTGTCGCTGTCTGGATACTGAGGGCATTTTCCTTTGACTTATTTTGTGGGCTTGCTTGGGACTTGGCGTTTTTCTGCCAAATGTCTGGTCAAGTTCTGCCTCCTGACAGCAGCTTGGTTGGACAGCATGTCAGGGCCGTGTCTGCTGCGCGTGCTGGGCTGGGAAGAGCAGCGCCCTCCTCCAAAAGCAGCGAAGGGAGAGCTCCCGGGCCACCCCCCGAGGAGCATCACAGTGTGTGTGAGGTTCAGGGACTGACTTCCCGGGACAAGGGCCGCGAGGTCACAGTTGACTGTGGAGTTTGTGGTCTCCTTCCACATCCTTATCGTTTGATATCTGTCTTGCAATTGCCCTATCTGCACCACCTAAGTAAACCGAAGTAAACCGACCTGACTCCAAACTGCACCTCTCCGGCCACGTTGTGGATATCCATATTCCACCTGCTGCGCATCCATTGCCTCCGTCTGTGACTGTCTAAGGAGGGTGACAAGAGGTGCACCAGCCTTAATTTGCCTGTCACCCCAAAAGGAAATAAGCAGTATGGGTGTATGCAGGATCTCAGCATCTCCTGGCTTGTCACTGCTGTGGTAAAGATCCTTAATGAATGTTTGCAGCCAGCTATGTTGTACCCCCTCTTCTGGCTCTTCCAGAAGCTCATGCTGAGCTGCTGGGGCATGTCGTGACGTAAAGCCAATGTTTTTGCCAAACTTTGGCTGCCATTCTGAGGCAAGCCTACAGGCCACTGGTGCATGAATCGTTTGTTTATTTAACTGGGGAAGTGATTTAATTTTCCTCAGGCTTGCTTTTGGTAACAGCAGAATTGCTGTGATTGAGTGTTCCAAAAATCCTGGAATCCTGGCTTGCAAATATTATTTGGCAATTGGTTGCCAAATAATAGAATTGGTAGCTTCGGGAAGAGTGAGACAACATTTGTAATAGGTATTGAGGCCCTTGGAAAAGGAAGAGAGAATGTGTCTGTCTTCTGCCTTTGTTGAGGGTGAAAGAAGATAGCTGGAGAGTTAGAGGAGCAGAGCTGCCTTCTGTCCGCCTGGGGCACGGGAGGCTGCTGAGACCGCTGGCCAAGTTAGTGACTTGCAGCGCAAAAGAGGACTTGTCATGGCCAGGAGTTTGGAGTTGGGGAGCTAGTTGCTTAGATGCTCAAGAGACTGAGAGTGTTGGGAAGCTTCCCAGCCGTGGTGGCCTCGTTGGTGCTGCTCGTCATGTGGGGAGGTTCTGGCAGTGGGAAGGGTGGGAGCGAGGCCTTTCCCGACCCGCTCGTCGGCTGCACCAGGTTGAGCCCGCGCAGGGAGCGGGTGCTCGGTGGAGAAGGGCCCAGGGCAGCTGAGGCTGCTTCCAGCTCGGCTCCTGCAGAGCTACGGCCCTGGGGTCGTGCAGCGCGTCGCTGGGACTTGTGCAGCTCTTAGCTGCTCTCGGGATCTCCGCCGCCTCCATCTCACCACCCCCAGCAGATGTGACGACTTCTGCAGCTCGGGACTGTGCTGGGCTGGGCAGCCCTTCCTGAGCAGAGCTCCGGTGTCGGCCTGAAAAACGTAACTCTGGCTCCTGTCCCTGCTCCCGCCCTGTGTGGAGCAGGGTTGCTTCAACACAGAGCGTGCCCCATGCAGTATCAATAGGCAACATGACACCCCCAGCCTGCTTGGCAGAAGCTTTCAGCGATATCTACACTTTAAACGTTGAAAAGAACAGTTTTCCCCTTTGCAGGCTTTCACCTTCTCCATGAGACTGCAAGCCGTCCTAACGGGAAGTGTCTCCTGGAACAGCTCCCTGTGCAGTGCTGAACACGCTGTTCCTAGGAAGGTCTCGGAGCTAAAGAGCCTTTGTACCCCGCCGTGCTGGCCCTTCCGCCGGCTCAGTCTGCGTCCTTCTGGCACTGGCAGTCATTGCCATTAGTCCAGAAAGCCCTGGGTTCCTTATCCAGCATCAGGAAGAGCTGAGTCTGTGTGATCTGCGGAGCCGCTGAATCCCGGGCTTGCAGTAATTGAACACAACAGGCCGTGCCAACCTGGTTAGTAAACTAAGTGCTTAGAGTGACAAGCTGTAAACATGTGGTGAGTGGCTGTGGCCGCGGGCCAGCGAAGGTGCTCCCGCTTGCTAGCACCTTCTGTGCTTTTAACCGCTCGGGCTGCCTTAGAGTCAGCCTGCAACATTGCCCCTTGGATTGTGACTCTGTCCTTTGGGCTTTAACTCCTTGGGAAGCAAGAAGCAGCAGCCAGGTGAGGAGGAAACAGCAGTACGTTATAGGTGAGACGCCTTCCCTTTGTGCTCCGGGCCGCCTTCTCTTCATTCTCTCTTCTACATTTTTTTTTTCTTTTTTTCACCAGCAAAGCACTGGTTTCTAGCCTGGGGCCATGGGGCTCCTGTGACTGATAGGGCTACTCAGGTGCCTCAAGGTTGTCTTGTAATAGTGATTTATTCCTAAGCACATGGGCAAAGAGGTAGCCAAAAGAATGGAGAAGGGCCACAAATGGGTGCTATCGGAGTGGTGGGGATAAAGTCAGAAGGTGAAAAATGGGCAGAGTCATCCGAGTGAAAAGGTGGCTACGTGAGCCGGGCAGGAGGCTGGCGTTCCCCTGACCCCCTTAGCTCCTCTGCTAATGGCGGCTGCTCCCGCATCCTGCTGGGAACGTCCCAGCCGCGCTCGGCTACGAGGTGTGTTTTTCCCGTAGTTAATGGGGCCTGGTGGATGTGGCACCAGCTCCTCCCTTGGCCGCAGAGGTTTCAGACGCTTCCTTCCTGCCAGGGAGGGCCTGGCCATGTGGCTCTCCCTGCGCCAGCCCGGCCCCGACGTGGTCCCGCTTGCCTCAGAAACGGAGCAGCCTGGGAAGCTGCTGCGGTCACGGCCTGGCTGCTCCTTTCCTCTTCTTGTCACGTGTGTTAGGGACAGGGCAGAGGTGCCCTTGGCACTGGCTGTGTCGTGTCCGGGCATGCTGTGGGCAGGATCGGGCATGGAGGGCAGCAGCGCGGGGTCTTTGCCTGCTAATTGCCGCTTGGGGCGGACAGTTGAGCCTCTTCCCAAGCCTGCAAGTGGGAAGTGTTGTAATACAGAACAGCAACTCGCTGCTCGGCTTCCCAGCGTTGGTACCACCTTCCAGCGACTTTCTCAGTGCTGGAGTGAGTTTCCTAGCAAGCGTGGCCCAGAGAGCACCCTGTGGCGACGGCAGCCGCGCGCGGCCGCGCTCCGGGAGTTCATGTGGCAGCGGGCGCAGCTGCCCGGCGCCCCGGTAAAGGCGAGAAAGGGCCGGCCGTGGAGGAAACGCAGAGCGGTCGCGATCCCAGGCGCAGCAGGAGCAGCACAAGCACCTTGTCCTATATGTGAGGAAGCTGTGTGTAAATCTGAGCGCTGGAAACCTCACTACGTGCTCCGTGATTGTGGGATACCTCCCCGAGGGTCCCTTCAGCACCTGCTGCTGCATTGCTTAAAGCAGCCTCTGTGCTCTGCCCGGCTCGCTCCCAGGCTACGGGTTCTCCAAGCATCGTACTGAGAACCTATAAAAAGGGTTAAAACGACACTGTGGGCTCCCCAAAGTGACCTTGCTGCTGACAGCCAGGAGGGAAGGTCCCTAGGGTCTCCTCAAAGCTGTTTCTCTCTCTGAAAGCAGATCCCTTAAAGAAAGAAAATCAGCATCCAGGCAGACGGCGCTGCCTCTGTCAGCTGAGGCTGCCCAGTGAGAACTGGCTTGTAAATTACAGCTTTGATTTGCAAAGAGGAGAGCTGTTGTCGCAGTCGTGATAGGGAAGTTTGAATCATTTAAATGACTTGCCGTTGTGTGCTGCACTTTACAGATGTTACAAATGTACCCGGATGGTTTTTAAATCCTCACTTCCTCCAAGAGAAGCTGCTAGAGACGGTGGTGGAGCTGTGTCAATATTGACCAGTGACACCGGCTCAGCAGCAGGCACTTCACAGCGCCAGTCCTTTTTCTTAGTGCTTCTTTGTAAAGCAAAGCTTTGTAAAGCAACATTTTCCTTTCGTAAATGTTGTAAGAAATGTTTGGAAACCAAGAAGCGCTGTGTTTTCCTTGCACCAGGACTGCTGGGAGCTTCATGCACCGGCGGCCACGTCTGAGCCTCTTCAGCTGAAAGAAATCTTTGTTGAACATCTTGGGGCTGGCTTTGGTGGTTACGTGTTTACAGCGTGCCTGGCAAATGGTCCGTGTGTTGCACGTCCAGGCACTCTTTGTGCAGAGATCTTAAGGAACAGTCACAGTCCTGGTACATGGTAGGCACGCAGGGTCTGCTGCGGCTGTCGTTTTACCAGGTAGTTTATCACAGGCGGTGTGATTTTTCTTTTCCTCTCTTTTATTTTTTCATATATTCTGTCTGTGACTGTTGAATTCCAAGCACCTGCTTCCTTTGAGATGCCCTTTCAGAATTTAAAAGGTGCTGTGCGGCTTACTGAGCCTCCCTGAAGGAGGCTTCCATGTCCTACCTGACTGGGGTGTAAATTTTATTCGTTTCCTTAGAACAGCTTCTGTCTGCCACTTGCATTTGAGAGGTGTTGGTGGTATTTGACACCTTACGCAATTTTTATAAAGTAGCTGCCGCAAAGCCTTTTAGACTAGAAAATAGCTTGTGCAATTTAATGAAAGCGTTGAGAAATCAGGGCGGTTATTGATGAGCCCGAATCCCAAAATATCTGGAAGCGTGAGGCTCCGTTTCGTTCTTAGTGCGGCGTGTGGGCTCCGAATGCTGTAGTTGCTGGAAGCATTTACCTATGGAGAAGCTCTCTCCCTCCATAATGAGCCTCATACATACATCCGCGGGGTTCAGAGCGTAGGAACGTAACTAAATGGGATTTTTTATCAGCTCTAGAAGGGCTTTATGCTCAGCCAATGGAGTGGAGCATAGTGTTATGCTTCCTAATCCTCCTGCTGCTGAAATCAATAGCCAAAGATTCCTCTGAATATTAAGAGGAGGAGCGGGAGCCCCAGACAGCCTACCCAGAGCCCTTGGAAAGTGTTTGCTTTTTTCAGATCTAACTATTGACTCTCCTCTCAATGACACTCAACAGTCTAATAAGGTTAAAGGAATTAGAAAAAGACCCTTCTGTGCATTAGAGAAATAAAAAGACCTGGAAATAAGACTCTGTAAAAGTAGGATGGTTTTGATTATTTATAAGCTTTGCTGGTTGGGCACTTTTTTTTCCCCAACCTTATAGAAATATTTAATTCCACTTTATCAGGTTAAATATTCTTTTCAGGAAATGCCATTAAGAGGAAGGGGAATTGAAACTAGCAGAAGAGTTACTGCTTCTCTTAACACTAAATTTTAATCTTCCCCAGTGTACACACTTGCCCATGGATGTATTTTTTCTCTCTCTTCCTTCAGCTGTTTTGGTGAAGTAGTGCCTCATGGAGGCTCAGTAAGAAAATCAGCACGTGCTTTCCAAGCAGGGCTGATTCTTCCAGCCACAGACTAAAATTAAACGTGGTGCAAGAGGGCACTGAAAACGCCTTAGTGAGCAGTAGGGAGTGGGAGAAAGAACAGCACTGAGCTGGAGTCGTTTTGTGTCCGTCACCTCTGTACGGAAAACTCTGCACAGAGAAACATGCAGCCTTGGAGCACGATCATGGAGAGCTGCTGGGGTGGAGGGAGTGAATAGCACCTAACCAAAGGTCCCCAAGAGCTGAGTAGGAGGAATAAGGTCTGAATTTTGAAGTCTTGAATTTTCAGTTGCATGTGGAGTCTGGGAATCTAACTGAGGCACCAGCACTGGGTGACTAAAGCTGTGAGTTGCCTGCTAAGTGGCATCAGTTGCTGGTGAATAAAAATCTGTCAGAATGGTTTTATCACTATATATATTTGCAGAAACTGGGCACTGAGCACTTTCTTTGCAAGTAAATTAAATAACCAAGATGGCTGTGGTGCACTTTCAGGGGTTTGTTTTATTTCTAACAATCTCTCCATAGAGTGAACCAGACTTGGAGAAAGGCTTGGAGATGAGAAAATGGGTCCTGTCGGGAATCCTGGCTAGTGAGGAGACCTACCTGAGCCACCTGGAAGCTCTGCTGCTGGTAAGTGCAGGCAGCGGGTGCCGTCCTGAACACTCGGCTTCAGCAATTCCCAGGACTTCCCGGTTGTCTCTTGGTCACCGTGTGCAGTGGTGCCTGTTGTTCCCGTTGGAAAAGGAGAGGCCTAAGGAAAGGCCTGGATCTGGCTCACCCAAGATGTTTTTTTGTGCATCCAGGAGCCCAGTCTCTCAGTATCCTGTGATAATTATCACTTGGATGGAGATTAAGGAAACACAGTGCAAAGGGATTTTAATCACACCATTAATGGCCTAGGAAAATCCACAAACCTTGGGTGCCTGATCCCCATGAGAACATTTGTTCATGTCTCACTTTTGGGAGTTGTGTGAATGCAAATTTTGCTGATTAATTGGATGAAAAACAACTCTTCAGAGGGATATGTTATGACGTGGCCGGGGTGATTGTACTTGGTTTGCATGGTAACAATTTCCTTGATTCCTTGTTTTAGCCTATGAAGCCTTTGAAAGCAGCTGCCACCACTTCCCAGCCTGTGCTGACTAGCCAGCAGATCGAGACCATATTCTTCAAAGTGCCTGAGCTCTACGAGATCCACAAAGAGTTCTACGATGGGCTCTTTCCACGAGTGCAGCAGTGGAGCCATCAGCAGCGTGTCGGGGACCTCTTCCAAAAGCTGGTGAGCGGGGCGGCATCGCCAAGGCTCCTCGCAGCTCTCGAGCGTTTCCGCGGTGCTGCTGCGCCTCCCGCCAGTCTCTGCGTAGGCTGAGGGGAGGAAAGCCTGGGGCTGGGTGAGACAGCAGCCTCCTGGCTTTGCCTCACTGCCGTGAAGGGCAAAAGCAGCCGTTTCATTGCCTTTAATTAAAGGCTCCGTTGAGACTAGGCCAGTAATACAAACATCGTTTTACAGAAAGCCCCAATCTCCAGGGTGTCTGCACTGTCATCAAGCCATTTGCTTGAGAGGAAGGTGGTGTTAAAAGGGTGTTTTTTAATACTGGCAGCAAAGTGTTTCTCCTCTTTGCTGAGCTCCCTCTTGTGCATTCGCCTTCTCTCTGTGGTGTTTTGCTCTACCTTGAACTGCTTCTTTTCTCTTTTATGGTCATCACCTTTGGCTTTGTCTTCCTACCACCATCTTGGCCTTGATGTTCCTCCTGCCGCTGTGCTGATGCGGTGAATCTTTTGCTGAGGCTCCTCCAAGCAATTTCAGCAAAATCCTCTGAGTGCAGAACAGGACAAAGACATATAAAGCATCTTCCCGAGGCTGAATTCAAATTGCTGAGTTTCTGAGCCAGATGACAAATTGTTTGCATTCTAGGAGATTCCTTTGCCCCCCCTTAGCCTCTCCCCTAGTGTGTGCAGAAAGCGAAGGATTAAAGGAGCTGCTTTTTCCTTTTAGAAAATAAAAGAATCTCTGCATTCCTGAGGTGCCTCCAATTCTCAGGACAGGAGTGACATTCCAGTGTGGGGTTTATTGGATAGGGAGTGCATTTTATCAGGGTCACTCGATTGTTAGCAGCTGTGTAGCCCAGCGTCCCTTCATCCCCTATGGAGGGGGAGATGGGCCTGGAGGATGATGATTTCCATGCGAACCAGCAGCTCAAGATCCAGCTATGGAGCCTGCCTTTCACTGCCAGCATATTTTAGTCCGGAGGGGGTGAAGCTGGTGCCTTAGTGAGTAGCTCGTGGTGTGCAATTTGAGCAACCAGTTTACAAAGACAAATCCACCTGCTGCTGGTTGCTGAAGCCAAAATGCACAAGATTGCTGAAAGTGGAAACTTGACTGCACTGAAATGATAGGGCAATAACGAACGTAGCACTAATTGAAGAAGATATGTTCCGTACTGCTTCTGGCTTCCAAGCAAGCTTTGACTCACTGTACTACTACTAAGGCCTTTATTTAAGACTTCTTTGGTGATGGGGATCACAGGTCTAGGCATCAGGCTCTTCTGGCACTCTTATTTTGTGTTCCCAGATTTTTTTTTCTTTTTAACAGAAAGAATAGTTTTGATGGCTTAGTGTTGGAGGCAAAGAAGCAAATCACCTTACTACAGGCAGTTCTGAGCTACCTTAGCAGCCTGTTTCTGGTGGTTTGGTACAGTACCAGTGGGAGTTGTGAACTCGTTGCTAGATGAGTTAGAGCTAATCGTTCCTGCAGGCAGCTGGAAGCAGCTAGATGTGAGAGACAGCAAAAGCACCAGGCATTAGGAGGCATCTAGACAGGATGTTCATCAAATACTTTGGAACAGACTTGTTTACTGCTGGTCATGTCATGCAATCTGATGATAAACCCTGGAATCCTTGTTATTATCCCGAGGTCCCTGGAAGCAATAATTTTCTTTAATATCTTGTAAAGCAAAGCACTGTAGATGGAAGTTGAAGACAGTGAACGAAGGAGTTTCAGAACTGCTTGTGATCTTCCAAGAAAAATGAGCCATTTGTCATGTCGGTGACGGGTAGTCCATGTTTTTCCAAGTGTAACTAAGGGGAGTGTAAAGGGCAGTGGGGAAGATGGGAAAACATCAGTAATGGGATGAAATATGCTTTTCACTTTTGTGAAAATCTTTTGAAAAATATATATTTCTTTTAATCAGGAAAGAAACACTTTAGTTCCTTAGGAGTGAAGAAATATTTAACAAAACAAAAAATATTATCACTAATAGTTTTCAGAAACAGCAAATACTTTTTTTCTTTTTAACTGAAAACCGCTTTTTTAATCAAAGCTCTTTTGCTTTTCCGTGTGTCCTTTTTAAAAGAGAAAGGAAAAACTTAAACCAACATTAGAATTCTCTGTAAACTTTATTGCTACTTTTTTAATGGAAAATGTTTTTGCAACAGCATGCTTAGAAAAGGAGAGCGAAAGCTTAGATAGACTGTTTAGGAGTACTAAGAAATGAAAAAAACACACAGGAACAGAGAAGCTCTGGAGCTTTGCTGTGTTGCTGGCATCAGCCGAGCACGGATGTCCTAAGCCCTGCAAACGAGCAGTAATTCTGACAGCTGCTTCTGCAGGGAATGGTGCCCCGTGGCAGCTCCAGATTTCATTCTCTCCACTCTGCTGGGGCCAGATCATCCCTGGCATAAGTGAGCACCATTTGACTTTGCCCCGACCGTGTCATTTTGCATGAGGGTTGAGATTAATTCCTAATCTTTCTGTAAAATATGCCCTGGGCAATAGCTTGCTGTTCTTTTGCCTCTGTTAGCTGGAGAAATTGTGCAGGGAATGTTCTCCTGAGAATGGCCTCCTTTCTCCCATCGTCTTGGGGCCGGAGCTCTGGAAGAAGGGAGCTGGCAAGTTTTTCTGGGGGAAAGCTGTGTTTTAGTGTTGCCCTTTGCAGCGCTGCTGGGCACGCGCTGGGAGCACGCTCAGCTGCCGAGGTGTCTGCAGCTCTGCAACACAAAAACCGCCCTGCAATCCAGACGGGCTTGGAAGCATCCCAGGGATTTCCCAAGCTGGATCTTATGTTCTCTGGCATGAATATGGCTGCAATGCAAAAGTCAGCAAACAGGATCAGTGCTAAGACCCAGTGATTAATAATGGCTTATTGCTGGACTCTGAGGCCTGCTATATCTTCATCTGCACCAAGGCATATTCCTCCTGCTGGGAAAGCCAGGCCGTTTGCTGCTGCAGCCCCTGCCTTCCGAGCAGACAGACCAGGCTCTCACTCCCTTCGGTATTTGCAGCGCTCTCCTGCCCTTATAATGGTGTTTGCTAATGCAGATACAGGTTAGGATCTGGGTTTGTTTTACCACGTTCCCCCAAGCACACAGAAGCCAACAAGTAGCTGGGGTCACATTTGTGCTGCTAGGGCTGAATCATTCCTGTCTGATTCATGTTTTGTGGCAAATAACCAGCAGCTCCTATTACATCCAAGAGCTAAAATATTAATAGATACTAATCAGGCAGTCCGGAAGGGAAAAATAGATGGCAGTAATAAGGATGTGTCATCCTCCCAGGCCGGTAAAGTGAACTTGTCCAGGGTGGATGGAGCTGGATGCATGGCAGCACCTGCTTCAGTTTAAGCAAAGCTGTCGGGCCAGAGCCGTGTTTCCAGCCCTGCTCAGCACTCCCTGAGGTTCCCCGGGCTGAAGGAGCACGGTCTGATCGTTACACCCTCCGGCTGGCCGCCCCAAGCCGTCGTCTTCCCCAGCGCTCACGCGTTCCGCTTTGCTTCCCGCAGGCCAGCCAGCTGGGAGTGTACCGGGCCTTCGTGGATAACTACGAGGTGGCCATGGAGACGGCCGAGAAGTGCTGCCAGGCCAACGCGCAGTTTGCCGAGATCTCGGAGGTAACGGCGCGGCGCCCGGCACCGCGAGCGGCCGCATCGGACCAACGCGGCGCTGCCGCCCGCCCCGCCAGCAGCGCCGCTGCCTGGGGCTGGGGCGCCGCGAGTCCCCGCGGACACGGTGCTTCAGCCCGGCTCCTAACGGGAGTGAGGCTCCGGCCTCGGAGAGCGTATCCATAGGCAGCCCTCAAGTGCTCCCCCCAGGGAATCCTGCCGTAACAACCAGCCCTGCTCTGAACTTCCCAGTGCTGGGCTGCCTTCATGTGCTCCTAGAAGGAAAATCAAATTTGAGCAGCTGATGTATTTCTCTGGCTAATGGGGATGCTGAGTCTCATATAAAAGACCACCCTAATGGCTGGCACTAGGTCTGTCAGGGGAGCTGCAGGCTTTGCCGGCTTGGAGAGGAGGAGAGGGCAGCACTGGGAAGCCTTCTGTTTAAAACTGCAAGCGAGTCAGGCATAATCTTTAATGTTATGCGTTGGGCTGCTCTGATTTCCTTCCTTTGGGGAGAGCGCTCGGTGCCAAAGCGCTTTGAAGGCTTCTTCAGGCTTCCCAGGCCCCCAGTTCTGCCTACAGTGCCCGGTCTCCTTGCAGTGCAGTGAGTATATCTTGAAGTCAGCTGCCAAGAAGACATGAACTTCACACGGGTGTCCTTGAAAACAAGCAGATAAATAATCAGAGCTGGATAATATTGGGGGCGTTTATTTGGGGGGGAGGGGGAAGTTAGTGAGGACACACAATATTGCACATCCTTCAGAATTGCATGAGAAAGGTGAAATAAAACATTCCCTCTGTGTGCTGAAATGAGACCAGCCTGTTGGCATCTGCTGTGCTACTCAGGAGTGCAAATGTTTCCATTTCCTCCTTTCCTGAGGGTTTTCCCCAGGTTCTGCCTCTTTATCTGGCCACTTCCCTCCTCCAGTTGTACCAGCTCATTAGTAAAGTAGCTTCACCAGCGCTTACTTTTCTTTCAGTGCTAAGCTCCATCCTATAGATTTTTCCATTTATTAATAATAATATATCAATAGTATTACAGTAGTCCCTAGGAAACAGAATGGAGATTAAGGTCCCCCAGTGCTCCATGTAAATTTTGCTTTTTCCTGAAGGGTAATTCTGAAATCCTGACAGTACCTACTGTTTTGGGAGTGATGGTGCATTTGTGTTTGTGTCCTGCTGAGGACTTCAGCGCACTTCCAGCATGTTAATGCACAGAGCCTCATGGTGCCTGTGCAAAGCCGAAAGTCGCAGCTATTGCTCCTTTTCTGCCATGAACAGAGAACTGATTTGTCCAAGGTCAGTCAGCTCTGGGCAGGTATAAGGGGGGCAGACTCCCTGTCCTCTACTTTATTTATTGGTGGTGTACACGTGCTGTGACAGTGGCCAGGCCTTTATGGCCCTGTCTTTCTCTGCAGGTGATTAACAACTGCACCTTCCCTGTGTGGATGGTTCCTTGTGTTGCTGCATCTTTGTTACATGCCCTCCTAAGAAACTTGCTTTATATTAGAGACGCATGGGTTCCGTGACATAGCAGTGGTGGCTTTACCAGTAGAAAAGCACATTTTTCCTTCACTGCCTTGGCCAGCAATAGGACTTTCCTCTGTGCTGGTCAGGCTCTCCCTTGGAGGAGCAGAGAGTCTCTTAGTTCATACGTGATACTCCAAGTTGACTGATGTTTTGCTGTGTGGCTTTTCTTTTTCTTTCAGAATCTAAAGGCTAGAAGCACAAAGGAGTCTAAAGATCAGACGACGAAAAATTCCTTGGAAAGTGAGTGATCATGCAGAGGAGTCTGTGGTTTGTCAGGACTGTGCGGGGGCTGTTGCCAAAACCTCCACGTCCCCTTTGTTGAAATGAATGCCGGGAGGTTATGGAGCCTCTCCTGGCTCTGCCTGGGGAGGCAGCTCTCGTTTGCTCATGGCAGAGCACCGTAAGCACACGCAAGCGTGAGGAGCCCCTGGCTAGCTTAAAACCTGAGCAAGCCCTGTGGGCAACAACAGGCAGAGCACAGGATTGCCATGATCTTAGGAGAGTGGCAGTGCAAATGTCAGCCTAAAAGTACTTTTATGTATTTTTTTTTCCTTAGGGTAGCACCTAGTGAGCCTGGCTGAGATCAGGTTCCCATGTACTTGTCTTTATACATGCACAGAGTAAACGATAGCCCGTGTTCCAAGGTTCTTCCTTCCCAACTCACATGAGAGCTAATTCCATTCCTTTTTTGGCCTGTAGTCAGGTTTTAGAAGCACCCGACAGTGTCCTGCTGCACTCCAGAAGGCAGGGACGTGCTGCCAACCTTTCCAAACCTCCATGGCAACTTGGAGAGCACAGGGCCCGATGCTGACCCGTGGGAGCAGGCAGGGTGCCAGGGAGGTGCCGGGCTGTGCAGTCCTTCCCTGCCACCTCGTGAGCCCCTCGCTTGCCCTTGCACTGGACGCGCTCACACAGGAGCATCTGTGTTTCCTCTGTGCACTCCTCTGTGCTTCCTTGCCTGTGGAGCACATTAACCTTCGAGAATTTCCTAATTTTCTAGTAGCTCGTTAGCACTAAACCTGCACCCATGTGTTGAGTTGCACTGGGCAGGTGGCTTGGTGGGGGCTGTACTGAAGTGGCTCCTTTTCTCACGTTCCTGCTCTCTGTTCCCAGCTCTGTTATACAAGCCAGTGGACCGGGTGACGCGCAGCACGCTCGTCCTGCACGTAAGTACCTGAAGGACAGTGCTCAAGCTCTAGGCCCCTTAATTCCCTATTTTCTTGTCCCTTTAAATTTTCTGTGGAGCTGCAAGACTGCAAAAATTAAGCTGAAAAGAGGCATATGAGCCTCTTTTCTTTGCATTGAGGAGAGGAAGTCCATAAGTAGGATCATAGATAGGCCTCTCCAGTGGTGGTACTGAGAAGTACAGGGCATAGTCCTCTCCCTCTGTAGATACAACTTTAATCTGTAAGAAGGGGCTGGAGAAATGATCTGGTTAGAGGACCTCAGAGCCTTCTCCTTGGCAGCGTTGGTGACGGTGCTGTTGTTCTCCCCGGTGGCAGGATTTGCTGAAGCACACTCCAGTGACCCACCCTGACCATCCCCTCCTGCAGGACGCGCTGCGGATCTCGCAGAACTTCCTCTCCAGCATCAACGAGGAGATCACTCCCCGCCGGCAGTCCATGACCGTGAAGAAGGGGGAGGTGAGTCCTCCTGCGCTGGGTATTTTGTCAGTTCCCAAATCCAGGTTGCGCATTTCTGCGGAGCGGGCCGGGAGCGCACGCTCCCTGCTTGCTTGTTGCTAAGATACAGTTGGCGCAGTGTCCTTGTTCTCCAAGCGTGTAGTACAGCTCTCCTGTTTTCTGCTTGGAAAACTCTTTGGAAATCCAGAGGAAAAGTACGTTTTGAATTTTGGCCTTAGCATTGTTGTAATTATTTGTTATACGTCATCGCTCTAATGCGTATTCATATTCCTAGGCATACAGAAGAATTTGTATTTTTACCTGTAAATGGAAACCAAACAGAATGTCTGGGAGGAGAAAAAGGGAAGGATACATCTGAAATCGCAAAAAATTAGGAAAGAGCAACAGCCCCAGCAGTTCTCCATGGTCTTCATTCTGTCATTGAAGTTCACTTTGTGAATGCTTGTTTCTAAAGAATGATGTTGTAAACAGAACTAGGAAACAAAACAAACGGATTAGGTTGGGAGCGTTAAGGGAGGGTCTAAGGGTGTGATACAACTCTCTGTTCTGCTGGCAATTGGACTGGGCCTGGAAAGCACTAAAATGTGCAGATCCCTCACCTGCGTGTGCTGTTGTGCAAGAGAAGTGTAGAATTGCCCAAGAGTGGAGCCCTGCAGGCTTGGCTGTACCTGAGTCATCTGCCTTGGAATTCATTAGAAGGGAAGATGGTCCTTTCTGCATAAGGGCCGGGCCTGACAGAAGTGTTAAGAGACAGAGGTAGGAGGCTGGATGGGAGGGAAGTGCAGCCCAAATGCCAGCGCGTATGTAAGCAGGATTGCGGTGTCAGGGGCACTGACAATCAGAAGTGACCTGTACGGAAACAGCTCTTAAGCAAACACGAGTTTGTTAGCTTAAAGTGGACCTTCAAGATGTATCCACAAATCCTGTGAGTTAAGCACACTTGCTTTTAGCTGTTAGACTGATTTTCAGCTGCAGAAGCTACAGGGCTGGGAATTGGGTGCGCCGATTGTTCTGTAACTGCTGCTTCTGGTCCTGTTTTGTCAGCTGAGGAAGACTGTGGTGAGGAGAGGAGGGCCCGAGCAGCTGGAGGCTGAGGGAGCAGCGCGGGCAGCAGCCACCAGGGCTGTCGGGGCAGTAGAGGCCTCGTTCAGGCTGATGCTGGTAGAGCCCGAGCAGGCGCCGCTGGCTGCGGTGGCCCCTCGCAGGGGAGGCAGCGCTCCGTGCTCCCCGCTTGCCCCTCAGCATCTCAGTGAGGGCTGTGGGCTCGGAAGGGTGTCACGCAGAGTCCTGATGAGGGACCTGAGCCCAAGTGGATCATCCTCATGATGTCTCTTCGGAGAGGTGTGTTTGTCAGGCCCGGAAGGGCAGGACGGGGAGGCTGTTGGGGTTGGGCTCAGCCTGGGGGGCTGGTGCTTTCACTGACCCCGCATGCAATGGGGAGGGAGAACAGAGGACAACCCACACTGGGTGCTGTGACCACGCGGCAGGGGACTGGGAGCCCTTGTGCCCCCCTCACCTGGGCCATGCATGGTCAGAGCTGAGGCCAGGGCAGAAGGGGCTCGTTCTGGTGCTTCCCGTTTGCTGTCACCCCGGGAATCTGCTCATGGTTGCTTCCCTCGGGCATTGGGCACCAAGATCCCGCATCTTTTTCAGAGGGGCAGTGTCCTGGGTGGACACGAGTGGCTCCTGGCTGCTCTACGTGGGTTACCAGCAGCTGCTGCTTCCCACAAGCCCCTCTGCCTGGGGTCGGAGACGGGTTTTGTTTGTGTCTGTAAATCTTCCCTTTGCTGCTTATCCCTTCCTCCCACTCCCCTGCGTGTGCCTTCCCCGGGGTGACAGGGCAGTGTGCAGTTTGCAGCTTGTAATTGACTGCTCTCGATGCATAATGCATTTTTTATTTTAATGAATCACCAGCTTGCTTTGATGGCGCTTTTTTTGCATTATTTTTTCTTTCTCCCATTGAAATTTCCTTGGTGGAAAGGAAGGAGGGAAAACAACCCTCTCCCCTCACGTATTGCCTAGGTGCTGATCTCAGTTATCTTTTTTCGCCAGTCCTTGCCTTTTATGTGGAACGTTTCTCTCCTTCGGGTGCAGCACAGGGAGGAGTCACATCTCCTTTGCCAGCCTCTCGCTCCGGCTCTCCCGTACCTGATCGCTTTGAACCGGGGAGAGCAGCCCCTGGTTAATCTCCCTGGCGACAGGCTGCTGCGGAGAGGCGTGCGGGTCGGGATCGAGCACAGCCTCATCAGCACCATCCTCGTTCCTCCGCACAGGGGATGTCCTGCTTGGGGGCACGGGCTCAGTCCGCCTTCCCGTCGTGTGTCCTTCCAGCCCCACAGCCCTGCTGGGCTCGGGGAACTCTTCTCCCGTTCCAGGTTGATGTGTAAACCGGACATTTTCCATGCCACATGCACCTGGTAGAACTGGCGGGCCTGAATGAACGTTTCAGGTAGGCCATGAAGGGGGTAAAACTGCTGCCAAAGGCACAGAAATGGCTACGCTGGTGGGTGAGCTGAGGATGCAAGCTGGGATTAGGGGAATACTGAGAACAGTGTGGCCCTTTCTAGTGTTTCTGGCTAGTTCAGCCCTTTCTTGCCCAGCAGGAGCTACTGAAACTGCTAAGATCACAGAGCTGCTTTGGGAGAAGAAGGTCCCTTTCTTGCTTGCTGCTTGTCCAGTGATGCTCTTTGCAGGGTTTCTGCTGGTTTTAGCCACCCGAGATCACATTTGGGTCAGCTTATACTGCTGGGGACATTGTCCTTCCCCAGTCCTGCAGAGAAGAGGCTGCTTGGCAGGCTGCTCTGCCATGTTTTCAGCGTGGCTTATAAGGGCTCCTTAGGCTCCCGTTTGGCTTGGTAGGGATTGTGAAAAGGAGAGGACAAAGAGGGTTTGCCAGGGGGCAGAAGTGCAAACTGGAGCCTTTGGAAAGCTGAGGACTGAGCTCAGACAGAGGCAGCCTGCGCAGCCTGAGGCCTAGTGCCTCCTGCCCCTGCAGGCCCTGGGCAGATGTTGGCAACAGAGCCCTCAAAAACGATCTTGGATACTTCACACTGCCTCACAGCTGGAGTCAGAGAGCTCCTGGTGACAACAGCTTTGAAAAAAAAGAAAGGCTATTGAAAAACTGCGAGCAGCCCGTTTAGCTCCCCAGGCAGAGCATCCCTTTATTCTGCAGAGCTGGTCTTGCGACACACACGCACATGAGGAATCATTTTCTTCCTACGCTCTGCAGAGAGCCAAACCAGCTCTTCCTCACTGACACACGCCAATACCCATCTCCTGCTTGTAGCCTCCTCCTCCTCCCGCGCCACACGCGTTCCCGTCCCTCCTGGGGCTCTCGCCCACACGTGCCGCAGGCCTCCGCTCTCGCCGCGGGCGCTCACGTGGGGACACAGCCCTGTGCAGAGCCGGGAGTCTGGACGAGCAGATTTCTGAATTCCGCTTGCAACATCCCTCGGACAAGCTGGTCTCCTGCTGCGCTTCCTGGAGTTGAATGGTACATGACAGCCGCAGGATTTATCACATGCAAACAGCACAAAAACACTGTGGGCTGATGAGCGTGCAGGTAGTCATGAGGAGGCAGTGGCAGAGACGGGCGGGGGAGGACAGCACAGCTGTAGGCAATGGAAAGGATATCCTGAGTAGCGAAAGAGCGGAGCGAGAGCTTGTTTGTCCCAGTGGAGGGGAGAAGAGGTGGGTGTGAATGTGAAGGGAAAGCAGGGCCTGCAAAGGAGACTTGCACTGCACCCAGGCAGGAGCTTCGCAGAAGTGCTGAGGAAGGTGCAGTCTGCAGGCCCTGGTTCAGTGGCTACAGATGATCCTCGTTCCCTCCTCTGTGATGCAGAATGGAAGTTTTGCCCCAGACTTCCTCCAGCTTCTTTCTCAGCTCAACCAAGCTCCTGGGCTGGGCAGCTGCCAGGCTTGGGGCTGTCTGAGGAAGAGGGAGCCGCTCCACCACCCTAGGGCCACTCCAGCACTAAGCCAGTGTTTTCTGGGGTGTTGCTTTGGTGCTTCTGTGGCCTCTGTGTCACACCAGGGTATTTTGAGAAACCTGTAGCACCTTCGGTGACTTTGGCAGATAGAATACCCTTGGGAACAAAATAGAGAGATGGTCTCCCCCATGCAGGGCTTTGTATGGCACATGGAGCAGGGTCTGCTGGCCCAAGGACCTCAGGTTTCACGAGACCCTCTCAGGCAAGAGGAGCTCCTTTAGGCCAGGTGAAGGAGCCAACCAACGTGGGCTTTGGTTCCCAGACTGCCACGGAGGCCCTTGGAGGGACTGGAGCAGGAGCAGCGGTGCTGGGGCGGGTGGGCTCGCAGGGCAGCGCTTTGGCATTGAGCGGGGCAACCAGGTAGGGAATCCTTTTGTTGTTTCCCTCTGACCCGCTGGAACTGTCTGACAAGATGAATCATTGGCAAGAAAGGATGTGACCCTTTGCTGGAACTGCTCTTCCTCCTCCTCCTCCTCCTGCTCAGCCCGCTGGTGTTGCGGAGCCCGGGGACGCTGCTGTGCCCAGCCGTAGCGAAAGTCCTGTTTTCCAAGAGATCCACCATCAAGCTCCATACCCTTGTCAGAAGAGATTTCCTCACTTGTTTCATGAACTTTCTCCTGCTTGCTTCTCCCCGGATGTTTGGTTGGCCATGGGTGGGATGTCTCCCCAGCTCCTTCCTGCAGGGAGACCTTCCCAGTGAGCTCATTAGTGAGAAGAAACAAAGAATGAAAGCTCTGGGTACCTTAATGATTCTCTGTGAGCTGCTGACCAAGTCCCTTCTATCTTCTACTTCTGTAAAAGGGTTTCCAGGCCCTGGGGCCTCTGCAGGGGCCTCTCTTCGCTTGCAGGACTCCGTTGTCAGCCAAGTGCTCTGGTTTAGATGCTGAGTCTGGGCTAGGGGCTGAGCCATGGTCCTTCATAACCCCCCAGCAGCGCTCGAGGGCCTGTGCCCTCCTTGGCCCGTGAAGGAGCACCAGGGCTGGCCATGTTGCAGGCTTGTCCCTGTCACCAGAGGCCTCTGCCCAGGAGGGAGGCAATGCCCAGCCCACTTTCTGCGTTGCTCTGTGGCATTTTGGGACCAGGAACTCTCCTCTCAGTGCTGAGCTGGGCTCCACTCACCCTTCTGCCGAGTCTCACGCACTGGCTGGTGCCAGGGGCCAGGTCTGGACCTGCCACATCACCTGTGCCCAGGTGGGCAAAGGCCGGTGTCACCGAGCAGCTGCGCAGCAGAGGTGAGGATGTCTCTGCACCCCAGGATGATGTGCAGAGGCTGCGCTGGCCCCAGGGAGCTGCTCACATGGCCTCAGGAGCTGAGCTGATTTGCAGCGTCATTAATGTGCAGCAGGTCTAGAAACCTGAGATGGGGGTTGGCTTGCTGAGAAAATCTCTCCTTGCTTCGTTATTTCTCCCAAATGAAATTCTCTGCAGCTGTGCAGAGCATTTTGCGACTGCCGTGACACCTCCTCCCTTTTATTGTTTAATTCCCAGCTGGATGCTCGCGGTGCGCTCCGACCCGGCGCTGCTGTGCGGGCAGGAGCAGGAAGGCCCGCGCAAGCGCGGCGGCAGCGAGACCTTCATGCAGGCAGGCACCCTCCCCAAAACCACCGAGGAGAAGCCAAGAGGATCACACCCACCTAAAAATAACCCTTAACATATGGATGCGCCGGCCTTTCGGAGCCAGAAGGAACAGGCTTTTGGCCCATATCAGGAGGTTTAGGGGGCTGTAGGATGGAACGTGGAAACAGGAATTGGCATCAAGGCCATTTGCCTCCCTCGTGTTCCCTGCCGGGGCCCGCTGGGCAGGGTGTTGCTAGGAGGGGACAGCCCGAGCAGGTCCCTGTCACCAGCCACGCACGGTATGTGTGAAATGTCCCTCCCGGCTCTACCGGGAGAGGCATCCTCAGCACTGGAATAGTGAGGAAGTGCTGAGGCCAGGAAAGGCATTTGTGCAGAGAAGCCTGTGGTGCCTTCCTTTACCAGCCCTGAAGCAAGGCAGCACTGGCAGTCATACATATTTGTGGGAAATAAATTTGTCCAGAGATGAAAATGGGTGGGAGGTTTCTGTTCCTGTGGCTGTGCTTGATCCTGCTGCCGGGACAGCTGGCCTTGAGCTGCCGCCTGGCTCCGCATGGCACGAGCTGTTCCCCTCCGCGCCGCACTCCAGCCGTCGCCTCCGTTAGCTATGGAGCGACCCCGAAGGAACTGGGAAAGAGGCGCTCTGCTCTCCAGCATGCTTCTTGT
The DNA here is from genome assembly GCF_059628265.1 of Tinamus guttatus. Classification (NCBI taxonomy): domain Eukaryota; kingdom Metazoa; phylum Chordata; class Aves; order Tinamiformes; family Tinamidae; genus Tinamus; species Tinamus guttatus. The sequence goes on along the minus strand of NW_028288993.1, from coordinate 5,043,172 downwards.
TTAGGAGGCCGTAAAGCTACCAGCGCCTGGAAATGGGAAGAATAAAAACACATCAGGGCTGGGAGCTTCTTTGCAGCCTCCAGGTTTGGAGGAATTTCATATAAAATGTAAAAGGGCTTTAAATAGGTATTTGGAAATAGGGAGCCTATCCAGATGGTCCTGTTCAAACACAGGCTGATGAGGGACTAGCAGTAGGTTTGCTAGAACCACACGTTCTCCAAGCATCGTCACTCAGGAGCACCTGTATTGAGGAGCGAGATGGGCCGGGTTGTGCAGAGCGGGTGCTGCTGCGGAACGTGGGCTCCTTCCCTGCGGAGCGCCGGGCTCCTTCCCTGCGGAGGCTGCGCTCCCTTCCGCAGCCGGACTCCAGAGAGGGGAAGAACCTGGGTGTGAAAGTGGAGTTTGCTGCTCCCTGCTGGTGTGTGGGGAGAGGAGGCTGCCCTGGCCTGGCGGTGACTCGAGGCCAAGGAAGCTCCTGCTCGGGCCCAGGGGACGGAGCAGAGGCCCCGGCTCTGGCTGCAGGTAGGTGAGGAGCTGCCGTCCCTTGGCAGCAGCAGGGGCAGAGCTGGCACCGTTTTACAGAACTGCTTCTTGCTGGAGTCCTGTCTAAGCTGGGTGAGACCGAGGGAGGCTCGGGGCCTTGTCGGGGCCCATCCTGCCCTAACTAAAATACCTGTTGTGCTTTCTCGCCAGCACCGGCAGCTCCTGAAGGACAGCTTCATGGTGGAGCTGGTTGAGGGGGCTCGCAAACTGCGACACGTCTTCCTCTTCACTGATCTCTTCCTCTGTGCCAAGCTCAAGAAGCAGATTGGAGGGTGAGGCTTTTCTTCTGCCACAGCTTCAGCAGGGTCCTGGGGTCAGGCAGCAATGACATTTCAATAGGAATACCCCAGACTTGAGTAACTACAGCCACACGTAGTCAGAAAGGACACGTCCAGCGAGGTAGTGCTGCCCATCGTGTGAGACCTTGGCTGCGTCCTGATCCCTTAGGAATTTTTTTTTTTAATTTTCCTTTTTCCTTTTCCTAAGAACCTTTCTAAGAAAAAGATACGCTTCAGCGTTCCTCATATTCTGGAAAAAAAGCCATTCATATTTTCTAACTCCCTTTCCGTTTTGTTACTGAGTTACTCATTTTGGCCTTGAAGCTGCAGGCAGTTAATTTTTACAGTAAAAAGGAGCAGGGGCAGTAAAGAGTCCCTCCTTCCCATCTGCTCCAGAGCGGACCTCTACAGTTTCATTGACATTTGTCAAAACTGAAGAGGAGGAGACTTGTTTAAGGAGAGGAGAGCTAAGATACCACATGAATGGCGAGAAGGGAAACCCCATTACGCTGGTGAAAGCAGTGGAGAGCAGCAATCATCACCTGTAGTTGCTGTCCCTCCTCCCTGGTTAGATTGCCCGGGGGTTTATGCACAAGCTTGTCTGTCCCCTGCCTTGCCCTAGGAGCTCAGGCAGGTGACACGTGGGTTGAGACCCACAGGTCCCAGCCCAGCACAGGCAGGACATGGCTGCTGAGCTCTGTCTTCACAGTGGCTTCAAATAACGAAAGGGTTGGACCAAAGCAGATTGCAAATGAGATTTGTGATTTCTTAGCATGAAAAGAACCAGCTAACACAGCAGCTTGCTTTCTTGTGTGCTGTACTGGCTGTTGGCCCTTCCAACTTTCTTGCTGGAAAGCAGCCCTTTACCAGACTTTTTTTTTTCACTTAGGAGTCAGATGGAGGTTGTTCCCATATCTCTGTTATGAACTGTAACAGGGAAGGATTTATGGGAGCAGGGAATGAGCATCCTCAACACCAGTAATGCTAAAGGTCTAGTGTATATAAAGGTATAATGCATATTATAAAGGTATATGAAAAATACTTTCTGTCTTTCAGGAAAAGCCAGCAGTACGACTGCAAATGGTACATCCCGCTCACGGACCTGAGCTTCCAGATGGTGGATGAGTCTGAGGCAGTGCCCAATATCCCACTGGTACCTGATGAGGAGCTGGATGCCATGAAGATCAAGATATCCCAGATCAAGAATGACATCCAACGAGAAAAGGTAGGATGAGTTGAGCACTCTGTGCCAAGTGCAGAACAGACTCTGTTCAGAAGTGTCTTTGCTGAGATGAGGTGCTGGTAGAAGCAGCATTCCCAGGGCTGTGTACAGGCAAGTCCTGCTAAGACTGACTCTTCAACAGATATTTGTGGGGCAGCTGTGGTAGAAGTGGCAAATGGAGCAATTCAGTGCCCCAGGAGATGTATGTTCCAAATACAATATTTGTATTTGGAACCAAATATTCTGATTGGACCAAATATTCTGACTGGACAGTCTAACATGGATGTACTGTCCCTGGCTGGGCTTCTCTTTCTTTGCAAGGCATGTTTTCTCGAGGCTGGTAGACTCCAATCCATCACGCTATCCGAAACAGAAACAAGCGTTTGAAAACTGAAACCTGCAGGTATGCAGAGCAGGATGTGAATAACACTACGTGTGCCATGAGAGGTTTATCCCCCGCAATTCCAAAGAAAACGCTTCTTACTCTGGCTGGCTTCCAGAGAGGGTTTCTTGGAAAAGAAGGTTCTAAGAGGAATCTTAAACCATGGAAGCTTTTTACTTAAAGGCTACAGGTGTCTAAGATATGAACTTCGGTGCCATCAGCAATGGATGTGGCTTGGCTTTGGGACTAGTCTTGTCTGAGAAAAGGCCTTGTGTTTAGGTGACTTCTGCTAAAATTATGTTGGCAGGTGGTGGATGGGGGAGCGCTCTGTCCCCAGAGCTGTGAGCTGCCAGTCCCCTCAGCTACGGTGTATACGGAGCCGTGCTGGAGCATTTCAGTGCCATGAAAATGGGCACAGCTCGGGCAGCAAGTGTACTTGGCATCAGCCTGCATCTGGGGTGGCCAGAATGGGGGCACAGAGCCAGCCTGGCTGCACAGATGTGACTTGGGCTGCAAAGCACCGTCTCCCTGAGGAGCTCGGAGCCCTGGGGATCCTGCTGACAGCATTTCTGCTGCTTGCAGCCACGGCCTTATTCAGAGAGGGAAGAGACTTTTGATCCCAAAGGCTGTGGATATTGGGGCAGCTGTTGGAGAATGACCTGTGCCTTCTCTCTCCCTTTCTCTCCTTCTCTCCAGAGGGCCAATAAGGGCAGCAAGGTCATTGAGAGGTTGAAGAAGAAGCTGTCAGAGCAGGAGTCCCTCCTGCTGCTGATGTCTCCCAACATGGCTTTCCGGGTACACAATCGCAATGGCAAGGTGAGCAGCTCCTCTGCTCTGCCACGGACCTCGTGTGCAAGACAGAAATCAAACCATGGGAGGTTGTGTTTCTATGCACTGTTGCATAATGAGACCTTATGGGTCTGTCTTATCCTTTAGCATCTGGCATGAAAACAGTAGTCACCAAACCTTTGCCTTCACCAAAGGCTGTGGAGACATCTTGATTCATGTGCATGGGACTTTGGCATTTAAAAAATAAAGTTAGAAATGGTTTCCCTACTTCAGCACGTGTCTGTGCTTGCAGCTGCCCTGGCAGCACAATGGAAGGTGCTTCCATGACCTGAGATTAGGTTCTGCAGCAGCTCTAGTCTCACTTTCAAGTTTGAGGCTTTGTTCACTCCTCCAGACTGCACACAGCATCCGGCCCCAGGGCTGCTGAGCGGGGCTCAGGAATCCCCCGTAGCGTTGTGAGGTGCTCAGGGCGCCAGCCCTGGGGACACAGTGGCTGCTCCTCGTGGCCTTTGCACACACCTAGCAAAGGGCTTCCACAAGAGGCTGCCCGGAGTCGATGCAAATGCCCAGCGTGGCCTCTGCCTCCCTGATCGCATCGTGTCTTGGCCTGCAGCGAAGGCTGTTGGATTTCCTGATGTGAAGAAGGAGCAGCGCGGAGCAGGAGCCCAGGAACTCAGCTGTGTTTGCGGGGCGCAGGGGCCAGAGCACCCTGCTGGGAAGGGCGCACGTGCCCCTTGTGGGGAAGCTGAGCCGTAGGGAAGTAGCAGCAATACTGCAAGGACAGTGCAGGAACTGCCCCAGGAAGGTGTGGCAGGCAGACCTGCCCTCCAAGGTGGGTCACACTAATGTATATCCATTTTTCCTTCCCTTTTCTTGCATAGAGTTATACATTCCTCATTTCGTCGGACTATGAAAGGGCAGAGTGGAGAGAGAACATCCGGGAACAGCAGAAGAAATGTGAGTGTCCCCCAGCTGGGCAATGGTGCAAACGCTGCTCTGCTACTTTAGAGAGCAGCAGTCCAGAGGGGTGGTGTGTGGGGCCTAAGGAAAGTGGGATGTGCAGCAATGTCCGCTGAACAACCTGGGTGTCTGTGTGTGTCTCCACATGTGCCTGTCTGAAGGACTTGTGCTTGCAACACCAGGCAGGGCAGTGTGGGGACGGGGCTCGGTGGGTGTGCAGAGGGGTCACCCGCTGCCTCTGGAGATCAGAGCTCCCCGGGGTCCGCTGAGGAAACAGCTGCAGCCTTTTACTTGGCTCCAGCCTCAATAAACGTTTACTTTTTGGAACAGGTGTATTTTTGACTTTGCAAGAAAATAAGAGCCCCTGTAGCTCCTGTGCACTGCCCTGAAATTTTTACAACAGAGGGTAACTAAATATGCCCTAAACAGAGCTGGGATTCAGCAGTAGCATAGCTATAAGCACCATGGTCCTGTCACAGGGAGGTGCTCTCCAGTGTATGCCCAGAGCGAGAGGCCTTCAGTCTCTGCTTTGAATTTTAACTCCTCCTTTGAACCTCCTTGGCAGGTTTTAAAAGCTTCTCGCTCACGTCAGTGGAGCTCCAGATGCTGACAAACTCCTGCGTGAAGCTGCAGACAGTGCACAACATTCCCCTCACTATCAATAAGGAAGGTGAGACCATGGTTTGTGCCTTCATATAGTGCAGCTGGAGTGAAAACCTCCTGCTGCCTCTCTCTGCGCATTTCCCCTAGAGCTGCTCTTGCTGTTCCTTTTTGCTACAGGCTTCAACTTGATGATAGGTGACAAACTGGTACTTCCTGTAAGACAAAAGTTGAGACCATATGCACTGCTCTGTGTAGGTCAGCTACAGGAGATGATAGCATATAAAGAGAGAGCGGCGGACACAAGGGCAATCAGTGATCTCAATTTGCAAAGCAATAAAAATAACAAGCTCCAAACCGCATGGCTACATCTCTGCTAGAAAAATAAACATCCCTGGACCATCCTCCAGTTCATGTTCCATGACTGTTAAATAGTCTTTACATACAGGGCTGTTGTCATCTCCTGCCATGGAGCCGAGTGCCTGGAGGAGCCCTGGCCTGGGGGCAACTCCTGAAGTTTGCTCAGGATTCCTTGGAAGGGCCCCAGTTGGCAAGAGTCAGAACTGCCTCACAGACCATCTGAATTAACTCCAGTGCCTAAATTACTGTTTAACCTGCTAGTATAGACTTAGCCTCTCTATTTCACTTGTTTGCATTTGAATTTCTCCCATGCTGTCTTGTTGGCCCTAAAGTGGCTTTGTAAAACCCCCCGAATTCGAGACAGTATTACAGATGGAACAGACCATTTAACCTGGAACAGTGTTCTCCTCCCTGTTACAAAATTGGCTGCATTATGTGTGCTGCTGTGCATTTTAAGGAAACCTTACCCCACACTCATAAAACTATGAAATACCCATTTCATCACTCTTTCTTTCTCTCTTGGCCTCTCCATGAACTTCAACAAAATTTCTTGCATCTTTTGTGCAGATGATGAGTCGCCAGGTCTCTACGGGTTCCTCAATGTCATTGTCCATTCTGCCACGGGATTCAAGCAGAGCTCGAGTGAGTGGCAGTTCTGTAGCGCTGGTTCATGGGGGTGGCTGGCGAGGCTGGGACGATGCAGCTGCAGCCACAGTTGTGGGTGGATTGATTTAGAATTGCAGCATCTAGGATGATGGTGAAAACCAGAGGTGATTTGGGGAAATGGAAGTGAAAATGGGGACACTGGTATAAATTTAGGGGATTGCAAAACTCTGTTAACAACTCTTAGAAGTATCAGAATCAAGTATGCATCATTTTTCTCTCAGCCTAGTATTGTGTTTTGATTGTTTTGGTTTTTAAGCCATGCTTTTGCTAATCACCCAAAATCCAAGGTGCAAGTCAAGCCTTATCCTCTATTTTCATACAGTAGAAGGATGAGAAACAGTCTCTGACATCAGATTTGATGATGCCTGATGTAGGAAGCAAAAAGTGTAAAAATTCAGGGCAAAGATTTGACAGAAAGATCAAGAGAGGTAAAAAGCAGAGAGTTTCTGCAGAAATGCATGACTTGTGCTCAGGGTGGATGGCCTGGGGAGGTACTGGATACCAGCATACCCCAGGCTGGGTACACCAGCACTGGATACCAGCATGCACCAGAGTTTGGGTGCAGGTGAAGGGCTCGTCCATGCTGAAGTCATGTACCCTGCTGTGCTGGTACTTCGGCTTCTTAAAGACAACTCTGTTGGTCCAAACACACTGCATGAGAAGCAGGATTTGCACTGGGCTGTGTTATTCGTGTTAATGCAGAGAAGATATAGATAAAGAAACCCCTCAGTAGTAATAAATGTAGGAGACTGTTGCAATCTGAACAAAGTCTTAGTGTCCATTTCCTCTCTCTCAGACTTGTACTGCACATTAGAGGTGGATTCTTTTGGGTATTTCGTAAACAAGGCTAAAACTAGAGTCTACAGGGACACCACAGAGCCCAACTGGAATGAGGTAGGTTGGGTTGTTCTCGATGTGCCTTGCTCCGTGTGCCAAGAGCAGCACAGGATGGGCAGAGGGAACAGTTTGTCTGCAGCCTGCGCTGGCTGCTCGGGACGTGCGCTGCAGGCACTGCCTCCCAAAAACCGTATTTATGACAAGGTCCTGACATCTAACCTTGCTCTTTTTGCTCGCAAAAGATTTTCTTTTGCGTTATCTATAGTTAACCAACATTTCAGCAAAAAAAGAGTCTTGTGCTGTTCAGCATCTCATCATTTAAACAGATATATTTATTTTTTAAAAGACATCAGAGAAAATATTTGCTTTGTTTATTGCAGGGGAGAGGGGGGCATTAGTTATAGACATTCTGCCCATTTACTGCCAACTTGTAAACTGTCTAGGGAGTAAAATTAAATACAGAGAATGTGGTAAGTTCATTTCTTCAAATGATGCTTCACTGAAATTCAGTGACACCTACCTAAGGAGTCAACTCTCTTTCTTGTCTCTAATTTAACCACATTATATACACACGAAATATAATTTCAGTTTATTTATAGACCAACTCCATTAGGCAGGGGGTTTTGGTCAGTCTGTGAGCCCTCCCTTGTGATAGGCTTTAAGGAGAGTCTATAGGTGATGAAGAAGCAATACCCAGCTGTGGTGTGTTCACTGCTGTTTGTTTCCCTGGTGCCCTGCAGGAGTTTGAGATTGAGCTGGAAGGCTCCCAAACTCTGCGGATTCTGTGCTATGAAAAGTGCTACAACAAAACCAAGCTCACCAAAGAGGATGGAGAGAGCACGGACCGCATAATGGGGAAAGGGCAGATCCAGGTAAGATGGCCAACCTCAACCATTCTGTGGTTCCGTGACTGTTTAGCTCATTCCTCCTACCCTTACTGCAAAACACAATAGGACTTTTGAATCCTGGAGTGTCTTGTGATGTTGTGTTCTGCCTTCTGAGTGTCTCAACACTGGGGTTTTTCCTGCAGACAGTGAGGAAGACGGTATGTGTGATTCATAGTCAGAAAGTCAGCAGCTTTTTCCCTCATCCCCTACTTTACTACCCTTATGGAATAGATGCTTTCTCAAATGAAGCTGAGTTTTGATCTCCAATTTGCCTCTTAGCATCAGCATTTTCAGGAGAGTATTTTGTGAGTGCGCAGTCCCCGAGCCCTGGGCCCTGCTGAGTATCCCTGACTTGTGGTGGGGTACCCCCACAGTGAAGGGTAGGAAAAGAGAAGCAGTGAATATAGCAGCCCCGCCGTGAATCCCGTGGCGGACGTGGTACACGCTGGCAGCTGATGGATGTGCTGGCAAAGCCTTGGAGAGCGGCCGGGCTGCTTGTCCCACGTTCAGAGTTTAGTGACCATGACAACAAGCTGTGTCTGAGGAAGACAAATGGCTTCTCTGAACCTGCCACACCGAGAATCAGCATAGGACACCTTGGCTGTGTGGCAATGGGGGCGGTGATGACTGAAAGCGGATGCTGCTTTCAGGGAGCTGCAATGGGATAAAGAGCCAAAGCTCCCGAGAGGAGCCCTTGGTGCAGGCTAACCTGGAGAGCACGTGGTCCCCGTCCTTCTCCAGACTGCTGTGCCATCCACATGTGGTGTGGGGGAGTGTTAAATGATGCTTCTGAGGACACGTTCTCTGAGTGGGACTGGGTATTGTTCAAAGCAGACAAACAGTCCAGAAACGTTTTATGTTTTGGCTTTCTGAAAAATACTGTCACTTCTTCCTCGTTTACCTTGGCTCTTTACCACTGCTTGAACAGCTTCCCCCAGTGTTTGGGTGAAACAGAGCTGGACCAGCTCTGGTTGAGGGTGGCCTGCAGGATCATATCCCGCCCTTCCTCGAGAAGGGTTCGTTGTCTGGATGAACCAGCTCCTTCCTCTCCCACCTTGTCCTGAGATTGCCGTGCTGTGTGGAGGGAAACCTTTGTCATAAAACCTGCTGGTAGATATTTGAAAGAAAATGCATGTTACAAATAAGTAAATGTGCTGGTACCTTGTGGCTCCTGTGGACTCTCAGGCTAACCAGAGATCTCTCAGAGCATGGTCTGTCGGAGGCTTTCTCAGCACTCTGTGATTTCAATCCCACCAGGCAGTTTCTTAGCATTGCTCAGGAACTGTAAAGAGAAGTCATAACACACTCTGGTAAGATTTGGGGTTGGTAAGCATTTTTAAAGGATTATTATTATTTTAAAGCAAACCATCAGTGATTTTTTTTTCTCTATGAAGAAATAACAATAATGCAGCAACAAAATCAAATGAGAATCTGTAGCTGAAGGATAGTTTTATTAATGCATCTTTTGCTATCACTTGTTTTGTATTCATTTTCTTTTGGGATTTTCACGGGTGCTTTTACATTAAGCTTGTTTACTTTATATTTGTCTATAAATAGGGGTTTGTTTGTTGTCATTTTTGTTGTCATTGTCACTATTCAGCTGAAGTCTGCCCTGTGTAGAGGTCTGTCAAGTTGGGTAAGATTTTTTCCCAAATTCCCTTGCGTCGAAAACTGTGGGAACATCAACAGTCATGTCTACATCCTACTGCTGATAAGCACAGGGAAATTTCTGTGTTGGCCAAATCACAGTGTATTGTTAAGCTGTGTATTATTATTGTAAATCTGCAACTTCCCACTCCTGGGATTTCTGACTCACCGAATTCTCCGGGCTGCAGAGATGAAGACAATGCATCAAGGAGACTGGGACTGTTTTTGCTGTGACATGTTTATTAAATCTCTCCATTACTTAACGGCACTGGAGGAAGAAAGACTGGAAATTGGTCCCTGTGCTCAGAGGCTTCCAGGAATGGGCAGTAATTTTAATAGCTCCCATTGCTCATATTTTCTCTTCCTATGGAATATTTTATTTACCTGTTTTTATAGCCACATACGAGAGCTTCATTGCTTGTCACTCTGAGAGTCTTCTCCCTGAAAAATAAAACCATTAGGTTTATTATGGGAGTGCCTCTTGTAAATGTAGAAGGGAAGTCCTCATTGGATCTTTTGGGAATGGCCGCACTGCCCATGTAGCTCTTTAGTGAACTTGTTTGTATGGGTGGGGGCTTCTGTTACCTCTTGGGCATTGAGAAATGTAGGGAAAATGTGCCATTCCTGGGATGAAACTGGGATTATCTGGTACTTTGGAGAGAGGAGGACAGAGACATTTTAATAGAGCGGGGAACCTGAGGCTTACTTGTATCAGCTCCTCTCATTTTGAACTCTTTTTTGATTTTCTTTTTCTGACTGTTACCTTGCAACCCATCTTCAGCACTTGGGAGGTTGGTCCTTTTGTCCTTCACATTTTGCACATCTGAGGGCAGGCCCGTCCCCACGTTTTGAGTGTAGGAGCCTTTTGTTTGGTCTTGAGACCCTGCATCCAAGTGGGTCAGCAAAAGCGGCCTCAGTTTTGGGAGCAGACTGCGTGAGCAAATGAATTCTTTGCCCTGTGATCCATCTCCTCCATTTAGTGCTGCCTAGAAACTCTGCTTTCTCTGTTGTTTTTCTTCTGCGTGATCAGCTCAGACAAACCATTTCCTTCTCTCCAGCAGTGCTGGAAAATCAGGGAGGATGTGTCCCGAGAAGGCTCCTTCTCTGGCAGCTCCTCTGTTGCCATGCAAAGCAATTGCTGTTATCTGCTTAATTATCTGGGCTGTCTCATAGCCGTGCACATGGCTATTTCAGACATCTAGATTGTTTTCCGTGTAAAACAGATTGTCACATGCCGGCCCTCCCAAGTGTCAACCCAGAAAGCCTTTTACACACTCGAGTTCATTTAAGCAGTTTGCTCATGCAGAACAGTATCTCAGCAATGAAAGTAGGGTGGAAATGAAGAAGGCAACGGGTCGTGTCTAAAGGGTGATGGCAGCAAAGATTAACATGTCAGTGGGGAGCTTTGGGAAGAATGGGGTTACGGCCGGCCTGGGAGCTTCCAGCAGCAGCGAGACTCGGACAACATCTATGTCACATCAGTTACAATTAAAAATTGCTGGAGTGTGAAGCTGCCACAGAGATTTAATAAAGTGAGAAAGTAATGCGAATAAACATAAAACCCACTACCCTTAAGGCTGCCTCGCTCCCAGGCATTTCACTTCCACTGATGCTTATTGGTTTGGCTCTTGGGACATGTGTCCTTTGCCTTTCTAAAAAACTTCAGCACGTGCAGCGGTGGATTCCGGAGGCAGAGCCCAGGCTCCCTTCTCCTCAGCCTCCTGCTTCTCGCTGCTCCTGCCCGGCATCCTCAGTTGCTCTTCCCAGGTCTGCACACGCAGCCCCCGCTCCCTGCGCGCGCTGCTTCCCTTTCCTATCTCAGACTAAGCCACTTCAAGGGCCAGGGTGTCGCACTCGCCCGTCCCCGACTTGGACAGGCACATGAGAAGATGCATTCTGAGAGTTTCACAAGTCTGTTCCTATTTGGATGGTTGTGGAAGCACAGCACAATTTTTCAGGGTTTCAGAGGTCATGGGACAGGTTGTTTCGCCATCCAACCCAGGCAGCTGTTGGAAGGGAATGTTGAGAGACGCTGTGAATTTTGCGCCAAGTGGGGTCGCTTGGAGCCGCCTCCTTTCCGCAGTTCTCGGCAGATTCCATTCTTCTGTTCTCTTTTCTAGGTCACCAATCCGCAAATGGGGCTAAAAGACAGAGTGACCCTGTTTGCCCCGGCCCTCTCTGGCTACAGCACGGCGCTCGCCCGCGCTCTGTGCCCTGCTCTTGCTTTGCCACCCGCGTGCGCCCGCTGCCCCTGCGCTGCTGCCGGCTCTGCAGGGCCGGCCACCTGCAGCGCCCGGGGCTGGAAACCTGCTCCACATCCCAGTGGCGGTCACTGCTTCCCCTTGACTCTCCTATTTCCTCCTGTGGCTTATCAGACTGCTAGACTCGACCTTCCTGTCTTGCTCCGCGCGGCGAGATTCATCAGCATTCAACGTCTGCTCTTTCATGTCCTTACCTCATTTCACTTTGTTACAAAGCTCCTTGAGCTGCTATTTTTGGGGGTGGTGGTGTTTGTTTTGCTCTGTTTGGTCTGTTGTTGCCTGTGCGTTGTGCGGGGTTGGCTCAGGGCAGACAGTCCCGTGCCCCTTGCTTTTCCTCTCCATGTGTCCCTGCAGTCCAACCTGCTCCCTGCCCAATCAGGCCATCAGCTTGGGTATTTCTAACATCTCTTCGCTTGCTTTCACGGTAGGAACGTAGGAGCTCACTAGACATAACGTAGAACCTGGACGTAACCAGGAATACCTGTTAAATTAGGCAACAGTGGAACCTTCCTTTAGCATTCTGAAAATATTCAACCCCCTTTTCCTCCTTCAGGTTTAAGCATCATGCTTCTGCTACAAATAATCCTCTTTAGTGACTCCACGCTAAAGCATATGGAAAACTGCCCCTAAGCTGGAGGGTCGGTTGTGACTAAGCATCAGCAGGGCTGTTTTGGCAGCATAACTGGAAGGTAACTTTTTAGGCAGGCGGAGGTCAAGTTTTCCGGAACCCCGAGCACAGTTATTCCTTGTAGGAAACCAGACACTTCAGAAACGGTTTCCTCTGTATTCTGGGAAAAGAATGCAGTTGTTGAAAGAAATCGAACTTCCAGCACGGAAATTCGGGGGAGAACAGCCTCAATTCTGGCCAGCTCGTAAAGGCCTTGGCCAGCCTCGCAGGCGGGGGCGGATCTCTTCCGTGGGAGTTAAAAGCAAGTCCTCCTGCAAACAGGCTGCTGTTTGGGTTTGCTGGAGCCCCGAAGCTAAGACCTGCTGCCCTTTGGCTTTGTGCAGCCCCAACATGTGGGAACTGCTGGTTACTGACTATTCCTTACAAGGGGTCTTCAGGAATTTCTGCCAAAATTGCACCTACAGGAGCCGGTGGGACTCTCCGGGGAAGGATGTGTGTGCTGGCAGCATCCCGCTGTGGGCTCATGTCCGCAACAGAGTGCGCAGAGATAAGGTTGGCCTCGCTGCAGCTTGTGCGGTGCTTCTCTGGGTCTCTGCAGCGTGAGCAAGGGAGAGGCCGGGCTCCTCTCTGCCAGCTGCGTTTCTGGGCAGCAGGGAGGGACAGGCTCATCTCTGTAGCTGGCAGCAGCACTGGGCCTGTCTGGGGGGTGAAGGGGAGTCCGATGTGATTGTGGCTGGTGGCTCCGGGGATGCGGCGCTGCAGGCACCGGGCGCAGTGCTGACTTCCGAACCCAGCACCGCTCTGCGCGGGGTTGGGAAGGGCGGGATCGGCGCCGCGGGCTGCCCCTCGCTGCTGAGCGCCACTGCTGAGCGTCTCGGTGTTTGAGAACAGGTTGTACAAAGCTGGCTCAGGCATCACCAAAATGCTTCCTTTGCCGTATTTCTGATGGACTTCCCATGCAGGAAGGTCTCCTCTCCCCTTTGCCAGTGCACCTGGAGCTGGGGAGCTGCCCGCAGCGGCTCCATGTGTTGGGGCTCTCCCAGGCACTGGGGATGCTGGCTTGAGTGCTTGGTTGTGCTGCTCCCCAGCCCTCCCACTGTCCACGCAAGAGCTCAAGCGAACCTGAAAACCGGAGCTCAGGCTGTAGCTTTTGTTTTTCTGCTTTGACTTATTTCAGGGCTTGCATTTGCTTAACTTTTCTGCTTGTGAAAATGAACTCTGAGAAGGCTTCCCAAACTGAAATAAAGGACCCATGAATGTACAGACAAGGGTGCATCTGTGTGCATACACAGACACAGGAGCTCCTGAACTCTTGATCTTGCTTTTCCTGGACTTTGAAAATAAGTATTCAAAAGCCTCTCTGCAGCAACAAATTAGAGAACAAATGAGATCCTCCCTGAGCTGGGTTTGGAAGCCTGCAGCTTTCCTGCGGTGGCTATTTGTGAGAGAGGGAGAGGCCGAGTGTCTTTCCTCTATTTCACAAGAACTGTTCCAGAAATGTTGCCTCCCTTTTTCTCACTGTCAGCCCTGGGACATGGGGTGGCTTTTGCTGTTTGTTAACGTGCCTGTTGTGCTATGGCAATCGAGAGCCAAAGGTGGGGTTGCCAGCTCTCAAACATCACTTTTGCTCGCTGAGGTTTCCTACCTATTCCACTACATGTTTGTTGCTGGATTTTCCAAGGGGTATGAGGCAGGAGCAGCCCAGCTCAGAGAAGGGCACAATATCAGAGCATCCTGCTTCTGGAGACTTGCAAATCCTCGGGAAATGTGTTTTCCTATGGAAATGAAATGAGCTGTTGAAAATGGCAGTGCTCTCCTCGCCTCAAAGTCTTCCCAGGCTACTTGCTTTTCTTTGAAGCCTGTTTCTAGCTCATGGGAAACTCTCCTGTTTTTCAGCTGGACCCACAGGCGTTACAGGACAAAGACTGGCAGCGCACAGTCATCTCAATGAACGGGGTAAGTGCAGAGAACAGAAAATAGTGCTTCTTTGACACCTCGTATGGGCTTTATTTCTTTGCTCTTCAGTGCAGGATAAGAAAAGAGAAGAAAATACAGTTTGAAATATAACAGCCCTTTTTTTTCCCAGGTTGAAGTGAAGCTGTCGGTGAAGTTTACCAGCCGGGAATTCAGCCTGAAAAGGATGCCATCCCGCAAGCAGACAGGGGTCTTTGGGGTCAAGATTGCTATCGTCACCAAGTGAGCTCATGGGTCACATTTGCTTTTTTAAAAAACATACTTGGCCAGCGGGTTGCACCTGTCCTTACCCCACAGCAGATGTGCCAGGACACTCTCCTTCACTTGATGAGTGGGGCAGGTGGCTGTTGCTGCAGAAGGCAGAGACTTTACCTTCTCCCAGCTTCATTTTTTGCATGCAACAGCACGCACTAGATTGCAATGCAGAGTGACTGCTTCCAGCATATTGAAATCTTCTGAGTTCTGGAAATGCTCTTTTCCTCTCCTTGCCCTTTACTCCATAGTTAGCTGACTTGGTCCCAAATTTCCAGAGCCACCGAACAACAATATTTCCTTTCCATAATCGGAAATGTTCACGTTCTTTGGATCTTGCAGTATTATTTTAACCCCTGATCTTTTGTTATGGAATGTTTGCCAGAAGAAACCTGTTTGTTCTGGTAAATAGTTTGAGAAATGTGGTATTTCCTCCCTATGGAATTGCATTAAGTTGATAGCAACAGAGTTGCTATGTATCCAAGGATTGTTTGGGAATCCTCTGGTTACCTGCCCAGAGCTGCAAACACTGGGAATGCCAGGACCCAGCTAAAAGCCCCAGCACACAGGGCGGCTGCAGAACAGCCAACCCTCAGATACTCAGAAAACCCTCTCCAATATTAGAAATGCTTCTCAGCTGTCTTGACTGTTTGCTCTGTCCTTCCTTCACGCCACCCTTCAGAAGAGCTCTGCTCAGCAAAGCGAGGGCTTTATTTTAGCCAGCCTGGCTGGCTGGGGTGACAGGCGTTGGTGGTGAGGTCCATCCTCAACTCTTGCTTCTGGCTTTCCTAAGGAGGGAGAGATCCAAGGTGCCCTACATCGTGCGCCAGTGCGTGGAGGAGATAGAGCGGCGAGGAATGGAGGAGGTGGGCATCTACCGCGTCTCCGGGGTCGCCACCGACATCCAGGCTTTGAAAGCCGCCTTTGATGTCAGTAAGTATTTGTGTCTGATGTGCCTGCACACTAGGGAGAGACTGCGGTGCCACTTTTAATCATAACTGCCCCAAGAAGTAGTAGGAGGTAGAGATTTTTGTGCAAGCAGAATTGTTTCACCCTGGCTGTATGTTTTATTAGTGCTCTTCAGCTACAGCTCTAACTTGAGACACGCAGTGGGGTGGATCCTTGTACTGAGCGATGCATCTGCTACTGTGCTCAGGGCTCCTGCATTCTTTTCATAAGTCCGTGACTCATTTGGTGTGAGAAGATCATAAAATTAGATAATTTTGACCAACCTTTGTGAAGCCTTCTTTGGTGTTGGGCAGGAAAGGGCTCCATAGTGGTGCCACAGTTAAAGGAAAGACATGTGTGCTCCAGAAGGCATCCAAGATCAGTCCCATGAAACAAAACGAAATCCCTGAGGTACTAAAGATGAAATTCTGCCCTACTTTCAGCCTCCACACAATGGTCTAGGCACCACTGAGGCCTCAGCTGAGCCGTTTTTTGATGTAAGTGGTCACAAGGCCTATGCCAAGTGCCTGAATTCATCCGCCCTGCATTTTTATTACTTTTTTGTGTGTGTGAAATTTCTTCCTTTTTGTATTTTATAATAACGCTTCTTTTTCACTTGCAATACATGACATTTTTGCACTAGTCTTCATGAAACTGTGGCTGGCTCTGCTGGTTGGTCTGTTTGTTTTGGGGAAAGAAGGTTCGTTGTGGTGTTTTTTATGGTAGCAAAACTGAAATGTGAGCCCTGAATTGCCTGTGTACTTCAACTACACACAGTGGGGAGTTAGACAGCCTCAGACTCTCTTATTCTAAGCTGTAGAGGCAGGGAATTGGAATGACAACTGTGGTCATTAACAGAAAGTTAAAATGCATATAAATAAAGTCATGGAGGGCTTGTTCCACATCAGGCACAGGTTGCTGGCACAGCAGAATGAATCCTGGATTGTGCTAAATTCCCTCTTGCTGATTTGAATCATTTCCGTGGCACTCCTCAGTTGTCAGAGCTGCTTGCTTAAGCTGCAAAAATGTAAACAGGAAGGCTCTTTGCTCCTTGGTCAAAGAGGAAGGAGAAACAGAGAGAGACAGAGAAAGAAAAGAGTGAGTGAATGAAAGGGCAGCTGCTTCCTTACCTGTGACTCCTCTTCCCTTTCAGATAACAAAGACGTGTCAGTGATGATGAGCGAAATGGATGTTAATGCCATTGCAGGCACATTAAAACTTTACTTCCGAGAACTGCCTGAACCCCTCTTCACAGATGAATTGTATCCCAACTTTGCTGAGGGAATTGGTAGGTATTAGCAAAAATAACCTTTGAGAATATGAGCCTGTATTTAAAAAAAAAAAAAAAAAAAAAGGGAAGAAGAAAAAAAGAAAAAAGCTCTTTCAAAGGAGGCTGCTTCTAAAACAATGGAAAAGCCATATATCCATATATATAATGTTGGACAGAAGCCTGGGAATGCTGTAAGGGAGGTGAGATGCAGCTCAGAAACAAGATGTAAACTTGCCCCTTGCTTGATTTGGGCAATTGCTGTGCTTTTAGAGGCTGAAAACCCTTTTTTTTTTTTTTCCCTGAAGATTAAGTTAAAAATAGAACAACAGCCTATTTGTGGAGGCTGTGTATATCATTTGCCCTATTTAATCTTCTGGAGGGGTCTTCTTTGGAGGGGATATAGCTTCTCGTATCTTGATGCAGAAGGGGAAAAAAAACCAAAGGTTAAAAGCCTGAAAGCACTTAAGCTGCTTAAGAGAAAAGAATTCTCTACACATCTATGAAATAAAGAGAAAAAAAATATCTGTGAGGTATTGATGTGCAACTCTGACCTTGCAACCTGCGATCCAATTGCTGTCCATTAAGGAGCATCCATGTCTGTTGGTCTGGGAAATCGGTCAGTCAAGTTCTTACTCGCTGCCTCTGGTGATGCTTTGTTGATGTTTTGGTGATGTTTTGTTGATCTTCTGTCTTGTAGCACTTTCAGACCCTGTTGCAAAGGAAAGCTGTATGTTGAATCTATTGTTATCGCTTCCAGAACCCAACCTTGTTACATTCCTTTTCCTTCTGGACCATCTAAAAAGGTAATATGTGGATCCTTCAGTTGGAAGGGGTAGCCTTTCCCTAAATATGCACTAAATCAAGCAAATGAATGTAAACACTGGTCAGATGAGTCTTGTCTCATACTCTGGTGAGCGGCTAAATCCTGGATTCCATTCCCATGAAACCAAAAAGGATTAGAACTGGAGGAAGGGGTACCAAAAGCCTCAGCTTTTCTACTTTTCTAGTACAAATGCAAATTCCTGCAGCAACAATTCTGCAAAACTGCATCTGCCTTGGGACAAATCTGGAGAAAATGATTAGGAAATGTTTTAATACAAATCTTAAAGATTCGGTAGCATTTAAGGATTCATGAGCCCTGTCTTAAAAAGATGTCTGCTCTTGGTCAACTTTCTTAATGTATGCCTTGGTTACTTGTTTATAAAATCAGGTAAGAAGCATTCCTTAAACCCACATTTGTCTGTTGAGACAAGAAGCAGTAGTCCCTATCCCAAGTTTAAGCTATGTCTATAGAGGGCCTACAGACTGTGGCTGTTACACTGAGCTATTATTGATATATACAATAAATTGAAACACATATGGGATACTGGTTGATTCAATGTCTGTATCTAAATCTTTTTACAAAAGGAGCAAATACAGCTTCTTCCTTACAGACCCTTTGAAGCTCACCTATCTGAAAAGATCCTCCTTGACCAGCGTTTCTTTCTGCAGGGTTGCTGAGAGGGAAAGCATTAACAAGATGTCCCTGCATAACCTTGCAACTGTCTTTGGACCAACGCTGCTGAGACCTTCCGAGAAGGACAGTAAAATCCCTGCCAACCCTACCCAGCCTATAACGATGACTGATAGTTGGTCACTAGAAGTCATGTCCCAGGTAAGATCCTACATGTGCCAGTATCATGGTAGAGGCTGATTTCTTTGGCCACTGCTGCCTTCTGAAGGTGGTACACAGTTTCAATGGGGAGGCTGTGTTGCTGCCCAGGCTGTTTCTTACTTTTTCTTGTTTAAATAATAGCAAGTAGTAAAACAGATTTTTTTCCACTGAGGTGGAATGACATCAGCATTGTGCTATCGTGGAAGCTGAGAAGAGTATTTGTAAAGCACTGCAAGTTTTAATATTCATGTCTGTATTACACGCTGTATTAAAAAACAATACGTAACCGCAAGAAGTTCTTATGGAGAGGGATTTAAACATATCTGCCAACTCTCTAATAACTAGGACGACAATGAGTTAACAGGGCTTTATTATTACATCTTTCTTCTTTTTCTTTCCAGGTTCAAGTCCTTCTGTACTTCTTGCAGCTAGAGACTATCCCTACCCCAGACAGCAAGAGGCAAAGCATCCTCTTTTCCACAGAGGTATAGGTACCTGTGGCACCGACAGGACTCGAGAAACTGCTCTTGGCACGAACCGGCCGCTCTTGAGGAGAAAGAGGATGGATGTTTGTTCAGACATTGCTGCCGGTTCCCATCCTGGGGATACACGGCCCTCAGTGCTTCTGCTGTTTGCAAACCAGAGACAAGCTGAAGAAAAAGGAGAGAGATCTCTCTACCTTTGATCAGTGGAATCAGAAAAAGCAGAGCTGGAGATGGAGCTGAGCAGGATCTCCACAAGAAGGCGCAACAGACACTTGAACAAATGCACCACAGAGTGTGGCTGTTATTCTTGTTGGGAATGTGACAGAAGGTATTCCTCATTTTATGGATTTAATTTATCATAAAGAAACGTCAAGATTTCTACGGACCACTTGATAGGATACCCCTTTTTGGGGTGAGGGGGAGATAAAGTGATATATCACAACTGTGTCTTTAATAACTGATGTTTTTAAAGTACTGTTCTAGGCCACAAAAAAATAGTATTTAGAGGCGAGGGGAGAGAAGGGTCTGGGATCTAAGATTCCCTCCTCAGAAATTCAAGTCTTGATTTGAACAGGGCTGTAAAGAAACAAAAGGAAGTTTTGTGTACAACTACAACTGTTGGTTTTTTGAATTTGTTTAATTTTTTGTCTCACCCACCCCTTCCCTTGCAAATCTCTACAGACTCCAGGGAAGGAGATGCCCTGTTCTTGCCTCTCTTACACTTCTTACAGCTTTTGGCATTAGGGGAGCCAGACCCAACCATATGACACTGTAAATACACGCAGCAAATTAGAAAGCGGCAGGAAGGATTAGACTCAGTGCTTTATGATTCTGTTGCTGTTTGTGTATAAAAGCAGGGGCAACACTATCCAGAGAGGATTGCTGAATTCCTTATATCCTGCCAAACCTAATGAAAATTAATTTAGGAGGCTTTTATTTCCCAGTTCTCCAAAGAAAAAAAAGTTGTCTCTCCAGAATAGTTGAAGCATTTGCAGACACACACACAAAAAAAAGGCTCTTGGTTTTGCTGGCTACTCACCCCAAACTTTTATCAGAATAGCTTTTTTGATACTTGAATTTTTGGAGGCTTTATACATTGCTTCTCTGAGTCTTTTTCTGATAGATACAAATACTTTGATGTGTCAGAATGTACTTTTTGGACAATCTAGGAAGTAGCATGCATGTGTATTCTCCAGAAATTCCAACCTTGTTTTAATTAAGAGCAGTGAAGAAAATTCTATGAAACTACAGACAGCAGTACAAAAGGTCTAGCCAAATACCAAATTTACATTTTCCTGCCTAACACAAGTAAAGCCACTGGGGTTACCTAGGCATAAAGGGCAGCAGTGTTTGTCTACAGAACTGAACACACAAACTAACTGCTGGTGTCCAGACCAGAGGAAACT
The DNA here is from genome assembly GCF_059628265.1 of Tinamus guttatus. Lineage (NCBI taxonomy): Eukaryota > Metazoa > Chordata > Aves > Tinamiformes > Tinamidae > Tinamus > Tinamus guttatus. Next base: position 5,023,123 of record NW_028288993.1, on the reverse strand, counting down.
CTTCTGGTCAAGAAGCAGTTGTGCCAAAAGTATCCGGGGCTGTGGGGATGTTCCCATTTCATAAACGACTCCATCCCCCTGTGCTTCTTACCCAGCTATGCAGCATCCATTGAGCAGCAACCATCCACCATCATCCTAGCGAGAAGAAAAGTGCAGCTTGAAGACGTGGGAAGGAATCTGAATGGGGAAGAGGAGGGAGGGACAGATTTTAAAAGCAGTAATTGGTGCAGTTAAGGTCCTCAAGATCATTTGAGGGGAAATACCACAAAGGAAGCAAACCCTAGTATGCTCTTTAGCAAAAATTCTCATTTTCTGCTGAGTGGTCTGAAACCTCTCTATTAAAACAAAAAGAAAAAAAGAGCAAAGGTGTCTTTCAAACAGAGAGAAAATAAATAAAGGAAATTATTTTGTAATCAATGGAATTCTGATTGCTGCATTATATTAGAAATTATTGTACTGTGAAGTTGCAAATTCAAAAAGAAACAAATATAAATTTCAACTTTGTGAGTATATCAACATTTTGCATGCTTTGTAAGGATTCTTATAGGAATTTAATATTGCTTAGTATCCTTCCCTCCTTAGGTCTGGGAGAAAACCTCTTTGTAATGTAATGTACAACTAGAAATTCCTTCTCTCTTATATGTATTTCCACTACATTCCAGCTTTTGAACCCATAAAACAGAAAAAAATGTTTATATTAAGAGGTGCTTGTTGTGGGGTGGGAGGGAACAAAGGCAAAGAAACTTGAAGGCTTGAAGTTTTTTTTTTTTTTTTTTTTTTGCCTTTTTGGAGGTAAAAAAATAGTCACAATCCTGAAAAATATTGACTCAAGAAGAGTCATGCAGACCAGTAAACCACGCTCTATGGTTTTGTTTTTATGTATTTTTCTCATTTTAAGTAGCAGTTCTGTAATGGTCCTTCTGCTCTCGCTTCCCACCTACCCGCTCCAAGTCATTGTCTGACGTGTTTGAGGCAGTAGCACTGCTGGTGACTTTGTTTAAAAGGGAAAAAACAAACTACACCGTGTACTGAGGTGGTAAACTTTTTCTGCTGGTGTTTAGAATCTGTGGCTGCTCTTTGCAGTGTTGAAACTGGAAAGCAATACCTTAATGACTGTGCCAATTTCCTTTTGCCCAACTTTTTTACTTTTATTTATATAGGACGTTAATTTTAATATTAAATTACTGATCTATATTATGTAACCATGAAAAAAATGCTTTGCTTTGGTTACTGTTACAGGTTTTTGCTTTTAGTTTTTCATTACAATGCTCAGTTTTAATGTAACGTTATCTAACATGCAGGCATGTGGATCAGGGAAAGAAAAGTTAATTTAATGTAACCCATTAATTATTTCTGTTAAGTATGTTTTCCCCAAAGCTGGTAATTTTGGGCTGGAAAAAATAGCACATCTTACTGCTGATGATGAGATCATGGAATGATTTGAATGAGAATTGATTTCTTGGATTTCATTTAGTTTTTCCATTAAGTTTTTCAAATGGACTTATATTTTCAGAAATTAAGAATTTCCAAAAGACTTGTATATTCTTTGCCCAGGGTTGTTGTGTCTTTTTTTATATATATTTTTACTTTGTTTTAATAAGCCTTATCATATTTAAACAAAGGGACTTGCAAAACTTGGCTTTAGAGAAGGCCTTCTGGTTTGTACTCTTAATATTCCCGTCAGTTGTGTGAGAAAACCTAACTCTTCCAAAAGGTACAATAAAAGCAACATAAGAGCAAACTAATAAAAAATGCCATTTAAAATAAATTGTGCAGTGGGAGTTTATACTCTTAGTTTTCAGTATATTGGAGAAACCTTTCTAAAAATGTAGCTGTCAGCTACAGGAATCTGAAATCTCATGGATTTTATTAAAACACTGATACTTTTTCAAATCAGTAAATATTAAATGAAGCAAACTATGGGACATTTTTTTCAAAGATGGACAAGAAATATCAGCTCCTGGATCAGTTTCAGCTTTGTGTTTGTTTGTGCTTTGTATGGGAAGGGAGTGTCTGAAACCAAATTGAAGCATCCATTAAAATGCTGCTGGTGTTTACTCTTGCACAACAGTAGAAGTCGAGGTAGTAGCTAAGCTAATTCAGGCTCTATTCAATATGCTGCTATTTTGTAATGTATCGGCTTAGGGCAGAATACAGTAGTGCATTGACTGTGCTAACTGCTCATGCCCCCTGCCTGCCTCAATCCTGGCCTTCAGTTGCTAAGTTCCAGGCATCAGGATGCACCGTACGAAGCAAAATTGCAACTTTTTTGTTGGCCACTAGGTGGTGGAGCCGTAGAAGATGTTTATGGGAGATGCAGTATTTTTACAGTTTATTCATTTTACCTGTTTCAAAAATCTGTTTTACAGTTGTTTATGTTAATTTGCTGTGACTTTATTTAAATGTGTACTGTTCTGTAAAACATAAATGGAACTCCAAATCTGCTCATCACTTCTGTAACACTGGAAGGCATCACAACGTGATCACTTCTCTTGCTGTGCCATTCTTTGAAGTATGTATAAAATGTAAATTGACCAGCGTGGCTTTTAACGATGCTTAAAATTTGATGGAGAAAAACCAACTCTGATTCCTCACTGGTTATTCCTTCCTTTGTTTCACTGCCTACTCATCTGCTAAGGTAACATTACCAGATGTGGCGTTCTTACTGTGGAAAATTTATTAAGAAATTGGAAATATTTTAACAAAATCCTCTACCTTTTCTCATTTTTTTTTAATTCTAGAAGTCAGGGACTTGTAATAATAGAAGACCTTCTTTCTAAGTTTTAGGCATTTGATTCTGTTCCTTGAAGAAAAATAGTATTAGAAAGGGCAGTTTCTTAGATAACATCAAATTACTCTTAGCGAATTCCTAGTGTGGGTGAGTTATTTTTATGCCCTGTTAAATTTATAGTCCAGCTAACTCTCTTTGTAAAATTTAACATTCTCATAGCACTGTTATCTGAAAAATAAGTCTGATACCATACACTTGCTTTAACATAGGGTAAGGGTAAGTAAAACTGAGATACTGGAGCCTTAGTGTTAGCATTAGGAATTTTCCATTCTAAGGTAGAATGAATTAAATGTTCAGATTTAGTCTACCAAATTTATTCAACTAAGTATATTCATTGCCCTTAAAAGCAATGGAAATGCTAAAGGAAGCACTTACATTTAATAACTATTCCTTAGAAAGATTTTAGGGAAGAAAAAAATAACACAAATGGAAAAAAAGAATAGTTCGGATCATAATTCACATCACATGGTCTGGTCTTCCAAGAATTCTCCCAAGTTCCAGAAGATGGCCTATGCTCTGGATAACTGAGCTAAGAATGTATCACCAGTAAATAAACATTAATACAGGAACTTCAGGAATTCAGCTATTGAAGCCTCCCAATTCTGATGTGCTGTAATCCCTCTTTTTTGCTACTCAGTTTACAGTGCAGTGAAAGCAAGGCTTAGCACTTGCTGTTTCTATTTCTTCAGTCGCCAGCTAGGGAGGAGCACTAGGAAATCTATATAGTACAGCAGCTGTATCAACACCACAAAAAAAGGGAAGAGCTAACAATCAGAAAGGTAGATTTTAGTTTGTACTGAAAGAGGCAACTTTTGGGCAATGGGGATAAAATATCACAACATGTTCTGATGATGAAACAGCTGAGATACTAGTACCAAAGCCCACCTGAGTATAGATGTCATGATTCACCTCCTTCCACGGATGTTGCTAGAGTCCAGTCTTATAGGTCAAGCAAGTATGTATATGTAATTGCCAAGAGTCAGAGAGTGTATTAATGAATTAGTTTGCCTCAGCTGTTAATTCCCTTTGTATTACCATTGTATGGCAGAATTGCAGGAAACTATTGTATAAATATAGACAGGGCAGGTCACCTGTCTGAATTTTCCATGTCATAATTTCCTACTGTCATGTGTGACCCCTCAGAAAGAAAGACCTCCTCCTTTTCCACCAGAAACCACTTTGTGTGCTTCCCTACTGTATAGACTGCCACACTGGGGTTTATTGCTGAGCTAATCCTAGAGATAAGAAAATTTTCAGCCTTCTGGTGCAGAATAGACCTACCTTGGGCTTGTATGACTGTTTTGTGAGATATGTAAGAGTCTATTCTTTACACCAATTTAGGCCTATTTGGAGATGAGCGTGACTGCAGAGTGCCCAAGTCTACCAGAAATGTTTGCTCTACTGCTTTTGTCTTAACTGCAGTCATGTTTGAATACTTTTGTCAAAAATAGTTCACCAGAATAGAAGACTTTTTAGACTTCCCACTCTAAGCTTTTGTTAGTTTAAGTGTTGTAGTCTCTTTGCCCACTAGCAAGATGTTCGGTGAATCCAAGAGGTTCCACAGATTAACCATTTCCCTCCTCTGCAGAATGATTTATATTGTAAGGCTACTTTATATCCCAGTGGACGTATAGAAGAGCATGTTGCGTACCACACAGCGTCTGCCCGGAGAGAGGATACAGCTGCTTTCCACAGCTACCCCAGCCAGGGGCCACAACGGGCAGAGCCTGCAAATAAACAGATGGCCTCGGTTCTTAGACGCGCCCGTCTCCCCTGGGGCAGTTTGGGAGAGGCCGGAGGGCACTGCTGGGAAGAGGCTCGTCCAGCTCGCTCTGCACTGTGCCTAATTGCACCATCAAATGCCGTTCTACATAAATAGCTCAAGTTTCCTGCATTTTAGTCCCATTTATAGAGAAATTGGCGCTACAGTAACTCTACAGATCACACAAACTGTCAACTGAAAATTGATCCATATCTGAAAATTATTTAAAATATAGGTCATAATACTAAAGCTGCCACAGCGGAAGGACATTAATTATGAACAGCCTCTCCTAATGCATTCACATCCTGATCCCTTCTTTATAGCTTATATCTCACAGCCCAGGAGAAATCTCATACTGGGCTTCTTCCTAACATATAAAAAATGTAAAATTTGCTCAGTAATGGTGATCTATTTGGAATCCAGAGTGGAACTTGCCTGTGTAGGGACAGATGTTTCAGGAGCTGGGCTATCAGTGTTAGAAATTATGATGAACTATCAAGGCAGCAAGAAGAGGGTAGCAGAAACACTCTGAAATGTTGTCCTATCCGTGTATAACAACCCCCCCCCCAAAACCCCTATGCTTTTCTTGCTATGCAAGTTGTGTGGTTTGTTCTTATCTCTAGTGTTGCAACTGTTTATAATCCATGAAGAATTCCAAGGAAGGGAGATAAGACTATTTATTTAAATATAAATACAATTAAATTATATAATTAGTGCTAAAATATTAAGTATAGAAAAAAAACAACCTTTTATTGTTTGGATAATTTGGGGTTTCATCAGAATTAGTATTGTTGGTATTACTTTAACATCATGTTAGGGAGGCTGTTTTGATATTTTATACTGCTGTTAGTGCTTCATCATCTCAGTGCTCTCATTTTAGAAAAGAAAACTTAATTCTAATAGTTTAATACTGGAAGCTATTGAAACTGTACTTCTAGACATCTCTCAGGTTTAGGCCTAAAGAAAGGAAAAAAAAGAAAAAAAAAAGGAAAAATGGGGGGAATTTTTTTTTTTTGAGATAAACTACGAAAAAGGGATCCAAAACTGTATTTGGGGAAAAAAAGGAAAAAAAAGTCCAAGGCATTTGTAGCCTTTCTTTGTACACAATGTTAAATAAAATCTCCTGTATCTATGTTTGTCAGGGTTTTGTCTTATTTAATTAAAGCTGAGCCTACAGTAAACTTTAATCAGTGAATTGCACTTGACTGAGTTTGCTAAAGGTATAGAATTTAACATTGTTATTTCATTTCAAGAAAAAATGCTTTTGCATGTTTTATAGTATAGAAACTATATTAATTAAGTAACCTTTACATCTTAGTACAGGGTTAGTGCCAGATTAAACTAAACAACTGTAGTGTAAAAGTAAGTGGTTTATGTGGAAGGGACAGTAGTAGCTGGATCAAATGGTCCATTTTTAGATCTATATTAATCTTTTTGTAGAAATACCCCTAAATTGTGAAAAAAGGAGAAACACATTTATTATTTATAATTCTTTCTACAAATGGTGTATCTCTGTGTAATAGAAAGTAGTTTAGAATCGTTCAAATATGTAATTCCTATTCAAAATGGCCCTCGGTCTGAAAGCACACCCTTGTAATTCAAGCACATTTAATGGTTTTAGATGTCCAAGCGAGCGTGGGAGGTTTAATCCCCTTCCAGGTGCTGCTCCTGCCAAAGCCACCACGCCAAGCCCTGCACTGACTACAGAAGAGCTTCTCAGCCCCTGTTCTTCAGTGCTCCCCACTGGAAAACCCTGGGCTACTCACAGTGCCATCACCTCGAGCTGAACCAGAGTGCCAGCTTCTGCAAATCCAACTGGTACGTGCCTCCGGATCATTACTTCTCTGTCACGAGAAAAGAAAAACAAAGCTGAAGGCTGGTGCAGGGTGGGGAGGGTTGTTGGAGTGCTTACCCAAGGATGTGTCATGCAAAGTACCATGCAGCTCCCTCCCGAGCAGCTGCTTCTTCCCCCTGATAAGCTCTGCTGCCCGGGCTGCCCCGCACGAGGCAGCCACGCAGGAGCCGGCGCCCGGAGCCCTTCCTGCTGCTCCCCAGCCGCCCGTCTGCCCGAGCCCTAATCCTCTTGGGCAGTGTAATCCTGTGCACAGCCACCCCCACGCGCAGGGAGAGCTCTCAGCTCCGTGCAGCCCTCCCGTGCACCCACCTCCATACTGAAACGCGGCGCTGGTTTCGTCCAGAGGCCTTTGAGCGACCTACAGAGCTAGGATACAAGTCACTTGCAGTCGGCTGCAGCTTGAGCATTAATTTATGGAGCTGGAAAAGGGAAAGCAGAAGCCCTTTGTGAGGAATACACTATGAAAAACTAATGCAGGCTTTTTCATCTCTAAAGCACAAGCGATGCTACTGTGTTATTAAAACGCCATCTTTTTACTGAGAAATAACTCCTGCAATTCCATCCAAAAGTAGAAACATTGACTATACGATAGTCTATAACTTAGAACAACATTTTATTTCCCATTTCCTGGATCTGAAAACCTGGTGGAATGACATTGGTCATACTGTCACTCATCAAAACTGGGAAATACTTCTTAAGGAGAGTCCTTCAATGTCAAAAAAAAGGTTGTGTCTATGTAACCATCTTTAAAGCGAATCCCACCAGCTAAGACTAATAGGCAGGCCCAGATACAGAGTGGAAAGGCCAGCTAAATAAAAAGATCAACTTCTTAAAATATCTAAGTAGGAGTTTTTTTCCCACAGTGAAATCAAACTATGTTGTAATATCTTGGTAAAAAAAATCCCTGTCAATTTTGAAGTGAACTCTGATGAAATCTAGATGCCACTTACTTTGATTTACAGTATCAAAAATTAAATTTCACCCAAGATAACAAGGTGACTGTAAATTATACTTGTCCTCGCCAATCTGCCGCTCTGCAAATTCGAGGAATGCACCTCGGGGGAGGCTGTGACGCAACCTCACATCTGAGTGCTGCTTTTGGCAGAACAGACCAATTTCTGCTAGGAGGATGGGAGGCAGGGAGGCTTCGACCCATGTGTGGGACCGCACAAAAACCCCCATGCAGAAACTTCCATGGGAATGTGTCCACCTCGTGGACTCTCGTGACAGGACAGCCCTCGCACTTGGGCTCTACCTGCAACGAGGCCCTCACAGAGGGCCTTAAGCTTTTCCATAGATGTCCGTGTACCCCTTCAAGATCTTTTTGTTTTTAAGTTTAAAACATATGTTTTGGTTTCTTCTCCCGAACGGCGCCCAGGCCGCCGGCGGCAACGGCCGACTCCCGGGACGAGCAGCACAGCCCGAACCGGTTCCCGCCGGTCACTGCCGCCGCCGCCGTCGCGCCCTCAGGTGCAGCGCGAGGCGCCTCTCCCGGCCCCGCCCCTCCCCGTGCGGGAGCGCGCGGGGGGGCGGGGCCTCTTTGGGGCCGGACCTCGGGAGCGCGCGCGGGGCGCAAGCAGAGGCGAGCCGTGATTAGGGAGGCGAGTGCGCCTGCGCGGCTCCGCGGCGGGAGGAGGTTGCGCGTGCGCAGTGCGGCGGCACTGCCCGCGAGGGGCGGGGCGGAGGGGCCCCGCCGCGGCCGCGCGCCCCTCCGCGCCCCCTCCCCTCCCCCCCGCCCCTGCGGCCGCCGGCGGCGCTCGCGGCTCCCGCAGGGCTCGGGCCGCGCGGAGACCGAGCGGGACGGAGGCGGCGCTGCCCGGTAAGGCCCGAGCGAGGCCCCCCGCTGCCCGGGGGGACGGGAGGAGGAGGAAAGAGGGTGGTCGTCGGTGGCGGCGCAGGCCGCGGCAGGGCCCGCGCTCCCGCCGCCGTCTCGCAGGCCCCGCGGCCGGTGCGGCGCTGCCAGCGCTCCGGCTGCTGCCCCGCGGGGCCATTTCGCGTTCCCGCTGCGGGAGGTGCCGGGGGAGGGGATGTCCGTGTCCCCGGGGAAGCGGCGGCCGCGGCCGCTCAGGTGCGAGCGGAGCCTCCCGCCCCGCGCGCGGCCTCGCAGCTCGGTGCTGCTGTAGGAGGGACCCCCGCCGGCCTCGCCCGCAGAGCTGCTCCCCGAGCCCCTCCGCCTGGAGGAGCCTCCGCGTTGTGGCCCTGTCCCCGCCTGCCCTGCCCGGCGTCCCGGTGTCGCGTCCCGCCATGCCGGAGCCACCTGGTAGGGCAGAGTTCCTGCGAGGTGTGACACGAGCCGTGGAGCTGCCTCGCCGACGTGACGCCCGTGCCCCAGCCCTCGGTGTGTCCTGCTCTCGCAGGGCGCTGCAGCTCTTGGCTTTTGCCCAGCAAAAACCGTGCGTTTCTCATCCCAACAGCGTCTCACGCTCCGTGCCAGGAGCCCCAAAACGTGGAGCTTTCGTGGCAGGAAAGCCGCGTTGTGAGTGGTGCTGCTGGGGGCAGCTGTGCTGAGGAAGCACGGGCTCTGTTGGAGGGTCTCGTCTGCAAATTCCTCTCCTTCCCAAAACAAGCACAAACCTTCTGTATTTGCTTTCTGCTCTGGTAAGGGTAGGGGCTTTGGCTGCTGAAATGTGGACAGAGTATCTGGCTGTTCTAAGTGGTGTGTGAATCCTGATGTAGTCCTGAAGCAGCTTGAAGTAGAGTTTTTTTTTTTTTCTCTCCGGTTTCATCCCAGTTGGTTGTAACTAGGTATTAGTTAGCAAAAAACAAAAAGGATGGGTCATTGTAAAGCGTCTAAGGTTAACATTGAGAAACTGAAACAAGAATATTCTCTTGGCCTTGTAATATTGCCACTTAATTTTTAGTTAATGGATAACTCAGATTCTAGGCCGATCCAATGAAGAAAAAACATTATTTGGATCTTTTCATATGGCCCAAAACTCTCGTCTCTGGTGGGTTTGTTTTGTTTTGTTTTGTTTTTTACCTTCCCAGAATTAAATATATGATTCTGGGGAACAAAATATCTCAAAATTTTCTGCTTTACCGTACTATTTCTTTAAAATGTTATCTAGTTAAATCCAGCAGCTCACATTTCCCAAGTGTTTTATCAGCCCAAGACAAAGAGCAATTTGCTGACGTGAGCTTTGGTGAGCACCGATAAAGATCTGTCTTCTCCCTTCCTTTGGAGAAGAAGAAAGTGTTATCTTATTAAAATTTGATGGTGGTAATGCACCTTCAGTGCGTAATTCTCCCTCATGTGTCTCGTTCTACCAACATTGCAATAGGCGAATATCTGCCCCAGGATCTTCTGGATCCTTTTCTCCTCGATTGCACTTTTCCTCATAACTGATAAATTACCAACTCGGATTTTTCTTTTTTTCCCTTTTCCCTCCGTTTTATGCGACAGTACAAATTATGTGAGCGTGGAGGCGTGCTACAAGGGCTTCTTTTGCCTCAGACTCGAGGAGAGGGTTAAATGCAGGTTCACTTAGTGAAGACTTGTGAATGCAGGAGAATTTGGGCCTCAGCCTGGGCTCTTGTGTGTAGTTGCTTCCCTGGTAATTTGTCAGCTGAGCTGGGGCCACACAGCACTACCCTAAACCATACCTAGACATCGTTCAGTGTGGCCTAATCCAGAGCTTCTCCTAAAGACATGTGGAATTTGTCTGCTCTCCCCTGTGGATGGGGAGAGGTCCAAGAAACCTGAGCTCTGTGGTGAAAGCCCTGCAATGCAAGCTTGCCTCTGGCCTTGGACGTTGATAAATGCTGATAGAGCCAGTGAGTTTTATAAGTAAGTTTATGGCTTAAGTGCATGTAGGTATAGCTATTTTTATTCTGCCAAGATTCTGTTGCACTGAATAGTGGAGTAGGTGATGTACAGCTAACATTTCATTTTAGGTATAAAATAAAAATAGAAAACAGGATTTTGTGCCATTTTGGCATTAGTACAACAGAGAAAAATATTTTCAGAAGATGGAGGTATAAGTTTGAAATTTCTTAAGGTATCTTTCTCTCAAGTACTCTTTTTCACTGCCTTGATCTTGCAAAATGATGCTGGTATTGCTAGCCAGTATCCAGTTCCAGAAGTATGTGATGCTACTAATGTGAACAAATCTCCATTGCTCAGTGGGGAAAAACAGTGTAAGAAATGTTATGCTTGTACTTCCTGGCTTTAAAACCATCCCATTTACTTGTATTTTTAGTGGTATTTACTAAAAGAAAAAAAAATGGATGTTGTAGGCTGAGTTATATGCTTAATCATAGCCTTAAATGATTAGTCACAAGGAACATATTATTTGTTTCTATTGAACTTATTTTAGCTAAAACGATCTGAGAAGCCACCATTTGGAGCACATACCGTTTAATGCAGCTTGCAAGTACTCATAGGATACTATCTCTTACATATAAATCATTTGTCACGATTGCTTTCACACATAGTTGCATATTTTTCCTTGGGAAAGAGGGAGGATGCAGTATAATAACCGTCTTACATATTAAAGAATTTTAAAGCTGCTTATGGGAAGTATCAAGGTAGAAAACAGTCATTTCTACACACTTCAGGAGTTGGTTTGATGCTTATCAAAGAAAAGATTTACGGTATCCTGAATTAGTGTTATTTTTCAGTATTTCGGCTCTTGGCCGAAGTAAAGCTGAACTAATGATAGCTTGCAACTAACTGATATATGTACACTTGATTCAGGAAAGTAAACTGTAGCATTTAGTGTCTAGTACTTAAATTAGTATTAAAATGAATAAAAGTGATATTAAAGTACTTGAGTAATGTATTTGACATCAGACTAAAAGTATTGGTATCTCTTCCAGTGCTAAAATGCTTTTCTTGTGTGGCTTTTTTTCCTCTCATTTAGCCAGTGTTTGATACATATTTATGCTGCAGTGAATAATGGTGATATCCAGTGGGATCTGCATTTGGGGATGGAAGTGGAAAGCTTGACCAAGCGCCTGAAATTCTTAGCACTCCTTGAAACTTCCTATATTCTTCTCAATACATTTCTATATACGTTCTTAATTAAAAGCAGGCATATTGGTTTTGGCAGATGAAGCCTTCTTGAAAGTTCTGCTGCAGAACTTTCTTGGTGCTGGAGAGAATCCTTCAGCATATTTTACTGTTCATTGCTAAAATGTTGGCAGTCTTCATATTGACAAGTCTTAACTGACACAGACAAGCTCATAGAAATGATCCATTAGAGTTTGACTTTCTCAGTTTAAGCATAACCTTTTTTTTTCTTCTTCTCTCAGCTGTTTATTGAGTTGCCAAGTTCTACTGAGCTTAATATTTCTTCTATTTAGCAGACTTAAGTGATGCTGAGGTTTGATAATAGGTATGCATTTAAAGTAACATCTGTTACACAGTTCAGAATTTTTCTCTTTCTTTCCTTCTTTGCAAACAGCAATCTGCTCCCTTTCAGTTTGCTTTTCTTTGCTTTTCCCTGAAAAGTAGCTGGCATTATGGCCAGCAAAGCATACGGCTGACAAGTATCTTTTGTGTGCAGTCCCTGAAGGAGTATGGGCTTTTCTGGAAAAAAAAGTTAACTTTTCCATAGTGATTCCTGCTACAGATTTGTCTGAGTAACTTTGCTTCCTTGTGTTTTTTTTTTTTTTTCCTAAGACCAAAAATACCCTTCTGTCCCAGTAACGACAGAATTGACAAGACTACTTCTACTTTTTATCTTCATTCACCTGTATGAAACGGGCAATTGCAAATCCATGTTGGAAATGACAACCTTTGTGTATCAGTGTAACTGCTGGAAGCCCCTGTCATCAAATTATTCTTATGATCTGTAGAGGCCAGGTGCATATCAGAAGGGGAAGAAGCTGTGTTGCTGGATTTGACTATAACTGAGACTTTTCATTAAAAATTATGTATGTTAAAACTAACACCTATAGTATATATATATTCCTCCCCCCCCCCCCTCCCCCCCAACTACTGCTACCCTTCTTTCCACGTTTATACAAGACTTTAGTCTGGAAATATGGGCATTTCTATGACAATGGCGAGTTGTCCTTGCCCTTGTCATAATCTCCAAAGGTTTTGATGCTGTGGTAGATGTTACTGTGATCTACAGCCAAGCTCAAAGACAAAGAGCTGGTTGTTTCGAAGCCATAGAAGGAAATCCGTCAGATCTAGAAATAGAAGCCAGAATGCTGGTATAATGGTAAAATACCCCTGTTTCGTAGTAGATAACATCTTTTACCTATTCAAATATACTTAAGTTAATTATATGATTCTTAAGGATGATCAGTCGTTCTTCAGTGTTGTTTTTGGTGGTGATCATTTTACAGATGCAGTAATGTAAATAAGACTAATCTTTATGAAAAGGAGAGTAAAGTTACTAAAGCCCAAATGGCTTGCACTATTCCACTGATGCCAGAAATGTATTCTTTTGAACTCAAAATACTGTACCTTGTTCCCCTATAGCTTTAGCCAATTAAAATTATTTCTGTTAACTGCTTGAAATATGTAATGTGAAAACTATTCTGAGGTACTTCCCTTGCCAGTATCCTTTCCTTCAGCCAGGCATCAAAAACTTGCCACAAACACCAGAGGTGTAGAAGCTTCTCAAAGATATGCTGGAAAAAATGCTTTATGGTAAAAACTGTTAGGTATTTGGAGTATCGTGTTTTTATCAGCACAACTCCATGTCCAATCAGGTCAACACATGACCTGACATATCCTGACATGAGTCTTCTAGATCTTCCTAATCTGAAGCTACTGTTTCCATCTAGAATCACTTTTTTGTTTTTCTTTGTTGTTGTTTGTTTTGCTCGAAAATCTGGCACAGCAAATAGAAACTTTTCCAGAAAGCTTAGAAGAAGAATGTAGAAGAACAGTAGGTTTTTGTTTGTTTGTTTGTTTTCTCCTTTCTCCATGCATCCAGGTGAAGGATTAAAAGTTCTGTTCTGTCCCAGTGTCCCCAGCAATCTTCTCGCGTGACTCAAATTACATATCCTGGGGTTCCACTCTGGAGGAGGTAAATGCTCCTCTTAGTAATACTAGATTGTTCAGTAAAAATTTGCATGCATCTCTGCCTCGTTTGTCTGGCAGGTCTGAAGGATTTCAGACAGTGCTGAGTGCACTGGTGATGTGCCCGGTTGTAATAAAAATAAAAACCAGAAGCTAAGAAGGAGTACAAAATTCAAACCAGTGGCCAAACCTGAGGTCCTCTGCAAGGGTCAAAGTTCCCTTTTTCTTTTAGCTTTTTTTGTTGATAGCTTCAAAGTAACTGTTCACCAGTTCCCTCCTCTGGTTTATACCATAAAACAGTGTGACTGGGAGAAGTGGTTGGGCAGCTGGATAAGAGGTTTGCCTGAATTGGGTTGTTGCTGAATATTGGACAGTAACATGAAACTGAATTTAAACCAAGTTGAAGCTACCCTGGTAGTGTGCAGCAGATAAACCTTCTTGTTCCCTGTACTGCAGTCCTGCTAAGTCCATAATATCTAGCAATTATAAGGTACGTTAGATCAATCCTAATCTGAGTGAAGAACTAACTCATTATAAAATGAGCTGTGATGTCTAGACCTGAAATAAGGGCTGGGACTGTCTCTTCTCGTGGCAGCCTACAATTAAATTAGTTTCATGACTAGCTTAAGCAATCCCTGGAAGGCACTTCCCTCGCCTGCCCTTGGTAGCAGGGCTGGCTCATGGAGCGTCTCTTCCCGCCAGCACTGTTCCCAGAGCTGTGCTGATGCCCCTGCGATCCTTCTGGAGCAGGGAATCCCGGGGCACTAAGCACCTGGGGGTGGGGGCCTCTCGGTGCTTGGCCTCTTCTGTTTTTTTTGGTGTGATGGCTAAAGGAATGTTGCCAGACTGGGTCTAAAGCAAGGTGGACAGGGCAAGCGCCGTCCATTTCCCTGTGCCCGAAATCAACCCAATAAAATGACCTGATGTTAAGGGTGCCTTAGTCATCAGATGGTAAGAACAGATCTGTCTTGCAGCCACGCTAGAAACAGGATTTGAAGCTCTTGTTTTTTGATAGTATAACTTTCTCATGTATTTTTTTGCATGAACTGAAGATCTGATGATAGGGTATTTTGAATGAATTTACAATTTGATAGAACTCAGTCACTTAGCTTATTACCAGTTTTGCTTCTATGTGTTTGTGCCTCAGTGACTGTAAACTGCTGGCCTGGCTTCCGAAGCAGTGTATTGCACAGGCTTTATCTTTCTCTGTCCCCTCTTTCCTGAGAAAAATTCAGGGTACTGCATTTCATTCTTCTCTCAGTGGATTTAATGCTGCTAAGGACTTCGCTTCAGTTGTTAATACAAGTGTTTAGTTGATGAATTTTTAAATGGAGAAAAAGGAAAAAAAGGTCAACACTGATCGCTTAGTTTGGCCCTTGGCTTTTTGGGAAGAGCTGTGATAAAGACAAACTACATCATAATGAAATGTTAGCTACCAAATTAGTCATTAAAAAAAAAAAGAAAGAAAAAAAAGAAAAAGAACTGTTAAGTCATGCACTTTTTATAGTGCTATTCTGCCAAATTCTTTGCTCTTAAAATTGCACACTGCTATTTGTAAAACTATTTCCATTACTGAGGAAGGAGAATTTCTGTGTGCTGGGGATCGTGGTTGCTGGTAAAGGACTATGTACACACTCAGTTATAGCTATGCCTTTGTAACAGGGAAGTATCTGACTTTCTCCACGTGTACCGCTGACTTTAGAGCATGTTTGTAACAATTATAGATAACAACACTTTCGATTAACATTAACTGACCAAGTGCCATTTTGTAGACTAACTTCATGTGTTTTTTTATGCAATTAACCAGTTTATAGCCTAGGGTTGGTCATTTGTCCGGGAAATTCATTGTTCTAAATCACTTTTGCTTTTCCCAGAAAACCTACTGTACCAAAATAAGTAGGCTCCATTGTAATGAAAAATTAATCTAAGGGTTTTAAGGTGAAAGTTGATATTTTTTACATCTGTTTAATTCTTAAAATCTGATGTGGATGTGTAATTAATATCCAGGAAGTAGGTGTGTTTCATTTTCTGTTGGAGCATGACTGCATTTTGAATGCAAATATCAATATGACAGCAGGGCCAACCCAAATTTTAGTGTCCCTCCTTCCATGTTTTGTATACTAATATTGCACATATAATATTCCCTTCTCTCTGTTTCCTTTTATCATATTCTGACAGTTGAGATTACCCTCTGGTCGCGTTGCAAGGGCTGCACAGGCTGCATTCAGATACAAGGATAGTTTGTAATCACATGTGTTATTAACATCAATGAATAACCTACGTAAGAGAAATGCTGATGCTATTCCAAGCTGTAGCATAAGCAGTTGGAGTAACTAAGAGCCTGCTGCAGGATAATTAGCCCACTACAAACTTCAAAAATCAGTCCTAGGATGGATACCATGAGATACAAATATGCCTGGTGTTTTGTCCTGTTACCCAAACTGCAGCGTGTAAAGGAAGCCTCCTGAACTTGCAGTCTGTGTAAGTTAGTGCTGAGGTTTAGTTTTGAGCTGGGCTCTGCTTACTTGCAGCAGAGATTCCAAATGCTAAGAGAGCAGTTGGATTTTGTTGATGAACTGCTGTTTTTTTTTTTTTTCTCCCTCCTCTGCAGTGGTTTGAAACAGCAGTCACTTGAAGTAGAAGCTTGGAAAACAAGACTTCATTATTTAATCTTGTTATGAAAAGGTTTTTCGAGCGCAGTTCATAAGTTTAGGAGTTCTTCTGTAAATGCTCCTGTCACTTGTCTGGAATGTTAAGTATTACAACGGTTAAACACTGTTCGCAGCAGTTAAAACTCTAAAGTTTTCTCCAAACAAGGAGTAGAGAAAATTGTGTGTAATGGCCAGTTCCCGCATAAAGTTCTGCTCTTTCTTCAGTTCTCTTTGAAAGAGAACTAGAAAAACCAAGTGCAAAATAGTCAGAAGTATGGCTAATTTAACTTGAAGGTAGAATTCCTATTTTTGTAGTTCTGCAATTCTAATGGAAAATTGTTAATTTAAGATAGAAAGTAGTAGCAAAATCCTTTTCTTCATAAATACCTACTTATGGCAGTTATTCAAAAGCCGTAGGGCTGACTAATCATTGGCACCTTTATGTTTTTGTCATGGCTTTTCAACATAAGAATGTAACAAAAACTGCACTCCTTAGACTGAGGATCCATCTTACCCATTCCCAGCCTTGGCTGTGCACAAATCTCTAGAGAAAAACAAAAATCTTCCCTGAGTGCTTTCCCAGCCTGCAGGCCTTGCGCGCGGGGGGCTATTCTGAGCCCTCTCTGCTTTAGCCATTTAACATCATTCAGGATTGCTCTTCCTGGTGCCTGTCCGCTATCCCCTTTCACCCAGGCTCCTTGCACCCACAACACTTCACTGAAATATGAAATATACTCCCTACAGAATGGAAAATGCAGCTTCTCCTTCATGGAGAAACTTCATGTCTTCTCCTTGCAATGTCTTATAGGAGCCATTACATCCCTTTGATTGTCTTTTAGCCCTTTGCTGAACCTTTTTTCAGGTCTATAAGAAATCTATTTTTTTGAGATTAGAGGACCAGAACTGCATGCGCTAATTAAAGTGCCAGTAGACAGGCAAAAGTGAATTTGTTTAGTGGCCTACTTAAGTTTTATGTTTTTCTGTCTTCTCTTGTCATAATTCCTAAAACTGTTTTGCTTTTTTGACTTTTTTCAAACTCTCTACTGATATTTTTGTGAAGCTGTGCATCAAAACACTGAGGTCTTGTTTGCTTGTTCACATTTCTATATGAAGCTGAAGATTTTTCCCCACGAGAGAGATTGCTTCGCGTTTACCTACCTTTAATTTTGTGTGCCATTTTTATTGCCAAGTCTGTCTCCCAAGGGTCTTTTATGATTTGTTGCCATCCTTGGTACCTTAAATAACTTTATAGCATAAGCACACTTTCATCTCTTTAAAAATAATTTCTCGAGTCCATTTTAAGTATTAAATAAAACGTAGGCACTGTTTACTCTGGGCTTGTGGAATCCAGTGGTAAATGGATTTTGTTTTTGGAAATATTGAGCAAGAGGCATCATTTTAGACTTGTGCAACTTGCAGGCTGGAAGTTTGGGCTGTGAGCACTGTAAATACCGATTGTGCACTCTTAGTGTGTAGCTTATTTTGTATTCCAGCTGTCAAGTCGTTGGTGGTTCTGTTGCTTTGCCTGCAGAGAATTGGAGGATATCTGAATGCATTTTATAGGGGAGGGTGAGGAGGGTCTGTTGCATAATCTTTTCCTCTCATTTCTGCCTTTTGGGACTGCAAGTGGCCTAAAAATGTCATTCCCTAATTGTTTGGTTTAGATATATTTAGGCTGACAACTTTTGCCCAAAGAAATTGTACAAATAGTGAGTGAAAGTGTACCGAGTCCATCTTCTTTAAAAAAATACTCGATATCCTCAAATTTGAGGGATCACTCTTCTGTATATAATGGAACTCTTAAAAGATAATTTTAAGATAATTCTACCTTTTTAATAACTAGCAAATTTTAATACGTGTTTAATATTTCTTGTTTATGTATTTCCAACTTGTGGCAAAAGGGTGATGCCTTGTTTGTTGATTAACATTTTCTTGCCTTGTAGGCAAAGGAAGCTTTTTTTAAAAAAACTGCTGTGATTGAATCTTACTTTTACAACATCAATAGTAGCGCAACTACACTTATTAAATAATCAGTGAGATTGGAATGGTCATAATATCAAATACATTTGTTCAAAGAAATCTTGGGTTGTGCTTGTTATTAGAATTCCCTTCCTGCTATTTTTGATTTTCAGATTTCCAAAATCCTATCAGTATAGAACAGTAACCCTGAAAGAATTTCATCTTGCCTGCCTGGATATATCATATCAGCTTACAGTAAAGGACAGAGCAATGCTATTGGGCAAAACATTTTAAAATTATTATTTATGTAGTTGTGTTTGCCTTTGGTATGGAGTATAAAGACTGGCTTCATGTGTCTCCTCCAGCAGAGCAACGAACAAGTATTTCTTTGTGTCCTGTACTACGTGCTCTGTCGAAAGTGAGAAGTCCGGGAAAGTGTATGGGTTAGAATTAATTGTTCCTTTTTAGTTGTTTTGTTATTCTTAAGTCTGTCTCTGATATTTTGAGCTTCTTTTGCCTTTTTTTTTTCCTCCATTATGATTGATTCTATAATTAACTCCATAATGCTGCCATTAACCAAACGTTCTACTGTAATGTTTTGTTTGCTGGCTGATCAGAGTCTCTGGGTTAGCAGTGTGGGGTGATGGATCCCAGCAGCGTCTCTCCATTCTCTTGTGCAGCTGCAGTCCCTGGTCCCAGCAAAGCCCAGGCCCTGCGGATACAGTTTGCACTTTAACTTATTCATGTTAAAGCTTCCACTTCACTGTTATGTTTTAAAGGGGAGGAGGAAGTGTGTGTTAAGGGAGAGTTGTCAATAATTCCCTAGAGACTGGAAAACTGGAGACATAAGGTGGAATCTATAAAGTTATATATGCAATATTTACATTTATAATATTAATATAAATGTAGTTTTGTTTAATCTTCACCAAGATTGATTTAGCTAGCGAGCACTTTATTTCTAATTTTAGATTAATTTAGGGTTAGATAGAAACAGCCATTGTATCTTGGTAGCCTAACTTATCGTTGGTACTTAATGATGCACCTTTCTAAAGAACACATGTGTTTTCTTTGGATGCATAAAGGTCACCTTTGTCCATGTTACTGCTTAGTGCCTCTGAGAAACTGGACAAAGTGCTGTTTGTTTTGTTTTCCCGTTACAAGTCAACAATATTGATGTCTTCTGTTTTCACCATTGAAACCCCTACCTCTTTTCCTTTCTGGAGAAGGAAGGATAAGAGAAATTTGCGTGAACAGGCTGTAAATACGCTCGAGCAGCTTAGTGAGCTGCCTTCAGAATGTGTAATTATGTCTTGCCATTATTTCACCCAAAGGTTTTAGACTCATTTATGTCCCTTTTTTTTTTTCCTTCTGTTTTTAAACAGTAATTACAAACTCATCTTTAGTAAGAAAGCAACTGGAGGTTGGTTTCTCTGGGAAAACAGAGGCAGTGGTACCTACCCCTCTTTCTTCCCTGGCCCCCAAGTATCTGCAAAGTTTCTGGCAGAGTTTTTCTGTGTGGAGGCAGATGCACAGGAGATATGCATGGAGAATAAATAAATGAGAACTCCGTCTGGACATTTCTCAGGCATGCTGTGGACAACTTGTTTAATGTAGTTTGCAGAAGGCTAATAATGGTGCCAGTCTTACTAATGTTTATCCTCTTTGATCCTTTCAGTTCTAGTTACAATATTCAGTCAGACCAAAATCACATAAGTATTCAATATCATAAGCATAAAAAGGCAAGAAATTTAAATGTGGCAACTTGGTACTACCTATAAGCATTGGTTTTATTTGGATATCAGGTAGGTTGTGGTACCACACAAAAATATTTGCGCACAACAAACACATCACCTGTAAACAACTATTTACATTGACTTAAAATGAGACTCTCTGTTGCTGCTGCTAAGAGTGCTTGGTCTGAAGATGTGAAACTTCGTTTTGCTGACTTTAAATTAACGAACTTCTGTGCAGCTGAGGTGATGATGAGGAGATAGCAATGTGTTAGAAGGTATGGTTTTAATTTAGTTAGCCAAAATGCGTTCGTGGTCATGATCACTGTATTTTTGTGCAGTACTTCTCATGCACTCGAGCATCATTCAGCTTTTTGTGCATGTGAAATGTTCATTCTTTCAAGATGGAAACTACTAGAAAAGGTTTATGTGTCTTATCAGCCCCAGGACCATGGGCTTAGATAAATCTGATCGTTTACTTCCATCCAGCACCCATGAAACTGAAAATGAGGGAGTGGAACTTCTCTCCTCCCCTTGATCTTCTATCCCATATCTTCTGACTCAGAGGAAACGATTGAACAGCTGCCAACCATCTGCCCCTCACAAGAGGAAAGATTCTGATGTACCTCGTCCTCCTGCTAGCCTGGGTGCCAAGCTGTGGCCGTCAGCGATTTTGGCATTTCCTCGGCTGTTTTGCAGAATTAGCAGTTCTTGTGATAACTGCTGTGTTTGTCGCTGCTGCAGCTGCTCAGAATTTCGGGAAAGGCAGCTTTATTTTCTATGATTTGCTTTGTGTTTGGAACAACAGCACGGACGATTGTATGCTGCTTGAGAAAACTTGAAATTCAGGTGGAGATGCAGAAGTATCCTGATTGCAGATTGGGAAAACTCATTTGCTTCTGGTTTCCTTTCAGAGATAATGATCATAATCATTTGACTAGAAACACAATTTCTTTAGTATTAGGTTTTGATTTCCACATACATTAAATCCCATGTACTTGTAAATGTGACTTTTAATAATAACTGGTTTCTGGAAATGTGAAGTTTTTAAAGTATCTTTTTCTCTGGAATTGCTGTATCTCTCTCTCAATATTTTACTCAAGTTACCAAGCTGGTAACAGTCTTTTCTGAGATCCAGTGTTGCCGCTAAACTGTCAGTTCATTGGAAACTCCCACAGTCAGAAATAAAGAGCATTACAGCCTTAATAAGCCTTTCTTTTGCTAAAGAAGGAACTTAGTAACATGGGTCACTTGTAAAATATCCTCAGTTCAGAGACATATGTGGAAAGAGACCTGAAAAAAGAAATCCGAATTTTATAATTCAGAATTGTTCTATAGGGATCACTGCTTCCTTAATGTAAAAAACAAAATCAAAATGTTGGTCAGTTGTATGTATATGTTTGGCTTTAATATGCAGTGCTGAGTGCTATTCTGAATGTGCTCTTAAATAGAACATTAGAAATATACATTTCATTTGTAGCCTATATTAAAAATATCTCTCTGTTTGCAGGTTTGTTTGTAAATGCATCATAAACAGACAACCCAGAATGAAGAAAGCAAGCAGGAGTGTTGGCTCAGTGCCCAAAGTGCCTGGAGTAAATAAAACTCAAACAACTGAAAAAAACAAGCCAGAAAACGGCTCCTCGGTGTCTGCAGTAACAAAACTCTCAAAAACTGGGACATCGGCCTCCCTTTTGAAGGTAACTCATCGAATGTTCTGATTATTTTTATTTTTGGCAATGAAGCATTAAAAAAACTAGAATGTTAAGATACCATTAAAGCCACTTAAGCTGGAGACTTTTTATAGGTAATTGAAGAGAATTTGAGTAGTTCTGTAGCTCTGGTCAGGGTGATAGGGTCCTCTGTGGTGTTTGTGCTGTATTTTTTCATGTTCCAACATGTAACGTGATGGAAAGCAAAGCACTTTGTAGAGCCTGGTGGTTCTGCAGGAGGAGCGGGGTGGAAATTGGGCTCTGCTGAGTGTTATTAGTACTGTCGTGGCACGCTCGAATGGTGCCGTGGTGACTAATGGGATTTGATAAGAGCTACGTACTGATTCTGAAAAAAGAACTAATGAGTTATCTAACATGAGAAACTTTTTGGTGTTGGGGATCTGTCGGGTCAGTGCAGCTGTGTTCTTCTTGTAGCAGTTTTGGCTTTTGCTTTTGGCTCTGCTTGAGCTGAATTTTCGCGAGTCGATTCTTGCTCCTCGAATGAGTTCAAAGGTAGAGGTTTTCCTTTAATATTAGCAAAGTAGGGCAGTACGTTCAGGAGCATATGGAGCAGTAAACGCTTCTGGGTTGCACTGAGATGGTGACTCTGGCTGCAGCTGGGACCTGAGCCACTGTCACCTTCAGGAAACCAGATAGACTTTTTAGATAACTGGCAAATAATCATCTAGACATAAGTGATGTGGCAACTGCTGGGTTTCTCCAGAGTAGGTACTGGGAGTTACCAGAGCCAGAAGGTGTGTCCCCTTTCTCTCCTTTCTTTTGCCCCTCTGTTGTGGAGACAGTGCTTCTGCTCATGAACTTGCAAGCAAGGCTGCAGCTAGACTGCCAAAGCCCCAAATGTTTGTGTCCTGCATTCTTCTTAACTTGAAATAATCTTTTGATGCCTGCTGACTCTGCTGGCTTTGGCTTTCCAAAAACTTCTCAAAGAATATGGAAGCAAAAGTCCTTTGTGGTTTTCTTACCAATTTTCTTGTGTTGTAACTCCTGCTAAGATGGAGGAGTGTGAATGACCACTAAAGAAATTTGACACAGTTGTTTTTATAGTTTTACCCTTAATATTAGCAGCCCTTCTGGCTATGCTTAAGGGTCAGATTAGGATTTGGCAATTAAATATGTTTAAGAGAATGAAAATTTCACCCTTAATTGCTAAGATTTATCTCAGCTTTGTGTTACAGTCAGGCTTATTCATACACTTTTAAGTTTTTTCCTTATGAAGTTGTTGTTGTACCAACTATGTTTAATGAAACATAATAATAGTGACACTTCTTGGAGTGTTGCATACTTATACAACTAATTTAGTTGTTTATATTTTGTGGGTGTATAGGTACTGGCAACTTTCATATATGTTTACTGTCTGGAGAGAAGTATCAATAACTATTTGCCTTTTTTTTTCTCTCATGTTTAAATTTGAAATTCTTCTTTGATCTTGTCCATGAAGTGTTTGGCACACTGCTTTCCTCATAGTTTGTGGTTTGTAGGAGCCCATCTTGCTGGATTAGCGTGTATTTTGACATATTTAATACCCTTGAATCGTAGCTGCCGTTAAGACCAGGCGCAGAGCAATAGGGTAAACTGCAGCCACTTGCTAACTTACTTGGTCCCCGAAATACTTATGAAGCGGAAAGAATTTTGTGTTGCACATTACATGGCAGGCAGATATTGAGGAGTGCAATATGCAGCTACAGTACTAAGCAAGTATTAAATTGATCAATAATAATGTTGCATGACTGAAAATGGCTTATTTACTTATAGGAGTTTTTCTGTTTTGGGACAAATTAGAGCCAACCCATTTTTCTCTCCCCTTTGTGGTATTGCCATAGGGCACTGCTCATCTTTGGACTTCTCTAACTGTGCATTGTTGCATAGATTTCCTCACTTGTAGGTGAAATTTTTAAGTGTCTGGGGAGTTAGTACAGTAAGAAAGTGAGACACCCACCCTTATGTACAACTAAATGCTAAGTGCTTTAGGGTCTGATACTAGGGAATATGCTACTAACTTTTGGTAGATTGCTTCTTTTTGTAATTTTCTGGCTTCCAGTTTGCCCAGAATTTTTGTAAAGATAAACTGCCAACCCTTACTACTTCTTTAATCTATCAGAAAATACTCTGCAAATAAGTGTGTTCTGATTTTAAGACCATGACTTTTTCACATGCTTTTTGATCTAATGAGTTCTGATCATGCTAGCACCCACAACGTTAATTAGAAGACTGTAGTTCATACGAATGAATTGCAGAATGTCTGTGAAAAATCAGCATGAGGACACCTAAGTTTGAGTACTGAAAATTACAATGTTTTCAGTATTCCTGAGTCTAGGCTTCAGTACTGTTTGCAAAATGTCAATAACTTAATTACAGGACTGCTTGCAGCACTCAGATACAGCAACAGTGAGCATCAAAGGAAATCCCAGACAGAAACAACAATGTTTAACATATATTTATATAAGTATATTCAAATATACGCCTATGTGAGTTTATTTATAAGCTGAAAACGGAATTGGAATGAGGTGCAGTGAGTAGGTTCTACATGTTGAAAACACTAAGATGAAACGAAGTAGAGGTGCTTGTTTGTGTTTCATTGTACTGGGTGAAGTAAAGATGGAGATGGAAACTAGCATATTAATAGAACATGAATTATTTAATTAAAAACAGTCTTTTTGTATATAAAATCAAAATAGCTCTGGATGAGCATTTTAATTACTGTATTTCCTAACTTTTCACTCACTAATGAAGGTTTTTTAATGGTATTGAGGGTTGCATTGTTCATGGTAAACAGCTGAGCTGTTTTCTTCACATACTGAAACGAATCTGCATTTCCTTGCAAATAAACCATTTAACCACCATGTGACACTGATTTTCCTTTCAGCAGAGATAGGTGTTGCACAAATTCATTGGTTCCTCGGGTCAGGAATGGATGCCATTAAGCAGTATCAAGAAGAGAGAGCTTCAGGTCTGCAGACTGCGCGCAGCCTCGCTAACCGGCTTCGTGTGCCAGGGCTTTTGTGTCACGGATTTGGGAAAGTTCCTAATTGGCTGCAGAGAGGCAGTGCCGTCCAACCTAGACTAGAAATAGTTCACGGGCAAGTCAGAGAAAGCGGCAGCCCTAATTGCCTTTGTTCAGCAGGGCTTTGGGATGACTCACGGCAGCCTCTGTGTATTCTATGCAGCAATTTTTTATTCCAGCTGAGTCACATTTGACCTATTTGGCGTGATAACATTTAGTGGTGCTACAAGTGCCTCAGAGCTTAATCTAATTTCCCACTCCTTTAGCAAGGTAAAAATGCTGACAGCTCCCAGTTGTTGAACTATCACCTGTTCAGCAGAGGCAGAGAGCAGTTTTTTCCAGGGCTCTTGTAACCAGTTATTTTTAGGCAGTATGAGCAATTGCATCACAAAGTTGTTCTCCTTCCTGCCACTCATGCCCAATCTTAAACATTAGATGTGAAGTCCAATTAGGTATTAAGAAAATGGCACCCGTTAGCAGAGGATTTAGGATTTTCATTCAGTAATAAACCTGAGCTAAGCACGATTTTCTCTCGGTATAGTCAGTACTGGGTTGGTTCTGCAGCCCCCAAGGTTTGTGTCCTCCTCTTGCTGCTTAAGCTGCTCGTGCTGTTTTGCACAGCTGTGTGACACAGCAGATCGAGGAATCGAGCTGGCTCCTGGGAGCAAGGAACTCTTTGAAAAGGCTTCAGTTTACACAGCAAAATATGTACAGAGAACGTGGGAATAAAAGCGCTCACAGAAGAGAGGCGTAGGGGAGCTGCAGCAAGAGCCAGTTTAAATGCACATCAAATTGTAACTTGAGGGATGTGTGTTCTTCCAAACTTCTAAAATCCTTTTTAGAAGGCTGTACCATTTCTTACATGATTCAGTATAAAATGTTCTTGTCCTAGAGGATTTTACTCTCCTAGAATTCTTTTTATCTGTCAGTTATGTGCTTTTTCAGCATCTGCTTGCAGAACAAACTTGTTGTTTTTCCAAGCTCCCTCTTGTTTTGCAGCTGCTCTCATTTGTAAATGGCACAAGTCACATCCGTGGCTTTGAGCCTGCTCTACAATATTGTGATCAGTGAACCTAGCAGTTCTGAAATACCCAGTTGCAAAAAGTTACTATAGAGAATGGAGATGCAAATATTCTTTTCATTAAGCATGTATGACTTCATGTTTAATGAATAGAATCATAAAGTTTAGCAGTTTTTAAAACAGATATAAGAGGAACTAGAACTTGGTCTGAAGATACAAAACTATGTGTTTTGCTGACTTAAAATTAGAAGTTAATATAAACCTACAGAAGCTGGAAGTCATGATGTAAAGCAAATGCTTAGGTCCTAAGTACTCTCTTATCTGGGTTGATCTGTGAGACTTCCGATGTCGTAACCAGCTAAGTAATATAGTTAAAGCATGCAGCTAATACAGATGCTTTTTTTTTGCTTTTGTTTTTCTCTCCTTATAAACAGGAAGCATATTTAACATTCTTTGTTTATGCGTTTGACAAAATGCATTTTTGAAGAATTCTAAAATCTGCCAATGAATACTTAGTGTTTCAGGGTTTGCCTTACTCTGAAAAGCGTGTTCTTGATTTGGGAACCTGGCTTCTTGCGACTTCTGTGCTTTATATCTTGTCACATTCCAGAGAGCTTTTTCGGCTAACAGTTTCAGAGAGGATCATGGAAATATCTTTGAGGGCACTTAGTACAGCGCATAAAAACAAGGCAGGGGGTTATGGTGAGTGTGGGATGTCAGTCCCTACGGAATGCTCTCCTAGTGTCTAACAATATTAATCTTTGGTTGATACTGTTTGTTTACTTCGTTGTGAATTTGCTCACTGGAAAACATCTGATATTTTTGCTTCCTTTTGAAGGACAAGATAAAAACTTCCTTATACTTTCTGGTTTACTTACCATAAGAAAAACATTCATGCTTTTATACTTGAGCAATCCTTCAGGTGAAATTAGAGAAGTATTGCACTGCTTTGTATTACTGTGAAACCATTGTTTTTAATTTTCTTTATTATTGCAAAATGAAGCATTTGCTTCATCTAGAAGAGAATAATTTTCTGTGGTCAATAAGAGGCTGCAGTTCAGTTTCAACTTAACTACTCCGAGTGCATTTACACTTTCTAATGTACTTCAAGGACACATGAATAGTCATATGTGTGCCTTCTAGATATCAAACTTAAGTTGACAGCATCTTTAAGATAAGAAATGTTGCCTATAGAGACACATCGGTCAGTTGTCCTAAAGCTGCTTCTCTCTCTTTCAGACTAAGAGTAACGATGACCTCTTAGCAGGGATGGCTGGTGGCGGTGGAGTGACAATGACCAACGGTGTTAAGGCAAAGAAGAGCACTTGTGTATCAACAGCCTCTTCAGCTTCAGGGACTACCATGAGCAGTCTGGAAAATAAACAAAAAACTGTTGCAGGTAAAAGGGTGCATTGACACTACAGGAGGGTGATTGGATGACTTCATATATTCCTGTTGTGTCGTGAGGGTCCAAACTGCCTAATTAATTGATCAGTAAGGCCACACTGAAATTAAGCACCTCCTGTGCTTTGGCCTTGGTCTCCTTTTCCTGTCTTTTAATAATGTGATTATCTGTGATTAAAAATACTGCAACAAGAAGTTAGGTATTGTTTTATGAAAACAAAGCAGACAGCTTTCATAACCTGCTCAGGAAAGTGGTATTTTGTGTTTTACCAGTACAGACAGAAGTGGTTCTTGCTTTCCATTGATAAGTTTTTGGATTCAATACTCTAGCAAAGTTACAAAGTGCCTGGGAAAAGGTAGTAATAGCAGTAATCCATCCTGATCCTTCTCAAATATGATGAAAACATTTAAAGCTTAACTTTCATTTTGGGAAATCATAATACACAATTCATCACTTAAAAGCTTACATTCAGATCTGCTGAAGAGACAAATTTGAATTGCAGGATTAGTGCTTTGGGGTGGCAGGGGGAAATGCAATCTATCGGAAACTGTTTCAAATTATACAGTTTATACTTTAACTAATTTTCAAAATGCTGGTGGAGCCATACCTGTGTCAATTAAAATTGCACTTGTTCATAAGCATTCTGACAGCTCGAGGTTAGCTAAGTGCTAACTGTAAATATATTTTATGGAATGAATTTGTCAATGTGTTTTGGAATAGCAGTCATTATATAGTGGATAGGAAATATATGGTCTTGTTTCATAGATACTGGTTTTGTTAAACTAATGTTTCTAACTTTCGAAAAACATATAGGTACAAGTTCCACAACTAAGCGTAGCACTTCATCTGGGAATAAAGAATCAAGCTCTTCCAGAGAGAGAATACGTGACCGTTCCCGTTTGAGCCAGAGCAAAAAGCTGCCTTTGACTGGACAAGGGACCAATGATATAGTACTGGCAAAACGTTCCCGTAGCCGTACCAATCCGGAATCGGATATTCGAATGAGCAAGTCCAAATCAGACAATCAGATCAGTGACAAAGCTGCTTTGGAAGCAAAGGTGAATGATCTTCTGACTCTAGCAAAAACTAAAGACGTGGAAATCTTGCATCTAAGGAATGAACTAAGGGATATGCGTGCTCAGCTGGGACTTAATGAAGATCAAATCGAAGGCGATGAAAAATCTGAAGAGAAGGAGGCCATTGTTGTCCATCACCCCACTGATGTCGAGTCCACATTGCTACAGTTACAGGAGCAAAACACTGCCATCCGAGAAGAGCTCAACCAGTTGAAAAATGAGAATCGCATGCTGAAGGACAGGCTAAATGCATTGGGCTTTTCTTTGGAGCAAAGGCTGGACAACTCTGAAAAGCTCTTTGGCTATCAGTCTTTGAGCCCGGAGATTGCAGCTGGCAACCACAGCGATGGTGGTGGTACTCTGACTTCTTCAGTGGAAGGTTCTGCGCCGGGATCAATGGAAGACCTATTAAGTCAAGATGAAAATACTTTGATGGACAATCAACATAGTAACTCAATGGATAATTTAGACAGTGAGTGCAGTGAAGTTTATCAGCCACTGACATCAAGTGATGATGCCTTAGATGCTCCGTCATCTTCAGAGTCTGAAGGTGTACCGAGTATTGAAAGATCTAGGAAAGGAAGCAGTGGCAATGCCAGTGAAGTGTCTGTAGCTTGTCTGACCGAACGGATACATCAGATGGAAGAGAACCAACACAGTACAGCAGAGGAACTCCAGGCAACACTGCAAGAGCTTGCAGATTTACAGCAAATAACACAAGAGCTGAACAGCGAGAATGAAAGACTTGGAGAGGAGAAAGTAATCCTTATGGAATCTTTGTGCCAGCAAAGTGACAAATTGGAGCATTTCAGCCGGCAGATCGAATATTTTCGGTCACTTTTAGATGAACACCATATCTCATATGTAATTGATGAAGATATGAAAAGTGGTCGCTATATGGAGTTAGAGCAACGCTACATGGACCTTGCAGAGAACGCTCGGTTTGAGCGAGAGCAGCTGCTAGGTGTTCAGCAGCACTTGAGCAACACTTTGAAGATGGCAGAACAAGACAACAAGGAGGCCCAAGAAATGATAGGGGCATTAAAAGAACGAAATCATCACATGGAACGGATTATTGAATCAGAGCAGAAGAGCAAGACTGCAATAGCATCTACCCTGGAGGAGTACAAAGCCACAGTAGCCAGTGACCAAATTGAGATGAACAGGCTGAAAGCTCAGTTAGAGCACGAAAAGCAGAAGGTGGCTGAGCTATATTCCATACACAATTCTGGAGATAAATCAGATATACAAGACTTGCTGGAGAGTGTCAGACTGGATAAAGAAAAAGCAGAGACATTGGCCAGTAGTCTACAAGAAGAGCTGGCCCACACTCGGAATGATGCCAATCGATTGCAGGATGCCATTGCTAAGGTATTGCTTAAAACAAGCCAGTGTGTATTAGTATTGGGTGTAAACAACAGAACTCTTGTTATCAGTCATTGCAGTTCTTCTAGAAATAAAGGATTAATTTAGGTTTATCAGATTGTGGTAATGTTAGGATTCTTTCTTGTCTTACGAAAATTGTGTGCATCTTCTTTTAAAATGCATAGATACATTCAACCACAGGGTGTTTGTTTATTTTTTAAAATACCCTTATTGAAATTCAAATTATGCTGAGGGATGAACTTATACAGTATGTTAAATACTGTATGGATTTTATGCTTAAATTGTATACCTTCTGCAAGAGTTTCAGGGAGTTTAGTGCCAAAGTGGGGAAGGGGAGATGTCATGGGAGAAGGACCTGGAGTCACAGTGTGAGTGCGTTGTCCAGCTGTTGTTGACTTGTAGGACCTTTTAGAGATGTAGAAGGAATGCTTTCAAGTTTATGTCAAATTTCACATCTGAGTGATATGTTAGTTGCGAAGCAACATCTTTTGTCAATGGCCAGTTAGAATCAACATTAATCTGAAAATAAATATGTGATTCTAATAATTAGTGTTGGGTAGTATTATTGCTGTTATAAATTAATTGAAACAGATGACTTAAAGCCGGGCATTGTGTTGATTAAAATTGGTGCTGGACTGTGGTGACCCACCCTAAGCCATGACCTAATTTCTGTTGTTTTTTTGACACCCTATTTTTGCCACTGGGCATGGGGGTTAATGTTACCGTGCCTCTGATCTCAGCTTGTATTACTTAAGTTGCAGTTTCATGTGGCAGGATAAAACAGTCTCATTGCTCCCAAAAGGGAGAAGTCTGCTACCTCTTCCTTTCCTTGTTTTTATTGAGGCAGTTCAATAGCTTGTAAGGCTCCCCTGGGAACTACTTCAATTCACTAACACATCACACAGAAATAAGAAGCTTTCTACTTTGTTAAGGAAATGAATCATCTCTCAGAGCCAGCAAGCACTAAAATTGATGCATAGGAGAGAAGGCAGATTTTTTTGGCAAGAGAAAGAAAGAGAAAAGAGATTTTCCAGGGGCAGCTAGATGTTAAATTGGACCAGCTGCTAATGCAACCACAGCCTTGGTACTATGGTGGTATTGCTTTGCCTGAATGCAAGTTAGTACTATTACAGAGTGGCTGGGGAAGGCTCATATAGGCGACTTGGGGATAAAAATGTTTTACTCTGGCTCAGGAAAATAGTTGCACTGTAACCATAGATTCTTAAAGGCTTGCATTCAGCTTCTTGGCCCATACTTTTTATAGTTGTGAAGATATACGTTAAGTATGATAGTTATGAAACTAAAACCAAAATGTGTTTTAAAATACAATCAATTTAGCTAATAACGTTATGATACGGTATTTCTTTTTCAGGTTGAAGATGAATACAGAGTCTTTCAAGAAGAAGCCAAGAAACAAATAGAGGATCTCAATGTGACTCTAGAAAAACTTCGGGCAGAGCTGGATGAAAAAGAGACTGAGAGAAGTGACATGAAAGAAACTATCTTTGAGCTGGAGGATGAAGTAGAGCAGCATCGTGCTGTGAAACTTCATGACAATCTCATCATATCCGATTTGGAGAGTAAGTATTAGGAGTTTCTCTTGTGAGGGAGAAGATGCTTTAAAATAGCTAAAATAGAATGCTGAAACAGTGAAAATATTTTACTTGTCTTTCGTTTATCTGAATTCTAGTTAGACTGGCTTTGCAGAACCCTTATACTATGGAAAGAGGTCATTGCATTGTCTTTGCTTTTCCAGTCTAGTTGGTGTGGGAACAAAAACCTGTGAATTAAGAATAAATATAAAATCTGATAATGCTGTTTTCAGGTTGTTTTTTAAAATGGAAGAACATGTAATTAGAGACTTAATAATAGTGTGCGGATCATGCATTTTGAAGACTGGATGATCGATGTAAATTTTTTAAGAATCATCTTTTTAAAGTGCCAAAATATCAGAAGTTACTAGGTACCTTGAGAATCGGTATAACTGGTGATTCTTCGCACTTGAAGAAAGGTGTTTTTCATGGAAAAATGGGTGGGTTTAGGGATGTAAGCCCTAAAATGCACAGGTATGACATGTCCATGACATGTGTATGACAAGCTGGCATGGCAATATGCATGTATTATGTATTCCTGTGTAGATTTGATCATATTATTGTATCCATCTGTCACCTTAGAATGAATTTGACAGGCTTCAAGAAAGTTAGAATACAGCTTTATCTGCTCACTGTTGCTACTGTGGAAAAAATGGTTGGGCTTTGTAATGAAATTCTTCTTTTCTGCATATTCACCTAGTTCTTTGTGCTTCAGTTGCCTCTCTGATCTCTGAGACCTGCTCAGGTGTTCCTGCCTGAACTTCCTACCCTGTGAAGCTGTTTGGGCACAATTTTTTTTTATAAAGTTGAAATACCTGCTATTCCTTTGTGGTATACAAAGACTAAACAACATACTTTGACCTTAACTATTATTAGTTTTAATAGTGAGGGCAATGTTCCTAGTAAAGATTTTAAATTGGTCTGTTATCAGGAAAAGGTGAAGTCTTAAGCAACTTAGACAAGCTAATTTAAGCCCAGTGTCTTCAGACATGTGGCTCTCAGCTTGTTTCTGCCTAAGCAATACTTCCTTATCTTAAACTGGTTACTTTTCTAGAGTTGGCCTAGGTTTTTACTCTTCATTTCTTTTCTACTCTTCTATACCAAACCAAAGACAGACAATGCAAAGAATGTTTCTGCAGTCTTATAAAATAGCTATGTCTGATATTTCAGACTGGTAAAAAGATCAGTTGGACAAACTCAAGCTTGGACTGGGATTTGTGAGTAAAATTGTGGCAGTCTTTGCTACTCGAGAAATAGTTTAGAAAAGCCATCTCTGCTCACTGATGGCTTAATGTGATCACTTCAGGAGGAGCTGAGCATTTTTGGTACAGGCCAGAAGGAGAGTAGCATCTAGTGGCCATAAGGAAGAATGGCAGCCAAGGAGTAGGATAGTCCAGACTTGTAAATCTTGTAAACTTGTATCCATGTCTTTTCAGACTTGGATAGTCATTTCATCAGTGTGAATATATTATGTTCAAGCTCTTAAACATGGAGAATTCAATTGCAGGTTTATATGTCTTAAAATGTTACTTAGAAGAATGGTGTTTTTCTCAGCTGAAATATCCACCAGGAAAGAGCACCAGAGTTACTTTAGATTTTAAAATATCAGAAAACCTAACTTTCCCTTTGGCGAGAGAACTTGCCTAATGGCAAAGCTTCCTAGGGAATGAAGGTGATAATAACATGGCTGAAAAACGATGGAACGTTATTGCCTAAAGAATTGGCAGAAAAGAGGGCTCACAGTTAGGAGAAAGAGGCTCCCTGGATGAGCTGGTGAGCGCCCGTGTGATCTTCATGGGCAATCGACATGAAGTAGCGATGTGGTGCTGTGAGCTGCCCTGGCTGTTGGGCCGCGTGTCCTTCGGCTCTCCCAACCATAGAAAGACACATCAGAGCCTATGATGAAACATGTTTCACAGGGGTAAAAACCACTTTGAGGGATAGTGTATCATGTCTAAGGAGGCCGGGGAACATTGGAGCGAGCAGGATGTTTCATCCGGGCACCAAGGCATGCGGGGACGGCCCAGGGCGCTAGATGGCGCATCTGCTCCGCCTCACGGTGCCCCTGCGCGCTTAAAATATTCCGCTATCCTATAGATATGCGCCTATATATATATATATATATACACACACATATATGTATATATACACCAACTGAGTAGACGAACTGCCTGCCAGTGATAAGCTCCAGGGCAGCATTGATAAGGAAACTGCCTGTGCCTTGGGGTGTTTGACCAGCCGCTTCCTCCAGCTGTTAGTGGAAGGAGGAAGCTGTTAGTGACCCAGCTCTATTTATGTACATGTAGTTATCCTAGGATAGCGTTTCCTCTGCTATGTGTGGAAATGCTGTTCTAGACCAAGGCAAACCAATGTAACTGGTACAAAAACTGAAAATGCTCTCTCTGAGTTTCCCTGAGTTAAATTAACTGCTTTCGTGTTGTTTGTTAAGGATTTCAATGGCTTGAGTTACAAAACGACCACAGGTGTCTGAATGCAGTATCTTAATTTCAATACACTCTTTGTTTTTTTTTTTTAAAAAAAAAAAAAAAAGTTGATACTAATTTTTATTTTGTACTGCTTCTATCTGTTAATTCTAAATAGCAGACATTACAGAATTGACTGGAAATCTCATGAAATTCAGGTAATAATCTATTAAAATACCCGCCTCCACAGTCAAAGCTTGTAGTCTGCATTTCTCGTAACTAATTTTGTGACCTTTCAAAAAGCAAGAAGTTGTCAAGCTGTGATTTCGATTAATATTATTTTGTGAAATAGATGTAATTGAATCTTGCACTGAAACCCAAGCAGCTGGCTGGTTCGTGCACTTGCCAGCTTTGATTATCCAGTTCATCTATCCAAGCGGCTCCCGTGCTCTTCAGTTGCCCCTGAACAACAGACACCGTCCAGTCCATCCTCACCTTCCTTTCTTGTCTAACATCCTTAAAAGTAGGAGATTGGATAACTTTCCAACTAGGGTGAAAACCGGGGCGGGCAGCAGCCTCTGCAGGTGAAATGGGCTGGTGGGTGTTAAGAGGGGAGTGTGAGGAGGAGGAAGGACAGGTACCACAACGCAGGCATGTAGAGAGCAGCTGCCTGCATACATACTTTATCCGCTTGAGTTTTTAGGCTGTAATAGGAAGACACAATGTAAGAAACAGTTCAGGCTGCAGGAGGTGAAATCACTGATTAGTCATGATTTAGATTTCAGGTTCCTTTCAGTCGCCTCTTGGTAGGTTTTTCCTTTTTTTTCATCTGTGTGGATTGGAGATGGAGGGAAGACCATTTCAAGAATGGCTGTAAAATGCCCTGTATTGTTTATAGTAACTGCAGAGTATTCAGACCATTGTGTTTTACTTCAAAGCATAAATATACTAAAAGTTAATGGTGCATTTCATATCTCACAAAAGCCCCGAACAATGGCATTATACAAGACTGAGTCTGGATGCATTTCGAGTTTCTGGTTTGTGGTTATTTTTAGATGAGCCATAGCTTGTTTGGACTTGTAAAAAGAACTGGTATTTTTAAAAGCAACATTTTCTTTTAACTGTTTTTTTAAAGAGAGAATGGTCAAATGGTCATCTGCTACAGTTTGTTTCCAACTGCTACTGGAAGCTCTTTTGGGTGTGTTGAGCTGCTGTCAGTGTTATCTGTTTCACGGTGGAGGTTTTTTGCATGGATTTAAAGAAAAAAAAGGTGATGGACATGAAAGACTCGTATACCTTAGACTTAAAGCTGGCATCGCCTTTGTGTTTTGTCCAACCAAGTTGTGTGTGCAGCCAAGCTGAGACAAGCTAAGAAGTGGAGGATGGCTCTGCTTGAGCGTCATGGTAGCGTGCAATCTGAGCAGTCCACAGAGTTAGGCTTATCTTCCAGGCCTAACCATCAGTTGGGTGTGTCTTAAAATGTTCAGTCTTGGAAGAGGGAGATAAAAGTAGACGTGTCTGTCTAGCTGTAGTGTTTCAAGTTTTCCAGGCCTGAAAGGTTATCATGCTTGCAGGCCAACTGAGGTTTGTATCCTTCCTGCAAAGAAACCAGCTGTGGCATTAAAAGTCTTTGTAGCCGGGCTGTTGAGGCAAAGCTTGAAGATCTTCAAATGGAAATACTGCAAGCAATTCCACAGCTGAGGACCAGAAACAGGAAAATACTTAGGAGCATAACGGGAGGCAGAAGAATGTACACATTGGCACATAGCGGTTTAAATCCATTCATCATCCTTGCATCTGACTTAAATGGTCTGAAACACTTTGTGTTTTCCATTTAACCTGCCATAGCCTTGTTTATATCGTGAGGAAAAGCCCTTCGACAAAAGAACAGGAGTATTGAAGTTCTTGGCTTGCTTGCAGAGACCAAGGTTTAAGCAGAAGGAGGACACTGAATGAATCCTGATCTGATGCTTTGCCAGAGACCTGATACCTAAATAAAAACTCAGGAGCATCTTGCCTGTTACAAAATGAGAGCCCTAAAACTTTACTTTGTCAATGTGCTTATGCTAGTGTATGTATGTATTTAATGATATTCAAGCATCTATTATACAATTTCATAAACTTTTGCCAAGGTTTTTTATTTTTAACAGCTTAGATATATCTAAGTAGCTGCAATATTCTTGTAATAAAAGCATTGCTAATATAAACTTTTTTTCCCCACAATTCTTGAAATAATGAACTTGAGCTGAAAAATATAATTAAGCACAATGGGCTATACCAGGAGGAGGTACATAGTTCTTACTGTTTTGACATAGCTACACAATGCTATAGAAATCAAATGTTCCTAAGATCCAAGGATCAGCAAGGTGATACACTAGTTAGAAATTTATTCTCTGTTCTTCATCAGTTGCTCAGTTATGAATGGAGAAATCAATCGTGCTGTCATTGAGTGCCCAGCAAGGTACCAGCTAATAACCAGGCAGCCAGCTGGGCAGACGCTGGGTTAGGGGCTGGGAGGGATCGCGCTGCTTACCCGCTTTGTAGAGCTCCTGACAAATTTAGGGGGCCCTTTCTCTTTCATGGCATCATCTTAGTAACTGCTTGTGCCTTTACGCTAAGCAGAGCATATTTCAGCTTCAAACAGGGGTGTGATGCACAAGAACGGAAGGGTCGTGAGCACGAGTGTAACTTTATCCCTGTTGAAGGCAGAGCTGTGAGTGCTTTTTGTCAGCAGCTTGGTGACAAAGGAACATGAATCAAAAGGTTTAATGTAGCTCCAGCTTATACATAAAGAGGAAAGCCCTCCAAACACCATTTTTTAAGATGTTTCCATGTTACTTGTGTAAACTGTTTTTATGCCTTTTCTTGCTGCTTTGCCAAGTTAAAATTGTGTTTGGATTGAGAAGAGTCTGGGATTTGTGTCAGAACTGAGTTATCCTATGCTGATTTTTCCCTCTCCTCCATATAGAAATATGTATGTATTGACATTCTTGGTTAGGTAACTTTTGACCATATGTTTTTCCTTGGATGGCTTTGGATTGTAAAAATGATGTGTTTTCTGAGTATACATTTTAAAATGCCTACCTGTTCTTTTTGTTTCTGTTTCTTAAGTAAATAGATGTCTGACTTGCAAGAAATTTGAATTTTTTTTTTTTTTTTACAGATACCGTTAAAAAACTTCAGGACCAAAAGCATGATATGGAAAGAGAAATAAAGAATCTTCACAGGAGACTCCGGGTAGGTTAAAACTTGAAAGCCAAAGTATCAATATATGTAGTATGTTGGAATGTCTTAAGACTTTCGTGTGAAATTGTGTAAAGGTAATTTTGAATGTTGATACAACTAATAATTAATTATTCTAAGAGAATGATGACATGTTGGAATATCTTTACAAACTGTAGAGATTAAACAATTTTTGCAAGATTCTCCAAGTCCCAGAAATATGGCACTGAGCTTGGGAGTAATTGCTCTGGTGTCTTCTGATGCATAGCTTCATATATATATTTTTCCTCCACTATAAATATTTTCTGAATTTTTAGAAATGAAGGTTAAGATCTAATTATTTCCAGCAGAGCTTTTTCAATATAACTTATAATTTAGCTTGTGCTTATTGCCAGAGATGAGTGCCTTTATCACCCCCCTAAATTGTTTCCTGTAGCAGTGTAGGAACACTATGAATAATAGGGATAACTATTTTTTTAAGCCTCAAAGTTGCTGCTGCTGCTTTCGATATAAAGTTTTGTTTGCTTGTAGGAGGAGTCAGCAGAATGGCGTCAATTCCAAGCTGATCTACAGACTGCAGTGGTTATAGCAAATGATATAAAATCTGAGGCCCAGGAAGAGATAGGAGACCTAAAGCGTAGATTACATGAAGCTCAGGAGAAAAATGAGAAGCTCACTAAAGAGTTGGAGGAAATAAAATCACGCAAGTATGCAAAAGACAATAGGGATTTAATTGCTGCTCTGGGGGGCGGGTACCATTTTGGAAATTCAGTATTTTACCTATTTTTTTCACCCTGAAAGTACATAAATCTTACTGTGGCGATCCATATTTCAACTAGCTGCTTTATGTAGGCTTTAAGGAGTGAACTGCAAAGAAATAGGTAAACTTGTATTTAAAATAGATACAAAAATACTGTGTATATATTTGTGTGTTTGTTTCTTTGTACTGTCTGCTCTCTCTCTCTCTCTCAAATTATATTGAGTATGGCACTTCTACCAGAGCAGGTTGAAGGGGAGGATTTTTCCCAGATAACAGCTGGACATGCTTTAGTTTGTCTCGGTATGAAAAGCAAGCAGTGTTAGTTTTCCTGTACCATCACAAATATTATTTGCTGCCGGGGCTTTTGCTGTGGCCAAAAATACAGTTGCTTTTCTTTGCATTGGAAGAAAACTCCTCTAATTCTGCATATATCTTGTGCTGTTTTATTTCTACTGATAACTTTTTTCTGAGAATAATTAGAAATGTCTTGTATATAAATTAACTTATTAGCAAACACATTTTAAATTTCAATCTATTGTAAGCAGAGCTCGGTGACTGAGTTATGTACAAACTGAATCTTACATCTTTCAGCAAAATGAAAGTCTTCAATCCATAGATTAAGGACATAATGCCCGTCAGCATTTGAATCATGACTGCTTTGTCTTTAGGGTCTGAGTAGATGTTTAACTTCCAATGATTACAGCAATGATATCACCAGTATATAGCTGCTGTGCTGGACAAAAGTATCCTCTAAAGTCTGAAGTAAAAATAAGGCAACGGTTAATGAGTTTAATGGTCAAAAATAGATTTTTGCCATCATTTCTTGCATTGTGACACTGAGTACAATAATCACCATAAATACTCTGTTCTAAAATCCCTTTTTTGTTTGGAAATTATGACTTAAACTCTGCCTAAAGAGGTATGTCAAAAATACATTCTTCACTCCATGATACTGTTTTCTATTTATGCAAGTGGAGGAGAAAAATATTCTGAGCTGAGTGTTTTCAAATGAAATGGCCACATCCTTTGTCCTCAAATTTTCAGGCAACAGCATACATGCGTATGTTTATATTTGAGGGATGGACAGAAATTAAGCTTTAAATTGAGTATTGATTTGATAGATTTTTCATGGGTGCTTCAAGTCTCTTGCTGATAAATAGTAAGACTTTACAGTTGTAATTTAGGGTAGTAATCTATTGCAAAATTACAGTGGAAGGAAAGCTAAGTTAATATAATGAATTGATTAGACCATAAATTTTGAGGTTGGCTTCAGCTTTGTGTTCAATTTTTAACACTTTCTGTGTCTCATGGATGATTTAAGTGGATTACATATTGATTTCAGGCAAGAAGAAGAACGTGGTCGAGTGTACAATTACATGAATGCTGTGGAAAGAGATTTGGCAGCCCTGAGGCAGGGAATGGGGCTGAGTCGCAGATCATCTACTTCCTCAGAGCCAACTCCTACTGTAAAAACACTCATCAAGTCATTTGACAGTGCCTCCCAAGGTAATTATTCTTATCCTGTGAAGTAGCTGTATGGAGTTAGGGATTAGCATATGATGACATTTATACTCTGCTCGTTTATCTAATTCAAAGGTAAATTGCTTTGTGGTACTTTTTATGATATGAGTGATGGCTGATACAAACTAACCTGAACCGGATTGTGCAACAGGTCTCTGACTATGATTAAGTGCAAACATCTTATTTTGTCTTTTTCCACCTTTCCTGTCACATCGCCAATGACTCATATGCTAGACAGTGATTCAGTGCTCCCTTGTATTAGAAATACATGGAAATCATACACAGTCTTCCTGTTCAGATGCTGAACTTGGTGTGCCAAATTAAGCATTCTAGAAGTCATGCAATAGCTAGAGCCAAGTCCTTTTGATAACTCAAGTACGCTCAAGAATGTGGAGCTAATAAAAATTAAATGAGGTCCAACCTGTGTCGCCTATTAGGAAAAGAAATTATCATAGAGAAATAAGATCTCATGGTTGAGGCGGTGGACTTGAAGCCAATATTTGTGAAAGAGGATGCTGCTGCTAAAGGCTAGCTGGATAAGAAATCTGCGTAGTTACGCTGAAATAGGAAACACTTAGGTTTTGTTTTTGACTTTATGTGATGGATTCTATGAATTATTTAAATTATTTTTATTATTTTTATTATTGAACTATTTCGCTCCCCAAGCCTTTTGACTTTGCAATTTATTTACAGTAATGTCATTGTAAATCTGGGAGATGGGACACAAGGAGGTTTACGGGTATTTCCTTGGCTGCTATCATACGCTTTTTAAAACATGCTATTCTTTAAATCCCCAAATCTTAGGGACTGTCTTAGGCAACAGTAGACCTGTACTGCCTCTATGAAGTAGCAGTAGTCTGGGACTAACTGTGGACTTGGGAAGAGAGGAAGAAAGGGACTGGTCATACAGGATACTCATTTTGTGCACTCAGTAGCCTTTTATTATGTCTTTAACTGGAGATCAGAGAACCAGTAATGACATTATTTACATCTTTTCACATAATCATATCCTGTACCTTAGCCCTGTCTAACCCCAGTAAACTTCAAAATGTTTTTACTGTGGGTGATATGTCTTCTGGACAGAAAATTAATGTAATTAGAGAGGTGGATGTGCAGGCACACTTAGAAATGCCCAGTCTCTGCATTTAGTTACTAATCGAAACTGGGAGTTGTTTTCTAGGAAAACTAGTGATGTAAAATACATGGAGAGGGTTTGTTGTATAGAAGTCTTCCATTTCACTGCAAAACAACGCACTGCTTATGATGGCTTCCTCCTTGTGTTTCTACTAGTTCCAAGTCCTGCTGCTGCCACAATTCCTCGCACTCCTCTGAGTCCAAGCCCCATGAAAACTCCCCCAGCTGCTGCTGTGTCCCCCATGCAGGTAGGTGTTTTTTGCTTGCCCTTAATCCTGATTTTTGGAGAAGAGCTCGTGAAACTGTAGGTGAAACAGTGGCTGGCTTTGTTGGGAGATAATAATAAAATAGTCTTAAGTAAGTAGTTAACTAAAATGTTCGGTCTAACAGAAGTGTGTCTTGCCAATGGCACTTTAAAGAACATGATGTTTGGACCACTTCATTGGAAAAAAGTAAAAACTTTTCTATCCATATTGAGCCTGTGTCTCTTATCCCCGTGTGTCTGCTCCACATAAAGATACCTCCTCAAGCACTAATATTCTTTGGAGGTATTACTGCTATTTAGGTATGCGTTATTGCATGTCCTGTTAATGTAATACCTCTTTTTAGCATTGTAGAGAAGGAAAAGTTACCAAATATTTAATATGAGCTTTCTTAGTCCTTTACAGAGAATCATAAATTGACATAATTTTGTTGATTATTATTTCTATCCTTACTGTTCTTGTGCTTCTGAGAAATATGAGAAAACTTTATCTGCATTCCTTGGTTTTAGAATAGCTGCTTTTCAGTCCTCAGTCCTGAAAAGGCGGTAACACAGTGGGGAGTGGACTAAGATCTGTGCAGAATCTGTGAGCAATCCTCAGTCTAAATGCATCCCAAGTTGCGTGGGCTTTTGGTATCGGACCTGACGAGGGAGAGATGAAATCACCATAAATGGATTAACTTAATGCATTTTGTACTGACTTGAGAGAGCTTTAGCCAGCTGTTGATTGTACTGAGTGTTTTGTCCTGTCTCTTCTGTAGCACTGTCTCATTTGTTCATCTGTTGGAGAAGTCTGGGTACACTAGGGTTACATCATCAGTACAGTCTTGCTCTGTTTTTTAGA
Organism: Tinamus guttatus; assembly: GCF_059628265.1. Taxonomy (NCBI): domain Eukaryota; kingdom Metazoa; phylum Chordata; class Aves; order Tinamiformes; family Tinamidae; genus Tinamus; species Tinamus guttatus. The sequence goes on along the minus strand of NW_028288993.1, from coordinate 4,982,016 downwards.
TTATTGCTGTTTATATCTCACTATCTATGTGAAAGTTGATTTGGGCAAAAGCCAACAAATTTAATGACAAAGTAGATGGGATCAGGTTCTATTTTTTTTGCAAAGAAAAAATAAAATATTGGATATTTTATTCTTTTATAATACTAGTAATTCTCCTATTACCTTCAAGATGTTGCTAATCAGAAGTGTCAAAATTTGATTTTTACCATAAGTCAGTGTAATGTTTCAATAACGAATCCTCTCCATGTGAAGTGAGGAATCTATATCAGTTATTGGGTTTTAGTGCTGTAGGAACAATACCTGAGACTGAGCATTTGGTTGCACTCAGCTAGTATAGATTTATTCACTTGAGAATCAATTTCATGAGGCAAATACATAACTTTAAAGCAACACGGAGGAAATAATTTTTTTTTCTGTGAAAATTTCTACTGTTTTTCTCATGTTCAGTCACTTGTGCCAGCATCTTGCTGCACTAGTTAGGTATGACCACCCTGACACATGTTTTGTTTCCATCAATCTGTCTTTATATGTCTGTTTATTTCAGGAAAAGGTTCACCAAGCACTAATAGATGGATGCTTGTTAGCTGAAAACATTTCCTGAAATACAAGGGGGAGGGCATGTAAATGAATACTATTCTTGTTGTCTTTTTGATGATAGGTTTTCTAGTAATTATCTAGAAAGCAGTTTTGTGACCTCTGTTATATAAATTGCATTTAAAGCACCAAGAGAGCTCAAGAGAAAAGGGGTTCATGTTTGAAAACAATTTTCATCGTCATCTTTTCATTTTCACGCTACTACTTGGATTTCTACTGTGCTGTTCTGCACAGTCTTTATATGTATTTTTTCCTTTTGATTCTGCAATTGAAACACAAGGATTAAAAAGTTGCCATGCGAACTGATCTCCCACGTTATGGATGTCATCCCTGGTCTAAGACTCTTAGGAAAGGTTTGTGTGGCCGTGCTGATTTAACATTAATTTCAGTTACTCTTAATTGTTGTCACAGAGAGGGTGTTTGTTTCAGTGGGCACTTAGTAGGAAAATGGCACAATTTTGGCATTCTGACAAGGTGCATTGGTTGCCAAAGCGATGCTCAAGCACAGAGACTTGCTTCCAAGTGCAGCTGCTTCGGTGGGTGCCCTCTGAGCTCCGCCTGTCGACTTCATGTCCTTGCTGGGCTGTGACATGAATTCCCCTTGCTCTTGTGAGTCTGTGCCTTATTTTTCAAGTAATATATGTATGCACAAGGGGATGTATTTTTTACAGCTGAAAATATGGAACAAAACAGAACATGCTTCTGGCATCAGGTTCAAGGCAGTATTGCAACAGAGCAGTTATTTACCACAGCCTACCAGTATTGCAGAACAGTCTAGGAGAGGCATTATGAAGAGAATAATTTCTAGAAAACCAGCTTGGTCCGCCCAAAAGTGAAGCTGGGCCAGTAAGCTTAGTTCCACTATGAGTGGCTAAAGGCAGATCCTATAGAGCAATGCAAGGACAAGCAACCAGATCTGCTGCTTTTCCCAAGTGCTTTTGGTTTCTGTTTTGTGGTTGGAGAACTTCCTGAGGTAAAAGTGGTTTCACACTCATTGCTCACTCTCCAGCCTCCCTTTGCATGTATAGAAACCTTAGGCTGTAAACAATTTGGTGTCAAAGACTTCCACTTCTTATCTATTTAATGTGTGAAGAACTATGTCTGCTTGTTTTAAAATTGCCATTTATAGTTGTGCTGGTGTAAACATTTTATTGAAGTGCTTGGTGCAGATTCATCTGGAATAGATACCCAGGTGGGAGATGAAGGTTGTGTTTCCTTCCATAACCCAGAACAGGTACCACAAGCATTAACAGTCAGAAACAAAAATATTCAGAGCTTAAAGGATTTTTTCCTTATGCCTCAAATTTGAAGTGTCAGTGTTTCTTTTCCTGTATTTTTTTCACCTACATGCCTGTTCCTCCCCTGCAGCCTAGCAGTACTCCTGTATTCCAGTATTTTTGACATTGAGATGATAATTCATATTACGAAAGAAGCCATTCAGAAAAGAGCAATGGCTTAGCTGGCAGAAACTTTGTCTTCATATTAGGAATGGCTGTGAGAAAGTAACAGATGAGTTTAGCATCCTTATTTTTATCTGTTGCTGTAACTACATTATAAAGAGACTTATATATCCTTCTTCAACTTAGTGAGATTAGTCTCTAGCCAAAGACAAAATTGGTCTGTTCCTCATAACTGAAAATAATGGCTTCTTCTCAGTATTAATATTTTCAGTTTTTAGTTTTGTTTTAAGAAGTTCTAAATCATAACTTCTGCAAGACACCTTGGCTGTAAAATGATATTCTATGATGTCTTTGACATGCGGATAATTTAAGGGATAGAGATAAAATTCAGATTTTTTAAGGTAAAGCGTGCATACTCTCCTGAGGAACAGATCTAAACATACATACCACTCAATTCAAGTCTGAACTATTTTCATTGTAAATAGTATCCAGAAGACTGCCTTAAGGTTTCCAGCACTTTATTTTGGTAGACGTCTGTGTCGACAAGAAGGTGATGAATATAAGAGCCACAACACAGATTACAAGGCATCTATTTGGCCCCATTTGTAGCCTCCATCAAAGGCGTCTGACTCCTAAGAACTCTTGATCCTGTTATATTTAGCACTGAGGGTATGGAGGGCAGGACTGGTATGTAGCAGTTAAACTTGTTTTTGAATGTATTTCTAGTTGGAAGGAAGAAAAAGCTGCTTAAAAAAAAAAAGAATCTCATAGTATGCGTATATACTTGGTTCCACATCACATGTGTCTTGTTTTGTAAGTAACATGAGAAGGGCCAACCTGCAAATTCATCAAAAACTCAAGCAGAAATGTTTCTAATGCTTTTTAAAATGCTTCAGGAAAAATTATTCCTCCAAAGAGACTTGTGCAGTGCTGCTGTATAGATGCTGACATTTGGGGGACTTCAGAAACATATTAGCTTGTTCATTTTCCTCTAATTTTCTGAATATTGATCACTACATTAGTCTTCACAGTTGGAGTAGTAGGATATTTAATAAGAACTACCAACAAAAAAGTTAAGTGCAGTCTAGAGTATCAACATAAGCAAAACCCAGAAGAGCAAACACTGTTTTATAGCAAGGAGGCAAGACTGGCAGCAAGTTATCAGCTGATTAATACCGTCACTTTCTGACAATATCCGTAAAGGATGTTTGTTTTCAAATGATACACGGAAGTTAGGAAAGTGATAAAACTATTTAGTTATCCACACTGTGCCTGCTTTTTATGTACCTTTGTTTCCTGCCTGAAATTTTATCTTTGTAATGACAATCACAAAGCTAGCCAAAATGAAATGTTTTTCTTTCAACCACACTATCTTTCTCTGTTGTGATCCTGTCTCCTTTTTCTTTTTATATGTTTTTTTAAACAAAGACTCACTTTGATATGGTCCCTTATTTAAAAAAAAAAAAAAAAAAAAGTAATAAAAAAGAGGCTTTTTCGTAAGTGGGTGAAATGAACTTTAAAGGTAAGGCAAATCTGACATATCAATTCAAGAAATCATTGCGGGCAGTTTTTGGGTGGCTTATTACAGTGACATTTATCTGCACGTTTAAATAATCTTTGTATTGTCCATGTAGGCTTTTTGATCTAATAAGGGATGAAATATTGCTTTTCTGTTTTTTTTGGAAGCTAGACTCTTAGATGCTGACAGTTGTTTTCTCTAACTGATTTCTAGCACAAAAGCACAATTCTCAGTTGACTCTAAGTTATAAATAAGTAGCCCTGTCATGCTGAGATGCTACAAAGCATGTACTGCAAACTTTTTATCATAGTTTTGGATAAGTCTGTCTTGCCTACGTGATTTGGCTTGAGAAACACGTGACTTTTATTATCTTATGTAGATAAGGCTCATTTAACCTTCTCTTCTAATCTTGGTCCAGACAGAGGGCTGAAAGAGTTCTCAGGATACATATATTACTGGAGGGATTATGTGATTAAATATAGGGTAATAGAAAGGACGGGTAATAAAGAAGGTACGCTTTTTGAAGTGATAATTTTTCTGAAATAAATTTGTTGTCTTCGGTGATTGTGCACAAATTTCATTAGGTGCAAGGGTAATTATTGAAACGTATGGTTCATTAGGGTGCAACTAAAATATGTATTTCAGTATTGCACAGTGACTACTGAATTGTCATGTACCAGACAGAGATATATCTATATCTGTACACATTTCAAGCTACTAGACATGTATTGCTTTAAAAAAAAAAAAGGAAAAAAAATTACATAAAGCTTAAAACTAGTAGGAAGATAATTTATATAGTTGTCCTATCAATAATCTAAGTCAAAGGAGATGTTTGCCATTCAGAAAGGGAGGGAAAGCCTTTATTAAACAGTCTCTAGTCGAACAATATAGTGTAAATTATAAGTGAGTTTCTAGCCATGGTGTGTGCAAATAAAAATTAACAAAGTCTTTTGATATTCTGAATTAAGGACATTTTTGTCAGTAGGATTTTTCTTAGTGATAAGTAGTTGTGCTCCCAACTGCCAATATCCTGTTATCCTATCCAGGAAGAGGCATTAAGTTGTAAAGGCACATGTTAAATGTTGAAAAACAAGCAGTTAAAATTTGGCTATATACAGGGGGTATATAAGGTTAAATAATTGTATAATGTTTAACTAGAACAAGTTTGTACAAACAAATTATGAATCAAGGTGCAAATTAACACAAAAAAGCATCTGGTTTCAATTATAGGCATGTAACTTCACAATGTTAACTTGCAACATGGGTTTGTGGAGCAGGTTTTTAAGAAGAAAAGTTTAAAGAAGTAAAGATTACATCAATTTATGGACAAGTATGTCTATATCTGCATAATGTAGATATGTATGTGTGTAGATATACATTCATCTTCTAAGAAGCAACATATAAGCAGGACATATTTCACTGACTATATTCACTGTGTATTTTTAAAGTTCCTTTATTTTTAGTTCTTTTAGGTTAATAATGATGTCTTTTATCAAAATGTTTAAAATTTATTCTGTAATTCATTGTTTTGCTGGTTTTACCTCCAAATTAAGTGGCACAAGTGCTTTTCTGTTTCAGAGGCATTCTATAAGTGGACCAATCTCAGCTTCAAAACCCCTTGCTACTTTGACGGACAAAAGACCAAGTTATGCTGAAATCCCTGTTCAAGGTATTCATTCCAATTTATTTAGACTTTCCTAGTAAAAATAAATACATTTTTGTATTTGATATCATTTAGTATCCAAAACATCACCATGTAATAGATTTTTTTAAGCAGAATATTTTAACTTTAACATAGTTTAATTGCAAAATGAGAAAGATAAATTTTGATTTGCGTTTCATCACATATGGTGGCTCATCAGAAAGATGCTTTTTGGATTTTCAATGAAGCCATGAGAGCATCCTGATGACTGTGCTTTTTGGTAGTTTTTAATGTTTGCATAACCTGAGATCATTCACAAAATCAGTGCAAGATGATGTTTGGGGCATGTCTTGCTACTGTTTTCCACAGCCTAAAGATGCAAACCTCTGAGTTATGTTACGTATTTTGTGATGGGATTTTTGTTTGTGCTTTTCCCCCTTCCCCCCCTGCCCCCCAAACTGTTTCCCCACTGAAACAAAGATGATGATAACATCATACTGCATCTCAAAAAGAAAATATAAACTTATTAAATGTAAAATCTTCAGGAAATGCATCCAAAATTTCATGGAATTTAAATTACAGTTGATTTATCTGTTTCCTGATATTTCCATGTTCTGTGAACCTTGTTTTGTGTCTCAAAACACTGTTCACAATATGTTCTTCCTGTAAGAGTGAATAGCTATCAGGTGTTGGGTGTAGCTCTCTGATTTATGCCTGTTTTAGGGGTTTTTTTGTAGATGTTTCTCAAGATAATCCCCATATGACTCCAGTCTCTTTATTTCCTCTGTTTGGTATTCCTGAAGTCTGATGATTTCTGAAGTTTTTTTGTAGCACTTCATAATAGTCTGTATGTGCCAGATTTCCTTCTTGCTTTTGTTGAATGCATATTGAAGTTATTTGTTCAATGCAGCTGGAGTTTTAATTTTAGAATACTTCGATATTTTTAGGAATATTGAAATGCCTTTCCAAGAAGATAGTTTAGGATTCTTTAATTGTTGCAGAGTCTGTGGGTTGACACAAGCTTTAAACATACAAAAAAGTGGTATGCTTTATATAGATTTTGTTTTCATTATAGTCAGTTAATGCAAGAGCAGGACTGACTTATGACATAAAGGATGCCAGACAGAAATCCTGTTTACAACTGTACACATTTTAAATGTAACTTTGTAGCAGCGTGTGTTTCCTATCTGTTATGTTCTAATTAATTGGATCTCAAGATTTTTTAAAAAAACTCATTGTTCATTTTTCATATTTTTGGATTCAGGTTACTGTCCTCCAAGCAATGTAGTATTTAAACCTTTTGTATACATTCTAAGTGCTTTATTTGAAGGAATATTTATTTTAAAGGGTGACTTTTTTCCACCAAAAAAAACTAATTTTGATATAATGTTACAGCAAATGGAGTTTCGTTGTAGTTGGGTTTTAGGCATTTGGCAGGAGTCAGCAGAGCTGATCGTTCTCTACAGTATGTGAAAACACCCTTTTTCTCTTGATTCATGGGTAAGATTAAAAAAAAGACACAAACACCCAAGGGATGAAGTAATCTGCTTTTCCAGTCAACAGACACATGCAGTATTTTTGGCAGTATACTAAATGGGAATCCTTCCGAAGCCTTTTGGTTTAACAATTTTTAACAGGCCAGAGAGAGTGGAATAGTAAGAGATGCTTCAAGGGAAGATGGATTGAGAAGGTCATGATGTTTTCATAGTGAGCTCTGTTGGTAGTGGCAAATTTTAGGCCCTCTCTTTCATGCAGATAAAAACAGCTGTCAGTAAAACAGATACACATTCAGTAGCTGGTAGATAATATTCATGACTTGGACACGAACCTCTTAAAAATTTTAAAACTTAAATTTTAGATTTAAATCTGTTAGTGATGTTTTGCTTCCTTTCATTTTCCTTTGTCCAGAACACTTGTTGAGAACATCATCTACCAGCAGGCCAGCATCGCTGCCAAGAGTACCTGCCATGGAAAGTGCCAAGTCTATTTCGGGTAATGTCACATTATCTAGCCTTCTGCTGAAAGTAGAGGCTCTTTCATTTCACTGTTGTACATACAGATCTTTCTTTTTCAAGTGAGATTTTTTTTTTGTCTTCAAACCATCAGCTCTTGTCCTGAACTTTGAGTATTTTGAATGTCTTATTTCTTTTTTTCCACTTAGTTTCTCGAAGAAGTAGTGAAGAAATCAAGCGGGATATCAGTGCACCTGATGGAGCATCTCCAGCCTCTCTCATGACCATGGGTACCACCTCACCACAGCTCTCGCTGTCGTCATCTCCTACAGCATCAGTCACCCCTACCACCAGAAGTCGAATAAGGTAACCTCTTTTCGCACTACTTTAAAGTGTACTTCCTAGCTATCTACCTGCATGTATTTAAAAGCTTGCAGATTTTACTGCCCTCCACACAATAACGTTCTTTAGTCTTTTAAGAGCTCTGGAAAGTGTTTTCTGCAGCTTGGTATGTATTTTATAAATTAGACAGAAGGCTTTTTAGAATTTATTAGGTCAATACCAAAACCTTATGCTTCACTGGAAAATCAAGCCATGTCACTAAATAATAGTATCACATCAGCTTAAAGTACCATAAAGCCAAATCCAAGAAATAAGCTACAGCCTGTTGAACACATCTTTGTTTCAGAGTGACTTGGCCCCGTGGAGAACACGTGATAAACTTCAGTGTTCACAGCTGGAGACAAAAAGCAGCCATGGCCTAGGCTTAATTCCAGACATTGCCAAGTCTCCTAAATATCCATGAGTGAAAGGGCCTGGGTGTCCCTCAGGTGAAACCACAATGGCCTGACACTCCCGTCTCATTAGTAATGTAGTAAGATAAGTCTGTGATAAATTTTAAACTTTTCCCATCTGCAGCAGTTTAAGCCAAAGGATTTTGAAGTAGTTGAGTCTTGTGTTATGCTAGTGAGATATGCAGGTGACCTTTACTTCGTAAGACTGGCAAACTGGTAGACAGTAGTGAAATTATTTTCTCAAGATCATTTAACATTGAACTGCTTGACAGACCTTTTTTACACCAAAAATGTTAAGATCTAATATACTGAGACCTTGCATTTTGAAATTGAAATTCGGATGCTATTGAAAACTCTGTTCTCCCTGAAATCCGAGGCATACCTGGCTGCTGCTCTCCTTTCACTGTGCAGAAATTTAATTGAGCGTGGATCTGCAGATCCTTTATAAGCAGCGGTGAATATTGTATATATCAGCACACAAAAACAAAAGCTGTGATTAGTGTAAGAGTTGCAATTATGGTATCATAACTGTGCTGCTAGGGCATTGACTGAAATCCTGTAGGAAGAAAAATTGTTGCTAAGTCAGCAGAAGAATCTGCAGCAGTGTTGCAAGGTGAGAAATGGTTTCTTTGGAATTGTCCTCACAATGTCACTGCTGGACAGTTTGTGTGAATGGCTTTCTGTCTTCCTACCTTCTTCTGAAAGTTGTAATATGAACAGTTTTTGCAGAAATTGACTAAAACAAGTACTTGCAGTTTGCCCTGTTCTAGCTGAAACTTTGGCTCTTGGATTCGAAATGCAATCGGCCTAATATACTCACTATTAACATTTATGCAAGTCAAGCCATTCCTCAGTGCCTCCATACAACTTTGTTTCCTTCAGCAGTGTTTTAATAACTGAGAGAGCTGGATATAAACCATGTGCTTCTACTGCACTTTGAGAACAGGCTGTACAGCGCTCTCATGGCCTTGCTTTGTGCATAGCATGAAGGGGGAGACTTTAATTTAGGTTTAGATATGTTGTCACAAATCTTGGCAAGTTATCTAAATTTTCATAGCACTGCTTAATCTCTATTGTAGAACAAATATATAATTCCATCATCAGAACTACTAGGTCCCCTTTCGTTTAGTAGTTTGATTTGTTGAAATCTTCACAGATTTGAGAACCTAAGTACGTAATTTCTGCAAGGGCAATTCTGGATGCGTGGTACCTGTAAAGTTTAGATACAATGACCTATTTTGTTCACTTCTTTCATACCTAGAATATCCAATCAGCAGCTTCCTTGTAGTGGTGAAGTTCTCTGAAATTACTTAAGTTTGAAGATTCATATTGCCATCTTTCAGTATGAAAGACACTTATGTTTCCTGCTTCCTGTCCTGCTGTGCATGCATGTTTTCATGGGTGGTTCAAATGCCACCTATTGGCATTTATCAAATACTGCCACGTATTTCTTCCTAGGAGCGTTGAGATGTAAGGAGTTCTTGATCTGTAGTACAGTGAAGACTGGCAGAGCAAATTGCAATATATGTTCTAGGACACTAGTCTTGAGGCTATTTCACTGCATGTTGGTGTGTGATTGCTTTTATTTGAGATTTGGATGCTGTTATCCAGAACAGTTGCTTGTGGTGCGTTGATAGGACACATGCACAAAGAAATTCACTTTGCTTGGATGTGCTCTCCTCACCCACAAAACCTATAGAACTGAGTTAAAGATTTAAGAATGACTGCATACAAACTATATTTCAGATTAGAAATATCCAAAAGTTTTAACTTATGATAATATTTGTGGATATCGTGAGAATCTGCATAGAACCACTTAAACAGCAGATGAGGAAATCTTTTTATTACAGAATCATTAATAGCTATCTTTATTTTTTTTTCAAATGAAAACCAATAAAAAAACTGAGAAACAAGTGTTGTCATACTTTATATCTGTTAACTAAGCTCCTTGAAGATATGATGCCTAGGCATCTTTGAGAAACTGTTGTCTAGAAATATGCACTAACTTGTATAACAAGGCCACTAAAATTGTAACTTCTCTAATTAGCATAGTGGTTTCTTTTTTAATTTAAATGTTAGTTTCTGCAGCGTGGCACTTCCTTCTTTGTTTTATTTTCTTGAGCAATAAAAATTTTTGGCGGGGGTGATTGACATAAATGGACAGGGTTTCTTGTATTCTTTTTCTTATCTGTAAATACATAAAAATGACTAAAGTAGTTTGACAGTGAATGAAATTACTTTCGGGAGGAATTGAACATTCTTGTTGCAAAGAAAGACTCACAGTATTTACTCTGGTAGTAAATTAAATAGTTTTCTGTCTCCTTTTGGAAACTCCACATCTCAGACAAATGTTCTGTAGCAAGTGCATGCTGCTAATATTCCAACTTGTTGTTTCAAGGTGACACTTGGAATCAGCCATGAGATGCGGAAGAGATACCATCAGTTTATTCTTTTTCTAAATACAAAATAAAGTCACTTGAGTCAGCTTTATGGTTCAAGTTGCAACTCACCATTTTCTGAGATGAATTTTCTGAACTCCTGGAAAAAATGTCATTGGGATTGAAAGACCTTGAAAGAACATTTAATTTGAAGGGAGAGAAAAGATGATTTGCCAGTGATAGCAATTCTCCAAAATAATTTAAATCATTTAAATTTCTTCGGGTATTTTAATGTATTTTCATTTTTCAGTAAGTAGTACTACTGCTTATTTCTTTTAGACAGTATATTTTTAACCTCTTGCAACCGTATTTCTCATGCAAAATTATTTTATAAGCTACAAATTACTTTTCTCCCTCCTTTCTAGGGAAGAAAGGAAAGATCCCTTGTCTGCCCTAGCAAGAGAATATGGAGGATCCAAGAGAAATGCCTTACTGAAGTGGTGCCAGAAAAAAACAGAAGGCTATCAGGTAATTGGAGAGCCATTTAACGTAACATACTTGTAGCTGCAGCGCAGGAGACTCTGCCAATGGCAAAAAGCAGGTAGCTCCACACTTCACTGCATAGATTGCAATGGAACTGGTATGTACTGTACTCGCTTCTTGGAACATATGCTACGAGTCCTAACCTAACATTCATTGCTCCTTAGTCACTTTACATGTTGTTAATGTCTTTTTTTTTTTTTTTTTTTTTTTCTCCTCCTTCTTAAGGGGCCAGCTGACCTGCCATTGAGGCACTTTAAAATGGTAGTTTTAGAGATGGAAACTGTAATGTGAAATTAGCAATGTGAAGTTTTACATTTCAAATGCAGTTGTAACCCTTCTTGGATGTAAAAGAGAGCTTTTCGTAGCTGCCTAGACCAGTTTTATTTGGATCTTTCAGTGTGATCCCATTTAGTCTCTGTTTGGGGACAGTGCTTTGCACAGGTTGTACTGTCTTGCATTTTGTGCTTGGCTCTCTAAGGCAGGTTCATATTTTTTTCATTTAGTCCAAATGTTATCAAAAGGTGAAAGAACTAACAAGTTAACTACCCAGAGTTCTCCTGATTACATTATTATTTTCAAAAGAATAGTGGCTTCAGCAAACTAAACCAGGATGTCTGACCATGATGTATTTGTTTGGTTAGCTTGTATTGAAAATATTTGGAATTCCCAACACAGTTCTTAGTTTAAGAACTTTACTCTTTCCATGACTTGAGACTCACAATGTAGGAGGAAGTTAAGAGCAGCATAACAGGATGATCACCCATCTATAGGAAAAGCAGCAGCTTTTCTGTACAATGGACAGGCTTGTGGTATAAGCCCTCCCCCCTCTTCCTGTGGCACGTCTAGTACTAAATTGTGCTATTTCTGAGAAGAAGTTTCTTTGTGGAAAGAGCCTTTCTCCTTCCCCACCTTTTAAAAAAGGCAGGATGTTATATTTCTTCATAAGTCCTCTCAATCTGAGTGCAAAAATATTTTCCTCGTTATCTTGAAACGAAAGATGAACTTGACAGCTTCCTTTGCTGGTTAGGAAAAATAATAGAAGATATTTTCTCTATCTGTAGAGAAGACCAAGTTAGCTCTAGAACCACTGCACTGCATTCCTGCCTTTTGAAAGAGAAGGCTAATAGTAGGAAGGTATAAGAAGTTGGATTTTTATTTACTTATTTTTGCTTGAGTTATCCTAATTTTTAATTTCTCCATATAGATTTTTTTTAATATCGCCTAGAATTTAGTTCTGGTTGAAGACCATATTAGACATGTTCTAATGCTATAGATATAGTTAGCAGTATGTTCATTATGAATAATGTTTATGCAACTTTTGCGGATCTCAACACCACTATCAAAACTATGTGGAGTCAAAGCAAACATCACAGTAATGAACTCTCCCTTCCTCTTTTGAATCCTACTTCAAGAACTGGAGCTCTCCCTACTTTTCTCTTCCCCAAATATTGCCTTTTCTTATCTCCAGGTCCTCCTAGTATTCTTATATTCCTCCACAATTTCCCTTTATCCCCATCATCTCCCATCATGATAACTTCTGCTTTTTTCCTCTATTACTGTTGCCTTTTGGCTTCCATTGGCCAGAGCTTTTCAGAGCTATCTACAGCATCATTGACCAGAGCCATCTTCTACCTCTGAGCTGTACATAAAATATTTGTTTTTAAAAGTCCAGCTGTTGGTATAGAATGGATAGAACCATGAACACTGACTGAAAGCTCTACTTCTAATATAAAACCATGCTTGCTCTTAGAATTATTTTAGCTCTCCCTCTTTTTGTTTTTTTGCATGCAAAATAGTTCTGGTTTATGTATTTATTAAGTGTAGCCAGATGCAAATATCAATTAAAAGTTTGGTTTTAAGTGTCCAGAATTATAGGTGAGCTGCCAGTGGCTTAAATTGTTAAAAACAAAACATAGTGGCGTTGGCTCACCATTAATAATGTACATTAGGATATTATTGAAGACTATTCTAGCACTGGAGAAGGGTGGTTTGCAGAGCTAACAAGCACGTTCTCTATTGACTTTTGACTAGATTCTATAGTCTAGGCTTGTTTTCTGTGTTAACATAAAGCTAGTAAGTATAGTTCTATCCAGGACTGAACAGATCTCTTAAGATTTGAAAAAGCACGGTAGCACTCAAGTGTTTTTAAAGCATTTAGATAAATTAGGAACAAATCCACACTAATTTTTGTATGAACAGGTACAAAATATCTTAAATTTGGTAAAATGCCCACTTTGCTCAGGATCTGACAATGATTCAGAGCTCAGGGCCAAGTGGTGCATTTTCCAAAAAGAAAAGAATCCTCCTGGCTCCTCTAAAATATGTGCAGTGTCATAAAACTGTCATGAATTCCAGATATCTTCAAAGCATAAAGCAATCCCATACAGCTGTTGCAAAGCATTTACCCTAGCTGGAACACAACTACTTTCATTTTGATTAGACAACTAATAAAAGTCCAAAAAAGGATATGAGCATGCATGTTTCATGTTAACCAACAAACAGGATACACATATCCTTTACCCATTCTTATCTACAGCAATATTTCAATTTATTTTTCCATTGTTTGCCAGTGTTCTGAGATAGTTTGCTTCCAGAATTTTAACACACACACACACAGAGAAAAGTCACAAGACAGCTGCAAGGATAGTGTTGCCTGACATTGGCAATCGACTCCGTCCGCCGAGGCGGCCAGGCACGTCTCACCCGTGCCTGGGCCAGAGAGCACAGACACCAATATGAGGATGCTGCAAATGGCGTTTAATATACGCAGGTTGGACCTTATAAAGGTAGCAAAGGCGGAAGCATGCCTATGTAGCCAATAAGCGTTGCTCTTTACCTAATATGGCATATGCCTTAGTTCCCTATTCTTCCCGTACATCGCGAGATCTTCCGAGCGCCGTACCCTACATCTCCCCCCCCCCAAGTTAATCTAAATATCCTAAATATCACTACTTTGAACAAGCTGCTAATAGCGTACATTGTGACTGCCTTGTTTCTGTGAGCGTCGTAGCTGATGCAATACATAGTGGATTATACATGACAAAATAGGCATGCTGCAAAAGACACCAATCAAAACCATAATGATAATCAACCCAAGCTTCCACAATCAATTCAATTGAGCCAGGATAGTAATCATGTCCAGATACTGTTGCCTATGTTCTCAAGCCATCTCCAGTTTCCTGGGTTACGTCTTATCATCTGTAGCAGATCTGATCCTACGTTTTGAATGTCCTCCGACCTCTTGTCGATCTTCTCGTAGTCTTTTGTGGTCAGGCAACAAAATTTTGGTTTTTGAATGTTCTGGACCGGCCTCCTCCCACCTGGAGAATCTTGAAGATTACGTTGATGGCCTCGTGATGTGCTTTGAGTATCTGGTTGACATCCCTAAAACCTGCCGCTATCTGTTGAGACAACGTGTTTACTGCTTTATTCGTCCGCAACAAGTGACAGGTCGAGCTTTGAATTTTGTATAGCCCTGTTGATCCTAAAATCGGGCCGAGGCAAGTAATATTAGCATTCACCAGGACGAGGAATGGTGCCTCGCTCATATTACCCGGTAAAAAGACACCAGGTGACATGGGGGCAAAAAATTTTACAAGGGTTGGGGGTATTTTGTCTGGTGGTAGGTATGCAGCAGCCAGCAAGCATAGCGCGCTAGAGCAGGAAACGTTTCAGGTGGGGAGAATTATAGTACCGTTCGTCCATCTTGTACCTGAGTGTCTAACAAGTCTTCGGGTATAATCCACTCCCTGTTTCCTTCATCATCCCCGCAGCTAAATCTTCCCACACCTCTGCCTATATTTATTGTATTATAACTTGCATAGGTGGCAGAGGGGTCTGATGTAATCTTTCTCTCCCATTTCTGAGCCTTCTGAGTCACTATCTCTAGGTACCCTGTGAAATTCACATGATGGGAGCGGTATGTCACATTAACATATGACCCATATGGTGACCATGATTCCCCATACACTGTCCCACTAGGCAGTATTGTGAGATTTGCTGCTCTTCGTGCCATTAATTTGCATAAAGCGTTATCTGTTAGCGAAGCCGCAAAACTTACAAAAGCAAAGCATGTTAGTGGATTGTGTGGAAGGAGCGTTTGTAGAAGAATTGTTTGAAAGCAGGAACTGAGAGGAAAACTAGGGCCTCACATAGCTCTGGCATTACAGAGGCCTGCTTGGGGTGCTACACAGTTGCCACTTCTAGGATGGTTGGTATGCACGGACTCTGCTCCTCCACGGTTCCCTGGGCAACACAATCTGCCCTCCTCGCAGCTGCGAAAGGGAGTAACGGAGGATGGAGCGGGGTGAAAGCTCCGCGGCCAAACTCTGTTGCACTCCCTGTGCTGGGCTGCTGATAAGCTGCACAGTGGCTGTCTAATGAGAGATATACGATAACAAGTCCGGTGCTGTGCCAGCAAAAGTGGCAAATGATGAACTTTGCTTGAACTTTGCTCATTATAATGTGAAAACCGTACCTCCATCTCAGAAGTTACCCGCCTCCGAGGTACGACCACCCCTCACTGAGCATGCGCTTTAGATTTTCGGTTGACTGTACCTTTAAATGAAAGCGAGAAACTTTGCCACCAATCAACAACAAGGTTAAGTATGACTTTAGTCACTCAAGCTCCACCTGAATGTAAAGAAAGTATAAAAGGTGAACTAAGGATGAAAAGTCTGGAGGGAAGAATTCATCGTAACTCCTGGGTCAGTCGAGAGGCTGAGCCCCCTTCCCTCCCCCTGTGCCGGGACGCTGCCCGAGGAGACTCGAGACTGGACGTCTTCTCCCATTTTCTGGGGTGAGTGATGATTGCACATTTGTACATCAGAGCTAGCTAAAAACCCCATGCTCTAGTAGAGAATTTCCTTTACTAACATCGAAACCTGCTTTGTAAATGCTGCACTTGAATAAATCACACTGTTTGTGAACTCGACTATTTGTTTGCGGGGGGGCAATCGGACCTACAGTTGTCAGACTGTTCGTGAATCCGATACCTTTTTTGATACCTCCTTCCCCCCCCCCCACCACCATTACCACTACGGCTTTCAAACTGCAACATTTTCAACACAGGTTGAGATCAGGACTTTCCCCTTTTTCCACCCCGGTGGGGAGGCGATAATGGGATGCGCCTCTCGCCCTCGCCCATTGTCGGGCCTAGGATTCTGTGTTTCCTGGTCGACTCCATACAACCTGTATCAGCAGGATAATGCAAAGAGAGCCTTTCCTCGTCTTGCCATGTCGATTGTTTGTTTTGCTGTTTCCTTTTCAACCGGACAAGGTGCTTTCTTAGTAGGTCGGGGTCCAGTCGAATCCTCCATCACTGAGGTGTATGGGTTGTGGGGGTCGTCCCATCAGCTGTTCCTGTAGGGGTAAGCTCATAGTTGCCATGAGTTTTGAGGTTCGGTCTTATCCACCTTGCGGGTACCCATTTCACTACCTCCTGCTGTCTTACGGCCGCGTAGCCCCTTCCCTGGGTTACCAAGTTCCACCCAGACTCCCATATCCCTTTCTCTGGGAACCTGACCAGAACTGGGGGCCCATCCTCTATAGCTGCGACCGCCCAATGCTTATCCACTGGTGCCTTGTTCTCATTTCCACGAATGAAATGATTCAGCGAATATAGCGCTCGCATCAAAATTTCTGGTTGCTTCATACTGGGAATTCTTTGGGTATGACCTTCCCCCTCCCCAAGGATCTTGATTTTTTGTTTGAGGGTTTGATTTGCTCTCTCTACAATTGCCTGTCCTTGGCTATTGTGGGGAATTCCGTGCTGCAGTTGAATTCTCCATTTGTCAGCCCAGTCTTGCGTAGATTGGGCTGTGAAGCAGGAGCCGTTATCTGTTTTGATTATTCGCGGAACGCCTAACCATGCTATAGCTGTTATCCAGTGCTGGTGAGCTGCACGCGCAGTAACCCTCTGGTGTTGTGTGGCTATGATCAGTCCACTGCATGTATCCACTGTAACTGCTAACCAGGGTCGTGGTCTGAATAAAGGGCATAATGTGAAGTCTGACTGCCAGATTTGATTTGCCTTTAGGCCACGGGGATTCACCCCAGCACCCCATAGAGTCGATCGTTGGCAATACGGGCAAGTGGCTACCACATCCCTGGCTGCTGCAAGGGGAATGTTGCAATGCTTTGCAAGGGCTCTCGCTCCTATGTGGAGGTGCTCGTGTATAGCACGAGCTTGTGTTATTGTCCATACACCCTTGGCTGCTGCATCAGCTTTATTGTTGCCTTCCTGATAATATCCCCGTATACTGGCATGACTTCTCACATGGACTATGGAGGCTGTGGTGCTGCGCTGTTGCGGCGCCTCCTCCAGCATGATGGCTATTGGCGTGCCCGCCCATACATTCTCCTGTGTGCACTGATATGATGTATTGAGTAGGCTATATGGATTCAGGTCTGTCCAGTTGCTTTGAGGAATACCTAACACCAGTGCATCAATTGATCCGCTGTCCCACAAAGCCAACAACTCTTAATTTGGGTATAATTAACAATACGCCTAAGTAGCATAACATATCCATTAGTGTTAAAAGTAGCATCAGCTTCTATAATAGCGTTAAAAGTAATATTACCTCCTAAAAGCCACAATATACAGCTAATAATAACAGTAACACTTCTTCCTCCCATGTTGTTCTTCTGCAGGCTCACACTTTCCACAGCTAGGGTACCAGCTGCCTGCCTGCTACGTTTGATGTATGCGAGTTTGCTTCCAGCCAAGGTCTCGCCCATTTTTGCTGGCACCCATCTGGTTCCAGTATCTGTAACGATACAAGCATACCCTTTTCCCCAGGTTATTAAGCCCAAGGGTCCCATCCAGTTTCCCGTGTTCCAGTCTCTCAGCATCACCTTACTCAGACCCGACTTTACTTCTGTCAGGCCTCCCTTTAGCCCAGCCCTGTGTTTGACCATCAGAGGGACTAGGCTATCCTGGGGCAATCTCAAAATTTTAAAACATATTCTGCTCTTGCCAATTTTTTGTTTTTCGTAGCTGGCGTTTCAGCGTTTGGTTCATATGTTCCACTATGTCATGGTCCTCAGGATGTAATAGTATGGTGAAAAAACAATCTTTTAAATCGATTATTAAGATGTCCGAATCATTTTGAAAGGTTCTCAATTTCCATTTCTATTTATGTTTGCATAGCTTCAATTTGGTTTCCTCCCCAGAAATTGCTTGGGATTTCTGTATATTAAGGAGGCCCCCGCTCCAGTAGCATTGAGGCTTTTACAATTTGTAAGGACTGTTGCAGGTCCTTCCGTGTCAGTTGCACTGGAGCTTGGCCATCGCTTCATTCTTGTTTCCCATGCTGAAGTACTTCCCTAGTCTCTTTCCAAGGATACAAGTCAGAGTACGGCTCCCAGTCCTCCATCGGTGGGGTGGGTGGGCGGGGGAGGTGGGGGGGGGACGCCGTAGTCTGAGTTATTCCTGACTTTCCCACTTTCAAATTCTGGACTTTCTTGTTGTGCTTATTTAGCCCTCTCTGCTGATATATATATTACACAATAAAGATCTAAAAACCACAGATACAAACAGCACAAACACAATTTCCATCCAGTGGCACGACTTCACGTAGCTGTGCACTCCACTAGTGAGTTCCACTGTCTCAATTGCCTAATCCCATCCTCGCTGCCAATTAGGTTGCGAATGGGTTTGGGATTCGGCAATAATCACACAGAACAAAGTGGCTACGGCTATTCAGGTGAAAGCACGTTAAAGAAGCAAAGTATGACTAATTACTCGTGAGGTAATACTTGTCGGCAGGACACTGAGACTGAACATTCTCTTGAGTTGGCAGATGAGAGGGTTGCTGACAGGCTCCCAACTCAGCGGGCGTCCCCGCAGAGACAACGTGGGTCTCAGTGTTAGGAGTCTCACCCCTCCTTTCTCTCTGCACTGTCTGTTTATGCCCGGTGCATCCTGCCACATAGGGCCAGTACGTGCCAGCAGGCAGACCGGGGGGCGGACAAACTCCACCTTCAGTCACATAATCTTCCCTCCTGGCTGCGCAGGTGCGCATGTCAGTAAATTGTCCCAGTCGTCAGTCTGAGGGTCCTGCCTTTCTCATCTCCCTCCCTCTCGGGTGTTTGACCTTCAAACTAATTTAGAGGATGTTTGCAGTTAAGTTGGCTACAAGCCCGGTCAAGCAGCCGCCTTCAGCTGCTTTTGGAGGAGGTCGGCTCTGAGCCTGGCTGGGCAGCCGCCTCCGCACTCCTTATCGCTCAGCCTGGGCAGGCAAACATCTTCTTTCTCAGGGTCTTGGATCCTATTTTGCACAATAGTTTTATGACTCTACAGATCATACAAATTTCCACCTTTCAACCATACCTCGTGTCGGCATCAATATACAAAGGATACAACACATAATAGAGATGAACATAGCAAATAGAAATAATAGCCCTAATAACGGTTTCCGTCCTCACTTAAAGCATTACAGTTCTTCAACCTCCACTTTTAAAGACAGATCAAATTCCTCTGCACCTCCCTCCTGGCTTTCATCAAGCCTTCAGCAACATAAGTTTCCTTGATCTCATTCGCCTTCTCTTCCCCAGCTCCCCTTTCTCCTTTTTTCAAGGCAATCTAACAAGCGGAAGCCGGGGCATAGACAGTGTAGGCGCCGCAGGTGCAGGCACAGATGCAGGCACTGGCGGGGGGGTTAGCGATGGATCTCCAAACACCAGCGGTTTTCAGTGGTGTGGCGGTCCCGGTCCTGAAGTGCTTGCAAAGGCTGCCGTGGCTCCGATGGCCACTTTGCTTTTGGCTCTCACATCGGGTTTGAATACTAGGTGGTGTTCGGCTTTGAACCCGTTCTCTCTGCACCAGATTGAAAGCTTGCAGAGGGTCTGTTCATCAGCCTCTGTCTGCACTCCCACTGCTTCGCTCTTCCCGAGCGCCTCCCGTGCTGCCCTCCAAGTCTCCCTCTCCTCCCTTGCTCTCTGGAGGACCTGCCGTATCACTCCCCACGTCTTTAGATCTTTCGCACTCCCTTTAGACATACCATATTCCGTTAACGCGGTGGTACATCTCTGCCAGTGCTGGGGGAATAAAACTTCCCCGGCACTGTTAACCGCCCCTTCTTCAAGGAGCCGCTCAATGCAGCTCTTAACTGCGTTCGATTTCATAGAAATCCCCCATTCACGAGCAAACGATAATACGACCTTGATTATCCCTTCCATGATCCGCGGATCCCTCGACCGCCTACGGTCCGCCGCCTACGGTCCGCCGCCTCGGAGTATCACGTCGGGGTCACCACTTGTTGCCTGACATTGGCAATCGACTCCGTCCGCCGAGGCGGCCAGGCACGTCTCACCCGTGCCTGGGCCAGAGAGCACAGACACCAATATGAGGATGCTGCAAAT
Source organism: Tinamus guttatus (assembly GCF_059628265.1). NCBI lineage: Eukaryota > Metazoa > Chordata > Aves > Tinamiformes > Tinamidae > Tinamus > Tinamus guttatus. The sequence continues at coordinate 4,961,831 of NW_028288993.1, read as the reverse complement.
GGCGTTTAATATACGCAGGTTGGACCTTATAAAGGTAGCAAAGGCGGAAGCATGCCTATGTAGCCAATAAGCGTTGCTCTTTACCTAATATGGCATATGCCTTAGTTCCCTATTCTTCCCGTACATCGCGAGATCTTCCGAGCGCCGTACCCTACAGGATAGACTGTCTTTTACTTTTCTTTAAGCTTTCCACACCTCATTCCTAACTCCAGATACACTGAAAGACATGGATAAGTCAGTCTTGCAGGAAAGGTCTTCTCATTAGCAGAATGATGCTTTTTCTGGAAAGACAACCTAAATTTTATCTCCTGTACAGATGAAAGCTATATCTTTTCATAAAACAAATCAAAACTTATTAACTACATAGCAGAAACAAACAAAAAGAGGGTTTAGTGTTTTGTTAACCTTTTTATTTTAAATACTCTGGCGTTTGTTTAAATACTCCACCAAACACAGAATTTGGTGGCACTACTGTGCTCCCCTGGCAATCGGATAATTACCTTTGAATTGATTGTGCCACATGAGGACACCTGATGCGAGTCCTGATTAAAACTTTTGACATGAATGTTGTTTGATCAGGAAGCTATAAAATTTGTAATAGGCTTAAACTTTAAAGAAGTCTGTGGATTATGTTTGGTCAACATGTTCAGATTAATGTGGTCTCTTGTAAATGAAACTATCTAGATAAGAATTGGACTTTTAACACAGATTTGCTATGAGGCTGAGTTATTTTGCATGAACTATGCTAGAAATAGGGGTTTAAATCAACTGTTTTGGATTTTTTTCACTGTTACTGCAGTAGGTAATGTAAAATTGCTAGTAACTGTCTGTAGTTGTAACTGTTCTTTGTTTTGAAATGACATTTGCTTTGAAAACAGCACTGTCTCCATAAACCTGGAGAAGGGTCTGGTGTAGCAGGGTGGAAAAGCATTTTTTAAAACTGAAATTCACTATAATTAAAATATATTCCCTTTTTCTGCTTCACAGAATGAAAAAAAAAAAACAGATTCAGTAAACGGAGCATATAGAAACATCAACTATTTCGTGTGCTTCAATCAAAAGACAAATTTACTTTTCCTGAAGTGCCCTTCCCTCGTGTTCCTTTTTTCCATTTACCCTCCATTTCATTCTAGAAATCAAGAAATGTTTTCCTTAGTAGTTGCACAGTAAGGGTAGAGTAACAAAGCTGAAAGTACAAGATTCATTTTTAAGCCTTATACATGGATGTCTTTATCAACACTAAACTAGACTGAGTGTTACCCTGAATTAGAAGAAGCCCAGAAAGAGGGGCCAGGACTGTGTGCTTGGCTTGGCCTGCGCTCGACCCGGGCTCGCAGGGTGGACCTGCTTGTCCTGGTGCTGCTTGATTCACGGAGCAGCCAGGCTGCCAAGACTCTGCTCCTCGTTTCAAGCTGCGCTGCTTTAGCCAAGAATCCTTAAGGAAGGACATGCTTCCTTTTTCTGTTTGGATTGGATTCTGTTGCAAGAGTAATGTCAGCTTCTTGGACTTAATTTGTTCTAAATTTTGTCATAATTATCAGGCTGTCATTATCTCTGAGTGCTTTAAATGTTAATGTCTGAAGCATTTTTTGAAAATGGCTGTTCTTTTTGTGTGTGTTTTTATTTTTGGCTAAATCCAAAAAATAACATGTCTTTGGTATGGAATGAAACATGAACAGTTGATATTTATGGCTCTTGATAGTTGGTTTGCCATTTATTGCTTTCCCAGCAGCTGGGAATTAGGAGGCAGTAGTTGGGGCTGCTGTTAATTCTATCCCAGAAATACTTTTCCTCTCTCACCTATAGCCAAAATCCTCAGCAGAGTTAGCTTTAAGCCAGGCTTTGTGAACTGGTGCATCCTGATCCAGTGGGGAGTAGATAGTAGTTTGCACGGATTGCAGGAATGTCACAGTTGCCAGGGCCTGGAGCTACACTGAGCAAACAAACACAGGGATTTAGCAGTAATTTGCATGTTCTCCTCTTTTTCTCAAGATTCAGAGTTTTAGGCATCTGCAGTCTGGAGCCTCAAGCCAGGTAACAAGCAGAATCCAGTGCCATGTAAAAGAAGGCGGCAAGGTCTTCAAGATTTGGTTTCCAAAAGATGGAGATTGTGCTGTGCTGCATGGTCTGCAAAAGTCACAGGTTGAGGTGCAGGCAGGAATACGAGAGTGGCCAAACTGCTGAGCTAGGGCACTACCACCTTTCCTCCAACATGAGTTGATCTGTTTGCTTTACAGGACTAACCCTGGTTTTACATGTGGACTGAGACATTTATCATGGATATGATGATGTCCCAACCTAAGTTGAGCTCAGGAAAATTCTAGTATCAACACGTACATTACTTTGTCAGGCACAAATCAGATTTTTTTTTTTTTTCCCTGAAGTGGCCTTTGGAAGTGTACGTGAAGAAAATAAGACCTTAGCCTCCCCAGCAGAAGAGTCAACCCTGTCTGAAAGAGGCTTAGATCAAAATGAAAGAGAAGGTAGAACTCAGATGACACCATCCCAACCTCCATCAGGTCTCATGCCGCATCTGGAGCCTTTGGTGCATGAAACGCTGTTCTGAGCCTGGAAGTTGAGATGTGCAGTGATGGTTTTACTAGATTTCAGTGACTGTTCACATCCAGTAGCGAGTTTGGTAGTTGGAAGGTGTTACCAGGAACAGAATCAGCATTCCTTTTTTTTGGTTACTTCCACCTTTTTTATTGTTAACCAGCTTACATCACTTGTGAGTCTCAAAATATATGGTTCCCCTTTAGCTGGAGAAGGATTGCTGATGCTGGCTCTAATACAGTAGTAAGACCATAGGATAAATATACTCCAGAAAATCTCTCCAGAACCAAAAGGGAAGAGTTATTTTTTCAGTTTACTTTTTTAGTTTTTGGGGAACCTTTTTTTTTTTTTTTGAGTCTTTAGAAGCTTTTAGTTCTTTTCTGGTCTCAAAACTTAAACCTCAAGTCTTTTTTTAAACAATTCAATATAGTATAATACAAGATCATATTAATGTTCTTGCTTTCTCAGCCCGTTTATCATTAACTAATGCAGCAGAGACAGACACATGTTTTTGTTTTATTTTCTCCATGTCCAAAGTCATTCATGAGCCAAGTTCAGTTAGGATGTGGGAACCTCTCCTGCGAGTGCAGAGCAGGGGCTGAAGAAATAGCCCCCACTGTGTTATGTGATATGTTGCTCTGCTCAAACTCTAACATAGATTTGTGGAGATTGAAGACAGCTGTGAATATGTCCACTGATGGAATAGTTAAGGAAAATTTGTTCTTGGTTTGTAACTGCAAGTTAGAAACTATGGTTTATGTAGTTCTTTAGCTGAGAATTTCTGGAAAGGATAAATCACTGACTCTAGTAGTTAAGATCAGTCTCTTGGGAATTCAAACAAAAAGCAGTGTTTTCAGTGATTACAGAAGATCCTGTATTTAAAATGCAAGAAGCAATGGGAAACAATTTCAGATTTAGCACGGTAGTGCTAAAAATATTTTAGAGTTGTGGACTCATTGAAAAGTCTAGGTTGGAAAGGACCTCTGGTCATCTAGTCTAGGGGCATCTTCTGTACAATTGTCTTTTAGATATTGGAGGATTCCGATTAAGTCTTTCCAGAGCCTTTGTTAAGAGTAAATAAACCCAGTTCTTTAAGTCTTCATTTGTTGAGTTCTCCAATCCTCTAATCGTCTTGGTTCACCTTGTTGGACTTTCTTCAGTCAGTCGGGACTATCTTGTGCTGGAGGGGGACAGAACTGGACACTGCAGTCTAGCTGCTGTGTGGCAGTCCTGTCCCTTTTACCTGCTTTACTGCTACTGCCCCAGCTCAGGTTGTGGTTTGCTTTCATGCCTTGCTGACTCATGTTCAAACCCACTTATTTACAACGTAACCGCTGTAGAATTTGACCTAAAGCTGATGGATCGTTTTATACCTATCGCGTTTCACCCTTGTTTCAGGAAGAGTTTTCTTGCTCCTTTTTTGTGCGTGGGCCCAAGGGAATGCTCATTTTGACATGGCTGCTGCTACTCAGTTCTTCACAATTTAGCAGGAACTTGAGTCATGCTTGAAATGTAACTGGGTGTGGATCTTCCAGCGTCCCCTGCTCTCAAATGTTAGGGACTGTCACATTTGGTCTGTTTCATATGTAAAATTATATTCCTTCTCATACCCTGTCTCTAGAAAAGCCTTAAAAATCCCCAACTCTGTTTTTCATTCCCACTTCATGTTTTCCACAGAGCTTTTTATAGCAACAGCTTATTTCTTAACTCCTTTTGTTAGACTTTGTATGTGTGTGTGAAAATCTCTCCCGAACAATAGAGGTGATTTCATTCCTATGATTAAGTATTGAATTTGAATGGGCAAGGAAAGATAAATTTCCTTCTAGCTTACCTATCTCTAGGAAGGCATATTTCTCATTTGACCATTTATTTGAAAGCGTGTCCTTCAGTTGCTTTAATACTTTTTACTCAGAAATGACTTGAAGAAAAATTCTGGATTAGATTCCAGCAGAATTCTCTTAATAGAGCCACTTACTTAATAGAAACAGTAACAAAGAAGAAAGTCTGTCAGATTTTAGGCTGATGTTCTGTTTACCGTCAATTCTTTTAGAAATAAAAGCTTAATACAAGATTGATTTTATTATACTGAGCAAGCTTTTTCAAAACCCACATGTAGTTAAAAGCATTTGGGAAATAAAATAGTGCTGTATTCAAACGTGCCAGTTATGTGCTCAAAGCCCTACATAAAAAAAGAAATTTTCAATTTAAATGACAAACTTTACGTTTTTTAGACCTGTTTTTTAGTGTCTGACCAATATTGTACATTTTTAGTCTGAGAAGTAATCATCATTCATAATGCTCCGAGCAATTGGAAACAGAAACCAGTCCCTTTTAATTGTTTCCTTCCGCTGTATTTAATTTGGCTTCTCTGAGTGCATTAAGATTCTTGGATGATGGATTTGCTTTCTGCTTGTTGCCTTAGTACTAAAGCTGGACCCGACAGAAAGGTTTAGGGAAAAGGGATATCTAAATTGTATGCAAATGTGTTTTGAGTAGTCTTTTTTTTTTTAATGCTTATAGTCAAAATTCAACATCCTTAAAGATAGGCTTTATGTTTGCACAGCAACAGTGTTTAAGGGAAGATGATCCTGTTTTAGTTTCAGTTTTAATTTTCAGAAGGACTTTGTCTTATCTGTTTTCCTTGTTGTTGACGGGTTGAGATGAGAGAATATTCATCTGTAGCTACAAAAATTGTCCCCAGGATGTGGAGGTGACACCCTTCATCCACAGCGTTGAACTGCAGGTGGAAATAGGTTCTGGCAGTCTCACACATCCTTGCAGCCTTGTTTTCCAGTTTCGATGAACGTGTTCTTGTCTCTTGATACCCATGATGAATACTGCTGCTAAGATAGTTCTGTTAGTATATTGTTTATTTTTACTACATTGTATATTTTTCTTTCTTTGTGTTCCCTTGTTTCCAGTATCCACTGCTGTTCTGGCTTTAAAGACAGGGTGCAACCCACCATTACCTTTAATCTCTCTCATTCAGTACTGAGATAGGCTATCTGTGTTTCTGTTGCTGATGTTCAAGGTCATTTTTTAAAAATTTTCAAATAAATACTTGTCTGCTTCCTCTGAAATACGTGGAGCAGCTGGGGAAAGGTTTCCCCTGTAGCTAGCCACAAAATCTACTGTCCTTCAGAGTCCTCATCACGGATTATGGTAAAGCCTAGCGTGGATATGACCTCAGTTGATGAACTATGACTAGTATTTGTCATGCAAATATTTACTCTATTTTCTTTGCTTACTGCTAATCACTATTTAAATACATATATGTGTGTATATATATAGCATAGCACCTTGCCTCACAGAGCAGTGACTCTTGGTCTATGGTAAATGCAGTATGTTCTGCATCCCTTCCCCTCTCACTTGGCTCTCTTGGAAGTAGGGAGAATATTTCAGCCAAGGGGTGAAACCTGGGTCCGAGATCTTCACCCGTAGTAAATTGTATGGCAAAGGAAATCCAATCATTTGTATTTGGATTTTATAGCTAGGCTGCTACAGATGACTGTAACAAGGAAAAGTCGCTCTCCCCGCCTCTATCCATCTTCCTGATACAGATACTACCAGGAAACAAAGTCCTAGGCCCTGCCCATCACAGGGGAGGGCGAAGGAGGTTTCTGAAAAGCAGCTTTGTAAGCAAGTTGCAAGTAGCAGGAATTTATTGATTTTTAACATACTGATTTAACACAAGCTTTCTACCCACTCCTCCTTGTTTCCCCCTAAAGTCTGGTGCTGTGGGTTGTATTTGGTTGTCTAATTTAAGTAACATAGAAAAAGTTTTAACCAATCATTAGTTGAAATCCAATTTCCTGTCTCTTCTGAGGAGAAAGGGAGAGGATTTTTTTTTTTCTTCTTCTGTTTGTGTTGGTTTTTTTTCCTTCTTTTTTCTGTTATTTTCCCTTTCCCAGCCGTTGGCTGGCGGAAGCTGTACATGGAGCACGTTCCCACAACCCGGGGGTCTCCAACAATGACGCTTCCGCCACCGGCGCATCCCGGGGACCGCCGGAGCGCTGCCTCCGCCGCGTGACTCTGAGCACGTACGCTTGCGTCACCGTAGTTTGAACCTGCTTTTTGGTGGGCTTTGTGTGAAAAACCCTAAAGCTGAGCAGGAAATGGAGATTTCCCTCGCGTTCTCCTTGCAATTGCGCTGTTTGTTCTCCCCTGGTTGGGAAGGATTGCGCCTGTTTGCCTTTGGGATCTTCGTTTGAGAAGAAGCAATTGCTTTGGTGCTCAGCCTGTCTGGCACATGGCTTCTGTATGGGGTTTTGTGCCGGGGCAATAGTGGGCCTGGGTTTTGTCCTGCACAGGCAGTGGCAGGTGGTTATGGCTTGCGGGGTTGCCTCAGTGGAGGCCATGGCTCATGTGGCAGTAAAATGGAACGAGCTGAGCAGGGGCGTCCAGTAGTTGCTGCTTATGCCCAGTCAAGAGAACCATATATATATATAATTTAAAAAGCGTTTTTACATTTCTCCTAGAGGTCTCAAAGGAGAAGCTCGTGTTGTTCCCAGTTGGTTCCTAATTAAAGTTTAAACCCGCTGCTCTCATGGAGCTTCATTAGCCTCTTTAGCGTCGTTTGACTGCCAGCAGCCAAGTGTACAGTGATTTAAAAGGTTACTGAGGGACCTTGTTCCCAGCTCCTTTGGCCCAGGCTGACTCTTCTTACTGTAAGTCCATACACAGCCTTGGGGAACAAGGAGTTGCATTGCTGCTGCTGTGTAAATGCATCCAGGAGTGCCAGCTCTCGGCCTTCGCTTGTGTCCCGAGGTGGGTGCCCTGCCACTGTCGGTGTAAATTCTGCGGGACCATCCCAATCTGTGACCAAAACCAAAATTTTGTTTATGATCTTGTTTGCATAAATTTCTGTACAAAAATGGACTGTTCAAAGGAGAAAATAGGTTTGGAAATTTTGCTTGGTGTTAGCTTGGTGGAAGCAGGAAAGTACTAATTTCAGTAATAACGGATATGAATTTCTTATTCCCACAACATAGGCAGAGCTTATGGTAAAGCTGCTCAGATTTCTTCAGCAAAGGAAATACAAGCACTGACAGATCAGTAAATGATGTTTTTTATTTTTTTGTTTTTCTTTTCTGCAAGAATATCGACATAACCAACTTCAGCAGTAGCTGGAACGATGGCTTGGCTTTCTGTGCAGTCCTCCATACTTACCTCCCAGCCCACATTCCATATCAAGAACTAAACAGCCAGGACAAGGTACAGTATTAAAAATCTCATTATGGAAACTAAGGGACTATGTAGTATGAATTGAGAAATGAGAATGAAGAGATTCCCCTATTTAAGTGGTTTGTTTGATTGATTTTTTTTAGAATTTTGCTAGGAATTGTAACTGTACCAGTACAAACTACCTTTATGCTATTCTTATTTTAACCTTTTACTATAAGATCACTGGGCTAACCAGAACTTTGGAACAGATGCAAGAAAAAAGTAATGGGAGGACATAAATTTAAGCCTGAGGAGTTTTCCATAACCTAAACAGTTTTAAGGGGTTTTTAATGAAAGTTTTGGAAAAAGTTAGTCTTTAAATTTAAAGACCTGAAATCTGTCAAACATGGCTTTTGACATTTTGTTCATTTCTTTCATTATTACAAAGATGATCTTTGATCATACTTCCTCATATTGCTCATTGAGGATTTATATCTCAAGAGTGAAGAATAATCTCTTATGTATTCTAGTGTACTGTGCTTAAAACATGCTGGCGTATTTTCTAGAGATGCATTATTAATGGTCTCTTCTAAAAATATAAAAATATTTAATGAACAGGAAGGAAGTTTTCTTTTATTGCTTATACTGGTTTTAAGAATGAACCATTTTATACTAATTAAGAAAACTCTCAGTGTTCCTCATTAATATTGTTTTTTCAGCATTATCTTCTAATTGAGGAATTAAATGTTTTCCATAAGCTTTTGGATGTTAGGACACTGATTCATGTTGCTCATCTAAATGACTGTGGTCAAATTGATTTGCAAAAGCAGCAGCTTTAATTTAAACATTTTTTAAATGTTCGCCGCTTTTTCAAGTGAAGTAATATTTACTTGGATTCTAACATGTTTTTACATCTCATGCAGAGAAGAAATTTCACCTTGGCTTTTCAGGCAGCTGAAAGTGTTGGCATCAAATCTACTCTGGTAAGTTTTAAGTGCATATTAAATTATGTCCCATTTATAAAAATCGGATTATTCTGTTTTGTACTTTGAAAAGCTTTGTTACTTTTTGCCTGAAAATAATGGCAGATGAGCTCATCTAGAGATTATTGCACCTCTATCAGATTTGACAAAATAAGACTCCCAATACCTCAGCTGCTATGCCTAACATTTATCACTCCAATGTAAATCCACTCTTATCAACTTCAACTAATGCTGCTTTTTGCACTAAAGATACTATTTGAGATATAAACTTGTACTCCATTCTGTTGCTTTTTTGCAGCAGCAGCCTAGATGAATTCTTAAAGCAGGAAGGTTCGCTAAAACTCATCTTTCGGTATCATGAGAAAAATAATAAAGGCAGTGTATTTGCTTGGGTATAATTGGAGAAATTAGTGAGAGAACATGATCAAAAAGCCTTCAAAAGTACAGATGGACTGTACTGATGAACTCTGACCTACTTTTAATTTTTTGGTTTTGTTAGAAATCCTGAGGTGCAAATTCTAGAGCAACTGTATAAACTGTTCTCTTTTCCAGTGTAATATGACAGTCAAAATTTTAACTCTAAATTTAGCCTTCTAATTTGTCATTATTGCAAATAACTGGACATTTATCTGTTATTTATTAAGATTTCTTGTACAAATATCAGCTTAAAGGAATTAGCAGGTTTCAGTATGACAGTATTTACAGGGGAAGGAAGACTTGCTAAACTGGGAGTACTACAAGCCCTGGTGAACAACTGCAGAAAATCTGCTAACATTGCCAGCATTGGAAAGAATATTTAAGTAATAAACAAAAGCAATTTAAGTAAAAAGTATTTAAGTAAAAAGTAACATATTTAAGTAAATAAAGTAACCTAAATTCTAACAAAGCCATCATAGTTAGCATCTAATAATACAGCTAAGTTGAGCATTTCTAAAAATAACACTTTTCTTGATCCTTATCAGAGCTGTTGTTCCTTCATTGTATTTGCTCACAATGGCATTGCAACTGCTGGGCGTTTGTACGTTGACCTTGCCAGTGATTTGAAACGTGGGAGTTCTCTTACCAAGTTCTGATACAAGAGCTAGACTGGGAGGAATAAGGCCGGGGATTCTGAGACAGGTTGACTGTAGTCTAAATGTTTGCTTTCCATCCTTCGATTTTGTGAGATACCTTGTTAGAGACATTCCCAGAGGAAAATTGAATGGCATTAAATTTTCTGTGTGGAAATTGTATCCATGTGAAGGATTTAGTACCCTTGTGCATACTACACAGGTACATACACAGTGTCTAAAGTTTGTTTTCTGTTTGTGTTTTCTTCTTGGCTCTGCTGCAGGAATAGAGAGCAAGTCCTGAAGGGTGGATAAGGGTGTAAAAAACACTATTGAAGCAATAGTGACAATCTAAGGGGTAGTAAAGCTTAACCACCTTTCATTTCACCCTTTTGCTCAAAAAAAAAAAAAAAAAAAAAAAGAAAAACTCTAAGTACTAGGTTCAGTAGTCTACTGTAAAGCGAGATTCAGCCATTTATTGATCCCTATCCTGATAGAAGTTTTTTTCTTTTGGTTCAGTTAGTATCCGGGCCTTGATTCTGTGCCTCTCAGTTCCTAGGCAGATTTCATTGACTTGCAAGGCTGGTGTTATGGTATGTAAACAGCAAGGTCTTGACTACTAATTTTACTAAGCAGGGGACAACGCAAGCATGTCCTAATATTAGGCGTTTCAGTCTCAAGTCAGCAGAATAACTGTACGTAGACAACCCAGAAATAGCAGTTTGCATTTTGCAAATAATATAAGGGTGCATGGAGGAAAACAGAACTTTCTTTTCTTAATACTTTCAACTATGGAAACTTTCCAGTTGTATCATTACCATGAATTTGCAAGAACATTACCATGTCATTTACAAGGCTGTCATTTCTAATTTTGACCGATGTGTTTTATGTGACAGGACATCAATGAAATGGTGCGAACTGAGCGTCCAGACTGGCAGAATGTCATGCTGTATGTTACAGCCATTTACAAATACTTTGAAACCTGAGACCCTAGTAATCCAACAGACTTGTGGGATAGAACTGAAATTAGCTACCAGATGGAAAACGTACTGAAATGCTAATCTCCATTTCACTGAAAACTGGCAACATTTTGAGTCCTCTCAAACTTCAGTGACATGATCCGGGATTGCTTCGAGTTGCTTCAGCTACTAAGCCTGGAAACCCCTGTTTAAAAGCAAGAACTTGCTGCCACACTGCTTGGAATAACCCAAGTTATTAAGCTATCCAGATTAACTATTAAAAAAAGCCTGGACTTCTTACGTACTGCCTTTCCAGCCAGACTTCCTGAAGCATTCTTTCCTAAGAGAATGAGATGAATGGACTGTCTAGTATATAGGAATCTGAATGTACAGCTAAAGCTTTGAGAAGGAAAAGGATAATACTGTCATCATAATACTGAACTTTCTGTAGTGTCCCAATACCACAGAGTCTGAATATTCTACCCCCAACTATGGCATCCTCAACGCAGTAGAATTCTTAATGGTGATTTACTTATTGCCTTTATTGCTATTTTCCCTCCTTTAAAATGTGCACAATACTCTAGGAAAACAAGCTTTTGTCCCATAATATTGACTCGACTGAGAAGTGCTCTCAATACCTCGAAGAATTTGGCACAGAAGAACTCTTCATTACCAAGCTTCGTTATAAGCCTACCTCTGTCACAGTGATGTGGCTTCCAACTTTACCTTATGGATTGTAAGGACTAGCACATAGAACTCCTGGTTTTCAGGGTACGGTATGCTAAAAGGAATCTGTCAGAAAACCTCCCTGTGCTTCCATTCTAGCAGAGATTAATCAATAATCTGCCCTTGTATGGCCTGTTCTTTCCCCTGTTCCTCCTTGGCCTGTGTAGCACACACACAACCACCCCCAGCTCTCCTTGACAGCAATACGAACACACATCCTGAATTTCTGTGGTAGGATTGTGGAACTGGGATAGTATTTCCTCTTGAGAGAAGATAAGTTTCATTAAGATGTAGTAATGAAGTAGCTTATCTCAAAATCTAACTTTGCCATGTTGTCTGTGTATTTTTCACTGATCTTGCACATCCTCATCTGGTTGGCAGAAGATGAGCCGTTCTCAGGCAAGAACTGTGGAGGAACCAGTGTAATGTGTGTGTATCCAGTAGTCTACAATATCGTGTGGAAATGTCACAAGGAAGGAGTGAGAAACTTTAGTCTGCTCAGCTTTTATTTTCCTAGAATGCACCCGAATTTGTGTAACAACTCTCAGGCAGAAGAGTTCGTGCAAGTGCCTTAGCTATCAGTGAATTGATGCATCGTGGCACTTCAGAGCCTTTGTGCAGAATGTGAACAGCTCCAAATGATTTCCTTTATCAATTTGTTATAAACTGTTAAAATGTTTGTTGTAATCTTGTTTGTCAACTCCAGGGAAGACTGCAGTCTGCCATAGCTTCTGCCTCTTATTTTTCTGAATAGTCATTAACATCGAAGCCACACTTGAGCATTCCTCATTAATAATAAGCAGAAGGCTACTTTAGAAGCGAGTTCTGTGACAACTGCTATGTATAAGCACATGTTCTTTCAACATATGAACCCTGTTAGAAATGAAATGAATCTGCCATTCCCATGGTGCTTTTATGACTGTTAAGGACCCATTTGAATGTCATAGATGTTAATCCAGTGAATGCAGCTGTGCTTGGCATCTCCAGAACTTCATCACATTATAAAAGCACAGATTTAGGTCTTTTATTGCCAAATCTAAAAGCCAGGATCTGAAGAAGAGAGTCCATGTGAAAACTCAGTATGTTTCTAGTAACTAGCATTATAGAGACCTATGGGTTATAATGCTTACATTGATGTGTTCATAATGGAACAATACAGTAAAAATGTGCCTGGGAGAATTATGAAAAGTTGCTAAAAATTACTTAATCCATACCGAGAGCCTTTGGAGGAGCTTTCAGAGCAACTGCCACTCAGGCAATGTTACTGTTTCTTAGGCTGAACATCCCTAAAAATATCTAGATATCCTTAGATTCATTAGTACATTTGAAGAGCCAGCATAAGCTAAAGAGGGCTTCAAGTGAAATGCCTTCATCGACAGATTTTAATAAAAGTCAAATAAAATGTCAAGCACACTTTTTTCTAATATTTGTTTACTTTCTTCAAATAAAGACACAATAAGAATAGTCCTATTAAAATATAAATTAATGCTGTCTCAGATTTCATCTCTTAATAGTAAATTCCCATTTTGCACATTTGTGCTTAAAACCTCTGCTTTTCCTTTGAACAGACATCCTTATCTACGATTGTTGTCTTGCCTTAGAACTGAAGAAAATATTTTTCTAACAAAATAGGCAACAGTTCTTGATCTAAATTTACTCATGACCTGTTCTGTTAATGTAATTGGAGCTTAAAACTGTTTGGCTTGTTTGTTTTGGTGTAACAGTCAATTTATATGGAATCATGTATCAATCCCTAATTGAAATAACACTAACAGTATACCATTTACAAAAGTTTTTTCCAGCTATTTTCAGTTTAAAAGATGAGCTCTTAGTCTGCAGGGAGAGAGAACCTATTTGCAATTACATATCAGGGGACACCTTAATTTGCACTCTGGAGCTTTAGATTCTCCTTGGTATGACCTATCTGAAAAACTTCTACTGCATCTCTAAAGATTACTGGGTTTCGTAAGAAGATTTTTTTTATACTGACATATCTGCGCCTGTACAAATAAGATGCTGCACTGCTGTCAAACTGAAAGCAGAGAAGCAACAGCAGATCTAATGCCCTGCTGCACTTGACAACACGATGTTCCTAGAGGTTCAAACTACTATATTTTTTTTTCTACCCCCCCAAAAGGAATAGCTGAGCCCTTCTGGAAATAGACCTTCTCTTACTTAATCCTGACAGAGCCTGTCCCTTCGTGCTCATGAAGTGCAAATTTCTCCTGATTTCTACTGATTTTTTTTTCCTTTTTTTCTTATCCAGAAAATATTTCTGAATGTACTTACAAAGGCCAAATATTTTATCATCAATTTTATTCTTGCATTTTAATATGTGCCTTGCAAATGCCTCTGCTGTAGTTCATGAGGGTTACTCTTTGCCAACTGTAAGAAGTGGAGGAACAAAACGTAGGTGTGAAATATCCTGATACCACTAAAACTCTGGAATCTTCAGGGTCATGTTAAGTGAAGCCCCCTCCATGGACTGCGCAGATGTCACTTGAGAACCAGGTGCTTTTTAGATTTGGCTGGTTGACATCTTGATTCAAGATGATCAGCAATGAACCGAGTAAACAACTCGGAGATTTTTCTTTACCAGCAAGGAGGGATGGGACAGATTAATTCTAATGATTCAGGAAAATTCTATCAGAAGTTTTGATGCAGAATATCAAGCAATAACAGAACTGAAGTGACTCGGATTGAATTACAGCTTGTTGGCTTTTAAGTGTGTTATATACTTAAATGGAAACACTAATTCAGCAGCACTGGTGAATCTCAGTGGCCCTTGTAGAGACCTCTCACGCTTACGCCTCTGAAAAGCTTTGAAAAGATCTTTCCCTTTTGAAATCATGTTTGTGGATAGGCTGTCGAGACAGAATAGCACTTCTAATTTATAGTATAGTTTGATTTTAAAAGCAGACTTTTTTCTTCTTTTTAATTAAATGTTCCTCAACTTTTACCAGCTTGCTTCTGATAATTTTTTGTCTCTAGTTTTATAAAATATTTCTACTGTTAGATTTTTTTTTTCCTGAAGAAAGTTAAGGGTCCCTTAAGTTGGCCAGAGCAAAGTATTGGTATAAACTCCTATCAGTTCCACTGTTCTCATGGGGGTCTCATTTTGGGTAATGATCTCAGTGTTCAATTCTTCTCCATTTGCCACTTTGCCGGTTCCACTATGGACAGGAGAAGATTGACCATTTAAGTTGTGCAGAGTCCTTTGCATGAGTAAAGTGCTGTTCTTACTCGTATTTCTCTCATTTTCCGTACAGTTGTGACCCAAAGTTGTCATTACGACGTGGTTGTAAAGGAGATTGGGAAGCTGGAGGTATGGAGAACTCTTCCACATAGGTTTCCTACTTTGTGTTCTGCTCAAGAGCCTCTGCCTGGTGTTCAGGTGGTCTGTGCAGCCCTCCCAAGCTGACCGTTCTGGATGGCTGCCGTGAAGGGCACACGCTGCAGTCCGAAGCCTTTAAAGCTATGGTCAATCAGATGGCCTAATTCTTCCAGAAGGGAACGCAGTTTATATGCATTTACACCGTTTTTGCCTATTGCGAGAAATGTTCTTCTCCATATGGCCTGAGAAATAAATTTTTAAAGTGTTTAAATGCACTAAGTGATTAAACTATAGGTTATTTTATGATCCTTCTCTAGATTTGAGGTAATGGATAAGTAAATATTTGCTTCTGTTTTATCTTCTACCAAGACCTCTTTCTGCAGTTCTTTATTGTAAGTTAGCAGTAGTGAATTATATGAATTACTCAGTGCTATTGACCAGGTTGAGATTTGGAAGGAATTGCTATTAAAGTAGTAACGCAGCGGTTCAAAACACTCTCACGTTTTAGTACAGAGACTGGCAAAATACATTGGATCTTCTTGACTGCTCCATGACTCCTATGTAGCCCACATCTCCCACCTGCAGTTCCTGCCCTGGGATCCTCAACCCCTCAGTAAGTTAAGGGTGCTCAGCAGCTCTTACTGCATGTGGCCATCCCTATTTCCAGAGGGATCCCTGAGAGCATTCCTGCATGGCGCTCTGCCTTGCTGAGCATTTCCAATTGTCCTTTCATGTAAATTTTCCCTGTTATCTTCCCTTTGATTTCAGTATTGATGATTAACTGCACTTTGTCCTTGTCAAGTCAGTATGCTAAGCATCTGGAATAGGCAGCAAGTATGTTTTTGATAATTAATGGTAAATAACTTAAAAGATCAAGTTTTTTATAGTTCTGATTTCCTGAGTGTCAATTTGAATGTCTTTTTTTTTTTTTTTCTCCCCTATATATTTGTGCTTGCCAGCTTTTTAGGATAGAACCCTTTGAACTCATCTTGACAAGGCCTCTGTCCTGGCCTCCGTAAGTTAAGTAGCTCTGCTCTCATTAATAGAAATTATTTCCCCACACTGAGAATTTAGTAATAACTATGAATAACAGATGACTCTTTTCCAGCTGATATTTATCTTTTGCTCGGCGTAGTCTTTGCCCCGAGGCCAGTGCCTGCCACACAGTTGCACATAAAATTCCCCTCACTTCCAGCAAGACTTGTGTAAGCAAAACACTAGGGTAGATTTCTCGTGGGATGTAACAGCAGCCTGATGTGATTAAGGTTGTTTTTGTTTTAATCCTCTATTTTCAGGAGGATTCAGTGTAGCCAAAATCACTTAACTCAAAGCTGAAACGTGGCACATCCATTCTCCACTGGGAAGTAGGCTTCTGTTTAATAATGTTTTTAAGAGATTGTATTTATGAAAACTCTAAGAAAAAATGTCATGAAGCTAGTTTTGTTGCACTTTTCTAAGGCTTTTGTATTTTGCATAGAGTTCTAGAGTATGGACAAGTTGTTTGGGGAAGCTGAGCTTTTAAACTTACTCTACCCCAGCATAGCAATGTACTATGTGCGTTTTCATTCTAATAATCTGTATTATTTTAGTTGCATGTAAGTAGTGTATTTATATGGTAGTTTGAAAGCCCAGCGGACATTTCCTGCTGCAAAGGAGCCACTGGCAGTCTTGGTTCCACAGTTCATGGAACATGGAGATCACAGACTTGTTTTAACAGGGGACTGCGTTTGCAATAGTGGAATAGTTGATATTTTTTCCTGAATTTTATTTCAACAAAAGGAGAGAAAAAGGTTCTGTCTCATTGTTGAAATTTCTCTGAAGGCTTTTACTGGTTTCCAGTTGTTGCATATGTTCAGCCAGGATGATTACTTGGGAATCAGCTCACTAAAGAGGGCACAAGAATACCTAATACGCTCAAGTAATAGATTTAGGTAACTTACAACATTTCAGTTTGTTAGAATCTTTTGTTTTTTACATGTAAAGTCAGTTTTACTATTTTTAAGTAGCACTTTTGTATTTATCATCTGAAGGTTTTTATGTCATCTAATGGAAAGAAAGTATAAACCTACTAAGCAGAATACTGGAGAGCAGCCTCTGGACCGTCAGTTCGCTCCAGGTCGGTGCTGATGCAGAGCTGCCCCGTGTGTCTGGGACAGACCCGCGATGCCACTCGCCGTTGGGTGACTCCACGTCACCGTCAGAAGGGCATTAATGGGCACCCTTGGACGAGGGTGCTTCCAGTTCAGGTGCGAGGCAGAACCGACCAAACCGTGGGGGGAATTTTGGACCTTCGTGAGAGCGCAGAATTTTCTGGATGTCTCTCTCACTCTAGCATCACAGCACGACATTGGATAAGGACTAACTTTGTTTGAAATGACACTATAGCCTGTAATAAGATCTTCTGAAATAGCTCATTTAAAGCTCATTTTCCATGGCTCTTCCCATTTATCCAGCTTTTCTGGTTTGTTTTGGTTTTATACTCATTTGAAACATGACTGTTAGACTCATCTAACAGCATTTGTATGGATCTAATAACTCCTCTTCTACACAAGAAGCACTTTTCCTTTCTTACAGAACCCCTTCAAATAGTTTATACGCACACGCATGCACATGTTTAAATAAAAATAAACGTGTGTGTATGTAGGTCCTTAATAAAACTAAAAATGCTTCAAGAAGCTTTTGAGTCTTGAATACTTAGGGTGATCTAACAGCTTATACATTAAAATTGAGGAAAAAACATTTGCTTCTGGTTGTATCTGAGAAAATGTGAAATCAGAGAAAACTGTTTTGAATTTGAATTTGAAAATTTGAAAGTGTTCAACTTTAGAGTTCACCCTGTTCCTGGTTTGAAAGGTGCCGCCTTCATTGGAGCTTAAAAGGTCGGCTAAGGTGTTCTTAAGCTAAACCTTTTGGAGGACCAATATGCTTTTAGTTTGCAAGGACCACTACAGATCTGGGCATTTGCTTTCTCCATAATGTATTCTGTATGAGTATTTAGTATGTATGCCTTCAATTTGCCAATGTTGCCATGTTTTCTTCTTAATTATAGATTAAATAAAAATTACAGAAAGCAAAATGTGTGTTATGTTTTCATGAGTGTGGCTACTGCGAGAAGGATTAATTTAACACTTATTTCTGCTGCTGTGGTTTTTCACATGTTAAAGGAAGTGGTGGTTTGGGGAGGTTTTTGTGCGATGGATGAGAAAGATTACGTTATATACATACGTTACATACAAATCCCAATTTTTTAATGAAATCTAGCACACTTTATAGTATCTGCACTGAAAGGGTTTTAAATGGTATTATTAAGAATTCCCTAGATTAGATGTATGTATTTAAGACATCTTTTTAGCTTGGGTTGTCCCGGTCCTTAATATAAGATTAGAATTAGATTAGCATACATGCTAGAATATAGGACCATATTAAATTACTTAAATGTCGCCTCAGTTTGGCTTGAACTCTCTCTTAAGGTACGGGAAGACATCTTCATCTGCAGGACACTTAGACTACTTCAAGATAAATGCCTCAAAATAAAAATTCCAGATGAAAGTGAGGACTTGGAACACTTGAAGTTTGGTCTCGTTCGTCACGGATGGTGCCCGGTTTAGCACAGCTGGTTCCTGGTTTTTGCAGGTGTCCGGCTGCCCGTTCCCTTCTGCAGCAGGGGCACAACCGAGCGGCCTGGCCAGAGGAGCAGCAAGCGGGACCAGGAGGGCAGACACCGCTGGGCTGCAGGTACGTTGCAGCGCGGAGCTCTGTGCCACGGGCCGCGCTGCTGCTTTGCTTTCCTCTGTTTATTGAAGTAGTGTTCTCCAGCCAAAGCTTTTCCTGGCTTCTCTTCCAAGATGACATTAGAGATCTACGTTAAAAATGAAATAAACTCCATGAGCGTCTTTAAGGTAAAAACTACAGATAGTTATATATTTTTGAAAGTATTACTGTTGTGAATGAATAGTAACTATCCAGAATAGTAAAATAAAGACCTAAGAAGCAATAGTAATACGTGTCTTACAAAGTTCTGATACCTTCCATGTTAATTAGTGCTTGGAGTCTAAACCCGCAACTATTAAAGGAGAAAATAGCTGATTACTGGCTCTAGTTTTGTCAATTCAAGATGAGGAGAGCATTTACATCTAGATAAATGTTCATTTCTATTAAAAGCTTCATTTCTATTAAAACTCAGTTTGAAACTTCTCCAATGCAACTCTTTGCTTAGGGATGATTAAAAAAATAAAATAGATGAACAGCGACTGATGCCATCAGTCCTAGTTCAAGTTAAGGTTTTCACTAGCCCTTAGTTGCCCTCTTGATCATGACGGACACCTTAATTGAACTGTGATTATAGAACCTAATTTCTGTTTATGAAAGACACTGTTTGAAAAATGTCAGTGTTTTAGATACTGTTTCCTTTCCCCTTCATGATATTTAGTTCTTCTGGGACCTCCTTAATCTCATTGGGAAAATAGATTTGAAAATAGTGGAGCTCCTTATCAGGGTGTTTTTGCAACTAGACATTTGCATTGATTATATAGCTTGAGGACATACTGTTCTTCTCCCCAGTGCTGTGTGGAGCTCATCCGTTGTTTATGCTGCCTTTTCTTAAACCGTTTTGGGCTCCTTCACGCCAGAAGCCTAAAAGTTAAGCTCTTAAAAATGAAAGAAACTTGAGAGGGAGACATAACAGTCTGGAGACAACCTCACTGAACTGTTGACAATATCATATTTTTCAAAAATAAATAAGCAGCAGAGCACTGAACTGCCAGCATTGAGTTAGCACTGTGCATCTCGAGGGCAGCGTTCAGATGAAAGTTTTCCTAAAAATGGTATCTCTAGCAAAAATTTGTCTGGACCATTGACTTCCTCCTGCTGGAGCCCTCTAACTCCAGCAGTTCCTTTTTGTGTAAAGGTAATTTCTGTGTGTTGCTATAACAGAAAATAAGAAGCGGTTGCTCTGCAGCGTCCGTGTGATGATTCACACCACTCGTTTTTTCCCCTATTAATAGCCTACCAAGAGCGCTCGAGTTTAGATTGAGCTCCGTCTTGTCCCCTCTCATGCTGAGCAGCACTTGGGAAACTGAAGCCTGTTTGGAGAGTGCCCTTGTATGGAGGTGAATCCAACTCTTGACACAGAACTACCAAAAACACGAGCTAAGTGCATATGGTGGGGTTTAAACAGACAGAGATGAGGGTTTATTTCCCCGTTGGCATAAATCTTACCTTGACTTTGACTTGCTTTCCTTAAGTTCGTGTAAAAGCTATAGTCTTCCTATGCTGGAGCTTTGGTTAAGTTGTTGAGAGGGACATTTTCAACAAAACTTTGCATGCGTAACTAAGGATTTGCTTCCTCTTCAGAAAATCTAGTCTTTTTCTTCAATGCTGATTTAAAATTGCTATCAAATCGTCCATGTTAAACAATGTGAGAGAAGTAACTGCATGTATACAAACTCCCAGGTTGAAGGACTTGCTGATGTTTGCAGTGGTCCTCAAGTAACCCTGTCTCCATCCCTTCTTCTACACATATACAAGGCTACTTTCTAGAGGGATTCAGGCAGTAGTTTGGAGTATGGCATTAGGTACAAATTGGAATACATGCATTTCTTGTATATAGAAAAGTTCAGTCAGGTTAAAGGAAAAAGCAGCAAGATGGAAGTACAGCTCTAAAACAAGCAATGATATGTGTGGATGTGAAAGCCTGGAAATAACTATTTGTTCCTGTCTGGCTTACAAAACCGGATTCTGATGCCATAAATCTACTCTAAAGCGTTGAGATCTTAGCTCCAGTGCAACGCTGGTATTAAATCTGCTATGATCATTTACCCATTAGCTGCCAAATAGCATCATTTTAATGCGTTTACGTCGGTCTGTGGTGTTGAGGTATCAATCTGTTAGAAACTGCCACATTCAGCCATAGCCAACGGCCAAGGATGGTTTGTGTTTTTATGAGCAGAGCTGCTGCTTGTGGGTCACTTTCTGGTAGCTAAAAACGTGTTGATGCAGAAAGTGCAGGATTTACGTTAACCTCAAGGAAAAGTCATTTTGCTTGAAGGCAAAAATACATTTTTCAGTTTTTAAAAAAGACAGTTCTTCCAGATTCTGTTCTAGATGAATCCATGGCCATTTTCAGTAGGACAGTCCTCCACGCAGCAGCCGCAGGACTCGATACATTTTTCATGCTCTTTCTCCTTTGCAAGGGTGGCAGGTTCGTGTGGTTGTATTTGCCCGTTCTGTGTTTACAGTGGCATCACTGACTTGACCAAACAACCCCTGGCTAATGCAGTGTCAGCAAAGAGAAGGGTAAGTTTCACGATATGTTTCAAATGTGAAGCTTTTAGTTAGACTTTGCTCTCCTCTTTTTAAGAAAAACTTCTCAAGGTTTATACTATGCTGTTTCTTTCTAGGTTCTACTACGTTAGCTCAGTCAGTAAATCTGGGAAGTGCAGGTAGTCTCATGTCAGTACTTTTAAACTGTGCAAGAACCCAAAATTCAAGAGTTTACTTCTCATTCACTTAGCAGGGTCCTGTCTGGCATGTCACTACAACAGGCTTCTCCTCAAGTATGCAGAAGCCCTTCTTGGCCGTGCACAGTAGGATCAGGAAATTTCATTTCTCCCCTGCAGTCCTGGACCTGTTTCAGCCAACAGCCTGAAGCAGAAGGCTGCCCTAGGCTTGTGTCAGTCACCAACACTGTCTGGCTGCCAAGAGCTTTTCTGTTTCCAGCTGATTTTTACCTACCTTCTCACGCCTCTGTGTAGCCCCTTCTCAGATTGTACTTGATACAGCAGTAGCAGTAATGATTCCTCCTCTGCCAAGGAAGGAGCAAAGTTAGCACTCTTGCAATCCTGTCCTCTGCATATCTATAAAAACAAACCCAGAGAAAAGCAAATACTGATTGTATTGCTTAACTGTCAATTTAATGTCACGGCTGACAAAAATCAAATCGATGGCCATTATGGGAAGGACAATACACCCTGAATACACCCAGGAACCAGTATAATCTGAAGAATGATACAGTTAGGATACTTGACAGGGGCACTAGCATGAAAATAATAGAAAAACATTTCCCTTATTCAAAACCAAGGCAAAAGATTTATTCATATTTTACTGTAGTATCCTATGCTGTTGTTCAGTAGGACATAAAACTGCAGCTGCTTGTTGTAAAACACTTAAGTCTGCAGAAGTAATTAGTGGGCATGTAGAAGCCACAGAAGAGCTGTCTGAGGAGCTCCAGGAGCCGCTAATATTGATTTTTAATGTATCTTGAAACTCAGTGGAGCTCCAAACTACACAGAGAAAATCAGGCAGCAGTGGGGTGACGGATATTCCTTCCAAACTGGAATGGCCAGGAGGGGAGGCAACCAGTGCTTTGGGGTTGTTTTGAGTAGTGTAGGCTGAATAATGCCATTCAGCATGTTCATAGAAAAAACAGTCATTTCTAATGAGCATTAGAAGTTACTGTTACCAGCCAACCCTGTGAAATCACGCAAACATTGGCTTTAGATGGTTTGGGACATGCTAGTTTAACAGCAAATCAATGTCTGCATTGAACCATCTTAAAACCAGTTAAAATCTAAAATCTTAAGGGAATTGTAACTGGGAGAAGTGACATCCAGTGAAACATTTCTGGGGGCCTTTAAAGCTCTGTTGGCCAATGTCAGCGACTCGTGAAAGCTGCAGCTGAGGCAACGCGTTGAGAAGGGGGCAGCTGGAAGAAGGGCAGCTCCATGGCTTAAGGAAGGGGCTGGCTGTGACAACAACGATTTTAATATAGCCAGGGTCTAAATAATATTGGAAATGGCAGCCCAGCTCCTCACAGGTGTTTTGAGTTCCCGGCGTTTATTGGTTTCACTGGGAGATGGTTATTTCGATGTCTCTGAGGGTTCGGGCTGAAGATGACAGGCCACCTCCATGGTGCTGGGGACGGCAGCAGCCCAACAGCCGCAGCAGGTCCCGTCCGGAACCGCTGCCCCGTGACACCCGCACAAGGCCCAGCCTCGTCGGGGAGCAGCAAGGCCCTGGAAAACACTCGTGCGCGCGTTACTGGAAGGCTGCTCGCTTCCAGCATCAGCGTTTCTTAAAAACCGCTGGCACTTTGGGTAGGTCACAGCATTTCCAAACTTATCAATAATGCAGCGTGTTTTGACCGGGCTCCAAAACTTCTCCTGGTCTCCTGTTCTTGCCTCTCCTCCTGACTTGGCCTGTCAGTGTGTGCACCCTTACTGAACCACTACCTGCTGCAGTAGGGCAGGTTTCCACAGCCTTTTTCCGTAACTTCCTGATGGAATGGCTTTTTTCCTCCCTCTCCTTTGCAGGATTCCCAGGGGGTTGGAGCCGTGTCCTGCTCGCCAGGAGCTACAGCAGCCACAGGTGCCGCAGGCGCCGGGTGCCGCGGTCGATGGTGAATTTTCAATGCCCGGAGCCTCTTCAGCTTTGGAGGCTGCTGCTGAGGCTGCTGCTGCCGCTTCTGCTGCTCTTTCCCCTCCTGCTTCAACACAGCGCGTGCCGGGAAAGGTTCGTCCCGGCGAGCGCTGCCGCGGGCCAGCGCCGGGCGCGGGCTCGGGGCCGCCGCAGCCTGCGCAGAGCGGCTCCGCGCTCGGGGCCCCGTTGGGGCCGGGCCGGGAGCCCCGGGCGGCTCCGCTCCGGCTCCCGCGGCCGCGCAGGGGGCTCCGCGCCCGCCCCGGCGCCGCCCCCGGCCCCGCTGCGCCGCCCTGCAGGGGGAGCCGCGCGGGCGCTGCCGCCGCCTCCGTCCCGGCCCCGTCCGCGGGCTGAGGCGGGAGGAGGGCGGCAGCGCCCGGCGGCTCCGGCTCCGCGCGGGCTCCGCGGGCAGGTGGGTGCGAGGCGCGGCCGCGCTGCGGGGCGGCGGGAGGTGGCCCCGGACCGCTCCGTCCCCCCCCGCCACAACCCCCGGCCCGGGGCAGCCGCGGCTCGGCCGGGCGCCCCCGGGGCTCCGCGCGCCCCAACCCGCTGCCCGGGGCCGCCGGCACCGCGCGTGGCCCCGCGCCCCGTCCCCCCGTCCCGGGGGGCTCCCACCCCACGCGAGGGTGTCGCGCGCCCCGGCCCTGCCCTGGTGCAGGGGACGGTCCCACGGGCCGGGTCCCCCCCGCCCCAGGCTCGAGCTGCCGCGACCCGCGCGGTGCCCGCGGCGCTGGGACCCCGCGGCCGCGCTCGGCCCGCGGGCACCTTCCCCGGCAAGGGTTAACCCGCAGGGCAGCGTGACTCAGTGGGTAAATAGCAGTTAATAGAATTGCCTTAACTACCCGAAATTATTTTACCAAGCAGATGGTCGACTCTTAGATAACTCTATCTTGGCGCGTATTTGTTTTCAGCTTTTGTATTAGGCTCACGGGGCTCCGGCTGCGGGACCGCGGGACGGTGGCCGGAGCATCGGACCGCGGCCGGTGCCCGACCGGGGAGCGTAGGGATAGGGAGAGCGCGCAGCCAGGATGGGAACGGCGTTCCCGCTGGGTTTGGGTCTCGGGTGAGAAAAGCCGCTAGGAATCGTATAGCCGAAGGGTGATGTGAGAACGAGATCCCATCTAACGTGGCAAACGGGAAATTCTGAATTAGCCAGGAAAGCTCTGAACCTTGGAATTTATAGGGAAAACACAAGGGTACAAACTGGAAACACGTATGTGTGTATATAAAATAAGAATGACCTATGCTAGGCTTCGTAAGTCTATATTAAAAAGAAAGTCTCCGTTTTACTGCATCCACGTGATAAGTAATTTGCACCTGCATAATCTGGCTCTTTCCATATGGATATTTGTATATTAAAAAATATAAAGTCAGCATTGTCCTGCGCGAGGTCAAGGGACGTCAACCTAGTAATGATGTTTTTAGCCTCTGTCTTTCTGTCAGTGGGTACAGAAAGCCCTGAAGAGCTGAAAAGCCTCCTGCCGGGTCTCCAGTGTTTGCATATCTGTTTTTGCTGATATTTTAATAGGATGTTTCTGTAAGGGCTGCTGGAACTATTGCATTTGAATGTAATCAACTTTTAACAGCTATTCATCGTTTTGCTTAATCTCCTGTGATGGATTTTATGTCGAGCCATGTGCTTACGCTCCTTTAAGAACTCCTGGGAAAAGCTCGGTGCAGCAGGCGGCTCTGGGGAGGCCGATGCGGATTTTCCCTCTTCCTCCCCACTGTGTTTCTGCGGGTGCTCGGGCCGTGGCCGGGGGCATCCCCCGCGCTCCCCAGCCTGGCGGCTTTTTCCACGTGTTGCGGAGGGAGATCCTCCTCCTTTACCACCTTGCTGCTTCTACACAGATTTTCCACCAAAACGGCTATTTTCACTATGCCTCAGCTCTTAGCTTCACATTGTCATTTCCACGTGTGTGTCTACATACGAGGCAGGATGAGGCGTAGTGTGGCTGAGCCCTCTGTACCTCCTCGGGGGTGAGAGTGAGTTATTTTATTTTTTTCTAAGCTAAGTCCGACCTCAGCATCTCTGTTGGTGTCCTGCAAAGTCCAGCCTTGTCCTCAGGTTGAAGGCGCAGCAGCTCCTGGTGGTGTTCTTCAGGCTAGGGGCATGGGGAGTAACTCTCTAGGTCTTTCCTTGTTTTTCTCATTTGACAAAAAAAGGGATGGGATGTTGAAGCATTTTCTTTTTTGTCGGAGTCTCAGCTAAAAAGGCAAGAGATCTTGGGGTCTGCATCAAGGAAACAGGGAGCATTCTCCCAAGTCAGTAGTTGCTTCCGTTCCTCGCACGTCTGCTGTTTAAGATGTGGTAGTTTGGTGTCTCATGGGCCACCTTCGAGTTTGGCAGCAACCAATAGCACCTGAATGATGAGAACACGATAGCACCAGGTCACTGTCGTTCTACTCACCCTAAAAGGGGGAGAAAGGTGCCTCGTTATGAGCTGCTTGTGTAGCTGGATGCTGAGGCTTGGTTGGTCAGGGGTGAAGAGCAGATAAACGCAGGCTCTGCTGCCTCGAGGTCATTTAACCTCTGAAGGCTTCAGTTTCCTCTGTAAAAGCAGAAGGTGCCTTCGCAGTGCTTATAGCTGTGTCAAGAATAATTATTAGTTGTGTTGCACAGTTTTTTCTGCAGTAAATCGCTGTCGATCAGAATGGCCAGATGGCACAAACAACTCTCAGTTATGGAAAACACCCTCAGGAGTGCTCCGAGGTCACCTAATCCCTGCCTCTGCCTGCCTAAAAGCAGGATCAGCTCTGCTTGCGCTGTTTGGGGCCGATATTTGGCTGTCCTGCTTTTAAATATGTGCAGTGGAGACTCCACGCTTTCCTGGGGTGCAGGAAACTCCCGCAGCCAACTCAAACCTGCTTTGCTCCAACTCCTTCCTTATCCTAACGGCACAGGGACCAACCGAACTGCACAGGATCTACCAGAGCAGCGCTGGGATGGGAATTAGCCTGGATACCTACTGAGCTCACTGAGTGAGTGGTCAGGGTGCAATCTCTACTGTTCCTTGCTCTGAATTCTGCAATAAGCAAATTGAATGGAAACCTTGGGTTTGATATTGCTGGAAATGGGCAATACTGTGTGAGGGAGGTGGCAGAGGCGCTACTTGAGTTACGGGTGATGTTAGGAAGCTGGGCCCTGCAGGGCTGATAGAGCGGGATGGCACCTAAGGGACACACGTGCCCCTCAGATGTGACAGCAGAGGCTCAGAGCACTTTGCAACTCACTAGCTGCTTATATTTAAGCAACTCACCCACCCCAGTGGGTTTAGTTTGGGGCTTGTTCTGGACAAAGGATGCTTTTTGTCATTGTGCTTGTTGGTTATTAAAAAAATAAGCAGGTTATATAAAATACAATGAATGATATTCAAAGTATATGTAAGTGCCATTGCAGAAAATACAGAAGAGCAGGTCAACAGGAATTTCCTTGCTGATCAAGGAGCAGGAAATGCAGTGCCAGGAAGGCCAGGCTTGACATTTCATGTATGCTTTGGGGCTCTTGCTAGTGTGTTTTTGCTTTATTTATTTATTTATTTATTTATTTATTTTGAAAAGTTAGGTATTTCAGGCCCAAAGAAAACAAGTAATTTGCTACAACTACAAATACAGCCACAGAGGGCAGGGTTTGAAAAGAGATGACAGCTACAAGATGGATTGTATTTATCTTAAATGATAAGTCTGGGTTTGCATGCAGCAGGTTTATCGCTATCTGGCAGGTAGTGAGATAAAGGCCAGGTGTTACGGGGGGATGTGGAAAGATCTGAACCACCGTGCGACCGCTTTGCAGAACGTTTTTAGGGAGCATTTGCAAACCGTGTGGCCGAAGCAACGGCGGAGCTGGCGGGAAGGAAGCGTCCTGCAGGGATGGCCGAGCCGGAGCGGGCGCCCAGGGGCAGGGAGAGGCTCGTGCAGAGGATGGGGGCTCTTCCTGTCCCTCTGCAATACCCGCAGGAAGGGCTTTCCTCCCCGAGGCCCCGCAGACGTGACGGGCGGCACGCGGGGCTCCCGTCCGCGCGGCGATTAGCGTTTGTGATTGCGCTCGCGTCCCGGCTCCAGGGCCCTCGGCCGTTCTCAAGAGGCCTCTGGTATCTTGCAGATTCAGGCTGTTTTTATCTGCTGCTGGTCAAGATACGCCTTCCCCGGGCCTGTGCTTATCCCGGGCGATGCTTGGGGCTGGTCGTGGCTGTGTCCAGCAGCTCTTCCAGGACAGGGGCGGCTGGAGCCCTTTGGAGCGGAACCGGAGCCGGCGCCAGCGAGGGGTCCTGGTCACGTTTCTTGCTGGGCCGCTGCGTGTTCCAGTGAGTAATCCTGATGAACAGAGGGAATTTGGTCTCGTCTGCTTGGCCGTGGCGAGGTCTGCACTGCTCTCCCTGATAGAAGGAAGTTTCCTCATTTCGGAGTTGGCCTTGGTATCCCTCCCATTTTTCTCCTGTTTATTTTTCTTCTTCTTTGGGGCTGTTTTGGTTTGTTTTCTCCTATTATGGTCTCCTCCTGCTTTCGTTCTCTCTTTTTCTTACTAAAGGAGCATAAGCGTTTCTGCTGCCCGTGCTGGAAGGCCTCTAACCTTTGCGTATCCTGTATACGATCCTTGGAAAGTCCCCTCAGAGCCGGCCTGGCCTTTTGGCTGTGGAAGTTTCCCCAGAACGGGATTGCCGGTTCCTGGTGTGGATCAGGTGTTGAGCTGAAGGAGTTAAGGAAAGTGGGCTGTTAAGTATCATCTTGTGTGGTGGTAACCGCTCTGCTTTCAGCATGAGACCCTTATCCTTGGGCACACGCTGGGTTTTTCCATAAGAGAAATTTCCCGGGACAAATGACAGTTGAGAGTTGTTTGGGTCTTTAATGCTCTCTTCAGAAGAGACGTGTTTGGAATTGATTTCAATAATTACAGTTTCCACAGACGTCTGATCCACAGATCAGTGCCCAGGTTCAATAGGATGATGGAAAATACCATCAGCCTGACTTGGGCCGCCACCAGCACCGTTACAGGTCCCAGAGCGTGTGAGGAGGCATGCTGACTTTTTAGAAGCTAGTTAACTGTCCCAAGGCTGGCAGTCGGGGTAAACATGGCTTGTACTAATGTGTCTTCACTCGAGCCCTTCAGGTACCTTGATTCCAAAGGTGCTTTCCTCTGAGAAATCGGACCTCCTTAGCTGGATCTGTTAAAACTGAGACACCTGACTTTTTTAGACAGTTAAAAATGCATTCATCTCTTGCTTTATACCGTCTTGGGGCTTTATTTAGATCCAAACTTTGGTTGCCTGCTAAGAGGGCTATATGTGGGGTGGGCATAGGGAGTGCTGGGGGGTCTGATGTGGTTATGTGGTGGTTTTTCTCTGGTGCATCTCAGTGGTGCCAGCTTCTGCAGAGGCAGGGAAGAAGCTGTGTGCTTGGGTTGGAGGCTGGAAAGAGCGTTTGAGGACAGTTCTCGTTGCGTTAGTTGAAGGGAGACTTTCCCTGTTGCCCCATGTAGCCACAGGACAGCCTACCTCTACGATTAAAACAAGCAAGGGATGGACCCATTTGGGTAGAAACAGCCCCAAAGCCTGTGGATGTCTGTTCTGGGGCCTCTTTTGGAGCCATCTCTGCCTGACTAACTTATCGGGCTCTTGGAGTCAAGTCCCACAGTTCCCAAGGAGTTTGCCAGGGGAGTCTCTTCTGCTTCATCTTTGTTCTGCTGCTTGTGGGGACGGTGCCTGTGGGGCATTTCAGAAAGGGTTGCAGATTCCTTTACAGCTGGAGCTTTTTATGGACCTGCTGTGCAGACACTGCGCGGTGCCGTGGGTTTTCCTAGGAGCCCAGCACCAATGCCCCCATGCGATAGCAGTGTCACTGTTGCAGCCGTCTGCTTGCTGCCGGTCCCCTTGCCTCCCTGGCAAGTGCACGAGGTTATAAACCACTGCCAAGACGCTCAATTCCATAAATATTCCATGAAGTGGTTTATGAATGGCTAGTGGCTCTCCAGTGCGGTAGATGGAGGTAGAAGGAAAGAAAATGCCCTCAAAAATGTCACTTTGGCCGGCAGCGTGTGCTGCTTCCTGCAGCCCGGGGCGGCCGCCCCTGCGCCCCACACGGAGTTGGGGCAAATGGCAGGAGTAGCCGCTGCCGTGTCAGCGGGTGCCTTTACCGCATTGGGAAGTGAAGGAGCAGCTTTGCTAGAGCCCTGGGAGCATCAGCTGGACGTTGGCACCTGGGGCATCAGTAAGCAGCAACTCTGGAGAGTTCCGAATAAACCGGGTTATAATCAAAGACTTCATTTAAGAAAAATAAAAAGCCTTGAGTACCTCTAGAAGGGCTTCCATTGGCTTGGCTGGGAAAATGCAAGTCATTTTGCAAGAGTGACGGGAGTAGGGTGCAAGTCACAGCAAAGGGAAGGCAGGGAGCCAAGTGAGGGCATGTGGCCTAGAGACATCAGAGCATCAAGTCCTCCCACACAGCCACACAGAGGCTGGGAGAGTCCTAAAAATCCTCTGTAAATGGCTTTGAGACGGAGGCAGAGAGGCTGGTGGGGCCAGCCCAGGTAACTACCTGAAGGAAACGGAAGAGGGAAAGTTTCTGGCAGCGAAGTGGGCAGGAAAGCTGCTCTTTCGGCTTTCGCCTGTCTTTGGGTGAGCACGAGGCGCCGGTGCTGTCTGTCTAAACACTGTTTCGCTGGCAGCTCGTGGGCAGGCTGGGATGAGATGAGCCGAGTGGACGGTTGCGGTGCCCAGCGAGGGGCTGGCGGGAGGGCAGAGCATGGCCCTGGCAAGGCCCGAGGAGCCCGAGCGCGCGGAGCCCGGCCTGAGCGCACCCGCTGCCCCCGCTCAGAGCGATGAAAGAGGGGACCGAGGTGCGAAGGGCAGGCGCTGGGCGGCCACAGCCACCCCAGGGCTGGCCCTGGGTGACGGGGAAGCTCCGCGCGAGGGCCCAGGAATCACCGTCGCTCGGAGGTGTCGGTGCCCGAGCGAGGGGAGCGACGGCCGCGACGCAGCTCTGCTTTACCTCAGAGGCAGGTGGCACCCGCTCATCTCCACTCACTCAGGTCCACACCATTGCTTTACTCCATCCCAGCGGGGGTGTATTAGCTACCTCTACTGCATTGCAAGTACTTCTGAAGCAAACTCTTGCCTAGCTGGTGATCCTCACCTCTTCTGCAAATCCTGTCTTCTCATTTCTTTCATTTTGTTCTTGAATTGGATGTTCCTTGTGTGGGACTGCAGCTGGCTGTGGTAGGGCTGAGGGAGGCAAAAGTTAATATCCCGCTCTTCCCTCGCACAGAAAAAGACAACTGGATCTTGGAGACGTTATAGTTGCTGTTGGCCGTGGTAACTTTGTGGCCAGGCTGCTTTGTTTTAATTAGACTTCTCTACATGCCTGCGTTACGACAAGTCATTCAAATGCTCCACTTCTTCATTTTTTGGAAATGACCCTGCAAGAGAATTGCTGTCATTAATTGGGATACAAGTGGTTTGTTGAAAAATCCAACGCGATTTTGCCACTTTTGGTGTCACATCATGATGCTGCTGCCCAGGAGCCAGACAAACCTCCTCTGCCGAGTGGGCACCGGGATCCTTCTCCTTCCCATTCTTTGTTACTCCGGCCTCTGTAGCTGCTGGTCATTCAGCCTTACTTAGTTTTGCCCTCCCTAGCTTTCTGTGATCGTTAAAATAGAAATCATTACCAAGAGGGTTTTCTTCCTTGATTTTAAACATTTATAACATCCACCTAGTGGGGCAAAAAGGGGAAAGAAAGGTCAAATGTGTTCAGTCCTGGTCTGCTACCCCGCCTGCTACCACAATAAAAATGAATCCACTTCTAGCACTTGGAGGGCAGGAGGCAAAGCTGAAGTATTGGTTTCAGATTAGCCATTTCTGTTAGTTGGCTACTCTTGTTATGACCTTTGCTTGTTGTCTGATCCAATTTATGATTTTTTTACTGTTTTGATTTGTGATTTTATATTGGGAATAAACAGAAAGAGAGGAGAGATATGGGACAAATAGGAAGAGTATGATTATTATTGCTTTTTATCACTGTTACTGATACAGCAGTGTAGGTGTCTGTTATCCTAGTAATTCCCTCATCAGTAAAGACTTTGCACCCAAATTCACCGTTTGCTCTCACTGTGAACAGAGACTCCTTTGGGGACCTGCACTGCAGCAGAAATGGAAATGTAAAGCAGAAATGTTGTCCATCTGTCACATGCCCGAGCTTACAAAGATGAGGAGCAGTCCAGATTCCTGCTTTGCCTGTGTGAGTTCGTGGCAGGGAGGCTGTAAGTCTTGGAGGGCTGCTCTTTTCTTGTAAGAGCGGAGTGGACCACGCTTAGAAAAGCCAGAGCCCTGATTTCATTCCATGTTTCTGGAGATTTGGCAGAGCCATTCCGGGGATGCCGTTGCCCAGCTGTGGGTTTTGGCCCTGGAGGGAGAGCTGGCTCCGTGCAGGGAGGAAGGCTCTGCGCTTCGGAGGACCCTTGGCCTGCAGTTTTCTCCAGCAGCGCATCTGTGACCCAGGTGATGTTATGGATAAAGTCTGAAGCGAGGTGCCCTGTGAGGGTCCAGCTGCCGTGTGGAGCCCCTCGGTAGAGCAGCGCTTCCTAGACATGACCGATTTCTGCCTTTGTGCAAGTGCAGTGAGGGCAGGAACAAGCATGATTTGGCTTCCGTGGCTCCACTGAAGGCCAGTGGAAACTGCAAGTGCTCCAACTACCTGAAAACCAAGAGCTTGGGGTATTGATAATTTTGCCTGCTTTGTTTCACTTGTATCTTTTGTTAACAAAGAACAGTCTACAGGGAAATAGTCCGTTATTAATATTTAATTTCCTCCTATTACTGTAAGCAGATGACCTAAACGATCATTTAAAAATGTAACCAATAATAACACTAATAGAGGAGCCAGAAGAAGTATGTCTTGGTGAGACAGGTGATGCCTCCCTGCCTTCTGTCTCCTGCCCACCCGTCACTTCTCTGCGTCCCTCAGCGGGAGGCAGAGGAGCTGCGAGGGGCCCAGGAGGCCGTTCTGCGTGAGGTGCTCGTCACGTGTGTTTTGTGAATTCTTGTAAAACACGTGAGCAGGTTGGTTTGTTTGTTGTGCCGTGGCCCTCTGAAGATGTGAGAGACAAGACTTCTTAGGAACTTCCATTTGAAAAATACAGAGGTTCTCTTTGAGCCGGAAAGCTTTCAAAGAGGACAAAAGCAGACAAGCATCTCCCCCCTCTGGGCTTGGGAAAATAGCAGACGAGTGACTTAGCAGCAATTTTCTGTTCATTGCTGTATGTGAATTCAAGGATTTTTCCCTAAGGGAACTAGGTAATCTGTATGTGTCTGGTACCTGGGAAGGGTTGTGTTGTCAGAAGGAGAAGTGAGGCTGTTATCTGTGGAATGACTCTCATTCCCTGATGTCATCTCGGTAAAGGGCCACCATTCCCCCTTCCCTACTGGCCTCGTGAGCTGCCTGCTGCATTCCTACCTTACCTCCCGCCTCCTGAAGCAAACAAGGAGAAACCAGTCTTTTCTGGAGCCTGGAGGGAGCTACAGTTCATGGGGAAGACCAGGCAAGCTGTAGTTTGGTACCTACATGTCCGCAGACGTGTATTAGGGGCTTTTGCTCATGTGTCTCAAGAGCAATTTTCAACTGAAACATCACAGATGTTCTCAAATACGTCAGTCCACATGCTGAGAGAAGAGGGAGTCTTCATCTTACTCATGTGATGGAGCATGGGTATCCAAACCAAGATGACTCAACGCAGCCTGAAGGAGACAGGAATAGGAAATGAATTTGTTTGAGGAGGGTGGTTTAAACCTAACGTTGGCTGGTGCTCACCTGGGCTCTTTTGGCGCTCAGTAGACTGTAGGAGCAACACCTTAGTCAAAAGCCAACTGGAGATCCCAAACAAAAGCTTGCTCAGTCTCCAGTGGTGAATTGCTTCATGGGAACGTGCTGCTCAGATGCTTTATTGAATTTTAAAGGAGCAATTTTTCACTGGGGCTGAAATATGAGCAAGAACAGAGTGTTCCAAATCACTAAAAGCGAACAGGCCAACAGCTTTACAGGTTCGTGAGTGGCAAGAAAGGTTTATTTAATAATGGGGAAAAGGCCGGAACATAGCCCAAGGTATCAAGGAAGAATTAATCCAATTAACAAAACAAAACATGAGCTTCAGAAGAAATACTAATTGTAGCTGTCCAGCAGGCTGTGTGATGCAGGATATTTTTCTTAAGTTTTGACAAGCTTGCAATATTGATCCCTCAAGGGCCTGAGGTGTTCAATATACACTTCCCAGTGAGTAAAACAGGTTGTTAATTAATTTTGTCTTGTCAGTCCTAGTTGCTGAGCCTTTGAGTCTTGCATGAAGTAGATGATTCTATAATAAATCTCTATTTCCTCTGAATATGCGTTGTCTTCTCTAGGTAGCCTGCATTTTGTTTTGTCCCTGTAAATGCAGTAAATTACCAGCCATGTGTGCAGAAGGACTGGGCCTGGTGTTTTTGAACAAGTTGGAAACACTTCTACAATCAAAGACCCTGTATCACGTTGGATGAAATATATAACAGGCTGACAGTGCAGGAGACGATTGAGATGAGGGGTAAGTTTAGGTGAAACATGAGAACCTCTTGGGTTGTGGCACCTTTTGTATGTAGCAAGTTGAGGCCTTTCACATGCTGGGGTTATGCACCTAATAATTGCTTTTTCTAAGGTCTGTTGCTGCTAGAGAAGCAGCAGTGCTGGAGTGGACACACAGTGTGGTTTTGTCCTGGCGTGGACACTTAGCTCCAGTCATTTCTTTTTTGAGGTATGCAGGCTCTGCAGGACTCTCACTGCTTCCCAGCCCATCTGCGAGGACACGTTGTCCTCTTCTGGACATGACATCTCACAGATTACTTCAGAAACTAATGGCTAGGCGTTGAGTTGAAGAATCAGGCCACTGTTTGTGAAGACAGGTGAGAAACAAGGGTCTAGACAAACTCAGAGCTAAATTGGAAAGGTCAAATCAATCTAGGAAACAAACAAAAAGGAGAAGGTTAAAAACTCCAAGGTGTCTGAAAATAGCATTTGATGTCATCATTAAGCTGGAGATTCCAGCATTGTTCTTTTCCAGGACACATGCAGAACCATAGGAAATTACAGGTTGGTCTTTGCACTATATGATTAATATCTGGGGGACCTCCACGGCACGGGTTTGTTCCTTCATCCCTCCCCACCTGGAAAGCAGAGAGGACCCCCGAAAGAGTCGGGTTATACAAAATGCACCTGGGATTCGTGTGGTCTGTAATCCTCCTAAATGAAGCTCCGAAATGGGAAATTCCAGTAATTTCACTTTGGCCCGTGGTAACTTTGGAGCAGGAGGTGTGAGGGCAACCCAGGAGTACTTTAAGTAAATGATCTTGGTGTCTGGATGTGCTTGACCAGTTTGGACCTTGATTGCTTCCAGAAAGCTGTTTTTTTCTTACTTTTGTCCCCATCCCACAGAACAGCTTGTGCTTTTTTTGATTGTTTTATTTTACATAGCATTACCTTTGCCTCAGGTACATCCCAATAACTTTGGAGATGTTTCTAAACTTGTTCTACAGCTGGAGTTGAGCTTGGAGTCATGAGCTTGACCCGCATGGAAATGGGAGAGGTGTTAGGAGGTGGGGAATGTGGAGGCTTCCTCCTCTATGGCCACTGTGCTGCTGTGATACTAATGGACATGAGATTTGTCTCCCACTCGGAGATTTCGGGCATAACCGTGTGATCTATGTGATGGAGAAGCTCTTTCTCTCACAGACCAGTTTTACCCCACTTCTTCTTCCAGGTCTTTTTTTCCTTGCCACCTTTTTTTCCTGATTTCCCCCCCGCCCTTTCTTGCACGCACAGAGCTCTGTAGCTTAATTTTCACCTTGCCCTTTCTGTTTTCTCTCCCTCCTGGTTTTCTTTGCCTGTATTTGATGCTAATTCTAATCTGCGCCCTGGAAGTTAGGCTAGTAGGGGGTGTTTTCAGCTTTGAAAAAAACCCATTAGGGCTTGAAATGGGTAATCAGACACTGGAGAATTGATACAGGAGCATAGCATTAACATCACTGAAACAAGTAAGTAGAAGCAATCTTTGGCAGGTCATTGGAAAACAGGATATTTGCTAAAAGAAGATAAGCAATATAGAAACTTCTTGGGGGTTTTTTGTTCTTGAAAAAAAAAAGATTAAATCAATGATCTTTATCTTTCTCTTTATAACTAGATCAAAAACTAATCTCATGTCGATTTCTCCCACACTAACAAAACAAAATGCAAACACAAGATTATTGAAGGTAGAGGAAAAGCTAGATTTTGAAGCCCATCCAAACCACCAGGAACCACACACTTTCCTTTCAAATGCAGCATTAGCAATAGAGCTCTAAATCAATGAAATGTCCAAAATCTGATTATATTCCTGAGATCATATGTGAATCACTAGTTAATCATATTTTCTTGTATTATCACGGTCTTTACCCTTTTATTTTGTCCTGAGCAATTAGGTTTCCAACTTCAAAACAAAAAGGCAACTGTGAAGGCATGAAACCCCGGGGTGGGTTAGACCACAGCAGACCACTTGCAGATCTTCTGTTTTGGAGGTGCATTTTACATCCAAAGCTGAGCTTCAGTATCTGTTAGTTAATGCTGTGTCTCTCTGACGTTTGTTTGGAATAGCTGTTCTCTTCTCTTAAATATATGAGAAAATACTGCTGCAAAAAGTTGGCTAAATAAAGTGTAAAACCCAGTGACAGCGTAGGACAGCAGTCAACTATGACTGACTGCGTGGCACAAAGCCTAGGAAACTGTGTTCTTTATTGCTGTGTGTTTTGGCTGAATCTCTGTAAAATGAACCCACATCTGAAATCAAAGAGATGAGATAACCTGGGGAGATGGGGGAGGCATGTAAGCATGTAGAAGATGCATATGCGCTTGTATGCAGGGTGGCTGTATGGAGCATATGTCCTTGCAAGCAGCACCAAGTCTAGTGCCAGGTTTGTGTGTATGATCATGCAGGAGTGTAAATGTTCATGTTGAGAGGTGACCTTGCTATTGTGTCTCTGTGAGCTTTTCTTTGGGGCTATGTAGAGGGGTAACTTGATGAGTGTGTTTCTGGGTGGTTCTACTTGCAAAGTGATGCTGACGTTGCCTATAGAGCCTGCCGGAATCTGTGGATGCAGAAAACCCTACGTAAAAGGCAGGTATGAAGAATAAAACAGCTAATAGTCATAGTGCTAATAGCATGAAGGTTTATGTAACAAAGACAGTGTTGCGGGACGGGAGCTTGCACAAACCTTTGCAGGGAATATCCGTTCTCAGCAGGGAAGTACCGGAACGTGTCCCTGTCTGACGTAGCCCAGACTGTTTCCCCTGCCACTGATCACGATTCGATGTCCACACACTCAAAGGAAGCCACATGGAGACAGAGGGGACATGTGCCAGCACCATGGACCCCTTGTGAATGAACATTGGTGTCACGAGCGTGGCTCCTGCACACTGACGTGCCTGCACGAGGGTGGCAAGCACGTGGTGGCTCGAGTCCTGGTGATGGGAGGCAGACGGGTGTATGTGAAAAGGCTCCTGCATCTTTCCCCCGGCCAGGCCCAGCGCTCGCCAAGGCCCAGTTATTAGTGGGGCTCTCGTGTTTCAGGGCCAACTACTGAGCAGCTGCTGAAGTGCCAGCTCGCTGGGTAGCCTCCACAACAAAACATCCCTTGTTTCTCATGGCCACTGTGAAATGCTGCCTTCCCAGCCTTGCTTCGTCTCTGCAGCTTTCTGCATAGACAAAATGTGAGATTTTTGCCTGTGATGTATTCTTCTAGGTCTGTTTAATATCCGTTATCAATTTAATATGCCACTTTAATGAGATTTTGCTTTTTTCCATCTCCGTGGAGCTGATTACTTAGTGTGTATGGTTTTTGTTTTTTGTTTTTTTTTTTTAAGGAAGTAGCAAGTGAAGAAGTTGAACGCTTGCTTCAGCTGAAGAGACTATTTCCTAACTCCTGGGGGGAAAAGGGGAAAAAGAGAACCACAGGATGTTGCTGGTAGGTATGTAAATGACAGGAAACCATGACTAGCAGCGTGATTGTCAACAGGAAACCAAAGCTGAGAGCCTGTGCGATGGTGCCATACGGTGCACTCACTGTGCCGTGCTGCCTGCTGGACTCAGAGGCCTGGGGAGCAGCATCTGTCTGCGTGAGCTACTCTTCGGGGACCCTGTCTGCTGGAGTTCGGTGAATCCTTCTGCACCTGGTTAATCCACTTTGCTGGAGCTGGCAAGCCAAGTTTTTTCTCTTTACACCTGTTGCTGTAAAGCTCCTGAACTGCCATGGGGAGAAAAGAGTGTTTGTGAAGCACCCTTGCAAGCTGGCCGCCGCGTGAGCGCTCCTCGGACCCCCGGCAGCTTTGAGGTGTCTTGGCTGTTCAGTGCTCTGCAGATATGAACGCTGAGCTTTTCTGGCACGTTCTCGCTTTGGCCTGGTCACTCTCACCATGCTAGTACATGGGAAGGAAGACTTCCTCTCAGACGTAGCTTACATCGTCTTGGAACTGGTCATTGCCGTGCTGGCCATCTTGGGCAACATCCTGGTCTGCTGGGCGGTCTATTTGAATAGCAACCTGCAGAACGTCACCAACTACTTCGTGGTGTCGCTGGCCGCTGCTGACATTGCAGTGGGTGTGCTGGCCATCCCCTTCGCCATCACCATCAGCACTGGCTTCTGTGCCTTCTTCTACGGCTGCCTTTTCATTGCCTGCTTCGTCCTGGTCCTGACGCAGAGCTCAATCTTCAGCCTCCTCGCTATCGCCATTGACCGAATCATTGCGATCCGCATCCCCCTCAGGTGAGGCCAGCCGGGTTGGGGGAGAAGGGGGGTCTTGGTGAGGGATGGTTGCCAGTGAAAGCACCAGATCAGATGAGCTGAGAGCAGGGATTGTTAAACATTTAATTCCTTGTAATTGGAAAAACACTTTTCAGGGTCTTGAAAACTGCCCTGGCTGCTGGATCTTCAGGGCCTGTCTTTGCCCATTCTCCTCCGTCCTCACAGTGCGTGCGCCTGTGGCATCGTGCAGGTGATGCCTCGGAGCGGTGTTGCGCCTTCCCATGGAATGGCAGTAGCGGGATTGCTGCGGGAGAGCCGAGCACTGCTGTGGGTGAGACTGGGGAGGAAGGGGCTGAGCAGAGCTGGCCTCCATCCCCTTGGGAAGAGCGGGGCTCTGTGCGGCCACCACAGGAGCAGGGCTGCGGAGAGAGGGCCTGGGTGTCTTCTCTGGGGGAATCCATTAAAGGCAAGAGCAGAAGCAGTTTTAAGGAAACGTCCAGGAGGAGCTGGACTAGTGTAGGCACTGGCCCTGGAAGCAAAGCGTGTATTGGATCAAGGCTGAGGCTGTCCCCTCTCCAGCCCCCAAGGGTGGTTTGGCTGTGGTCTCTAGCTTGGAGCTCAGAGGAGGAAAACACAATTTGAGTAACAGAGCTCAAAAGCTGAGGGTAGTAGGGGCTGCTTTGTGTGTGAGCAGGGGGCTAATGTGGGTCAAGGGGAAGTTCAGCCGCACACGTGGGGCTGCGACTCCATTCGGAGCTCACTGACAGGATGGATCTATCCAGCCGGGGGTACAGCTGCCATGGGGTGCACCATGTCCGAGCTGAACGTGTTGTGGTGATGCCCCCCGCGAGCTTTGAGGCTGCCGAGGAAGCCTCGGGAGAGGTCGGCGGAGCAGAGGAGGCCCTGGCGCCCCGTGCTGCTGAGGAGGGCGCCGCGGGCCTCGCGTGTGGAGAGACTCCCTTCCTGCTGTGCCGCCCGGCGACGCGGCCCCGACCGGGAGCGAACAACCTTCCGGTTCTCTGGCACTTGAGTGCCGGTTTTGGGACATTCGCACTCGTGCGGAGGCTGAATCCCTCGTGCTGCCCTCTGCGGCTCCGTTTTGTCTCTGGTTAATATTTTGGTTATCCAGCAGTTTTTGTAGCAAAAAAAAAACCCTCACGTGCAAAAACAGCGAACATTCTTCCCTCTGGAGCTGGGCAGTGACCTTTCCATATGGACCATTTTCAGCGAGCCTGATCTCCCGAAGCTTTACTCTTAATAGCGAGTTCCCCAACCTACATCCCTAAGTGCTACAGCCTCTGCTCCTGCTGTAGCTGCAGGGAGGAACCATTCCAGGCCACTGCAGAAAAACAAAACAAACCCTAAACTGTCAATATTACTACCTCTAAATTTGGGCTGCCCCCACTTTTCTACAGTTCTACCAAGCAGACATTTTTAATGCCAATATAATGATGAACGGTACAAAGAGACATATGTAGGGTTGTGCTCGGGAGCTTGCCTTTGAATTGATTTTGAAAATGTCTGATGTCTGTAATTCATCTCCTCTGAGTTAACTTTGGAAGCTTTTGCTGACAATTTAAGCATTCATATTGTTAGAAGATGACTTTAAAGGAAAAGGATTTTAAAAATTTGGATTTCTGCCCCTTTTTTGGCATTGCTGTAGTTATATTGCCTTGAGACTTTAATTTCCTGGAATAAGCCAAAGTAAAAACTCTCTCAGAAAAGTCTGAGTTCACCAGTGTTGAGTATTTTACCTGTTTCACTCTTTTGTTTTGAAAAAACAAAACACACCCTCTTCTACCCCAGAAACCCTGGAGTTGATTGGACGCAGGAACCCCCAGGTACATCCTCGGCTTCCCCACTTCTTGTCCCTGCCAGCTTGTCCTTCCACAGCAGGAACGCACAACTCACCCGCTCTGTCTTCTCCATGGCTGAATAAACATCAGGTTTCTGATCTCAGACATGCTGAGGAGGTGAAAGCTGATTACCTGAAATGTGATAGGATTCAGACTGTTCATCTCCTCATTTTTTTAGTATCTGGTTGCCTCAAAAATGTGTCGAATGATTGGAAGGAAAGTTATACCACTAAAGATGTAACGTTTTCGCCCCATCCTTTAATATCTGAGAGGATGAGGAAGGTAACAGCTAAGGCACTCCTAATGGTCATTAGATAAAGTTTCTTAAACAAACAGACATCCTTCATGTATCCTAGAAGAAAACAGAGACCTAAACCTATTTTTTTCTTCTTCTTCTCTTTCTTTTTGATGGTTTCATTTCTGATTTGTCCTAAAAGAAGGAAACGTCTGGGTGGATGTGGTTACACGTATGAGTTCCAACACATACAAATTATATGTGAAGGAGACTATATGAAGG
Organism: Tinamus guttatus; assembly: GCF_059628265.1. Classification (NCBI taxonomy): domain Eukaryota; kingdom Metazoa; phylum Chordata; class Aves; order Tinamiformes; family Tinamidae; genus Tinamus; species Tinamus guttatus. The sequence goes on along the minus strand of NW_028288993.1, from coordinate 4,921,493 downwards.
AGGCTGAAGAATGAGATTTCTGATACTGCTTCTTTTTGAATACCTCAGTACAAAGTTAGAGTTACCTTTGGAACAATTTTTCTGTGCATACAAGACCATCCCTCCGAAATTGCAATGAGAAAAATCACAGGTAAAATTTAAAAATACATAAAAATAATTTTTGCTACATTTTGATTGGGAATGTCTTGTGTTTTCCACTTTTTAAAGAGATTATAACATTATGCAGAATACGATAAACTTTCCAAAAGTTTGTAAGACCTTTGGCTGAATTTTGCCTGGAGTTTAGGGACTGACAACACATCCTGCCAGACTTTATATAATTGTAATGCTGAGAGTGGCAGTGCAGCATTCCCGAGGAAGTGAGCCCAGCCATTTTTTGGTCTAGGATTAAAAGCAAACTGTCTCTGGAGCATGGCAGGTGCCTGAAATCCTGCGCTCACTGATACGAACCCCCTGGGTGTTCTAAATAAAACTGGCTGGAGTCTGAGCTCCAGGATGAAGTCATGAGCCAAGAAAAATTGTCACTTTCCAGGCTCTTCAGTGCCAACAACTGCTCCAAGGCACAGTGCCCAGCTGCAAGCTCTTGTGCATGCATTTGTGGTAAAAGTATTCCTGCAGTGAAGGGCAGGTACGCTGGATGCACTGCAAAGAGGGAAGTTTTTCTTCCTGCAGCCAAACGGAAAAGTTTTATCAGGTTACTGCTGGCTTTAGGTGTTCACCTGCAGAATGAATCCCTGTGCATGCCACTTGGTGCCAACTACGTGAACTTGCTGGAGTGCAGATCTTTTCCTCTGATGAAAGTTGCTTGAGAGGTGATTGACTGCCCAAGGTACTGGGATGCTTCTCTGGAAAGCACTGCTAAGATGCAGCTCCCTAATGCTTGGAGCATGAGGCCACATTCAGCCATCTGACAGTGATTAAAATTGCAACTCTGAGTTGGCTTTGAGATGACAGGTTGCTTTTTTGCCAGAGCCTAGGGGAGCTGGGCACAACTTGCATCTCTGAATCTGGGATGGGAAGAATGGAGATGTATGAAAACGCTGAACAAATGATATTTTATTGGCATCTTGAGAGACATCTGGATTGCTTTTGTATCCTGCTTTCCATAAAACTTTTGACCTTAGGACAGACATTACCTACAGGTGCTCATTTTTGTCTCACATATTATGAGCAGATTCATCCTAATATGAAAGGAGAGTAATTTGCTTCCTCCTTTGAAAACCACAGGCCAGGCTATGGAAGCGTGCAGGGGAGTGGTCTCTGCTCACAGTCGTGACATCTGCCTTTGAGAGATAGGTGCCCATCTGTGGGAGCCCACCCTGCCCTCCCTGCACAGCGTAGTTGAGCACTAGTGTCTGTTTGCTCTGATAAAAGGAGAGAAGGTTTATTGAATGAGTTTGGGAAAGGGCTGTCCAGGCATTGCACAAGAAGATCTGGGTTTCTTGCTCTGCCAGAAGTTTTTCTGAATGATCTGGAATTGTGTTGATGTCTCATTTCCAGATGTGTGTAATAGGGATACAAAATGCTCCTTCTGTCCTGCCCTCTGTGACTGCAGCTCTCGGAGGCCCGGGCTGTTGGGAGGATGAATAATGTTTCATAGCAAGTTGGTAAAAACCACTGAGGCTGCTGGAATGGGAATGAAGGCCACGTGTCTCAACAGAGAACACGTGCAGTCACAGCAGCTCTGAGCATGGCAGGGCCATCTGGCCAAGGTGTGCAGTGAGGTGGGTTTGGAAGACCAGCAGCCTGGCTGGTTGGATACCATGGATGGTTGGTGAAGATAAGTTGGGTCAGTGACAGATCATGCAGTGTATGGAAGGATTTCATCCTCTACGTACGGACCTTGTGGTTCTCATTTCAGCTTCCACCCAGCTTGATAGCTGATGTTTATTAAACCAGTGCGGTCCTTCTGCAGGATCATTATCTTGATGACACAGAGCGTAGGCCAGGGATCCAGAAGAGTCACGTCCTTGGCCAAACCGCTGTAGGCTGCGTGGATGGGGTGTGCGTTCCCCGAGCGTGGCTGCTCTCCCAAGGGCAGCGTGCCGGTCTATGGCTGGGAGAGCAGCAAGGCAGGCAGAGTTCCTGGGTGAGTCTTGTTGTTGTCTGTTCTCAAGATGCTGAAGAAAATTTTTTGAGGAAGGCATCCACTTTCTTTATGTGCTTGCAAAACTGGGCTTGGTTTTCTGGAGGAGTCAGGCACCCACATCCCTTCAGCCAACCCCACCTTGTGCGTGTCTGCGCTCTGCACTAATGTTCTTTATTTGTGTCTGGGTTTTCATGAGTAAAAGTCATTATTTGTGCAGCAAGCCCAGTATTTCCTGGAAGCGCAGGCGCTGCCTGTGCACGGGCAATCCGGTGCTGTCTGGACACGTCAGACACACGACAAAGTCACCCGCTGACTATGCAGCACATGGACTGCAGGTGAAACCAGCTCTTTTCAGCAGGCTGCATCCCCTGCACAGGTGCCACCAGCTCACGCTAAACGGAGTGTTTCCTAGAAGCCCTGAACTTATCGTGCAGAGCTGTTTAGCGCTGGGAAGACAGACTGTAGCTTTGACATGGCTGCTGCGAGCCTCAGAATATGCCTAGACAGATGCACTGAACCTTCGGTGCCAGCCTGGTGACATTTCTAGGTGGAAAGAAAGAGTAAATCCAGAAACATCTGTCTGGACAGTAACCCTACCTCAACCAAGTCAGCCAGCATCGCAGGGGGGACCTCCCCAGTGAATGGATGTTTCCCAATAGGTGCCTGGCCAGCGTGAAGGGGATGCCACACACGGTAGCACAAGACGCTGTGACCCTTGGCAATCCTGTGCATTATGGAAACACATACACGAGAGGTTGGTAATCACCTCTGCTGGCAAAATACACTGCAGGAAGAGAGCAGGAGTCTGCTGGGGTCCAGCACTGCTCCAGAGCCCTGTAAAGTTTTGTTGTCTGGGAATCCCCGGAGGCCAAGAGGGAGAGAGAAGCAGGGGGGTGTTTGCCTGGAGCAGTAATAAATGTATTTTTAGTGGAAGGGACATCTCTAGTCGTGGGATAACAGCTGTACGATTTCAAAATTCCTCTGACAAAGATGTAGCCAGTTCCAGGCCTTCGGGCTTTTTTCAAGCTTCGAGGGCCTTTGGCCACTCTCCTGCTCCCTCGGTGCACTTCTCAAGTGCAGATGCTGTTTTGCTCTGTTGCTGAGGTCTGACTGGAAGCAGCTCCCCCTCGACCCTTCACACAGTACCCTCAGGCCACCTCCAGGCCTTCAGCAGGATGCACCGCTTGCTGGGAAAAAAAATATCTCCCAGGACCAGCTGAATTCTTCCCTGAATCTGCAGAAAGGGGATTTCAGAGTATTTTGGGTGCCAGGAACTGTGTGCTTGCCTCCCTTAACTCCCTCTTTTCTGCCTTTGAAATGCAATTCAGGAGGGGAGACTCAGACCTGCCAATTCTTGTGTAGAGGCAGTTTCCTTCCAAGACCCATCAGCTGGGATTTAAAGCATGTGCAGGATCTCCATTCTGTTCCGTGCCTGGAGAAAGCAGCATCTCTCTCCCCCTGTCTTCAGCTTGCACTAGGATAGCAGCATAAACCCAGGGGATTAAATACTTCATTGAGAGAGGGAGAAATTTCCATAGCTTGTTGGATTTTTTTTTTATGTTTGCTGAAAGAATTTGAGATGTGGACAAAGGGAGAAGGAACATCAGGTAAACAGAGGGAGCCCAAACCTACCGCCGTCCGAGCAGACACACGGGGTCAAGTACAGTGTGGGACCTGTGTTGGACAATGTGGGAATGCAGCCATCTATTTTCCATGAAAAGTGTTACCAAGGAAAGGAAATTGCATTGAAATGTTAAACTGCTGCCCTGATTTACATTTTCTGAGAGCAGAACTGGTGGAGTCAGCTCAGCACTCGTAGTAACCTGTGAGGCCTTGGGAACTGGCTGATATTTCAAACAAACAAAGGTCCTTGGCTGCACTGTCAGGTTTCTACCATGTTGCTTATTGTCTCTTTCAAAATATTTGAGAAGATTTATTACCAGGAGCACTGGTTTGAGCCGGGCACATCAATACCTTCCCCACTGAGGTGTCCTTGAGTGTGTGCAGTGCAGCCCACAGCATTCCTGCAGTCAGAGCTTGTCCTCAGCCCAATTCCTCCTCCTGAGAAAGGCCTGGAGTCAGCATGGCCGGGCTGGGCTGGAGGGCTTTGCTGGCCAAAGGAAGCCTGGTGCTGCTGCAGGTCCAGGATTCATACATATGAGCAAGGGGAGAGAGAAGGCAGATGAAAACCGTGCTCATTTCCCTGCTTTTCCGTCCTCTGCGTGTTGTCCATGGAAGAGAGGAGGGAAGCAGGGGGCAGGCAACGTCACCGCCGAGTCCTTGCGGTGCTCAGCTGGCTTGGGGGGCTTCTGCATGGCCGTTCAAGGGCTCATGTGAAGAAGAAGGAGCCTTTCTCACTCTCTTCTGCCTTCTGGGAGGCTGGCAAATTGTTTAGGTGTTGGGGGTTCATCCAGTGATCCTGTAGTAATTCTGGTCTCCTCTGCTTTGCAGGTACAATGGCTTGGTGACTGGCTCTCGAGCCAAAGGAATCATTGCGATCTGCTGGGTGTTATCGTTCATCATCGGCCTGACACCCATGCTTGGGTGGCACAAGCGCGCGCAGCTTGAAGAGCAGGGAGCCAATAAGTCCTCTCCCATCAACTGCAGTAACAGCATGGTGGTGTGTCTCTTTGAGGCTGTGGTCACCATGGAATACATGGTCTACTACAACTTCTTTGCCTGTGTGTTGTTGCCTCTCCTCCTTATGTTTGGTATCTACTTGAAAATCTTCATGGCAGCCCGACGACAGCTCAAGCAGATGGAGAACAAGATGGTGCATGGGGAACGCTCGCGCTCCACTTTGCAGAAGGAGGTCCATGCGGCCAAGTCTTTAGCCATCATTGTTGGGTTGTTTGCAATCTGCTGGCTTCCCCTACATATTATTAACTGTTTTACCCTTTTTTGCCCAGACTGTGCCCGAGCTCCCCTTTGGCTGATGTACCTGGCCATTATCTTATCTCATGCCAACTCCGTCGTAAATCCTCTGATTTACGCCTACCGGATCAGGGAGTTCCGTCACACCTTCCGTAAAATCATCAGCCAGCACATCCTGGGCCGGAAGGAGCCGTTCAAGGCGGGAGCAGCCAGCTCCAGGACTTCCACGCACGGCGGGGATGGGGAGAACGCCAGCATACGATTCGGTGAGTACGCGTTAGAGGTGTACACCAACGGGGAGATCCACAGGGATCCCGAGAAGCAGGACTTAAGCAAATGCAAAGCAGCCTTGGAATGGCACCAGAATGGAAATGCTCTGGACCTGGAGACAAACGGGCATCTTCCACATTCCTGCAAAAATGGGATTCTCTCAGATGTGTGTGTGAACAGGGAGCTTCATGGTGAAGAGCTAATTGATGCCCATGTCTCTTACTCAGATCTAGAAAGCACAGCCTTTGCAGCATCTGATGTTTCTTGATGACTCTTGCAAAGTCTTCCTGGTTGAATTACTTTTCTTTTTTTTTCTTTTTTTCCCATTGGTGGCCTCTGCTGTGGCAGAAAGGGAGGCTGGGGGCTGGAGGGGAGATGTTTGTATAAAGAATGCTATGGAGAAAGGTGTCCCTACCCAGGACTGTTGGGAAGATCCTAAATACTAGACTGGAGAAAAGCCAAGAGGCCACTGAAATGGACTGCAGGAGGAAGGGGCACGTTGCCCATCAAAGAGCTGTCACCAGGAGCAGTGCCCCGGTCAGAGATGGATTCCAAGTTCAGCACTGGGAGGACTCTGTTGATGCAGGGCATGCTGTGACATTACGTGTACTGCGTGTCCGTGGCTGTACGTTGGTTTTCCTGTCAGTACTGAGAGAAACAAAAGCACGGCTGGAATATTCACTGAGCGCAAAGAGCAGCAGGGAGAGGCCGGTCAGTGCTTTGGCCCTCCGCAACCTGAAGAGGGGAGCAACTCCTGTTGGCCAGGGAGGATGCCAACGGCTTCCTGGAGAAGGAGGGAACCTACCCAATGGGGACTTTGAATACCTTCAACCATGGCATTTGGTTTTCAGTTTGTGTTTTTCAACTTGAACTTTAACAGGTTCCTCAGATTTTGTTTGTTTCTTTTTCCCCTGTCTTGACCAGATTACTTAATGTTAAGTTATAAAAGCTGGGCAAGGGCTCACATCCATTCCCTGAGTGCTCAATGTTCCCAGTTTCAGTTGATGCCTGATGTGCTTTACTGCGACACCCCATGTGTTGCTGCAGTGCAGAGACCTTCTGATGCCCAACAGAGCTGAGGTGCTGTCTAGTGAGAAGATGCTCCTGCTTTGGGGAGCTGGAAGGCACCGCTGCTAGTGGCAGTCCACTTAGAAACCACATCAGTGTGTCCATGTAAGACAGAGCTGTAAATCCATGCTGCACTGAGGGCGTGCACTGATGTGGTCTGTTGGAGAGAAGTTTTACAGCAGCTTGGTTGATGTTTTACTCGGTCATTTATGAAGCCTGGTAGCACAAGGACAGCAGAGAGCCACAGCAGCTCATATCCTACCCTAAGTCTTTGTTTCCAGAAAAAGATTCCAGTATTATGTCCAAAACCACCATCCTGGACCTGGAGGCAGGCAGAAATGATCCCACTGGAAAGCTCCAAGTGTGGTAGCTCCAAAGATCTGGAGAGCCTTCCCTAGCTTAAAATCAGAGGGATCAGCCCTCAACACTGAGTCTTCCTGAACAGTTCAAAACTCAAATCAGAGTCATTTTCAGAAAGGAGAGGGGAACTGGGTTTTAATAATTCAGGAACAGCAGCAGATTAGATTTGTGTGTTCTCTGTCCACATGTATTTTAAGTATCGCAAACTATTAAAATGAAAATAACTTTATTTTTGCCCGTCTCCCTGGATGAAGGTGGGAAATGGTTCATAATTGCTGAAAGTATTTAAGGATGAAATAGCCTCAGGCTAGCACAAAGCTTATTTTGAGATGTATAAAAAGATGTGGTCACTGCCATAATCTTCATCAGAAAGACAAGAAAGATGGTATTTACCAGAAAGACGAGTTCATGTAGGCAGGAACCTAAGGACTTAGAACAATAGACTTCACAGTTCAACTGAATTGCCGCTTTCTTGGCGTGACTCTTCCATGCAGGCTGACGTCGGAGCAGTGGATTATCACTCCAGCAGCAGTAACACACTAAACCCTTCCTGGAACCGTCATCGTAGGTAGTTCCTCTGTAGGGCGACTTGGATCTTGTTGCTCTTGGTCGCTCCGCATGGAATGTTTCTGTAGGTTGGTTGAGGGGTCTCTCCTCTGACCTCCTGTAACAGCAGCACATTTGAGGCAGGAAAAAGGGGGTCTGATCTCATCGGGCCTCAGCTGGAAGCCGAAACGTTTCTAAGAATAACACAAGATTGCATCCGGTATTCATGTCAATAACAATTAGGTCCACAAAGAAACAGAGCAGGGAAAGAAGTGTGGGAAAATACCAGCATCGCTCGTGTGCTGGAACACACACAAGTGCAGAAGTGTCTCTCCCCGAGCTTTGGTTGCCATTGTAAAAGGATGTTTTATGGGACGTTGCATCAGCCTTTCAACAGCTGATGTGGGTTGGTTGCTTTCTATTGTTTCCTCAGCTGCTTCATGCTCAGTTGTGGCAGCTTCTTGGTGGCCGTAAGAATAGAATTGATCTGTGTTGATGTGATGAACTTGGGATAATTCCTCTGAAAAACATTTCTGCCCAAAATGTTTGCCATACAAGATTACTGAATTCCCAGATGTCTTGAAATTAGTTTTTCTGTGGCTGTTTGAAGTACCCCCAAGAGTGTCCAGTCCCTTTCTGTAGTAGTGATCGAGATTCAGAATGAAAAGGATGTGTGAAGGGCCCATGGGATGTGTGTAGGAGTGAGTGTGGTGGGCGTAAGTGGGTTTATAGGGAATTAGCAGTTGCAGGAAGGAAGGGTTGGCCAAGTGCACCACGTGTTTTGTGCCTTCTGGCACACTTCTGTCTGAGGTGGACCTTCCGAAAGTGTTTCCAAAGCGGTTGGCGGGGAGAGCGTGAGCTTTTGAGGCAGAATTCTGGAATCTTGTTTTTTAGGGATCATGATTTTGAGATACAAACGGTTTGCCACTGATTGCAGCTGGTGGTCGCTGCAGTAGACCTGGGAGTTGCGTGGAGTCATTTGAACCTCTTGATCGTTCCTTGAAAAGAGGCTGTAGGAGACACTGAGGGCATAAGAAGGTCTCTGGTGTGGTAGCAGGCTGGAGTGCTGGTGTGAGACGACAAGTTTCAGCGGGAAGGAGGATCCGCAGGATCGGTGTTTGGGAGGATTTCAGGAGGGCAGGAATGTGCTGGGGAAGCTTGGGGATTGTGCGGATGGGCTCAGGGGAGAGCGGCTGCCATAAAACTGAAGGGACTGGGAGGAAGGTACGTGGAGTGCTGTGGCTTTCCTAGGGCCACGGCCTACAGGAAACCTTGCCCTGGTGTAGGCAGAAGTCTGCGGCCTGTGTGTGACCGAGGAAGAGGGGGAACTTCCCGGTTATCTCCTTGCAAGGTGCTTTGTCTCCCTTCCTGAGCATATCCAGGTGTAGCAAAGCCCTTCTGTGTCATGAACATGAGACCGCTAAAAATAAAGCCCCAAAAATAAACCAATTTATGGTTTATCCTTAAAAATAATTAAAAAAAACAGCCATGTTTTGTGGGAAGGGTGAACTTGCTGTGATGAGTTAAAAGTGGAGACTCTCCAGTGGGGTTTTGTTAAGCTTAGCTGCCTAATAGTCACCTCTTGTTCCCCTTTTATTTTGGGCATCAAACTACTCTGAGTCAGACCAAGGAGCTTTCCAACCCTGAGCTTTTGGCCTTCTTTGCAGTAAAACACATGAGGAACTGCTATGATTTTTGCTATTCCTGGTTTGTTTGACACGTGAACAGAAGCAGCCAGACAGAATCCCCAGGTTGGGTGCTGTCTGTTCCATGTAATTCCCGCTCTCGTTCCGGTTGCTGGCACTGTTCACACAAGGACGTGTTGAGATCGAGCCTGGAACCCGTTGATCTGTGAATGTCTTTTGCTTCCCCCCTCCCTGCGCTCTGCTCTGAGCAGTGGTTCTCTCAGCCATCAGTGAGCCAGGACACTATGAGCACCCTGCTGCACATGCTGGCACTATAAAACACTCTTTTAATTTAAATGTTTTCATGAAAATAGTTGTTGTTTCCCTCTGTCAGTTACCAGTGGGAGGGGAGGGGAGGGGGCGGGAGAACCTGTGCATGCAAATGTATTTAAAGTACGTCGACCAAAGTTTTTGGTTTTGTTTTGTGTTTTGTTTTTCTGTTTTTTTGAATCTGTGAAGTTTTCATAGCTGTGAAGTCATCAGACTGCTGGGCAGTGAGGAGCTGCTGGTGCTGCTGAGTCTGTCTTGGTTACATTTCTTAATAAGCATTAAAATAAAATATATTTATAAAAGAGAGTGCGAGTGCCTTTGTCCCAGGGCTGGAAGGTCCAGCTGGACGTCCATTTTTTTGCAGATGTCTTACTATTTTATTAGCTTTTTCCATAGATAGATGCTCCTTCCAGAGAGCTGCACAGCGAGGCCCGGAGGAAGCTCCCGGTTGGCTACAGAAGCAGCGAGCTGTGAGGAGCACCCCAGGCCGCTGGCTCTCCCCACACGCAGCCCCGTTGGTGCCGTGCCAGGCCTGGCCTGAGGTCGGCCAAGGTGGTTTGGAAACGGAGGCAGAGAGGCACGATGCTGCTGTGGTGCTGCTGGGGCTGGCCGAGCAGCGCCGGCAGCGTGCGGTGGGAAACCATTCCAGCTGGCAGCTCCTGAACGTGTGTGTGGAGATGAGCACAAATCTCTATATCCGGGAGCATTCTGAATTGGGAAGGGGTGAGGAAGTTCTCCAGATAACCCTCAGCTCAGGCCGTCCCCTCGCCAGGGTGCTCTGCAGTGAGGCCGGAGGCCCCACTCGGTGGCCGGGCCCGGTGCTCCGTGGGCAGCTGTGCCCGAGCAGTTCAACCAAGTGTGTAACTGAAAAGCTTTTTCTTTTTCCCTCCCTTCGCAAACACTGTGCGTTTTGTTCCGCAGCATCAAAGGGCAGGAGCTGGGGAACAATGGGGGTGGCAGGAGTGCGAACAATGGCCCTGCTCGCCCGGGGACGAGGGCCAGGCCTGCAAAGAACAAAGAGCTCCCGCGTCCACGGCACCGTCTGGAGATCCCACCTCAGGACATCCGCACCTCGGCTTCGGCATGCAGGGAATGCAGACCTTGCGAGGCTCTTGCTGGAGACAGGGATCTGCCTGAGGACGCTGTAGCTCAGCAGTGCGCAGGGAAAAACGTGGTGTTTCTAACCCGTGAAGTTGGACGGGGCAGTGGAGGGTGGTGTCCTCCCTGCTGAGGCTGAATAACGTTAAAGGCTAAAAGAAACTTCAGCAGGATTTTCCTCCCTGCTTCTGCCCCCAGGTAGCGCCCCCGGCGCTGCCCTGCAGTGCTCTTAGACATCATGAGTGTCCAGGAGATGTTTTGGGGAAATAAAAGGTCTCAGGATCTTTTGAGATGCTCTGGACCTCACAGCAAAGAGGGAGAGGGAGAGACTTGGCTCTGAGTCACGCGGATCCACCTCTCTGGTCCCTCAAGTAAATGCCCTGAAGTTAGACCATGTGTCCTGCTGCCACTCGGAGTCTGGATATGGACTGTATGTGAACCTGTATTTCTGCCTGCCCTCCTGGTCTCCTCAGAGCTGTTCTGAGATCAACAGGGCACGTCCGGGCAGCGGAGATGCTGCCTCAAAAATGTCCTGGTGGATGAGACTGTCAGAGGAGCCTTGGCTGTGTAACGCACTGCTCTTACACGAGCATCTTTTCTCTGCTGTGTGACCAGATCTAGTTGCTATTCAGATCATGCAGATCGATGGGTAAGTGCCCCTCAGATCTGAGAAAATCAGAACGTCATTTCAGGAAGTGCAGTTCTTGCAGTGCATCATAGAAAATGATCTAAGCAACGTTTGCAGCTGGGAATAGCATGATTCTTCAGCAAATGGAAGGCAAGGAACAGAAGCAGAACTCTGCATGTGCAGAATGAGCTGAGTAAAGAGGAGGTTATTTGGACTGCAGATCTGCAGTTTGTGATCTGAGCAGGTTGCTCTAAAGCCAGGAGCTGGAACTGTGGCTCTTGGAAATGCCCAACCTGCAATGCAGGTAACTGCAACTTCTGCAGAGCCCTGAGTGCGCTCTAAAGGTGACAGCTTGGACACCGACAGCTCTGGAGATGCAGCCACTCAGGATGTGGTGGCCAAGGACTTACCCAAGGCCTCGGCAGCTCTGCTTTTGGTTTGCCTATTTTTTTAGGCAAAAAAAATGCCTAAGACATTAGATCATGGCTCAGGATTACAGTGAAGAAACTGTGTGCATGGGCAATCCTGCTGACCCAGCTGTCAGTGATGTCAGAGGGATGTGTTTAGGCTGGTGTTAGTTCAGGATGTCTCTCCTAAATGGAGTTGAATGCTCTTGTTTGCTGGAGAACCTGCAGTTGCAGCATTGGCATTAGGTGGATGTCTTGCACTTGGAGATGGCAGTGGGTACACGGGCACTGCGCAGTGTGGCGACTGCATCCGGAGCACGAACAAAAGCGCATAATGAAGAGCAAATTGAGCAGCCCGGGTCGGTTTTACAAAGAATGCAAAACAAGGCTGGGCCTTCTCAGGGTAGGCTGCACTCATGGTGCCTCTTGAACCCATGTCCTGTTATTGTTGGTGTGGAACATGAGGGTCTGGGCCAATGAAAATAAGGAAGGCGGCTTGACAGACACAGATTTTATCTTTTGAGATTCGTCATGACCTTTCCAGTGTATAATAAATAAAGTTGACTCAGGAATTGGCAAGTGCCCTATAACACACAGTCCTGGTGCCGGGACTCAGCAGAATGTTCTGCTTAGCAATGCACTCCGTTGGCTCCGTTTGCCAAGTTCCTATTTTGGAGGTGTGCTGAAGGGCTGAGCCGGGGCAGATGCTGACGCCTCCTGCAAGGCAGGTGCGCTGGCCTGGCGCTCCGGGCCTGCCGCTCCGGGCTGCAGGAAGGTCACTTTGGATCCACGCTGATACCGCCTTTTGCAGCTGTGCAAGAGAAGAAAGCTCTGGCAGACTGAGAATGTTGCTCGCCATGGTGTGAACCTTGGGGCGAGAAGGACTTCCATTCGTTCGTGTTACTGCTTACCCGTGCAAGCACCAAAGTCAGCGCTGAGCAGCGTTGCTTCCGCACTGCCTTCCAAGCGGTCCTGCCATGCCCAGCGGATCCTGTGATGTTAAACTCTTCATCTTCCAGAGGATGTGGCCGATTTTGCAGGCGCCAGGAATGGCAGCTCTGAGTCTTGCCTGCTGCTGGGTGAGTCCTCGTCATGCCATCTCTTCTGCTAACCCTCGGGCAGAGCCATTGCACTCAATTTCCTGAGCTAGCTGTGGTGACAGGGGCTGTGATAAGCAGGACTCCTTCGGAGCCAGCTGGGAATCACGCGCTAAACTGAGGCCATTCCATGATGGCAACATGTTGGATTATGAAGTTCCTCCACAGAGCCAGGAGACACTGGGGTGAGGAGGGCGGGTGTTGAATGTCCAGCCCAGAGACACTCCAGGGAAGGAGCTGCAGTTAATTCACAAGGATCATGCCTGATTTAAAGCCTCATGGGGGGAGCACCCAGCACCAGGGTGCTGGGCCACAGGCATTCGCAGCACCTTGAAGTAAGGGACAACTGCTCGCCAAGTTTCTAGGTGTCTGCCATCTGGAAGTCACCCAATAGTCCAAGTGCTTCCTGCCTGTCTTTATATTCAGGCCAAAAGCACTAACAGAATGGGGTGGAGACAAAAAATCTCAGACCCTCCTCAGGCTCATCCCCTAATTCCAAAAGGATCAAAATGCTAAAGGTTGCTTTAGAAAAACAGAGAGTCTTCTCTCCCACCATTGGTAACTCACTGCCATGACCAAGGCTGAGAGTCAGCTGTTTGTTTTACAGCTGTGTCCTCCCTGAATGCATGAGAAATAGCATTTTGATTTCCTTCCAGAGGAAATATACAGTAATATCCTTAACTTGCACTGAGGCCTTTCAGTCTGCAGCACTAACCCATGTAACATTCATTTGCAAAGACATTAAACCCGAGATCTCTGTTCCTTACAGACTGAGCCAACCCTTGGCAACCAAGGCTTTTAATCAGGTCTTTACTGCTTGCTGCCTCTGACCACGGATTCCCCGTGCAAGTTTCCACCTGTCCCATTTGCAAGAGATGCCTACGGTACGTGAGACCGGGCAGCACAACATGTTTTTCCAAGTTGCTGGGCTGTCCATCCCCTCCAGTGCTTCAGCATTACCTGGGCTTTTAAAAGAACAGTGACAACATTCCTGTAATGTTTTGCACAAGCTCTCCCCGTACTAACAGCAGCCTCCGTGTGATTCCCTCCCAGGAGGATCCTTCAACCAGCGTTTGCTGGGAAGCCCGGAGCCGGACACACCGTCCTCCCAGGGGAGCTTAGCCCTCGTCAGTGGCAGCGGGTGACGCCGAGGCCGGTGCGTGTGCGTGGATCAGGGCTGGAGGAGGCCGCGCTCCGCGTGTTGGTGCTCCCTCCGAAGGGAGGTCCCGGTGCGTGTGGCAGCGTAGCTGGTGTTTTCCTGGTCGTGCTCTCTGCCAGATGGACCTCAGTGCATCAAATATTGTCCCTGTGCTGCTTCCCGAAGAGCTGCTGTCGGCTCCCAGGTAAGACGCACAGGAACCTGCTCTCCCGCTGGCCTTTGGCCTCTCCTGGTAGCCAGGCGTCCTAAGGAAGCCACGAGTGACCTAAGGCTGTTTTTTTTTTTTTTGCTAAGCTTTGGTCAGTGCTGCAGATGGAGCGGTAATGGCAGCTTTCCAGCAGGTGAGACCCTCCAGGCTAGTGAGCTAGACAAGAAAAATAAACACAGGAAATAGCATCCATGCTGTAAGATACCAGGGATCAGGAGGCTGGGAGAGCTCAGCGTGTGTGGTGGGGGGAAGGGAGCCTGGAACAGCAGCGAGCAGATGTTTAGTCCTCATGTAAGGGACAGTGTTACTGCCTGGACAGAGAGGAAGGGAGAGAAAAGCAGGTCTCTGCTGTGGCCAGGCAGCACAACGGGTCCTCTCCAGGGTACAGGGTCTGCGGAAGGAAGATTTGGGTCGAGGGGCAGGGTTAGGGCCTTCCTCAGGGCAGAGACTCCTTGGTTAGCTCTGCTCCACCTGGATGTCACTTCTGTCTCAAAAGCAGTTTTGAGACCTCTGTATGGGTGGAAACTCTGCTCTTTCTCTCTTCTGAAACCTCTTCCTTGAACTCCTGTTGGTATCTGCTTCCCACCCTGTGCCCCCGGCTGCTGTGGGCTCTCCAGAGCCTCCACAACGCTCGGGCTTCATCCTTGACAGCACGGCGGGCTGTTCTGGTGGCTCCATCCCCACGCTCAGCAAGGAGGTGGAGAAGCCACCTGTGCTGCCCAAAATAGCCTCTGCCTGGGCAGTCCAAACCAACTGGTGCTGCTGGTGGTGGGGGGTTCCCATGCCCCATAAAGAGGCTTTTGTTGGGAGAATCCAAGCTGAGCCTCAGCCTTGCCAGCTGTGGCGAGGAGCAGATGGATCTGCGATATAAAAATAGACAGAAGCAGGCACGTTCTGTCCCTTGTCTTCACGGCTCCAAGCGGAGTCCCAGAGGTGCTGGTCAGCTGAAGCGGAGCAGAGAGGTGGGTGCTTCGCAGCTGCTCGTCTGCCCGGAGCCCCGCGGCTACTGTCCGCGATCGGAATGTCTCTCCGCGCGGTCCCGGTCGCCCGGCAGCTGCTGCGGGGACGGCTCTGTCTGCTCCCAGCTGCTGGCAAGAGGCTACGTCCCGGCTCCGCGGGACGATGCAGGCAGCAGGGACGCCGTGATCCTGAGCCTGGAACAGCAGCCGGGATCGCCTGCCGCAGGCTCCGCTGCTTGGGATCGCTGCGCAGCACCTGGGGAAAAGTGCTGAAGGGTTCGCTGTATCCCCAACAGAGCTTTCAACTGTTTGATTAGATTTGCTGCAGTCGAGACCTCTGCGTACTGCGTGAAGGCTCTCTCCTTTCCCCACTTACAGAGAAATCCAGCACTCTTTGCTATTGCTTCATGTGATTTTTCAGCTGCTGGTTCCGATGCCTTAAGACCCCAGTCAAGATCTGTGGTTTAAACATCCTCCAAGGGCATCTGGGGCTGAGTGAAGCTAGTCACTAGAGCTGCAGCATGTGGATGAAAAAGGGATATCTCTGGATGGCCTCCCCTGCCTAGGTGTTCATCCCAGTGCTTTCCGTCTGGTCTTAATAATTTTTAAAATCTTAAACATGATGGTTATGGCACACGAAAGTGTCGTAAAGATGCCTGCACTCTCCATCATGCTCTCCCTTCTTTTTTGCAACTGTTTCATTGCAGGGGGGTTGGACTGGATGACCTCTAGAGGTTCCTTCCAACCTTAAGCATTCTATGATTCTATGATTCTATTCTATTCTACTTGATTCTATGTCATATATCAATTCTGCTCTTCTCCTGCGTTTGCTTTTCAGTTCTTTGCTGGTTTCTCTTCCTGTCCCCAACACTCTCCTGCTTGCCGGAGCTGCGTGCTGTGGTATGCGAGGCAGAGCCCCGGGCTGCCCTATCTCTGCTGCCTGTATCTCTAGCTGATCCCCTGCTGCTCCTTTGAAGGGGCCGCGCAGGAGCAGGAAGGGAAGAGGGAGCAGAGAACAAAGTCATCGGGAGAAAGAAATGAGGTCAGAGACGGGGGAAGCGAGGTGGGTGCAGGGGTTGCTGCAGGCACACAGGGCCTTTCTGATCAGAGATTTCCAGGGTCTGCTGCGCGCGTGTCCGCGGAGGCGGCTGCTCTGTCGGTCAGTCCTGAGCTCCTCTTTGGCCTTGCTGTTCCTTTGCTGCTGTGGCCGTCCTGCTTTTTGACTGAGACGCTGCCTTTTTCTTTGAGCAGAGGAGACTTCAGTGCAGGCAGCCTGGCACATGTTGTAGGCTCTCAGGCCATGGACCTGAGATACTGCTGCTTCTGCACTGGGGTTTTTCTCCTAGATCACCAGGCCCTGCGCTCTCGTTTGGTGCTGGAGCCAGCAAACAGCAGCAGCCCTGAGTCTTCCCGCTTATTTGCAGCATTTCCTCCTGCTTACCTGGGGAGCTCTGCACAGGACTTGGTTTCTCTGGGCAGGATCACTGGGTTTCCAGTGCAGGGGTGGTCACTGTGCCGGCCGGGCCGGATGCTGCATGTGAAAGGTGACTCCTGGAGTCAGACCTTGGGGTCCTCCTCCAGGTCTAGGCAACTAGGAGCGTCGCAGCTGCGGACACCCCGACCACCAGCCGTGTCCTGGCAAGCAGAGAGGGAGCATCTGCCTTGCACTGCAACAGCACCGGCTGCCATGTCACCCCTCGTTCTTTTTCCTCTTTAGCCTCTTCATGTTGGGTGTTGGCACGAGACAGTTCCAGCTGGTTTCGGTTCCTAACGCAGAGCCCTCTCTCCTGTAGTGGTCTCTGAGCCCTTCGCAGAGGAGCTCAGAGGAGCTTTGGACGCGGGCACCAGGTGGGATAGAGGAGTCTTCCTCAGCATCATCCAGCAACATAGCAGAAACGTAGGCTTCAGCAACCCAGGCCAGGCCTCCCTCCACACTGCTGGTAAAATTCTAAGTTTAATCCAGACTGTGGACAAAACCTGCGTCTCCTACTGTGCCTGAGGTACCTGGTGCAGGCTGCTCACAGCCAGCTGGTGTAGCGGGAGAAACCACCTTCTAAACATGGCCCATTTTACCCTGGATTTGGGTATCTCATTAGTGTAAGATTCAGCAGCGTTTGTGCTACTGCTTATAGTGCTCTCCGTCCCTCCTGGTCACGGCTGAGGGTCCCTTTTCTTTCTGGCTGGCAGGAGAAGCAGCTCCTCAGGTTTAGTGCTCAAGGAGCACCGAGAGCACCCTCTGCTGTCGGTGGGTGTCGGGGACCCGCGGAGCTGTGCGCGCTGCCAGCAAACGGAAGGAGAAAGCGAGGGGTGGCAACGTCTTCGGGGTCAAGGAAACTGCAAGCGAAGGATCTCGAGAGTTATAGAGTTATTTAATGCGCGCAGCGCTTTAAAAGTGCACACTCCTGCTCAGCCCTGCGTTTAAATGTTTCTCCATGGTGCAAGCAACATTGGAAGCTGCACAGCCTATAGGTGCCACTGTAAAGGCTGTATATGTGGGTGTAAAAGACTGTATATGGGTTAGGGAAGCTGAATTACTGGCAAATCAAAGGCAGAAGAGTGGGATGAGGAGCTCTAAACTGGAAAGGGGTTTATTGTCTGGGACGTGGATATTGTGCCTAATGCGTGAGGAGAGGGAAAGGTGAAAAAAGGCTACGGACATGCTCATTATTTGCAAATTGCAGAATCTCATCTTGCCCCTCTGCTCCGTTGTAGCCACTGCTTGATGCACCCGCCACGCTCATCCGCCTTCATGCGAGCCGGGTAAATCCCACTATCGTTTCGAACAGCATCCGCAGGCAGCCCCGAGAGCTGCTCCCAGCCCCTGCCCGCTTCTCTGTGGCTTGAGGCACTGGCTCTACCGTTCTGAAACCATGGTCGAGCAGAGGTGGTTTTCTTTCTTTCTTTTTTTTTTTTTCCATGAGACCAAATAATGCTGCTTCTCCCACCTTTGTCCTAGCATTCTGCTGAGTTATTGTGTTGGTTCATGTTGCAAGTGACATTTCACACCAGACTGGTAAATCAAGCTTCACTGTGACTAGAGAATGGCTCTTTGTACCTGGGGAAAGTGAGGAACGCTTCCCTAAGGTTTTGCTGCTAGCCTTAAGGAGAGTTTACTGGACTGAAAAGTTCAGCTTTGTGTGCAGAGAGCTTTCCAAGTAGTTTGGTGGTGGTTTCTGAAGAGGGCTTGCTTACAGTGGAAAACTACAACATGCTACAAGGAACATGTTTGAAGAACTGTAATTTAACACAAAATTAAACATACAGTGTGAAGGAGGGTAACAGAGATAGCACGGACCGGCTCATGTGAAACTTGGCGCACTGTATTTTTGTACGCTGAATGCAAGGTCTGAACAACTCTCTCAGCTCTTGCAGCTCCTCAGGACTCGCTGCTGTTTGGCAGTGCTGAGCAGCCCTGTGGTAGAGTTGTTCCTTCTCTCCCAAAGCCTGAACACCTGGATCTATGGTGACAAAAGCAGCCCAGCAAGGAGGGAAATGAGAAATGGCACCCCTGGATATTAGCAAGGAGGCTGGGCATCGTCTGAGTCACAGCATGTTGTGAGAGACGTTCTGGTGTCCCTTAACAAACGTCCCATCCCACAAAAGCAGCAGCACCGCTGCTCGGCTCTGGTGAGAGCTGCTGCTCCTCACGATGAGTATCTATGAAAGCCCCTCTGCCATCCTCTGCACAGGGGGATTTGCCAGCCCCCTGCAACAGGAACTCCTGGTGTTCAGCTCCGCCACTCTGTGCCACTATCAGCTCATTCTGAAGCCCCTGTGCTTGTGCATGCGTTCGCTCTCTGGCATCACCGCCCACTTTTCTGGAAAGAATGTCCAACCTTCTGTGACAGCACCATGAAGAAGGAGAGCTGGAGGGGATCCAGCACTCACAGAGGTGAACCCCGTTTCTGGGGAAGCCTCTGGCCATTCCTCTTGCAGGAATGGTATGGACCTTGCCCACGCATCTTCGCCTCTGCTAGCAGGGCAGAACAGCCTGTTTGAGCAGCTGGAGTTGACTTGATGAGGAGACCAGTTCCTAGGGCAACACTCCCAGCTCCCTCTTCCCGCAAGGCCGTTGTTGTGCACCTCGTGTCCCTGACACACTCGCCTCTACCCTGTGCTCCTGCTGCCTCCCACTGCGGGTGGACCCTCTCCCTGGATCTGTCCAGGGAGCTCGACTTGCACTTCTTTCCTCTCCATGGGACTTGACGGATGTTTGTTCTCTTGCCAGTTATTTCTGTGCTTCTGTGAAAATGTAGGGCGTGAGGTAATGGAAATCTCCAGGCGTGTGAACCAAGGGGGCAATGTATTGTTTCCAAAAGCATTTCTTTGTGGGGTCAAAAAAGGAGAAAGGTCCCTCATTCAGGGTCTTTGTCACACAGCCCTGGATCTCGAGATGGAGGGAAGCAAAAGCCACTACTGCTATCACTGCCGGGCATTCTGTTAAGTGTTCCCCCAAGAGAATCCTGCACATCTTTGATGTGGCCTCATTTGTCTGTGTGTTGGCTGTCTCTGCCTCTGCTCTCTCAGGGCCTTGGCAGTGCCTCCTATCTCCATCGAGTCCTAAGTGGCTCCGTTTGAATGATCTTTGCTGACACAAGCTGCCTTCGCCATGGCTGGTGCATGATTTGGGAAGGCTCCTCACACAAGCAATGTGCTGTCTTTGGAGTCATGGAAACCAGCCAGGAATTTCTGCTCTCCCATTCCCAGCAGCATGAACAGCGCACAGAGGAAAAATGAAGGTGACCATTTCCTCAGTTTAAAAGTCATTGACCTGAGTCAGAGATGTTACGAAGTTCTGGAAAACACAGAGAGGTTCTGGAAATATGAGTTAAATCCTGATGGAGGAGTGATGGAGAGGGATGATTGCAAATGTTGCAGTACTATAATACAACACAGAAAATTACTATTTAAAATAAAAAATGGTCATTGTCTTCAGAGCTGCTTAGGCTCTAAAATTAGGTCTTTAGGAGTCTTTTTTTTTTTTTTTCCCCCAGCTTGATCCATGAATGTGGCCTGACCAGTCAGAGAGATGGATATTTACGGCCAGGTATCATTTTTGAGTACAGAACATCATCATGGGCTAACATGTTACCTGTATGCTGTAGGAGCAGTGAAACGGTGTGTTACTCTAAAGGAGATGGAGAGACCACGGTTGTCTCCCCTCTGCAAGACGGATCGCTTAACAGCTCTCATGGGAGGAAGGACATGTTCAACCTAATGGGATAATGGAATAATATGTTGAACATAACGGCTCTGACACAGACCAGCTGGTGGCTGTAGACACAAATAACCTAAGGAAAACAAATTTGAAATGTTTCAGGAAATAGCTCCATGCATGCAGTGCAGTGCAGTGTGTGTGGGGGCGTAACTTGTGTGAAAGAAAAAAGAGATAAATGCCCCTCTTTTTGCCGTGGGAGGATTGTGTCGCTCATTCTTGGAAAGGACGAAATTCCATCCTTAAGGACAAACTTAGTGCTGTCTTCTCCTCTGGACCCCTGGAACCCTGCACTGGGAGGTCGGACATGAGGTCTAGTAGGGAGGCTAGTTGGTAAACAACACTCATTGACAGAAGTTTGCTCAGAAGTTATTCTTGCTATAACGAATGCTCAGCAGGACAATTATCTCCATTAGTAGGTCCTCCACATCTCATCCCTTCTTTCTGCTTTCATTAGCCTATGTGTTTTTAATCCATCCTGTCTTCTCTGTCCAACTAATTTCACTTGCAGTCTCCCTGCGCTGCTATTCAACATATTCAACATGGCTAAAGCCGACTTCTTTCTGTCTCTTCTCTTCATAGAGCCACTCTTTGAATTTTGGAGCCCAAGCGATTCTTGGGAGGAAGGTAATTGCTCTTCTTGGAGCTTTGATTTCAGGTTCTCTGCAGATTTCTATAGACACTGGTTCAGCTACTGCAATTTATCTTGTGTGGATTATTTCTTTGAGACTATGAAAGCTAGAAATGTACTAAAACTAAGGTCAGGCAAACCACAGCCAGTTGATGGATGAATGCATAATTGTATATAGAAATATGATTTCTTCAGTATTTCTATCAGGTTAGGAGTTGGGTACTGTGTCTTCAGGCAACATGTAAGTGTGTTTTCTGCTTACAATATGGGCTGCTCAGATTTCAGTGCACTGTGTGAAATCTGTACTAAATGTCCCCGCTTCGCTAGGAACTACAAAATATAAATATGAGCATTGTAAGATGCCAAAGAGTATTTGTAAAATGCTGAAGATGTTTGAGATTGTGAAGAGGCCGGTCAATCCTATCCTTCCTGGTCACTGCAGATCCTCTTTTCCCCGGGTTCTCATTTTTTATCTATACCTCATGCCACAACCGAGCAAGGGTTCATATGTACTTGAAGCAGAAGGACAGCAGAATGAGCTACATTATTAAAGCAGTTTCCTTCAGCCTCCTCATCTGCCTTTTATGTCAGCAGCAAGTGTCACTTTCTTTTGCAAGACTAGCTTTGGTAAAAGGTACACGGATGAGATATTCTCCATTGAAGAGTTATTTCTGGCACTGAGAGCACTGGAAGGAAGTCAGCATTACACATGCTTGCTGTTCGCCCTGGGAAGATCTGAGAACCCTTTAAATACTTGGCTCAGAAACAGCTCTCTCCCTTTTATCTGGGAGATTTTTGCTTTCCTGTTAAGTTAATTAAACTTCTAGTTTGTCTTCCTCATGCCCTTTTGCCAGCCTTTTCATGAAGATATTAGTTCATTAGCCACCATTTACAGTGTCAGGCTTAGGTTACTACTGTTTGTTTGCCAAGTGCAGCTGCAACTGTCTGACAATTTCATATGTTGCTGTGGGCCAGTGACATTGGCCTTCACCAAACAAATGTGCTGTTGAGGCCCAGCAATGTCCCTGCCATGTGCTGTCCTTCCCATGCGCTGTCCTTAAAAGATGTCATGCTCGTCTTCTCCCCGCTTCTCTGAACACAAGGACTTGTTTACTCTGGACAACAGATTTGGATTACACTGCAGTCTGCAGTTCGAGTGGAATATTACTTCTGTTTTATGCATTTTTGGAATATGAGGATGTTTACTCAGAAATAAATTCCGAAGCGGATTAAATTATTCTGAAACAAAAGTCTCCAGACTGGCTGTCAATGCTAGGGCCTGTATATAAAAGTCCGGAATGCCTGAAATCTGGAGAGCTTGGGTTCCCAAGTGATTGGTGTTTTCACCAGTTCACTGGGGAAATGAAGCTGCAGGGCTGCCGCTCGCTTTCCCAGCCCTTAGCACAGCTCCATCCTGCAGACCGTATCGCGGCGGAGCGGTCCCGCAGCGCTGCCTTTCTTCTTTCCTTCCTTTCCACCCAAATCACATCCCAGCCCTGGTTACTTCCAGTCTGCAGGGACTGCGAGTTGAATGGTTATGGTGAGAAACTAATGGTGAAGCATTTCAGTGATCTGTAGGATCAGATGATCCGTAGGAACTTGGAGGATGTGCCGTCTTTGGGCCAGTCCACGCAGCCTGTCATGCATGGATTCAATGATTCAAAAAAAAAGGCATTTTTGAAAGCTGCTATGTAGAGAGCATAATGCTGTGGGAATATAGGAATCAGAGGGATTCGCTTGATAATCCTAGTGGTAGGAAGGGGCTTGTTCTTTGTGAGGGAAGAGGCTCTGATGTCTTGCTATAATTTTGCACGTCACAGCTAAAACAGCTCTCCAGAAATGCAATGTGTTGACTGTTAGTGGATGTTGTTACTCCTTTTGCACTGCTAAGGGTGAAACCAAAGTAAATCTTGGTTAATCCGAGTTTCTCATGGCCCTTTATGGATGGCTGGGTACAGGATTTCATGGGTACCCAGTGCAGCAGCTAGAGGAGAGGCACCTCTCCCAACTCCTTGCTGCGTTAGTTTGTACTGCAAAAAGTGCCACCCTGGAGTCACTCTGTACCACTTTGCTACTTGCTAAGCTTTTGGCCAGAACTGTCTTGCCTGAAGATTTTGGCTTTGGGGCCATTCTAAGGAGCTCTCCTGAAACAATTTAAAACTTCTTCCCTGAAATTAGTTTTTTGGTCAATTCTATTCAGTGGCAATAGAAGTCTCCAGTATTTCTGCCTTTGTTTTTATTTTGGGTGGCTCTTTGGGATTACTTTATATGAAAATTGTTTATAAAAAGCTTTCATGACTGTAAATGGTCCATTTTAGAACTTCAGAGAAATTCCTGTAATTTTTCAAATGATATCCCTACGGACCCTATAAAGTGCTTTTTCAAAGTTTATGCAGCCTTCCCTCGGAGGGGAACTCTATGATGAGTTTCAGGTCAGCCATGTGATGAACTGAAGTCCGTCTTCCTCAAAATCAGATTATTCATCCCTAAATTAGATATTTGCTTATTCTCTCCCCTCTCACAATATTCTTGCCAGAAGTCTTGGTACAGAAACCATATTCCAGCCTTTGCCTCATAGAATCATAGAATCATAGAATGCTTAGGGTTGGAAGGGACCTCTAGAGATCATCCAGTCCAACCCCCTGCACACGCAGGGTCACCTAGAGCACGTGGCACAGGACTGCGTCCAAGCGGGTTTTGAAGATCTCCAGAGAAGGAGACTCCACAACCTCCCTGGGCAGCCTGTTCCAGTGCTCTGTCACCCTCACTGTCAAGAAATTTTTCCTTAAGTTCCTATGGAATTTTTGGTGTTTCAGTTTCCGGCCATTTCCTCTAGTCCTATCAGTGGCCACCACTGAAAAGAGACCATCACCGCCTTCTGCACTCCCTCCCTTGAGGTACTTATAGACACTAATTAGATCCCCTCTCAGCCTTCTCTTCTCCAGGCTGAACAGGCCCAGCTCCCTCAGCCTCTCCTCATAGGGCAGATGTTCCAGGCCTCCTTTCTCTACAGTTCTTGCACTATGGAATATCTTTTCTGCAAGGATTCAGAACACAGATTTTTCTTCTACTTCAAGGGGAAGACACCTTTCCCTTCCCATAGTCCACCTAAAACTCACTCGTTTTGGTTTAGACAAGTGCCCGCTTTGATGAAGGATTAGAGTATTCTATTTATAGTAGATGCTTAAAGACCGGGCTTCCTGAACCCATGGAAAACAAATGCACCAGATTTTATTCTTTTGTTCTTTTAATAAACTCTCCGTGAGATTCTTCCCCTCCCCTCCTTTCCTGCTGGTTTACTTGCATTCTTATATGTTCAGTGTTTTTCTCTTCTCTCTTTGTTCCAGTTTATCAGCGATTTACACACAGTTGTTTCCCAGTCCCTATGATTTCAACAGCAAAAATAACATGACCTTTTGAGCCCATGAGCAATCTTGGTAGTGATAATTTAGCAGAAGGTTATGGTAATGAACAAGAATGCTGATCTTAAATGTTAGATCATTAGAAGTTCTTTTTTATGAGTGTTTATTACTTCTTTAATGCACTTCCTGTGCACCAGGGAGATAGACGTTTTCCAGGAGCAACTATATTTGGGAATGTTTCTGAGTCCTTTTGTTAACTGGCGAAGATCATCAATTCATGACTCGATTTATCTCTTTTCTCCTAGCTGAAATGCACCTTTTCAGTTGTGGCTTAAAACAAACAAGCAGAATATTTCTAGCTATAAAGACACTAGTGCTTGCAACGGGAGGGATCTGTCAAAGCCACATTAACTCTCTGAAAGCTGTGATCAGAGCTTTCCTTGTTCCATCTGATGAAGCTCAAGACATGTGGAAGGAGGGAAAGGTAACTGAAAAGTTACGTTTCGGTCCCCAGACATGGGGCTGGCTTAGGACTGCTTTGGCCCCAGGCATGTCTGAGAGCTGACTAACTGTATTGTCAAAAATAAACTTCCTTAGTTTTTCAGCCCGTTTCCCCTCAATCAGCCTCCAGAATGGCAGGAGGCCAAAGACAGATGAAACAAAGCCAACTGTATGAGACTTGTAAGCTGAGTCCTATTCTCTAAAGGTGCTTGTATTGTACCTGCAGCTTTCGCGGAATCTACCAAAAAGGCATGACATTTAAAAGCACACCACAATTTTCCATCTCTATCAAAATCCTCACCTCCATTTCGACTTAGAATGTGAACAGGAGCCCATTTCTAAAACCAGTATGAACGTTTTTAAAGATTTAAGTAGAATCAGTAGAAGAACTCTATGCCTGTAAGCAGCATGAAACCATCTGTGTTACTAGCAGGAGGTCATGGTACATTGGGGTGTCTAAGAAACAGGGAGTTTTAGTTTTCCTACATCACAGCACCTCTAAAGTTTCGTTTTATTGATCTAGAAAGCAATGCAGGACAAAAAGAAAGTTTCCTGTCTTCTTCCTTTCTAGCTATTAAGTACCATGAAGCATGAAGTGGTATTTATCGTCTTGCATTTTAGAGCTGTCTCTTCTCTCACAGCTTTCATTTTGCTGATTGCCCTTCAGTGTCTACATCTGATATTTGAAATGTTATGAATCAAAATGTGTCTCTAAGAAATATTTTTGTATATCCCTACATGAGGTGAAGGTATCTGTATTAGCTACAAAGCAATGCATCTGCTCTAGAGATCTCAGTGATCTAGTTTGCAGTACAATTCGGTATTTCACTTTGTGGCCACTGGAACAGGACAGTGTACGAGGTTATTCTAAAAGGGTGCGGCAGCAGCTAGAAAGAAGGTTTAAAAGGGCCATCAATATTGTATGGCCTTGCAGGGCATGTCTGGGTCCATGTGCACTTTTAAATCCCTTGATAGGTGTTAATATCAAGGAGCATGACCCTATGGATGATCTGAGACAGCCAGCGCATCAAGGATGCCAGTTATTGATTTATTTAACTGCTCTGGAGAACTCTGTGTGATTCACTGCAAGGAATGACAGCAGAAAAAGTGTCCAAAAACACAATTTACAAGACAGTAGCACGGTTTGTAAGAAGCTGTGTGTTTCAAAGGGGATATAATTACATACTGCTGATTTAGAGGGAGAGGCAGAAATTTTGCTTGCAGTCCTGTCTACCAGCCCTGATGTGTGATGCTACTCAGCCTTTGCTCTTATCCTGGGCTGCAGTGGAAAGACTTTGTTTGTTTAAGTCTGTTTTTGGGTCGCTCCCAATTTTGGCCTGAACTCTAGATGTTTGGCTCTTAAATTCATTCTCCAGGGTGCTTCTGACTAATGCCATGGTGCTATTGTGGGATTTTATGGGAACTCTTGGGAACAGTCTCGAAGCACAGGCTGTGGACCAGTATTATCAAAACCCAGTTTGCGTTTTGAGATGTTATCTGTGTAACATAGGTCTTCCCCACAGTAGCAAAACTGCTTTCTATGCAGATATACCCATGTGGTCCTAATTTCTTTAGCTGACATGCTGGACCACCCTGACTGAGGGCAATAAAGAGGAAAACTATGCACGCTTCAGAACTGTTTTGTACTAATTTTCTCTGTAAACTAATAATCACAGCCTGGGTTTATGCCAGAGGATTCAGCTATTTCCCAGAATAACTACTTAGTTCAGGTAGTGCAGAATGAGGAATAAGTTTGAATACAGAGCTCTGAAGAAGTCAAAACCAGAATTAAGATCTGGATTCTAGCACTGTAATTAAAATATAACTGCAATGATTGAGGTGGAACATTGAGATTTATATTCAAGCTCTCTCTCTAATATGCTTTTGTCTGGGGTATGGAAGGCATCTTCCTTTATTAGGTTACTTTCCTGCTGAATATTAACATTTCGTGCTTTGAAGGTTTATTGTGTTGGCTAGAGTTATACTTTTATATACGCATGGTCCCTATGGAATAGCCTGATCTCCTTTCATCATTATTAGTAATTCTAGGCTTGTCATTTCCTATTCTTGCTGTCTGGACTTATAATGTTGTTGCAGGATAGTTGCCGCACAGGAAATGTATTTTTTTTCCCCCAGATCTTGACTGTCCATGAGTATTCTTTTCAGGGGCTTCGGTTTTATTGCCATGAAGTCCATTTCCTACATGTAGTACAACCTAACAAATTACAAATAAACAAGGCACCAACAGAGAAGTCAGTGAAAGTTCACACTAAGAATAGAAGCTTGAGGAGAAAAGTTCAGTTACGTGACCTTCTTCAGGAGCTGCATACAAAATAGACCTGCTGTTTTTCTCTTTAGCTTGCAGTCCCATCAGAAGAAATGTGACGAGTTACCAGACAAAGCCAGGCCATCCTGCTTCTTTCTAAGTATCTGTTTGGAAAGGCTTTGTCTGTTGGTTAACATCCTGGGAGTATTGACATGGAAATTAATTTTCTTTTTGGTCTCTTAGTTCCCCTGTAGACTTTCGCATTGATCTTCTGTTGCACAGAGTTTAAAGACCTGCCAGCCATGAACTAAGGAAATGTTCCTCACGTGCCTTTTAAATTAGCTAAAAGCAATTAAGGATCATCAGATGAAAACTACCATGTAACTATCAATTACTGCTTATTATTGTACCTTGGTCATATGTGTGGGAAAGAAAAGCGATTTCTTAGAACAGTCTTTTAGGCCATTGCTTCATGAACATTAAGACTGCTGTAGGACATTAATCCTACGTGCAAGCTTATCCATACGTACATCCTGTGGTTAGCTTATGTTGAAAAGTCCCCCAAAGACTAAAGGATTTTCCTGTTTTCTATCTAAAAGTTCCTCAGCCCTTAGGAGTCACCCCAAGGGTTTGTACTCCCTCCGGGGCCAGCAGAACAGCGCAGCTGCCTGCCGCGCGTACAGAGCATTGCGGCATCTTCCTGGGTTAAAAAGAGTAGATGAAAGGAAACCACAACTCAAAATGCCCTGATGAAACCTGCTTGTCCCTGGATTCTTTCTGCTTAAAGTTAAATATTAGATGGCCTGAAAAGCTTAATATTTAACTTAAAATGCCTGATAGCTGTAGGTGCTCAGTGCAGAACATTGCTCTGGCTTCCAGAAGACACATACAGCAATGCTTAAAATCAGGGGGAAATATTTAGACTTTTGTAGCCATCCCTGGACTCAATAAGCTGTTTTCTCATTTGCATGTCATCTTCTTCATAACCTTCTTCAGTTCTCCGTGAGTTTACGTTCTTCATTTCACAATCACATTTTGAAGCAGAAAGAGCAGCCAGTAGTTACTTCTGGTGCTAATAATTGCTTTAAGCAGGATGGCCTCATGATACCTAACCAAGGAGAAATACCCTCTATTCAGACACATTTTTCTTTGAGCCAAATAGACTTTTTGATTTCTGCTCTGACATTAACTTGTTTCCAGGATGAATTTCTAATGATACTGGGCCTGGAATGCGTCTTGGGGACAGCACTTGTTTTCTGATAAAAACTGATTCGTAACTGATAGTTACATTATAGCTTTCTTCTGATGATCCTTAATTGCTTTACTAGCTAATTTAAAAGGCACGTGAGGAACATTTCCTTAGCTCACGGCTGGCAGGTCTTTAAACTCTGTGCAACAGAAGATCAATGCGAAAGTCTACACGGGAACTAAGAGACCAAAACGGATTGCGTGTTCTTCAGTGTCTTATCACAACTAAAACAGACCCTCACAAAAACCGCTGTGGAAACTACAGTATTTGAGGATCCCTTTCCTCTTTCTAAGCCTCTTTGAAGAGTATCTTCACAAACTCCTCCTAAAGACACTTATGCTTTCAACCAATTTTGAGCTGAGGTGTTGGCCCAGCAGTAATGGGGCTCAGCCCGTTTTGACTGTTTCCTGGGATGGCCATGGGGCCAACACAGGCCCCGCAGGGACCACAAGGCACCGGCCCGGGGCCACCCGCGAGCTGCGTCGCGCGCGGGCGCCTCACGCCGGGCCGAACGCCTCAGGGGGGAGAGAAAGGGGCGTGGCCGCCGCCGGTAACGGTCGCCCGGGGCGGGTGCCCAACGCCCCGCACGCGCGCAGCGCCCCGCGCCTCGCCGCAGTGCCGGGCAGCGCCATGGACGCGGGCGCGTGGTCCGTGGAGTCGTGCCTGGAGCGGTACGTGCCGCCCGAGGAGCTCGCCGAGGTGAAGCGGATCCTGTACGGCGGCGAGGCGAGGTGCGCGCCGGGGAGGGCAAAGGCGGGAGGGCGCGGGTGAGCGGCTCGGGCTGTGCCGAGGCGGCTGTAGGGGAGCCCTCCGTTGGGGTGGAGGGAAGTGGAGTGGTGTGAGGGAGCGGCTGGCTGGAGCGGAGGAGCTGAGGGGTGGTTTGGGGGGTTGGGGTAGGTAAAGTGGGGAGCAAACGCAGATAAAAGTGCTCTAGACTGGAGGGAAAGTGTAACCTGGGAGTTACAGGTGGGAGCCTGTAGGTGTGAGCTCTGTGATTTCTTAGTAAGGTGCGAATCTCTGCAAATCTAAGTGATCAAAGTCAAGGCTGGGAGTTTGCGGTTGCGGAGGAGAGCTGCGAGGTTGCCCATGAGCTGATTTCACCTTCCCTCTCGCAGCCTGAGCATGGGAACTTGAGGCCGCAATGGGGCTGCAGGGGTGGAGGGTGCTGTTACCCCTTGGGCCTACTGCACCCCAAATGAAAAAAAGAGACTGGCTCAGCTTGCAATGTCTTTTATTGCAGAAAACTTTGTTTGCCAGCTGCTGCTGTGTCCGCAGCTCAGGAAAGAGATTTTGAGCTGCAGGGCTATGGATTTGAAGCTGCTCCGGAGCAGTTGAGAAGGCCCCGCATTGCTCGAGTGGGACTGATACAGAATAAAATCCCGCTTCCCACTGACACAGCAGTGGCAATCCAGGTAGAAAAGCTGCTATGTGGGCCATTTGTTTGTAACTCTTTTATTGGATTGAGAAATATCACCCTTTAGTTGTTGGTGTTAATCTCCATCATGAAATGCATACTGTTTGTATGGCAACAACATAGGGCCCAATGCTCTCTTTACATCCTTTACTGTGAGAAGTTAGAATGACACATGAAAGTTTATTGTTCCTCAGAAATGTCTGTGGTGTGTTTATTGAGTGACTTACCCAATCTACTTGCAATTTGCCCATAGCTAAATATTTAATCACTGATTTTGTAAATAAAAGTCTTTGCTTGTAAAAATGAAGCAACGTTCATTTTCCTGAATACAGCACAGATTATAATCCATGGAAAACATAGGTGCCCTTCTTGGTTTGATTGAAAAATCCTGCATTATAGGAGGATCCATTGGCACAAACATGGATTAATAAAGCTATATTACTCTTTGTACAGCAGTAAACTAAATCATATTGCAAGGCGGCTGCCACATCTTAACATCTAGGGGAAAAAAAGCACATTTATGTAGAAATAGACTTTTAAAAGTTTTGCTTAAAAAATGAAAGAAGCTACCACATATATGACATTTCCTGGAGTAATAATTTTGTTCACAAGACAGACCTCTACTAGATAACTGTTTTGGTAAGTATATACAAACTCAGTGTATAGTTATTGTAGACTTGTATTGCATCCATTTTTGTTGTTGCTATTAATACATTAAAGTATCAATAAAAAGTGCTGTATCTGTGCTCACTTTTAACTGTAGCTCAAAGGAAAAAAAATACTTTGAAACAAAATTTTTTTAATTAATAAATCTTGTTTTTCTTGGTAATAATCTACTTAGATCTCAGGGCGAGGGACTGAGAAAACACTTTGGTGTTAATAACTTCTAGAAGGTATCTAAG
Source organism: Tinamus guttatus (assembly GCF_059628265.1). NCBI lineage: Eukaryota > Metazoa > Chordata > Aves > Tinamiformes > Tinamidae > Tinamus > Tinamus guttatus. The sequence continues at coordinate 4,891,235 of NW_028288993.1, read as the reverse complement.
ATTCACATGTGTCAGCAGGATTTGCTGCTCTTAACCAAGTTAACCGAGGAAATGGACTATCCTTACTTCATGCTGTAACACTCTGAGTACTTTATTTTGAATTCAGTTTTTCTTAACGGCTTAGGCAGTCAAACTTCTTAATTGCTAGGCAGTTGCTGCCATTAAGCAACTAAAGAGTTTTTTTTGCTGCTGCTTTGAAGATGTAGAGCTATCATTGGCCATAATCTACAGTGTCTGGCTTAGATATTTAAATGTGGCAACTGTGGAATTTGAAAATTCCAGCTTTATTTTTACCACCTATATTTATTTACAACCTATATTTAACTCTCTAGGTCATAATTCTGATATCAGTGCTCATAAATTATTACTTCTTGAGGTAATGGGAAAGCATTGGGACTAAGTACAGAACAAGATAAAAATATTTAATGTGAATGAAGATTGTAAAACCAGTCTACTAATATGTGAGTATGTTAGAACATACAGCTCTTTTATAGTGTGAAACGTCTCACAATCAGGTGGCTGCGCTGCACAAACGAATCGAGGAGATTGTGGAGGTGGCAGCAATGTGTGGGGTCAACATAGTTTGTTTCCAGGAGGCTTGGAGTGAGTATTTTCTCAGATTCCTTCTAGCTTGTCAGAGGTCAGGTTCTTTCTGTTTTAATGGACTTGAAATATGGCTTGTAGGCAAACAACAGAAGTCTTCCAAGTTACAACAGTTGACTGTTACTATATTTTTTTTAAAGAAAAACAAAGAGTCTTTGTAGAACTGTGTACAAGATCTGTGTGAAGTCTGTAGAAGGGGTATATGTTGCAATAACTTAATATACACTCCTTTTTTGTGTGTCATCCTTTGTGATCCTTTCCTCATTTTTTCTCTTAAAACTTTTTTCATGTAGACACATATTAAGAAATAAAAATAAATTTTAATTAAAATGGAGTCCTCGAAGCTTATTAGGAGCCAAAACTGAAATGAAGACCCCATTGTGAAATAGGTTGTTTGCAGAAAGTGTGTAGTAGTGACTAGGATGTATTTTAGATCTTCACCTCCTTTAGGACTAATATAATGCACAATAAGTGGGCTATGTATGGGCCCAACATTCCTCATCATTGGTAAATAAGTACAAAAAGAGTTGTACTTTGAGCAAGAACATTTCAGTTGTTCTGAAATGTTTAATGATTTATGTGCTCATGGAAACAGAACTACCTGTGGGTCTTTTGAGTGACAGGATGCTCTTGTAAAGTGTGCCTTGCACTGATGTTTTCTAGCCATGCCCTTTGCATTTTGTACAAGAGAGAAGCTTCCTTGGACTGAATTTGCAGAGTCAGCAGAGGATGGGCCAACAACAAAATTCTGCCAAGAGGTAAACAAATAAAACAAAATGTGCCAAACTCACCTCCCTGCCATCCCCGAAGCCGTAATTGCCACAGATGAGCAAGAACTTCTTTATATGCCAGTTTTCTAGTACTGATAAAATAGAAATAATAAAAATAACTTTTCAACTTGTTTGGCAAATACTAAGGAAGCGAGTGAAACAGAACTGATCAACACTACCTATGCTCAATATTCTTTAAATTACTTTGCATTTATAGACTGACTTCTAGCCTGGAAGATTTCTGCATTTAACTATTCCAGAGTTTTACAGTGAGAAGCAATTTTCTAGCCAGATATCTTTAACTTCTGTTGAAAAGGCATTTCTTGGATAGAACAGATGAGCATTTAAAAAATAGTTGCGTGAAGCATGGTCCTGAGAGGAATAGCTAGCCCTTTCTGGAAAAGAAATGCTTTCACAGAAATCTTCTACATCTCTCTGTGAAATGATAAAAAAAACGTTGGGAGCTTTTTTATGCAGCTATGGAGATGTGACTGGCTGTTTTTCTTCCAGAGACTGCTGACTGCAGAAGTGACAGTATGTTTTTGTATTCTGACAACTAATTCTTGTAATAAGGAGTTTTTATGATTTCTCTACTACAGTATTCACAAAAGGTTGTTATGGAGTTAAATTTGTTCAGATATGACCTGGCCTATATAACGTCCTGTGTTTATCTTCAGTCTGATCTAGGGCAAGTATAGATTGATTCTCACTGTGGGATTACTGATGTTATGGAAGCTCAGAGAAATATTAAAAAAAAAAAGAGGTGTGAAAGACAGCAATGTACTAATAAACTAGCAGCCAGATAGTGCTATATTTCTCACACCTATATTTGTCAACATTTATAGTTAATACATTATAGTATTTTAAAATTTCCCATAATTTTGAGTATTTTTTTTCAGCAAGCTGAGCTGCTAAACAAATTCATATAAGTGGGATACCAGAATGAAAGCAGTGTCACGTCCTGTTACAAAGATAGGTGTCAGCCCTGTAGATTTAATACTGCTGTTAGGTTTTTGTTTTTTTTTTTTTCTAATTGGTACCTTGCATTTCTGATTGACTGATTTAGGTGGAAGGCCCTCAGTGATACATCCATCTTTGGAGAAAGTGGCAGCACAGGTGGTTCCAGTGTGATTAAGCATTAGCACTTTATAATAGTCAAAATAATGCACAAAATGAAAGCATTTTTAATGCTTCTGTATGAACATAAGGTGAAATAATTAATTACCCTAGAATTGTATGTGTAATAGAAAAATTATATTAATTTGTATAGCTGGCAAAGAAATACAATATGGTTGTGGTATCTCCAATCCTGGAGCGAGATGAAATACATGGAGGAACTCTTTGGAATACTGCAGTCGTCATCTCTAATTCTGGAGCTGTCCTTGGCAAAAGTAGGAAAAATCACATTCCACGAATTGGAGATTTCAATGAGGTGAGATGTTGTGTTATGATAATCAAGCTAATCTTGCTTTGCAGTTCTTGCCCATCTTGTATCAGAGCCACAGTGGAAGGAAATGTAATGTATTTTTGGAAAATGTGGTTCACTAAGCATCATAACAGTTTTTCCCGGGTAAAATTATATTATTATAGTAATATAACAAGTTTGTTTATTGCGAATGGAGAATGGTGACCCTTACAGTGACACTGAATATAGTCTTATTGGCCTGATAGAAACTATAAAACTATTGAGGACTTTTGTAACAGAATTCTTTCACAGCTGTGTTATATTGCTTGTGTGTGATGGTCTCAGAGAATTTTTGCACCTGTTTGACTTAATTTAATTTGGAGAGGAAGTGGTTCATGGTTCAGGTGTGAGTAATATTTATGGTCTTGATCTCTTTTTGCCCATGGGATTGTCATGGAAATTACAGTTCTTATGCTTACGTTTCTCAAGTGGAATCCCTAAATCACTACACTTGTGAGTGAATCACTGGTTCATAGCATATTCTGTTTACTAATCACTTCCGTTGAAGCCCCAGCTGTTCTTAAACTGTGCTCTAGAATCAACTTCAGAAACTGATGGTAGTAAAAGCAATGTGAGAAAGAAATTGCTTGGTCTGAAATGTGTTTATCTATTCATAGAGTTACCACATGTAGAAAGATCAGGATTAAAAATTAACTAAAGTCTAAAAATACATTGTCTTGCCTAACTTAATCTCTCCTTGTCAGCTGAAGTAGGTAATTAACAGGCATTTCTTCAAAGCACTGGTAACCATATACCCACAATTCCTTCTGTTCCCTTTCCAAATGTTCAAACACTAAGCTGGGAAGAACTCAACTGTGGGATTTTTTTTTTGATGAGGGTTTTTTTTGTTGTTTGTTTGTTTTCTTGTTTTTTTAAGATCTCTGGAAGTTTAGACCTGATTACACTGGTTTATATTTCTTCTCAGGAGGCTGTTAATATTTTTTTACAGAGTGAACTTCTGTCACAGGCTTGACAGGCATGAGCCTGACTTCTATCTTTAATAATTACATTTTTTTAAAATTATTTTGTCTGAGCCGTCTTCTGGCTAGCAAAACAAGAACAAACAATGCTGTATAAAATATAAGTATAAATACAAATAAATTTGAGGATTTTATTTGCACATTCTTGATGCCTTTCTTGTTAACCACACACACACAAAAATCTCTTACTAAAATACAGTGTCTTTCCATTTTCCAGACAGTAGTCTGTGGAGCATCAACAGATTCCAAGAATAATCTAACTATGGAATTGTGATGAAAGACACTTAAAGAATTAAATTATAAACTATTTAATAATTGCTTATAAAAATATGTTTACTTTTCCATGTGAAGTATTACTATAGTTATTTTGGAGGTTTTATATAATTATTAAAATGAGTTAGTTCCAGAATTATCACAGGACACAATCTATTAAAATATTGCCAGGACATTATAATGAGTTGACAGTTCTTGTATCTCTTTTATTATACCAGGTGAGTAGTATTTACCCAAACAGTGCTGACTTTTTGACTAGTCCTGCTAGGAAAGCGTTGTGCCCATTCTGCTCATGAATTGTTATCCTGAGGATAATAGAAGTAGGAAGAACTTTCGGAATTGTATTAAGGCTGACCTGTTCTCGTAGAGAAACTTCAGAAGCAGACAAAACTCCAAGGAAGGATTATACTTGTGTAATATATTTTTTTTTAATCAACAAACCTATCCCCCAAGAAGTTGAAATTTATGCTGTATAAATTGTGTCTGTAGAACAGGTTGGAAAAGCAGCCTCGTTACAATCATCCTTGGTGAATCAATGCAAAATGCAAAGGGGGAAGAGACTGGTCTCTAACCTCTTCAGCCATGTGCGGGAGGGCATATAAATAAACAAAAATCAATCCTTCTTGAGACATCAGAATTAGTTGCTTGGAGATGACTGTGTCCTCTGAGGAATAAAGAATAAGAATTGATGAATTCCCTGAAGCAATTAACATTCTTGTTTTTCTTCCCCTATTGTAATAAAAGAAAACTGAGAATAGAAGAAAAAAATGGAAAAAATATTTAGTCAGAACTGTTTTGAAACAGGATTATGTGAGTACTCGCTACATGGCGTGTTCTCTACAGACATGAAAGAAGACAAAAATCTATGCCCAGGGTAATCTGCAATTTCACGAGAACTGATGGCAGATAACAAACCTGAGATTACCACATGTACCAGGCAGAAAGAACCTCTAGCCCTTCTTGATTTCTGGGCATGCTCCCCCTCAGAGTTGTATCGGTTGCTTCCAGTGTGCCGTTCACTGACCTCTAGATGAGATTCTGGATTTCTGGATACTTTCTCAGCATTTACTGTGCTTACTGTAGGCTTGACACTGGGATTCTGTTTCCTTCAAGACTAATAGCAGTTGCTGATACAGTGGACAGACAGTTTCAGGGGAAAAAGTTAATTATTTTACAACATGCCATTCATATGGTGAGAGAGATGCCTCATTGGGTCAGACCAGTGGGTTGTCTACCTTCTGCCTCTGAGATCATTACAAGGATATACTCCTAGGAATGAGTCTGGCCACTGTTTGCGGCATTTGCACTCCCTCGGTATCCATGGTGGTCATATTAGGAATGTTAGATAGTACATTCCTGGCTGTTTTGTTTCTTATCCGTTTGTGGACCTTTTGCCCGTGATTTTGTCCAGTCCCTTCTGAACTTGCTGATAAAATCTGCCTGCACAGATTTGCTCTTGTAGGAGCAAATTCCAGAAGAGCTCTCTATGCTATGTTTAAAAACAAACAAAAAAACTTTGGTTTAAACAAGACTACTAATTTCAGAGATATCTGCTGCTTTTTCAGGATTTCTGCATTTGTGTTATCTACTGCTTTTGTTACTTGTGCATTTCATTTGTACAAATCAGCCTTCTGTCAGCAGATTAAAGACACTGGGCCTTTTAGTCTCCTCTCATGGGGCAGCTACTCCATTCCCTTAATCATTTTAGTGGCCTTTGCTCGTTCTATCCCTAATGTATCCTTGAGATTCAGGCACTAAAATTAGAGAAAACTCAAGTTATGGGCATAGAGAATTTTTAAGTACCAGTAAAATGATGTGGGTTATTTTTTGTTTGCTATTTTTTTATATATATATATATTCTTAGTACTCTTTCTTTTCATGTCTGTGGTGTGTGGGTTGTCTGGTTCGTTTGTTGTTTATCACTGTAGGTTAAATTAGTGATTTCCAGGAACTGAATGACTCCACCCATACTCTTACTCTTTTCTTCTACCTGGGTAGACCCATTCTGTAGATTTCATTTAGTCCTCTATCAGGATGTTTGTCCCTCTCGATAGTTGTGTCTTCTGCTTCTCTTCACCATAGTCTTTTACAGGAACCAGTGCATCTTTAACTGTTTAGAAATGTTTGATTTGATAAGATAAAACTGGCAGCATATGGGAAATGAGATCTTTGAAGGCAGCAGTTGTTCCAGGTTCTTTAAGGAGTGCTATCTAGATTTGTCCTGTGATTTTTCCCTGTTCTTTGAGGCCTTCTGTTAGTTTAGAGCAATAGTCATATTGAAATTCAAATAACCCATCTTAGCTATATACTGACGTCACCTATAATGTTCATAAAATTATTGTATATTGGTATTAACAGTTGAATGTAAAGGAATTACATGTTAATTTTACAGGGTTCATATTCTCTCTACATAGTACTTTTACTACATGTGTAAATTCTCCAGAGAAGTCACAATCCTTGGTCTTATTAAGAGAGGTGCCTGCACTTCGGCAGCTTGTGAGTCTCTGCAGCTTCTGCTGAAGCTTCCAGCGTTACTGGACGAGTGCATGTCAAAGGCAGTGTTAAGTTTAGTATGAGTAAAGGGAGGCAGAAATAAACTGGAATTTGATCTTATCAACTTCAGAGAGCCATTTTCTGTTAAATCACTATTCTCTTGCATCTGTGTACTAAAATAAGGGCTAAAATAATGGCTTGCTCACAGGCTTTTGACTTTTGAAGATGGTAATCAGGCATTGTAAAGTGTCAGAACAACTTGGAGTCAAAAACTCAGAGTTTTTTCTTTTTAAGAAATTTGCTTTTTTTCTAGTCTACCTACTACATGGAAGGAAATACTGGACACCCAGTGTTTCAGACACAGTTTGGAACAATTGCTGTGAATATCTGCTATGGGCGCCATCACCCTCTGAATTGGCTCATGTACAGCATCAATGGGGCAGAGATCATCTTTAACCCTTCAGCCACTATCGGATCACTCAGGTAAATATTCAGGCTGCTTCAGGCTGTTGCATACTGACTTAACTGAACCTCTGAGCCTCTTGCTTTGGCTCCAAGGTGTACTGTGCTGAGGTCTTAGAACCTCAGGTATCACCTCCGTTTTCCTTACAGAGGAATTTGCATTCTTCATCTTGAGTATTGGCATCAGTCTGCTCCCAGTCACTAGGTCTTTTCCAGAGCTTTATTTGTATATCTGCAGGTCGTCCTGTTGAAACAGAGAAGCTAATGGCTGGTTTTTAGTGTGTGTAGTGTTTTTTTTTTTTTTTAATGTGTTTTTTTTTTCCCCCTCTCCTGTGTGTGTAGTATTTTTGTTTTATGATAGATGGCACTAATTTACATTTAGGTTAGCTTGCCAGATCCATCCTCTACCTAGGAGCCCGTAAATGCACTATTAAATTGCAGTCTTCAGAGCCAAGCTGACAAATCCTTTTCTCAGAATTTTTTTTTTATATTACTGCTGATCATTTTACGATTCTCAGGCCCCTTGAACCAGACTACACCAGTGTAAACTTTCCCTTGAGATTAATCTTCTACAGATTGTCACTAATTGCACCCTACTGACTTGATTTCCTAAAGAAAACTCACTCTCTGAACTAAGAAGATAGAGTTCTTAGCCCATAATGATTAATGTGTGGATTAGATCTTGAGTATTCTGTGTTTTTACAGTATCAACATGGGTCGCATTTCATTATAATAACCTTTAAGCATGACATGCTTCCAAAGCACTGTGCCCGACGCAGGCTGTGTATTGCTTGGGATGCAATGTGATGTGAAATAATTTTTAAAAACTTTCCTTTATGCAGAAACCTTGACTCTTCTTGCCAAAATGACCATGGCTTCCTGTTAGTCTCATTGTTTTCTGCTCTTTGCCTTACTGCTGAAGTTACAGATTGGACTATTTTCAAGTTGAGGTGCAGGATTCCTGAATGTGTCAGCCATAAGCTTAATACATGATGCAATAATTGTGCTTCCTCCCCAGATAGTGAGGGTAGGCTCTGGAAAGCAATTTAACCATATAAGATGTTTATATGTATGTGACTGAGGAGGTGATGATAGCTTATTCAGGATTTTAGGTGTTACTATTTTAAACTACCCTTTTCACTAGAGGTAGTTAGCTTTGTATGGAGTTCTTTGGAACAAAGGCCTTTCCTTTCTGAGTTCAAGTCATCAGTTGGGGCTAGCTGAAGTGTTTTTGAGTTTACAGCACCGGAGTTGATTTTTTGGGAACTCAACAGGAGCATATTTTGTTGTTGTTTTTTTTTTAATTCAAATAGTTTTCAACTGCAAGCAAAAAAAAAAATAAATAAAATAAAAGTGTACTGATCTCTTCCCAAAATACTTGAAGTTCTTTCTCATGCCTCCTGTCTCTGTGTTTGGCTGGACATGTGTGCACACACTAATTGCAAGAAAAAAAAATGTTTAATTTCTTTAAATATAGAAGACATTTTTCCAGTGTAAATTGTGTAAATCTAAAAGTATAAAGTATTCAGCAATGCAGATTTGCTGCCCAAGAATGCAGGAGGATAAAGGAGTGGTAAATTGTAAAGAGGAGAAGCCTTTTAATATTTCATTTAGGATTCCCCCAGCTCCCTCTCTTCACCTATTTAATGCAATTTTGGAGTTTTTATAGCTCTGTAAGAAAGTTTGAGAATATTCATAGCAATTTTTGTTGCTTACCAGCTAGAAAAATTTTTGAACACAGACAATTCACGGTAGTGTGGAAATTGTGAAAAACAGATTACAGAGGCATATGAATTTCATATCCACAAGCAGTCTAGTTCAGAGAACTGGGTATTTGTGAGTCTGGGGAGCAGAACTGTAGATTAGATCAAATATTCTGCCGTTCAGACTGCCTTTATTTTTCAATATTAAAGTGTCTTACTTAGGTTGTGTAATGTTGGAAAATATCCTTCGAAGAGAATTGAATGAATACACAATTTGGGTTCATTTTATGAATATCAGTACTAGAATAATGCTTGTGATGTTTGTCTGCTTAGAGCCCATTAAAAAGAGAGCAAACAGAAATTATTCTGTCTTCATGTAGAACTTCATTCTACTCTGGGTGTTTCACTCTCCTAAATACTGCCTTTCATTTGATTGTTTTTAAGTGTATAATTTTTACTACAGGAAGAGGACTCTTGAAGCTTGTATAGAAAACTGTCTCTAGGGTAACTTATTGGCTATAGCTTTTTCTTCCTGTCTCTCTTCTTCCGTGAAATAGTAATTTGCAGGAGCTTTTTAATAAAATCCCTTTTTCTTAGAATAGCCGGCAGCCAGACTTGGAGCAATTGAGAAAAAAAGACAGTAAACCAAGTTCTTTCAATCAAATGTGGCCATCCCTTAAGATTCTTGGGTCTGATTGGGAAATTAATGGCAATTGCCATAACTGTCTTAGACACTTGCCTAACTTTCTTAGTACTTAGAATCTGGCTGGTGCGTATTGTCACAAGACATAAAATTTTTTTCATCTTCACTTTGGGACTCTGAGAACTTCCATTAACTACTCTGATCCTTTTGTATTATTTGGATCATTGAAAATGAATGAAATCTGAAAGCACGCGTGTAAATTCTTTGCATCGTTTTGTAGAGTAAAAGTTTCTATATTAATTGTAATTGCTTTGAAAATCTTGAGAGCTGTTTTTTCTTTTTGCCAGGAAAAATCCTTATTTCTTAAATCTTTAGGTATTGCATAAAATTGTTCATACCTGTCTTTGAGCAGAAAATACTTGTATTTTGGCTGTGTGTGTGAGGAGCTTTAAACCGTAACAGCAAGGTCCATTTCCGTAAATAACTTTGATTCGATAGAAAATGTACCGTGTCCCACACTGATAAATAATCCAAATGCAGAAGACTGCTCTGGAGTAGACAAATAAAATCGGCCTTCTCCTGTTCCTCTATTGCAGTGAGTCAATGTGGCCAATTGAAGCAAGAAATGCTGCCATAGCTAATCACTGCTTTACATGTCCCATCAACAGAGTAGGAACAGTAAGTATCTTCACTTTGTCATTTCATTTCATAAATTTGTATTGAAGCATGTGTTAATTCTGATTCATGAATTAAATAGCACTAGGATACACAGATTCCTGTGGAAGGCCTCTGTCTTTTAGTGCTTATGATGTGCTTTAAAGATGGACAGTGATGCACTGGTGCTAGCAAGGGGATTGAGAGCTGCCTTGTTGCTGGCAGCTGCTTCCTGTTCCTGAATTGCTCTCTCTGTAATAGGTGCCCACTCTTTTTGCTAATTTTCCTAGTTTCTATGGTTAAAGTAGTGTTCCCTTAGCCAGAATGAAAGTGAACCATATCCTCAAGCCTGTGATGCAGACGTGGCTGCTGTTACCCAGGTATTGCCTCTTTCTGGCTGCCTAAATCCTATAATCAAAGTGAATGTTGCCCACAATTTAGCCTGAAAACCCTAAATGCATTTTCTTTTATAAGGAAAAAGAAAATTCTCTTCCAAATCCAGATTTGGGATTCTTCTGCCCTTTTCTCACCTGCACACAACTGTTAGGAATGAATCACAGGCAGTTGTACAAAAAAAAAAAAAAATGCTGTTTTCCAACCTAGTCCATCATAAGATCCTAGCAGGTCTATAGTGTGAATCTAGAAGCTAGACCCCCTCCAATGACTCCCTTCTTTAGACAGGGCAGATAGTAGCCAGAAAAGTTTTAATAGATCTATGCAAAATGCTATGCTTAATCTGATAGACCAGTAAGGATTTATTGAATGAAATGGAATTATACTGCCACCTACATATTCATTTTATTTTGCAGGAATACTACAAAAATGCCTTTACTTCTGGAGATGGTAGGAAAGGTATGTTCAGAAAGCACATTGCTAATAATTGTTGACTGGGAAGTCCCGAAAAAATGTTAGCTCTGCTCCCTGTGCCTGGGCCAAGGCAGCTATCCTAGCCAATGCTAGGGTAGTTGGGACTGCTGTTGTGCATTGTGTAATTTTAAGTAAGACTTTTACCTGCTTCAGATCCTAGTGTTTTTAGCTCTGATCTTGCATTGAACATTGAATGTGTGTATCTTTCAGCCACTTTGGAAAAGCATGACATCTAGCATTCATTTAAATTCTAATAAAAATGGAAGCAAAGCCTTTACTTACATACAGACTTAGTAATGAGAAAGCAAAATAATACATAAGTTAAAAGCTAATACTGTCATTTAAAAATTACTATTTGTGAAAGCTGAATGAAAGTTAACAAATAGTTTAAAACTACAGCTACCCTAGGGTCATGATATGACCCTTTAGGTTAGAGACTTGCTTAAAGTACAGGGATTGAACTACCCAATGATGTTGTGAACCACATTTTACAGGAAAATGCATGTTAAGTTGTGCATATATTAACAGATGGTATTATATGCTTTTTAAAAATTTTGTTAAGCGCACCATGACTTGGGGCATTTTTATGGCTCGAGTTATGTGGCTGCACCAGATGGCAGTAGAACCCCAGGACTGTCACGCACTCAGGATGGACTTCTGGTGGTAGAGATGGATTTAAATCTTTGCAGGCAAATTGGTGACAAATGGAATTTTAAGGTAAGCCTGACTATAAAGAAACAGCCCTTTTTTAAAGACCAACTTACATATGATACTAAATCAAACAGTTTTCATAATCATATGATGCTGCAACAGCTATAAGGAAGCCTTTGCTTAGCAAATGAAACGTAAATTGCGAAATGAACAGGATTTTATGGACGTTAAAGGCATGAATGCATAGACACATTCATTGAATCTAGGACAGTAACTTTTAAATGAAGGGCCAGCCTTTGGTCCCTAAGTGTTGATTGCCAGAAACTTGAAGGATCAGTAAGGGAAGTGTTATTTTGTGTGTGATTCTTATATTGTGTTCCTACACCATTTACTGCCGAGTTCTGAGTGACTAGGTCTAACCTACTAATCTAACACTGATAATATTGTTCATTTTTTGTGGAATGTATTAAAAAAAATCAAACCCCAAGAATCTATTTTTTTTTTGCTTATAGGAGCTTTCTGCATGTAAACTTCTTGCAGTCAGCTTCCTGAATTTGATGGCTTGTTGAAGCCACACAGAAAAGAACCATCTATATTCATCTTAAACCAGATTTAAGTGACTGCAAACCTCTCCAAAAGGCTTTAGCAATTTTTTTTTCCGTAATTCTCAACCAAAACTAATTTGGATCATCTTTCCTGAGGGTGTAATTTGATACAGTTTGTTCAGCAGCAGCTTTTGGAAGTTGCCACTTCAGCAGTGCAGTTTGTTAACCCTTTGGTTGTGCTGGGGCAGTTATCTCAGGGCTATGTTATATAATGGTTTAGTGAAGATGCAGATTTAAAAAATCTCAAGCTATTTTCTTATTTCAGTCTGGTCAAGTTTTCAGTAGGCCCTGCAAACATTGTGCTAATACAACATTGAATCCTAACAAAAATTTAAAAGACTAAAGCTCCTGGGTAGCAACTAACACAGTATGTGTATGTTCTTCAGTGATATCACTAATATTTGAAATAAGACACGTTAAGAATGACTGATTATTTTGTATATAATGTTACTGCAGACAGAGACACTTCTTTTATAGAGCTATTTTGTCTGGAACCACTTTGTGCATTATATTACTGAGCAATGTTTAATCAGTGTTCTGATTTCAATTTGATACAAAAATGCAAGCTTTATGAGAGTTTGAAATGCTGAGTGAAAACTAGACTAGAACATGGTCATTTCTTAGTTAAAGTTGAATTTCTTTGTTAATGCTGCTAAACAATACCTGGTGACTAAGGACAAAAAAAAAAAAAAAGACATATTTGGGCTTGTGTAAGTATAAGGCTTTTAAGGTAGTGTACTTAAATTCTGCCAAGATCCTTTCTCTTTTTAAGACAGGCTGTCATTTAATTCTGCCTTACTGCTGAAACCTGAGGTCCTTTTTGTAGAGTGTAGAGGTGGGTAATGTGTCAGGAAGCAGATGGAGCATTGCCTGTAGCAGCTTAGTAGGGGCATTCAAACAAAAGCAATTGTACTGTGTAGGAAAAACAAACAGTGCAAGCAAAGCTGACTGTTAGCTGTTTTGTATAAAATTCTGTTTATTTTTGTTGTCTTTGAGTCTTGTGCTTTCAGCACATTACAGTTTTGTTTGGACAATGACTATGGCTTTTGTTTATACAACAGGAAATATTTATTTCCTTTTCTTCTCCTTTGTGGCCCAGACAAAGGTAGTTGTTGAAATCAGGGTAGTGAGGAAGCATGAAGTCTAATTTACCCTATGGAGAAAAACCTTGATAGCAAGTAGTCACCTATTTAACCAGCTCCAGTATTTGCTATTTGCATCCAGTGGCACCTAAAGAGGAAGTTAGAAGAATGTTCTCACTAAATTTAGCAGCAGCAGCAGAGTTAAATTGTGCTCATTGCATTTTAAAGTATACTCAGGTAAGAAGGAAGCAGTTCATCCCTTACGGAGTCAACATTGCAGACTATGCCTTTAGCAAGAAGAAAGCTATAATTCAGCTTATTAGCTTCTTGTAACACCACAGAGCAATAATAATATTTTGTACTATTAATGGATTAAGTGGCTTCAGCCCAAATACCCTCAATGACACCAATGCAAATCTGTTGCATAATAATAATTTGAAGGCTTAATTAGAGGTAAAAGTCATTTGCTTTCACTGGCATAACTGATTTAAATGAGATTTTTGCTGATACACAAGAGAAAAAATCCAGCTTTCACATTCAGCTTTTAACTATCTAGGATAATCAAAATAGTTTTAAGTAATTATTAAATGTCAAATATGAGTCTGCTCACGAAGGAGAACTGCTGGACAGAAAGGTGGTAATTTAAAACTTTCACTTTTTAGAGTAGAAATGCACTTCTGCTGCTTTGGGGGTGAAAGTATAGCTTTAGGCAACATGAGTTGAGTGAAAGTAAAATAGTTCATGCTATGGCACTGGGAATCTTACATATTCAGTGAATTATGATTTCGCTGTTTGGGCAAACCAAAAAAGCGTGGACACAAGTATTTTCTGATGAGGTGCTTTCATAGCTCAAAAACAGAATTTAAGCTATGATTTTCTTTTCCAGATGACAGGTAGATATGAAATGTATGCAGATGAGCTCAGTGATGCGGTCCAGCCTGAATTTATACCCAATATAATCAGAGAATAAATTCTAGGAGACATCATTTCAACAAAAATTAAAAGGTACTACTGGATGAAAGATTTATTGTGGATCACAAGTTGCTGTTTTAATATTGTTGTTTTGATTTCTTGTAACCACCTTTAAATAACAGAATTCAAAACTGTGTTAAGTAAAACAATTTAAAATGGCTTCTTGAGTTTTTGTTCTTTTTTTTGTCGTTGACACTAATGTTGTATTTCTAGTAAAGTACAGCTGAAGATTGGAAACAAGTGAACAATACATGGATACAAAATTATGGTGGTTTATTCCAGTGCTGTGTATAGACTGTGTACAGTTTGAAGGAAAGGATGACTTCAGAGACAAAAATATGTTTAACTAAGCTTCTTAATTTATTGCATAGTGTGTGTTTACCTACTTCAGATTCCCAGTTCTTGCTCTGCACTCAGATACCTTAATTTAAGGTGAATGGGGAAGGGAGATGTTCGTGTTTTGTTTTTGTTTTTTCCTTCTTTGTAATTACCAGCCACTGAAGGCTTCGATATATAAAGCAAGACTGCTTTGGTCTTTTTATTTTCCTTTACCCTACACATTACAATGACAATGGCAAACACTGCCTTTGAAAGGCTTTTTCAGGTCCAGAAGCAGTGCTGGAGACAGATGCTTTTAACATCTCCAGGTCAGTGCTACCTTGTGAGGCAGAAATACAAACATTGGCTAAACAGCTTGACTAGGCTGGTGCAATTGCATGGGTTTCATTGCAAACAGAAAGCCACAGAGACAGGATGAGGAACCAGCTCAAAATGGGACCTGAAAACCCCTTCCTGCTGCTCTCTGCTGTGGTTACTCAGTGGTGGTGGAATATACAGAATAACTGTCGTACATAGGTAACAAAGGCTACTTGGAGTTAGAGCATACGTGAAATTTTGTTTTGTTTAGTTGCAGTGATGTTGTAGGTGTTTAGGAAGAGCATTAGGAATACAATTTATAGGCTAACAACTATGAATTTATAGCTGAAATAAATATTTAAACTGTAAAGAATTCCAAGTTAGGTTCAGCTGTGTCACTTAAGTTTATAACACTTTCTGTAAAGATCTTTCAACATTTTTGCATAGTAAACCAGTTAATAAATGCAAATGCTACATTATGCTACAGAGTTATCTACTACTTTAAACCTTTATTGAGAATGGCTTAATTACAAATAAAAATATATTTATGTATAAAATCCTGCATGTAAAATATCCCTTTCTTTGCTGTGGACATAATGAAGGAAACAGCGACAGACAAAACATTCTCAGAATGAATATTTTCATAAGCAATCTCGTCATGAAGAACAAAATTTCCAAAAATGTCAATGTTCTGAGTATTTGCTCAGTGAGCTTTCTTTTAGTCCGAGTCGTGTAAAAACTCAGTATTGTTTTTAAGTTGGCTTCTTCCTCTCCTGCTATTTTCATCTTTCATAAATATTTTCCATCTGGCCATGAGAAATCCTATTGCAGTGGCAGAACTCCTAGTTTTGCCTTTATTAGCTTAAATGGCTTTTCATGTTGCACTTCTGTTGAACTATGTGAACCCTGGATAGCAACTGCTTAACAGTCAATAATGTGTATTTCGGACCATTTGGCACATCCTCATGTTTTATGTACAGTTCAAGATTTACATTTGGATAACTGAATCCAGGAAGAGGCTAAACATCAGTTCTGAACCTTTTATAAGAATTGAATTGTTTTATAAGAATTGTTGAGCAAAACCAAGCTCACTCTAAAAATAAATCCTATGGCAGTTGAATGGAATTGAATAAATTAACGGACTGGAAATGCATGTGTTAAGGTAACAGCCTGTAGTTTACACATCTGTTAATGAATAACATAGCTAATACAATCTCTCTAAATCAAACATCATGAAGTTGGCCTTGGACATAATGATTTCCCAAATCAGCAGTGTGCTTGTGGCTTATTTTGGAGTGAGAAGGTACTGACTATGAGAGGTCTTGGACTCTCATCTTTTTCTGGGATGCTAGCGATGGCACTAGTGTTTTAGTTCTGCTCCCATTTCACACCTTAATTCTTACTCATCCTTGATATATTAGTTCCAGAATGTATTCCAGCTTAGACAACAATAAGCAGAATCAGATGCTCGGCAAGGTTCTGGTCATGTGCTTTTTTTCAAAACTTCTTAAAGGCTGCTGCATTTTAAATACCTGATACCACTTTTTTAGCCTCTTTTGTTCCTTCTCAGGTTACTTCTCAGTAAGTGAACAACTGATAGAAGAAAATGTTTTCTCTTACAAGTAACTAACTTTTTATCATGTTGGAAGTAGAGATTCCTATTTATTATTTTCACCCTTAATCAGCAATGTCTTTTTGTTGTTATTTCTGAGTTCTGTTCGTAAAACTGTCAAAGGTGTGGGATTTTTTGTCTTAAGCGTAAACAAAATTTTGATAGCTTGAATTTAGTATTAATGTCTGTTTTTTTCTACTCACTTTAATATAGGCAGGACTGGAGACAGACATGTAAGAAATTGTGATGGTAAGTCTGAACTAGGTGACTATTTCCTGCACCTTACAATGCTCCTCCTCAAAGTAAACCAGAGTAATACATGAAATGATTGTGAATGAGCTGCTAATAATTTAACTCGGAAATGTCTAACAGAGTGAGTAACTGCAGTTTAATCCAAACACAGTTGCAGTGTAAGAAGAGCTAAAAATCTGAGTTCCTGCCTTTTTACTTTAGCTAAGAAAAGACAGTAATCCTATTTTTTGTTAGTTTTTGCTCTTCTTCAAAGGTCACAAATTTAATAGCAACAGCACAGTTTGACCTCAAATTACAATGCATTTTTTTCAGCTTTATATAGTCCAATCTTTATCACGTGTTTAAAAGTAACTCTCAAAATGTGTCATTAGTGTGTGGATTTTCTGTGTTTACAGTATCCAGTCTAAATACAAACGAATTAAAAACTGGCACGTGTAGGTGGCATAATGTACAGAAGTTCTCACAAAGACTCTTTAAGTCTAAATAAAATGTCCTCGCTTAAGCTTTTGGGATAATGCAAAACTCTGGGCCTTCATTCCTAGAGGAATTGGTCACAAATGAGACTAAGAATGTAGTGCAATACCAATAGCTACACTTCAAAACTTTCGTGACATGAATGCTAAAGCTGTGTAAAGTGAATTTAGTAAATGGGAAATTTCCTTAAGTGTTTAATTCCTACAGTGTAAGACGGTGTTGATAAACCACTTCTAAATGGTGAGAATGCTTTGCTGGCTTAACTTAATATTTTTCCTTCCTTCCGAAATATCCTGCTGAACCTCAAATACATAGGTATAGAATGAAGATCAGCCCTTATGCTTTGAAGGAAAGAGAAAAATGGGTATTTACTATTTTCTCTGGTTTTGTTTACCTAAACCTGTGCATGTATGCCTAAGTGTGTAAGTTCATAAACTGGTTGCTTTTTTTCCATGTGTTTAGTTTGAAAATAATCCTATAGCCAACAAGATTCTGGGCCTGAATTTTAAAAGTGCTGTCAAATATGCAATATTAAAAATGGGGAAAAATGCACATTGCAAAATCGGGTATTTCATCAGGAATAAAAAGGTGAAGACAGCACTGCAGTATAGTCCTAGCAATGCCTATAAAGCCTCCCTTGCGTGTGATCCCACTGCAGTTCAGAAGCAAGGTCTGTGCAGGGGGAGTCCTGAGAAGAGCAGCCAGCTGCCAGGCAGGCTGCACCAGAAACGACTGGAAGCACCAGCTGTGGGTGTCAGCTGTCTGTGTAGATAAAGAGAATATCCTCATCTGTGCCGTAACTTGTCCTGGCTTCCTCAAAGTTACTGATGCTGGTGCTGCATGTTCCTGTTGAGGAGGAATAAAGTATTAGTACAAAGTCAGTTGCCAATGGAAAGGCTCTTAATGCTGGCTCTAGCAGCTTCTACAGAGAAAAGTAACAACTCACATGGACTTCACCTATCAGCTTTACTCATCTGAAGAACTAATTAGTTCTTCTCCTCTCAAAGGCAGTGCTCAGCACAGGATCAATGAATGTGGCAAAACAGCTTATAACTAACTGGTTAGTGATGCTCAAAATGCATGTATGCTGCTGCAGAAGGTCCAGCTGCCTCTCATTACTGACTTTCAGTAACAAGGTTACTAAAGGAGACATCAGAAGGAAGCAGGACTGAGGTACTCACGGTCAGCATAGGCTGGGTTGTTGTAGTAAATACTCCCTGAGGCTTTGTTGTAGCCACACAACACGATGAAATGGCCCTGGTAGTCGGGATTCCTGCAGAAGCATTTCTGCCCAATGGGGAGGAAGCAGCAGTATTTGACAGGGCTTGAGCAAAGATCACACAGTAACAGAACTGCATTCACCAGGACGATGGCTACGTGACCTTGGGACAGATGCTTTTGGATGTCTTGAATGGTTACTGTGCTGCAGGAAAAAAAAATTACACATTTCTGAACACCTTAGGAAAGAGGCAAGTATTAGTAATGTGTGTGGTGATGGAAAGTATTTATGACATGCAGCTGGTATGATTTTTACATGTGACAGGTACAGCTCTTTGCAGTTAAATTCTGAAGGCTTTTTAGGAGACAAAACCTATGTCCTTTAAGGCCTTTTAATCCCACGTCTGCCACTGAAGTGTAGAGCAACAACTCTTGGTTCTTCACTAATATAAATGTAATCTCAGAATGTATTAGATGCCCTGGAGAAGAGTATTAAAGGAGCTGGCAACTCATTCAGTAACGAAAATTGTGGGAAAATCAAAAGTAAGTCTTCTCATGCTCCTAAAAAAATAAAACTCTGTATCTAAAGCATAAATTTTTTATTGGCTGAGTAGTTAAAGATCTTTTATTTATAACGATCTTATACTAATCAACTTTAGTACGTACCCAAATTTGCTTCTGTCACACAAGATTGTCTCTCTCCCAGTTTTAAGTTAGAGCTACCTGATTCTCCATTCTTTTAAGTATATATTTCTACAATACCTTCTGCAGAAAATAAATATTAACCAAATATAATGTCCTTCATTGAGGCAGATGGTATATTCCATATGCATTGGAACTCCTCACTTGGGTAGGTTCCAGATGTTGATCCCAATTGATGTGCTGTTTCATCTTTTCCAGTGCTTCTCTTCTGTGATGCCCCAGCTTGAGCAGTAAGTATGAATTCTGTCCCTGCCTAGATCAAGGTCACCATGTTAAGATTTCTAAAGAAAGGACCTGCCTGTGCCTTCTCTCTGGTCACAGTTTAGGTAATCAGAGGGGGCTATACAGGCTAAGTTAAAAGACACTAATGATTCTGTAATGTGAGGTGCATTGCAGCATTCGGGTAATACTGTGGCTGCTCTATGCCGCTCTCTTCTTACTCCTTATCACTCTCCCACTTTGAAAACAAAAATCTAAACTAAATTCAAACTTAAAAAACGTGTGGATTGGGCAGTTATTCCCTATCGCTATCCCCTATTCACAAGTGGTGAAACAATTTTGCAATTTTTTCCCTTCTCCTAGGTTTGCAGTTCTTTTATTTTACACTTATCTTGGCAAAAGCTCACCTGTCTGCTTTTCCCTTGCCTCTCTGTCTTGGGCCAGAGATCTGCAATGTTTGCAGAGCAGCTGGGAGCAATGGGGTTTATATCCACAGAGCATTTGCCAGCCTTCCAAGGACAGCAGTCCTTATCAGTGACCTGTTAGAGCACTGGGCACTCCCTACTGAGTTATCTTAATGGAAAATCAAATTCAAAATTTAAATAATAGTCATGTCTTGTCAGCAAATTCAAATCACCATTTGGTATCATGACTATCTTTTTCTTCAAACATCATGATTTTACCTAGATGTCCACTCTTGAGACGGACACAGTAAAAATATTCCAATTAACAGGAGGCTCTTACACCAGTTTAACCTGATGATTCGAAGGAAAGCATTGGGCCTACCCTCTCCAAAAAGAAAGAAAACGGTAAGCTTACCACTTCTCCACCAGCACCTTGCAGGCTTTGGCTTGTGCAAAGAGCTGATTCACTCGATTCTCTTCTGTGTCAAAGTGCTTCCTGTAGAATGACTGTGGAGAGAAGTCCAAACTAGGATGAAGTTTACCCTAGTTAATCCCTGCTAGCAAGGGCCTGCATAAACTAAAAATCTGGTTATGTGATAAGAGGTCTCTCCTTTAGTTCTCTCATAATAGGCTAAGATTTCCTGCTCTAAATGATCAGCTCAAATACACTCCTGTTATAATCTCTAGGGGCTATTCAGCTGCCTACATGAAGGAAGTCGCTTGGTTGGTTCTGGGCAGGAACCTGCATCAGAAGAACTGTTGTCAGAATAGGTGCTCCCTGCCTGCCTGGGTGATTCTGAAGAGGCCAATCTGAGCAGATGAAGCCTGAGCTCCTCTCTCACCTCTGAAGGTGGTTCCTGCAGGTTAAGGCTGAGGCAAGAGTGGAGCTAGCACTGCTGCTGCCCAGGCTGCTGTACCTGCCCTCTAGAGAAATAGAGGGCTTCAGTCTCTCAGGCTGTCAAATAGGCCAGAATCTTTCTTGAACACTAAACGAAAACTTGAAAAATTCACATTATGGAATCAAAGATGGAAAATATCTGGCATCATATCTAGCCTCGCCTTGAGAACTGATTCAAATCTTGTTTATAGCAACTGTGGTCAACTGTCAGTAACACAGCAAAACTTTTATAGCGTGGCACACAGGGCTCACTTTTGAAACGTCTTGCTGTTTCGCAATGAATAATGATGCTAACCTGGTTTTTGTAGCCCTTGTCCACTCCAAGTGTCTGGGTGCAGAATTTATGCTTAACACCAAAGTGCCGCATCAGGTAGGCCAGGTCGATGGTCCAGATGCTCTTTGTTAACCGGAGTTCGTGGATGGCTTTCTGGAATTCATCGTTGTCCAGGTGGTTCAGGTACCTAGTGTGGTGGAACAGGTAGGGGAAGGGAAGCACAGTTCTTAGGAGAAGCAAAGGGCGTGCAGCAGCCCAAGCCTCCACATCACGGCACGGAAGAACTGAAACAACGGAACTGGCTAAGATATAACCCCAAAAAACAACCCACAAATGAGCCCACATTTACAGGAAGGGAAGGGAAGAGGGAATATTCAGCTGGCTTTATCATTGACTTTTTTACTGGAAATGCACAGGTATCTCAATTGTTTTACAGTGCTAAAATTATACAGGATGCTGTATGAGGGGTAAACTATACTGAGAAAGTACAGAACTATTCTGAAGGGGTTATAATCTAAATTACGTAACAGCAACATAACAGCAAACATAGGGGTGATACAGGCTAACACCTGCTTCACAGAATAGGTGTATTTAAAAAAAAAGGAGCTGTAAAGGCAGTTGGTAAATATTTAAAGGAATATTCTTGGGCGTTGATGGTAGAAAAGTTAGATGAAGTCAGGAGCAAGCTTAGGTCAGGTTGTAAAGGGCTGGGGAAAGGCAGTTAGAGAATTCTGGAAGTCAGAAAACAGATGGAAATACATGAAAAAAAAGAAAAAGACTGGAATCAAGGAAGCAAGGTAAGAAGATTAATCTTGGAGGCTGACCTCTAGACAGACTGGAATGGCAACAAGGGTAGAGGGAATGAAGAGGGAGAGGTTACAGTAGTCAAGATGGGAAATTACCAGCACACGGACTAACGTCTTGGCAGTAGGGATGGAGAGAAATGAAAATCTTCTGCTTCATATCTACTAAGTGGACATCTAAATAGGTATTTCTCCTGCACCTAAGCTCATGTTCCTCTGTGGAAGGAAAGAGGAGTTCAGCAGGACAGCTACTACTTTAAAGAAAAAAAAATAAAAATAAAAGGGCAATACAGTGAATAGTCTTGAAGTTAAAACCACTTCTGAAACAGAAAACCTTCACCCTACAGAGGGGGATTCAACAAGACAGGGGCAATATATACTCAAAAATATGGGATAAACCTACCAGTCACTTGAAAACAACGTGAATTGCTGTGGTAAATGCTAGTTCCAAATTATAACAAGAAAGCTAACTTTCTATTAACTTAAGCATGCTAGTCTGCAAAGTTCTTACGCGGTGCTAGTCAGATACGTTGCACTGCTCAAAGCATTAAATTATCCAAAATCTCTTCAAGTTTGTTGGTATTTTCTCTTGTTCTGGCTGGAGAGCTGTTCTAGACCGGGGCAGCAGGAATCATCCAAGGTACCAGAGTCCGTGCACTCTCCCGGGGCTGGGAAGTTAAACTCACAGCCGCTTCCACACACCCTCTCTCCCTGGACACTGGTGTCTGCTCTCCCTCTCCCATGGAATGGCATTTCCAACACCTTGAATGTGGAGCAGTTACTTACTGCAGAACCATCCTGGAGCAGGCCAGCCCGCAGTCCCAGTGGTAGAGCTGCTGGATGACTGGCACTTTGAGCTGCACGCAGTCAACTGCAATGAAAACAACACTTAGTAAAACAGGAAAAATGCTTCTCTGTATATACATGTTTTTCCATACCTCGGCATTAAAAAACAACTTGCTCTTCTACAGGTACACTCAACACTACAGTGGTAGAAATCTATGAAGGTTTTTTGGTTGCATTTCACCTGATTGGTGGGTCCTTTTTGCTAGGAAGATGTAGATTTGTTTCATATTCCTGTAGAGTTAAATTAACCATCAAGTGTCTGGTGTAATCTTGTATTATTGTTACATCCCTGTGCAGTATTTTACACTTTTTGGTGGTGGTGACATAATCCACCCACCCTAGGTCCAAAATTGCAGGTAGCTCCTAACTGGTAGCAGATAAGGCACAGCTCTAATGTGTCCAAAGTGGTTTCTAAATGTACTTCTGTGCCACAAAAAGAATTAAGACGCAACAAAAGTCCCCAGGCTTCCATCTCTCGCAAGCCCCATAGAGCTGAGCCTTTCCTACAGATGTGTCTTTTTTTCCTCCGTGATTGTAATTGATTAGCAATTCTAAGTCACCGAAGCTGACAAATGACAATATTTGGCCCTTTTAAATTATACTCTCAATATTTTAGCAACGGGAAGTACGTAATTCCATCCTTCCTGTGTATTTTTGCCAGGCCCAGGGCGCTTGTGGTGGTCTCCCTCTCGGAAGATCCCTCATCACTTGGACAACTTTATTTTCCACAGGCCTCGTTGCTGCTTCAGCCTGAATCAGAGCCAGCCTCAGGGACGTGGCTCAGCAGCTCGGTGGTGACGGGATTACGGTAGGAATTCGTCATCTTAAAGGTCTTTTCCAACCATCGTGATTGTATTTCCCAAGTCTTAGCAGGCTCTTCAATCCCTTCACTTTTGACTAGAGAAGGCCTTTGGAAGTTGCTAATGCAACCTCAGGAGCCCCTCAATGCGGGATGAAAACACGTTCAGCACCGCGGGCTGCTCTCGCTCCGGTAGAATTTTATTTGCGGAACTTCCCAAGCCGGGCCCTTCCCCGCACTAACGTTATGTTACTGCCTAACGAGACGGGAGGCCCGGGAGGCACAAGTCCCTGTGGAGACCCGGGGCTCCTCCCGGGCGTCTTCTGGGCCCTTGTGCCGCTCCGCCCCGTGCGTGCGGCCCGCGGCTCCCCCGGGTCTCCCTTCCCGCTCCCGGCCCCATCGGGATCCCCGCGGCGGCGGCGGCCGCACTGACCTGGCGGCGGCTCCGCGGCCTCGCGCGGGCTCTTCATGGCGCGGCGGCCGCCCGCTCCCTGGCGGCGCCGCCGACCGGCCCGGCCGCGGGCCCGGCGAGCTCGGCGCGGCGCAGGCTCCGCCCGCGCCCGGGGCGGGGGCTGCGGGGGGCGGAGCGGGGCGGCCGCCTCCCCGTGGGGACGCGACACGACGCGACATGACGCGACGCGACATGTCGCGACATGACGCCACGTAGCGCGTCGCGCCGCAGGCGCCCACGCGCAGCCCGCGAGGCCCCCGCGCGGCCCCTCAGCGCGCAGCGGCGGCCGGAACCATCGTGCCGGGGCCCCGCGGCCCGGTCGGCCCCGCGCGCCGGGGGCACCGCCCGCCCTGGCGGAGGCGGGGCGGGAAGCAGCCTCGCCGCCAGAGCCGCTTTCCGCTTCCGGTGCGCGGTGCAGGGCGGGAAGCTGGAGGAGGCCATTAGGGGCTGCGCGCGGGCAGGGTGAGGCCATGGCGGGGCCGTGGCTGAAGCTGGAGCCGGTGGCGGGGCCGCCTCTGGGCCGCCCTCCTGGAGGCCCGGGCTGGCTCCGGGCGGGGGGAGACCCAGCCCGCTGCGGCCCTGGGGTTGGGGCGCGGCCGGGCCGGGCCCCGCTACGTCGCCGCTGCCGCCCCCGGTGCGGGCGGTCCTTTTGGGGCCCATTTCCCTTCCCTTTCCCGGCAGGGAGCTCCCCGCTCCCGCTTCTGCTCATCTCCCAGTTTTCCTCCTGTGCCTGTCTCTATCGAGAAGCCTCTTTAGCGCTGCATCAGTGCACGTGGGGTTTGGGACCAAAGCAAGTGGAAATCAGCTCTTTAAGCCGGAGAAGGTCGTCATCATTTATCCCGGGAAGGCTGAACTTCACTGGCTCTTTGCTTTGCCCGCAGGTGTAGGGCCGCCGCTCCGCAGACATGTCCATCGGGGTGCCCATCAAAGTCCTGCACGAGGCCGAGGGCCACATCGTGACATGCGAGACCAACACGGGGGAGGTCTATCGGGGCAAGCTCATCGAGGCCGAGGACAACATGAACTGCCAGGTGCGTCCCCCGTCGCCAGGGAGCTCTCGTCTTGGCCACAAAGGACCCGGGCTCAGCGGTGCTCAGCTTAAAGAGTGAGGCTCTTGCCAAGCCGCAGTAACCTCTTGTCGCACTCTCTTGCTGTGTGGAGCGGTCTTAAGATTGCTCCAAAGAGGGTAGAGCTGCTGTTTTCTGTGTCCCGAGTAGGACAGGGCAGTCCCTTCAATGGTGTCAGGGTCTCTCTAAGACTTTTTTCCATGAACAGTGTTCCTGCTGGAGTTCTTCACTTTATTGCTTGGGGCTTAAGATTTATTTCTTACAAGGTCTCATTTAAGCAACTGAAGAGTTTGTTTGTTTTAAATGCGTCTGATTTAAGGCATCTCAAGAGGCCTTATTTTTTTTCTTCGTTTTGATAAAAATCTTATTTTTCAAGTCAACGTGTTTTCTTAATACTTAAGAAAAACAGAGTTCTATTAGAAGTGATTTAATGTGAGAAGCAAAACTGAGTTTTATTCCTCTCAGAGTTTGTTCTAGCTCTGATTCAGTATAAAATAAATGTGCTGCTTCTGCCTGACTGGTAGGAGGCCTGGCTTATGTGTCAATGGTCCTGGCTACCTTGTGCCACAGCTACAGTCAGAGGGCTTTGCCTTTAAGGATTTTGGCCTTGGCACTTGAATCTTGGAGTGTTCCTTAGCACCATTTTGTAAGCAAACTCTGTGTGTTATCTGCTCTTGTTGCTGCATCTGCTCTTCTTGCTGTATGATAATGATTAAGGGACTGGAGTATTTGTCGTATTAGGAAAGACTAAGCAAGCTGGGCCTGTTTAGTCTGGAGAAGAGAAGGCTGAGAGGAGATTTGATCAACACGTTCAAGTACCTGAGGGGTGAATGTAGGGAGGATGGGGCCAGGCTCGTCTCTGTGGTGGCCGGTGACAGGACAAGGGGTAATGGGTGTAAGTTGAAACATGGGAAGTTCCACCTTCATGTGAGGAAGAACTTCTGTACTGTGAGGGTGCCAGAGCCCTGGAACAGGCTGCCCAGGGAGGCTGTGGAGTCTCCTTCCATGGAGATCTTCCAAACCCGCCTGGATGCCACCCTGTGCCTCGTGCTCTAGAAATCCCTGCTGGAGCAGGGGGTTGGACTAGATGATCTCTAGAGGTCCCTTCACCCTTAAGCATTCTGTGGTTCTGTATCTTGCTTATATGTATTACTTTAAATCAGTTGCATGCCATTAGGTGCAAGTTACTCTAATTATGTAGCAAGGAAATGCTATGAACATAAGTGAGATAAAAATGGATGCAAGTAGCAACCCTTTTATTGGAATAATCACGTTCAATATTCTTTTTTGTTATTATTTTTTGAGCCTACTTAATTCATATTCTGCTGATGCAAACCTGACAACTTGCTGCAGCTTCTGAAACCTCCAAAAAGGCCTAGAAAGGCTTTCTGTAGAAATGTCTAAGTACTTGACCCGGGTAGTCTTCACACAGAGGAGTCTGAAGGTGAGAGAAACTTTATTTGTTGGAGGTCTCTGTAAACGCTGGCTGTTCTCTTCCCAGATGTCCAACATAACCGTGACATACAGAGACGGCCGAGTGGCCCAGCTGGAGCAGGTGTACATCAGAGGCAGCAAGATACGGTTTCTCATTTTACCAGACATGCTGAAGAACGCTCCTATGCTGAAGAGCATGAAGAATAAAAACCAGGGTTCTGGGGCTGGGCGAGGAAAAGCAGCTATTCTCAAAGCTCAAGGTGAGTGTTGGTGGTTTATGGAGCCCTTGCCCCCTGCTCCTCTGCAGCTTTAGCATTTTGATATGGAGGAGCACAAAAGTTTTCATCTGTATCACTGAGGAAACAAGTAACTTACAATACAGAATAATGACTGGTTTCTCTATTTCCCCCATACATTTTGTCTTTGTTTGCATGTTCTCCTGTGAACGTGGCCTTTACCAGTTTGGACCACTTGGATAAGTAGCTAAGTGTTTTTGTTAAGGAAGTGTTTTATAGAGAAAAAAAAAAAAAGTATTCTCTTAATATGAATCTCTAAATAATTTGGCAGTTGTAATTACCTATGCGCGATTGTAATTACCTGTCCCTCGTTAGCACTCCTCTGAGTAGTGTGGTTACAACAAGTTTGAGTAAGACTTTTTTGGCTACAAAATCCTGCATTAACTTTAGCAGGGGTAGCGAGTAAGTGGGACCTGCTGGGATATTCCGAGTTCTGCTGCAAAATCCCAGTGTGAGGTTTTAAACATCAATGAAGTTTCTGACACAGCAGCTCTACCATGACGCAAATTTCCTGTGGTTCAGAATTGTGACAGATGAGAACATACACAAGCTGTATTAATGCCTTTCTGTCTCTATACACTGCGTTGTTTCAAGTGGCAAAACTGTAGATGTTGGGCCTGGTTCTTCTCACAGAACAGTCCTATCTCTCTCTCTCTCTCTCTCTCTTTGTGTTTTTGTTTTGTTTTGTTTTTTTGTTTGTTTGTTTTTAATGTTATATCAGCTTCTGAACTTTGCACAGTACTCTTCATACTGCTAAACAAGAGACTTTGACATTTATGTTTTTCTCAGTTTCTGTGGGGGAGAAAAAAAAAATGCAGTTATACACAATTCACCTGATCCTTAATATTTTCTTCCTTCAGTGGCTGCAAGAGGAAGAGGCCGTGGGATGGGCCGTGGCAACATTTTCCAGAAGCGAAGATAATTTTGGTCTTGACCGACAGGCTTGCTTTTTTTTTTTATTATTATTAGGGAATGTTAACTTGACTACATGTGCATCAGTATCCTTTTTTTTTTTTTTAATAAATATTTCTGACAAAAAAGTGTATGCTCTTATATGACAGAATTCCTCTTGGACACATCCAAATCCTGGCTGCTTTTTATAGCTGAGAAACATATGGTAGGTTTTTACAAGACTTAAAACTGTTTTGTGTGCAAAACAGAGGGCTTGGCACTTAGGTTTGACTTTGGTGTGTCTTTTTGTATGGTGGATTGAGTTTTAAAAGATCTTCTTATTTCTCTTGCTAAATCCTATTAAGGATCACCCTCTAAAGAAAAATTAGGAGGCATTTTTGAGCTAAACAGAGGCAACTTCCTGAGAAGCAAAGCACTACTTTGTTTTGCTTCATATGTTGAGCAGTACACTGATATTTTTCCTGTATTTCATTTTATTTTCTCTTTGGGAAATGTTTTTCACTAATGTGTGCATGACTTAAATATTTGATATATAGGCCTAGCCTGAGGCTCAAGATTCAGGTCTAATCCTTTTGGTAACTAATTTGCTTTCTCCTCCACTCTACCTGGGGAGATAAGTTCATTGACAGAATATAAAATACTGTTCTTTTTTTTATTTTTTTTCTTCTTTTTATTTTTTTTAGGAGAAATTTGAAATGTTTTGTGAATTCTAAAGCTAGTCAGGGTATATAGGGGAAGGTTTGTATTAATAATTATCCATTAAATGTGACTCTATACAAAAACTAATCTTTCGAATGAGACCCAGGGCTGATCTTGGCTTCAGTCTTAACACTCATGTGTCATCATAAGGATCATGAGGTCACGTGCAGGAAACCAACTTTCATTAAAGCTTTAGATTATTTTGCTGAAAATAGTGTGGTGGTTCTCATTGCTGACTTAAATGACTGAAATGTTTAAATCAACACTCCTGTACCTAATCTCCTACTTATGCGATGAATTATCAGTCTGTGCATGTGTCAAGTATCTGTTCTTACTCCTCTGCCCGGATACTGTGAAGACTTTCCCTTTCGTGTAGACATGGGAGTTCAGTTAATGCATCAACTTGCTGCATTGTCTGTGAATAAAGCATTGAGCTCGGATTGTTAGAAAAAAAAAATCTTCTGTGTAGTCATCTCTACTATTTGTGTTAGAAACCTAATGTGTTCAAGTAGTGCTTGGGATTGATTATAAAAAGTAAGTTAATGCTTTTTTCTGTTTAAGTTGAGGCGTTCAATAAGGCTTTTCTTTAGAGCGGGCTATAACCACATCAGTTTGTCCAAAATCAGTTCACAGTGACGGTTTTCACAAAATGTTACTTCAATTCCCACTTGTGTAACAGCAATGCCTTTGTGAAGGCAGCATTGCCATTTTAAAATAAGCACTTAGCAGAACTTAGTAACGGTGTTTAAACCTATTGCAGAAGCCTGGAATCTGCAGTCGCTCCGAAGGGAAGCCTGGTTGCTGGTAGTTGGTCTGACCATCCCCTCTGAAGACACCTGTGCGTGAAACATGAGCAAGGAGAAGGGCCCTGGTGCAGAGGGGCAGCGTGACCTTTCTAACCAGTAGCAGAAATCCCTGTTTAGAGTTATGGGAGCCCTTAGAGCTTAGCTCTAACCCTTGCTGGGCGGAGGAGGACATCTGTTCTCTTCATAGAACTTCCTTCCGCTGCCTTTGGGAAGGTGTGAGACAGCCTATCTTCAAGTGAACCTCACGTCCGTTTTGAATCTCTACACCATGAAAGCATCTTGCACGCTTAGCCTCTGTCACGGAGTTTTAGTGCAGAAGAGAGCCCTGTCTTGTGCTCTACCATGAACATCCAAGTGAAAGATGAAGTGTCTGCTCATGGAAGTCACTGGCTGATTCGCAGGGTCTCTGGAAGTGGGTGGGAGGTGACATGAGGTGACATTAGCTCTGTTCTGTAGATGCCCACCAGCTTTGCTGGGAGATGCTTAGCACCACGAGGTGTCCTCCTTCACTAGCAGATATTGCTGCATCCACATGGAATAGATGTGTCCTTTATTTGCAGTCTGTTGTCTCTTAATGTCTCTTAATGCATCAGGCTCGCACGTGTGAAATTTCTATAATCTCGTCTGAAATTTGAGTAATGGAGTTTGCTGCTTTCATCAGGCAGGACAAGACTGGTACAACATGTTCTTACTTTCTGCATAACTCAAGTATGTGCTGCAGGGTCTTAGCTTTTTCCCAACAGCTCAGCTCCCCTTTTTCTAAGACAAATAACTGAAATTGGTTAGTGCCATTGATTAGTTTCCATTAATATAGTGCAGGTTGGAGTGAATGTATTGAAGGATAGTAAGTTTTTCTTCCGCTCCCCAAAGCGGCAACCTGGTGGTTTTTAGCATACAGTAAGTGACAAAGGAGGTTACTGTTACCTAGTTCAGTAACAGGAGAGACGAGAGGTGCGGTTGTGGTTGAAGCGAAGAGGAACCACGTTGCCAGATCCCTTTGGGTCCAACCTCCCTGTGATCTCCAGGGAAAGCGCTGATGTTGGCTGCATCTTTTCTTTGCAGGAACTAACTGGTACTTCCAGACTTCAAAGCTTTGCTTCCTTTTCTTTAAAGTCTTCAAAAGAATTATTAATATCTGGGAAAGGAAGGAAGCTACAGATGAAGATTTGACTAACTTTTTCTCTCTCTTTTTTTTTTTTTTTTCTGGTAAAAGTTTCAATATTTTGCCAAGGTCTTTTTGCAAAGCTATGTGCTAGTTTCTTTTGCAAAGGAGGACAAAAAGATAGACAGTTATTGGAACAGCAAAGGATTTGAAGCACAGGGGATCCCTAAAAGCCAGCATGATTAAATGAATCAAATACTGCTCAGCCACGTTGGAGCTGCTCAGCGATGACAGGCTCATTAGGGTGGTTTTCACTAATGATGACGACTGGCTAAGGTTTTTTATTATTTTTAAAGTTCCCATTCCCCCTTCCTGGGCAATATGAGGCTTCTGTTCTCTCCTGTGAGGGCCCCAAACCCTCCATGTGACGTTCAGCAGAGCTGAGAGCAGAGGAACAACGAGGGATTTCGGGGAGGAACAGGAACTTTCCCAGGCGGATCCGAGCATTGGAACAAACTCTCCAGTGGATCTGCTTTGAGAAGTTTCTAACTCTGCTGCTGTTTCTCAACCTCAATGTTTATGAGCATGAGTACAGGGTAATAAATCTTTTTTAAAGTATTTATTTTTTTCAAGCAGTATTGGAAGTTTAAGTTTACTTAAATAACATCTCTAATATGGATCGACTTTAAGGAAGATACTAGATTTTGCATTAGCAAACACCTTTGCACCATGAATTCAGGTTGTACTTGAGTTTAGGATGAAATGTTTATTATCCTCTGCAGAAATCAAGGTATTAGGTGTACTAAGGTACTGTTAAAAGGTTGGAAGCTTCACACCGGTAGGAATTTAAGCTCCAACCAAGATAACTGTATCACTTAGCAACATTTTATTATTCAATTACCACTATCACTGATATGCTGCTTTGTTATAGGCTGCTTTGCACTGTTATGTGATTTACAATACCACAAACCCACATTTCATTCTCACAATTGACATCTCATCCACTAGATGGCCTCGTCGCCGAGCGAATAAAATACGTCAGACAAGAACTCTCTGGAAGGGAAAAAAAAGGAAGAAATGTGTCTTCTGGTGTAAAATCCACAAGCACGAAGCTATTATAAACTCAAGCTTGCAGAATCTTGGCTTCTTTTCTTTCCTATTCAAGTTTCCCAGCGTGCTGGCGTTGTTTGCACGCAGGTTATTCCAGCTGCTGCGTGACCCACGAAGCAGCGCGCGGCTCCCTGGCACTTGCTAACTGAGCACTTGGGTACGTAGCGCTGGGTGGTCTCGCTCAGTGTCTTGAAGGGATCTGTTTCTCCAGGCTGGAGGGTTTTCTGGATAGATTAAGCTTTCTGGCTTTAACACTGACCTTATTTTCAGCGCTTTCGTCACAGGTTGCAGCACTTCATTCGTCACTGCTCTTTGTGCCTGGGCTTGTGAATCTTTTCCTGCTTAGTGGGGTGTGAGTCTCACGAGGGACTTGCTGGCCCAAAGCTTTGCCGTGATCTTATGCCTTTAGCATAACCTGTGTAGATGCCTTTGAGGTACTCATACATGGGCAGGGAAGCCACACTGCAGCCGTGCAAAGTGAGGAGTGGAGAAGCCAAGAGGCATTAAATGGAGTAGGTTAAAAAATGCACAGAGCTGTGGGACTTTTCTTCACTAACCTGGAGCTTCCAGCCCATCGGTGGGCTGTTCTGCTTTCCAGGTCTGGCTAATTGTCATTTGATCCTAAAGCTGAGTGCCTTTCTTTAATCCATGTTCCAAGGGTACTCTGTAAAATATCACCCTGAGAGGGTGATATTTGATATTTGATATTTGTAAAATATCACCCTGAGAGGGTGTTGTGATGGAGGGAGGCTGGGGAGGGATGCTGTGCGGATGAGATAACTGGCAAGCTGTGGTATCTCCTCTGTGAGAGTAATTGCACACCACAGCGTCAAAGCTCTGTTCTCCAGGGTAACAGAGGGCGGCTCATATCAGCTCTCTAATTGCAGGTGAGAGAAACAGTGCCCCATATTCCCTCCGCTCTGCCAGGGAAAGCCAGGCCGCAAAGGGATGAGGCCCTGGAGCTCCAGGGCTTTCCAGAAAGCCCCTTCCAGGAGGGCAGGATGGAGCGGAGGGGAGGATTCTCTGGAGCTGGTGGTCAGAGTAAAGGTCTTTATCTTATTGCTATTGAAAGTTTCACAACGAGCTTTCTTGGGAAGAAGATGACATGTTTGCTGCTGCCGGTATAACGTAAGCAAGGACAGGAGGCTGATATCCCAAAGGAGTAATGACTTGGTAAGTCAGCACAGGGTGGGGTTCTGAGGTCTGCAAGGAAATGCTGATGATTTGATAGTTCATTCTTGGATGAGGAGTTAAACCAGAGGGGAAAGGTTATTCCAGAGTTCCCTGATGTTTCCATGCTCAGTCAGAAAGACAAAAATTAAGATCTAGACATGCACCTTATTGCAGCTAAGCTGATTTCTAACAGTAAGGCCTGGTCCTCCTCCTCTCAAATTAA
Organism: Tinamus guttatus; assembly: GCF_059628265.1. Taxonomy (NCBI): domain Eukaryota; kingdom Metazoa; phylum Chordata; class Aves; order Tinamiformes; family Tinamidae; genus Tinamus; species Tinamus guttatus. The sequence goes on along the minus strand of NW_028288993.1, from coordinate 4,858,602 downwards.
ATAGTGTTAAGTCCATGGGCCCTCCTTCTTTCACTGTTTTTTGGGAGGAAATACAGATACACCAGCTTTAAAACAAGGTCTAAAATAGCCTTGAAACAAATGCTAGTGTTGGAGAGTACTTTGCCAGGTGATGCTGTTCCCCAACTCCCTGTCCTTGCTGGGGACAGGTCATACCTGCTGACCCAAGAGGTACCCTCTGATTTCCCTGATGCTGGTGCCTGGGGGAGCCAACACACTGCTTGTAGACAAGTATTTTACTGGATGAAGCTGCATTTTAACTGCTTCAGGCGTCCTGTTGTTATCCTGTAATAATAGTTCCGGATAGTGTTACGGTCACCTAGGAAGTAACAGATGGGGAATGAATGGAGAAATCCATCTGGCTGGATGGGCGATGGGAGAGCCATGGACATTGTCTACGTTGACTTCAGCAAGGCTTTCGACACTATCTTCCGTAACATCCTCATAGGGAAGCTCTGGAAGAGTGGACTGGACGAGTGGACAGTGAAGCGGATTGAGGACTGGCTGGATGGCAGAGCCCAGAGGGTGCCGATAAATGGGGCTGAGTCTAGTTGGAGGCCTGTGGCCAGTGGTGTCCCGCAGGGGTCAATACTGGGCCTGGTGCTGTTCAACTTGTTCATCAATGACCTGGATGAGGGCACAGAGGGCACCCTGGGGAAGTTTGCAGATCATCCAAAACTGGGAGGAGTGGCCGACACTCCAGAGGGCTGTGCTGCCATTCAGAGAGACCTAGACCGGATGGAGAGCTGGGCAGAGAGGAACCTCATGAGGTTCAACAAGGACAAGGGCAGGGTCCTGCACCTGGAGAGGAAAAACCCCAGGCCCCAGGACAGATTAGGAATGGACCTGCTGGAAAGCAGCTCCGCGGAGAGGGATTTGGGAGTCCTGGTTCACAACGGTTAACCATGAGGCAGCGATGTGCCCTCATGGCCAAGAAGGCCAATGGGCTCCTGGCCGCACCAGGAGGAGCGTTGCCAGCGGGAGAGGGAGGGGATCCTGCCCCTCTGCTCAGCTCTGGGGAGGCACCTGGAGCATTGGGGGCAGTTCTGGGCTCCCCGGGACAAGAGGGACATTGAGCTTCTAGAGAGGGTCCAGGGTAAGGCCACGAAGATGATTAAGGGACTGGAGCATCTGTTGTATGAGGAAAGACTAAGCGAGCTGGGCCTGTTTAGTCTGGAGAAGAGAAGGCTGAGAGGAGATTTGATCAACACGTTCAAGTACCTGAGGGGTGAATGTAGGGAGGATGGGGCCAGGCTCTTCTCTGTGGTGGCCAGTGACAGGACGAGGGGTAATGGGTGTAAGTTGAAACACAGGAAGTTCCACCTTCATGTGAGGAAGAACTTCTGTACTGCGAGGGTGCCAGAGCCCTGGAACAGGCTGCCCAGGGAGGCTGTGGAGTCTCCTTCTGTGAAGATCTTCCAAACCCGCCTGGATACCATCCTGTGCCACGTGCTCTAGATATCCCTGGAACAGGGGGTTGGACTGGATGATCTCTAGAGACCCCTTCCAACCTCAACCATTCTGTGACTCTGTGAAATGCTACCCTGCTTGCTCCAGCTGTTCCTCAAAGATGAGGAATGAAATAGTTTAACCCAAGATAAGGGAAGAGGCTGATGTATGGCATGACCAGTAGACTTGGGATTTTTTTCCCTCCACCTAACTCGGATATTTAATGAGAGAAGTATTTTGGTTTTGCATGTGAATTGGTCATTCCTAGCAGGCAAGCTATTAGTGCTGGCTCGGGACCAGTCATTGCATAAGCAAGTATTGTGCAGCCCTCTGCAGCTCCGCAGGGACCGTCCAACAGGGGTCCGTGAAAAGTAGAGGTTTTCCAGCAGCATTAATTCCGGGGACCCTGCTGAAGCCCTGGCTAGGAAACGGGTTTTATCCAGAAGATATGTGTAGTTATGCTGGGAGAAATGAAAAGAAGGGCATAATTATTGTTCTTCTGCTTAGTGAACTGTTCGCACCAAGTATTTAATGAGTTCATTTTCTGTCCCCTGGAGACTCAAAATCTGTTGTCTGGTTGGGGGCTTGCCCTATTTCCAGCTCGGGATGGATGCTAGGGCAGCCACTCTGGAGCAAGCCACTGCTTTTTGTGCCTAAATGTCAACTGGGAGCAGGACAGCCTTTCCCCTGCTGCTGGTTGCATTCTGATAGTGCCCACGAGTGGGTTACCTGCTGTCTGCAGGCTGATAAAAGCACAGTCCCCTTCCTGCAAAATTTGTAGATTTTTTATCATGACGTTTAACTGACTCCTGTTTTAGACCCACGAGAGGGAACAGTAATGGGCTGGTGAAGCCAGGTCCTTGGGTCTGGAGATTTTGGTGGAGAGAGGCTGAGTTTTTGCAGAGAGGGGCAGTTTTTAGCCCTGGTTCTAAAGGCTCTCACAGACATGCTGTGAAGCTGAGAATGTGCTCGTGTGTAGACTGGTGTGGGAGCATTTTAGGTTGCTTGTTGTTATCTTCACAGCCTTTCAAAATCGGAAGTGGACTACAGGGTGAGTACGTTTTTTTTTTGTCTTCATATGTTACCCAGCTGAGAAACAGAACTGGAATGTGGAGGGTTTTTTTCCCTCATTGCTAGCAGAAAAAGGTGCTGCTTTTTGCTATTTTACAATTGAATTAGCTCCTTTCCGTACGAGACTCATGTGTCTCTAGAGCAGCTCCACGGCAGGTGCTGTTTTGCCAAGCTCAGCAATCAGCTGATGTTGTCCCTCTTTGAAGAATATGATATAAAATTTCACACCAGAGACATCCTCAGAGCCAGACAGGAGTGCAGCATTTTGGCTGCAGCCTTTTTGACCTCTTGCTTTTGAGGATGGTTTGAATACAGTGGTTTGGAGTACTGAGTTTGGGGAAAGAAGGAATAAATGCGCGTGGAGGAAATGCTGCTTCCTCCTTCTCCCTGGGTATTTGTTAGGATGTCTCTTCAATACAAACTTTTTGCTAGCTAATGAGCAAAATTTGACATGGAATAAGTAGGTGAAGCTCTAGGGAACTCATTAGAGGCTTTTCATGTTTGAATTTGACTCCGAATGCATGAAGCCTAATCCTAGCCCTAGGCTGAGGCTTGCCCCATGGGAGCCACTGAACCCTCTGGCCAAGGACTGTGGGTTAGAGGGTTCTGGGGAGCAGCCCCCACTTTCCTTGTGCAACCTCATCTGAGCCCTGCTCCTCGTGTGCGTCACCTGCCACCTCCTTGGAACGTGATCCTAACCCTGCCCTTAGGCTGAGACTGATGCCCGGGCACCCTGCTCCCCCAGGCCAAGAGTTGCACCCCAGGGAGTTCAGCAGCAGCACCAGCTCTGCTTTGGCGTGCTGAGCCTCACTCATGCTTGGCTGTCTCTTTCTCTGACCCCAGTGATAGCTCTGATGCTTTTACCTGGTGGCAGTGTCCCCAAGCAAGCACAGCGTGCGGCCTCTCCTGCGTGCTGGGTGCTGGGCTTGGTGCTGCCATGTGCGTTGCAGCTGCCTGAGCTTAGCGCAAGAAGTAAACAGGAAGACTTCACGGAGGTGACCCTTGGAAAAGCTCTGATTGTGCATGGATCCTGCTTCCCCTGACTGTCCCCGCATGTAGTTGTGACTGCCTGCGCCAGGGCGCTCACTCCAGTGCAGCAAAATGCCTTGTCTCTCTCCTATGGTACAGCTGGGGTTTGTGGTTAGATATTGTGATTATCTGGCTTGACTTAATTTCTGATTAGTGAGGACAGCAGACGAGAGCTGTTTGTTACTTCCCTTCCTAGTGCTCTAGAGAGCTTTGCATGTTACCATGAGGGAGTCTCTAGCGTGGTGTTCTGAAGAAAGCCAAAGTTTGGAAATCAGCAAGTGCTGCAGGTCTAGAGAGAACTCAGTGACCTAATGATGCTGCTAAGGGACAGAGACAGCAACACAAAAGCTGACAGAGCTCCCAGGGAAACCTTCATCTGCACAGGCACAGAGCTGTGCTCAGCAAAGGGCTCCAAGTTCGTGTAGGACCTAAGGGATAGTCTGGGCCCAAGCTAAGACTCCATCAGCCTCCTCAAGCACATGCGTCAGGGCAGCTACACAGGCAGCTTGAATAAGGCCCATGCAGGTGCATCCAGTTTCCCAAATGCTTCCCATCATTTTATCCACCTGTCCACTAAAGCAGGGTGAGATTGCCTCAAAAAAATGAGCTGGAGGAAAGCTGATCAGTGAGATGTAAGTATCTGTTCTCCACTCTGGTGGCATGCCTGCAGGCTGAATGGGCCTGGGGCTTGAAAGCAAAGAAGTCAGTGGTTTTGTAGCGTGTTTGCTTTGGAGGGGGAGTGCCAGGGTTTGGAAAAAGGAGTAATTGCTTGTGGAAGAAATGCCGATTTTTCTCTTAACTCCTCTTCCTGGGAAGAGTTACTCTGTGGTTATTTTGTTTTGTGGTTACTCTGGTTTTGGATCAAGGTCACTGGATTGGAATACCATCAAGTCCAAGGGGAGCAGAGGAGATTTTTGATTGAGTTTGTAGCGTCCCATGAGTCGATGAAGACTCAGCAAAGTGAGTTCTGGTGTATTTTGTGTTGTGAGCTACCTCTTGGCAGCCTTAACCCAACTGCTGTGTCTGTTTCGGGAGAACTTGTTTGATATCAGCAAACTGCGAAACAAATTCCACTGTGATTCCAAGTGCTCTGCATGCCCTTGGAGGCTGTTCTGCCTTACTGCACTGGCAAGACAGTGCAGTGATAAGGGGTTGTACTGAGACACCTCATTTCTTCTTCCGAGTCGTGAAACACATGATCTTCTAGGGGACAGGGTGATCTCTAAAAGCAAGTATTTTACCTTCTCTTTGTTTCCACTTATGAAAACAATCTTAATTTTGGCGTCTTTGACCCTCCATGACCCAAAACTTGTCAAACTCTGTTTTATCTCCCAAGCGCTCCCAATGAGGAACAAGTTGAATACAGAGACTTGGCAGGACAGGAGTGAAAGGGTCTTGACAGGTTTTGAAGTGCGTGAAATAAAAGTAGATGGGGGAAATTGTGCCTCACGCTGCTTTTTTTGCCTTCTTATCTCAACAATACAAACATCAAGTGTTTCACCAGACCATAGGAATGTGGGATGCTGTGGTGACCGCTCTGCCAAGGCCTTTTCTGGAGCCAGCTGAGGTCGTTGCCCCAGAGGGTAGGGCAAAACAAGGGAAAGAGACGTGAGGAAGAGGTGGTCCGGCTGGGAAGGAGCAGGTGGATTTCTGTGTGAGGAATGGAAAAGGACACTACTCAGTGTCCCTGGGCTCACGCACCTCCACGGCTGGGCTTTGTGGCCGGGTCAGCGGGAGCTGGCGGCTGGCGGCGCTCACCGTTGTCCCCATCTGCGCCGTTCCTCTGCGTGCGGTAGGAAACAGGGGCCGTGTGCGGGTAGGAAGCGGCTCTCCTGGCACAGGTGGCGCAGGGGGAGCTCGGAGCCTGGTGCGGCGGCACCGTGTTGGCGCGTGAGGGCAGGGGATGGGCAGCCCCGTGAAGGAGGACGTTTCTAGCAGTGTTTGATGAGGCCTGAGAAGAGGACGGGTGACATAGCTCTGCGTCCCAACCCTGTCCAGGAGACTTCTTTAGCAGGGCCTGCTTGAGCCTCTCCCTCTGTCACCCATCCCAGTAGTGACCCTGTGGAGGGAGGCTGGGATGATGCCCCGAAGCCTCGCGGGGGTGCAGGGCTCCCCAGGCCCACACAGTGCTGGTTCCACCCAGGAGACCTGTGTGAGCAGCTTCCCCTGCGTGTTCCCCCTTGAGAGCCCTCAGCATTCCCATTCTGTGACAGGAAAAGCTTGTTTGGGTTGTGTCATCTGCTCTGGTGTGCGAGCTTGGCCTCATCCTCCTCTGGGGCTGCACTGGGGCCAGGCTGTGCTCCTGAGCGCTGCTGCTGTAGCAGAAAAGCTGTGGAAATGCCCCCATGCCGTCAGTAGCTACAGCTCTGTCCCATAACCGGAGCAGGACAGTGCTCAGCAGCAGGGTTGCGTGCTCAGCACCCCGGCTGCCTCTTGCCACATGGGCTGCAGACTCACCAGGCGGCTCCAGGCCTTCTTTCCAGTGCTTCATGCCTCAGTTTTCTTCTTGGCACAAGCAGCGCGGCTCTGCTCAGACTGAGAGTTTAGGCATAACCTGCTGACATTTGAAACGCATTTTGGTTTATGCTGGAAGGTGCTTTTGGAGGAAAAGAAGAAAACAAATGCACCTCTTTCTCAGCAGGGACTGGCAACCTTCACCCTCAATTCCCCACCCTCCGGCTGTCTTGAGGCCTCTTCTCTTCCACCTTCCCTGAGGTGTGGGCAGCCAGCACCTGGCCCTTGCTGTATTTGCTTCATCATGTTTTACACTCTCTACAACACTTTTGTTCATAAATTAACAACATTAAGATGATGAGGTTCTGCTCCAGTGACAAAGCATCCAGTGACCATAGTGGGACCAGGACACGGTCCAGCAGTCACAATGACCAATTGCAATAGACACCATAATGTCTCTCAATGCAACTTTCCTCCTGAGAAGACTGGGTCTATTTGGGGTTTTGGAGGATGATCAAAGATCCTGATACCTTCAGTGCCCTCACTCTTTTGGTCCAGAGGGGATAAAGCACTTGGTAACTATCACTGATTTTCCTCTTGTAGTATCTTGCAGGAATGGCAAGAAGTACAAAAGATGTATCTGTTTCCTGTGGACTTGTGTGGTTTGGTATCTGAGGCTTTCTTAGATGTGCTGAGACTCCCTTCAAAGAGAATAAGCAGAGAAAGGCTAAATTACCATCCTTAATTTAGGAGAAGGAAGGTTTATGTGTTGTTTTAGAGCATTGGATTTCTTTATCTTCTTTCAGAGAACATTCTTGCAGGACCAGATAATCAAGAGGATCTGACTGATCAGTGAAAGTCTGATCAGTGTGTGTGCATCAGCACTTTGCAGTTTTGAGATCCTAGTGTGGTTCAGGACCCCAGCCTACCAAAAACACATACAGAGCTTTCATTTCCCCAAGAGCAATGAGCCGTTCCCACTAATGCGGATGGCATCGCCCGTGCTCTCCTGCACGCGCAGGTCATGTGGGAGGACTCTGGTTATGTTTCTGCAGTGACGGGGCTGCTGGCTCTATTTGTGACCAACCCAGAAACTCAGACTCTGAAGTGCTTCACCATCATCTCCAAGAGAACTGTTTATTGTGTTTACATACAGCATGGGCAATGTGGAAACACTCGAAATACTGCATCACTGGTTTGGTTTCTGGACAACACTGGAAATGGTGATGCAACAGCTCACGTCATGTCTGTACTACAAGGTACGCAACAGGCCAATGAGGAGCTGATCCAAAGCTCTGCGCTTTAGTTTGGGAAGTGCCCACCACTGGCACGTTCACTGCTTGCTCTTCTAGTTCCACAGCTGTGGACTTGCCTGTCAGCTTGTCCTCAGGTTCACTTGGAGCTTGTCATTTTTAGTATAAAAGCACAGTTTTTGAAACCAGTTTCCTTAAGTCACGAGTTCCCTTCCCTCTCCTCCCCGCTCTTCCCACCCCATCCCATCCCATCCCATCCCCCATGCTCCCACCAACACACACCTCCTTCCCCTCCCTCCCACCCCGGTCACACAGCAAATTTCCTGATACTGCAATTCCAAGCCATGTGTCCGCCCCAGCCTATGCAATCCAATGGTCTCTGACCAAGTCCCTTTGTTCAGACATAAATACAAAACACACAATAGGAAAAAAAAAAACTAACACAAAAGGAGGCAGACACAAGAGGGAGACACACTGCCGGGTTCAGGCTCCAGCCTCTGAGCCCTTTAACTAAGCTCCACAACAGTGAGGTTCTTGGGGTACCTCCTTTCACGCTCAAGACTGCTGGTCCCAAAGGTTCCAAGGCTCATAGGAAAAGGAAGAAATGAAGTAATCTACAAGCCTGTTTCTGCTTAGGTTTCTCCCCCATCCCTTTCCCTCAACCCAATGGCTGTTGAAGGATGTTCTTGACTCCGTCAGGTCTTTTCCCATCTTCCAGTGAGACCCAGCCTGGGGACCAGGTTCACTGTAAGTCACTGGTTCCTCTCCGGAACATGGGCGATGGGTTTGACATTGAGGGGAGGGAGCGGAGCAGTGGGAGGACGGCAGGCTTTCGTCTCACAGCAGGTTGGGGGGAGATGTCAGGGAAGGCAAGAGAAAAGCGCCCAAGGAAGCCGGTGAAGCTGGCCCTCTGCTTGGTGGTGGTACTCAAGACGTCTCCCCGGCGCGGCTTCGACGTGCCAGCGCTGGCCTGCTGCCCAGTCACCTCTCGCAGCCCTGCTGGGGGAAGGCGCGTGGCGGGGCGCCCTCCCTGCCCTCATCCCCCGGCTGGCCGCCCTCGTGCCCGGCGGAGGGCTCCGAGTCGCAGTCGAGCGCTTCATAGATGGTGGGCAGCGTGGTCTGCTGGCTGAGGCGCTTGCGCAGGCCCACGAGCAAGGGCTGCGGCATGGAAGAGACATCCACGTTGTTGCCGAGGTCAACCCAGGCCAGGCAAGGGAACTTGTTCATGTCCTTCATGGCGTCGGTCAGCTCCTTCATGGTGGCCCGGGTCAGCCGGTTGCCGTTGAGGGAAAGGTGAGTGAGCTTGGGCAGTGCCCAGAGGAAGGGCAGCAGCAGCCGCACCATGTCGTCGTTCAGCTCGGTGAAGCTCAGGTCCATGGAGGTGAGGTGGTCGCCGTTGTTCTGCAGGTAGTAGGCCATGCGGTGGACATCCCGCATGGTCAGCGGGATCCCCGACAAATCCATGGAGTCTTGGCTCACCTTTTTCTGCAGACTGGTCTTCAGGCTAATGGTGGAGAAGGGGAGAGAGGAATTGTTACACTTGGGGAGCACGCATGGGGAAGCAAAGGCTGGATGGAATTTGTTTAGGGAAAGCGGAAGGTTGGCGCTATGCAAACCAGATCCTGGAGCTTTCCCGTATGTTCTCAGTATTTGCACATAAACTTTGCAAGAACTGGCTAAACTGGGATCCTCAAGTGTCTTCCACTAGCACACTTCAGTGGGTTGGTCTGGCTGCATGCACAGACACCCATGCATGAACAGCAGGAATAACCAAAGCAAACTTTCCAAGTGCGCTGAGTTGCACTGTGCAGGGCCTGAGAAATAGATATTTTATCAGGAAAAGAACTGGCAAATATCAATAAGCTGCACTCCAGGATTTACTGCCTGTCCCCTTAAGGACTTTCCCCAGTGCTTCTTATCAAGTGAGCAGCACTTATAGCTGCTTATTTGGGTCTCCATGTCAGCGGATCCCCTGGGATGTGCTGCAGCTGTGAGGAGGGCATGAGGGTGGTACAAGGGGCATAGAGCGATGGTTTCAGCTGTGAATCTTGCCTGTGCTGGGAGTGCTCTGCTGGCAAACGGAGGGAGGAGATGACTTCTGAGTGTAAGTGACACTAGTCCTGCTGTCCTGGGCATACACAGCCTTAAGGAGGTGGGAGGCTGTATCTGCAAGTGTGGATTGGAGCTAATGAGCTGTCATGGCTGAGAATAAGAACAGTGGGGAGCAGCTTCTTATGTGAACTCTTACGTGCTTGGATTTAAAGATTTATAAGAGCCTGATGTATTGCTTACCAAATGCTTGCACTGCATGATCCAGACCACAGCGGGGACAGGGGGCAGAGCTTCTGTCTAGACTGACAGCAGAGGCTGGGGGGTTATTAACAGCCTGAAAGTGTGCAAATTCCCCACAGGACTTGTGCAAAATCTTACTAGGGCCAAATCTAGAAGTTACAGCAGTCTTGAGCATCCCCTGGCAGGATGTTATCCCTCTGGCTGCACTGGGGGTTTTATCTGGGTGTTTGGTATTCCTCTAGGAGAGCCAAACAGGAGATGCATGGTGGAGATGTATTTTCATATTAGGCAGAGCAAGCAGGAAGAAACGAATATTCAGTGTAAACCTAGCAGCATGGGTGACATTTTCCCCTGTTTCCTTTAGGCTGTGCAGAAGAAAGCTGCTACAGGCAATGAGACGGGGTCTTCTCTGATTTGTGTTGGTTTAGATTGAGACTTTGGGGTGGAGGATATGGGATAAGGAAGGAGAGAAACAAGCCTGTAAATATTTCAGGCTCTGTTTGGTGCAAACAACCCTCATGGCTGTCACAAATACCCTTCCCCAGTGCGGCCGAGCCCGCAGAGGAGGCAGAAAGGGGATGCAAACAGCAGCGCCCTTCCTCCCGCTGTGTCTGCAAAGCTGACGGGGGTGAGTCTGGTCCCCAGGGTCCCCTTTTGGGTGCCTGGGCTCCGAGCGTGGGCAGCGCCGAGCGGGACCGGCCGGAAGGATGGGAGGGACGGGACGTGCTCGTCTCCCGCCGCCCGCTCGGCCTCCCCCACCGCCGGCAGCTCTGCGGAGACTGCAGTAATAAGTCACAGCTTGTGCTCTGACCAGAGCAGGTACCTTCTGCTGCTCTCCCCAGCAACAAGCCAATACCCCAAGGAAGCCTTAATCAGGCAGGCAAATTATCCTCCCCTAATTGATTCTCCAGACTGGGCTGCTGCTGGCTGAATGTGCTTAAGCCTTTCTGCCTCCCGGGCTGTGCCAGAGCCCTCCCTTGCTTTGCTGCCTTGTTTTTTCCTGCCTTGCCCTGGTGGAAGGAGCCCCTGGTGCTGTAGCCAGGCTCCCAGCTCGCTGGCAAGCGGTAAAATGTGGGACACGCTGGGGCTGGGACACCCTGGCAGCCCTTCTCTTTGCTCCCTGGCAGTGCCTGCACTGGAATGGCACACTGAGTGCCTGGCTGCGCCTTCCCTTCCTCTCCTCTAGTGATAAATGTATATATTATATATGTCTGCTGTTAGATAAGGCACAGAGGGAGATGTGGGCAGATGCTTTCCTCTGAATTATCTGGCATTCGGTATTTTTGGAGCTCTGCTGAGTTCTGCTCCCCTCCAGGGAAAAACCCCAAGCTCAGACACTCACGCAGCAGCTGAGAAAATGCCAGGTTTATTCGCAGGGAAATGGGTCATCTATTATCCCTGAATTTCTGCAAGTGAAATAGGCTTAAAGATCTCTCCAGCTGGAGAAGCGTGCGCGCGCGTGTGACAAAACAGCCACTTAGTGCCGTGGCTTTTGGTGCCCATGGGACTTGTGGGCAGAGGACTGCGAAGCACCAGGGGCTGCACTAGCCTCGTGCTCCTACAGCTGGTGGTGTGTCTGGATTTATAATGATGGGGAATTGCATCTAACAAGGATCTGGACCCTGGATGCGGGGAAGTGGGTGGCATTCGGATTCTCTGCAGCAAGAGAATTTGTATTCTCTGCTTCTCGGGTGGGAAGAAGCCTGGCCCTGCTGCGGAGTGAGGGCTTCGCTGGATTCACCTCCTTGTTTCCCTCGCCTGGAAGTTGTTCCCTGCATCATTCCCAGCTCTTCTCCCACTGACACATGGAACCTGCCTCCCCCCTTGCTGCCAGGTACCGGCTCAGCCTCGTGCTCTCCAGGCTGCACCATGAACCTGCTGTGTAACATCTGCCCGGGACCAGCGTAGGGCCTTGAGGGACCTGCCGGGGCTCAGAGACGACTGGCTCCCCGTCCCAATGGGAAAAGGGGGCCAGAAACCACCCTACCTGCATGGGACGCATGGAAAAGCACAAAAAGAGCCTCTTGGCTTACAGGAACTGCTTGTTGTTTGAAGCTGGGGACTGTTCCACGTGCTGGGCTCCCTTCTAAGTGAGTCTTTGAGTCCATGAAGCTGAAGACTAAGTGCATTTCTATCAGCACCCAGACCTTTGCATTTCTTGCTTATCAGCTAAATCTCTTGACTGCAGGGAAGGGCTTCAAGGTCTCCTGGCTGCCACCTGGCACTTGGCTGCTCTCTTGTCTTTGTGGAGCTCAGAGGATCTTGTTCAGCAGGAGGGCGTTGGGGCTCCTGGAGATCCAGACTCTTTGCCTCATCTCCGCACCATGGAGAGAGGCTGGGAAGACATGACACCTACCAGCTGGGACCTCAGCAACAAGGGGTGCCCACTACCCCTACCCACTGTCCGTCTTTCTGGAGAATTACCAGCTTTCTCCTCTCATTTGACTTCAAAATCTTTGCCTGTTCCACCTCTCCAGCTGCCTTTCCAGGTGGACCCTCCTCCTGATGCTGGATACTCTTTGGGCCTCTCTGCCCTGGGAGATGGGGAGACAGTTTCTTTTCCACAATTTTTTCACCAGTTGATGTTTCTGTGAGCAGCAGCTTCTTTAAAAGCATCGTGTGGGGCAGTTCCTATGCTTATCTGCTCTGCCCCTATGTGGCTTTAGCTGACTGCTACTCTGACGTGGTTTCCTTCTGGAACGATGGTGACTCTTTTTACTGTGTTGCAGGAGGGTGACATGAAGCTCTAGTTAACACCCCAGTGCTACGTGAAGGTTAGGATCCAATCTGCCAGAGCTGTCAACGTGGCCCTGAGTGATGTTTTGGGGGAAGGAAAGAGCTGACACCCTTTGGAGCTGTTTCCCTGCAGTCCTCTAGACACATGAGCTTTCCCTGCGTCTTTGAAGTGCATCTAAGTGCCGCAGTGTCTGGGCAGTGCACATCAATAACTGAGAAATGGAGCAGTGAACCTGAAGGGATGCTTGTTCTCCATCCAGCTTTGGATTAGCCGAGATGTTTCAAAATGAGAGTCATTTAGGCACATGAACAGAGTAAAACCCCAGCCAGACGTGCGAGAAGGAAAGCCCGGATCTGGGAGTTGGGGAGTTACTTAACTGTCTACACAAAGCTGCCTTTTCTCCCCCCAAACCTGTTACTGTGTGAAAAATGATAAAATGATGGGGTTTTTTTCTGCACCAGCAACTCCCTGCTTGCAAAGATCACTCTGACTGTTGGCTGCCTGCGTGTTCTATGGATCTAGATTTGCTCCTTGGCACTCCAGAAAGGAGGCTCTGGAGCAGCCAGCTCTGAGGACAGTGTAAATGGGGGATGCAGAGGGTTCTCCAGCAGAGCTTTGCCAAGACAGTTCTGTTGCCATCTGCAGCGTCTCGATCGTGTTGTGAGGCTGGAATCCAGCCCTCCGAGCAGAGGCTGCCTTCCCCTGCATACCCTGCTCAAGTGCAGCCGAGGGCCACAGTGCCTGGAAAAACGAAGCGCCCGCTATGGAGGCAGATGGTGGCACTTGTGCTAGAACACGCAGTTCTTCGGCACTGCTGAGCTGAGGAAGCCTCAAGACCTCTGAAAACAACACTTATTAACATCCCCAAATTCTGCATCTGCCAGAATGCTGCAAAAGTGGCATCAATAACCTGAAAAGCCAATGTTTGCAGGGAGAAGCATTTCCCAACCCATTACTCCTTATGCTACAAGCATCAATTTAGCAGGAAGGAGAAGCTGGAGCTGCCCAGTGTACAGGGATTAATTATGCTCATTTAGGGAGAGTGATGTGCAGATGCTGTAAAACACTACAGCAAAAAGCACCTTAGGACACAAGGGGCAGCTGAGCTGGCCTGTCTGGCAGTTGTGCAGTAAAGCTGTGCTTGTCCCTGGTGAGGAAGTTCTTATCCGCCAGCTTTTGAGCTTTGCCTTTTAAACCCCTGGCAAATCCTGGGCCTTTCCTGGTGGTGCAGGCAGACACGGCAGTGCTGCTTTGGTGGCCACACGGCAGGGACACCACAAACCCTTGGTCACCCAAGGCAGCTGACTGGTGTCCAGACCCTGCTGAGGAAGGGATTGCCCCCGCTGTCGTCTGTGACTGCTTAACTGGGGAGAAAAAACAGACAACCTGGGCTGGGTATCTCACGCCTGCCTTGGCTGCTGCTGCTCGGAGTCCCCTGCGCTGCGGGAATCTTTCTCCGTCCGTGTTTCTCTGCTTTTGGCCTTGGGCACCCCGTTGGTTATAGCGCACGGTCTGATGCAGTTGCAGTGCCCCGGTCCCTCTGCCAGGTGCGGGGACACGTGCCAGAGGACGGTCCCTTTGCAGGAAGGTCTCTAGAGGAGCAGCTCTGCAGAGAAGGCACTCGATGGCAGACAGCACCGTGTGGCCTTGCCCCAGAATGGCACACGGCAGCTCTAGCCCTGGCCAGGTCAGTGCTCGGGATGGTGGAAGTGGGTGGGAGCTCTATCGGGGAGCAGCTTTGGGTTGCAAAGGCACAAGAGGATCTGGCTGTCTGTATGGGAGAACTCTCGTGTGCCTTAGAGGCTTTGCTAAATTTGGCCTAACTGAATATTTGGGTTGGGCTCTATGGTGTGATGAACATTTGACTGTTCCTGCTTGGTGGAAAGTCTGATTTCTCCTTAAGATAGCTATGTAATTCCAACTGTCCTGTCACTGGGTTTCTAGGCAGGAGGGCTGTAAGAAACTACCTTGTGGTTCCTGGGTGGTTCAGGGCTGGGCTTGCTGGGCCCTTGAGGGCCTTCCTGATGGGACAGGGATGGGGATGTGACTGGAGTTTGTTTCTGAACTGCTGGTTTGCCGCTCAGGGGTCTGTGTTGGGAGAAACTCCTCGCGCATGAAGTGGCTGTGATGCTGCAGCTCCCTTATCCTCCCTTCTCCTGCTACGTTTGGACTGTTATGGAAGTTAAAACCCGGCAGATACTCCGCGCTCTCCCCATGGCCAGGCTTGCTATTCATCCCATGGACCCATGTGAGACAGAAATGGGATTTTGGATGAGAATGAGGGGGTCCTGCCTCGGCTCCATCCAGAACCCAAAGTGCAGGAGGTAGAAAAAGCAAGAGGAGGACTCGGTTCCTGGCTGGTTTGTGCCCACCAGTCCCTTCCAACTGTCCCAAACCTATGCAGGAAGGTAGAAATGCAGAAATCCTGCCCCATCCCAGGCTCTTCAGCGGCTGGGAGCAGGGAGCAGGTCTGGAGGTTATAGCAAAATGCTCCCACTGGCAGGAAGGGGAGACTTCAGATTGGGTTTAAACCCACTCTGACTGGGCAAAATTAGGCTCTGAGATCTCCAGCTGAAGCTGCTGTTTCTTGCCCCTCTGACCCCAGCACTGTCTTGCAGCAGCCTCAGCTGCCAGCTCTGCAGGTGCCTCTTGCTGCTGTTTAATATTTAATCACGATTATTGCCATGTCCTACATAAGGCCATGCAGCGGGGTCGGGCTGCAGCATCTGCCCTACGTTTCCCTCCGCCACGCGCCACCCCGCAGCTCGGCGCATCCAGAGGCCACCGGCTTGGGCCCCACTCACGTCCCCAAGGGCCACCGCGTCTCGCGGACAGGTCCCCGCGCGCGCCGGCCGCTTACCAAGCCTGGCTCTTCCTGCGGGGCAGCCCGTGGCGGTGCCGCTTGGAGTGCGGCGTGAGGTGGTAGATGAGCTGCCGGCAGATCCTGTCCGAGGACTTCCAGGGGTCGTATTCCTGAAAGCAAAGGGCTGGCTTAGCCCCCTGCCGCAGGGCACGGGCCAGGTAGGGAGAGAGGGGGTGGTGGAGCAGGGGAACGCGTGCAAGGGAGGAGATGGTGGGAAAAGAGGCTGGAGTTGGAGCAGTGAGGAGGCCGGAGGTGCCTCCTGGAGGTGCAGCCTCCCCTCTCGGACTAGCAGGAGCGCCCATGACCGGCTGCTCGTGTCTGTGCCCGGCTGCTTGTTCCCAATGCTGGCAAATCACTGGGCAGGGAGAAAATTCTGCATCCAAGTAGCAGGGTGGGCTGCAGCCCTACCAGGGACCTCTGCATCATGCAACTGCCCTTAGGCTGCAGACGCTGCTGCTTGCTGCGTGTGCACCTGGAATATAAATGTGCAGGTGCTGGTGGCTCAGCTGCCCTGCAAGGGAGGACGGTCTCACACTTCAGAGTGACACGTGAAGAGGTGGTGGACGCCCACGGGGGTTGAAGGCAAACACTGGCCTGGGCTGTAAATGGAGCCCTTTGCCCTGGCAAGGCACAAATTAACCCCTTGCATGGTTAGCCTGGGGGGTTTGCCTGGTCGAAACTCCTGTGTGGAGGTTTCTGCCCTGCATCATGGTTTGGAGATCCGGGGGTGAGGTGCCCTCAGTGCTGGCACAGCTGGAGGCAGCAGCCTGCAAGGGCAGGAAGCCTTTCCGTGTGGGTGCACACGTGTGCTGCCCTGCACGCAGCCGTTGGCACCCAACTGGCACCTATCCTGCTCCTTTCCATGTCCTCGCCAGTCTCCCGTCCATGGCCCGAGTGGGAGCTGTGCACATCTTGCCTGTCCTGTAGCTACCTGCCATGCATGGGGACACGGTGTGCAGGCGCATGCGGCGCTGGTGCTGCAAGGTGCTGAGTCCCTCTCGGCCATGAACTCAGCTTTTCTGGGCTCCTGAGGGCCCGAGGAAGTGTGAAAAACCTTCCTCAGAAACCGGGAAAAACCTGTCTGCATAATGGTACGGGTGTGTTCAGGGCAAACATGAAAATCGAGGGTGGGGTGTCTGCAGATGTACAAAATCAGGGGATGTTTCCTGCTAGGCGACTGGCCCTAGGGTGAGGTCCTCTCATGCCATGTCCTCTGGAGGCATCTTGCAGCAGGAGCTTAGAGGTGGCCTGGATAAAGTCATCCAGGACCAGGCTAAAAGCTGGGGTCTAGCGAACTGCAGTTAGGAGGTAGTGACCTGCTCTGTCGTGACCACCCCTCTCCCCCTTCCTAGATGCTTACAACCTCTGGGCAAAAATTAAGGATGTTTTGGGCTGTACTGCAGCCTGAAGATGATTATCACATCTTGGCTGTTGAGACCTGCAGGCTACTTGTTTGTTACCAGAGAGACTCTCAGGAGATGGCTGATCAAAGCTGGAAACCGCGCTCGTTTGCACCAGCCATTCAACGTATTCCCTAAGGAGCTGCTGCTCGTGAGGGATGCGCATGTGCTTAACATCTCTCTTTGTGCAAAGAAATCCACTCTTTTGCCCTCCTTCTACAGCAAACGTGAACCTTGCCAAGGCTGCCAGGCAAAGGGATGTCGCGGCCACGCTGCAAATCCAGTCCTTTGCGGAGGCAAAGGGGACCAGAAACAGGGCCAGTATTGCTATGGGAATTTAGTGTGTGGGATATAGGTTGGGTGCAGGGATGTAGCAGGGCATGGGAGATGTGAGCCCATGGAATGGTTTGGTATGGATGGAGTAGTTGCTTTGTGCTTCTGGAGTGTACCAGGGAATGTGGCCCCACCATCCGATCCCCTCCCCTTACCATGTGTATTTTAGCTGGCATGCACCTTGTGGGCAGGTTTGCTATTAGCATGAAAAGTAAATTCCTGATTTCTGATGTAGTTTTAACTGATTTCCTGAGAAATATGCCCCGAAACAGGTATGCTGCCACCCCAAGGGCACCCCTCAGTGCCAACCCCCCTCAGAGCTCGCTCTGCATTAGCAGGTCCGTGGAGAGAAGGGAAGGCTTTACCTTCTTGGGACACTGCAGATCTCTAGCAAGGCTCATTAGCAAGTCGTGCGAGATGGGATCCACCAAGTTAAGGAAGGTGGCATTTTTGTAGAGCACTTCATTGAGGAATGTTCCTTCCAGGCCCAGGTCCTATAAGAAAAGACACAGGTATCAGATACACGGGCCTCTCTGGAGCCACAACCAGGTCTTTCAAGACCAGACCAGGTAAAAAATCCCACGTGGTGCTACCTGGTTATTCAACACAGGAAAGCACCCAAGGCGAAGCGGCTGTGTCCGATGCAGCATTATGGTGGTGGAGGATGTGGACAGCTGGGGAGCTGTGTTAAGCTGCCCCATTGCCCTTCAGCACAGGAAGGTGATAGCAATAACATGAGTTTTCCAAACAAACCCACAGCTTTGCCAGTCTCCATGTGCAAATCTGAGGAAGGAGTCAGGCGGGAGGAGAGGCTCTCAATCCTACTCCAATCTTGGCTTTTCTGGAAGAACCAAACCTTTTTACAGGTACTTGGAAACCCCACTGCTGTCCTCCGTGGTGGTGGCCAGTTGACTGAAGGCCTGGCCCATCTGTGTGAGTGCAATTGGACTTTGAAGTTCTCAGGAATCTCTAAGCAAGGGCAATATTGTGTCTTAATGGTAAATTGCTACATAGCCCTTGAGTGGAACTGCCTGTCTTGGTGACCTGTCCTCCTATCTCCTTCCATAGCATGAGCTGGAGGGAGGTCTGTGGTCAGTGCAACTTCACTGCACGGACCAGGTACAGGGGTGCTGGAAGAGCCATCCTCCCCAAAAAAACATCCCCAGGGGCTGGATGGTGACGATGCCAAGAACTAAGCTGTTTGTGCCAAGAGGAAAGCTGAAATCTGATGCAAGAGATGCAGTTGTTGCAACAAGGAGGTACCGCCGAGCAGTGGGTGGGGCGAGGGGTGAATTGCATGGAAAAAATGGGATCCTCGCAGTGAATTCACTGGCACTTGCATGAAAATACCCTGAGGGCAGAAATCTGGAACAAAAGAGCTCCCTAACGGAGTGGAGCTGGGCCTGCTGCCCTTGATGGAGGGAGGAAACAAGTCTGGGAACTGAGCTGAGGGGGCCTCGTCTGTTCTTGCTGCTTCACTGGCTGTTGCTTCAGGACCCACCCGGAGAAGAAGGCACCGAGAGGCCTTCAACAAATTAGAAATGGGAACTGGTGCTGGTGCACGCGCTCGGCAGCAGCAATGGAGCCGGAGCTGGCGGAGGGGCAGGACCTGGGCCCAAAGCAGCAATCCAAGCCAGTGCTCTGGATGTGCTCAGACCCAGCAGAGCATGATAGCGAAGAGCCCCCGCATGTGGATCCGATGCAGAAGGGGAGGTGAATTGGCTGCTGCACGGCGCCCTTGCTGCGTGTACGCAGGTGGCAGAAGGCAAGGCCCCAGTGGCGGATGGGTCCCGAAGGACGCGCAGCCCTGGCATGGCTGGCCGTGGGCCAGGAGCTCCCAGGCCACGTGTTGGCATCTGCTGCAGCCAAAAGGTTTCGGGAAGCGGAGCCTCCCATGCTGAGTGCGGAAGGAGCGAGTGCCGGGAGGCCGGCAGGGCTGGGCAGGCCGTGCGCAGGGTCCGCGGCAACGATGCGCCACCAACTGCAGCTATAGCTGTGAATCCGCATTCCCACCGCCAATCCTGCCTGCGAGGCTTTTATAAATAATGTAGCTGTAAATACTAATTTCATGCTGGTAGCCCATAAATCCTCAGCCCAGGGGCATTTTCTCGTTCATCTTTCTATGTCTCTCTTTCGGATTCCTGCTCTCGTCCGCCCGCTCCTGGATGCTGCGGGGCTGTGCCGGGCGGTGTGGCTGGCAGAGGTCAGGGGACGGGGGCTCTGGCAGCTCTGCTGGCTTCGTGCTCTGGTCTTGAGCGGGAGCCTGGGCCAGGGCATGAGCCGAGGGAAAGCCGGTTGTGCCGGGCCCGTGGCTGGCACGGGGGTGATGCTGGCAGAGAGGCTGGTGCAGGCACTGCCCGGGCTGCTTTGCTGCTTGCTGGGGAGCCGTCAGTGCCGCTGTACAAAGCAGGGGCCGGCCAGACCCGTCTCCATGCGCAGCTCGCGCTGTGTGGCCTGCTCGCTTGGGGCTCTTCCTGCGCACGGGGCCCTAAAACACTGGGATCTTGCCCCCTGGTTGAGCAGATCTGGTTCTGCCTTGGCTTAATGGCATCCTGCAGGGTCTGCAGCAGCCACAAGCCCCGCATGGTGCCCGCAGCCGCCCGGCCCCGCTCCCTCTGCGATGGCTGCGCCTGGCCCGGGGCTCTGTGACAGGGGATGGTGCGAAAGGGCCCTCGCTGCCCACTCGTGCCAACGGGGCATCTCTCTCACTGCAGGCAGCAGCAGAGCCCGCTCACCAGGGAAGGCTGTGACTTCGGAGAGCCTCATTGCCCAGGTAAGGCCGCCCGTGCCGTGTGTTGGGGCAAGGGACCCTGCAAAGCCCCAGGCTCTTCCTGGTACCCACCAGAACCCTATCAGACAGCAAGGGGGGGTCACAACGTGGGCCGGGTTGCATGACCCAGCCGGGTCCATCGGCTGTTGAGCTCAGTCTGTGCCTGGTGCACACAGGGGAAGGCGGCTGCTCCGCTGATGCTAATGGGAGCTGGCACAGACAGGAGGGGTGAGAAATGACCCTCACTCCAGATGGCCCCGTGACTCAGCATCGCAGCCCGGCAGCGTCTGCATGGACCTTCTGGAGAGCTCGAGGGCTGTGAGGGAGTCCAGGGCTTTGGTCTCGAGAAGAGATGCTGCACGCGATCGCAAATGACATTTTGTAGTTCTGGCCTCTGGCAACTCCTAGGAAAGTCTGTTCTTGTCACATCACGGCGAGCGCAAAGTGAGCGGCTGCCTCTTTCTCTCCTTGCTTCTGGTACTAGCGTCTCTCTAAAAGCGTCTCTGAAATCCTGTCCAGCCTGGGTACTACCCCGCGCATCCTGGTATCTGCAGCGGATTTTCACACCCATCAAGGTGCCAGGATGGGTGTCTATGGTGTTCCTGGGGCTTGCTCCATGGCAGCAGACAGGAAAAGTAGCGAGAAGCGGCCCCTTGCTCACACGATGTGCCAAGCCAGGCCCCTCGGGGTTTCTGTCCCGAGGGGGGCACGGATTTGCCGCTGGTGGCAGGGCCGGGCAGCCGCGTGTGCCCGGCGGGGGACAAGGGCACGGGACGAGGGACGCGATGGCCCCGCTCCAGCGCGGGGCTCCGGCCTCGGCGCCGCCCGGGCTCTTCCCTCCCGCATGGCGGCGGGCGGCACCCGGCTCCCACCCGCGCCCCGACCCCGCTGCTCTCCCCGCGCGGCGCGGGCGCTCCCGAAGCCCCATCCCGGCTGGAGCGGCGGGGCCGGGGCGCGGCGCCCCTCACCGCGGCGGCGCGGCGCGTACCTTGCGCAGCAGGCGGAGGATGTGCACGGCGCGCTCCCGCTGCTGCTCGCGGAGCGTGGCCTGGATCTCCCGCAGCCAGCCCACCCTGCGCACGTAGGGGGCCGGCGGGCTCTTCCGCAGCACCCCGGGCAGCTTCTGCGGGTGCAGCAGCAGCGACGAGAGCTGGAAGTCGCCGCGGCCGCCGCGCTCCTCGGCGGCGCCGTCCTCCTCCAGGCTGCTCTGCCGGCTGAGCCGCGAGCCCATGGCCCCGGTACCGGTACTGGGCACCGGAATCCGCTCCGCTACCCGGCGCTCGGCACCCGCTCCGGCTCCGCTGCCGCCGCCGGGATCCCGGCAGCCGCCGAGGCGCCTCCTCCCGCGGGGGGATCCCTGGCGGCGGCGGCGGCGCCCCCGGGATGGGCTCGCGGCTGCCGGGAAAACAAAGGAGGCTCCGAGCCCCCTCCCCGTCCCTCCCCCCGGCTCCTCGGGGGGGTCTGTCCTGCCCGAGCCAGCCCCAAGCGCCGCAGGAGGCTGCGGGGCTCAGGGAGGCTCGGCAGGCACCGCGTTTTCGTGAATTCCCCCGAACAGGGCGGCTTTGCTGGAGACAAGTCGCCTGCGCTGAAGAGGCGGATTCTGGCGCCGATCCCCCCTGCCGTGGGCTGCGATGTTTTCCTCGCACGCCTCCCTCCCTGCCTGCCCCCGGATGCTCAGCAAGTTTAGCACATGCTTTTCCCTAGGCAGAGTCACTGCCAGCCCGGGGGACGGTGAAACCCCAAATTTGCTCCTGAGATTTTGCAGGCAGCCCAGGCGCTTTTGCAACATAACTGCTTCCACTCCCCAGAGCTCTCGTGTCCCTGTGGGCTCTCCCTTGCCTGGCAGCTAATTTTCCTGCTCGATGTCCCCAGAGCCTCGTGTGTGGGAGGGACGTGGGGACGCTGCACCCGGTCGCTTCCTTCCTGTGCTCTGCCAGAGAACTTGGCTCAACTTGGGCAGATGGAGGAAAAGCAGGGCCGGGTGCAGGAGTGTCAGCTTCCCATGGGTCTCCATCTATCGCAGGTCACGTCCTGAGGGTCCTGCTCGTGGTTCCATTCAGTCTTTAAGGAACCCTGAGCCTTGGCAGTGTCCCCTTTGTTCCCCCTTCGTGCTCCAGCTGAGCCCCCATGGGAGAGGAGCGAACGTGGCCGGGTCCTGAGGCTGTTGGTGTTGCCCGTTATCTCAGAGAGCCAGGAGGAGGGCACGTAGCCTCTACCCTGTACTGGGACCAGGACCTGTGCCCTGCATGGTGCCAGTGGCCCTGGGGATGGTGCCATTACCAGGGACCCTTCGCCCACTGCACGTGACTTGAAACTATCCCGCCATGGATCGGATCCTGCAAGCAAACAGGCAGCCGCCAGAGCGGCTCTGCGGCCTCCTGCCCGCGCGCTCGCAAAGCCACCACGTGGGCATGCGCCCGCGCTGCGCTCTGTGAGGGGGCTGCGGGCTCCAGCTCTGTGTGGCCTACGAGCAAATCCTGCCCTATATCCGAAGGGCACGTGGCAGCGAGCGGGTGCGTTTCGGTGCCTGACACGGCTGGTGGGGTTCGCTGCGTTTGAAGCACAGCAGGGGGACAGGGTGAGCACAGGCTGGTGTTTCCCCAAATGCTCTCCTAACCGCCGGCCGTTCATTGCCTGGATCCGGAGGGGAGGATCCCAACACATGGGCTGTTCTGCTCTGGTCAAACTGGACTCAAGAGACATTTGCCTCATGCATGTGGAGGGTTATGTGTGACTGCTGATGCTGGGCTGCAAATGGACTCAATTAATTCAACGTTAAAGGAGGCAGAGAGGACCAAGGTGGTGGCAGACACTGCCTGCAGAGCCTCGCACAGCCCCAGCTTTTGTTTTGCCTGCAGAGCAGCTTGTCTGGGCTCCCAAGTTGCTACTTCTCGTGGGGTGGCTCAGAGCTGGCAGATGCCTCCAAGCTGGCTGCCTGCCGGGAAGGGAGCCGCAGCCCGGGAGATACCCACGTGTGGCACCCAGCTCCCTGCGGGTCTAATGCCTTTCTCCCTTGCAGCTGCGGCTCCGTTTGCATCCGTGGGAGCCCTGCGGTGCTCCAGGTTTGAGGGCCATCGGTGCAGCCACGGGGTTAGACATGACCGAGCTCTGCGGGGTAGTTACAGAGCCTGCTCTGCTCATGATGAGCAAGGTAACTAGCTCTAACGGAGAGCAGGGGCAGCCCATGACCATGTGCTCCCAGTGCACTGGCCAGCAGGGCTGTGAGTGCAGGAAGGCCACTGCTCCTCACCAGCAGCACAGTGTTAGCCCAGTTCCTGGCACCACAGGCTTCTGAGCTCTCACTATTTAATGATGAACTAATTAGCCGGCTGAGGTCTGGGGAGGATTACCTCCCTTTGGGGAGCGGCTGCACCTGGTTCACCTGGGTTTTACCTTATTAAATTAAGCTGCAGCAGCCCTGGGGCAGCTAGGCTTGTGTGGAGGTTGTGTCTCCTTGCCTGCCATAGCTTTAGTGAGGTTGGAGGGTAGGGAAATGTCTTTGGGCTTCCCCAGGAACTGCTGCCTCTAGGAGTGAGCTAAGGCAGGAGGGAGGAAAGCTCTGCAGGACCTAAAATACCCCTAGAATCCCCATTTTAATGTCTCTCATATAGAAATATAACAACATTGCTAAAGAGCTTTTAAGAAGACCTCCTGAATTTAAGGCTATGGGCTGCAGTTAAAGTTTCACAGGAGAATTAATTGCTCTTAGCCTATGGAGGGAAGGCTGAAGGCAGTGCCTGGTGCTGCTAAGCTTCTTTCGGAGTTTGCATCCGCTAAGTGTGTGGCTTAGGCAGGCCCTGAGCAGCTTAGCAGTCGGGCTAAGCCCTCGGGAGCGAGCGCAGGGCACGGACGAGGCGCTGGAGCCTGCGGCCGTAGCCAGAGCACAGGGCTCAGCTCCGGGCACTGCCACCGAAGCCGGCCTGGGGACAACTGTCCTGCATCAGGACCAGGGTGCATGTGCAAGGGGAGGCAGCGCCGGCAGCTCCCCAGGCTGCTGGAGCAGAGGCTGCGTCTCGGCGGGTGCCGCTTGCAACCACAGAAGGCACTCGCGAGCCTTCCCCTCCATGTAAGGGTTCTTTTCCTTTTTGAAACTTGCCTGCGGAGCGTGGAAGCCAGGAAAGGTGACCAATGGTCTTGATTCCCTTCCAACTTCACCCGTTATTCTCCATCCACCGCCGATGCCGAAAAGATCTTGTAGCTAGAATACACCAAGTCCTTAAAGGGCAGTATGGTGAGTGGGGCTTGCAGCGCACAGCCGCCTCTGCGGCGTTTCCTCCTCCTCCTCCTGGGAAACTTTCCCAGCCAGGCTGTTGCCGGGAGCTTGGAATCGCACTGGTGACCTGGGACGGGCGATCAGAGGCAGGTCCCTTGGAGCCTGCACTGCCTGCAGGGACGTCCCCAGCTGCTCTGCGTGCCTGGCCGGTCTTGGAGCACCTGGAGATCGCTCTCCATTTAAGCAGGCGTGGAGAAACCCCCTGGGCTGTGTGTGTGCATCAAAGGCAGCTTCCAGCTTCAAAGGCCGTGTCTGGTCCCGGACACAAAGTGGAGCATGTGAGTTTTCCTCAAGGCTGTTGTTCTAATGTGGATAGCCAGAGAAAATGAGCAGAGCATAAAGAAGATTTTCCTGAGTGCAGTGCAACAGACTGGAGCGGAGAGGAAGCACCAGAGAGGGTGTTCCATGTGCTGCTCAATTTGGAGCAAAATAGCTTTATCGCCTCCGACTTCTCCAGGGCTTGAGGGAACTTGTGCAGAGAGTTACTGATGGTGCTTTGCCGCAGAAAGGAAGAACGATGGGTCTTCAGCTGCTTTCCTGTAAGTACATAAAAGCGGTCTCAACCTTGCGGCATTCATTTTTCCTCCTCTTTTGCATCTCTCGTTTGCTCGTAAAGAGCCCACTGACCTTGTGCGGGGCACTACTGCCCCGGGCAGTGCGAGGAGGGTCCTCTGTGCGGGCAGGGCTCTGTGCCACGGGGCTGGTGGGCACCAGGGCCCTTCTGGGCTCGTGTTGGGTCCAGGTGGCACCTGCGAGAGACCTGCCTGCCAAGGGTTTCTAATGTGGCAGCAGCGGAGGCCAGCGCACAGCCTGCGCTTCCGTCCCTCCTCAATGCACAAAACGGCTCTGGCCCTCCCTGCGCTGACCGCGGCAGTTCTGTGCAGCCTGGGCTCACCTGCCTCCGAGCATCGGTCCACCCCAATCACTCGTAAGGAATTTCACCCACCCCTTGAAGGAATGGAGGAAGATGAGGCTGGGTGGCCTCCTGGACGCGCGTCCTGCTGCCGCGGTGGCAGGAAGGAAAGAGGAAACCTCCGAGGAGAGCGAGCGAGCGCCGCCGGAGCAGCCGTTGTCAGAGGAGCCCCCGGTGCCTCCCTCGTGGGCGCAGGAGCCCCCGGCGCGTGGGGTGACGTTGAGGCCCAGGGCACCGTCCCCCGGCGCTCCCGCCCGGCCTGTGCCCTCTAGCGCCCGGCCCGAGAAGCGGGAGCCGGGCGGCCCCCTGGGCACGGAGCCCCTGTCCCGCGGGGAGCCCCGGACCCGGCTGCAGGTGCGTCCGGGACGGGCACGGGGCTGGGAGGGGGCAGAGCTGGCGGCTCCCACCCGCGGGAGGCACCGACACGGCCCCCGTGGGGCCCCTGGAGCGGATCCCCCTGTGCAGGTGGCTTTCCATGCTGTCCCCAGCCCTGCTCCCCTTGGCTTCCTGCAAACGCGCAGCCCGGACAGCGAAACACTTGTTTTTTTCAGCATTAACTATAAGTTTTTGGGCATAATGGTCACGTTGTGCCATTTCAGAGCTGAGCTCCTTGTTATTTTTCCGTGAACTTTTGTAGCTGTTGATTTGCCAACCTCAACCCTGCCCCGGCCTCTTTCTGCTTTTCACAGCAGCGCTTTTCTGCGCTGCAGACCCAGTTTCATTTATAAGCACTAAATAAGAGGGACTGAATTAGGAGCTCACAATATCTGGCTTCTTTTTTGCTGCTTTGCTGCCTTTTTTTTTTTTTTTCCCTCCTTACAAACCTGCAGGAGAGATTTAGCAGTGGTGAGAAGAGCTACAAATTCAGACCCGTTGGCATGCACTGACCAATATAAATGGTTAGATTTCATCTGCTCTTGTTTGCCCCATTTCGTAGGTGTTGGCAGAGTCTCT
Source organism: Tinamus guttatus (assembly GCF_059628265.1). NCBI lineage: Eukaryota > Metazoa > Chordata > Aves > Tinamiformes > Tinamidae > Tinamus > Tinamus guttatus. The sequence continues at coordinate 4,832,793 of NW_028288993.1, read as the reverse complement.
ACAAGCTCCTGGGAAGGCTCCTGGTGCTCTGCTCACTTCGGATGTTGCTCTCAGCCATTTCTTTGTGGGCCCTGGTAGAGCTGCAGAGCAGCCTGTCCCTGGGGCCGCCTGCCCTGAGCTTGATTCTGCACTAAGTTTTGGTAATTTGTTCTTCCTTGCAACTTGTTATTGGATTAGAAAAGGATTATCTGATGTTTGCTTTCCAGATCAGCTTAACAGCTGCTTATAAAGGTGAAAAAAAGGGCCAAATGAGTATGACTGTGCTGAGGGGCTGGGTTCTTCCTGCCTCCCATTTGCTCCTCGTGGGTCTCTGCACCCAGACACAGCCCTGAAACACCCCTCTTCCCATTCACCTATTTTGTCTTGGGTGCCTCATCTTCGGGTGCCAGCGTGGCCTGAATGCGCTGACCCGGCTTTAGTCACGGTGACGCGGTGGCCACGCTGCAACTCGCCGTTGTGCAACTCAGTGCGTGGGTCCAGCAAGCTGTGAGTAATGCAGAGCAGTGTCCGCAGCCCGCGCTCTTCAGGCAAAACCTGCAGTGGGTAAAAGCATGAGCGCGGGGCGAACCGGGGCTGCGTGCGTGGGGTCTCCACCGCGGCATCTTCCTGGAGGAGCATCCTAGAGAATAGCACATGGAAACAGCGGGGATTTGGCTGTATTGCGGGTTTGTTGCCTTTGCTTTAACATGGGATGGCTGCAGTGGGGAAATGAGTTTGTTCTGTGGACTGTAATGAAAGGGAGTGTAGCACTTAAGGCTTTGTGGGGTGGACCGGGACCATGTGGTGTCACTAGGGGAGTGTGTGGAGCTGCAGGCAGTGACGCTGGATGGGAAAATCCTTTTGTTTCTCAGAGGCTGCTGGAGCAAGCGCCGGAGCCATCGGAATGAGGCGCGTGCAGCCAGAGCTCCCTGCCTGGCGCGTGTCCCTGTCCCGTGTGCCGGTGCCGCACGGAGGCAGCCGCTTCCCATCGCCGCTGCAGCCGTGCCGGACCAATGCTGCCGTGGGAGCTTCACATCCCACCTGCTCCCAAGCAGAACGGATGGATTTGTGGAGATCTCCATGGAGGGCCTTAGTCCACCTGGGAAAAGTCCTTGTTCCTCCGGCTTTAGGGCCCTTTTGCCTTGATTAGACTTTAACAGCAATTAGTCACCCAGCAACTTTCTGTAATAACCAGCAAGTTTTCCATTAAGTAGCAAAACACTTTGAACCTCTCCCCAGCTCCTCGGCTGTGTTCGGCTCTGCTGTCGGTTTTCACAAGGAGATGGAGCCACCTTCATGTTTTATTCATTCCCTGTTTGCGATGGGGGAGAAATCAAAACGAGGAGAAACAGCGAAAACAACAGCCCACGTCGCTGCGGGCTTTGTGCCGGCGGATCAGCGTCAGCCTCTGCAGTTGTCGCTTCCAACCGTGTCTGGATTTAACGTATAGATCAGACACATGGCAGGGAAAAGAGGTAATGTCTAGCGGCAAGAGAAAAGGGAGGTGGGAAAAGAGTCCTAATTCCAGCCCCAGCGCTGATTTGCTTTGAAGTCTCACGCAAGATTTTGTCTCCGTTCCCCTGTCTCTTAAGGGACGACAGGAATGCTTTTCTTGTGTTGGGCTCTAAGTCTCTCTGTCTCTGGCAATAGCTTTAAAGTGCTGATAAGTAGTAAAATTTGTTGCAGCGATTAAAAGAATTGGGCAGCCTGGCTGGGCTGCGGAGCTTGTGGCTCTGCCTGGGGATGTGTTGGTCCGCAGGGGCTTTGCGCGCTCCTGTGCTCCACGTTTCCTTGGAACTCGCCCTTCCCACTCGCCTACCAAATGTTTAGGCTGTTTCCAAGGTATCCTGCGATAGGAGGCCCACATGGGGCGAGCGGGGAGCTGTGCCCGGGGTGGACGTGGCTGTGTGTACAGCTGCCAGGATGGCAGAGTGGGTTTGTCACTGGTTTCTCCAGTGGCACCGGTTGTTCCTCCTTGAGCCCAGCAGCTCCAAGGCTCTGACCTCTCTGCAGCAGCAGCAGCAGCAGGAGAGGGAATGGTTGCCGAGACCACGTCTGCAGCCTGCAGGGCAGTGCCAGCAGGGAGCACATCTTATGCAGGAATAAACTAGTTTGTCCTAAATCTGTTTTTCCTTTTTTTCTTGAAGTGACTCTCTAGTAGTTAAAGGGGTCTAGCTCAGACAGTGCCTGCTTGGGTCTGCTTTTGGTTGCACTGACACTGCCAGGGTAGGCACAAGTCCTTGGAGTAAACGAGGCTGTGGTTTGGCACATGGCAACATTCCTGCTAGTGTTTTAAGCAGCTCCCTTCCTTGTGCTGGCACAGGGTGATGTGAGCAGGCCAGGGAGATGATCTGGCTGAAGAGTAAACTAGGAAGGGAAAAAGACAGCTCACTGCCTGCCCCAGCTGCCAACTCCGCTTCATCAAAACCCGGGACAGCCGCTGCCTTTCCCAATCACCTCAGCAGAGAAGACGCTCATGTCATCCATTAGACTTGACATCTCCCATTATCCAGCTCTACTACAGGCATTCAACCAATGTTTTATAAACTCTGAGGCTGCCAAAATTTGTCCCCATGCATGATGGGGACAGCCTTTGACAATCACCAAACTCTAACAAAGGAAGCTGAAAATGAATTGTTTTTCCTTTGAGGAGCAACGGTACATCCTTGAGAGATTTCCTCTCCATCCACAGACTACAAGATTTCCTCTGATGAAGAAGGGCAGGATGTATCTCCGAGGAGCTTCCCAGATCAGTGTCCAGGACAACAGCTCCTATGAGATGCACGTTCCTTCTCCTCTAGCCGTGGAGCTGGTCATGCTCCAGCCGTGAGGGAGCAGGAGCGGGGCTCACTCAGCGCAGCGGGTGGGCAGGAGGGCTGCGGTGCCCTGGCGTGGAGGGCATCCTCCTCCGCAAGCCCTTGTGCCCTGGGCAAAGCCAGCGACTTGCAGCGTATTGTTCCTTGCATGAAGAAAAGAAATGCCTTTTCCGGTACAGATGGGCTCTGGGGACTCCCCAACATCAAAGTGTCATCCCCGTGCAAGTCAGATCTTCCTCGTTCCACACCCTGCGCGTGGGAACGCGCGGCACGGGGAGTCCGCGAGCCCTCCGTCCTCGGCTCGCCCCGTGAGCCAGCAGATCCTCAGGGACGCCGAGGGGGAAGGGTGACGTGCCTCTGGTGATCAAAGATACAAGTTCAGTCCATCACGTGCTGCCTGCCCTTTCTCACTGCTCCCATACATAAAGACTGGCTGCCGCTCAGCCTTGGGTGGCCAAGCTTGGCTTTTAAGCCTTCACTCCTAGGAACCTGGAGGCATAAGGGGAAAGAGGGCAGAGGGTTTTCAGAGAGGTAAGTAAACTTTTCAGTTTTATTTTCTTATTTCTGTATTTTGGTTGGTTTGCAGCATGAAATACAGCAGTCGTCGCTTCTCTCTATCACATATCCTTTCAGGTCTTTAATCACATTTTTGCTCAAGATGTTTTTGTTTCATGAGCCTGCAGGCTCAATTTGAAGAGCAAGAGCGTGTCTTTTTATGGGGACAGCAGGTCTTGACCTACTGTGTTGTCTTCAATTTCTCTCAAGTCACTTCCATACGGATGAAGCAAGGTTATAGGCAGTCTGTCCAAACCTGAGCAGCCACTCCTCACCCCTTAGGAGATTTACTGAAGAGCACTATGACTCGATAGGGGCCAGTTACATGTGAACTGATGGTGATAAGAGGAACTGAGTTTACTGATAGACCGAGGTCAGAGAAAGGAGCTGTGAGTCTAATCTGGCAGCCCTATTAATTCTGCCAATACAACTTAATGTACAGCTTTGAGCAAGGTGTTTTAATGTCTAACTCTTGAAAGTGCCCTACATACTGGCCAGCATGGTGTTGGGTCTTCACTCCTTATTGGATTGAAAAGGTCTGTGGAAAGGTTGGTATTTAGGATCGTGAGTTGTGCAGTTGGTGTCTGGTGATGTGGCCTACTGGGGGGAGAAGGGTCGGTTTAGCAGTCAGTCTGATACAGGAGAGTGTCGAAACCACCAGAGAGGTCAGGGCTGTACGAGCAGATCACACAGGGTCCTGAAGGAGAGAAGTTCTCAGACGCCAGATGATGTCCCATGGCAAGCAGCCTCCTATGAAGAGAGCTGGCTTGAAGCAGTGGGCTGAAATCAGTGCCTCTTGCATCCCTTCTTTTTTTCCACACTGTTCTGTGCTCCTAAGTGCTGGCTGGGAAGTGCAGGTCCTGTGAGGATGGAGCTCACAGAGGTTTCATGAGCTGCCGCAAGGAGGAAGGTGGGTGCAGAGCCAGAACGGTCGCAGGGGCATTGAGAGGTACCGGGGTCCCCTCCAAGGGCACTGTGGAGAGGCAGTGGTGATGGAGATGCCTTGTGCTCGGGTCAGAGGAGAAAAGCGACCTCCCGATGGAGCTCCCAATGCAGAGACTGGGAGAGTGTTCCCTGCTGGCGTCGCGTGCTCAGCAGAGCCCGTGTCAGGGCACTAGCAGTGCATGAGGAAGCTGGTCCGTGAAGTAGAAAGATACGTCCTGAAATAAATCAGGCAGGACATGTCTGACTCTCCTTGCAGAAACCTTTATTGCAGGGAACTATCAAGGGCAACGGCTCTTGTGTGAGCAGGCGTCGATGCTCCGCAGGAAGCAGAGCATGACACGCAGAGCCGCGGCACGGCTCCAGCAGGCTCTGTCCTTATTAAAGGAACAAAAGGAATCTCTTACTAGTCTGGAATCTGTTTCTTTCATGTCCAGATGCTCTACAATGTATAAAATAAATAACGTGCTGCTGTGGCACATTTCATTAAACAAATCCTCTTCCAAGGACTAGGAAAAGCTAAAGTTTGTCTGCGGTCTGAGAGCTCCAGGGTGTGTGCAAAGGCCTGCAGCACTGGTCAGGCTAATTGAGAAAAAACTTCTAGTTGAGTGAGTAGGCACCTCGTTTCTCTCTGTATCTCTGTCTCCCTGTCTCTCTCTTTCTCCCCTTTTCTACTCTTTACTCTTATCTGCCTCTTTCATTCACTCTTCATTAGTCTTTCCCATCCAACAGTTTGGTGTCCTTTTTTTTCTCATGTTATTCTCTCTCCTTTTTCCCCTTTTCCCCTGACAGAGCCCTCTCCGCTTATTTATTCCAGGATAGTGGGGGTGAGGGAAGCCTGGTGGGACTCCGTTGCTGAGCCTGCGAGCTGTGGGGAAGGCTGGACCATTAGCTGCAAAAACACCGTCCCTCTGGTGTCCCAGGAGGAGGATTGCATAGACAAAGGAACTTCATCAAGCTGAGAGATAAATGGTGCAGATCAGTGCTGGTTTTGGAAAGAATGGAGCTTGGCATGAAATTTATATTGTGTTTCAGTGCCAGAAAGATGCTAAATACAACAGCAAGGAAAGCTGAGAGAAGAACAACACTTGTGCAGAGAGGAGAGCCAGGCTTTCCTGGAAGGTTTGCATTTATTATCAGATAGGACTCAGGATGAGATGAGGTTTAATGGGTTGGCTTTTGTTACTGCTCTGTTCAGCTTTGCCATACTGAGTTGCTATAGGAAGTGCCAGACAATCTCAAGCAGAAAATAGGAAATAAAGATAACATCCTTCATACTCAAAATCAAGGAAATGTTCTTAAAACCAAAACTCCCCTTGAAAGCTGTAACTTCTTGCCTGCTCACATCCTCCTCTGCCTGGCAGAACAAGAGGACACAGAGGTAGAGGGTGTTCTCACAAGGGAAGCCAAAGAAATAGCTTTAGAGATGGTCCTTCTTACAACTTAAGCCATCCAGTTGACATATCAGTACACCTGCCACAATGGTTTTGGGTTTCTTATACCTCTGGCTAATTATCAGTTCATTTAGACTTATATTCCTTATACAGCTGGAATATTACTAGGATCACTATAGCCTTACAAAAAAAAATTATCAGAACTTACTGGTATCATCATAACCTTATCAATATACCAGTGGCAGGAATCCTTGGTGTCAAAGAACAACTCAAAAGGCTTTATAGAAACTTTCCCCTTTAAAATACATTGTGATCATCTTCGTTGAAGGCAAATATGTGGGGCAATCAGTCAAGCCTCTGGCCACCTCGGAGCCCTGTCAGTGGTGGCACTGTCCTGGGGGCGCCACCACAGCTACCTTGTGGCTGGAAAGAAAAGGTTAATAAATCTCAGCCTTTAGCAAAGTGTCTTTCATCAGCTGGCTTGCCTGTGCCCCAGGGAGGAGCATGCACCTGTGGCTGGTTGGGGGAAATGAGGCATCTTAAAATGATAGCACAGGAGCTGAGTGCTTCCTTCTTCCTCAAGCAGGTAGGCTAGGAGAGAGCTGCTCCTAGGAGCAAAGGAGAAACTTGGACTACGAACAAGTTTCTGTTTATTTATCTTCAACCTTAAGAGTAGGATGTTGTGTCTCTTCTTTTGGTTATCTTGATGCACCACAGCTCAGGTAATTTTGCCACTTTCTAAAGTATCTTTTCTATCTTTGGGGTCTCCTCTAGTGACCTGTTTTCCAGGACTTTCAGCACAGCTACATTTTTTTTTCCTTCTCAGTGGTGTTTTTGCGTGCTTATTTGTATATTTTAAGAGCTTAAATTCCTTTGTGTTTGATCATGCTTCCATGGTGGGATTCCATTGCTCCTGAAACAAAAAGCTGAAGGATAAAACCTCATCTTAGTTTGAGTGATCAGGTTCCTTCCTTAGGCTGGACATTGTGGTCCCTTTTACAGCTTTATTGCTCTGCTTTCCAAGGGAGACACTCGAGGCAAAGTGCTGTCGGTGCAGCTATATTTAACTAGGTGGAGCAATCAGAAATCAGGGGCTGGTCAGACATACTGGGGTGTAATTTCTTTGACTTGCTCTGAATCTTACTGAGGGTGTGAGACAGCCTTGTATGGCCCATGGAAGCAGGTAATTTTGAGGATTACTGAGAAAACAGGGCCTCCTCCTTGGAGACATGACTGTTTTAGGCTGCGTTAATACCCCGAGACAAACGGGTAATTCAAACAACCTCTGCTCCAATAATGCATTAACTATCGGGAAGCAGTGACTTTGGATTGCATTTCCTGCCATAAAGAGGAGGAATGTGAATAGGATATATGATTGCCTGATCTCTCTTGTCAGCGATTGCTGGTGCTGCTTCATGAAATTCCCATAGAAAATCAATAAAGGGCGAGGGAGAAAAGGAAAAGAGAAACGCCCAAAAGTGCCCTCAGGTTGCCTGATGCATTTCAGGAGCTGAGGTTTCCTCGTAAGAGCAGCGAACGTGTGGCTTGATGCACTGAGATGCTCCTTCAGCCCATGGGACAAAGGGAGGGGATGCACTGCTGGGGAGGGGATCACATTTCAGTGTGCTACTGAATCCCAGCTTTTATGGAATATTCAGGTTGACTGTATTGTGAACACTACCTGGAGAAGGAGATGGAAATTCCTGCAAGGAGTGTGTTGTGTGTATGTGTTTGTTTTTTAATGGGCTAAGATGCACCTGCATTTTCTAAGTATGTTTATTTTATTTTTTGCTAGCGGTCTGGCTTTGCTCATTTAAACATTCAAGGTTGAGTTATGACAGGACAATCTACTAGGGTAGTAGATATACAGAGCTATATGGCAGTTCCCAATGGCTATATACCCCTGAAATGAGATAATGTGACGTGTGCTTAGCCAGCCTTTCACCTATTGGAATCAGAGGCACCAAGTTCAGGTTTCTTAACTTTCTCTGACCCCATCCTTAACTCTGCTTGTGCATAAGTGAAAGAGTAACTCACTGTGAAGTGTCCAACTTGTTCCAGCTCTGTGCTGGTAAGAATATACCACAGATGAGACTGTCCTGTCCTTGAGCAAGGACAGAGCAATTTGCTTAATTTTGATGGCTCACTGTTATAAAACTTGCCTTTCTACCACTGGGGCAAAGAGCAACAGTTGGATAATATGTCTTCAACTAGGGCAGTCTGCCAGGTAACAGCCTTTCCCAACCACCATGTGCTCTCCTGGAGACAAATGTGGTGGCAGGAGGCTGTGTTCTGCCCTAAACTTCAGACATGTAATTTTATGACTCCCAAATCGGTATTAAGCATCAAAACTGGTAGCATCACACCATATAGTTATATAGTTAGTAACATATGAGAAGGGTTCAGTTTGCCAACTGTCTCTTCAGTTTTCCTGAAATGATGCCTTGTTTAACAACAAAGTATAAAAGACTGAAAGTGCAGCTCACTTTGGGGCAGAGGGCAGACTTTTTTTCCTTCCTCCCCAGAAGATAGCTCGTGTTGGCACCGGTCCTGTGACAGTCTTGCCTGTGGAGCCCTGTGAATCTCGTAGCCAAAATCAGACCCGCTGAGAGCAGCCTGTGTCACCACCTGAGTGAGGCCTGGGACACTGGAGCTGTTCTCGAGCCTGGCCAGCAGAAGCAGCAGATACATGAAAACCTTCCGAGCCTGCAGACCGCTTCTTGCACCAGACCCTGCTTTCCTGGAAGCTTCCCGTTTTGCTCAAGATCTCTTGTACAACAGCGATACAGTTGAAGGAAGCTATGCTCCTGATGCAATGTCTTGAGGGGGATTTGAAAGTCTGCTTTGAAAGACAGTCACAGACTAAATCCCTCCCAGCCATCTCATGGATGGAAGGCTTATGTTTTATATTAATGATTTTATTAGGTGTAAATGCTGAACAAACTCCCTTGTGCTGCTGTTTCAATACCAGTAATAACAGGGAATCACGGCTAACATTCCCAAAGCTTTTGCTGTTGGAGCCGAGTGAGAGCTTGTTAATGGTTCATTGTAGTGAAGTCACCACCTTTCTGATATAACCCAGCGGATCAAAGGTTGGAGTGGAGCAGATGGGCTGGACAGCTTTGGCAATGAGGCTTTCCTTGCTTGACTGATCCTGCCTGGTAAGTCCAAGGACGGCACCTGGCAGTGGCTCTGGGCACCCTGGCGTTCGGCTTCGTGCTGCGCTGGCAGGACAGGCTGCAGGATGCACATGGAGCTGGCAGGGGAGGGCTGGAATCCTGGCGGTGCCCACGTCTCAGGCAAGCTGCGATCTGCCTGCGTTGTGTTTGAGGGGCACGCAGCCCTCCAAGTAAAGGAGTTCAAAGGTAGCTCTGATGTTTCCAGCAAGCCGCATACAGCAGAATCATCATAAGCTTCAGCAAGTGAGTTCTGAGCGGTCAAATGTAGTTTTTGCAGCTCATCACCTTGAAGCAGGGTTGTTACGAGGGTTTATGCAGCGTTGCTCAATGTGAGATGCACTCTAAGCTGCAACTGCACTTCTAGACTTGCTATAATTCAACACACAGGATTCTTGCTTCAAAGCTTTGGTGAGATTTGGTTTCCTCATCCCTAGCTGCCAGCTCTGCCATCCTCCCTGCGAGAGGAAGAGAGTGGCAGAACCGGCAGCATCTCTTCTTCTGGAATGGGTGCTGGGCCGGGTGGATGGTGGTTACAGTGACTGCGATTGCCAAGGAGGAGCCGTGGGAGCTGTTGGGCTGGTCCTGCTGCCACGCAGGTTACTCCTGCCAAAGGCAGTCACAGCTCCATGTGCCGGGGTGGCTGCGTCCAGGACGCGCTTTGGATCCTGTCTCTTTGTGAACTGCGCTGGTGCTGCTCGTTTGGTGAGAGGGATGCAAGGACAAGCACTGGGAGATGGGGCTGCTTTCCTGCTTAAGAGGACCGCACACTTGCTCAGGTGCTTCCTGTCGGTTGGTAGAAATGTTGCAACGAAGCCATTTCAGCTCTGTTCAAGAATAAAGGGATGTGCAGCCTGTGCTCCTCACCCACCTCTGCTTGGGACCCGTTTGTGGTGTGATGTGCAGGGCCCATTGCAACTGGAGAGCTCTCAATGAGGAGGCAGGTCTGATGTTACAACTCTGTGATCTTTGCCAAATTCTTGTTGTGTAATGTGTCCATGCCCTGGCCTTTGGATGAGCATGGCACATATTGGCCTGCCAGAGGGAAAGTCTCATGGATTGTGCAACGGAGAGGTAGTTCATGCAGAGCAGCTGACCTGAGCTTTGGGGTACGAGCAGCAATGCAATATGCCCTAGAAGGTGTAACAGCCAGGTACAGAAGAGGCAGAGACCTGTTATGGCCTCTCTCAAAGGCCCGCTGCCAAGCAGCACCTGAAACGCTCACTGCGTTTCCAAAGGGCTGGATTTGGCAAAGATCTGAAGGTCAAAGCCAACTTCAGGAGACAATACTTGGAGCACCCTGTCCCTCGGGCTGCTTGTCTGCACACACCAACTGTTCTCAGTGCTCCCAGAAATAAATCACAGCAGAGACTCGTGCTCTGAGCAGAGGGCGTTCCTGAAACGCACCTGGCCAGGGCACGGGCAAGCACCGAAACACGGGCTGCGGCACCAAGAGCTGCAGGCTCCGGGTCTGCCTCCCCATTGCCGAGTGTTTGGCTCTGCTGGGTCGCAGCTAGGAAGGGAGTGAGGTCTGTACAAGGGATGCCTCATGCAGGCCCAGCCCCAGAAGAGGTCAAGGAGCCTATGGAATTTCAACTGGAGACCAAGGTAAAGAGGATTATTCTCATCCGAGCTGGCTTTGTGCTGTTGTGAACGAGAAAGCTGCTGATCTTTAGCTGTCAGAGCTGCTTCTTCTCTAGCAGGATCAGCCTGACACAGATGCACTTTTGTTAGGAGCATTCCCTTCTCCTGGCGCACGGCTCTGACTCCTTGCATGGCCCAGCCAGAGGAAGATACTGTGGTTCTGTAGCATGGAGCTGCTCTCTGGGGTTTCCCCTTCTCTCTTCCTGCTGCCTGGCTCCGTGTTGTGGTCGTGCACCCACAGATTCGGTTGCAGAGGACGACTCGAGCCCCTGGCCAGGAGCCTGTAGCTTAACATGCCGACTGCCAGGCATGGGCCACCCTGGGCTTTGCAGCACAGCCCAGCAGAGAGAGGCCTTCAGATGAAACAAAGGTACCTTCTGCCTAGCTGGGCAGATAAAAGATGCCCTGGCATTTCTTGCAGCGCCTGGAGGAGGCTGCCAGGGCTGAAGCCGGGCTTCCTCTGCCAGCAAACACGAGTGTCTTTAAGGCCCGAGGCTGTGTGCGAGCTATTGTTGGGGACATAAAGGCTTCTCTGTTCCCCTGCCCGGAGCTGCCCGGCAGACATGCCACTGCGCTCTTTTAGAAGTAAATCAAGTCCTGAACCTGGAAAGAGGTTTTATCTATCTACCTTCCACTGCCCCTGATTAAAATTGTATACATAGCAGGGCGTGCAGCGGATTTACATCCTGTTGTGAGCAGAATTGCTGAGAGAGAGGCATCCTCAGTGCTGCTGCTCACAGATGCAGGGGTTGGAGAGCAAGCGGATCTCCCCGTTGGAAATAACAGGATGGGGGAGAGGTGGAGGGGGCTGTGCTTGCTAATCTCCTCCCTCAGAGAAGTCTGGCTGCCTTTTAGCTCGCTCGGAGCTGGCGTGCTCGCTGCGCCCTGGTCCTGCGTGTGCTGCTGCTGCAAGGCACCAAATGCTGCTCTGATTGCTGCAGTTTGCTCCGCGTTGGGTGTGGAATATCCACGGAGAGCGTTTGCTCTGCTTTTCATCCGCCATGCCATGGATTGGCCTGTCTCTGCGGACAGCAGGCACCTCGGCGAGGTAAAGGGCATCTTGGTTATTGCACCAGTGCAGTCATCACGGTGAATATCCGTGGAATAAGCTGGAGGAATAAACTGCACTATGCAGGGGGAAGTCTGTCCCTGCAGGTGGTATGATGACTTTGGGTCTTTCTGCTGAAACAGCCATGTGATGGGAAAGCAACAGGGTCAAAGAACAGATGCTCAATCTGTATTCCATGCAAAATCAGTCTCAACTAAGTGGTGATGTCTCTCCATCCCTCCAACAGCTCTTGACTGATGCTGGTGTATGTCCAGGATAAGCCTGGAGCAGAGCTTCTTGGCGTGCTATGCTGATGCCCAGGTGGACAGTAACCCTGTGAGGCTCAGGGCAGCTGGGTTGAGCACTGGGAAGCAGCAGACATCACCTGCTAAAGGTGGCAAGCTTTTTGGAAAGGTGTTCTGGGCAAGGGCCCCTGTACAGGAGCGGGAGGTCCTGGCACAAATAGATTGTCCAAGGTGGCAGGGACTGAAGGTGTGTGTTGTGTTGGTCAGTGTCAACCTCCCGGACAGGGGCTCCTTCACAAGTAGTGGTATTAAAAAGGTTACATGAAGCTGAAGCTCTGAATTTCTCAACTGAGTATGACCTGAGTCATTGTTAATAGCAATTATTTTCTGCTGCCTGGGTTTCCCTTCTTGCCTGTGAAATTGCAGCTTTCTTGGTGTACAGGGTTACTTACGTGCTACAGGACAGGTTCTCACTGAAGTGGGAGCTGCTGGTTTGGAGCCTTCTCATTGCCCTTCCCGTGGCACTGCAGAGCGGTTACGTCAGGCGTCTGGGAGTCCCTGGGGCGCTTGCTGGAGCGGGTCGCTTTGGAAGCAGGGTGGCAGCAACAGGTGAAGGGGAAGCTGGTAAAAGCTTTAGGGTGGGTAGAATGGCCGTCCTGTCCAGTGGAGGCGCAGGCACAGCTAGGCAGTGCCCATACAAGCGATCTGGATACGTATCTGAGTGAGGAAATACTTGGAAGAGGCACTTGGTGAGAGATCTGAGGGGAGGAGGTGCCTGTTCCCTGCCAGCAGCTTGGAACTACTTGGGGATCTGCTGGACAGCAAGGGCTGAAAAGGCAGGAAGAAGTTGTATGATGGGTATGAAGAAAGAAGGAAGAGCTCAGTGTAGGTGGCTGCGTGTTTGGAAAAAGCCCCATGGAGTGGATGTGACCCTTGAGTCCATCACACAACGTGTGAGGCAAAGGGCTTGCCAGCATGTGCCGGAAGGCGAATTTTGGGAAAGCTCCCGACAGAACTTGCTGATGTGATTTGGGAACTAAATCAAATTAAGCCTGGCATAGGCCTCTCCTCCCGAGCACTGGAGCAAGGTGGTGACCAGTGGTCTTATCTGCTACTGAAATGTTTGTTGAACATATACAATCAGAGAGTAAAGTCACAAAGAATAACTGTCCTATCACCATTGAAAGGTCATGGCAGGAGGGTCCTTGCTTCCATTAGGAACATCTGCCCTCTTGATGTTCTGCTTCATTTCAATACTGATGCTGCCCTGATGGGTTCTTCCCAAACCCCTCTTTCATGGGCAGAGCAGTTGGTTATTGGGGGAAAACAGGATCCAAAAGAAGATGCATGGAAAGGGAGCTCATGTGCCTGACCACCTACTCGCTAGTTCTATGTGGCCCAGAAACACCAAGGTCCATCATCCTGTCTCTTCTTCCAGGAAGATGAAGAGACACTTTTTGGTAGTCGGAGTCTTAACTGTGATCCTGCTGGGACTCATCTTGTTCCTGGGACTCTTCTTCGGGCTGCGCCATGGCTCACGGGACACACATGTCTACAAGAGAGCAGCTGTGGCTACTGATGCGGGGCAGTGCTCAATAATTGGAAGGTAATAACAATTGGTAATGGTGACAATTCTTTTGTGACTTGTTAGCTCTGAAAGCTCTTGCATGAAACAAAACTGTTCCGTTTCCTCTGGTGTCCAAGTGCAGCTCCAGTAATTGCACAGCACCAATACCATCTGATCTCCCTCTGAAATGACGAAGCCAGAGTAAAACCTGGGTTCTTAACATGCCTCGCCAACACTACTGCAGTTACTCAAAGGCGAGAGTGGTCACAGATTCTGCAGGCACAGAAACAACGGGAACGATGCTTTTCAAGCTCCTTTTAGAAATCTGTTTGTCAAACTGTCCTCCACTTCTAGATGCAAGAGCTCCAGATTTCGGCCTCCTTGGAGACCTGTCATTTTGCACATGTAGTGAATGTGTCTTGGGTGTTGGTCTCCACAAGTATTTTGACACATCTTTGTGTTTTCAGGCTAGTCTAGATGCCTTTTTAATGAGGGCTGATCTGGTCTGCACCTGGACCAGCAGGATCTGTTCTCTAAGTGACAGAAACTCAAAACTTCCTACTTGGGAGGGTCCTATAGACAAGGTGTGGATAATTGTGCATGAAAGAGCTGTCATATCTGCTATGACAAGCTGTTATACCTGCACTGAAACACGGCAGCACGTCCCTGTAAGATGCCTTCTTTTTTGCTGCGCAGGGACATCCTTCAGCAAGGAGGATCAGCAGTGGATGCAGCAATTGCAGCTCTGCTCTGTGTAGGACTCATGAATGCTCACAGCATGGGCATTGGAGGGGGCCTCTTCTTTACTATCTACAGCAGCACAGGTAAGGGACAGGGTGGCTTAGATGTGGCTGGAAGAATTCCGGAACTGTTGAGAGCAAGGAGAGATGGTTTATCCTACCTGAGTGAGGACTAAAAGAACAGACTCTCCTCAAAACTGCTGCCAAGACACCAGCTCCCAATGGTCAAACTCCTTCAGTAGAAACAGGATCTGTGTGCTGAATCCAGAGCTAAAACACCATCTTCCTTGCCCTGTCTTTAAAGGGAAAGTGGAAATCATTAATGCAAGAGAGGTGGCTCCAAAAAAAGCAACGCCAGACATGTTTGGGAACAACACGGAGATCTCTCAGAAAGGTATGGCCTTTACACTGCTTTGGGAGACTTGCATCTGCCAACTTTCATTTCCACCTGAGTAACCAGCAAAAGGGTAGAGGTGCTTCAGCAGTCCATAATGTGTAGACATGAGTATTGGTCAGAATAATTTTGTTGTGTTGTATGTGTAGGCTGAGCTCGTAATAGTATGTGTGATCCCTGCCTAAAAACAAAGCCAACAGAGAAGTCCTACATTACCTCCTACTCTATAAATTGCTTTTATTTGTGTGTGTGTGTGTGTGTTTTCTCTTTGCTATGTGCTAACACATCCCTTGTTGGCTCCAGGAGGTCTGTCCATCGCAGTTCCAGGAGAAATTCGTGGCTATGAATTGGCTCACAAACGTCATGGCAAATTAGCATGGAAAGACCTGTTTCTGCCCAGCATCAAGTTGGCAAGAGAAGGATTTCCAATCGGGAAAGGCCTTGGAGCAGCCATCAAATCAAGAGAGAAATCAATTGAAAGCAATCCCTCACTGTGGTAGGTAGAGCAGTAACTGTCCTAGACAGGAAATTTTGGGGTTACTGCATTCTAGATGAAGAGTGTCTGTGTTTGTGTAATGTGGTGTCCCTGAGGACTCTCCCTCCCCTCTGATGTTGCTGAATTATGTGGCCAATTTCAGGAAAGTTGAGTCCTGACTTCTAAAGTGAGATGAAGTCTGCTCTTAAGGTCCATTTGTCAGAGCAGAGGTGGAACTTGAGTATGTGCTGGACTAGCTTTGTCACATGGCAATGTGTTTGTCCGAATTCTCATGCTTTTCTCATGCTGTGACTGCGCTAAGCTAATCTGTCTTGCATTTTGGACAATTGCAGAGTGTATTCCTCCTTAAACATCTGCTCTTAGACTGTAGGAAACCGGGTTATCTGTTATTTTGGAGTCAACCTTCCTGGTGCAATACCTCTGACCCTCCCCTTCTGGCAATGACTGAACATAGAGAGTTTTAAATGCTCCTTCATTTCCTCTTACATTCAGATCCATAGTGTCTATGTCCAGCTCTAGCGGACAAGCCTCTCTTGTTCCTTAAAATCTCTGCTAGCTATAGGATATTTTACAACCCATTTGGTAAGGTCAGCCTGGGCCTATTGCCCGTGCTTCTGTCTGGAGGGCCAAAGCATCATGTCCATGATGAGAGAGTTAGAGGTGGAACTATGCCTACTTCAAAATACTCTGACAAATAGAGATCAAAATGCTTTTTCCTGGACTCATTGGAAGCTTTGACTATCATAGCTTCATAGAATTCAATTGAATTGCTTGAGTTCAAGGAGTTCAAGACCTCTCACAGGCCTCTTGAGGCTGTTTTAAAAGCCCTGGGCAGATGGGGAGGGCAGCTGCCAAGACAAGGGTTGATGCTCTCTCCTTCAGGATGTGCTGAGCAGGTTCTGAGCAGTGTGGAACCCCATTTCAGAGGCCCCTGTTTGCTCGTATGTCCTAGTGCATGTGGTCACCTGTGTGGCATGGCTCAGGCAGGTCCTCCTCCTTGCAGGCAGCCTCCAGCACGAACAGTCAAATGCCGTGGCAGCTGATACAGCTACATGTAGTTTGGAACTTGCCTCTCAGATCTAATCCTTTCAATCTCCTTTCTCTGTTAGTGAAGTGTTCTGCAAAGAAGGAAAAATTCTACATGAGGGCGATATCGTCAAGATGCCTAAACTCGCCGACACATACGAGACTATAGCCAATGAGGGAGCAGATGCCTTTTACACGGGAAACTTGGCAAAACAGATCATCGCTGACATCCAGAGTGTAGGTGAGAAATGGGATGCTGTCCAAAATGGCCTGAGTGATGTGGCTGCTGCAGCTCAGCACCCAGAGATGAACCTGCAACCTGCAGAGCCCTCGGAAGCAGGTCAACCCTGCTGCTGAAATGCTGCCTCTGAGATATGTGGCAACAGGATGCTCAAGAGATGCTGTTAGCGCTTAGAGGTGTAATAGATGTATTTTGAATTAGGGCAGAAAATCATGGTATATACTGTGCATTTCTGCACATTATAGTCTATTCAGAAATACATAGACTTGCTATAGTACAGTCGATATGTGCTGTCTACAGAGCCTGAATCTGACCACTTAAAACAACACATGCTCCTCTAATAAGTTTGTTTAACCTCTGGATGCCGCTAGATGGTGGCAGTATCCTGTCCTTGCGAGCTGGCATTGGCTACCTTCCATGAACTGCATGTGAACAAGTCATTTACTGGTTTTCCTTGTGTCATTAAATACTGTCTTCCTCCTTTTGATAAGAAGGGCAATGGAAAGTACAAATTGCTCTGCTTGCTGGATAGCGCAAAGCATCTGCATCCAAAAACTGCATCTTTCTTCTGTAAACAGAATTCTTTGGATCATTTTGTTCCCTAATACTCCTGGTGTCCTCTGTAGAAATAGATAAATCACCAGATTTTTTTTTGCTGCTTTAGATCTGCCAACTTCAAGCTCGGGCTTTCTGAGCAGGATCTCTCAGGGAAAAAATACTTTCTGTGCCACCCATCTTTGTTCTCTTTACTTTGCAACATTTTGGATTTGCCTGTGTCCCATCCCATCCTTACTGTGATGCCAGATTGTGAAATATTGTCAACTCTTCCCGGTGGAGATCACATAAACCCACACCAATAGTTGTCTTCTCGCTTCTAGGGGGCATCCTCACAATGGAGGACCTGCAGGATTATAATGCAACAGTGATTGAAAACCCTATAAAGATCAACCTTGGGGAGTTTACTCTCTACACACCTAGTTCCCCGCTGAGTGGCCCAGTGCTAGCACTCATTTTCAACATACTGAAAGGTGAGAGAACCATTGAGTGGTGACTTGTGGGCAGCAGGAGCTCAGAGAGCTCCAAGGACAACTAATCATCTGCTTTTGGAGCTGGCCTGTGTAGCGTGCTGGAGGGTGGAGAACAGCAGTACTTTTCCTCAGGGGTGTCTGAAGCCCCAGAAAGGACCAGAGAAGTAGGAACGTTCCTCTTCTGCTGTAACCTTGGGGATGTGTCCTTGGTACATGAAACATAGGTGCGAAGGGGGAAAAAATTCTCCTCACTGGGGCATTCTCCAGTACCTGAATGGGCAGAAAGTAACTTGTACTTGAGGCATCATTGGAAGACAGCTTCCCAAGTGAAAATCCTGATTCCTACTGAGCCCAAAGCTACCAGAGCTGTGTTTTTCAAATGGAGGTTAGGACAGTGCAGTCCGCGTCTCTGTACAGGTGATGGGCTTCAAGATGATCCTGTTCACAGTTTTATTAGCAGCCCATTCACCATGTTTCTTCATTTGTGTTCACAATAGTTTGTCTTCTGTTGCCAGGATATAATTTCTCTGTTGACAGCATCAAAACCCTGGAGGAGAAAGGCCTGACTTACCACCGCATTGTGGAGGCCTTTCGCTTTGCCTACGCCAAGAGAACTTTGCTTGGAGATCCAAACTTTACTAACATGGAAGAGGTAACTGGCAAAAGCTTTTTCCTTCTGCAGTACCAGTGTTCCCTGGAACCTGGCTCCAAGTTTGCGAGTGATGAAGCACTGTCAGGGATGTTCCATCCTCCTGCTGTCTGCAGGCATTGAAATGTCTCTGAATTAAAGCACCAGGTCCTATGGCAGTGACTTATGACTGAGCTGTGAGGAATATAAATGGAGGAAACCTTCCTGCTTTAGGCAAAGCAAAATCCTCAATTTCTCAGGAGCTTTTGGGTATACCTAGGTCTAACCTTCCCTGTTTTAATCGCGTTTGAAGTCTTATGCACTAGATAATACTCCCGGCACCCATGTGGCTCTCTGAACACAGTCCTGCCTGTAGTAAATGGACCAGCAGATGTGAAGGGCTGAGGCAGGGATTCTACTTCTCCTGACTCTGCACTTTGTGCTCTTATTTCTGCAACTTTCCAAAAGCAGCAGGATCTGAGCGCAGCCGTATTTGATGGACACAAACTTGCAATTTACAGAGTATTTATCAGCTCTAGCCCTCTCAGCCTTTTTCTTCTCTCATCTCTAAAGCAAGTGTAATACTGCTTGCATGTGGCTTACCACAGTGCTGAGGATAGCTTTCCATAGAGCTACAGTAATGGATGTTGATTAACTTCCCACAAGGGCTTCCACAAAGGGCTGCACTGTAATAGCTGCTTCTGCGACTGCTTAAAGTGCTCTTTGGTAACACATCTACCTTCCAAGAAGATGGAAGACTCCTGCTGGGAGTACGATTGTGAATATTTCATAATGAGTGAGTCTCATTGCTGGGACTTGCCAATCTTCTGTGGTCTGAAGTGCTGGATGTCAGCCTTGTAACTACATGTCTCTGAAACCTAATCTGCCAAGTAACTGCCCTGGATTTCTCTGGCAGGTGATCCGAAACATGACATCAGAGCTCTATGCAGACAGTCTCCGGAGGAAAATCACAGACATCTCCCATCCAATCGACTACTACGAGCCAGTGTACTACACTGCAGCTGATGCTGGTACATCCCACCTCTCCATCGTGGCTGATGATGGCAGCGCTGTGTCCGCCACCAGCACCATCAACCAATAGTATGAGCTCAGACGTTACTTCCACGTAGGCCTCTGCTGTCTTCCTAGTGGTTCTGTGGTTGGTATAAAACATCACTGAACTGGCATCTCCATAGTGGGGCAGTGATGGGTAGCTCTGCTGATGGGCACCTCTGCTGAGCTTGCAGGTCAGTTCTCAATGCCAAGCCCTGTGTGGTTGGGTCAGGCTGAGATATGTGAACTAGGGTCCTCTCATGTCGGGTTCACCCACCGAGGAGATATCCGCAGCATCTGGATCTTCTCATAGGCATGCTATCGCTGCCGGCTCTGGCTTCCCAGGCATTTGGAGGAAATTTGAGCTGATGCAGCTGCCCTGGAAGTGGCCTGTTTGCCTCCGCGCACTCTCAGGGAGAGTTTTGTTCAGTGTGTTTGCTCTGAAGCTGCGGGGGTAAAGGCTCTCCCTTCTGTTCCTAGTAAACTCATTCTGGTTGACACATCTAAGCAAAACCCTCCCCAGCATTCCCCAAATGTCCCAGCCTTTGGATTGTGCTGCCTCTAAATGGACTGCAGCGCTGGCCAGTGACAAGGGCAATGAACTGTATTTAGCTGATGTGCTGGTTTTTCTCCTTGGGGCCCTTGCAGGGAGCTATACAACAGAACTCTGGGTTGCCTTCCCTCTTGGTGTAGCTGGTGCTCAGGGTATAAACTGCTTCCTCTCCCCATATGATAACAGAATGCCCTTTATGGTGGGGAAATGAAAAGTTACTCCCATCAAATCCCAGGTTTCACATTGCAGTAATTCACCTGGAGTTCTGCCTAGATTTTTTTCTGCCTTTGACATGTCTGTGCCAATTGTTTTGTTTAGTTTTGGCTCTGAGGTACGATCCAACGTGAGTGGCATCATATTTAATGATGAGATGGATGACTTCAGCTCACCTGACATAATCAATGGTTTCGGGGTGCCTCCTTCTCCAGCAAACTTCATAGCACCAGGTAGCTATAAACCGCATTCCCACCTCAGTCTCTTGGCTGTGTCTTGCTTACTACAGCTGGGGTGTCTGCAAGTGCAGTCCTTGTGTCTCGAGTGATGGACTTAAAGATGATCCTGTTTGGCAGTTTTATTAGCAGCCAGTTAACCAGGTTTCTTCATTTGTGTGAGGTGTAGATCTGGGGTTTCCTGTGGAGGGTTGAGGTCAAAGTGACGCTTTCTCATCCCTGCTGAGAGGGCATGACCAGCTGCTCTGGATGGCGGGGAGGCCAGCTAAAGAAGAACCCCTTGACATGCTTCTGATATCCGGCCGGAATGGCCGGAAACTGAAACATCAAAAATTCCATAGGAACTTAAGGAAAAATTTCTTAACAGTGAGGGTGACAGAGCACTGGAACAGGCTGCCCAGAGAGGTTGTGGAGTCTCCTTCTCTGGAGATCTTCAAAACCCGCTTGGATGCAGTCCTGTGCCACGTGCTTTAGGTGTCCCTGCGTATGCAGGGGGGTTGGACTAGATGATCTCTAGAGGTCCCTTCCAACCCTAAGCATTCTATGATTCTATGATTCTATCCTTTCCTGGGGAGCTTGGGGCATGGCGAGTAAAATGCTTTGGGGCATTTTGAGCAAGACTTATGTGAGCCGAGTCAGGCAGGGGACTGCTGGGGCTCTGGGTTTGGACATGGAGTGGGAGGCAGCAGGCTGCAAAGTGCCAGCGAGAGGCTGAGCCTCTGTCACGTCTGTGTCCTCAACAGGTAAACAGCCGTTGTCCTCCATGTGCCCCTCCATCTTGGTGGACAAAACAAATCAGGTCAGGATGGTGGTTGGTGCTTCTGGAGGAACAAAAATAACCACGGCCACGGCACTGGTATGTGATGATATGGGCAACCTGGGGACAAGGGAGAGGCAGGATTTGGGATAAGGGGCTCAAGTCTCCATCTGCATGATGTGACCATGGCCACTGCTTCCTCTGAGCCTCAGCATCCACTGCAGACTGGGAGGCAGCATTTGGTTCGGCCTTCCAAGGGCCAGACCACCCAACCCCAAGGCCCTCATAGGCCTCCTACTAAATTATTTCCTTTAATGCATCCAGGTGTTTCCTTTGGTTAAGTTCTATTTGAAAGAAAAGATTTGTGGCTTCAATTTTGCTTTGACCTCTATCCTCTGGATCTCTGCAAAATAATCTCTTTGGAGCCATTCCCATCCCAAATTATAAACTTTCTGGAATAGCTAAACAGGCTCTTTCCTAACTGGCCCACTGCCTTGCCTGATACAGCGTTTGTGAGCGGAACATGTGTGCAATTAAACCAATTTTATTCTGAAAAGGGAGGCTGATGCCCACTTCTGCCCTGTGTATAAGAGGACTTTGAAAAGGAGCTGACATGGGCATGGGGTGAGATCCCCTTGAGGCTTTCAGTGCTGGGTGCCTGTAGTAGGTGCTGCTGTTCTAGATGTGGTTGCCAAGGTTGCTTATTCTTATTTATTAAAAAAAAAAAAATCGTTGTTGCTCTTTCAAACCTTTCCAGTTTGCAAAAGTGTTGCTAAAATGTGACTTGCTCCAGAAATGGTCCCTTCTCTAACACGGAGGGAATTGGCGTGCCAGCGTTGGCCCCTCCGCACTTGGGCGCCCCAGGCTGGGTCCTGCTCCATGGCTGAGGCAGGAGAGCAGCTCTGCAAAAGCTGCAACAAGCAGGTTCAGAGCCCTTATCCTGAGGCTCTTCTCATTTGCCAGCAGCTCCAGTTTAAGTAAGTGGGAAGGTTTAAGGGAAAAGGCTGTGCGATGGCAGGAATTAGTAACCATGTGTTTGCACCAAGGTGACTCCTGTGGGTCTAAATAAGCTGGCACTGGCTTAAGCAGAGTTAGGATAAATCCTGACACAACAACTTGAGGATCAGATCCTCTTCCTAAGCTAATTGCAACCCCTGAGGTCCTGTTTGTGTGGGAATCCTCCAGAGTGTGTACAGGAATGTATACAAGAGTGTATACAAACCAAGTTGCTGCAATGCACCGTTGTTTTCCTCAGCCAAGAGAGGGTAAACTGGATGGAGCATGAACAAGAAATAAGCATCTTTGCGCATTCTGGTAAAAATCCTTCAGAAATGTCTGCCAGTGCTGCTGCAGTGGGGTCAGATCTCTTCAGAGGCATTATTCAGGTAGTTATTTACCTAACACTATGGTGTTTTGTCTTTCCTAGGCAATCATCAATTCCCTCTGGTTTGGTTATGATGTTAAGAAATCAGTGGAAGAGCCCAGGTTTCACGATCAGCTGTTTCCCAGTATCACTGAGCTGGAGCAGGAAATCCAGGAGGTTTGTGTGTTCAGAGCTCGGCTGAGCACTCGCTCTTCTCTGCTGCTGGGTTGCTGTGCTGTGGAGCCTGATGCTTGCAGCAGAGCGTGGCACCTTGCTGAGTGTCCCTAGGTTAAAGGTATTAAAGCTGGCACAGGCCTAGCACTGGCTCACCATACAAGTGCACAAGTGCACATCTGCTTTAAGGCCCAGTGTGTCTGCGCAAGCTACATCTAGAACTGACAACACTTGGCTTCCAGATGTTGCTCAACTCAAAGGACTTAGCACTGAACCACACCAGGACCTGAGGCACCCGAGCAGTCCAAATACATTGACCTTTAG
This sequence comes from Tinamus guttatus, assembly GCF_059628265.1. NCBI lineage: Eukaryota > Metazoa > Chordata > Aves > Tinamiformes > Tinamidae > Tinamus > Tinamus guttatus. The sequence continues at coordinate 4,810,201 of NW_028288993.1, read as the reverse complement.
GAAGCTCTGGTCCTGTTGTGTGGCCTCGGATGAATCCCGCAGGTCTTGCACAGTGCTAGCAAGGAAGGGCAAGCAAAGCACACAGAGAACTAAGAATTACCCTGAAAACCTTCTCTCGGTCTCTGTGCAGAGCTGTCTGTCCATCTGTGACCTGATGGCAGGACCTGCCATGCTCTGCGTTCCCCTCTCCTGAGCTGGCAGCATCACTTCACCCTGAGGTATTGAACATTTCAGAGGTCTGAGGCAGATGTGGTCTTTGTACCCATCTTATCCTGTGTCTATCATTAAAAAAAACACTCCTAGATAAGCCAGTGTTTTTGATCAATCCTAAAGATCCTCTTCAAACTCCAGATAAATTAAACTTCCTGTTGAGGTGATAAACTGAGACATGTGCCTGCACTGAGCCCTCCAAAGGGCCTGTGTCCTACCACCACATAGGCTCAGTGTGTCCTGGCTGTCAGTATCTGACTATGAGGCAGAATGCTCTGGCATTCCCAAATTGTACTGGTAGCCCATGCTGAACACCACAAATGCCACATCTCAACTCCACCTCTTCAAAGCAAAACACCACAGAAAGCAGAAGGAAGATGAGGGACAGCATGTAGCTTTAGGGGACCTACCTAATACAGGCACCAACCGCTTGGGTGGCCAAGGAGGATGCAGGTTGCAGATAGCCATCTGCACATAAACTGTTTCTCTCTGTCCTGTTGCATTTGTGCACCTTTTTATTGCAGGGTATAGAAGAAGAACTAAAGAAGAGGGGACACAACACCACGTGGACAACCAGCAGTGCAGTTGTGCAGGCTGTTCTCAGAACAGCCGATGGATGGGCTGCAGCCTCCGATTCCCGGAAAGGTGGTTTCCCTGCAGGCTACTGACCTAGTTCAGCTCCTTTCTTCCATGATCTGGTGACACCGACGTGTGTTGGGGGGAAGATCCTTAAGGTCTGGAACTCAGGGACTTCTCACAGGAAGGAGAACAAATTTACCTGTGATTCTATTGCTGGAGCTGAGACTGATGTTCTCAACAGCCATTACCGAAGTGCCTTGTGGCAGAGCAGTGTGCTAAGACAGGCCTGTCTCCAAGGATGTGCAGTACCTACTTGAAAAGTCTGTTCTGCCTTCGTTTCCTGCCTCATATCTATCCCATGTAATCAAACTTGGTACCCAGTGTTTCTGAAGAAGGTCCAGCTCACCCAATTTGAAGGAAGTCTTTCCTTCACACCGCTTCAGCTGCCAAGAATATCCTCATTGTTGCTAAAGAAGAGTTGAATAGATGAGAGTTAGAGAGCTCTGGGGAGTGGGTCTTCTAAGTTACAAACTAATACGTCTGTGCTGTATCAGGAACTCCAATGCTAGACAGGGATAAACCTTCACAAACTCGTCACTTTTTAACAAAGGATGTTTTTGCTTTTTACTTCAAAAGTTGATTATTGGTGATGAGTGTGTATCTGAAAAGTGGCTTCAAGCTTTTTTTTTTTTTTTTTTTTAAAAAACATATCTATATTTCTGTTGAGAAGGTCTAAAGGGAAGACAAATGCTACCTGTAAAACTCTGAGCACAACTAAAATAAATGCCTATGTCATCACACATTTTTATTGCCTACACAGTTGATACTTCTAAAAATGACCATGAGAGTTTGTATAAAAGACTCTCCTGAGATTTTTCTCATTTGTTCACTCCTTTCATGAAGCTGTGAATAAAAATAAAATAGCTAAATATCCAGAACAAGCCTGGTTGCCTCTAGTTTACCTCTTGCCACACCAGATTGCAGGCCTGAAGTACCTAAGAGGCTGAGGAAAGGAAACCTCTAACAGAGGGTTGCGCTGCAGCTTCTCCAGTTTGAAGGTAAGCCACCATTAATCAGGCACTCCGTGACCTTGTAGAAATCCATATCTGATACGGGCCAACTAAGTGTCCTGTAGTGACATGTTGAGGGGGTTGGTATTTGCCTCCTGTTACGGACTAGCATCTCATGGTGCATAAACGTAGCCAAGTTCAGCTTTTGACACGGAGATCAAAACAGAGTGTTCCGGGATGTTGTTGAGCTCTATGTTGAGCTCATATGTTTATGAAGCCCTTGAAACATGAAGGTCTTAGAAAGTGATCTTATCTGTTTGGCCCACTGAAATTTCCTGTCAGTTTATGAGTCCTGAAAATTCAGAATGCATTGAAGGGAAAGTGAAAGGCTGAAATTCCAGGCTGTGGGCACCTTCTCTTTCCCAGTACTTGCTGGAAATGGGAAGAGTCTGCTTTCAAGGCATAAAGTTATAGTGAGATTGTGTGTTAATCAAAGGGTGCTGACTTTGTGATTATATATTAGCTTAATTACTCCTGCTAGATGAATCGCTTTCACCAGAAGTGTTCTGGTAAATGCTCAGTGCTCCTTCTTTCCTGATCCGTTACTGCTGTGTTAGGTGCAGCTACGGCAGCGATTGTGAGAACGTAGCAGCACTGTCTTCGTGAGTGAATGCGATGGATTTGGTGCCAAGCCTGGAGCCTCTTATCTGCTCTGTGGTTTCCTCTTCTCGTAATTGCAGGATAGATGTTGATCAGTGGCAGGTTGGGGTTCAAACCCAGTTTGCAAGGCAATTTATGATGCTTACGTATAAGGTCATGCAATGAATTGCATCAGCTGTTATTAGTATCTCACCCTTTGGACTTTAGACTGTTCATCAAATGATTGGCGTTGGCTGAACTTCTTCTTGGCTGAATGAGGTCTGGGAAATAAACAAATAAAACTACCGCGTAGCATAGCAGAATAAACTTAACCAAACCTGTCACTCGCTATAGTCTAAAGTACAAGAGAAAGCATGTGCTCTGAAACCGGAGCATAGCTAGTTTCTGGGAAATGATAGTTGGACAAACACGCTCTCTGAAATGAGTTTGGTAACAGCTGCTGGATGCTTCTAAAGGCCTGTGGTGCAGAAGTCGTACTTGTGTTCCCAAATCTCTTACAACCAGTCAGAAAACTCCCCTACATTACAAAACTTCTCCGCTGAAAAGCTCAGCTTTTGCTATTGCTAAAACCACTTTCTGTTGAAAATGATACCTATAAATGCATTTGGTTTCTTGACACTCTGCAGAAGGGTTTTTTTTTTTTTAACTAGTCCAAATAATTGATTTTAGGTGAATGTGAAAGAGTTAAAGCTTGCGCTTGCACCCTGAGCTAGTGAATAAACAGAATGAACAGTGGCAGAAGCACCACTGTGCAAGTCCTCTCCAACAACTGCTTGTGTGCTAGCCTAGGCAACATCTTCACAGGAAAAATTCCAAGAAAGGTTTAAAAACACTTTATTAAAAATATAATTTAAAGACTTCATCAGAAAATAGAGAGGCCTCTGTACAATGGTACTTTAAAAGTCCTTTAGGTGATTAGGTACAAAAAATAATGGTTTCCTGGTGGTGGCAGACAGAGTGGGAAGGGAGCAGCCTGGGGCTCTCTCGACCCAAGCGGGTTTGGGCAGCAGCGGAGGAGGCCAGCGCAGGGCTGCGGTGCAGAGGTGGGAGCTCATTGCTCTCTGCTTTGCAAATAAAGCCCATAGCAGGTTTTAAAGCTGCTCAGTGGGCTCTGTTTCAATGTCAGTAGCAAAGCAGATAACCGCGGTACAGCGCTGGACTGCAGATAACGTGGACTGTACATAACATTACTTGGTGTCATGGTGAGACAGGGCACAGCTGAAGGCTGTCCTGAAGCTTAATAGGAAAGGAATAACTATTCTCCCCACTTTTAGGTGCTTTTTGGTTGCTTTCCATAAGGTCTAAGCACAGTTGGGCTAGTTAAAAGTACAGAGTTTGCTATGGGCAACAACTAGTCTAGTTAGTCCGGAAATATGAATTCAAACAATGTGAATTTGATCAAGGCTCTAATGCTCTGTAACAGTGTGTTCTGCCATTTCTGTGGCTCTGAAGTCTTCAAGAAGCTCAGATATTTAAGAAGCTTTAAGTCTTTCCTGGAATAGGGAATTCAACTCCACTCGAAGAAGATGTGGGGATATACATGCAGCTGGCTGTAAATGCAGGTGAGCTTCCCGCTTCACGAGGAAGTGCTCGTGGGCATGATGTGGCAACTTGGAGACACAGCTCTGCTTGTGCCCTGAACTGTCACCCTTAGTCTGCAGTTTCCAAAGGAAACCACGTGTCTGGCTCTTGTCAACTTTACTCTGAATATCTTTAAGATGACATTGAGAGCTGAGATATCAACAAGTTGATGGCTTAATTGGACAGGTTTTATGGTTATGAACAGACTTACGACCCACCTGGCTTTGTTCACAGTGGCATATGTGGATAGACCTGGCTTAGATTTGCTTTAACAGTGTGTGTTCAGACACTTGTCACAGTGTTTACAGAGGCAGTTCCTTTCCAAGTTCCTTTCCTAGGAACTTCTCTAACAGTGAGGTGGGAATACTGAGGGCTGAATGGGAGGTGAGATACAACAGACTTGGGGAAGAGGAGGGATTGGCTAGTGCCTTGCTCTGACTTTGCTGTACCTACAAAAATGTTCGTGCACTGCTGCCTGTGCCCGCAGGGAAGTGCGGTTTACAGGGGCCAGGCAGGTTGAAGGGAGTTGTTGGGCACTGCTGCAACTTGCCACTGAGTCATGGAGAAGTGCCTTGTTACATATTTGTTAAGTATGTCTTTCTACACATCTAATTCCCTTAGTCCTTGTAAGCAGGGCAAGGTTAGTGAGGAACTGCATCAAGGTGAATGGGTTTAGGTGTCTCCTCCAGGAGTTTCTTCTGGTAGTGATGGTTCTTAAATAGTCCTACAATTTTCTCCTCATGCTCTTAAGTGATTGTTAGATACTGGCTTTGGTAAACAGGCAGTTAGGTGCTAGGGAATAAAAAAAATATTCTGCAAATGATGCACTGTAGTTCTTCTCAAGTGTCCTGGTAGTAGTTGCCTGACTAGACTGAGCATGTGGGAACAAATCAAGGCATCCAATTGTGTGTCCTTTGCAATCTACAAAAAATCACAAAGCTTTCAAGAAAAACATCTCTTCCAGAGCTGTCCTCACCTGCCTTCCCAAACTGCTGGCCTTCTGCAAGCAAAGGGCAGGATGGAGAGAGGGAGCTGGGAATTCACATTGCTCCATGGGAGCCTCACTCACAAGGTTACCAGTGTGTCAAGTTGAAGGAAGCTTCAGCACAGCTGGTCCCAGTAACAACCTTGTCATAGCAATAGCCTTAAAGAAACTAATTATACTCTTAACTAAGGCTCTCCAGCACAAACAGAAGATACAGCTAGGTCATTTCACAGTGTTCCCAGTGGGTTTTGGTCTGATTTTCCTTTCCCACTGTGTATATTCCTATTTCGAGTAGCTGATCTGCACAAGAAATATGTTTTTCCAAATATTGAAGATGTTATGGAAGATATAATGGACGATGTAGCTCTAATCAAGGCTGGCTGATGTATCCTTGTTTTGCCTGAGGGTATTCGCAGTCTACTGGAGTCAGGCGTAATCATCAGCTTTGTCCATCCTCTAGGAGACATCCTCATGGGAACAGCTGATGTCGGCATCCCCAAGCCAAAGCATGTTCTCAATTTAGTTCTCTTCTGGGGTTTTTGGTTAGAATAGGGGCGTTGTCATGGCATCTGATGCTAATATCCAGCTGATTTCCCCAGCTTCCTTATATCAGAGTATGCAGAGATGCATTTTCCTTCCTTGGAAATCCCCTGCACAACATTCATTGCAAACATGAATTTCTTTTCTTTGTGTTCTCTTCTCAGCAGGCCGCTCCTAACCTCCTGCAGTGGGGAGAGAAGAGGACATGGACTGAATGGGGCAGGGTCTTGGGCTGCACCACATCTCAGTGAAAATGAAGGACGTGTGTGTGGGCTCAGGTTGAGAGAGTGAGGTTCGAGCACAAACAAGGTTTGCCAGGAGCACAACACGTTATTCAGGTGAGTTACAGATGCAATCCTTCCTGTCGAAAGGAGAAGATCAAAATGAGGCCACTCACCTCACTGAAGCCTTTCTCAAACTGGATTTTGTCACCTTCAGCATGCATGATGGGAGCTGCAATGGCATGTTCCAGGTCATAGCCAAGCCACAGCTTGTTTATGATAGCCTGCAAGGGAAAAAATCCTGCACTGACTGGAGGTGGTGGATAAGGACCTGGGCTACAGACACGCTGAAGATACCTGTGCCCTGTCTATATAAAGCTAGAGGCAAGAAGGGGAGGAGAGGCTGAGCGGGCAGCAGAACCTCAGTGTTGCCTCCAGCACAGCAGAGAGAACAGCAGCAAAGAGGTTCCTTTGAGTTTATTGGATTTGTCCTCCCCTCGCTCAGCGGGGGTTTCTCTCCCTGGTACTCACCATAGCTGTAGCACTGATAATCAAGGATCCTCCGGATCCTCCGATCACCAGCATGTCTCCCGTCTTGGACACGAGAATGGAAGGCACCATGGCTGAGGGAGGCCTCTCCCCTGTAGCAGGAGGCAGAGAACATTATTCCTCCTATGCAGCTGTCTGGAGGGATACACAGATTTATCTTTTTTACCCTTCTCATATTGTATGTATGGGTCTTGTACCCATAGCAAATCAAGCAGCTGCTGCTGTTTGAGAAGCGTGAGGACACAGGGCCTTGCATGAGGGAAGGCTTAGTTCAGATTGCCTCTGTATTGGCAATGCTGTGTTGCAGGACTCAGTGCAAACCTAGAGCTCCCGGACTGTGCATACAACCATATACTTTTTCATGGGTGATCCTAGAAAATAGGCACACTTGCCTTACAAGTAGTTTCTTCCCTTATTCCCTCTCGTCTCAACCTATCCACAATCAGCTACAGCATTTTTTTAAAAAAGTCTAATTTCTCTAGTCAGAAGCCAAAACCAAGTGTTCTTTCGGTTCTTTTTCCTTTACATAAAAGAACCAGTATTCTTTTATGTGAGTGCATGTGTGCATAAACTCAGGAAAACACTTGCCCAGGGGCTTAATCCTCCCTTAGTTTGGAACAAGCTCCCTCTCACCCAGACCTACAAAAGGAAAGAGTCTCATGTGCAGATACTCCTTGCCCGTTGCCTGCGTCTCCTGGTCTTGACTCTTATCTTGGGGGTGAGAGTGCTCACCTGGCTTAATGCTTCTGTTTGCTATGCAGAAATCAGCAAGTTCATTATTTAAAATGATGCCGGTTTGATTAGAATACACAAAGGAGCCAAACCTGCAGGGAGGAAAGAAAAGTAGCTTTTCAGTGACCAGCACTTTGCTCTGTGGATGACGTTAGCAGAACACAACACCCTGCAGGGCTTCCCCTGCCTAATGCCTCCTCATCCCAGCCTGGAATTGCACCAGCTACAGAGTCCAAGAGGTTCTTGTGCTGGAGCTAAACATAAGCTCCCTTTTACTGGTAGACATGGGGATTTGCCCAGCCCACAGAAACTGCAGAAACTCTCAGCAGAGCTCAACAAGTTTATGGAGCTCAAGTGTTATGTTCCCTTGGCTGATGTGTCAAGTTGTCTTGGTATTCATGGATATGAGACATTCCCACTGTATAAAGCACTGAAGCCCAAGGGTTTTTCTTGTCCTTGTGGTGCACAGCTGCACCCCGTGAGCCTGATACATGGCCTGAGCAATCAAAATGCCCCTTGGCTGCTCACGGGTAGTTGATGGTGCTGGTGGCGGACACGGCGCTGCCGTCTGCAGCGAGCACAGAGACGTGTGTGGTGCCTTTGCTCTGGTATCTGTGGCTAGGGGTGGACGCTGACAGCAGGTAGTGGCTGGGCGGGTGGTCACCGCGGCCGTCGATCCGGCTTCTGACGACCTGAGCAAGGTCGTCCGACAGCAGGGCCTCCGCGGTCGCCTGCAAGGACAACAAGGACACAGCAAGTTGGCATCAGTAAAGCACAGACAGGGCTTTCGGTGGGCACAGGGTCAGTGCAAAGTGTCAAGGCTTAAGGACCTGCTGCCCAGCACTCAGCCTCAGCAGGGCTGCTCCTAGCAGCAGTTTGAGCATTTTCTCTCCTTGTCTGGCTGCAAAGAAGGTGAGTGTCAGAGCATCCCTTGGTCCTGTTGTGTTGTGCCGGTGATAGGCAGGCTAGTAGGTAGGTAGCCTGCTGGAGGGCTTAGCACTCAGGCGCTAAAATGAGTTAATGACTAGATAGTTCAAAAAAAATAAAAACAAAACCACCAACAAGGAATGGAAGCAGAGGACTCCCCGGCTTCCCCTTGGTCAAGTGGCAGCGCAGAGGAGGCTGCGGGTGCTGTGGGTGTCTGGCACTGCCCCAATGTGCCCCGCAACTCACCTGGGCGTCAGAGAAGGCCGGGTCGCTCATGTGGGGTCTTTGCATGTTGCCAAACTTCAGAGCTTCTGCAATGAGGTGGTAGCTTTCTACCTTCTTCTCGGGTGTTGCCAATGACTCTTCATGGAGCTTATACGCTAGAGAGCAAGATGAATATGTTGGTTTAAGGACTCAAGGCAATATTACTTCAAGACTTGTAGAAAACATTGAAATGAACCTGCTTTTCCCATCTCAGTTCTTACCTGGTCCCCCGAACTCTTGAGCAGAGAGTGGGAACAGGAACAATCAAGTACTGTTTTTCAGCGTGACCTTTGAAGCCTTGGGAAAACCAGGCTTCCTCTGGCTTTTGCAGTAGCTGTGGTGATATTGACCCACTGCAAGAGTGAGCCAGGTCATCTCTAGAGCCACTACGCTGCAAAGCGTAGCCACCCTGCTGCTCTGGGACCTCTCCTGCCATTGCATTCCTACCTGCTGCTCTGCATGCTCTAGATGTTCTGTGCAAACCCTTTCCCCCATGAATTTACCTTCAAGTATCTTGAGGATGAACAGGAGCACAGCACCTCCCAGGGGCGGCCTGGGCGCGAACACCGTGGTGAAGTTGTTCAGGGTAATGTTCAGAGCTGAGGTCACCTCTGCTTTGTATTCCTTAAGGTCCTCCAGGGAGATACTGGACCCTTCAGGAGAAAATTGGAGGGCAGCTCCGATCAGCGCATTAATATAAATCTCTATTAGGCACTGGCATCAAACCTTGGTAGAGCTTGTAAATGGTCATCCCTTTACATGCCTTTACAATCCTTTACATTCCCTCCTGCACCAAGCACAGCAAAAAGTCTTCATGAATTCTTGTCTCCTACCAAACCCCGGGCCAGCATGAAATCGTGTGCTGCAGAGCCACAAGGGCTGGCTCGCTGAGTTACAAGGACCGGGGGAGGTCGCTCTTTCCCATGCCATAAAATGCTGCAATGGGTGAGTCTCGGCTCTGCTGGCACAAAGCACACACATGTTGGCCTTCCTTGGAAAATAAATGCAGGACAGGCAAAGCTGCGCCCTGGCTGAGAAGGAACTTATTTTCCTGCCTGAAAAAGGCTGTTCTGTCAAATTTTGCTGAATCTGAAACAAATTTAGATATGTCCAAAGACTCCAGTGAATTTGACCTGAAAATATCTAGCCCAGTATTTTCATAGATCTCTCTCTTTTTCTTAGCTTGATGGTTATTTTTTGAAATAAATATGTATTTTGATGTTGGGTGTCTCGAGATTTTGGGCCCATCTGCAGACGCTGTAAGGCCGTGGCTATGGGAAGGGACTTTCACACAGAGATGAAGACCTGCGTAATATATATCAGGTTTCTTGAGAGTGCTGTGGGATACACACAAACTAAAATCCCACAAAATACTTTGGAACCTCTTTAGCTATGGCCAGCGTCCTGCACTGTGCCAAGTGCGTCCTGCACCTTGCCCTCCTAGAAACGCAATGAAGATGAAAGACCCTTCAGAAGTCCCAGCAAAGAGCTTGTCTCCTAGTGTGGAACACAGCTGTCACCTACCAGCCCTCCTCAAGTCCTCCACCAGGGCCTTTCCAATCAGCCCTCCATAAAACGCCGAAGCGCCGCTTTCTGCCACAGCTCTCAGCGTCCGCTGCAGCGCCGGCCACCTGAAGGTCTCTCCGTGCTTCAGAAACCTTTGACCTTCACAGATCAAGGGGCTGTTGAAGAACAAGGATCACTTTGAAGCACACTGTTATTCTCTCCCCACAACCATTTTCTCTCCCCTATCCAAAGCTGATTTGGCTATGCAGGTGTTACGCTTCCGTCTACAAGGAGAAAAGCTCTTCTTTTCCAGTCACTACCCACAGCAAGAAGTGCTTGTTCCCTAACAAGTTTTCCTCCCCATGGTCCTCTGGCTTGGACGTGGCTCAAGGCAGTGGGACTTCTCCAAACCAAGCGTCTGCTGTGCGGGCTATTGCCAGGGGACCATTTCCACACTGTTGAGCTCTTTCAGCAGATGGAGACAGTCCATCTTTGGCCAGTCTCCTGGCTGCTATTCCTAAGCAGATGTGCATAGTAGACTGCTTTGCTGAGCCAAATGACTCTAAACATTAAAAAAAATTTAAAAGTTGCTGACAGAGAAAGATTTTCAAAAAATATTTCTGCTACATCCCCTTCTCCTGCCCTTTCCTCCCTCTCCACAGCAAATATTTACCCAGCAGAAGGAGCCCATGCTCCAGGGAGCATCAGAGGAGAGGTTTGAGCTGAGGGCAACAGTAGTACCAACCGTTCAACTTAATTCATGGCTCTTACCAGATTTTCCGTCCTAGCTGGGTGAAGTTTGGGTTACTGATGATTTTGTCCATAACAGGGGAAATGATAAGTGGCTCTGAAAGTAGCTTGATGGTTGGCTCAAACAGTGATTTCCATGGTAAGCGGCCATGTCTCTTGTGGGCTTCTTCATACCCACGGATTTCTCCTGGTACGGCAATCCACTGGGGCCCTGAGGGGCAGAAGGACAGTGTTGTACCCAGCACCACTGGCCCATGAAAGGGCTCGGGTGAACGTGCACAGTTACAGAGGCAGAGCCAAGGCTGCTACAAGCAAACTTGATTTTGTATTTGCTTTTTCTACTTATTTCTTTCTTTAACTATCTGGCAGGAGTTTAGCAAAAGTGGAGCCAGGCTCTTCTAAGAGGTGCATGGTGAGAACAAGGCGTCACGGCACAGGTTGCAGCAAGGGCGATCCCAAGCAATCCTTTACATCTTAAGGGGGAGGGAAGCACTCATAAGAAGAGTGGTTAAATACTAGAACGGGGACCAAGTGAGGCACTGGATGCTCTGTCTTTGTGGAAGTATAAGACGTGACAGGACATGACCCTGAGCAACCTGTTCTGACTTTGGAGGCAACCTGGTTTGAGCAGGAGTTGGAGTAGGGATCTCCAGCATTCCCTTCCAACCCGAAGACTCATTCTTGGGTCCTCTTCAGGCTCCTCTTTCAAGAACACACACAAAAAAAAATCTGCTTTAGGCACTAAGACATTCCCCAGAATAAAATGTGTGAGGCAAGGAGAACGGATGCAGCAGGGAATGTGAGGAGATCCAAGATGTGCTGCTAATTCAGGAGTGCCACTGCCAAACTGGCAACAGCAAATGGATCAGAGCCTCTATAGATGGTAACAAAGTGGCAGAGAGCTGTGCTGGAGCATAACACTCAATTCCTGGTTCTTCCAGGCCCTTTCCTGGTCATGGGACACAGACAAGCATCCCAGATTTACTTCTTTCATTTCTAGGAAATCTGAACAGTCATTGGCTATAATTTTCTTTGTAAGAACTGCTGGGAAATGAGCTCTGGAAATGCAGTTTTCCTTCAGCAAATACTTATGCATTGGTTTCTCCTTGTGCTCTTCTCTCCACCCTCCTGTCTGGTCAGAGTGCCAGTTTTACTGCTAAAAATAATTTTTATATAGGCCTGACTCCTTTTTTTTTTCCCCCTTTTTTCCTTCCATGAAAATCCCTGCAGAAAGAGCCCAAGCAAGCAAAGGGTCTGCAGAGAGCAGCAGATGGCCCCTGCCCACGGCGCTGCCCCCACCCCAAGCTCTGTGCCCGCTCGGCACGAGGGGCCGCGTCCCCTCTCCGTCCTTACCAACGGGGAAGCCACCAGCGCAGCCCCTCAGCAGATCGTGCTGGAACACGCGCGGCACCGTCTCGCGGGCATTGATCACCTCCACTCTTCCTAGGAACGAGAAGGGGGGAAGGAATGACCCTCGTTGGGCTGTGCCAGGGCCTCCTGCCAGGTCGGTCTTGAAGCCGGCTGCAAGGCAGGAGCTGGCAGCCTTGTTGCTGTGAGTTTATGCCCAAAATTTGTATATTTTTTAAGGCTATTCCAGCCCAAGTGGGTCGTGTACTGAAATGTGATCTCTCATTCTAGATGAGATGATGGTGTGTGCATGCCATGCTCTTCCTCAGAATTTCTAGAGGACTGTTTTCCGTACATATTTCCATATCCATCATGCTTATAAGTAGGATGGCAATCCTGAACCCACCCCCCCCCCCATATATCAGATTGAGGAAAGATTGAGGGGGAAAAAAGGCTTCTTATTTCATGTCCGCCCTATTTATCCCTCCTCCTGCTCTGCCTTGTGCCCTCTCTTTCTCCATCACAGACCACAGAGCTGGACACGCAGCGGGAGCCCACGGTGCAGCTGCACCAAGCCCCGAGCCCAGCACGGTGCCGGGCTGCGCTGCACAATCGGCTGATTTAGGCAGCATCAGAAGAGAAGGTCTGGGAATGGATGGGAAGTTACACAGCATTGCCAAAAGGGAAAAAAAAATATAGGTGCTTTGCCAAAACAACTATTTCATAAGATAGAGAGCCAAGTAATTTCAGGCTTGTGTCTCTGTGGGTCTACTTGGAAAGGAGTTTTTTTTTTTTTTTAATCATGACATTGTTGTTATTTTCACTGTTGATTTTACTATCTATCTTGATCTCTATGTTCTGGGGGGAGGAGGAGTGAGGGGGATCACAAGCAAGGCTGTTAAAAGGGCATTAGAAAGGCAAAAGCAGGAACACAACAACACTAAAGCTAAGCCAAACACAGAGGGGCTTCCTGGCAGGCCCTGGCAAGTGCTGGGTTTATCTCTGTGCTGGAGACACATCCCCGAGGGGGACAGGAAGTCCCACCGCCACTTTGGGAAGTTGGAGCCGTTCCCACATGGATGCAGCGTGATGTGCAGGACGGAGCTCCTGCAGCAGCGGCGCAGCCTGTGCCGCACGCTGGGACACGTACGTGACTCAGAGATATCACTCAAGGTTGCTTGTGGGGAGGAAGGGGAGGCAAAATCCATTCACTTTAAAGCTAAGGCTCCTTCCCTGCATGTGATCTTGCTGCAAACAACTGCACTCTCCAGTCTCACTCCGCAGAACTGATCAGGATAGCTCCTGCAATGGGCTCGCTGAGGGCAGAGCATGGGTTCGATCAGACCAGCAGTTTTTCTATTAAAAACTGAACAGGGTGTGAGAGCTGCTGGTTGTCCCTGGCTCTGGGTATCTAACAGGAGACGGTGCCACAGGAGGCCAGGCTGCCCTACCTGTGCTCGCGTTATAGATGGTGAAGACGACACCGCCACCCAGGCCGGAGCTCTGCGGGTTCATCGCCGAGGTGCAGATCAGGGCAGCAATAGCAGCATCCACTGCCGTGCCGCCGCTTTCCAGGATGTCCCTGCACAAGGAGGAGAAGAAAAGATGATATTAAAACCCAAGAATAAAAGAACGGAGGACAAGACTGTCTCCTTAGGGCAAGCACAAGGCATGCCTGCCACCACGAGGGAAATCTGCAATTGAAGAGAGCTACTGGCGGCAGAGCAGTGCTTGAGAATGCGGAAAGGCTCCTTCCTTTGGGAGCAGCAGGACAGGGAGAGGGAATGTTAATGTGAAGAAGAGGAGGAAAGAGCTGCCAAGGGCCAGACCTGCACAGGTTCCTGGAGCACATGCCAGGAGATGGCTTTGTTCCTGGCTCCACACCGGCCTTTCCCGGCACAAGCTGGACAGCAGAACGGGGGCACGGACACGGGAGGAACAGAGAAGGATGAGACTCCTGGGACCGAACATTTCAATCAGAGCCACGTCCAGCCTCAGTGTATCCTCCCGGGCTCACCTTGTGCCAACCCCTCCCTGTACACCTAAGCGCAGGAAAACGCTGCACATGGAGAACAAACACTGCTTGTGCATGGGCACGGCCGCACAAAGCCCGCCCCGGCACGGAGGCAGCTCACGCTGCTCTCAACAAGGATGTTCTGCTAGAGAGACTTGTCTCAACAAATGCTTCCTTCCAGCATAGTTATGAAAACCTTCCCCTTGCAGTGGAAATGCATCAGGTGGAGGTTCCTCCCTGCCAGTCCCAGCGCTGGGGAGTGCAGAAGGGTTTCTGACCGGCTGGGCTGCACAAGGGCGAGCGCAGGAAAACGGCACGAGGACAAACAGGATGAGAAGGGCCTGCAGAAGCGCCGGGTTTCTGCCCCAAGCCCCGCGTGACTTCCAGCTTTCTGCAGGATCTGCTCCCTGCCTGCTGCCCTGCACCCAGAGGCTGGAATCTTTGCGCTGCTCCTGCTCGTCCCCTCACTGCAGGGGGAGATTCCTATTGCTGAAAAGCTGCAGCTTTTTAACTGATAATAAAAGCAAGGAAGCTCCGTGCTTGTCAAAGCTTTCAATGTGCCAGGGCATAAGGAGGATGGAAACAAGTTCTAACATTCCTCAAGAAAACTTGCAGTGAAAAACGCTTCAGATGAAACATGATGCTGTTCATTTAAATGCAATGCAATCAGACTTTAACATAGAAAAATCACATACATTTCGGACAAGTTCCCAAAGCCCCAGAAGCACCAGATCCTTGCCCCAAGTTTCCAGGTACACTTACACACCAGTGCAGTGGCTGCACCTCCTGCTCTCCCTCTTTTCTAGGGGACTTGCTGCCACTGTCCTTCTACAGCCAGTGCCACACATTCCTCAGCACGACCACAGGGACATTCGGGCATCCTCTTGTGGAGGAACACACCTTGCTGAGGCTCCCTTTCCTTCCTGTATCACCTGGGAATGGTCACTTAACTGCTCCAAAGCATGAGTGGTTTCTTTTTCCCAGGTCGCAGACACTATGCCAAGCCAATGTGCTCTTCACTGGAGAGGCTTAGCATGCTCCTAAGGACAGCCCCAGCTTATTAATGTAATATTTGTACAGCTGTGTCCAGCTTCTGGATGATGCTAAGACTTCCCACTGTCCTCAGATGCTTGTTTATAGCAGCAGTGTTGAGGACTAAGCCCTCTTTAAGTACCGCAGATGCAGTGCTGTATGTACAAAGCATATAAACCTGAGAGCTTCTTCGAGGACTAAGCCCTCTTTAAGTACTGCAGATGCAGTGCTGTATGTACAAAGCATATAAACCTGAGAGCTTCTTCGTGTGACCTTATCCACGCTCCCTCCTCCCACACTCCCAGCTGGAAGCAGAGCCAGGACAGCACAAACCAGGTAACCCCAGGGCAGAGCGGTGCCTTTGGCTCCTGCTGAAGTCAGGAGGAGAAGTGTGGGCTCCGACCCTGTACAAGAGATCTGGCTGCTGGTCCCAGCTGATACCTAGACCGTAGCTCCCACCCACAAAAGTCTGAGGCGCGCACAAAATTGCTAAGAGCACCAAGGAACCGGCAAGGAGGCTGGTGGGCAGCAATGCAGCGGGGCCCACGAAGAGATGAGATGAGAAGAAATGCATAACTTCTAGATGATCTCCAAGTGTTTTATATGCCTGCTTACTGAGACACCTCTGGAGATCAGCACCACCTCTAACTGTCCACATGCTCAAAGTTGCCTCTCACTCAGTGCCCTGATGCTGTTTCCTCACATTGGAGGACGCACCATTTGCCACTCGCACCCCGTTATCCCTGGGGGTCCCGTTACAGCAGACAGGCCCAGCTGTAGCTAAAAGGAAAAGCAGAAATCTTGCAGCCAGGCTTGGAGCTCAAGCAAGAAAGCAACTGGTCCCATCGAGGTCCAAGCAAATCCTGGCTGGGAGTGGCACCCTGGGCTGAGCACTGCCCGGCCTGTCGTGTTGTCCTTTTCTCTGGTCCCTGGTACAGATGGACTGACCATAATGCCAGACCTGGTCCTGCCTACAACCCCTCAAGAGAAGTGCTCTAGTACCCCTCTCTCTTGAGACCTGGCAGCAGCACGGCTGAAGAAATTTGATAACGAGACATTTTGTCCAATATCCTTCCTGCCCCATAGCTCAGCTTTAGGGTACAGCCATTAACGGTGTTTCCTTAATGCCGGGAACAGAGAGGATGTTAATGAGCAGTTAATCAACACGGCTCCCTCCCCGTGCCCCGCTGCCACCTTCCCATCAGCAATGGGCAGCGCTGGGCTCGGCTGAGCCCACTGCTCCGCTCCGGGTGAGGACAGGGAGCCCTGACGCCCTCTGAATGCTCTGGAAATGCGGCAGTATTAAATGATACTGAGAAAAGCCTTTCTTCCACCAGCAGGGAGGAGACTGCCCGCTCCATGAGAGCTTCTGACTATGATTTACCAAGAGCAACAACTGCTTCTGCAGAAGGATCAATTGCCAAATTTAAAAATATCAAAAGAAGAAGGGAAGGCAAATCCTATGGGACATAAAGATGCTTCAGCTGCTGGGCTGTCACTGGAAAGGATTTTCTCAGCAGATCCTCTGCCTAGAACTGAGATTCCCATGAACATATTTGTACTTTGATCCTCAACCTCTGTGCTGCCCTTTGCCCCAGGTGGGCATTTGCTCCAGGAGACGCCAATTCCCAGAGCTCACACTTGCAGAGAAGTGGGGTCGGAAAAGCTGCTGGGCCAGTCACGTCCCCACATCCCACTGCACCAAACCCCTGCTGGGATAAGCTCTTCTCCCAGGCCTCTCCTTCCCCTCATGCTGCCTCTCGCTCCTGTCCTTGGGAACACATGGATGCGGAGGTGGTGGAGGGCAGAGCCCAAGGAGCACATTGGCAGCCAGTATGAAATATTTTTGCATGGTTTCTAGAACAACAGCAACAGAAAAAAACTCTTCCAGTGTTCAAAAGGGATTAATAATAACAAGCGTGGAGCGGGAGGCGATCATGTGGGGCAAGGAGCTCAGAGATGGAGATGATGGTTGGTCTGGACACCAAGGCAGTCATCTCTGGTCTCCTCATGGCTTCATGACACAAGGACAAGCTACTGAATGGGCTTT
This sequence comes from Tinamus guttatus, assembly GCF_059628265.1. NCBI lineage: Eukaryota > Metazoa > Chordata > Aves > Tinamiformes > Tinamidae > Tinamus > Tinamus guttatus. The sequence continues at coordinate 4,793,244 of NW_028288993.1, read as the reverse complement.
GGCTACCAAATCCACAGTTTTGGGTGTAAAATGAAGTTTCTGCCTTCAGCCTCCTGCCCCTCTTCTTCCTCAAAATGTTTCAGTTCACTCAGGGCCAACCTTCCAGCAGGGCTGGACTGGAGGACGGACTCTCAGTTTCACAATATTCCTTCAGTTGCTGGTTGCCAGAGTAAAAAAAATCCATCCAAAGACCTGACCTCACTTAGCTCTGGGAAGCAGTCCTAGTGGCTAAGGGTAAGTTGAGCTCAGGACTTGCCAATGATATGGATGATGACACAGCAGAGCCTTGCCGAGATTGCTGGTCTTCTGTAAGGGATCCAAAGAGTTGTAAAAATACTGCAGAAAGGTCAACCTTACACATCCCCAGAGCGCAGAAACAGCATTCCTAGAGGTGGAAAGAAATGAGCCCGAGGACAACGGCTGAGCACATGAAGGGGAGCAGCGAAGAGGCACTTGATGTGTTTTCCCTGCCCCAACATCCCACCTACTAAAAGATGGCATTGCTCTGAAGGCAAGAGGTTCAGTCCGGTTATTCCCAAGCAACTCAGTTACAAGCTCCAAGAGAAGCTCACCAGGACCGTCTCAAACAACAGAGATTAACCCAGAGAACAAGGCATGGGCTTAGGTTTGAGTTTCTATTTTTTTAAGAAGGGAAGAAAGGTGGTTCTTTTTTTTTTTTTTTTTTTTTTTTGATTAAGGAACAGAATTTTTTCAAGACTTAATGAGTATCTTTTGCAATCGTAGGCACTGGACCAGAATGACTGAGAGATGGGTATGCGCAGGAAGGGAGGCTGCAAAGCTGGAGGAAAGCAGCTGCAAAAATATATGAATGTTTGCATAGTTGCAGAAAAAAATAAAGAGCTAGAAACAGTATGTAGTAAGAAAAAAAGGAAACCACGATTGTTTCTTGTTTCCTCCCTCTTAAGCCTCAGGACTTTGAGACTGGACGCTACCTGGTGGTATCCTCTAAAAAAACTCAATTTACTACCCAAACGGCATCTGTGAAGGAGTGAGGCACTAAGGGGTGCCTGTCTCTGCCCAGTCCTTGCTCTCTTTGCTGCTGAAGTGCAGGGTACAGGTGAGGAGAGCAGGGCCTTATGGCTACAACTACTCAGAAAAACTGAATGCTGCCCCTCCTGCTGTGACAAAGTACCCAGGAGAAAATGAACAAAAGCGCATGGAGCAGAGGATGTACAGAAAGGAGTCCATGAGTGATGGGGATGAAAGGAAACCCCAGGCGTCGAGGAAGGCATTCAGCATGCACAGGATGAGGCTGGGGTCCAGGGGAAGTGCAGGCAGGGTTGATAGGGCAGCCTCTACCGCAGGGCAGAACTGCAGCACGGGGGGAACCACGTTAGGTCTGCGCAACTGAGCTTCAACCAGGATGCTTAAATGTATTACTTTGCATTTTAAAGTCCTCTATAAATAGTCACACTTTTTAAAAAAAAATATAACTTTAACCAGATATGTTAATCAGAAACCAAGCAGAGCCCACAGCTCCATCCCGTACGTGTCCTACCTGTGCAGGTTTCAGTTCCATCCTTTTACATGCATGTAAACAGGTGTTTAAGAACTGAAGTGATGGTAATAGTAAAAATAATAGTGTAAAAGCTGGAATGCACGAGAGAAAATTATACAAATGGAACTGTTACATTTGCGGGGAGTTCCTTAGACCTACACCTTTCCTTCCAAGTGATGCCAATAAGTCTCTTGTGCTCACACTGGCTGCATTGAGGTTAAGGGTGCACTTTGCTCCGAGTGCACTGTTCCTGGTAGCAGGAATGCTACCAGAAAGGCATTGGGAAGGTGTTTGCCCTGCTGCTGATCTATGCCAGCCCCTTGCCCCTCAGCCCTCCTTCCCTGAGGTGCTCGAGCCCAGGCAGCCCCTTGTGCTTCTGCCTGGATTTCTAAAGCTCCGAGCTGCCAGACGTGCCACCGCTAAACACCCTTGCATTGACACCCTAGGGACATCGAGCCTTCCCAAAGCGCCGGGATTTGCAGCATCAGCCACAGGCAGGGCTCCCTGGGAGCCGCAACGCAGCTCGTGCCGCCGTGCGCGCCGCTTCTCGCTGCCGTCCGGTGCCACCGGCCGCCCCGCGAGCCCCGCGCACGTACCGGCCGATGTCGGAGCAGCGCTCGGTGTCGGCCGCCACGGCGCCGTGCCGGTACCGCCGGGCACCGCACGTGGGCCGCGTCAGGACGAGCACGAGCGCGACCACGGCGGCCAGCGCGGCCAGCGCCAGCAGCGCCAGGCACCAGAGCCTCCCCGCGGCCATGGCCACGCGCGGCCCGCGCCGCCGCTGCCCACGCGCAGCCGGGGATGCCGGGGAGGTCGTGCTGCCCGGCTCTGCCCCCGTGTCACCGGCTTTTGGAGGTTAAAAGCTGGTGAAAATGAAACTCCGTGCTCCCTCCTTCCTGCTCTGCTGCATGCAAGAGGCTTTTCACTCTCTTTTATAAACTAAACTTTTTTTTTTTCCTGGCAAATACTCTGTATGCCTTTTTTTTTTTTTAAGGAAACTTTTAACACATTCACTGCCAGAACAGCTAAAACTGCTGTACTTCTTCTTGGGATCACACAGCTTTCCTGGTCTCACCTTTTTGCCAAATGGGACAAGCCACAAGGAAAGGCAGCTCACAGAGTAAACCACCAGGAAAAGCACAAACATGACCTTGCACACCAGGGGTATTTTATTTCCCTAAAACTACACAAAGAAGTAAAAGCTAAGCACATGTGTCACATGGAGCTGGAACCGTCACACTTGCTCTTACTTTGCTTCACAATTTCCAGATAGATTTGGGAGAACAGGGATTAGCCCTGGCAGATTTACACCTTTACTTCTCTATAGACGTTGAACTTGCACCCGTCTTATCTGCATCTCATAGCCAGGTCCTACTTTTGAGTGTCTTGTATCTCAGGAAATGTATCTGATACACAGATATCCCTGCTTTGTGGCTGTACCTTCCAGGAAAGGGGAAGATGCATGAAAATCTCATTGATGACTGAGGACTCGTTGCAGTCCAGAGGGACTAAAGAACAACAAGGATGCTGGCCTTCAAATATTCATCTAAATCTTTGTTTTTTTTAAATAGCTAAAAAACCCTAAACGCACATCAAGCTCAAGAGAGGTTCTTAAGCTAATGCCTAATGTCCTCTTTTGCCTTTATCTTTGCATCGCCCAAATTACTTTGCAATAAACATAAGACGACATCTCTTTCTGCCGGCATTTGCTTGCACAGCACTCTCGTCTCCAGCCGCTGTGCTCCTGCTGTAATAAATAAGAGCATTTTGCATTTCTCAGGTCTAAACTAAATTTAAATTGTTGGACAAGAGTCCAGGGAAGTTTCCAAGGGCCTGCGGCCAAAAGCCATGCTGGAGGCGCTTCAGACACTGGTTGTCTCCTCCTCCAGCATGTTTATTTCTAACCCAGGAGCATCAGTTGTCTCTGTATTATAATGAAATTAGGAAATACAGGGTACATGCTGGGAATTTATTGTTCGGATTTCCTAAGAGACCTAAACAAGGACATGGCCATGGGCTCCAACGACTTTGGTGCTCTCACAGTGCATTTGCCTCAGTGCAATTTTTCAGCAGCTGCAAGTCCTTCGCCTTTGCACTTCGTTTGCCTATGCACACAGCTGAGCTTTCTTTACTACGGTCCATGGATTGGCTCCAACAAGAATCAAAGAAAAATAAGCTAATTTCAATTGTTTTAGACCTTTGGGCATAAAAAGCTACTCAGAAACCGGAAACTTTGGTCCCTTGGTTTCAAAAGTCATAATGAAAATGATGTCCACAATCTCTCAGGAAACCTCCTCGGATCCAGGAAAGCACTTCTATTCAAGAAAACAGGCTCTGCTTCTTTTACTATTGAAACATAAAAAGGAAACATGCTCTAAAATTACCCATGTGCTTATGTTCCACTGAGATTAACTGGCTGTAGCTGGGGAGCTTGGCCGTGTCTCACCTTGGACCTTGAGGACGCTTCTGTGGCCGCTCTCCCGGCTAAGCTGGTCGCTCCTGCAAAGCCTCTGGACACGGCTGCAGGGTGACCACAACATGTGACACAAGGGCAGGACAGGCAGCAGGGCAGAGATGACAACTGGGAGGCGGAAAACCTTGGACTTGGGAGCCTTGGACTCCAATATCGTGGTTGAATTTTCCTGAGTTAAGGGCAGAGCCTCTGCTTCCCTCCTGCCTTGCTGGTTATTGGGCTCTATTAAACCAAATCCCTCATTCTGCAGTTTGATCTATCAAACTGCGGAAAACCAGCTATCTGCCCAGCCCTACTTAATGGGATGCAAAGCCAGGCCCACTGCCCAAGGGAAACGCTCGTTCATCAATTTTATTTGTTGAGGACACCCAGCACAGTTTACGACCCAGCACCAGCACTTCACTCTTCCTGCAGGAATGCAGCCATGCTCGAGATTAGATTAACAGGGAAACCTCATTCAGTCTTTAACTCCTTAGTGCTCTTCTGGAGTGAATCCAGCATGAAATGTGTTCTTAAAGACTAACCCTGGTTAGCACAAGTAGGAGAGCAGCTGAAAGTAGTGATACAGAAAACAAAAGGGCCTGTGTGTGCCCTGAGATACCTAGAGGCTCTGAACTCTGCAGTGACTCAGGCCAAAGGAGTGGATCAACAACCCCAAAGGACTGGGGTTTAACTCACATCATGAAAGTACTCAGTATGGCATGCTTTATAGTTAAGTGCACAGATATCTCTATATAACAACCTCTACAGCTCCCATCACACTGCACATGAACTAAGTAAGCCATCATTAAGGGGAATTATTCCAAGTCTATTATTTAAATCCAGTAAGACTCTCTGGAAATTAAAGAAATTATGGTGAAATTATAAAGAAGTCAATAAGCATGAGAAGTCATCTCAAAAACGCATGCTCCATAGAAAAGCTCTTTAAGAGAATATACGTTTTCAGGGGAGTTTTTGGTGCTATACCGTACATTCATGCTCGTGCAAGGCTAATATCCCCATTTGGGCTTGGAGTAGGGAGGGTTTCAGTGATATCACCCTGCTTTGCCAAGGCCTGCAGTGTAGAGGATCTTCCAGTGTAAAAGCAGAGCTTCCCTCCTTTGCACAGAGTGTCCGATGTCTTCCTTGCTGACAGTAAGAAAGGAAAACACGAGAAAATGATATCAGAGAAAGCACGGACACTTTCTGATTTTCATTTTGAAACAACAGTCCCTGCAAGTCTGTATTATAGAGCAGAGGAAAACTCCTTTCCCTCTCCTTCCCTGTCACTTTCCCCACCTTTCTCTTTTACAGCATCTGGACACAGATTTCCTCCTCTTTAAGGGACCTGACTTGACAAGGCTTTCATTAATCTCATTAGCACAGGGGATGAACAAGGCTCGCAGGGTCTGCCCCAGCCCTTCACCCAGGACACGCTCACCTCTCCTCACTGCCTCGGGAAGCAGAAGTTCACCCTGTTCCTCTGCCCGGCGCTGACACTGCTGGACTGGGAGGAACTGGAATGCACGTGCATCCTTTTCCAGGGATCTTTGCAGAGGGAAGAAAGCAACTCACCCAAAGCGCAAACTTTTTAATGCCTAAATGTGCTAGAAGGTTGTGCAGAAACAAAAGGGGGAGCTGGTTGAAATATAGTGAGGAAATTAGAAAGAGATGCAAGAAGACAAAAAGGCTCTTTGACCATATTTAAATGGCAAAAAACACAAGTTTGCCTGCTCATCTTCCCAAGTGCTCCGTGTGCACCCCCAGCCCCTTTCATCCAGCCCTCCCTCCTCACGCCGGGTTCCCGCTCCACTGTGGTGCCACATCTGGCTCTGCTGCTGGGCTAGGGCCTTCCGAGCACTGGATGCTTAAGGGAATATAGAAGCAATAGGGGCTTTCACTTTGGAGACTAGCTGAGAGCAAGCTCAGCCTCTCAGAAAGAGTAAGGAGGAGAAATATTTTCCTGAAAATCCCCTCAATGAGGAGTGCAAGGAAAACACAAGCAGGATTTCCTGGAAGCCCCAGGTAAAAGGCAGCGCTGTTCTGATGAGCGCTGGGAGCCTTCCCAAAGTGTTTCACCCCACTGAAATGTGTGAACCAGGAATGAGAGCAGGACGAGCATCCGGATTTCATCTCCTCCCCAAAGTGAGCAATGAAGCTTAAGGAGCAGGCGAGAGCAAGCAGGCCAGCAGCTCATTCTGCCCCGGAGCCAGGCGGCCCTTCCTTTTCCTATCCCCGCTGCTCCTTCTGAGAAACAAAAGCACGTGCTCAGCGTGGCTGCTGGAAGTCGTCCAGCGCTGCTTCATGCCTCTCAGGAAAACGCAGCGTTATCCACGGCTCCAGCCAGGCGCAGCAGCGTCTGGGGCCACGTTCGCACGTGGAGTGACTTTTCTGCCTGGATCCCCTCGCTGCAGCATCATCCTCGTGGCAGGCTGAGGACCCCCCGCTCTCCCCTGGGGGTCCCGTATTACCCCTGTGAGCAGGATGCAGACGTTGTTTGAATCCCTCCTAAAGTAACTCAAGTGCTGCAAGAAAACAGGGATCAGAGAAGACAGAAATTACATCAACTGATTTACAGCACAGGGGCAGTCCCATACAGCACCCCAGGTCTGTCTGCACGGGCTGTGGGGGAACAGGGTCTGGACTGCTGTCTTGAGCCTCATGTCCCTCACAATCAGAGCAAGTAGAGGCAGAAAGGAGGCAGAGCAGCTCTGCAAAGAGCCCTTGCCACATCCTAGCGTGGAAAACAGACAACTTCTTTTCCACAGATGTAGGCTGCTCGCCTATTATCCCAAGGATAATAGCGTTGCTCCATAATGATTTCCCTTCCTTCTGAACAGCCCATGTGAAATGAGCCTCCTCATTTCATTTTTGTTTGTTTTCTTCCCCAGAAATTGGAGGCGCATTACTCAGGAAGGGAGAAATTTGGTCTTCTGGGGTTTGTTTTCTGTTCTTTTTCCTTGCTCCTTTCTGCTCATCTTTCATTGGTGTTTTACTTCGGAAATTCCCCAGTGTTCAAATCCTTTCAAGATATTGTGTTTCCAGGCTCTTGCACAATTCCCTTTGGAGCTGCTGAGTTATTTGTCCTTAGCCACTTTCCCACACACTGCGCCTGTCGATGGCTCCTTTCTTCCTTCAGAATTTCACACTGTTTCCTCTGGGAATGAGCTGCTATCACAATCCCAGAATTTACTCCACTGGAGCATGGGGCAGAAATTGTGAAAATTCGTGTTGGTCATTCATGAAAATGAGCAATGGGAACAGGAAGAAAAAAGAACATTTCCCCCAAATTCAGGATTGGAATAGTTATCCTTGTAGATGTTAAATTAAGAGTGTAAGAATTTCTGAGTTGAGCTGAAGGAGTGCTGCGTACTGTTATTTCAATGAAAAATAAATTCTTTACAAAATTTCTTCACACATCTTTCCCTTCTTTTCAACGTTGTGTATTTAATTTGAAGACCTTTTCTTGTAGCATAGTGGCTCAGTTTTTTTTTTTTCCATGTTGAAGTAAGTAGTTTTTAGCTTATTAGGTTAGAAAATGCAGGTAAGTTACTGTCAGCAAAAATTAGTGGACAGTAACAATGTTCATGTATCTTTTTATCTTCTTTTTTTTTTTTTAGTCTGAAATATGAATTGGCTGCTTAGAGCAGCATTTAGACTGGTGAATACTCTAATACATGCTATGTGTGGTACTACAGGATTGTCAAGAGAGCATTAGAACATGCTCATAAATATTTGGGCTGACCAGTATTTGTTGAGCACACCTTTGAAGACACCACAAGCCCAAATACCCATTAATTAGAGGTGGTACAAAAGGAAAAAGCAGGGGCATGGAAAACGGAAATGTTTGTAACACTTAAACAATACGGTTCAGGGACTGCCATCTCCTGCAGATCCTATCTGAGAGCTCTTGGGAAGTGGGAGAGAGAAAACAACAGCGCTGAGCAGGGCTTCTGCTGGGCAACTCAACCACACTGGAGTCCCTTTCCAAGCCATGTGGCCGTAACTGCACCAGCACAGCTCATTTAATCTCTTTGCTTTAATTTACTTCTGCTTTATGACCCATGTACCTTAACTGGATTCAAACCCCAAACTAGCACCACACGGAATTCCACTGAATTCAAAAGAAAGGTAGTGGCATGATGAAAAATGTGCACTGAAGAAAACATTAAGATGATCTTCTTTTTTTCATGAAAAGCAAAACTACTGGCCTCAGTATCAAAAGACAAGTGAAAGTAGGAGCATTTAACAAAAAGGAAAGGAACAGAGCAGTTTTTGCATAGTGCACCAGTGTCAGTGTAGGAGGGATGTGATGTAAATACTACACACGATGACACACGCTTCTTGTCCCCTGGGAATGAAGGGACTTGAAGCACAGAATAATGATCTCAGTATAGACATTTCCAGGGCTTCGTGCTAGGAAGTAGAATAGTGCTCAACTCAAGGGGGAATGGGCTTGATGCTTCAGCCCCACAGATCATCCTCTCCAGAGGTGGTCGAAGTCCAGCCCCAGGTGCACAGCGGTTGTGACCAACCTCCCTGTCACTGCATTGCCAGGAGATTTGCAGACACAGCTCCCATCAGGAGAGTGCTGAGCCAAGGGTTCACCCAAGTCCCTTCTTCCGGACTCGGCAAGCCCATTCCTTACGACATCCTCCATGGCCTCCTAAGGAAGGTGGCATCTCCATTCCACTTGAGCTAAAACAAAGCAAAGTCAGACACTGGGAGCTAAACTGGGCCCTTTTATTTCCTTTTCTTTGTCTATCTCCACTCCTCACAATGTAGAGTGACTTGGAGAAGAGGGAAGGGTACTGAATTCCTGGGCCTCGGTCTCCTTTTATATAACAAGTGCTAAAAAGGTGACACATCGGTCTCAGAGCCACATTGGGCTTCCCCTCTGCGGCCTCTTCCTCAAGGCCTGGCACTTGCTGCGGGGTGAGAGGCAGGAGCCCCAGGCCCCGGCGCTGCGTGGACCTTGCTCCTCGCCGCTTGCTCACCTTGTGCCCAAATTCATTCAGACTAAACAGGCCTGGACACAGATATAAACACACAGCTCACACATATCAATGGCCAAGATTGCCCAACACAACTCGTGGTTTTTGAGGCTTGGTTGCTTAAGGTCAATTGAACAGTAATTTTGAAAATACAAACTTTCTTAAAGCAGAAGTGCTTTTAACCTTGAAGAGCTTTTCTACTCTTTCAGCATTGCCTAGAGAGAGGCTGCGAGGCCTGTCACTTCGTGCTGCACCTCGCGCGACTCCAGTGCCACCCAACTACCGGGGAAAGAGCAGCTCCGAGAACGGGCAGCGCTAGAGCTTCAACTGCGACCACTGCTCATCCCGAGCAAGGACCCTGATGAAAAGCTACAGGACTGGCACTCCAAAAGAACCAGAAAGAAGGAAACCATCTAAGCCTGACAGCCTGTCCTGTGATGGGCCCATTAGCCAACAGAACTTTCCTTTTACGGGCTTCTCTGAAAAACAGGTCAAAATACAGTCACAGCCCAGAGGGAGTCCTGGAATATGAACTAAGGAAGGGATTTATTACAAAAAAGAAAAAAGGAAATTTAGGTAATTGCTCAGTTTTATCCACAAATACAGCCTCTACCAGGTCAACCATGAGCCTGCACCTGTAGCCTATGTTTGGCTCGTGTCTCATGCTTCATGGAAATCTTTGCCAACTAAATGGAAGCTCATGATTTTTGTGAACATGGAGTGACAGAAGAGTTCAGCATAAACACAGAATCAGCTCAAATCACAGTTTATAAATCTGCAATAAACTTAATTTCTCATGACCCATCAGAAACCCCAAAGAAAACTCTCATCTCAGTTATATTTGTATTGACACTTAAATCAACTGAGATTAAAGGTGTTAACTGCTGCACTGGCAATCACAACAGAAGCAGTGGCAATTTAACTGTCTCAGTGAAAGCACATGATGGGCTGCAAACCGTTTGCAACAGAGTACCTGCCAGAGAACAATATTTAGGCCAGATTATCCCCCTTTATAGCCAGTTGCCACATGGCAATAAAGAACACGCTTCCTTACAATGTCTAAGCAGTTTCACTCTTCGGTGACTCAGCAAAGTGAGGCTTTAATGATGACTAATTGCTGCAGCTGAGCTCCCAGAGGACACCTGTCCACATTTTCAAAACTACTGCCACAGTATTAGCCACAGTAATAAGCCCAAAGTCTGGCTCCTGAGAGCCAAAAAAAAGACCTGTCTCCTCCTTACTCCAAGCTGATGACTCTTCATGTGGAGGAGCATGATATGAACTGTCATCCTGAAAATATAGTTCTTGTAAGGGAACAGAGGCAATTTTGTCCTGGGGTTTAATTTGGCATCTCTGATTAGCCTAAACTGAAAGTGCCAGTAACAATGTAAATGAAATGAAAGTATTGAAATGAGTGAACTTGTGATTTTCTTCAGTCTTCAGGACTGACCTAACTCTGGAGCCAGAACGTAGTCAAAGCAATGAGATTCTTGTCAAAGGACTGGCTTTTCAAGACACTTCTAGGAACTTCATGAAGAGGAGAAATTCCCAAGGCCTGAGCTGTACATAAACCTAAGAACTAGCACATCATCTGCTCTGCACTCACCATCAACACACAGCAACACTCATGCCACCCGATCCCACGTGATCTGTTCTTTGGTGCTTAGTCACTTCCTTTCATTAGAAATAGGAGGGATGTCAAATACAAAGAGTCAGAAAACAGAAGACAAAAAACTTAAAAAGTCCAGCATTTACCTAAGCAGAACTGCAGCCACTGGTGCTGGTGAAGGAATGTGAATGCAGAGAAGCTCAACTATCGGGCAGGAAGTAAAGAACCACGAGCTGGAATGCTTAGCCTGCTGCGTACATGAGAAACGAGTTATAGAGGCTAAAAAGCAGAACATGTTTCTGGGAACTAGAGAAGAATTTCAAGCCAACAGGCTTGAAAGCAAAGTTCATTAGTGTAGCTGTGAACCATGCCCTCTCTCCGAGACCTCTGCGCAACTCTAATGCAATATGCTAGCAGGACTTTTTTAAGAGGCTGCAATGAACTTCATCTCTGTTTAGATAGGATAGCAGCTCTGTCCCAAGAATAATGAGTGGGTGTTGTGGTTGTACTGGCTTAACCCTGGTTGTACGGAGAAAAACAATCATGGTGTGTTTTTTTTCGTATCTATCACTGACAATTCTTATTCTTTTTAGCTGGTGTGGGTCGCCTCTCAGCTCCCCAAGGACTATAGTGCATGTCTCTACATCTCTGTGCTGGTTATGCTTCCCCTGTGCTGTGGTGCCTGCTTTGGTGCTGCCACATGCATTGTCCACAGCACAGACAGAAAAGCTACTGAGAAAGAGCAGAGGGTTACAAATATCTCGTAGAGACAGACCCCAGACACCTCACTATGAGCCACCCTGTCTAACCTCCCCACACCTGTAGGCTGGCATGATCAGTGGGACGCTTCAGTCCCCCAAGTGAAGGATTGCTCACTGGAGAGCCCAAGGAGCATCCCTTGCTTTACCCAGACATCACCTTCTGAGCCCTGTTCTTAGTATATGCTTTAAATATTCTCTATTCCCAGAACTCTAATCTTGACCTAAGCCAAGGCTGAGCTCAGCCACATCCCCAGCTTGCATAGTGCTGAGGGAATTCCATCAGCAGCCAGCCAACTATTTTGGCAGCCCCTTCTGAGCCCCCTCTTACTGTAGGTCTCAGATTTCTCTTACTTAGACCCCTAATCCTGTGCCTCCACTAAGTCATACACATGGAATACATTGGGCAACTTGGCAAAGTTTGATGCAGTTAATACTCGGCCTTTTCAAGTGGGGTGAATTATGAAGAATTACACATGATCCATCAGCGGCTCAGTGCATTTCATAGACTCATAGAATCATTAAGGTTGGAAGGGACCTCTAGAGGTCATCTCGTCCAACCCCCTGCACACGCAGGGTCACCTAGAGCACGTGGCACAGGACTGTGTCCAAGCGGGTTTGAAGATCTCCAGAGGAGACTCCACAACCTCTCTGGGCAGCCTGTTCCAGTGTTCTGTCACCCTCACTGTTAAGAAATTTTTAGAAATTAATATTCAATTTAGTTAATGGACTGTTAGGTGAGGACACCTACAAGAAAAGAGCAGAGGGATCTTCTCCAGACTGTTGCTCATGAGCAGCTTCCATAGTACTGTTGGCATGACTTCATCCTGTCTCTGCGCTGCAGGGATCAGACCATAGGTAAGGGAGGATGGTTTATACTGCCCTAGGTCCAACCATAGGTATTTTGGAACTTGATAGTGCTGGCTGTTTAAGCCCTGCATTTGACTAACACTCAGACCAATGCCTTTCCATCCTTCTCAGCAAAACAGAAGCTGACAGAAAGATGTGGGGAACTTACCCATGGCCATAGACCAAGTCAGTGACAGAATTAAGAATAAAACCAAGGAGGAAATCTTCCTTGCTCCATCTATAAGATATCAACTGTTCTTCAGCTCTCTTTCCACAGTCAAAACGCTAGCACAACTAAGAGCCCAAAGCTTAAACTGCAGTGCGCACATTACAGAGGCACTTGATCCCACATCTTGGAGAGATACACCACTGTTTTACAGCCAGGCAGGCAGGGAACAAAGTTCAAACATAGTTTTTAAATCAAACAATCAAAAAATGTTTTCAGATATACATTTTTTTCTACTTCTGTGATTTTTTTGCCCTCCCTTTTATGATTATTTTCAAAACTGAAAATAAAACAAAAAATGAAAAAGAAAGAGGTCATGCATCAAGTATGTCTTTTTTTTTCCTAAGTAAATGAGCAATTTCTCAAGTGCCACTATCATCATTAGATCATTCATTAAACTTATTTGCTATCCTTTGAGGAAAATTCTATGGCTTGCTGTAACATTAGCTACAGAATTTATGTAAAAAAAAAAAGTTACTGGAAATTAGCTGTTTAGAAAACAGTAACCCAGGTGAGTATGTTTACAACAGTCAGCTGAGCAGCAGAGCAATCTTCCAGCATTTAAAGTTTCTCAATACACTCCTGTGAAGTAGGAAGTTCTAAAACCCCATTACAGAAGAGGGAAATTGAGGCCAAATGTCTGCTGGCAACCCAGCAAAGCAGTTAAAACACATGCTCATTTGCCTTCTGCGAGATTCCATACGTGTTTAAGCACATGCTTTAATCCCAATTCACAGAGCACTGACTTGCCCTTCTCCAGTGCAGATTAAGTCTTGTTCTCACTCTGCATCTCACCTTCACAGAACAGGAGCTCTTGACACCTAACAGCTGCCTGCTCATCCCGCACTGCAGAAACAGCACTGCATATAGTGCTTATCTGAATTTCTTCACCTTTATACAATAAGCTATATTTCATCAACAGTAACTCTAGCAATCACATTAATATCTCACCAAAGGTGGCAGTTTTAAAGAAAGAAGTTCTTTATTTGTACTATTGACACAGCTTGCAGCAATAAAATGAGTCATTCAGAGGTAAAGATGCATCTGTTCAGAGGTACCTACTTCTCCTAATTACATACACAGATGTCAGGCAGAAGAGCTCAACCCAGCAGATGGGAAAGGTTTTACAGCAATATTCTTATCAAGCGACTACAAATAATCCATTCCAATAATCAATTCAGTAAATCTCAATGATAATTGTAATGGGGATGCAGATAATTCTCTTTGGCTCTCTCTCGATTCTCCAAAAGACTGCATAGTCACGAACCTTAATTCCGTATGTCTTTGTATGCAATTGCATACCTCATTCCAAAAACTCAAAGCCAAAGCTTTGCCAAATGTCACATCACAAAGGTGACAAGATGTTACTAGAGCTTGCCTTTCACCTCATCCAATTTAGCATATGGAAACTTGGATAGTTTTACCTTTAAAAAAACAAACTACTACAAACAGCAAATGACCCTGAAACAGTAGAAAGTTGCACACCAATGTGTAGTAAAGGTGGAAAGGTGGAGGTTTGGAAGAGTTGCTGAGTTTAGAAATCTGCTCCCTCTGCTCACAGCTAGTCCAGGGCAGGAACTGTCAAAACCAATCTGGGAAAGACCCAGCAGCCCAGGAGCAATGGAGAAGGGGCAGGAGTGCGCACAGGACCCCTTCTGATATGAAGGTCTCTGAATAGAGCAGGCACACCTGCAGGTACCAAGAGTTCCTGGCAAGAGTTGAGATCTTGGCTATTTTGAAAATGCCATTACCCTTAGGCAAACATTCTACTTTTTTTCTGAACTGTAATTACTCTAAGGCCACCTTTTGTGATTTTCAGTGCAGTATTTTGCATTCAAATGCAAGATTACAAAGTGTTCATATTTTGGAAAACAGAACCGTGTGATGTTCCACTTTTACAATATGTCTTTAAGTTCCCAGGTACCACCCCGCACCATGTAAGATTTCACTGACCCTCCCTACATTTAACACAGGTCATCAGCCAATGCAGAACTGCCAGGTTTATTTCAAGCCTTAGAAAAGGGCACAAGACAGAAGGAAACCAGAATTAAATATAATATTATATTTATTATATAAATATAATAATAATATCATTTACTTACTGATAAGACAGGCAGCTCTATGTAACCCTAGCTGTCCATAAATGTATGCTATGGTGACCAAGGTGTTATGCAGTAATGCCAGTGGACTAGAGCTGTGCATACATCTCTGCGGGAAGCACTGCTCTCAGCATGCTGAGACTGCAAAAGCCAAGTTGTCGGGAAGCATCCAGGAGGTTCAGTGACTGACCCTGTCAGTCGCCTATCCTGGATATTCATGCACAGAGACCTGAGGGAATAAGCAGTGACTGCTCAGGTCCTTGGAGCTGAGAATGGGCTTTTTGCAGATGCTCAGTGCCCTTTCAGGACTGGGCATCCATTCCCAGCCAGGACGGAGTTCTGCCCACATGAAAGAGCACAGGAGCTGGGATATTCAGGAAGGAGTCCTTCCTTTGCTGGAATGAAGCTCTCAGCAAAATGTAGCTCTCAAGTGGTTGGAAAAGCAGCAGGATGTAAGCCATGAATCAGACATGAGTAAACATAACAGCAACCTCCATTGACCAATTTTCTTCTGGGATAAATTTGCCCAATTTCACTAACTACAACAAGCTATCCAAGCTGGAAAATCTGTCTGTCTATGAAGAAATAGTATCACATGATAGCAGACAACTTTTTAAGATTTATTTCTTTTACCTCCCAAGGCCCCCCCCAGCACTCAGTGCTGTTATGATGCCAAGAACAAGTCAGGCATTTATAGCAGTGAAGCCAAATGGCCTCTAGGAAAGAAAACAAATAGAATTTGTTCATGTTAAGGAACCAACAGCCACAATGCAGAGCAGCCAGGCTGTGTATATAGTCAGTCTATGCAACCCTCAGATCTTAGCCCAGGAATGTCATTCTTTCTCCCTCTTCCCACTGCTTACGGTCATTTTCTTTCTGTGTCTTCCTCCAGTGGGGAGTGTAAGTTCTTGGACAATGAATCTGTCCTAAAGACAGTTTCCTCAGCTGCCAGGGCTAAACCTGAGGGGATTGAGAGCCAGCTGCTCTGCAGATGAGCATCCTGCCCTAGGCTGCCAAGCAGTGCAGTTCAGGAGCAGAAACACCAGTTGTCCCGACACAGGGAACCAAAGCACTAACAGAGAGGCAGTAACCGTCTCTAAAGCTCCCCACCCTCCAATGAATCGACAGAGCTTGTAAATCAGAGCCCCACAGATTTTAAGGACAGAAAAGACCCATTTGGTACATAGACTAGTCTGAGTAATCTCCACTCCCACCCCTGACAAGGTAAAAAAAATAATAATAAAACCAACCCTTAACCACTAATTTCCACATTAGATTTTGTCTGGGATAGCATTCAATTTAGAAATATTCTTAGTCCTGACTAAAGAGCTAAAAGAGCTATGAATGACAGGGAATCCACCATTTACTTCTGTCCTAAAATGTGAAGAACTGAAGGCATTTTAAAATGTAAAATTAATTCCAGGCACATTTGCCACTACCTCTCCAGAAAAGTTCCACCTTTTTTTTTTTTTTTCCAATGTGATTCTCAGGGTGTTCTCCAACAGGAAAAATATAAGCATTAATTAATTAACTTTAGCTCCATGAGTACAAATCTGACTGCAAGTTCCTCAAGGCCATTAGAGCTGCTTTGTTCTGATCTCACAGTGGAAAGGAAACTCCAGCCTCAGAAACCTGGCAACTGAGAACTCCACAAGCAAAGACGAACTGTTAGCTGGTAATTTATCTGCTCCAGCTAGGCCTGGTCATTGCTTTCACACATGGCAGGCATGTGCCCAGTGCCCCTCAAGACTTCTTTACTTTAGGTTGGTCCTGACACTGAAGCAGCAAAGGAAAAGGCAGAACAGGCAACGTCCTGTGGGGTCCCAAACTGTTCCGCTGGGCCCCGTTACTTATGTTCAGTATTTATGGAAACGCATCCAGAAATTCGGTTCTGGAGAAGAACAATCTGTTCCAAGACAGCTTCTTTCACTTCAGCTTCTCAAATCTCTTGAAGGCTTGGCTCTATCTGCAAAGGAGAAACTCTGAATTTCATTTTAACATTATGTAAGTACCAGTCTCACGCGGCTGTGAAACTGTGCTGCAGCACTTTTCCTTATAGACTTCAGCATTTGAAATGGGAAAAAAAAAACCTAAAAATTGAGGAGCAAATAATTCATCAGATTCATCAGATAATGGGATATCTGATGCATTCAAAAGCGTGCTGCATGATCACCATTAAGAATGGAGCTTCAAAATGCCCATTTCTCTGATACCACAAAGAAAACATTGAAGTGATGCTCTTGATCCATTTTCCATTTTACCTCAGGGAACAAGAGAGTGTCAGCTTCTGAGAGGAAATTAAAGACCATATCAATCAAAATAATGAAAAAAAAATCTTTTAAAATGTATTTGACCCTACACAAATCTCAAGGCCATCTTTGGAAACATCTCCATGCAAATTAGCGACTTCCCATCTAGAGAGCATCATCACTTAAAAACAGAAAAAGAACAGAGTGGAGAATAAGCCCCTGTAGAGCTTTCAGAGGTAAATCACCATACGAAGAGGTTCTCAAGTGCACTGTTGCGTGCAGCTCAAAGACAGTATTCACATTCAAGAATATAGGAAGAATCAACACTCTCTTAAAAAGACCTAATTAATTTTTTCCTCTCACCGAAAACTTGGATCTGTTGAACTTCAGATTAATACCAAATCAGGGCTAAAAAAAAAAAAAAAAAAAAAGTTTCTCCTTCAGATATCACAGTGATATAGATTAATGTAAACAAAGAGAAAACAATTCCAGCAGCCATTGCAAGGCTTCCTCTTCTAAAACAGCTGAATACCAGATGTTTTTTCTTAAGAAACCTTCTGTCAGAGAATACTTAGCATCTTTGGTCTTTAGTTCAAATAGTTTTGAAAAGGCAAATAGTTTTGGAAACACTTATCCCCTGGTACTGAAGTAAATCATAGTTTTTCCACTCATTTCCTGCAGACTCAGAGTTCTCTTTAGCATTTACAGAAGCTTCTTACATGAGTGTTAAGAAACTATTCTTTACAACCCATGGAGTCTTCCTTAATTACTGCTTTTTATTTCTGCTCTGGGGTCCTGTAACTGATGAGCTCTATGCAGTTTCCCATTCACGCATACTTCATCTTGCTTGTCAGGCTGAAGCACCAAATATCCAAGGCTTTTTCCCAGTCGTTCACCCCAGCAATTTATGTTGATTTCTCTCATCTTGACAACCAGGAGCTAAAAATTGCCTCTTCTAAGAGCAAATCCTTCACACGAATAAATGACTGAAGAATTATTAATAATAAAGACGAAAGCCAGTTGGCAGACAGCCACGAGTGGGAGAAAAGACATTCTGCTTCCCAACTACTGTTTTCAAAGGGAAAGAGGAGGTATTATTAGGGGTATCATTAAACAGATTCACTGCTCTTTAAGAATATCAGAATATATCTATTAATATGAATATTCAAAAATAACATGAAGTATCATCTCAGTTCCAAAACCAACTAGCTGCCACCTACACTTGCCATATCATGGCTCTAATCTCCTTCGTTTCCTAAGGCAATAATTTATACTAGCTTTGATTTTATTTTAAGTACCTTAGGGTTGTGTCTACTTGCTTAAGGGTTTTGGAGTACTGGACTTACAAAAGCACCTGAATGCTAAACTAGCCCAAGGATGTTTCATCCTTGGGATGGTTATATAGGGTCCTTCTGGGAACTCACCTGCAGCAAATCTGTAGATTGAGAAGCTGCTTTTCAGACACCCAGAAAGAGTAGTCAAGCTTGTAGGTACCTAGAATGGCCTAGCAAGGAATGTCACTGTCTCTTCTGCTCATGGAAAGATGCCTCTCTCCCATCTTGTCACGTATCACCAGCCACAGAACAAACTAGGAAACACAGAAACACAAAGACATGTTTGGTCTAAGTGATTACTGTGGTTATCTGCTATGTGTTGGATTCCCTCCAGAGCACCCAGGATACAGCGGGACGTGCACCAAGTGTAGGGCCCATGGGTTCCTCTGTAACGAAGTCCCCAGAGGGGCAATTACTAGGAGCCCACCGCTCCCAGCAGCACTATGGGACACAGCTCCATACCCAGCAAGCGACGGAAGTGTGGCCAAAGGCTGCCCCTCTTCTTCACAGTGTCACAACCAGCCCTCTGTAGAGACATCTGCAGCTTGGATCAGGAAAGGTGACATTGTGCTGCCTGGCACTTTGCAGAAACCTGGTCAAGTGAGAAACAAGAATGTCACTTTGGCAAATTATAAAGAGTAAGCAGCGCTCTTAACTGCATGCTTCGGGTATTAGCCAATTCATGCTTCTCTTACTGCATTAAGGTCTCATTTTGGAAGCATGTGGCAATCTCTAGAAATAAAATGAAACTAGAATTTTCAGTCTGAAGTGCCATTCCCTTCAGAATCATCAGGAAAAGCTTCACATAAATGTAAAAAATTATTTTCCTCTCAAGGCTAAACTTGTTAAATTAAAAAACAGAATACAGATCTCCTGTCAACTAGAATGGAAAATAGCATAGAAAGCATTGCTTTATTTCTCAAAGCACAAACAAACCCAAACCTCAACCCAATCCCTCCTTAACAAAGCAAAATTCAGAAAACAGTTTCAGAATCAATACTCTTTACTGAACCCATATTCCTGGTTCCTCAAAGGGTGGATTCCAAAAGTTGCTTTACTTCCCTGTGAAATGCATTATACTTACATGCTCTACCACCACTTCTTATATGCCAAGTGTTAAAACGTTATGTCATGCCTCAAACCTCTAGATTTAAGTGATTATGCAAGAAATCTGGTTTTAAGTAAAACCAAGTTTCTAGCACTTCACATTGAAAAAAAAAATCTTAAAAGTTGGACTCCTGAAGGTGAAAATCCTAGAATATATATTAAAAGGAACAAAATATTAAATGAGACTATTCTTAAGGCGGAGTCAAGATTGTGAGAGGTCAGCTGGAGGTAGAACTACTGCTACAACGCTGTCATGAAGCACTTGGGGCAGTCTCAATTTTCTGAAACTAGACAGATGTAATCAATTTTCAAAAATTCATTACATAAGGAGAAATGAACACATATATAACAACAGAAATTAAAATATATTAAAAACTGGGCCTTTTTCCTCTCCTTTTTTATAGTGTAGATTACTTCAAAGAGAGCAGTTGTGGAAAGAACACTTTTTTCCTGCAGAGTGATTCTGCCCTGCTTTCCACAAGACCTTGGAGAATACACATTTCAGCACATACCATTCTCATGCACCACTATCCTTTGTTCTGGGTCTTTTATTTTTTTTTTTTTGCAAAGGCAAAGAGTTCCTGTAATTCTCACTTTATTATCAAAGCAGGAAGAAAAACCCTTCTGATCTAAGAAAAGAACTGCAACATTACAGATAAGGTAAAGCAACAATTCTAATAAAATCTTCCATTCTTGCCTGAAAGTGTCCGGTGATCAGAAGTGCACAAGTGCAAAACAGCCTCATACTTCACAAGAGTAGACTTTTAGGATAACAGAAATCCCCCACAGAAGGCCTAATCCTTTGAGAATCTATAGCTTTCTATAAGATCCTCTTACAGTTATATATCTTCTTAATCAGAGACAGACAGACATTTAATATTTAAATTTTTGGTCCTGGCTAAATAAATTAGAGGTACAGTGGAGTACTCAAAAAACACTAAGAGCAGCCAGACATGTGAATACATTCCTGTGCAATAGTTAAACACATCCTTGGAGCCTAATGATATTTCATTCATAAAAGAAGTGATTAGGTACCCTCTGTGGGTTAAAATTTCTCTCAAAATACAATAGAAGCCTCAAACTTGAGTTTCTTTTCCTTCTTCACCTCAAAATTTGTCTTACAGCTTTAGCAGGTTTGTGCATGTCAGGGACAGTATAACATTGATATCTGCACAAGCTGAGCAGCTTTGGGAGAAGAAGTTGCTCCAGTTAAACCAGACACGCGATCACTGTTCAGAAAATTCCCCTTTCCTCTTTTCCTCACCTATACAACTCCAGGCTCTGTGCCAGCTGCATTCTCATTAACCAGTAGCTTGGTTTTGTTCCCATCACAGCTGAACAGATCGTGTATTTTCTCAATCATTTCATCTGCCCCTCACATACCAACACCCAAACAACTCCCCAGCCAAAAGAACATATTTGGCAGAGTTCTTTGCTGTTCATGATAGTCTCACCTGCAGTTACAGGAACAGATGAAATTACTTTAGTCCTGCATAAACAGAGAAATGTTATCTAATTTACCAGAAGCCTTCTTTTTTTTTTAATGAGAATATTTCTAATTTACCTGCTTCTTTGTTATTCATTAATGTAATCAGGTTAAACATAGAGCAACTTGATCCCAACTTGAACTTGACTTCACACTTGCTGCATTCAACTCAGACTTCAAGAGAGGCCAGGAATGCCAAAAAGCTCAACCTGTTTTCCCACTGATATTTCCAGGCTATATAAAAGATGGCATCTCTAGAGGTGCTGTTTCATTTTAAAGTGGGCAAGACACTTTCTAAAGTGTTGATGTACTATTCCATGTGTTCCCAAACTTCCTACTGTAAACTGTAAAATGATTTAATTCCACAATTCTTTTTTTTTTAAATCTTTAATCTTCTTTATCTAAAAGGCAGTATGAGCTCTAGAGAGTCTTGTGATCATCAAAATCACACAGGTCTGGTTTCCCACATGGCCTGAGCAGGAGAAAAGGTGCAAATCTCCAGCAAGCGATTTAGCAAGTCTCTTTTTCGATAAGATGTTCTGCTACTGAAGATCGCATTAGCTCACCCTACTAGTTATCAACTGTTTGTACTCCACTGAGTCATTCATTTTTAGGGCAGCTATAGGAACTTTTGTTTGACTGAAATGGGAAGGCTGTAAAGACTGCATTGAGGTGATAAAATGCTACCTCTGACGATGCCAAAGGAAATATTAGTATGGCTGAAGTTATTCACTTCAGCTGTGCACTTCTTTGCCTAATATCAAACTCTAGCAGTTAGTGATGAAAGCACCAGAGCAGATTATTGAATGGAATCCACATGTTCAGAAAACAGCTCAGTGTCTGCTTATACCAGGAATATTTCTCTCGGGAAAAACATATCAGCAAAAACAAACAGCCCTTCTTGTTGACATAGCTTAAAATGAGCCTATAATCTGGAAGAAAGGCAATAAGAAAACCTAGGACGCAAACCAGGAACACAACATTCCTGCATCTCAACTTTGCTTTCTGCAAAATGCGAGAAAATACATATCCAATCTTGTTATATACATTGGAAAATGCTCTGTGTAAGACTGGTCATGGTCTATGCCATTGATTTTAGTGGTCTCAAAAATAGAACTTTGAATGTAAAGAGCATCATTCTATGGTTCTCTTTAGCAGTTTCCAAAGTTAGGAAAAAATATTTGACAAAATTTTGCCAGTTTTCTTACTAACTGCACAAGTGTTTACTGAGACATTCTTGCTAAGCACCTCCACTGTTCTGTTTCTATTTATTCATCCACTGAACACAGTCATTTATTTCTAGCCATTTTCTTTCTCCAAATTAATTATGCACCAAAAATACAGTAGGCTTATTGTTTCCATAACTCCTGGCAATCTTACCCATAACTTGTAGAGCTAAATAAACGCAATGCAGAGCTCTGCCATCACCAAGCCGCAACAGATTTTTTCAGGAACTAAAATAGCTCTTTATCCCCACCTGGAGGAGGGAGCCTTCAATAAAACGTTTATTCACAGTAAGCAACAGTCTCCTTTCGCACATGCACATTTGTATCATGGCCAGCATCCCATCTAGGCCATAGGTATGTATATGGGCGTACTATATATATGTATATAGCTGCCCATATACCTACCTACATATATATATATATGTACATACACACATACACACACACACTCACACTATATATGTAAGTAGACGTATCACAGCAAATATAGCTCAAAAGCTCACATTTAAACATGCACTCGTAGACATTAAAGAAGTCTCTATCATCTAGTAGCTGCTTGATATACTCAAAATAGGAGAAGTTTGTTAAAAATCATACGTGTTATAAAAAAAAAAAAAAAAAAAAGGCAAGGATAATAATAAAAAAAAAGGCAGATAAATGCCCTGGCATTATATCATGTGTGGCTGTCTAAGGCTGTCAGATGGTCTTCTCTATAGTCAACGGAAGCAGGCATCAACATCAGGAAAAAATGTGTCATTTTTAATTCTTATCTGTAAACATTATGCAATATTGATTCATCTTACACTGCAAATAATCATATCAAACTCAAATAATAAGTTACTTTGCAGGATCAGAGCTTATGTTTGAAAAGGAATTCTTTTATTCTTATTTCTAAGACATTTCATGTTTTGTTTCAATACTTAAGAATGGAATAGGGCCATAATATCTTGGTTTGATATCCTACATAACATAAAACAGGTAATTTCACCCAACTATTTCTGCATTTAGCATAAAACACCATGAAAAGCATCACAAAAATCTGTATTTTAATCACATTGACCTTTTCCAACAAAACTTGTGTACCTTAAGAAAAAAAAAATCTATCCAAATTCTAATATTTTCTAGAAATCGTTTGGACTGATGTTAGCTTATTGCATCCTTGGCATTTTACAAAATTATTCTTTTCAAAACCTTTGACTGGAATTACTTCTCTGATTGCTGGCGCAACACGAGCATTCCCCTGGTTTTCCAGAACTTCCCTGAAATCCCCAGATTTATCAGAGATGAGCGGCAGGCAGCTTTTCTGCCCATTTCTCACACACCGATTTCTCTAACAAAAGGCACCATTTTGCCGCCTCCCAAGCAGTAACGCGCAGAAAGCCGCGCGCTCCTGCGGCCTAAGGGCGCCGCGCCGCGGGGCCCCGTCTCTGAGGTGGTGTTCTGGGCGCTCCCGTTAAAAAACGCTCCCTTTTCCCTCACGACACCCCGGGTTTCCCTCCCTCGCCGCGCGCTCCCGCCCTGGCAGCGGCGCCGCCTGCCCAGCAGCGTCACTCGCGCGCGCCGCTGACGTCAGCGGCGGCGCCGGTGCCAGGCGGCCGTTGGGAACGGGGGGCAGCGGGGGAGGCTCCGTCCCGTCCCGTCCCGTCCCGTCCCGAGGAGGCCGCGGCAGCCGGCGCCCTCCCCGCCGCCATGGCCGCGCCGCCGCTGCAGCAGCCCAGCTTCCTGCTGGTGAGTGGCGCCGCGCGGGGCCGCCCCCGGGGCCCTGCGGCAGCCGCGGCCCCCCGAGGCGGCCGCCCGGGGCCTCGCAGCGGGCCGGGCCGCGCAGCCCTTCCGCGGCCCGGCCCGGCCTGGCCCGGCCTCTGAGCGCTCTCCTTGCCCCGCCAGGCCACGCTGAAGGCGGACTGCGTGAACAAGCCCTTCGTGCAGAGGTGCCACGAGCTGGAGACGCTCATCGAGGAGTTCCCGGCCAAGGTGAGCGGCCGCCGCGCCGCCCAGCCTTTCATATCACTGTTGTTTCGTTTTGCCCCCATGTCATTTTTCACAAGCTCTGAGGACCTTAAGCATAACAGTATGAACCCTGTATTTCCCAGAATTTAAAAAAGTTTCCCACTACTTAACAAAAAATAGCTTCAGTTCATATGTTTCAGTTTCAGCCTATAAGGAAAATTGCTGCTTCAAATAAGGCTCAAAGCTAAGCACAGTGCCCTTCAATAACATCACAGCCCCAGGGATCAGGATAGATATCCTGTAATTGCCGTAGTTGCTTCTAATGGAAGCTCTGCATAGTGTTCTGGAAACAGCAATAACTAATCCTGTTTAGTTAATAGGTGGCAAAGAGCTTCCTGTACCTTCTAGTGCCTGCAACAGAGGTGGTTCGAGTGAAGAAGTATATACATTAAAAAAAAAAAAAAGGAAGCTATTTCTGTTTTCCCTACAGGAACTGCATGGGATCTTCCCGTGGCTGGTGGAGAACATTTTTGGCAGCCTGGATGGCATTATTGTAGGCTGGAATCTTCGTTGTTTGCAGGGGAGAACAAACCCTACTGAATATTCTGTGGCTTTGGATTTTCTAGATCCCAGGTAAAACCGTTAATTTCAGCACAGAAAGAAAACACAGTGAATAAATAGTGTTTGATCTTTTTCCCTTTGTGCAAATATACCTTCACAGAAGTGAGAAAATAGAGGCTGATCACCATGGATTTCTTTTCTGATGCTTGTTTGCAGTGGCCCAATGATGAAGCTGGTTTACAAACTCCAAGCAGAAGAGTACAGATATGACTTCCCAGTCTCCTATCTTCCAGTGAGTAACTGGAGAGAGAAAAAAAAAAACCTATATGGAGGGATAATTAAGTTGCTGCATCTGCTGGAAAGTTGTATGCACTTTATACCACAGCCTATATTGTGCATTAAGTCTGCCTGCTTTAAGATTATAGCATGCTCTTTTATTTAAAAGGATGTTAGAGGAGAAGTCTGTCATAAATTCTGTAAGAGTTGGTGGCTGTTTGCATGTGAAAATGTGGGCCAGATCTCTGTACTGTTCAGTCAGAAAACACCTGCTGTATTTCTTACTCAGACCCCAGAGAAGACAGTGTGCTTAGCTTGGTTACTAGTAGTTGTAGGATTAAAAATAGTTTTCCAAGCTCATCAGGGAGCAGTGCCTTCCCTGGCAATGCTTTGTGTCTGAAGACAAATTATATCCTAACATCAAGTGCAACATTTCACAGCCATGCAAAAATGTTACCTGAAGAATCGTCTCAGTCCATTTCTTCTGTTGCTACCAGATACCTTCTAACTAGAAACTGATCCAGGTAGTTTTACAGTCTAAACCAAGGAACTGTCACTTAAGGTAGTCATTATTCCACAGCTCAGTTACCTGAAAAAAATTCTCGGATGGACACCAGCCTTCTGCTGATCCCACCCAACTGAAAGTCTTGCTGGAGGTTTCTTTTTATCTTAAATTGAAATACTCATTTTCTATGACAAAATCAGCAGTTATCAAAGGAATACTCATCTGCATAAGTAACTACTACAATGCAGTGAACTCCCACTGATCTAAATGTTGATATGGTCCCAAAAAGCTGGAATGCAGCAGAACTTTGCAAGTATTGTGAGAAGCCAGCTTGATATTTCATTACTGTCTTTCAGGGTCCTGTGAAGGCTTCAATACAAGAGCAGGTCCTACCAGAATGTTCGTTATACCACAACAAAGTCCAGTTTCCCTCATCTGGTGGTTTAGGTTTGAATTTGGCTCTCAGTATCCTTTTAGCAGTTGAAATTTAACACCTTTTAAATATCTAAAATTAAGAGATCAAGAAGCATTTCTGTTGTATATTTGTTACACATCTGTAGTGATTCACTGTGGTGCTGCACAGTTTGGACTAATCACTGGTAGGAAAATTTAGATTCCAGTGAAAAAAGTGTTTGTCATCTTTATAAAAACCGTGGTGGGAGAACTTCCGGCTTTATTGAAGTCAACAGCAAAATTGCCAATGACTTCAGTAGGGCCTAGATGTCATGCTGCAGGCTTAGTAACTACTCTTTATGTAATAAGACAGAAGAAGCCAAGGGCATGTTAACACCGCAGCTTGCATCATTGTTGGAAGCAGACTTGCTGCAGCTGTATTGGTTGCAGTTTGAGATAATTTAATGTGCTAGGAAAAATAATATAAATGTACTATGCCACACAGATTAAAAACCTAAATTTTACCAAAATATGGTTGTCAGCTGGAAAGTAAGAAAGTCAAAAGTTAGATTTGCTGTTAAGTTATAGCAAGTTAACTTAGCATCAACATTTAGTGTCCAGTCAGCACCCTCGGATGTTTCAGCACCCTCGGATGTCTAACAACTTTATCTGCTTTTATATGTGATCCTTGACTCTGCTCTCCAGATCCATTTGAATATTACATGTTTTACTTTGCAATTAGTTTGATTACACAGAAGGTAAGAACCTTTTGCCATCTTTCCTTTAATATACTGCAGTGATTTCTTAAGTCTTGTGAGGTGCCATCCACTAGACTGAACACAGTGTTTTATCCATACCTTCAGAAGATTGTTACTGCTCTGCTTCAGCTCTCTAAGGAAACAATGTAATACTACAGATGGACAACATGCCTATCTTAAACACATCAGTTAGCAGTCTGTCCAACAACATACCAACATGAAGCTGGGAATAGCCTCCAACAGAATTCCCTTTCCCTTCCTCCCGTAACACCATTTATAGACACAGTTGTATACTGTGGCATCTGGTTATTTGGTTCCTCTTTTGCTGCCAGTGCCACGTAACATCATAGTTTCTTATATTCACTACTACAACTATGTTTCTCCTGCAGTTAATTGCCACATTTGGTACTGTATATACCTTTGCTCACCAGTGTCTCTGTTGTAGAATCATCCATGGTAAACCTTGGACTTCTGCTTATTTATATTAAACAGGACCACATTGTGTTAATGCTAACAGAGAGTCTTTAAACAACTGTAATTAATTTTTCTTACCCTTGGCAGTTTTCCAATTTGTAAATTTAAGGATGAGTGAACAAAACACCATTACATGTTGCCAGATGTAGAGCACTTCATGATATGAACAGTGCTTCCATTAAACCTTGACAATAACTCATAAATCTTCAAGCCTGAAAATATCCAGTATGGAATTTCATTTTACAACTTCTGCAATGACATGTAGCAGACAATTCCTAGTGATGACTTAAAGTAAGAGGTATACGACCCAGAGTATATCGTGTGCATATCTATTTCAGAACTCGTCCATCACCCATCATGTCAGCCCTTCCAACAGTGCTTATTTCATCTTGGTGGACACTTACCTGAAGTGTTTCCTACCTACAGAAGGAAGTGTCCTTCCTCCACCTTCTTCCAATCCTGGGGGAGCCATCCCTTCACCTACCCCCAGGTAATGACTGCAGTACCAAGGCAGAAGGGGGGGCACTGCTTACAAAGTCTGGATTGCTGGAGCTGAATTTCTAACAAGAAGAAAACAAATCTACTGTTTATGATGTATATGCAATATACAATTAGAAAATACATAGAATTATATTCACTTAAACAACTATGCAGCTTTACTTTTTAAAGATTGTTTTCCAGTTTCTAAAGTCATGATACCTTCCCTTCGCTGAGGCTTAATGACCTCCCTTCTCTGCAGGTCTCCAGCAGTGCCTTTCACTTCCTATGGCATACACCACACCAGCTTGCTCAAGAGGCACATCGCCCATCAGCCTTCTGTGAACGCTGACCCAGCTTCCCAGGAGATCTGGAGATCAGAAACACTGCTCCAGGTGAGTTGGAGCTAGGGCTGGGCTGGAAAAAATGAACTACTAACTAAGGAATTTTGCTACTAGCTGAGGAATATTTTTTCAGAGATGTGTTTCTATCTAAAGCTTGATTCCTTTTTAATTTTACATGAATTCTATGCTGTAAGCAAGGGTTGACTTCAGAGAAGTTGCTTCCATTCAGCCCTGGGGAATAGGAAAGGAGTTTCTGGACTCAGGAACTTCTTTTAGCAGAATGGCTATGTTACTGAAGTGAATTATTAATCTTAAATTCTAACAGTTTGCTGACTCAGTCACTTGCATTCATCTGATGACACCCTGAAACATCGCTGAATAGGTGCCTCTTTGCAAGTATAGATCAGGTTTTAAATATCACAACCTTCCTTTTATCTGATTTATGACTAACAAGTCCTGGATCTTTCTGTTTTTTTCTCCCCTAGTTGAGAAAAATATTTGTTTTGCAGATCTTTGTTGAAATGTGGCTTCACCATTATTCACTGGAAATGTATCAGAAAATGCAGTCCCCCCATGTCAAGGTAATAGCTTGAACTTTATTAATGAATGTCAGCTGATTGTTGACTTACGTTGGGGCAAATTCCCATATTTATGGAGAACTTTATAGTAGATTAGTCCAATAGAAGAAAATAATTTATGAGAGTATCTCCATGAATATGCCAAAACTGCTAATGCCAGTTACAAAATATGTTGTGAATAAGTGTTTGCGTCATCCAGATTGCTTTTTTTGCAAGAGTTGTGGTGTTAGTTTTGTTTTTAAATGAGTTTGTGGGATGATCACAACAATCTGAATGCTAACAATCAAAGCATTAATAACTAGGAAGATCATACTGTAAAACATAGTATTAAATCCCACAAGTATAAGACATCTGCTAAAAAAAAACCTAAGATTGATTTCTAGCAATGATAGCAATGGTTAAAAAAGATCTGTAATCATTTTATAGCATAAATCCAAATTTAAGTAGTTACTAAATTGTCCTTTGTTTTTTAGCAAATGAACCATTTTTGTTATTTCATATTCCAAAATACTAATTATTAAAAGTATACTGCTTTTTACCAGAAAGCAGTCTGAAGCAGTTCTTTAGCTATGTAGGTTTGGAACATCTTACAAGTACACTGTTTTAAGCAGTTTTTGGTGGCCTGTTCAATGGATGCAAAAACCAAAAACTTGGATGATTTAGGGAGGCTAAGATTAAAGACACTGTAAAGATATAGAGAATTAAAGAAGAAAGTGTTGGTCTTCAGAATTCCCTCTGGTTCCTAGTGGGACTCTTATAGAAAGAGAGAGAAATATAAAAGCAACCCAGGATTTATTCCTAGGCAAAACAGTAATATGAGAATTGATGGAGCAAGAAATTCTTGTTCTTCATTAGGCTATAAAATAGCAAATTTACATGTGTTTTGTTGGGGAAGAACATTGGAGAGCTGAAATATGGTGGGTTTTGTCTTAAGATTAAAGTTGAGGTCAAACTGCAAACTCTCACTAATACTGCAAAGTCTCCATTTGGGACTCCCAGTAGCATGGCTGTGCACCAGTGATGGAAAGGCTTTGCTTGAAGTAACTGCTCTGTCTGTCTGTCCACTCTCTGTGCATGAAGCGCTGTGCTTAGTTCAGAAATAATGAAATGCTTTAAACTTCTCTCCTCTGTTCACCCTCTGTATCTCAGATGTTCTCTTCCTACAGTAGGGGAGCAGCAGTTTAGACAGTAATTCTGAATGTTACAGTGGAATTCTTTAAGTAGATCTTAAAGTTCTGTAAAATAATCAACTTCAGGATCCTCTCCTAGACATGAGAAGCAGACTGAGGCCACAGTCTCCTGGTGATACTTTCTATTAATCCCTGATGAAAAATAATAATGGGCATGTAGAAAAATGTCTTCATTTCTTGGGGCCAGGAAGCATGTGTAGGGAACTGGAACTCCCCGTGACGTGCAGAAAGGGACATAGGATCTTTTGGGAGGAGGACTGAGGAAATGTTCCCTTGGAGTGTGGGACAGGACTGTTTCGTAACTCAGTGGTGCTTAACTCAGTGGTGCTTAAACTAAGCTTTGTAGACAGGTTGCAGGGTGGGCTGAAGGAGCAGAGTCTGCTTCTCAGGTGCTCAAATGAGGGAGCAAAATGTGTAGAAATATACTTGTTTTGTTTTAACATAAGGTGCTTGACTGGAAATCCAAGATCACCCTAAACCTTATTCTTAAAATTATTTTAAGTATGCAGATTCACCTGATTGCATTTAGCTTTCTATGCACATGGAAGGAGGAGTAATTAGTGACAAGGGATCTCATGTTTGGATGTTTGACCATTAGTGAGTAAAACCAGCCACATACCTCTATTGGAAGATGGGACGAGGCTCCACAAAACTTGTTCTTTTTCCAGCAACCAGCCTTATTTGCCTTGATGGGCTAAGCCAGATCCCAGACATCTAACTTCCTTGTGTGAAGTGTCTTGAGAAATGATATATCTCTAAAAATAATTAATTTCATCACAGACTTCTCTTTAGAAGTAGAAGAGAGGAAAGGGAATGAACAGTAAAGAATTTCTTTTGCAAAGATATACTTTCTATTTTACTGCTTTGAATTCATCCTGGATCTGGTGTAAACCCGAGGTTGACACTATTTACTATGCTGGGTTTGAGTTTTTCTCCCCATGAATTCCTATTTTTCCCGTTCTGTTACGTTGCTGTCCCTTTCTTGGATGTTCCAGAGCCCAAGCGTGCAACATCTCTTTTCCTATTTCTTTCTGCTGTAATCACAATGAATCCTTCAAAAGATATTTGATACAATTTTATGTAACGCTTGCTGCCCTTCCAGTGCCAGGTGACACAGACCCCGCACTGCATGTGGACCACCCAAGACTCTGCCTCTTGCCCGTGGCTGTGGCAGGAGAGCTGTTTAAGAAGCAGAAGATGTGTTTGTGCTGTTGGGGAGCTTGCAGTGAAAATGCTACCGCTCTTGTAAGAGCGTAGAACCAAAAGACACCAAACTGACTCTGGAAGCCATTAGGTAGAGGCTGTTCAAAGACAGAAGAGGTGTGATGTGGAAAGTTGGTTTAGATGCCTGACAGTACTCACTGGGGTCTCTGTTTAACAGTGTACATCCTTTTGTTTTGTTTTTTCATTAATTTCATACATCTATGTTACTGTCGCTACAGTATCCTGTTCACCACAGAGTCATAAAAGTACTCCTTACCTTGCTCCTTCAAGGAGAAATCAGGCTGTGGATTCCAGGATTTCAGTGTTAAGGCTCGCTGCCTTTTGTATCAGCATATACCACTGTATGTTAGGTCTATGCCTTTTCATACATGTGATACTTTCTTAGAAGTAGAAGCAATTTCCTCTTTTGAGGCTCTTTGCAAGACCTGTCACCCTCCCCAAAGACCTCTAAGTAGAAAGAGAAGCCTGGGCTTTGCCAGACTGGAAAGCTACTGGAGAGGTTCACAGGGATTCTGAAAAAGAGGAAAAAAACCCCACCATTTTCTTTTCCTATTCCTTGGGAAGACAAAAGTATTGGAGTTTTTTCCCAGCATACAAACCTTGTCTCTCAAAAAAAAAACAAACCAAACAAAACAAAAACAAATAAACAAACAAAAACCCTCCTGTTTGCTCTGGGAGTGGCAAAGAAAGGAGCCCTCTCCCAGCTCTGTTATTTTGACACCTGCTCCCAGGTTCACTGGGATCCCATCCCAACATCATGTCAGTTACATTTCCAAGATAATCAAGAATATGAAATACTGTGGAATCCAGCTACTGAACATAAGAAGAGGATACTGTGGCTGCAGTTGTTATTGTGATATGTTGTCCCTGACTGTATTTGTGACGTTCATTTTTTCCCCCCACCCTTCTTCCTTGGGCTCATTCTCACTTTTTTTTTCTCTTGCTCTCTTCTCTCTTTTTTCCCCTACCCCCCTTCCTTTTTTGTTTCTGTTGTCTCAGCTGGAGGTTCTCCACTACCGACTCAGTATCTCCAGTAAACACCACGGTAGTCCTGCCCAATCCAGCTACCAGGCCCTCCACGCATACCAAGTATTACCATCTTTTCATTTTGTTTCCTTTTTAAAAAAATCTTGTTCCATCATATAATCTGCAAAGTGTATTAATTGGCGCTAGCAGAAAAAGCTGCTGTCCAGATAAGGTGCAGTTTTACAATTTGATTGAGAACACTGCATTGAGATTTCCAAAATTTTCAGTGAGAGCAGCTACTGAGACACCCTAGTGAAGCCTACAGAGAAAACAATTAAAATACTAGATTATCAGGAGGACTATCTGGGAGCTCCATTTTCAGAGATGTATCTCTGTAATGCATCATAAAAGAGGTTTGTGCATCAGCTATGCTAATGTTCTTGACACGAAAAGTGGCTTCAGTGGTGGTAGATTTTTGCTCTCTTACACTACTTGTTTAAACAAACCATGCACAGAAGAGAAGATCAGAACTTGCATGACTGTCACCTAAAATGAAGGTAGGTAACATCTAGTTTCTACCAGAAAGTCCAGTGTAATTCGTGCTAAATTTGTCCTGACAGCCTGAACCTGAATGCCCAGCTTTGCAAAACGACCAAAGAGGTACACTTGCAGATTGTTTAGGAAATGTGCATGCAAAAAACTTTCCTGTTGGAACAGATTATTGGGTCCTCTTTTCCTACTTCAGCCCTTGATTCATTGGGTCTTCACTTTGGGAAAGGGGATGGCAGAGCATGTGCTCTATAAAACTCTTACTTAGCATAAGGTGGAATTTTCCTGCTGTTTAATACTTTACTTTCGTATGAAGAAGCTCAAGGTACTTCTGGAAAAGGAAAACAAGGGAAAACAATAGCTACTACTTGCTTTAAGATCTTTTTTACTATTAGGTTTATCTATTTGCCAAGTTAGAAAAAAGAATGGTATGAGTGCATCCTGTAAGCTAAGGTTTGTCAATGAATACAGCTGGAAGGAAAATACCTTTTAAACAACTATATTATCATACCGGTAATCCAGGCTGAGAAGGAATTATAAGAATTACTAATTGAAAAAATATTAGTGTGATGTTAAATGATGTACTGAAAAGTCCTACTGGTGATTTTTTAAGTTCTAAAGGAACCTTGAAGGGTCACCAATTTTCACACGCCTTGAGATTTGAAAATGACACCTATTCAAGACCTGCAGCAGGATACTCAACCTCTCTAATTGCTTTTGGAGATCTAAAATCCTATGACTAAATAACTTCTCAAAGCCCATCTTATATATGCCCTTCTCAACACTCTAGATAAACATGCTGACTTACCAGGACACGTCAAGAATTCAAACAGCTTCAGTAGAACTGATAACAGACTATCTTCTCCCTTAGAGGAGTCTTGCATTTCCAGCTGAAGAGATCTATCATCAAGCCTTGAATCTTTTCCAGGAGTGAACTCCAGAGCATAGAAATAAAATTTTATGAAAAATTTTTGGCCTGCTTAAGAATATAAAAACACATCGGTTTTAACTTGAGCATTGCAAACAAGGGATAGCATTCAAGGTATAGCTATAGCACTGGAAACACTCTTGACTATATTTAAGAAGCAGAAACTTTATATAGAAAGATGCTTGTGGGTTCCTATGAATCATAGTCAAAACCTTACCTCAGCATGGCTTCATTATGGCATCCCGGACACATCTCACAGCTTCTGTCTGATACACTCTTTCAGCATCTTCCATTATACTTGCTGCTGGCGTCTTCTTGACTTTCTAGACACGTGAGCACTGCAAGACTTAGAATATAAATGAAATCACAGAATGGTTGAGGTTGGAAGGGACCTCTAGAGATCGTCTAGCCCAACCCCTGTGCTCTAGGGGGCACCTAGAGCACGTGGCACAGGGTGGCATCCAGGCAGGTTTTGAAGATCTCCAAAGAAGAAGACTCCACAACCTCCCTCTTCAAATTTGTCTTCAGTAGTAGACTGAGATGACCTCAGTACGCCTAAGAAGATTACAGCAGCAAAGGGGTTGGTGTTTTGTCCACAGACACTGCAGCAGAGCAGTTCTGGTGTAGGGTGTTTTCTTTTGTTCTTTTTTTCTTTTTAACCTCTTGCATATCCCTGCTCCTCCATACACAAGCTCATTTCTTAGCAACATCACAGTGGCTCACTGTCACTTCTTACCATAACTCTTTCTAGAATTCTTTTTTTTTTTTTCTTACAAGGCAGAGGCATGTCAGCAGAGAAAGGAAAGCTCAGTAGAGAGCCAGCCAGGAGCCCTGGCCGTTGTGCTGTCTGCAGCAGTCAGCTTACAACAGTAATGAAAGATAGATACTCTTTTTTCAGAAAGGGGTTAGTTAAAAGCCTACACAGATTATCTGTTCTGCTGTGCTCACCTGTAGAAAATGCTAGTTTGAAATTTATACATTTGAAAGTTATACATTTCTGAGTTATGTCATTTTCTGAGGTGGCTTAGCATATAATACTCATTACCTTTCTGTCTTTTGCTTTGAATGTAGGAGTCATTCAAACCCACTGAAGAGCATGTGCTAGTGGTAAGACTGCTTGTGAAACACCTGCATGCTTTTAGCAACAGCCTGAAACCAGAGCCTCTCTCCCCTTCAGCCCACTCCCACACAGCTAGCCCCCTAGAAGAGTTTAAAAGGTAGGTACACGAATGACCTGTCTCTGTAACATATAGGTGTTCTCCTTGGGAAAACTGCTGTCAGTGAGAGGTTGAAGTCAGGTTTCTTTGACAGATAACTATAGCTGTATGTTTTGAAAGCATATAATTCAGTAGATTTTATGTCCCTCATGACTATTAGATGGGAGATCAGTTTCAGGAGAGGGCTGTCTTGCTATTGTGTTAGTTAGTATGTTGGTAAAAGTCAAAAAGAAAAATAAAAAATCACCACTGAGAGGATGCTGGCCATGGTTAATGATCAATTTTACAGATGAATTTGAGTTGTGATTCAATGGCCAGAAGTAGATTCGAAAAAGTACAAGGTTGGGTCTGTGTTTGCATTTGTGGATTAAAAACATTTTTTTTTTGATCCTGCTTTATACACATAGCTGTGTTTGACTCTGTTGCAGGGTGGTGATTCCTCGGTTTGTCCAGCAGAAACTTTACATCTTTCTGCAACACTGTTTTGGCCACTGGCCTCTGGATGCTTCTTTCAGAGCAGTAAGTATCTGAGGCTGTACTCAATCATAGAGTTACTGCTGTGTAAACTGTTACTTCTTGGTCTTTTAAAAAAAGAGTGCTTGTTAGATCCAAGAAGGTTTTGCTTTTAAAACAGGTATGTTCTTAGAGATTCTAATTTCTTAGTATCTAATAGAGTATGTTGTAAACAAGAGTAATATAACACTGATTTATGGTACTAAGATACTGTAAATACTATGTCCTGCAAGCAGTAGGAGGCCACGACCCTTGCAATAAGAATTCAAAAGTGCAGTGCAGCAGGGCTAGATGTTGCTGACTGCTAGTTGCCTATATCACAGTAGTGAATACTTCTGTGAAGTACAAACATAGGGCAAAACTTCACAAGAAATCTTTGTAGATGCCATGAAAAGTTTTCCTTGGCTTCCATGCAGTCAAGACTCCACTCCATCTTCTAAGTGTGGTGGGTACTCAGGGACACAAGAGGACAGGTGAAATGCTGTCAGTGTAACATCTCATTTATTTTTACTTTAGCATATCAGAACTGTTAGACCTTAAATGCACCTTAAATGCAGTCATTAACTAAGTGTCCTTTTTATAGTAGCCATTTGAGCTCTGCCTCGGGGTGCTATAGAAAGTCCAGCCTGGTTCTAATGAATACAGTGTTAGTTCTTTCAAATCTTATTCAAAGATACTTGGATCATTACATAGACCTTTACTGCTAAAGGTTTTAGTTGTCACTAAGATGACATTCACTCTGTTCAAAGCAAAAAAAACAAAAACACACAAAACTCCTAACTTTTCTCCTTTTTCAAACTCTACTGTGTTTTTTAATGTGTGTTTTTGCTTTAGGTATTGGAGATGTGGTTAAGTTACTTACAGCCTTGGAGGTATGCTCCTGAAAAGCCACCTCAAAGTTCAGAGCCCTTGCCTCGCACTGTGTCAGAGAAATGGTAAGGAAACAAAACAAAACACTCCAATTTTCCAAAACCAGGCCTCAAGTTTATGCAGATCCTGAATAAAACAGCATAATTTCAGGAGGCATCCAACAACCTTCCTGTACAAGATCAGAGGTGATTTCTTATGACATAAAGGGTTTGTTTTAAGAGGAACATTATTTGTCTCAGCATAAAGAGGTCACCTTTCCAGGAGACAGTGTAAAACATTCCTTTTATGAATTTGGCAGAAAAAATATCAATAAATAGCTGTACTCACAAATCCTGTACTCATTTTGATAGGGCTGCCTTCATTCAAGAAAACCTGCTTATGTATACCAAGCTGTTTGTAGGATTTCTGAACCGAGCTCTTCGAACAGATCTAGTCAGTCCAAAAAATGCTCTCATGGTGTTCCGAGTAGCCAAAGTCTTCGCTCAGCCCAACCTAGCTGAAATGATCCTTAAAGGTAAATGGAAATTCTCACATTTACACTATCTAGTCTTGTACTTTCTTCTTAATGACAACATCTATTTCAGAAAAGCAGCTGTAAGATGTTTTGTAACCAGTCTCCCAACCAATACAAAAATATTATGTAATCATCTTTTCTACTTTTCTCAAATTCTAGGAGAACAGTTATTCCTGGAGCCAGAACTTGTTATTCCCCATCGTCAGCATAGACTTTTTATGACCCCCACACTTAGTGGAAGCTTCTTCTCATCATGGCCTCCAACTATTACAGATGCCTCATTTAAGGTGAAGAGTCATGTTTACAGCCTGGAAGGACAGGACTTCCAGTATAAACAAATGTTTGGCCCAGAAGTCAGAAATTTGGTAAGAAACAACAGGTTTCATGGCAAGACTCTCTATTCTGATAGGCATTTCTCCATCCTCAGCATCTATACTATTGGCAAAAAAGGAGTGGAAAACTTCACCTCCTGCACTACTGTATGTTTAAAAGCTTTCTTTTAATCTAAGGAATATCAATCCAGTACAGCCAAAAAAACCTCCTTGCTTTTTTCAAAATAAGGGGGGCTTATTATGAATTGTGAATGGGAGGGCTTGCTCCCTTTGAGCAGTCTGTGATGAACATTTCCTCTCAGACTTACATTTCTGATCTCTCCCTAGCAGCCAGGCAGGTAAGAAAAAAAGGCAGGAGAAAAAGTAGCTGAGAAAGCTGAGTAGCACTTGGGTTTCTTTAAGTGTTTCAGCAGCAGAGAACTGCCTCTGTCCTACTGGAAGTGCAACTAATTTACTGTTCCAGTGGAAGTCTGTGTTTACTAAGAGAGCGAGTTTGCTGGGCTTGTTCTGACTGATAAGTATCAGGGGGCAGAATTTCATCATTGTATTGATGTTTAGTGGTTCTTTACCTTTATATTCTAGACTTAATTACATTTTTTTTCCTCTCTAAGGTGTTAAAACTGGCTCAGCTGATTTGCCAGGCCCAGCAGACAGCAAAATCCATATCAGACCACTCTGCAGAGACACTGTCTAGCCAGTCCTTCTTTTCATGGTTTCGATTTACACCATCCGATATGAATGGATCCTACACAGGCAATGACCTTGATGAAATTGGGCAAGACAGCATCAGAAAAACAGATGAATATTTAGAGAAGGCCCTGGAATATTTGTGTCAAATCTTCAAGGTATGTAACGCCTTTTGTAATTCTCTTATGAGACAGTATGAACAAGTATGTGTAGTACTATGTGGCAGAGGTTATCCAGTGACCCTGCTAGCAAAGTTGGGCTTAAAAAATTTTTAATTGCTACTTTTCCCAAGCACTTGAAAACTCCTTTTTGTATAAATAGAAGTAGGTGGTCTGAATTTCTAAATATCAAGCCCAGGCTTTCTTAACTGACTGCTCTTTTGGACTGTATAGTTTGTAACAACCTGGGCCTCAACTTGCACGTGTTCTCAAGCTCGCAAATACGCAATGCATGGCTTACATTTAAAAGCAATCTAAAACTTTCAAAATTTAAAAAGCTAAGAAAATATAATATACAACTGCAGATATGGATGAATAGAGGAACTGCAAGTTAGCTGTTTCTTTAGTTAAAATAGCAGAATTCCAGACAGGCTCCCAGAACTGGCCTAGGAGAAGCTGTTTCACACCTCTCCAGCAGTTAAGGGATAGAGAGCGACACTTCCCTGGCACTGGAAGCACTGGAACAGGCTGCCCAGAGAGGTTGTAGAGTCTCCTTCTCTGGAGATCTTCAAAACCCGCTTGGATGCAGTCCTGTGCCACGTGCTCTAGGTGACCCTGCGTGTGCAGGGGGGTTGGACTAGATGATCTCTAGAGGTCCCTTCCAACCTTAAGCATTCTATGATTCTATGATTCTATGATTCCCTGGGCTTTCATGAGCGTAGGCAAACCTGGTAATTTTCATCTCCTGATTTCTAATCAAACTGCTATTTGAGCAGTTCTC
The DNA here is from genome assembly GCF_059628265.1 of Tinamus guttatus. Lineage (NCBI taxonomy): Eukaryota > Metazoa > Chordata > Aves > Tinamiformes > Tinamidae > Tinamus > Tinamus guttatus. The sequence continues at coordinate 4,755,094 of NW_028288993.1, read as the reverse complement.
AGCACCCATACTGGGGCGGTCGGAGGCTTCCACTGCTGAGGAGCTTGTGAAAGCAGAACAGATGGAATAGAAGAAGGGGGCAGATCAAACACATGGTTTAGTACTGTGTTGTTCTTGAGCAGCTGAATGAAGCCCAACTGACCCAGATGATGATGAAATGTGGGACAGCTCAGGATGAGAATGGAAAGAAACAGCTTCCAGACTGCATTGAGAGTGAGGATGGGCTCATTCTTACACCTCTTGGCAGATACCAGGTGAGAGAAGAAGGCTTCCCCTGTTGCTACCTTAAAATGTTCTTGAGAAAACAAGTTTTCTTTCTACATGAAGAGAAATGCACTATTTCTGGGACTAAGAAATGCCAGTATCAGATAGGAGCTACAAGATAGGGATTTTTTTTTTTCTGTTTCTAGATCATAAATGGCTTACGTAGATTTGAGGTACAGTATCAAGGAGATACTGAGCTTCAGCCCATCCGAAGTTACGAAAACGCTACTCTTGTTCGCCTCCTATTCCGGTTATCCTCTGCCCTTAACCAAAGGGTGAGTGAAAACATTGTCCCATTTTGTACTTAGTTGTGTATTAAGAGTTCTTCACTGCATCTGTATATATATGACACTTGAGAGGTCATGGAGGGTGGGAGAAGTGCCCGAGGACTGGAAGAAAGCCAGTGTCACTCCAGTCTTCAAAAAGGACAAGAGGGAGAACCTGGGAACCTACAGGCCGGTTAGCCTCACCTCCATCCCTGGAAAGGTGATGGAGCAGCTCATCCTAGAGAACATCTCTGTGTATGTCAAGGAAAGGTGATCAGTAGTCGTCAGCATGGATTCACCAAGGGAAAGTCGTGTTTGACAAACCCCATAGATTTCTATGATGAGGTGACTGGCTGGATGGGCAATGGGAGAGCCATGGACATTATCTACCTTGACTTTAGCAAGGCTTTCAACACTCTCTCCCATAAAATCCTCATAGGGAAGCTCGGGAAGTGTGGACTGGACGAGTGGACAGTGAAGCGGATTGAGGACTGGCTGGATGGCAGAGCCCAGAGGGTGCTGATAAATGGGGCTGAGTCTAGTTGGAGGCCTGTGGCCAGTGGTGTCCCGCAGGGGTCAATACTGGGCCTGCTGCTGTTCAACTTGTTCATCAATCACCTGGATGAGGGCACAGAGGGCACCCTGGGGAAGTTTGCAGATCATCCAAAACTGGGTGGAGTGGCCAACACTCCAGAGGGCTGTGCTGCCATTCAGAGAGACCTAGACAGGATGGAGAGTTGGGCAGAGAGGAACCTCATGAGGTTCAACAAGGAAAAGTGCAGGGTCCTGCACCTGGAGAGGAAAAAATGCAGGCCCCAGGACAGATTAGGGGTTGACCTGCTGGAAGGCAGCTCCGCGGAGAGGGATTTGGGAGTCCTGGTTGACAACAGGTTAACCATGAGTCAGCAAGTAAAGTAAAACAAAAGTAAAAATATTGATCAAGAACATTTTAAATGCATTCTTTATGCTTGATGAATTGTATATATATATGATGAAAGCATGCACTGAAGCAGTTCTACTGTTTAAAAATGTATTTTGGTATTGTAGCTTCTGTAATCCTCCTCTATCTTCATTCCATAAATTACACACACACACAAAAAAAAGATATGGATATTTCATAACAGTTGCAGTATAATACTGATGCTTAAACTTTTCTTACCTCAGTTTGCTGATCAGATGGAGGTACTGTGCTCCAGGGAGGATTTCATTGGCAGAATTTGCCGCTACCATCTTATCAACCCAACCCTCGCCCAGAAAACGAGGTATACTCCGATGCTGAAGGACAGGACGAGCCATAATTACGGACCACGAATCAGTCTGAGGTTTCTGGCTAGCTACAGAACTCTGGGTTCCTTGTTAATGATCTACTTCATTGCATCCTGGTTCTGCATCGGGCCTGTAGGTTGCACATTCATTGTCCTGTTTGGATATTTCCTTTATGCCATACTAATGACATTCTTTGAAGGGTGGAAACCTCATCAACACTAGTTTCTTTCTCCTTCTCACAGCTCATACTTGTAACAAATATTCTCAGGATAACCAGTCTGGGGTTCATCAAGTAAATCATTTGCGTTATTGCATCAGACTTTCTTAAAGTATTTTTTTAATATTAAAGTTGAGCAAGTTTTATGAACAGAATGATATTGGTTTTGGGCAGCAGAAGTGATCAGTGTAAATTCTATTTTTTATAAAAGTTTGCTTACAGAACGTAGTGAACGTGATTTCTTTGGAGGGTGGTGGGGGGTGTGAGCTGCCCATTTGTAATGCTGCCACGAACCACACATGTGAAGGAATGGCAGCGCGTATCCCACTGCCTGCAGAGCGTATCCCACCGCCTGCAGCGTACGCTACCTGTCACTTTAGCAACACCACTCTCCTGAAGCCTCTTTCCATGGATCTGAGACAGGAATTAGCCCTGGGAGGTGACCGCTGCACGATTTCATAGAATCATTACGGTTGGAACAGACCTTCAAGATCATGGAGTCCAACCACAAGCCCTTCAACACCCTGTCCGTTAAACCACGGCCCTAAATGCCTCATCTCTGCATCGCTATGCTCACAGCCAGCACCATTTGAAAACAAACAAACAAAACCCCACACAGAAGTTTAAAAAGGCGCCCAGAGGGTGCGAAAAGGCTCCGTGAGGGCCCTCCGCGCTGCCCCCCTGCCCCGCTAACGGCAGCCCCGGGCAGCGCCCCTCGGCGCCCGTTCCGGCGGCGGCCGTTAAACCGCCCCCAGCGCCGCCTCACGGGGCCGCCGCGGGCGCCACCACGGCGGGGCGCGGGAGGGGGGCCCGGGGACAAAGGCGGGCGCCACCACCGCGGCGGGGGAGCGTTGCCGCGGGCGCGGGGCGGCCATGGCGGCCGAGCGCGGCCTGGCCTTCGTGCGGCGGCTGCACGCCGAGACGCTGGCGAAGCTGCACGAGGAGGTGGAGCAGCTCCGGCGGCGGAACAGAGGTAGCGCCCGCGGGCTCGGGGGCGGCGCGGGCCGAGGCGGCCGCGGGCCGGGAGGCCGCAGGTAAAGAACGTCCCCCCCTTTCTTGCAGACCTGCAGTATCAGCTCATAATGACCCGGCCCCCAGGTAGGCCCCGCCCGCAGCCGCGCGTCTAGTCGAGCCTTAAGGGACGCCTTAATGGTTAGAGCCCCGATGTATGATAAATAATAATAAAAATAAACCCCTTACCCTGAGATGAGACAGCAGGGATATCAGATTCCTGGAGGGAACACATTTAGAAACTGGGAGAAAAAAAAAAAGTCAATTTCTCATTTAGGATAAGGATCTAAATCAAGTGTCTTGTTTAGGTACAGTTTAGAGCACTAAGCAATAAAACATAGATACGCTGTTTAACTTGAAAAACTCATTTCCCCTGCAGCTAAAGGGATCCATCTCCCCACCAGGTGATTCTGCCCTCTGAGCATGCAAACACTGGGTAAGGGGGGATTTGTCCTCCCTTCCTCAGGTTCACCCCTTACTGCCGTTCCCGTTCTCCAAGTTTCTGGTTGTCTTGACAGCAAAGGTACTTGGGGACACAAGGGAGGTTACAAGGAGGAATCCCAATCACAGCAGTGGCCAAGGGCAAATGGGCCAGGAAAGAGGACAACTATTTTGCACTCAGTAAAAACATGCAGCAGTAAGTGCGGTGAGAAGTACTGAAACAAAAGTCAGGAGCAAATCAGTTTCAGTGGAAAAACAGCTAAGTTAAATGTAGGTAAACAGAATAGTTTGACCCACCTCTATGACACCGGAATCAAAGCATTCAGTATCATAAAAGCAAGCCTGGAATAACCATATTTTCCAACAAGATGTGTTTCAACAACAACAACAAAAAGATTTACTAATTTGCTTGAGCTTTAGAGCTGTATTGGGGCCACACACTCACCGTGCTCCAAATGAGTACACAAAAATAAAGGTCTTTTCTACTTAGTAGTCAGTGTCTTCCTGTGATGCCATAGATACTGTCTCGCTGCAAATTTGGCTTGAACAATTCTAATACTTGAAGGCCTTAATTTTGCAAACTCATTTAAGCCCTGAGCCCAAACTGCTGCTGTAATCAGCTCTGCAGTCGTGTGGCTCAGGTCATCATTTCTGTGATTTTGTTTGTTTGTTTTCTGCAGATAGTACAGCTTCCACCTCACCTTCTGCAAAGACCAGTTCAAGGCACTGTTCAGCATGTAAGACTGATAAAAATGCAAGATTTACCTGTAGGGTAATGGAAATACCAGAAATGGGTAATTAAATAAGATGTTTTTTACTGTCTAGTCATGTGACCTTTTTACCTCTGAGGCCTTACTACCATTTATATTGGTTTTATCAACACACATCACTAATTGTAAATGAACTATTTAGAAACACAAAGCTATATTTGGACTAGCACTAATTTATGGAGTCTACAAGTTCTACAAAGAAAACCTACTTTAACATGCACAAAATAAGATACCTGGAAGGTGATCTGCGCTCTACAATCTAACCCTGTGCAGATTTAGTACCTTCAAGCTGCTGCAGGCTTCCTCTGAGGCTGCTAAATACTTTTGACTGGAGGATGCTAAGGTCTTCAAGCCTGTCGCAATCCTGTTGCTGCTCCTTTTTTATGGAAAAAAATCAAATTATACTTTCGAACAGGTGACTCTACAGCTTCTCAGCATTTGCCAAAACAGAGACTACAAAAAAAACAATCCAGAAAGTGCGAACAAAGTGCAGAAGAACGTGTAGTTCAGGTAGTGCCTGGAGAACTGGAGCTACCCAGTCTACAGGAGAAGCTAAACGAGGAAGCTCCTCCCAGGTATGATCAGCTTCCAAGCATGCAACAATTCACAAGTCAACCATACGAGTAATGTTCAGGTCTCCTTCCATGTAGACCCATTTAATGTGATGAATGTCAAATAGAAGAATGTAATAGATTTGAGAAAGAAAGTTACTGTGCATCTAAATCTAGCAGGGACCAAGCTTTTTAACTCACAGTATAGCACAGTTTAGTTGCTTTTAAGTGATGTGAATGGTGTAGACTCAGAATGAAAAAGACTGATCAGAAGACAACTTAAACATTGCATCTTTTTACAAGCCAGCTTTACTGAAGAAAGTGTGGGAAAGTGCTTCTGCTCCCCAATATATATATATTTATTCATACCTCAGAACTGACCAATGTCTTAATGTCTTAACTTTACGCTAAGTTGCATAGCTACGTATTGTTACGAAGTAAACTGATCTGATTCTTAACTGTGAACACTTTCCTAGAGAACACCGAGAAGTTTCTGATAAAGCTACATCCCCAATAACTTCACTGACAAGTCCAATTGCATGTACAGCAACTCAATTACCAGCTGCCTCTTCAAGTTCCTTCCTAGTAAATGCACTTCCTTCCTGGGACTGGAAGCCACCAACGCTGGCAGAGTGTCAGGGAATCATTCGCCAGCTCTGGAGCATCAATCAGATGCAGGCCCAACAGGTGAGTCTATAGCAGGTTCTGCCCCTACTCTACTATTAGCTATCAAAAGCCACATTATTGGTGATGAATAGTAAATTCCTTCAAAAATGCGGACTGGGAGCTTTCCTCCACTCTGTTCCTCAGATAGAGTATCTAGAATCATGTTTGGAAAACATTCACAAGACCGAAAGGATTCCTGAAGACTACTTAATCACCACTCAAATTGGGTAAGCTATTCCAAGTCACTTCAAGAATATTAGACAGATTCTAGAGGCATTTGCTCAGATACTGCTTTACCCTTCCCCCTCTATTTTATAAAGATTTTTTCATTATTATTATTTTTCTTGCCAAGAAATTTACAGGATGTTAAGTGAAAACAGAGGTGCTAGTTGTATGGATAAAAGCCATTCACATATTCTGATTTTAGCAAACTTCTGTAAGGAAAAAAAAAAACAACTAAATAAAAAAAAATGAATATTAATTTCTGGATATGCCTGTCACTTATACATCCCAGCAAGTGACAGTATTATTGCTACTTCAGCTTTTAAGCATTTTTATATATGTATTTTTGTGGCTATACATAGCCACAGGGAGCAAGTTTTACACACAGTCTTCTCTTTTATAATATTGTTCCCGCATTTCTGAGTAAGCCTTAAACTAACTGAGAACACCCACATTCCATGAAAACATTGGCCACGTAGAACCTGGCATTAGGTTCTGTTACATCCTTCTGTGCCAAACTTCAAAATAAAACAAAACAGCTCAAAAGCTTTGCAGTATAGTGTGTTTACAGGAAGACTCAGCACTATCCAGGCTCCAATTTCTTTTCCATTAAGAACCTCAGATCCTTTAAAACCAGAGCTATCTATAATTCAATTCCTATTTAGAGGCATGGCCTAAACTCTCATGTTCTTAAGGAGAGTATCTGTTCAGCTGCACTGACCGCAGAACTTGAATAGGCTCCATTTAGCAAGTTACCCAGGTCTGTAACTCACCTTCTCAGATGCTGAGAAGTGGCATCTGACGGAGTCCTATCCCTCAGTATAACCTGCACAGACATTCAAGTGCCTCCAAAGTTGTTCCCAAAGTTGTTAGCAGGTCAGCACAACCACTGCTTTTTCTTGAGTAAAGTAACCAAAGTATCTGCCAACATTTTTATTCAGGAATCCAGAAGTCACACGCTTGCCCAAAGTATCACACAAGGATACATCTAGGAAAAGGTAAGTACTTAAAAAATGTTACAGCTATATGATTGAACTTTAGTAATTAATAAGCAATCAGTTCCATCTTTACTCTGAAAAATGCTATCAAACTTAAAAAGAAGCCAAAAATTGATTCTTCTTGCACAATTTCAACTCCGCCCAGGCCCCTGGCTCTTCCTTTACAGCAGGATTGCATAAGGATGAGCCTAGATAACCTCAAAAGGTTAGAAAATTCAGGGAATGCCATTTCAGATAAATGAATTCCTTTTTAACTCCTAGTCACCACTTCAGAGGAATACCCACAGAGAAATCAACTAATGAATTCAGAAGTTGCCTCTGTATATTCATTAACAGTCCCTCTTTCTCAGGGACTAATATGCAAGACAAGTACAGGAGCAATACTGCTTCCTATAGCCCATCTCAGCTATTGGATGCTCTAAGATGCCACCCATATGTGACATTATTCTCAAAAAAAAATCCTAAATTTCATAAAAAGTGAAAAAAAAATGGAGGGGGGAAAAAGAAAAAAAAAATCTTTTTAGGAGGTAGAACTCTTACCAGAATGAAATGACAGTGGGTTCATTTAGACTACTAATATGTACTTAGGTAATGGTTATGACAGAACTAGTTACACTGGCTCTTTAGTGCATTTCATATCTTTTATGATGAGCTGAACCAAGTCAGAGGTTTAAACATTGTCTTCTCATGGGAGTCAATAGTTCTGGATGTGGAGAGAGATGTACTTTCCCAAATTTAAGCATCACCATATATTTCATGATAACTACGCCAAAGAGGAGAGTAGTCAATACTGTTAACTAGCAGTTTCCATGAACGTATTTCAGAAAGTAAGTATTACCACTTTTGGAGAAGAGGACAGCTATTGCATTTAATGGAAAACAAAACAAAACAAAAACAAAAAACACAGAGCTCCACCGAAGATCAGATCCTCTACTTAGGTCTCTTCTGTTATTCTAGATTTTAAACAGAGACAAGGTGCCTCAGGCACCAAGTTTGGAAAAGCAGAGGAACAAGACAAAACTTCATTCAAAACACCAAGGCTTTGTGAGAAGTTATCTCTGAAGTTAAATCTAATCAGCTACATAAAACACCCTGCTCTTTAGGACAGTTTTGCACACAAAATCACCAAGCTCAGCAGTAGGAGAGTGGCTTATCCCTGTGCCTTTCCTAAGTAAAAAGAGAATAGATTTGGGTAATCACAGTGCATTGACTTGCTGCATTCCTCTCTGCAGTTTGATTGCCGCTCCAGTGCCTATTACAAAAAAAGCAATTTTGCCACCACTGAAACAAACACTGGGGAACGGTTTTGTTGAGAGACAGAAGAGAACCCAGGCTATTCAAAGAAGCCGTCTTCATCGAACTGCATTTTAATTCACCCTTCTTCATCTTGATTCCTTATGACTGCTTTGAGAGTTCAAACCACACTTGCATGATATTCAGCTGTTACCACATCATTTCAAGTAAAAGTTGATTATGAATTCATTTTGCCTGACATTTATTCAAGAAAGTAAAGGATCAAACTTATGTATTTTTGGTTTCAGAATTTATTTGTGAAAGCACATACTTCTGTCTTTTTCTGAAAGATATTAATATGTAGATATTTCATATTAGGTGCATTTTCTGAATTCACCCTTAATGCCCTGACAGATGATAAGGCACCCAAACATTAATACCTATTATACCCATTCTGGGGCATCTTTCCAAGGATTTAGGAATAGGCTTGTTATGTTTGTTTTTTAATCTTTTGCACAATCTGTAAACATCAGAAAAGAAACAATTATGTTGTCAATCAGTCACTCATTTTACATTCTAAGGGTTACCTGTCACACTTAACAGTTCTCATGATTTGTGTCCCAAATGAGATACTGATGTGTGCGCTATGATGTCTCCTTTCCACACATCCGCATCATGCGGCATCTCATTGCATTCTGTTTGAAGAAAATTGAAATGTAGTGCAAAGACAACTCTCAAAATGCCATTACAGAATACCTCGTAAAAGCCTGAAAGATGTTTACAGTATGGTTTGCATCTGTCTGCACATGTGTTTTAGACAAGCTGTGAAGAAATGAATACTCTTTAAGTGTCTAAGTGTGGCAGCCTGGCCTAACCCTAACCCTAAACCTAACCCTAACCCTAACTCTTAACCCTAACCCCTAAAACTAACCCTAAATCCTAACCCTAAACCCTAATGCTAACCCCTAACCCTAAATAACCCTAAACCTAACCCTATCCCCTAACCCGAAAGATCTTTGCTATAGACGAACAGGCTACTTTTATAGGAACTGAGCACTGAAATCCTCAGTACCCAGCAGTTTGATGAAAATCTGAAAAATAACGAATTCTTCATAGACTGATATCTAATACTTAACCTGCATATTTAGCCCATTGATTTAGATTTAAATCATTTAGATTTAAATCATTTAAATCATGGAAATGATTTGGACCATTCATAGACTCGTAGAATGCTTAAGCTCGGAAGGGACCTCTCGAGGTCACCTAGTCCAACCCCCCTGCCCACGTAGGGTCACCTAGAGCACGTGGCACAGGACTGCGTCCAAGCGGGTTTGAAGATCTCCAGAGAAGGAGACTCCACAACCTCTCTGGGCAGCCTGTTCCAGTGCTCTGTCACCCTCACTGCTAAGAAATTTTTCCTTAAGTTCCTGTGGAACTTTTGATGCTTCAGTTTTTGGCCATTACCTCTAGTTCTGTTGGTGGCCACCAGTGAAAAGAGGCCAGCACCATCCTCCTCACTGCCTCCCTTGAGGTACTTACAGACACTGCTCAGGTCCCCTCTCAGCCTTCTCTTTTCCAGCTGAACAGGCCCAGCTCCCTCAGCCTCTCCTCATAGGGCAGATGTTCCAGGCCCCTGATCATTCTTGTGGCCCTGCACTGGACTCTCTCCAGCAGCTCCACATCCCTCTTGTACTGTGGAGCCCAGAACTGGACACAGTACTACTGCACACAGTATGAGGAGACGAGAGAGGTGCTAAAAAGGCCAGGGAACCAACACAGGGCAGAACTCCAGGGCAGAACTAAGGTTTCAGGAAGGCATTCAGAATAGACCAGAGGAACGAGTGGAAGGCACCACCTGGTGAGTGTTACAACCATATGACTTACAGGCAAAAAGACTTTTCCTTTATGCTTCTTTTGCTGACCTTTTTCATACAGCTGGTCAGCACCAAGGGGAGAATCCATGGGGGTCAACCTTCATCTCCTAGATATTAACATGGCTCTGGCTATTGGAAATGGTTGTTCTATTTCCAAAGCCAGACTGTAACAGCCCTTTTGGCCCAAATATCAGTGATTCTTCCCCTGCAAAACAAAACTGATAGGACAGAAACCCTAGAAGCAAGTTTCTCAGCTCAGAGCGAGGACACTCTCTGCAGCTCTAGCCAGCCGGCATGCGGCAGCTCCAGACAAAAGGTCTTGCTGCAGCACAGAGCCCCCAACGGGCTCTTGGAGCCTCCTCAGCAGCTCTGAGCGCCGGCACCTCCTCTGCACTCCCAGCCTGTGCAAGCCGCAGTCCTGCTCGCCGCAGCCTGGACACCGTCTCCTGCGCCTGCTGCTCAGCTCCCTGGAGGCTCTTGCTGGGATTTCAAAATACACCGTCAGCAGCACCACTTGGCTTCCTTTTTATCTATAATCAGAAGATAATACCAAAACATACAAAAGCTATAGACCAAATTTTTCAACGCAAGCAATGATAAATAAGAAAAGGGAATCATTTCGTTCAGCCTTTGGTCCCCTTAAATGCTCCACGTGAACACGCTGAGGAGTATACAAACGTGGAGACCTTATTGTCAGCGAACTTGATGGTCAAATCAGAGGCTCTTGCAAAAAGGAGGAGCACTAAATGAAAGCACATAGACAAATTCTAAAAAGCCAGAGGTCGTGATGCTTAAAATACACCCATCTGCAGAGACATCCTCACTTCTCTGGCACCAACCCACCTGTTCCACTGAAAACATGGAGTTTATAACCCCCAACTCAATGACAAAAAGCAAGAGCACATCCCCACCAAGAAGCAGCAGGGGCAGCTCCAGAACCACAAGCGGGCACCGCTCAGACCCCCTGCTCTGCTCACCCTGCTCAGACACCCTGCTTTGGAACAAGCCTCTCCCAGCCAGGAAGCAGAGCGTTAACTCCAGCCTGCCGGCAACGCTGCAATACATGCTGGGCATTCAGTGTTGAGCTGAGCTTGCCTGGACACCTGGACTAAGCATGGACATTAAGCCCTCCCACACCACCAAATACAAGAACCCTTTCCAAAGCACACACCCATTTTATGCCTTATCTTAACAGGAAAAGAGATGACTTTCATCCAGAAATTCTCCAAAATTAACACCTCCAATTTTTTGGCCCACTCTAAAAGTGAGGGCCTACCCACCCTGCACACTCCAGAACAGGAAGAACCACCTCCCTGTGGGTTGGGGCCTGACCTCCCACTGGTCTACAACCCTTAATAATCTCCATCTTTGTATCTAGGCTTATGACCTGATTTTGCACTACAGTAACCAGACACAAAACTCATGCGACATTTCTCCACTAGAACTATATTGATGCCACTGCTTCATTCGCCATACGGAGACAATCATGTAATAGTACCGGTTTAAAATTCCATCTTTCATTTGTAGGTATTACTGCTAGTGCTTGTCTGGGTCTTCCAGTTCATTACAAGGATAATAAAGAGTGTTTTGTGCAACAAAGTCATTTATGATTTCTTCCCCTAAGCTTCAAACCATATGAATTTCTACTTACCATAGAACAAAGTAACCATCATCCAATGGAACAACAGAACTGGTATCTAAGAATCAATGTGGGAAAACCAGTATACCATTAGCATCCAGCACAGGAATAATAATAAATTTATTACAATAAAAACAGGTAATGCATTAGTTCATATACAAAATACTGATAGCATTTTGCTGCCTCAGTCAGTGCTTACTAAGTACCCACGTTTAAAAACGTCCTAAAACTGATGACACCACACAGATTTACAAAGGCTATAGCAATTTCTTGACACTACTGTAAGAGAGTCCAGCTACTCTTTAAGTTTTGCTGCACAATACAGGGAGATGGAGCAGGATACCATGAGAATACCTGAAACTGAAATTCACCTGCAGCAGAAAACAACCTACAAGCATGGGGAAAATAATCACACTGTGCATGAAATGAGAGTTACTCGTGGCAAATATTTTCATTGGAAGTGCCCAACAATAAGGCAGCTGATGACCAACTTGGGTACGCCTGGGTGCTCCAGGAACAAAGTAACAGTCGTCAGTTTTACTCCTGAGCTGACTATAGGGGATTTTTAAACAAGCAAATGTAGAATGGAAGCAGCGACCTGCATTAACTCCCCTAGGAAGTCAAACGCTTCAGAAACCAACTCTTTCCCCTCATAAACACAGGTACAAAGGTATGGAGCTACAAGGCTGCTGGATTGATTCACAGCTCTGGGGCTTTGAACAGCTGGGAGTGGAGGGGGCAGAATCCCTCCCGTACCCACACATACGCTGCGCTTCCAGGGGAAGTCAGTATCCATGTTAGCATCCCCTCTTCCTAATCAGCTCACAATTCTGGAGTAAGAAACACATGGTCCATGCTAGCCAAAACCATTATATAAAGTAGTGTTTAAAATAAAGCGTAAAATATGGTTTTTGTTCCCTATATTTGGTTCCTCCCACCTCCCCCAAAATGCAATTATTCAGATTAATTTCACATATTTGAAGAATGCCCTTTAAAGGCCCTTTTTTACCCCATTTCTGGACAAAGCTTAGAAGCAAAGATCCCTGCAACCACTGGGAAGTTTGTGTGCACGTTCTAGCTGCAGCTAATTTATTTGTGGGCAATATCAGGTCACAAAATACACAGTGTGAAAGGAGTACTGGCACTGGGCAAATTTTGAAGCAAATTAGGACGTTCTCACCCTGCTTCCTCTTATACCAGTCAGACTCCCTGACGGAAGTCCACAAATAATTTCTTCTCTAAGAAGACAATAAAAGCTCCTCCTAATACAGTCTCAAGAACCATATATACATATTTGTATATTTGAAAATGCTGGCAAAAGTCCACAGAGGCGGAAGATAAAAAACATGAAAGCTAAATCTAACACCAGGTTCTGTTCTGAACCTGACATCTAGAAACAAAATAATATAAGGCTTCTTTCTTCTGAAGTACCCTCCTCAAAATGCCTGTGATTTGCCAGTCACGTGTGGAAGAGAGGCCAGCTGTCGAGACCATATTTCTTTCTTCATGGTTTAGGAAGCGAGATGTTATGCAGCAGAGAGGCAGGCTTGACGAATACTCTGTGCCCAGGTGTTTAAGAGTGCAGTGACTGAATGCTTGTCTGGAAGTTGCAATAGTTTTGAAGTCATGTACCGATACACTGACTGCAAAAAGGGATTGGCTGCTGGAAAATAACAGATAAACAGTTGTTTTATATATATACACATATATATTCGTTTTTTAAAAAAGATGAGTAACATCTTTCCATCACATTGCCCACCAGCACATAACACATACCCCAAAACTATCACACTAGCATCCTCATACCATATTGTCGGGGGTTTTTTATCCACAGAGGGCTCTGATCTGGGTAGTCTGCTGGAACGCTGAGCTGTAGCGGTGGGACATTTGGAAGATTCTTGTCATCTAGAATACAGAAACACTTCTCATCAGATGAAACAAATCTTCAAGTACAGAGGGGGGTTTGTTTTTTTTTTTTAATAAGTCTGCAAGCCTCCATTCTTACTGGAATTCAATCTCATTGCTCCCTTTAAAACACTCCTTACTTCATTGGAAAAAGTTTATCCTGGCAAACACAGCTCCATCTCTCACATTTCTGCACCCTCTTAATCTCCTCATTTCATCAACTGAACTTCAGTAAGGTAAATATCTCATTTGTGAAAATTAAGTTCCTTTTGTATTAATATTCAGGATGAGAACAGTTCGCATTTCTCACATGCACATATATACATGTATTTCTCCCCCCCGCCCTGTTTGAATCGAAGTGCAAAACATGCTCAGTCTGTAACACTTTCTGCTTACTCAGCTGAGACAAGAAAGAAGAAAATTAAATCCCTTTTTCCAACATTCACTGTCATCAATGATCATTATTACAAACTGAAATAACCTCTCCTAAAATTAATGAGCCATTTCTCTAACTTTGTCCTGGTTGTTACTGGCAAGCCTCAAGACTACTCACAAACATCGCTTAGAATCAAATTCAATATTAGTTTCTCTTGCTTACCTAGCTTGCATATGAGATGAACTGTGCCATTGTTACTGCAATGGGAGGGGTCCAGGTTCACCAGGAACTTGGGATTTAATCTTGCAACTTCCCCTTGTAAGACATTTGGTATGGTCTGTCTTTCATCCTCTTCATATTTCCGCTTTCGAGGTGAAACAACAGGGGCCCTAAGCAAAATACAGTCCACAAATGGACTAAGCAAAAACTTTAAGCCAAGGCAACAATTTTCAAACATTTGGTATGCGAAACAGAAAGGTCAACTCCCACCTCAATAAGCCCATCCCTTCTTTCAACAGTTGGAATAAATGAGCAATTTTTCCTTAAATAATGAATCCTTAACACAGGGCACAAACATACGTGATGGGCGGGCCGTGGATCGCAGTCATAGCTGGCATGAAGGTGCGGTAAAGGGAATGGTTGAAGACGGGTGAACGGATGTTGGCCAAGACGGCGTCCAACAGCGGCTGACACAAGTACTGCTGTTTGGTGGGGGGCACGGGGGGAGGCGGTGGAGTAGGCTAAAACACAAGAGAAGCCCCTCTTGTTTTAATCAGCACAAAGAACTCTACTACTGATTCTGCACATTTTTTTTTTTTTAAGAGTAAACTTCCCATGTATAATATGCAAAGGAATGTCAAAACTGCGCATACAATAACATAAGAAAAAAAGTTTTAGGAAGCTATCCCCAAACCAGATGCAAAAATTCGTACAATTACTCAAGAGTGCTTCTACAAAGGACAAGAATTTGAAAACTCAGTTAAAAGATATAGACAAGGAGAAGTATTCATAATGAAGTAAATGCCTGTGCATTTTTACTGCTCCCTTACTCTGTCTCTCCTACTTCAAGCCAAAACAGCATGAGCAAAAAGGAATGTAAACAATTATTTTGCCAAGTCACAGGACTTTTTGGAATTAAGTACTTATTTATTACTAATGCAAACCATTACTTACCACAGCCATATCATTCTTGAGCTTCTCTAAAGCAATTTCACATTTCTGTAGTGTCTTCAGCGGGCACCTGCAGAAGAGGTAAAATTTCATCACCACAAAAAGGACCCCTCAACTCCAAAATTTCTGCTGAGCCACGCAGCTTCAATTCCAGCAGAGCTGGGATGCTAAACATTGCTTCAGAAATCTAGCATCTTAGAATGGATTACATTGCAGCATGTTAAAGGTCAAATTTCAAAATGCTTCTGAAATATTTAGTCCCTGAAAAACTTTACCAGTTGTTATTTTAAAGGAGAATTTGAATGCCAGTATTAAGAACTGTGTTGTCCACACGTTAGAGAATTTGGAACAGGCAGCAAAATATGGACTAGTTTCCCTCCAACTCCTAAAAACCTTTTCCAATTTATCAGTAAGGTGGGAAACACAACCACCCCCAGATGCTTGACATAAAAATTAGATTAACATGCAAAGAGCGTACAAAGCTATGACAGGTACAGAAGTTCTAATGCTGAGACTCTAAGGACTTGCACAAGAAAGTATTTTTGTAGGACTTCAGATAACAACAAAAAAGGTCCTTTTAACAACTTTTCCTGGCTATAACTTTTGAATACAAAAAGAAATCACGTTATAAAATAATGTGAAGTTCCAGAGGAAACAGACACCAAGGGACAGTAAGATTTTAAGAGCCAGGTTCCCATCATGTATGAAATGCATTGCC
The DNA here is from genome assembly GCF_059628265.1 of Tinamus guttatus. Classification (NCBI taxonomy): domain Eukaryota; kingdom Metazoa; phylum Chordata; class Aves; order Tinamiformes; family Tinamidae; genus Tinamus; species Tinamus guttatus. The sequence goes on along the minus strand of NW_028288993.1, from coordinate 4,739,507 downwards.
TGGATCCCTCAGGGTGCTGCAAGATTGCACACTACATCCCTGCTCACCACGGCGTGCCTTAGGCCCTGCAGCAAGGCTAAGCTTCAGTGCTACATTTCCGAGGGTAATTTCTAGAAGAGCTGGAGAGACTCATGTCCAGCCAAAAGGAAAAAGATTTACCGTTTTGAAGGATCAGTCAGGATATCTAAAAGACTCTTCATTTTACTCAGGTCCTTCTTCCTATCTGCAATAGTATCATAGAGACAAATAAGATACACTGTCTACAAGAACAGCTTCCAGCCTTGCAGACATTCTCACAGAAATACTGGATACTGGTAAGGCAAAAATATGAGCCAACACGAAGGAAATAGTGAGGATCAAAGTTTCTTTTCATTTTACTGTAAGTACATCCAGGGTTGTAAGGCCTATGAAAAGGTATCTCAAAAAGATTAAAAGGGAAACTGACAGAAATTTAAGGAATGAAGATTTTATCGACTTTTCATAGTAAGAAAATCTTTACAGTCCTCAGGGAAGGAAAAATAACAGCAATTAAATATACTTTAATTTTTAATTCCTGGAAGAGAAACCATCAGAAAAAGACAGTTCACAGCTTCTTCCATCAAGCTCAAAAGAGACACACATGACTAGGTAGAGGGGACCTCACCTTCATTTTTGTCTATCTTATTGATCATCCTCCGGAGTGGCTCAATGTATTTTGATAGCTGCTTGAGTTTCTCCAGATACTGTTGCTCCTCTGACTGACTAGAGCTGGCTGGACTCATGACAGAATTTGGATTTCCTGGCAAGAAGTCAAGATTGCACAAAACATGGATGACAGATATATGGCAGAATATTATTGTCATATTTCAGAATCTAGGTCTGAAACATGTTGATTCTCAAAGTGCAACTCAGGTCAAATACCCAGATCCACCAGCAGATGCCCTTTACAGGTACTTGTTCAACCTTCCGACAGTTGCGTAGAAGTAATGTGTTTTGTGGGCATAATCCCAATTCCCATTTAATACCAGTTTTGCCTGAAAAGGTTCAAAGGTTTATATATCTTAGACCCTCATTTTGCTTTCATTCTGACGCATTATACACTATATCAACACACTGAATTGGTGCAGTTTTCCTTTAGCACTGCTTTCCAAACTACAGAACATACACCGCTGAGGGTAGCAGAAGGAGCCAGTATGGTGAGACTTCTGTTCACAGTATTCGAACCCGCTCCTTGCAGCTCATGTGCATCCAAGAAGGTGCTCTGGAAGTAGGGCTAAACTCTGCCTGTGGTGGCAGGCAGTCTGTCTGTCATTAAGTCATTAGATCCTCTACAATTGCAGGCTGTTGCTCAGGATTCCTTTCTGCATGGAATTAAAGAATCACTAAGTCTCTCTTACCTTGCTCGATTAAAATAAGCACCATCCTTTTTTTCAAAGCAATGAAGAAGTAAAAACAAAAACAACAAAAAAAAACATAATTCAGCAATGAGAAATTGGCTTTAAGTTCATTTAGATTCATGCCGTTGTGCACATGGCCAATGCAGCAGATCTACTGTTTGAACACCAAGCAATGACAGCTTTCCTGGGAACTATTACAGGTAGCAAAACATGCACCAATTCATGGTCTGCAGTACAGTTCTCAGATGATTTACCTGGAGTGTTTAATGGACCCGGGGATGGGACGCTAAAGTTCTGAGGTGTTCGTGCAGCTGCTGGACTCTGGGATGGTTGTGGAGATGGACTGGGGAGAAAACTGCTAGGTGATGGAGCAGGGCCAGAGCTGAAAAAATAAAAATAAAATCAGACTTGCCAGAGTCCAACAAGGAAGCATGATCAGCCTGTGAGCAGATATGCTTTATTAAGCATTACTGTGACACTAACTCTGCCAAAATAACTTTGTGAGGATTTCTCTCACAGTATCGTTATTTAAATGGGAATTGTCAAAGAGTATTCAGCACAACCCCAATTGCTTTCTGAATAGAGTCTGCAGTAAAACCCACGCACTTCCATGAAAATAGATTAAGTTATGCTGAATGTTTCTCGCTCTAATAGTATTGACAAAGCTCCTCCAAAGTCAGAGTCTGGCTCACCTGACATTTGAGTTTGGCTGGGAGGTTGGCTGGCCTGGCTGGGGCGATGGCTGCGGCTGCGGTGGAGGAGGCATCGACTGGGGTGTTTGAGCTTGCTGGACAGGGGATGGGGATGACATCATGGTAATGTTGTTCTGGCTGACCTGAAATGTGGAAAAACACACCAAGATCAACAACAACAACAGAAGGGGAGCATACAGCGGGAACCTAACTAAAGGACTTTACCTATGGAGAGAAGGATATCATCAGGCCTACAGGAAACAGAAGTGTTAGTTTTATGTTCTCCTCCATAATGGAACAATCCCACCTGCATCTCTTTTGAAGCGCTCAGGGCTACCTTTCAGGACAACTTTACTAGAAATAAAAAGACTGCACATAACTTGTACAACTCTACAAGTGCTTTTCCTTTCCGAACATGCTGCAATTAAAATATCACGAGTAACATCTGAAAAGCCTGTACTTTATGCAGAGTACAAGAGACAGCTCCAGCTTCAGAATAACAAAACAAACAAACAAAATGCTTCCTTATTTTGACATTTTGATTACTGTCTTCAGAGGTCTGTCAGACTAACTTTCAAAATGGTTCTGTGGGAGGGATGGTGAGGGGGGAATAAACCTGACCTCCAAAAAGCTGTTTAAGTACTCAGTGTTGAAAGGGTGGGACAATGACCTTTGAAGGATAATGAGATATGCCTGAAGGAGAAAAAGATGCATCTGGGAATGTCTGGAAGAGCAGCAAACTCTGGGGACAACGAAGTTTGTTCTGCATGCTGTCTGTGCTAGAGCCAGATGTTCAGGTGAGAGCAACCTCTCACATCTGCTCAAACGAACATTTTCCCCCTTTGCTGATTAAAAATGAACCAGTCAAAAAGAAGACAGTATTACAGCCAGAAGTGTGCATAGTAGTGCAGATACTGCTTGAGCGTGTTCATTTCTAAGGCACATGCAGAGTCCTTGTAACAAAAGACCACAAATACCTATGTACAAAGTTAAGCTGAGTTGAGCTAGCCTACAAAGACCACTCATAGGGACTCATTAACCCAAGTGTTCATTAGATAAGCAATCTGTTAGCATTTCTTTGGATTAACAATATTTCCATTGCTCCAAGCCATTTTTAAGCAAATTCACAAGCCCCAAACATTTCATAGGTACTGCCATTCGTGTTGCCTTCACCCATACAGCCAACTGTTTCCAGAGGACATGATATTTAGCATCCTGAAAAGGCAGTATTGTATGTTCTATTATTCCATGTGCACCCTGAGAAGGACAGGATATGCGTTGCTTGGAATATCACATTATAGCTATGCAGAAAGTCACACACTTAGCATCCTCTCCCTTCAAAAAAAAAAAAAAAAAAAAAAAGAAAAAATAGGTGCAAATAATCCCCAATTTGCTGCAAATGGAAGACTACTCAGGTTACTTTAGCACCTACTAAAGCAGTTTAGAAATCAAATGCAGCCTTACATACCACGATTTCATTTTGAACTCCAGTAACTGCATTGCCTTCATAACCTCTCCTCTGCAAAGATATTATGTAGAACAGGGAGCCCGAAATTATATTTTAAACCAGCTATTTTATCTTCTTTTTTTCTGCGCAACCAGCATATATGGAGACTGTGCTTGCTGTTTCCCATAGGTTGTAAAAGAACCAATTTGCTACCTTGTTAGTTGAAACAGTTGAAAAGGCATTTCTGAGACTGAAAAGCACAGTGCCTCCCATAGAACCATGTATCTCAGTGCTGTTTGTGAGGAAGCTACAAAAAATCCTCCAAAAGCAATCCCTCATTCTTTCCAATTCTATTTAACATTCTGTCAAAAGGCCAGTGATATAGAACTTTCCCAATGAGGTGCTGAACCCATTTTTCCTCAAGTCAAACTAAGGCCACTTTTGAGTGGTTCAGCACTTTTTAGAAAAAAGAAAAAAAAAATCAACCTCCTTTATGTGTTTCAGCTTGGTTATACAAAACGACTTCTGAGAACATAGATTCTTGTATTTTGGGACACATGGTTACCAATCATTTGTACGTAATTTATCTTGAATATACAAAGTAACACAACTTCAAACATTTTCACTGCAGGATGAGGTTTTCTGCATCTAAAATCATGTTCAGAGGCAGTTACTGCAGCCCATCTGACATGAAGTTACTCTGCAATTCTGCTGTGACCCATCATGACACCATGCCCTAACTTCACAAATTCTTACCCAAAAAATACGTAGGCTTGCATAGCAAAGCTTGCACTCAATAACATCCACTAAACCAAAGCTACCCTTAGTGTTTAGAGCACACCACGCCTCAAGGTGAACTTAGCTATGAGACCTACCTCCACTTTGCCAAGTCCCAGGCAAAGAACAGCATTCAGGGCTAGGGATTGTTTTTCCAGGCAAAATAAGCAGAAACTATCAGCAAGGAAAAGGAGACTGCAACACGGAAGTGATGGATTATAATGGCGAAGAGTAGAAATACTTTTAATCTATAAGAAAACTCCATTTACACTGTATGCACAGTTTTAAAGATAAGCCAGCAAGGGCAGCCCTGGCCTGTTGCAATCTGTTGCAAACTGGGTTTAAAGTTCACCATCAAGCTGCCTTGCAAGACAGTGAAAACTCTATAGAATTTCAAACGAATTCGGACAAAGGGTTCCATATTCCCCGTCAGGCCACTGCCCCTTGCTTTATTTTAGTATTTCGTTCAGTTTACTTTTTTTCTGTATTTTATTTGCTGGAGATTTCTGCATGAACAATGCATAACTGCAAACTGAAAGTCCTTGCTATTGCAGACTGTGGATGTATACAGAGTATTCAGGAAGTTTCATATTAGGAATTCAGGAGAAAGATGAGGATTTGTGCATTGTTTTTTTGCTTTAGTAAAATGATAACGATTCAAAATTCCTGAGTGGGGGGTGTGTTGAGTCAATCCTAACATGGTGATTGCAATTTTTCCTAGCTATTCAAGAAATGCAGCTAAGATTCAAAATTTTCAGTTCATGCGTGATAGCTATTCAGTCACAGTGCTGAGAAAAGATCTTAAAAAGAGAGAGAGAGAGAGAAAAAAGGAAAACAAACAAACAAACAAACAACTCTCCCACACTGCAGAGTACCTGAGCCTGTGATAAGAGGGACAGACATGGCATTTGGGTCATATGGGAAAAAACCTTGAGCTCTTGCACTGAAAAAAATTAAGCACAACTCCAAGATTCTTTCCTGAAATGAAAACATTCAGGACTACCTATCACTAGCTGTAAATGACTCTTTCTGATACTGTATTCAAGGAGATAACCTCTTTAGTCAATATTAATCAGATTTAGCCTACAGCCCTTTATTCATCTAGGACCTGCTGCAAGAGCTCTGCCGCAAGGCAAAGACAACATATCCAACAGACAGTATCATTTAAGCATTTTACAAAATCAGAAACAACATAACTTACAACCTTCCTAGGACAAGAAGTGAAGTACACAGCCATTTGCAACCTGAGTAAAATATTTTAGAAACTAACATTAAAGATTCAGCCTGATCCTAAGCTATCAGTTACATAAAATCTTAGACTGGCTCAGTTGACTTGAGAATCATGCTTCTCGCCACCACTACGCCATGAATCTCTCATCCTACCACTACTTTCATGATAGTCATTTTTTATAAATAAATTATCTTTATTCTTCTGCTTTCTCTACTTGTTCAATATTCCAGGTCAGTCTTTGGCACTTCTTATTTACCAATTCATTCGGTGTCAGGAGTCAAAGCTCCTCAAAGGCCACTAACATGATGGCACTAAAAGATCAGCATACAGCACTGACAGATTAAACTAGAGGCCTCCTGATATGTCTCCAGTATTTACATATAAATTAATCTAATACTTAAATTGCTATCAGAGGAGGACTGTCTCAGGGCATATAAACTGCTACAGCATGTAAAGCTCAAAGTAAATTCTCCTTTGACTGAATAAGCAGCTATGGCTGGGTTTTATTCCAGTTAACATTTAAACAACTATGTGTCTTAGGAACAACCATGGATGAGTTTGCCTAGACCTGCAGAATCTTTCTGGTCACTGTATCTGCATTAATAAACCCCTGTCAGGAAAACGCTGAGCCTAATAAACTCGATGCAAGAGCAACACTAAGAAACAGTGTTTCTGACATTCTGCAGCCCCTGGTAAGCTGGCAATAGAAGCAAAAGAGTGAAGAATGAAGAAATCTTCCTGAAATCCACGAACATCAATACAAAGAATAAAAACCACATCTGGTATCAAATTTAAAAGCTGTTGTTTAGAAGAATAAGATATGAGGTCTGTAAATACTAGACAGAACAATGCAGATAAATTCCACTTGGCCACCCTAACCTGAACCATATTTAAATCAGCAGCAATTACATTGGACTGAGTAGAGTCCTATGTGTCCTATGAACTACGGAAGGGCAGAGCAGCGCCTAGTTTTGTGGCTGACGGGTGAGAATTCAATTCTGCTTCATTCTAGATCTCTCCATCCCTGCTCCCCCAGAACGATGAATTTTGCAGGTGGAAGCCCAGCTGTGGGCAGCAGCAGCAGGGCAGGTCCTGAGCTGCGAACGCAGAGGTGGTACCGGGACCTAACGCATCTTCAGCAGCGTTGGGCCCAGCGCTGCCAGCCCGGCCCGTGTTTCTTCACTGACGCGGGTGCAAACTGAGTCCGTGTGGCAGCTCCTCCTTCACAAGCGGGAAGAGCTCTGTATTTATTGATTCCTGATTACGTGCCCAAAAGCTACACAAACTCAAATGAGCCAAGTTTATTATTCACAAAAGAAACACCTACACAGAGTATAACCACATGATATACAAGGCCCCAGACACACCTCAGGCAGGACGTTGCAGTCCTGACTTGCAACACTTCTGGAGACTCTCCTAGATGTGCACTGGTTGCGGAGTATGGACAGAGATTAATTGGAGACTAGAAAATTGTACTCATTTGAGACCTGAATCAAGTATGAACATGGAAGTGATGTGTTAAAGTACAAAGATCTGTGCCACTTTAGAAACGTCTTACTTGATATCCCAAGCACTCAGAAAATCTCCTCTTTAAGAAAAAGAAGAGACAAGTCCATGGAAAAAAATAGATAGCGCAATAACCTGAGCAACTGCAGCAAGCCAGATGTGTGACGAAGTGAACTTCCCCTTGCTTGAAAGCAAGTGCTACACAACCACGTATTGACTGCTCTGTGCAATTCCTGCCCCAACGTGCACTTTGACTCAGTAAATACCTGTGGCATTTGCTGTCCGCCCATAGGAATGGAGCTTGGCGGCGTGGCAGACACAGCGGTGGTAGGCGGGAACCGTGGTCTTATTTGCATCCCACCTCGGGCCATAGGTGCGGTGATCATCTTTGAGGACAGAGGGACAACAGACAAAAGTAATCGCAAAACAAGAAATGCAGTGCACTGGCAGGATGAAAAGCACATGCAACCTCCAGGAATTAGGGCGAGGGGGAGCACAGAGGGAAGGTTAGTGAGTTCTTCTCTAAACGTTAACATGCTAGTTTACAAATCAGTCTCTTATTCACTTTCTATTCATCTGTAGAGAGCATCTAATGAATTCGAGATATCTTGAGAGGTGAGATTTAGATACAGGCTTGTGGGTCAAGGGCAAACAGTGCTGTCATTTTCTTGAATTATTCCTAAAATTTTGCCTGACATTTTGCCTTATTTCTAGAATTCTTGGAGTGCTCTAAGACTGCTGTCACGAATGCTCCATATAAGGAGCCTCCTCCTTAACGTCCTATGTTTCTTCTTCTTTTACGCTTTCCCCCACTGTGTACTCAAAGGATTTGGCAATATTTGCATATGCCATTTAAAATAATTTGGCAGACAGTTCAACAGCACTGTCACCACAAATGCTCCAATGAGTCCTACAACAGTGAGCAGAAGTTTAGAACAAACTGACCTCTGACAGCGTAACAGAGGAAGATGCCACAGAGGAAGATTCCATCACTACAACAGAAAGGACTTCTGAGTTTGGAAAAAAACAAAACAAAACAAACAAACAAAAAAAACAACAAAAAAACCTATTTCCTTCCTTTTGCAACCTATGAATGGGTCAAATATATCCCTGTAATATCTGTCACCTTTGTCATATATTTATTCTTCTTTTACTAAGCTGTATAAAAAGTTTCTGTTCTGACTTTCTAAAGTAATCTGCCTCAAATTTATTCATGCACTGTTTGATTCTACAGCTGTAATGACTGAGGAGTTCCAGAAGTACAATCATCATTTGGACAGATGCTGAAGATTAGTGTTAGAATGGGTTCATGTTTTAATAGTACCAGGCCTAAGCTACTCTGCAGCTACTAAGCTACTCTGCAGTATCTAGAAGTGCCTTTCACAACCTTTAGCCTGCATCTTCTTATAGAATTAAATAGATATACCTGCATAGACTCATGTTACTTAAAATTCAGTATTACACCAGATATATTATGAATCAAAATGTAATATAAATTTACAGGAAGTTTGGCATGTTTTGACGTAGGATTCGTTTAATTTTGACAATTATCCTATCAGTAAAACCTACTCGGTATTTCATAATTTTGCAATAAAATCTTCCAGGCCATTTTTTTTCCCCCAGTTTATATATTACTAAGGAACTCAGCAGGCTCTGACTAACCTAAGAGTTAACTTAGGAGTTAAAAGAAATCTCTTTTCAGGGAAGGATTTGGGGCACTCTTGCTTTGTGTTCTGTGTAAATGGACTGAAGCAGCCAGCAACATGTCTCTAGAGAGTCAAGAGAATGCATGTGCTTACGATTGTTAAAAATAAATAAAATTAAATACAACATAGCAAGACTGAAAAGGAAAGCAATAACTGATAAAGAAAATAGTGTCAAATTCAGCACAGCTGTTAGTTCACAACATCAGAGCGATGCAGTCCCTTTCCATCGAGGCAGGGAGGGATGTTCAGAGACAGGATTTCAAAAAGGAAACAAATGAGAGCTTCAGAGATCACACACACATGCACATGTGCACACACAGCATGCAACAGCCACCACAGGCAAACGCAACAACCCAGCACTGCCACAAAGCACAGGTGTCAGCTACAAAGTGAAGTGAAGAGCTACAGTATCAACATGAGAGCTGGTGAAGCAACACAACCCTAACGAAAATAATAATAATAATAAAAAAAAATGTTGGCAAAACCATCCTTCCAGGCACAATCACCCCATCAGAGACCCTCGTGAATGCACATGGATCTTTGGAGTGCATGAAAAACCCAGGGATGTTATGGTGACACACGTGTCCCATCTTGGTCTTGTTTCTCGTGCCACACCACCAAAACGTGCAGATTTAGGTTATTTCCTCTGAGGTCAAGGAAGTTATTCACACTGTAAGTGTCTGGCAAACCATGGAGCACCAGAAGGACAAACTTCGATTCAAGGGCTTTCAGCTGTTTCTTGTACTGCAGGTTGTTGGTCACGTGTGCATGCACAATTTGGATTTTGTTTTTGTATTTTGAAATAAATGTGCTTTGGAAATGAAGTGTATATTCAAAGTGAAACCAGCTTATAGCAAAAGGAATCTAATTTTCCCCCATTCTTCCAGCTCTTCAAAAGTTGGCACTCATATTACAAAACCTGTGACCTTTTAATGAAGGAGTGAGGAAAGAGGGTTCCAAGGATTGCACCTGCTTTACGGGGAAGAATGTGTCTATGAAAGAGTTGTTCTTGACAGATAGTCTAGGAACTAGGAATCAACCACAAATGTTCATGGACTTCTCAAAAATAAGTAAAATAACTGAAGGTAAACCCTTCATAACTGAAATAGAGATAATCCAATTTAAAGAAACAAGAATACTCAAAGAACAGAGAGGAAGCAGAGGAAGGGAAAGTCTTCCTTCACCGTAAGATATGAACCTCATTATTTGATTAAGGGGAAAAAAAAAAGGAATATAGCAACCAGAACTGTGAACCTGTAATTTTGATCCATCTAAAATCCAAGGATTCAGAATTCCTTAAATATGCTGCTCCATTAAAGGCAGGTCAGGTCCAATTTTCAAAGAGCAATAGCTAGCCTATATTCGGTGCACCTGAACAAATTGCACCAGAATCATGATTTAAGCTTTGTTCATACTTCAATCCATTTGATCACAGGTTTTCTCTTGATGCTCCAAGCACTTTTGTAGCACTCTGTGGTCACTAGGACACTGCTTTCCTTATTTATCTGCTTTACTTGTGAGTTAATGCTCTTAAGGACTAGATACCCAAGCAGCATAACATTCACCTGGACAGTGTCATTAGGACAACTTCAGAGAAGAACTTCAAATTCACATGGATCCATGTTTGAGCTTGGGATTAATTTTGTTTTTACCTAGAAATGCTGAACAGAAGCTTGATGAAAAAGGGAAAAGGCAGGCATATCAATGCAAATTCCCACCTTGAAAGCCCACAGAAACCAAGCTCAACTGTAACAAGCAAATACAGGGACAGAGTTTGCTTAAAATAAAAGTTTCCCAGAATCAAAAAGAAATCAAGATAGATTTATTAATTCTAGCGACAGTGGAAAATAGACTAAAGACAGGAGCAGAATCTAGTATCAAAAGAAACTTATAAAAATCAAAACCAATCCAACCATCCTCTCAAGACTAAAGCTGCATTATCATATTCTAGAGCTGTGTTCTTAAAACTAAACAGAAAATTGTTATACAAAGTATAAGAAACCAGTTTAATTATCGGACTTGAGCAGGATTAAGTGAATTTTAGTAGACTTGTACTTTAACAGCATTACAAAAAAAATGGAACAAGCTTATCTAGGCAGTTTAGAAAATTACATCTGTGATAGACAATGAGCAATCCCTGAGTTTAGTAGGCATGACTTAAAGCTGCAATGCAAAACCAGGTGACAACCAACCATTGTTTCACCAGAAATTTTTCAAATGCGCTGTGGTATTAAGCCACTGGCATATGAATTCACTAAGCAGGACAAGAATTAAGTTGCCTGTACATATAAGTACCATCCATCTGCTTAGGAGTTGAAAAAAGCAGTATTAAGTTAGTAAAACAGAAAAAATGGAAAAAAAAATCAGTCTCCTTTTAGACACACTAAGCCCCTACAGGTCTCAAGTGAAAATTAGCCATGAAATAAAGGTTTAATTTACATTTCAACTGTAGGAAGTGATTTCTGTATTGTTGCCAGTACTGTATGAACTGTACTTACCACTGCTCAGCTTTAGCATTCTGTGCTATGTCAACACAAGTAAAAGAATCAATACAGAAAAAGAACTCACTCTCCAGCAAAAATGTGGGCCATATAAAGTTGAGAGGGTACAAGACACTTTTCCTGACATAAGTCTGGAACTAGTTGTTATCATTTACCCTCGTTCAATAAGACTCTCTGCTGTCAAAGGGTCTTATTGAATCTAGACCATTACTTCTCTACTGAAGGACAAAATGGTGCAGTATGTGAAGTGCCTGGGGATACAGACACAACTTTGTATCGATCCTAGTCAACCTCATTACATCTCTCTTCCTGAGTCTCTTCATCTACAAAGTGGCAACAATTGTACTTACCCATGTCTGTAAAATACCTCAACATGAAACACTATAGAGGTAAAGCAAAGACTTCCATATTCTTGTGGAAAACAGGATGAGGGATTCAGGTCAAACAAACACTAACTTTTCCCCAGATCTCCTTCATAACAGACATGCATCAAAGAACAATCACTGGGGATACAAGTGTATTGTAGATAAAGAAAACTGTTTGGCAGCAAGCTTTCATCCAGAACTTTTTTTTTTTTTAATGTAACTTGCAACACATGTCATTTTTTTCCTTGGCAATTCACATTCACAACAAGGGCAAACTACATCTATGACCCAGTTCACTCAGAGAAAGAAAAGGAATGAAAGATGAAAGGAATGAAAGGGAAGTACAGAGGGATTTCATTATCTATACAACATTTTGTGCTTGGTAAGTGGAGAGGGAAGGTATACCATATGTGAATTAAGACCAGCAGGTAAAGATTCACAGCACAGAATCAGTTCACACAACAAAAGCGTCGTCTAAAAGAGTAACAAGAGTAAAGGTAATATACTCCAGGAACCATCAGTCAAACTTGTGGCATGACCATAGTAGGCCATCTTACTGATTGCACTCCTGTGCCACTGTGGGCAGCAATCTTACCTACTCAGGATAGAGAACATGCAGAGAGAGGTTGTCAATGAAATCCTGCCTCTGACTCCAGGCAAAGGAGAAACAGCATAAAACCCACATCCCCTTGATAAAGGGATGACCAGTGTCAGACCCCTCATCAGAAAGCCACTCGAACCCCAGCTCCATGCTCTCCTTAGCATGCACTTACTATAGGTCTGTGCTAGTGATACTGGCTCCAGGGCCCTTACCTGTCCTGCAGCTCCCATCTGAGCAGCTTGGGCCTGAGCTGCTTGCACTGCTGCTGCCTGCTGCTGCTGGACCAGCTGAGCTCTTACCTTGAGTGTAAAAGTAACATGTGTAAGCAAATACAGTAAGATCCTCTTGTTTCATTAAATTAACCACATTCTTAAAAAAAAGAACTGAAACCAGGCCCAAAAATGAACATTTAATGTCACCATACTCCTAACAGGCTAACAGATCTTTTAATAAGCTAGTATTTCCTGTTCCATTATTAGCAGAGGTCAAGAAGATTTCTCTAAAGAATCACAATGAACCAACAGTCAGCTGGTCACTAGCGCTTACCTGCATTGCTTTTAACTGTTGTGGTGTGAGAGTGACAGGCATAACCTGACCAGGAATTTGTCCTGAGATTGCCTGTGCTTGGGACACCATGGGCTGGGGTTGAGGCTGGGATTGTGGTGGAAGCTGAGACTGTTGTGCCTGAGCAACCTGTTGTTGTTGCTGCTGCTGCTGTTGCTGTTGCATCTGTTGCATTTGCTGCTGCATTACTTGTGGCTGTTGCTGTATCTGTTGCTGTGGTATTTGTTGCTGCTGCTGCTGCTGTTGCTGCTGCTGCTGCTGCTGTGCCTGCATAGCCTGTGCTGCCTGCAGCTGCTGCATTTGAGCAATTCGCTGGAGTTGCTGCTGCTGCTGTTGCTGCTGCTGCATCTGAAAAGCAGGAAGAACAAGGATGCTAAAGATTCCAGGAGTGTTACAGCAGCCTTATTTTTACAGAGCGAATAGAAGGCTAATGCATCACGAGGAACATTCAAGCCCAACTGAAAACTCAACCATTTTAAACACTCACTCTTCATATATCACTTCTACCTAGTATATATCCTGTAATTTTACTCTCATTGTGAGAAACTATTCTTACTACTAAAACGATTTTAAAAGGCAAAGATGAAGTCCACCAGCTTCTCCCTTACAAATGGGCTCAGAAACACTTCTTCAGATATAACCAACCATTTACCAGAACTGTGCAAGAACATAAGAACTGAAGATTCTTACACTGCCTTTGTGCCTGTTCATCAAGGATGATGAACATATAATGTTCCTGGCACACATTTTTTAAAGTAGCAATTTGCTCAGTGACAAAACAGCCACGGATTTCTAGAAGAACTGAAGTATTGCAACGGAACTCTCTCCTGTTTAAAAAAAGAAGACTTTAATTCTCTGTTACTATAATATGTGATCAAATAATTATAGAGTATTAGGCCCTTGCTCTACTATGCAATTCACTGTTGCCAACTAAACAGCCAGTCTAAACTGAACCCCTACCCCAAAACAGAAATGTGTTGGGACCAGGCAGAGCTAATACTCAGGACCGCCATGCAAGCCTAAGCTCCAGACAGAAGAGCATCACTGCAAAAGTAGCTAATCACAGATCACCTTAACTGCCACTGCAATTGTTTTGTTTGCCACTACCTGCTGCTGGTTTTGCTGCTGCTGCATCTGTAGTTTCAGCATGTGCTGTTGCTGCTGCTGGACAGCTTGCAACTGCTGCTGTTGCTGCTGCTGTTGCTGGGCTGCTGCAGCCGCTGCTGCCTGCTGCTGCTGCACCTGAAACTGCTGCTGCATGGCTGATTGCTGGGCCTGGAACTGCTGCTGCTGCAAAGCCACCTGCTGCTGCTGGAACTGTTGCTGCTGCTGCTGTTGCTGCTGAGCAATCTGCTGAAGCTGAAGTTGGGCTAAAAAGAAGGTTGAATGTACTTAGAAAGTGAAACCCAAAACATGGTAAGAGATACTACCCAGTATGACTTCACAATAAGATAAACTTTCAAGTACATGAATGCTCTTGGTTAGCACCATATACTTTTGCATCCTCAGGTGGAAGAAAAATACTAACAGCAGAATTAATGGCACATCCAATCAAATACCTATACATCTCACCAACTACACTGAAGCAGCAACCTAAGTACAGAGTGTACAAAAGTGCAGGAAAAAAAAACGTGTGACTCAGTGGCCATTTGAAGGGCCAACCATGAAAACACATCTTTCCACACAGAAGTCTCTGAGAAAGAGAATCTTAGAGACAACATTCACAGAAGCAACCAGCAGAAAACACAACAGCCACAGTAAACATAGGTGCACTCCACAGAAGCAGTAAGGTCCTAAAATTGACATCTGGGAGGATGGAGGAGACATTTGCTCATGCAACAGCTCAAATAAAGTTTGTTCCTTCCTATACAAGGGGAAACATTTATCCCACAAAGTATAATATTTTAAACTGGTTCTCCTCCGTGTACTTCTTCCAGATGATTAGTCCAGAACTATTAAATAGAGAAACTCACCAAAAGGCCAGTCTAACAATTTCAGTGACTGAAGTTAAATGAATACTTACTCTGCTGAGTAGCTGTAGAGACACCAGGCATCCCATGAGGGGGCATCCCAGAGGTCCCAGGAGGCTGCTGTTGCCCAGGGAGACTCATCTGCTGTCCCATTGGGCCGAGGGCACCCATCCCACTCATGGGTGCCCCCTGAGCTCGTGAAGCCATGCCCATCCCAGGTGCCCCTGCTGGGGGACCCCCTGTTAGATTCTGCAGGGCATTCATAGGATCTACAGGGAAAGCAGCAGAGTTACTAATATGTAGACAGATGTGAAATTTCCTCCCTCAAATTTTCCATTCTCTGGTATCCATGAACACAAGACTCAGACCATAACTAGATCCAACCCCTGAGCACCTAAAACTCACTGCTCTGCCAGTGAGACCACAAGAAACTGCTGGGAGATCTTTGCCTCTCTATAAAAAGACTAGAGATTATTTAAAGTGCTTCAGTTTTATAAAATTTCTTATTAGAAATTCTAAATATAGCAAAGGAATTAATTAGGGATCTCTGGATATACAACACATGGGGCCAACAAAACTCAGTAAGGAATTACAGCTTGTAATTTCAAAAATCAATAGAGTCCTGCTGCAGATCCATTTTGGCCTCCGCCTCCCAAGGACAACACGGAGAAGCAATGCTCAGACCAGAGGAGGCACCTTGACCTTGTAATATAGCTCCCCTAGCCATAACATCACATTTTCATGGAACAGATAAATTCAGTGTCTTTCAATCAGGAGAACTGTCACAACCTGAGCACACAAAAGTGAAGTCAAATAGGAAACAGAAATTCAGAAGGGCAAAACACAGTGTGGTGTGTAAAAGCAGTATTTGTTTTATTCATCATGCCTAGAGCACAAATCTCCCTTCAGGATACTCATCAAATAATTCCTAATTGCCTAGGTTGGATGCTAATGAATCCTAGACACTTCATGCAATCTACAGAGGGATAAAAGTGGTGGATTATATTATGTCCCTAATATATAACGCTGTAAGAGTTATAACAGCGGCAGAGGACATAATGCAAATCTAACCTCAGCCAAATGACAGTGCACATACCTCACAAAACAAAACCAAAAAACAAAGTTCATTTCTATTGCAAAAGATTGAGGAATCCAAAGATGGCCAGGAGAAATAGGGACTACCAAGCAATAGATTGTTTTCAGCCCCTGTTGCTCTTTGCTGTGGTAAAAAAATAAATAAAATAAAAAGAAACAAAGCAGTTATCCTGAAAACACTGTTACACTGAAAACACCGGTCAGGCTTGTCACCCTCACCACTGAACAATCCGTTAGACCATTGTGTTACCTTTCCTTTTCTCCAACGGGAGGTAAGGGAGAGAAGGTGGAAGGAAGAGGAGAGGAATGGGAGGAAAGAAGAAAGAGGGGAAGAAGAAGAAGGAAAAAAAAAAAAAAACTCTTACCACTGACCGAAGCCTGAGATTTCTTATTGTCTGCAAAGGAGAAAAAAAAGAAAGAAAGAAAGAAAGAAAAGGACTTTGTTCATCTTGTCACAAGCAAATTTGGCACTTTAGAAACACTCTCCACAAGAAATATATTCACAGTATAAATAATCACTATCTTCTGTAGTTCTACTCATCTCTATACAGTTTACCAGACCCATTGTCCTAGACCGCTGTATCACAGCTATAATGAGCATAATGGTAGAGAGGTATTTTCATCTTTCTTATCAGATATAGTTTGAGGACTGAGCAAGCAGAACAAGATGCATTAAGCTAAACTGGTCTGGTAACCAAAATGCTATGTAAACAATGAAAATAAAAGAAATATTCAGGAAAAAGAAAAACTGATCAAGCAAAAGAGTAGTAAATTCAAATTTCTGAAAAACTTAACTTACAGACATACATTGCAAAGGAAATAATATTTAGGAATTGAGCATGTACATTACAGAGGAAATTGTTAAAGCAACTCACAAGCAGTCACACTCAGAACAACAGCTACAAAGCCTATTTTTTCCCCCTCTCTCCTTATGAGCAATCCTGCTAGTGGTGGGGAGGGGGAAGAAAAAAGAAAAGCAGTTACTTACGAATGTCTCGAAAATGGATAATCAGTCTGGCCACAAGGGAAAGATACTCCTCCTAAAGGTAAAGGTAAAGGTGAGTATTTTAACATGGGAAACAAAACCACCACGACTTTCATTCCTTCCCTCTTCTTCCACCCCTTCAATGTAACAGATTTTCCTTTACAGGGCCAGCAAGCTTTTCAAAGGAGCTCACTCGCAAAGAACAGACTGTCCATGTACTGAGAGGGAATATTTTCACCAGAAAGTCGTTGTGTTTGATAGCACAGGAATGGCAGGAGTTCACAAATTCATAGCAAAGAACAGGCAACCTCTGTGACAGCCATACTAATAGTGCCACAATATGTGTATCCAATTACAGAAGAAGGCATCCACTTTTCATTTTTTAGCCCTTCTAGTTCTTTTTGCTCAAGGACTGAGCCTTCTTATTTAGTACATTGGCTTATTTTAATCTGGCATCGAATTAAGTCACATTCATATGGCAAACCCCTTTTTTAAGCCAAGTTAGCATTACAGAAATTACAAAGTCACCATCTCTAAAGAATATAGTTGTCCAATTATCCTTGCAGAAATGCCAGAAAAGAAATGACAAGTATTCTTTGTATCATTTTATTAGCATGCCTCATAGTGCATAACAGAAAATGCCAGAAGACTGAGAGGTTATACCCACACATGAAACTTCTAACTCAGCCAACAAGGATACCATCAGTAGGCATAAATTTCTGACAAAACATAGTAAAACTCTCACCAAGGTAAGTTTTATCTCAAAGAGATGTTTGGAGACAGCAATAGTACCCAATTTCAAGCTTCTTGTGTGAGTTGTGTTATAGATTTTTGTGGTATTGTTCCTAATGTTTTTGCAATTTCCTTATAAGAAATCTCCAGGAAGAAGTTTACATCTGGGTAGGATCTAGAATTGTACAAAACCATAACCACATCTCTTCCACAGAGATCTCAGCACTTCCCCTGGTCTTACTCCTAAGACAACGTTTTTATTGATAACTTAGTCTCTCCCAATCACCACACTGTACACAGAATAGAGCTACACTGTAGATTCTGTATAGTTCATTACATGCTAGTCTTTAGATAAGGCTTAATTAAGCACAGTCCCATATACACCTTAAATGCTACAGTGTTAGCCAATGTTAGTCTTAACCTGAAGTCTAGCTCCCTAACTCGATATAACTCGATACTGCCCATATGGCAGGAAAAACTCTAAGGCAAAAAGGATCACACTAAATCCTAAATCTTGCATAAGAAGGTACTCTAAGCAAAGACTGATAGTAAACTATGTGCATTGGTTTGCTGTTGCTGTGGGCTGTCCCCAACTTCTTTGCCATCCCAGTAACTTGTGGAAATAGAGAGATGCTTTACCCTTGTTTTGGCCTTCATAAAAACATGACTCTCCATATCTTTGCTGGATTTATTGTGGGCAACACCAGCCTTCCTCATAGCTTCATCACTGAAAAGCAACAGAAAAAATAAGGATGAGATTGAGGACATCAGAAAACAGCTTCTGTAGTTGAAAAGGTCTGTGTAACAGCTATTTATGCCTTTCTTTTGGATAGACCCCTATAAAGACAAACAAGCAAACAAAATCCTCATACATTACTTACAACTGTTGCCCTTTAAAATTTTCTTCAAATTGATAAGAACCCAATTCATTTATAAAAGGCAACACAAAAATTCTCTGCAAATGTTCAAGAATTACTGGCAAGACATTACTTTGCTATCTAAAGTATTACTTCAACCAAACGTCAGCTTTCAAATCCCTTACTCTTCTTTCCCATTTACCAGCTAGAATAGGGGCCTACTGCCCTTTATCCAACACATCTCTTGTAAACTGGACCAAGTTCTGTCTTCTGGATGAGAAATATGTGAGAACAAAAGAACACTGCCCAAAACCATACTGCTAAGTTCATGAAGGGAGAGAAGTGCCATTTTCAATACATGAAAAAGTAAGAGAGAATTCCACAATGAAATATGCAAAGTTCAATACGTTCTGCCTGAAGCAAGATTTCAGTCAGGAGAATATCCCTATTCAAATCCCCGGGGCAATCTCACTCTCTGAAGAATCTCATTTTGCTGCAAAACTGATTACTTTTTAATGCAATCTAGTAGCTACAGCTTCAACTCCATAAACAGGCTACCAGAAATAACTTTTGCCTTGTAATTAACATCTCTTCAACTTATATCTCAGTAACCATTGTGGCATAAGCAACTAGCCCACACTAAACATATCCCTGAAAGTTCCAGTACATCTGAAACACGGCCACCCTTTTCTCCCCTGCATTCCTACCACATCCATCCCTTGGAGCAGGACTAGCTGCACACTGCAATGATAATGCCTCTCATCCTGAAGTCAGCGAGAACTGAGCACATGGAGATAAAGAAAAGATTACGCACAGGCAAATAAAGGAAGTAACATGGACATAGTATTAAAGGGACATGATACAGAGACAGTGAGTGATAAATCAGATATTTGGGGGAAAAATATCACATAAAGAGAAATTATTTATTCTTTTTTATATATATACACGACACATATCTTCTATTTCCTTTTGATGTTACAGAACACGAAAAATAGCTACCCCGATCTTTTATTTCAGATCACATCAACCTTTGCAGTTGATGCAGAACACTCAAGGTTGCAGTTTCACAATATGTACTTCATGCAATATCACCTTCAGAAATTCTCCTCCATTCCTAAAAAGCTTCTTTCTAACCCAATCAGGTGCCACTTCTCACTGAGAACGATTGACCCAGTTGAAAAACTCGCAAAATATGTTCTTCTTCAAAGTTAGACCACTTCCCCAACCAATTCACACCATGACTGCATTAAGTTGGTTGTTCTAGTAAAACCAAAGGGCAGGGAGTTGCATGACCATCAATACATTAAGCCAAACCCAAGCTTCATCACCAAACACTGCCTTATGAAAATGAAACAGGATGCCTGATCACTCAGTTCAACAAGTTTTTCTGCCATAACAAAAGTGTTCAAAGTGTTCAGGTGAACTGAGCCACAACTACATAAAAGGATTAAAAACCTCTTTCCAATCGTGCAAAACAATGAAATAAACATCTTTTCACAGTACAAGGAGAAACAGCACCCCCTCCCACACACACACACAGCTGCACAAGCATTTTCTCCAGTAGAACTAAGAAGCTTCTCCTTGCAAGTTATGTCAGTACAACCATTTGTGGCTGTGCGGCCAGCAGTACTGAAAGGCAGTGCTGGCTAAAAACAAGCACTTTTCCCAAGTTATTTTTAACTCTGAAAAAAAAACAGCAACTTCAGTTCACTGCATGGTAACCCAAACAGTTGCACTCAAGAGGTACTGCAAAGGCAGATGCTCCTTTAGCAAATAACTGTGTCAAAATAAGCATTTATAATATTAATCTCCTAACTTTCTATAGATCCAGGGAAGCAGAAATACCTGTTTTCTCAGCTTGGTTTTTCCTCAGGTCTCAGAGAATCTAGGCTGGAATATAGACTTGAAGATGCTTTATGAACAACTTTTGTGATTTTTTTTTCATTGGGAGCAGTAATGCAAATTATCTTCCACTTTTTTCCACTCAAGGCACTCGAGTTGATTCAGTTATCTCCTACTTGCCCCTTCTCAGTCTTCACCTCAACTTTCTTCACATACTTCCTAACCTTATTTACATTTATCACGGGCTAAATCCTTCTCCATCTGTATGTTAAGAACATACACATTAAAACTTTGAGCAAAAACCTCACCTTGACATCTAAGAATCATTACGTAAGTTATATTCTCTTTCTGCACTCAGCATGCTTCCTTTCTAATACAGGTTGCAAGTAGTCAGAGGCAGAAAATGTAAATGTCTATGTACCAATTTTACCATCATAAAATCCATCTCAGGCTCATTCTTCAGGCAACACCAACATTTAAAAGTCCATTATGGGAAGGCCGTTAGGACAGAAGAACCCCAAGGGTCTGGGTGCCAAGGCACTAGGATGTGGCTGCTCCCCATAAGGAGCAGTATAAAGGGGCACCTTGCAAACCCAACCACACTCCTGCATCATGTCCATCGCCCGGGCCAACCTGAGAGGAACCTGAGAAGCTCCCTGGATTCCTGGTCTAGCAACAGAGTGGGCCTGTGCCCACACAAGGCTCTAACATTAAGTTATACAGTGTTGGAGGGCATTTTTGCTTGACTGTTTTGAGGGAAGAATTAAAAGCAGGGGTTCATCTCACGAATGACTTTACAAACACTTCAGAAAGCAAAATATCATTTCTGAACACCAAATATACTTGCAAAGCTTTGCCAGACATATGCTATGGTGCTTCTTTCAAGAATGCTGTAATGGTTTAATTCTGAAACATCACAGTAAGCAACGCAAGAACCTGGGAAAAAGCTAAGCCAATGATGGCAGCAAAACCATCATGCAGTCAAGCTGTGCACTGCCTGCACACCAGAATGAGAAGCAGCTTGTTTTTAAACAGCGATTCTCGTGAGCAGCAGAGCAATACCAAACTTATCAAAAACCTAAATAAACAAGTGTAAATACAGATTTCAGCGCCCGGAAGCGGCGAGGGCAGCAGGGGAGGGAGCGCGCGGCCCGGCTGGGCCGCACTCACATCTGGCTGACGAGCTTCTGCCGGAAGTTGGTGCTGCGCCAGTCGCTCTCGGGCCCCGTCACGTCCATCCCCGCCACCAGCCCAGGCCGCCCTCGCGCTTCCCCCCCGCGCCGCTGCCGCCGCCGCAGTCGCTCCGCCACACGCCACTGCGGGGAAGTGACGCACGACACTTCCGGCGCGCTGCGTGATGGAAGGGGAACGAACCGGCAATAGCGGACGGTTCTCGCGAGAGCGGGAGGCCCAGGGCATGCCGGGAAATGGAGTCCCGGTGCCCCTGTACGGGGAGCGGGGCGAGCGGAGCCGCCGCCGCATCGGCTCCGCGGAGGCCCCGCGCGCAGCGGGCCCGGCCCGCGCGGCCCAGGCGGCGGCCGTAGGGGTTGGCAGCACCGGCAGCCGCAGCCTGCGCACCCGACGCCCCGCGAACGGGCCGCTCCTGCCTGCGTTGTGCCCCAGGAGAGGCCTCCACAGCCCCTGCCGCTCCTCACGTCTCCCCGAGTCTCTCCAGAGAGCTCGGCGGTACCCGGAGCCTGCAGGTGGCAGATCCGCAATCCTGAAAGCCAACAAGGGACATGTACAAGTGCGTAGCACTGTCTGCAAAGAGCCCCAGGCAGAAGGGCCTCAGGCGTTAGTGGCAGCTCATCCCCCTCGTCTTTTTTACACAACCTGCAGCACATCGTGGATGAGCACGACCACCCAGTGCTGAAGGTTCATGAGTGACGCTGCCACCTTCCAGACCCGGCTGCTCCCAGGGAAAAAGCCAGGGAAACGCAGCCGCTCCCGCCGCGGAAGAAACTGGTGGTAACTGGAGACCCCTCGGATGGCGAATGCTCAGGTAACACCGGGACGGCTCGGCCCTTTCCTCACGGGCACAGGAGGAACCCAGGGCTCGTTATCGCCTAATGCAAGCGCGTCTTGCACGTGCTTTGGTCGAGGTTTCCGTATTTCTGCCCGCGAGGGCAGCGTGACGGGTCGCATGTCACCCGCGCTCCACCGCCCCCCGGCCTGCCGTGACAGCACCTGCCCGGCAAGGGCGATGCTAACGCGCTTCTCAGCCTCTCGGCCCCGCGGGGCCGCCGTACGCAGCCCGCACCGGGCGCTGCTCGGCCTGCTGGGAGTTGTAGTCCGCGCGCCGCGGCGGGGCACGTCGGGAGGCGTAGTCCGGGCGGCGCCCCCTGCAGGCCGGGCGGGTCCGCCCGCCGCCGGTGCCCCGGCATGGGGGGATGCGGGGGGCGCCGGGCCGCGTGGCGCGACGACAGGCGGGGACACCGGGGCCCGGGAGGGCGGGGGGGGAGGGGGTGGCAGGAGCAGCCGCGGGCTCCCCGCGCCGCCGGCCGGGGCTCGCCCGCCGCGGCCCTCCCTTGCCCGGGCGGCGAGTCATGTGGGCAGGGCGCGGCGAGCCGCCCGGGCCGCCATGGTTTGCGGTTAGCAGGTGACGGAGGGGCCGCCGCTCGGGTAGGTGGCCGGCGGGGGCGGGAGCGCGGGCGCCGGGGCCGCTGCTGGCGGGGGCGGCTGCTTCCCCCGGGCGGGGAGGGGGCGGCACCGGGGGCGGCACCGGGGCTGCCCCAGCGCGGCCCGGCCCCGCGCACAGGTGGCCCCGGAGTCACCCCCACCCCCCGGTGACTCGGCGGTACCGGAGCCGCCCGGTCTTGGCGGGACCGGGCCAGGCCGGCAGGTGCCGGCGGCAGCGCTGGACTCGGCCCTTGCGCGCGCGGAGGCTCCCGCTGCCCCGGGGGCCCTGCGGGGCTTCATGGCCCGGGGGCTCAGCGGGAGCTGCGGTCGCTATCGAGCCTCCTCCTTGGGGGCCTTTCCAAAAAGAGGGACAAAAGTGTTTTGTTTTGTTTTTCATGCTATGGCAGGGCCTGCAGAAAAACAGGTCTTGCAGGTTTGGGGGAAGCTTTGCTGGGAGTTCTTGGATAATTCATTAATTTTGTCAAAAGAACATGTTCCCCGCAGGTTAGAAGCACACGGTGAGGACCACGCTTGCCCCACTGTCTCTGCGCCAGCAGGAACGTCCCGGCAGGGCTGCCCGTGCTGAGGGTGGGCAGGTAGATCGGCCCGAGCACCATGGGGTAACTCTCTCCTTGTCACTAGCAGCAGCTTCAGCTTCCTGTGGACCAGAGCTTGGCCACTGAATAAATCAGATGAATACCCAGCAAATCTCATTTCCAGATTAGGAACAGCAAAAGTATTACTAGATAATCAAATTCTTAAGGAGATGATGAAGCCCCATGAAAAAGCATTTTGGCATCATATTGAACATTTGTTTTTCTTATTACAACTTCTCTTTAGCAACATTTGCCCTTGGGCCACCTACTAGAAACTTTGCAGTTCTACAGATTCGGGTGTATCACAAAAAGGAAAGTAGTAACTCCTGGATAAGGCAGAATATTGAAGTTATACGCTCACGTTCTTTAGTTAGAGTACTAAGTGTTTTTTTTTTTAATCTTTATGTATCTAAATATAAACAGTAGTTTGGCCATAATAATAATAAACTTCTGCCATATGAGATGTTTTACTCACAATATACATTGAAAGCAACCTGCAATAGGTTTGGAAAAAGACATCTGTTTACTTCTGGAAAAAGAGAGTGCATGGCACAGATTGATTTGCAAAAACTGTTTCCAAAGTTGCTTTCAAGTTTCCTCCCCTACATCAGGCAAAATACTGATCCTAAAAATCAAAAATGGCTTAGAAAGTTCACCTCAGAGAAATGCACTTCCATATTTCCATTCTTAACTCACAGAAAGGATGGTACATGTTGACCTAGGAAAACCGTATCTCAGATCACAGTTTTCTAAACAGTCCCAAATGTCCCAGTTCCTTTCTTACTGTGGGAGTAGAGTCAAAAAGAATCATTTGGGCCAATTCCCACATTAATGGCAGGTTTCTTGAGTGAAATTGTGTTTCAGGAAGCATTTTCTTGCACATTTGTAAATGCACGGAGAGGTAATTCTGAAACAAGCACTGCTAAGCAAAACTTCTGCTTTTCTTTCACCCATCCTACTTTCTCATTTTCTTCAAAAGGAACAGAACTGACTTAAGCCTTGTCTACATAAATGGGTTTTTTACTCAGTTGTGTTCTGCTGTAACCAAAGTTACAAGTGCCTTATTACAAATTATTATATGGTTGGTTAATTATTCTGGTACTTGCATACCAGTTAAAGTGAAGTTTCACTTTCCAGTTCACATTTTTTTGGGCCTCACATCTGTTTTTAAACTGTTCTGGCAGCCATCCAGCTGCCTTCGTACTCCGCGCAATCCCAGACTAGCAGATCTGTTTGTTTGTGTGCCCTTTACCCTGCTGAAGTTCTGGTGCTTGGCCAGGTTCTGCCTGTTTGTGTTTGCAGGCCCCGCGAGTCAGCACGAGCCGTGTTCTGCGCCCGTCTTGTGTCTCGCTGTCTGTCAGGCTCTCAGCTGAGGCCTGACTTTGGTCTGAATTCTCTTTACAGACTGTGGCGAGGTGAACATCCTTCATTTCCTTCAAAACACTCATGCTTCTAAGGATCTGATCTATTAGGATCACACTCAGCATGCAAGTCTGGTTGGTCTGTAGTAGAAACAGAACTAGAAAGATGACTTAACAAGAAAAAGGAAAGAGCTGTCGAGGGGCCTCAGCAAGCTTGAAGAATGCATCAACAGGAACCACATAAATTTTAAGAGCAGCAGAAACAAACTGATGGTGTGTACAGACTGTGGAGAAGTCTAGCTAGAAATAAGCTTTACATTAGAAAAGCCTAGGCAGTCTTAGTGGACCAGATGATTGGGACTCAGCAGTGCGAATTCCCTGCAGTGGGGACTAGCTTCCCTATTCGGATATGTTATGAAGATCATAGCCAGTAGGTCGAGGGAAGTGATTATATCCCCTCCATTTAGTACTGCTGAGTCCATATCTGGAGTACTCTGCCCAGGTTTGATATCCATAGTAAGAGAAAAAACTTTTGCCAGTTCAGTGGAGTTTCACCATATGGGGCAGGATCACATCCAGATATGTGCAAGGTGAGGGAGCTGGGTTTGCTCCACCGAGAAAGGAGAGGACTGAGCAGGGAGCAAGCAGCTGTGCTTAAATCTAAGGGGTTGTTGTAGGAAAGAGACACTTCCTGGAGGTGCACAGCATAAGTTCAAGAGATAATAGCTATAAATTGTAGCAAAGGAAATACAGACAGGATGAAGAAGAATTCACACAGTACTGAGTTTTCTGAGTGTCTCCAAGGATGAGGATTCCATTCTTGACTATGTAAATCTGACGTAATTTTGAAGTTTGCCCTACTTTTGAGCAGGAGATTGGACTAGAGGCTTCCAAAGGTTCCTTTCAGCCAAAAATATTCCATTATTATCAGAAAGCGGGGGACCGCCACCAAGCTCCAACCAGCTGTCCATTTGGCAAGGAGCTAAGCAGGATTTGGATACTAGACACCAGCAAGTTCAAGGCTGCATCCTGGCCATAGCTGAGACAACGTCACAGTGTTCACACCTCTTCGTACAACGACACAACTGACAGCCAGGAGCTCTTCGTTAGAAAAATGGTTGAGTTTCCATAGAAACTAACTTGATTTTTTCCCACTGCTCCCAACAAGGCTGCACAACCTTAGACAAAGACTAAAGCATCACTGTTTGACGTGGGTGCTAGTGGGAGAGCGAGCAGGTGCTTGGTTAGGTGTGTATCGCACACTATAGATCATGCAATACCAGTCAGTGCTCCAGGTTGTCTACAGTACATTTAAAGCACAGGATCAGAGCACATCACAGCTCACAGGGTGTGAAGAACTAAGGCTGAATATACCCCCACAGCAGCAGCTTCAGGATCCAGAACACACGCTCAGCCCTGGCTGTTGGAAGGTGTTCCCAGGCACAAGAGCTTCTTTGGGGAAGCAGGCATGCACTAAGGACGTGCTGTAGATTATCTGAACTCCCATTCCCCAGAATATTTTTTTACTAGAGCGGCACACAAACCTCTTGGTGTTACAATTACTGTGCGCTCAGAAAGTCACATAGGGCAGATACTACATTCTCCACCTGTTTTACTAGATCTTCAACCTTTCTCCATTAAAGCTGAGGTGTGTTTAAGGACTCACCATTTTGCACCAATGCAGGATGAGCATTTTAAGCAAGCCAAGAGCAAGGGAGCCTACCAGCCTCTCATCTTTTTGTTTTTGTACAATTAAGGCACAATCATCTCCCCTCACCTCATCCTACCCCAGTATCACTCTCAACAACCCATGCATCTTCACCAACCATGTCAGAATGCTCCAAAGTGCCCTGTCATGGAGCAGAAAGGAGGTTTTAGTTAAAGCAAGCAGGCAAGCAAATTTCATATAAAGATAAGCAGTTGTTTCAACAGAATAATCATAAAGTCTCACCAAGATTTGTACTTCTTTCATACTAGCATTGTGAAAAAGCATTCGTGGCTAGAAGTTGAATGCAGGATAGTCGCATGGAGATCTCAGCAAGCCAGTAAGACACTTTACATCTGAAGTGCCCAAGGTTTACTACAAAACGCCAAAAGTGAAACTGAACTTCAAACATAGCCACAGGAAATAGGAGGAAATTTTAGATACGGAGAAAACACGTTGTCCTGGTTCCTAAACGGAAGCCAGGCACAGAATAACTCAGTCTATGGCATTGCCTCCTGCCCAGCTGGTACCAGTACACCCTTCCACTGCTTCAGCTAGCAGCCTTTCAGACAGCAATAAAGGCAAAACACACTCCAAAGGAAGACCAGAGTTAGACCCACAGCCCTGAGAAACAAGAGGCTGTGCTGACACTGATTTCCTTTACTCGCCAGCGAAGTCACAGTCATCACAAGTTCAGTGAAACCCATGAAACTGTCAGCTCACCAGGCACACTGCACTTAATCCACAAAGCCTGGACACTAAAGACACCTAACTCTTCCCATAACACAACACCCAACAGCCTCATTTCAACAACTGTTCTTCCTAACACCTGTTGCAGCAGCTCCTTGTACAGCTGTTACGCAGCTGAGGGCACTCAGCAATCAGCTGAGTGGATCTTGCTGGCAACCCCCACAAGTTTGTAGTGGTTTCCCCACACTTTCTTGTCCTAAGGTCTTTTCTACTTGCTCCTAAAGCTTCCCATAATAGCAGTTGAGCTTTTTTTCTTGGCTTTTCGATCAAAGAAGAGGACTTACTACCTGAGTGTCCGCCTTTAATGCTGTCAGTATTACCTATGAGCAAAACAAATGACACAGTAGTCGCCTGTTTCTACAGTCATCTTATTTCTAGGAAAAGCATCAACCTTTCACACAGAACAATCCATTACTCATCTCTTCAGCTGGTGATGGATAGCTTCACTGAATAATCGACCTGAACATGCTCCCTAGAAGGCTGTCTCAGCAGAGTTCTCTTCCAATCTCATTGTCTTGGTTTTGCATGGAAAAGAGCAGACAACTGTTAATGTTTTCTTTTTTTCTTTCTTTTTTTTTTTTTCTTTCTTTACCCCATAAACCATGCGAGGCCACCTGACTTTGTTTTGCTTTGGACAGTATAGGGTAGCTTCCTGCCGGCAGCACAATAAACATGTTTTCATATTTCTTGGTGTTGTCTAGACAGCTTCTTCCTCGCTGGCCATAACTGAATACCTTGCAGTACTTTGAGAGCTTTCCAGTGCTGCATTTGCTATCCATGGCTGGCACAATTAAACAATGCCTTCATTTCTTCATTGTTTGTTCGGATTTGCTGGATTTGCTCTGCTATTGCTTCTCTGACTGTTGATAACCCCTTGTGACTATTGCCTGTATCACTAAGCTATTTCCAGGGGCACAGGAGGAGAGGCTATTTTAACTGTATCTTAAGCAACCATATCTGCAAAGTTATTTCCTTTTGTTCATGTTTTTTTTTCTGTTTGTTTGCTTTTTATGTGCTCAGATAACTGAATAGGTTCTATCAGATCTAACTGCCACAACTTCTCATATTCTTCAAATGCAATGGGAAAGGGTAAGCTACAGGATGAGAAGAATCATGAGATTTTGAGATCTTAACCATTGACATGAAACACAGTGACTTCTAGCTATCTCTCGACAGGTATTTCCCCATAGGCCATAGGGACCTTGTATCATGTCAAGGGCAGCAGGAGAAAAGGGATAACCAGCCTCAACGCCAACACAGGAGGAGCTACTGCCCACGCAGGGAATCACAGTGAAATAGAAAGTAGTTGTGTGTGCTAGCTTGAAGTAGTCACAATAAAGATTTCAAAGTTTAAATTTTCATACGGTATCTTACAGAATGACAGATGGAAGTGTGTTCAATTAGGGAAAAATGAAAAAGCAAAGATAAGGAGAGATGAGAGCTTTGAGATACTGTGGTTAGTTATTAAGAGAAAAATTGAAAGCACGGCTTATATTGCATCGAAGTTACCCAAGCATAGAAATTCAGCAAAAAAAATATTCCAGCTTTGTCTTTTGCTATAAATGATACAAAAAATGCAGTGGAAACAAGCAGTTCTTGCTGTGGTCTGGGAAGTGAAACGCTTGTCCAGATAAAACTATCCCCCGATGCTACATGGGCTTAAAACCTAGAGTCGGAACACTTGTTTGAAATACCAAGTTCTGTCCATTTGGTATCTTGATATAAGCCTGTCTATTTCCAAGATTGTCATTCAGAGATATTTCTCTGCGGTGGAACTGCATTTCATGCCTCTCCTTTGTACTAAAGAGTGGGTTTGATTTATTTGATGTGACAGGCGGGTCAGAGGACCATTCGTGAAGCCAAAGGCACAAACCTTTGCTGATTCTGTTGTCTCACAGATTTCATTCTGCTGCAGCTGGTGGCTGAGCATTCCTGCCTGGGATGGCGGAGGATCAGGAGCTGACTCAGCCACGCAAAGCCCAGCTCGAGCCCTCCCTTCAGCAGCGCTCCAGCAACACATACCGCAGTGCGGAGCACTCGCAGGCCTTGCTCAGCGGCTTGGTGTCTCTCCGAGACAGCAGCATCCTCTTCGATGTAGTTCTGGTGGTGGAAGAGAAACCTATTGAAGCTCATCGCATACTTCTAGCTGCATCCTGTGACTATTTCAGGTATGCCCCAGTAACAAGCACTAACAAGCATGTGTCTGAATGTAACCCAAACCACAACATCCATATCTTCTGTCTTAGTGCCATCATGCCTCTGAATGTGAAATTAGATCCAGAAGATAGAGTTGGATGCATTTCAAAATTTTAAATAGAGTCTTATTCATCCTTCTTTAATGTCTCTGTAAAAATAAAGCTCTTGTTACACTGAGCCTACCTCAGTAAATGCAGAGCCTGCGGTGCTTGGAGGTATATAAAGAAGAGAGGCTGTCTTAAAGCATCTTCTGCATAAACGTACTCTGGGTGGCTTTTAACATATCCTTAGTATTGTAGCACTGATTCCAGCGGTCATTCCATACTACAGAAAAGTCATTGGAGCTGACTAGGTCACTCCTCTATTGCGTGCCTCTAGCAGGGCTTTCTCTCTGCTGATCCAGGCACTCCTTTGGTCACTGACTAGTAGTTTCTTGAACTACTTTCATGGAGAAAAATCATCATGTTGCATTGAACAAATCCAAAGGCAGCCCAGGCAAACTGTTAACAGCCTCCAACTTCTAACTGGAAGAAGAATTGTTCCTCCTAACAGGAGGAAGCTTAGAAAAACATTCCTGAAGTTCCCAGGTTCCTCTGCTTTTCCCTCCTCCACCTCCTAGCTGTTTGCTTCTACTCGTTGATTATCCCTGTGAACTGGGTTTGCATTTAAGTCCTTCTGCTAGGAATTACATCTTTTAGATGGTTCCTACTATTTCTTGCAGAATCAAGACTGTTACTTTCTGAGACCCTAAAAGCCTATATTCTTGTATCATTAGTTAAAAGAAGTGCTAATCCTATAAAACCTTTTCTCTTTCTGAATATTTTGGATGTTTCCCTGGACAACATAAAAAAAAGCAACTAAATATAGCTTTAATTTGAACCTTCCATAGCACGTACTATTGTCTTTTTTCAGAGGAATGTTTGCAGGAGGACTGAGAGAGATGGAACAGGATGAAATTCGTATCCATGGCATCTCCTACAATGCAATGTGTAAAATCCTGAACTTCATTTACACTTCTGAACTGGAACTCAGTGTGAACAGTGTGCAAGAAACCTTAGCTGCAGCATGTCAGCTTCAGGTGAGACACTGGGAGATGTGAAAAAAGAAGCAAGAAACAACAGCAAAAATGAAAGAAAAAAACATGGTTATCTGGTGGGTGGAGACTTAGAGGGTGAATGAAACTATTAAAAGAGGCTTTGCTTTTCCAGTAGCTCTGATGAGAATTTCTTTTGGATGCTGTATCCACTGGAATGAGCTATGGAAGGGCAGGAAAAATGAATGAGTGGCTGTACATCTCATTCATGCTAGTGTTTCTATTACTTACAAATCTTTGCTATTTCATCTAGAGAAGTATTTTATAGGACTCACTTTTTCTGACCTGCTTTTGAAAGCTCCTCTATGGTGGAATACCTCATAGACACTCTGCGTAATTTGTTTGGTTGATCTTTACACATTCAGCAACAGTTTGTTAGCAGAGGGAGCAGTGGAAAAGTTGTTTGTCTATTTGCTAGTAGTCCCTCTTGCCAGGTACAACTTCAAACTGTCCTCGGAAAACAACACTTAATACGAATTTTCCTTTCAAATGGCTTCCTACACACTGGAGTGGTGCAGTCTAGCATGCTATTCTGTTATATATAATCTTTGACACTGCATCTGTAGTGCTCTGAGAGAACACCTCATGGAGCTGCTGTAAACCTGAATTTCTCTATATCCTTCATGCTGTCCCTCTACATGTCTGTGTCCCACACATACTACACCTTGGTGGCATGATAACAAGACAAGCAGCCTGGCTATCCAGTGCTCCACGTTCCCTGGAAGACACATTACTGCTGCACCTGAAGCCAAACTCCTAGGTTTGCAGTATAGAAAACAGTATGGCTAGAGGATCTATATTATATTCATCTACAAACCCAGACTGGGTTAGTATTTTTCTCTTGCAAAAGGTAAAGTGGACACAAGTGACCATAGTGGTCAGATTCTCTGAGCAGAGCAGTGTTCTTGCGAACAATTTTCTTACAGTTTTCCCAGGCTTGTAGCCCACGCTCCTGTGACCTGTCTCTCAAGTGTAAGGCAAATAGTGTCTGAAATAACGAATCTTCTCTCTTGCAGATTCCAGAAGTCATTAAGTTCTGTTGTGATTTTCTCATGTCCTGGGTAGATGAAGAGAACATCCTGGATGTCTATAGATTAGCTGATCATTATGACTTGAGACACTTGAGTGATCAGCTGGACTCTTATATTTTGAAAAATTTTGTAGCTTTCTCGAAGACACAAATGTACCGTCAGCTACCCTTCCAGAAGGTCTACTCCCTTCTCAGCAGCAACCGGTTGGAGGTTAATTATGAGAATGAGGTTTATGAAGGAGCACTTCTTTATCATTATTCTCCAGAGCAACTGGAGACAGATCAGATTTCCCTTATGGAGCCCCCTAAACTACTTGAGACAGTTCGTTTTCCTCTGATGGAACCCCAGATCCTGCAAAGGCTTCATGACAAATTAAGTCCATGTCCTTTAAAAGATAAAGTAGCAGATGCACTAATGTACCACAAGAATGAATGTCTTCAGCCAATGCTCCAGAGCTCCCAGACGCAGCTGAGATCAGAGTTCCAGTGTGTAGTGGGATTTGGCGGGATGCATTCCACTCCATCCATAGTCCTCAGTGACCAAGCCAAGTATCTGAACCCCTTGCTGGGAGAGTGGAGGCACTTTACGGCTCCACTAGCCCCCCGAATGTCCAACCAGGGGATTGCTGTTCTCAATAATTTTGTGTATTTAATTGGAGGAGACAACAATGTACGTGGTTTTCGAGCAGAGTCGAGGTGTTGGAGGTAAGACAAAGATAATTCTGCTACCATTTTTACTACCAGCCTGTTGCCCTTCTCTGAGGCAGTAAGCCATGAGCAATCTGCACACTTGCTGGCTAAGAGACTAAGAAATGAACAGAGGCCTCACTGAAAACCACAAGAAATATAGAGATAAACCTCATAGTAACAAGAAGCTTCCAGCTGTGTTTATGCGACAAAGCCAACCCCAATGGAGTAGAAACAGTTATTCATATTACATTCATTCATTATATTATTACATTCAGTCATTACATTACATTTGTATTACATACACTACCTTCTCTATCTTGTTGGAGGGGGAAGTACTAAAAGTGTGAGTTGTAGCAATAATTAGGATTCTCTGGAAGTTCTCTGTGTGTATTTCTGGTCCCAATGGGAAGAGATCTGGTTAATTTTAAATAAAACACTATTATTAGTTGACTACTATGAATTTGTGTGCATGACAGCAGCATTCCAGAGTTTCTTAGGTTCTGCTGTGCCAGAGAGAAGAGCACAGCAAAGGATCAATTTTAGATCTTAATGCCCTTTATACTGCAAACATATATAAATCCTTTTATTTTTGTAATGGGGTCATTTTTACCAGTTTTGGCTGAGCTACTCTTATTTTATAGCATGAATAGTCTGACTACACTTTCAGAAGTTGCAAGCAATTTTCTCTGTAACTAAAATTAGATATTTTGAATGGCAAATTAATAATGAGGATCTGTTGGAGCAGATATTTGGGAGAAAGAATGAAAGAGCCACAAAATGTTTATGCCCATCTTGACCCCTATGAGATCCAGATGCAGTCCTTGTGGCATTTTCAGACTGTTGTAGCTTGTAGACTGGCTTTGTATAAGCAGAGCTTTTGATATATAACCTGACAGCAGTGCATAAGATCATGGAAAAAACTAGGCTTTTACAGCATGATAATATCTGCTAAAATAATCTTCTAAAAATAGAATAAAATACCTTTGCTAATAATAAAATGCTGACAAGGACAAATTTCACTCCAATTACAGCTGAGCTGAAGACTGAGTGTAGTAACCCACATCTGTAGTCGTGTCTTGCGTTCCAGCAGTGATTCTGTGGGTAAGTGAATAACCGTGAGCCTTTTCCCTTGCCAGGTACGACCCAAGACACAACAGATGGTTCCAGATCCGGTCCCTACAGCAAGAACACGCTGACCTCAGTGTTTGTGTTGTGGGCGACTATATATACGCTGTCGCCGGGCGAGATTACCACGAAGACCTGAGGGAAGTGGAGAGGTATGACCCTAAAAGCAACACTTGGGAATATGTGACTCCTCTGAAGAAGGAGGTAAGGAGTGCATTAGCCACACACACCAATACACTGCCCCAATACCTGGTGACGTCTCTTTAGATGCTTTTCTCATGTGTAGCTTTCCATTTGCTGATATTCAAATATGAAAGACTAGCCTTTTTATGTGGGATAAACCAGTATCAAGAGAGGAGAAGGATGTATATAATTTCCATTTTGAGGTTAAATGCTTATTTTTCTTGTTTTCTTGTTCTTTTTCCCTTCAAACCTTTGTTGTATTCACTTTTAAAACCATTTATAATCAATCACACAGTCACCAGCAAGTTCCCTTTCCCTCCATGGCAGGCAAAATATGCTTGAAATATTAGCAAATAGGACAATTTTCTGGCTTAAAATCCTGACAACAAACCTCAGTCCCGATTCGAACAGATCACCCCTTAGTGAGAAGGTACCTCAGTTTTTATAGACTGCCTAATTCTTGGACACAGAACAGTGTCTAATAAGTTCAGATGGCAACAGCTTATACAATGCAGCATCCCATCTCAGTCAACTAAAGTGAGACCATTACTCATCTGAAATATATCACCGAGCAGCTATCCTGTGACATCAGTACCATTTGTCCTTCTAACACAGCAATTGCCAGACTAGCAGTCATGACCCCCGGAGCCAGGAAATGGTGTAGTGACAAGGGAATTGGGGAAAGTGGAAAAGTTTGTTGCAAGAAAATTGCTAAAAAAGGCAAGATTTTCTATTCTTGTATTAAAAGCAGAACAAAAGGAGAAAGGTATGAAGAAACAACTGCTTGGTGAACCTTGGTTAGGGAAGAAAACTAAGATCCTAATTAATTTTTCAAAAAACTACGATGACTTCTACACCTTCTAATGGTCGCAATACGAAGCACAAAAGAATATCTGTGATTCCATAATGCTTCTCATTGAGAATCTCCAAGTACTAAAAACATAAGTTAAAATCATTAAATGTTATTGCTTATTATATGCTTAAAAACATTATTGCCATTGTACATAATGGATGAAGAGACAGAAGAGGATAAACAGCTTGTGTGAGCTCAGAGATCATAAATGTGTGTCGATGCTGGGAATAAAAACAGTTTTAAGATCCAGCTGAGTGCTAAGTAGGTTATCTTGCCTACCTGATAACATTGACAATGTTTGTATAATACTTTCAACTCCAACAGAAAGGCTTCCAAGCAGAAAAAAGGCGGGGGGAAATAAATAGTATGAACAATATTCTGATTAAGGGACAATAATGAATTGGAACCCACTGCAGCTCTCAAAGTTTTGAAAATTTGTGTGTATTTCATTCAGAACTTAAGCCTCACATTTACAGCATCATCACCTAGAAGGGAACTGTAAGAAGATCCTGCTAGATAATGGTATCTCAGTAATTCAGGAAAAAAATGCTGCTGCCTTCATGACTATGCCATTCCTTAAAACTGGGAGAAATACATAAATCCAGTTCATAATCTCTTGCCTTCCCATGTGATGGTGCAGGTGTATGCACATGCTGGAGCAGCGCTGGACGGGAAGATGTATATTACCTGCGGGAGGAGAGGAGAAGACTATTTGAAGGAACTACAATGTTATGACCCGAAGACCGACCGCTGGGATGTTTTAGCAGACGGTCCGGTCCGACGTGCTTGGCATGGGATGGCTGCGCTGCTAGGAAAGCTCTATGTAATTGGAGGAAGCAACAACGACTCCGGCTACAGAAGGGATGTTCACCAGGTAAAAGCATCTAATAACTGTTTTTTCCCTTCTGAGAGTCTATTTCATGTGGATGTTGCACTCTGATGTAAAGCCTTCCTCCCACTTGGTGCACATACAAAACTGCCTGCCCAGCAACAGCTACTGCATTGGCTGTCCTCCATTTAACTGAGAAACTTGCAGTGATTTATCTGCTGCTGCCTGCCTCACACTCAATGTCTAACCGAAACAGCATTAAACTTTGGGTTCCTAACAATTTTAAAACTTCTTTGAAGAATAACATTTTTGGGTTCCTAACAATTTTAAAACTTCTTTGAAGAATAATATTCTTGAATAGCAAGAAGGGATTGGACAGTAATTGTATAAAGCAGTAGAATACACAGTGCCTGGTAGTAAGTGATGGCTGGAGAGAAGCTTCTTGTGACTTATTCCAGCTTCCAGAACTGCTGGAAAAACTGCTAGCAGAAAGAAGACATGAAAAGTAACTTCTTTAATAAAGCCAATGAAGATAGCAGAATTAAATCCAGCTGAAAGTATCTGAATGATCAGAAAGGTGCTTACAAATAAATGGAATTAGCCTAGTAGGTATCCAATAGAATCTAAAGCTTCCCATATGATACAGAGTCAGCCTACCAGATCAGGTGTAGCACAGCCTTCTCCATATGTTCCAGCACATTTTAACTAATGCAAACAGATGCTCAGTGTCTGAGCTCCTTTTAGCACCTGTACCCAGCTCTTACACTTCTGCATACATTTTTGAATGACATACAGCTGTTACCACAGCAGCACAACCAGAAGCTGCGAATCAGCTTTCTTTTCTTTTCTTTTTACAGGTTGCCTGCTATAAGCCAAGCACTGATCAGTGGACAAACGTATGTCCACTTCCTGCAGGACACGGAGAACCAGGTATCGCTGTCCTAGACAACAGGATCTACGTCTTGGGAGGCAGATCTCACAACAGAGGGATCCGCATGGACTACGTCCACATTTACGATGCAGAGAGAGACTGTTGGGAGGAAGGTCCTCAGCTGGAGGATGATATTTCCGGGATGGCTGCCTGCGTCCTGACTTTGCCCAGGGCTATTTTAATGGACACGGAAAAATGGTACTCAGAATGGCATGCAGACCACCTGCAGAATCACCTAGACTTTCCTTCAGAAGTTATGAGTGTGTCAGACTGGGAGGAATTTGACAGTTCAAGTGAAGATTAGAAAATTTTAATATTTATTTTTTTGCCAGCAGATGAGGATATTAAGGCTTGGAGAAAATATTTAGAGATTTTATATGTCTTTCTTATTATAAACATAAATCACTATTTAAGAGTTTGAAAAATGAGTGTTCTGCATAAAATGCTATTCACAATCAATATCTGCCCATCTGCAAGTGTTATGCATAAAATGCCACTTACAGTCAATATCTGCCTATCCAACAGAAAGCAGCATTTTTACAATAACCATAGAACTGCCTTTTTTTCCTGTTAAATAAGAGAAAATCTCTTCCTTTGAAGGAGACTTTCTCAGCCTTCAGCATGGACAGAAATAAAGACACAGAATGCTCAGTTTGACTGGCTTCTTTCCTTCCAGCTTTTAGCTTGAAATAGCTTTTCAAAGTGTTTTTTCTTTTTGGTAATAAAATCTTCTAGCCAGCCTAATACAAGACCTAGCGTCTCCCTCCTGTGCCAGGTGTCAGACAGCTTGATTGGTTATTCAGCAAAATTGAACATGCAGAAGCAGGTACAGTAGAAAGAAAGTCTGAACCTTCATCTTATCTGGGCATGCAGCCATCCTCCTAACTGGGCTAGAGTCTGTGATCTGACACCCACTCCTGAACTTCTATACTGCAGCTTCTGTCAACACGGTGGAAAGGAGATTTCTCTGTACAGAGTATGGCCATCTCATCATTCAACTGTCAGACACTTTTGTTCGCAAGCATAAATTAATAAATCCTTGTCAGAACTCTTTTACTTTTTAACTATTGTCTCAGTTTTATTAACCATGATGTGGTATCTAAATGTTGCTGAGCTTAATTAGGTCCCATATTACTACATTAATATCAGTGAAGTTATACCAGCTTGTGAAATGACCCGATTTTTTTTAATAGTTTGTACTTTAGAAAGGCATAAAGAGAGCACAAATTGGTTTACCACAGCATAAAAAAAGGAAAAAAAAAAAAAAAGGAACGAGGAGATAACTAGCGATGGCAAAGATTACAGTGAACCAAGACCCTGTGCTAGCTAAAACACTGTACAGGAAAACAGGAAAATAACACTGTGCCACTACAGCTCAGAATGACACTGCACAGTAAAGCCTTTCTTCATTAAAATAATTGGCTGCTGACTCCCATCTTGCTTGGCGTTAGTTTAGAAGCTGATTTCAATCTGAACCAATGTGACATCTGAACAGTAGGGGATCCTTCCTCTTGGATAGGCAGAAAGTAATCAGTGCCATCAGAAAATCATGACAGAATAGCTATAGCTCTCATTAAATCTTACAGCAATAATGAGGCTTCAGTAAAAGGGTGAAAACAAAGTGATAATCAGAATGATGCACTATAGTTAATTATCATCACACTGCGGCAAAGAGGCTGCGCACATTGACCTGCCACTATAGAGAAATAGAAGAAGTTCCTAGATATAAAACCACTTTGGGAAATGTTGCTTATGGAAACAAAGATGATTTCAAGGTAGACCCAGCTGGCTCTAAATGAGTGGACTGTCCTTCTGGAAAAGATTCAGGAGGATTTCTGCAATTCTTTTAATAAACTCAACAGCTTTTCCTTGATAAGAGGGAGTTCTTTGATTTTTTTTCCTCCAGCACTGTTAGTTTTCACCTCCATCTCTGAATCACTGCCAATTGGCAAATAAAGCAAATACCCGGTAAATGCAGAAACCCGGTATGTAAGCTTCTTCAAGGAGGTCCTTTCTGATGACAAACTGAACTGCACATAGACTGTGTTCTTAATATGAAGGAATTAAACATAGCTCAAATGTCAGTGGAAATCTCTCTGACGTGACCATCGCTAGACTCACTGTTTGCAGGCTTCGTGTGCAATTTGCTTTGGCTGCAAAGCGGGAGACTTTCAGTGGCGCAGGTTATATTCTACACCAACTATTCTAACCAAACCAGAAATCTAGCTGAAGTCTAACTCTATCTCTTGCAGTGCATTTTACATTTTAACTAGTAGTTTTAGAAAGAGCAGGGATGCCCTACAAACGAAAATGCTTTCTAGACTCCTTCACAGTAACAAAAATGTAATGATTCTTTGTCTGGCTTCTGTTTCCTTTTCC
Organism: Tinamus guttatus; assembly: GCF_059628265.1. Lineage (NCBI taxonomy): Eukaryota > Metazoa > Chordata > Aves > Tinamiformes > Tinamidae > Tinamus > Tinamus guttatus. Next base: position 4,700,920 of record NW_028288993.1, on the reverse strand, counting down.
TATATAAACCACTAGAGGGTATTATAAACTATTACAAATAACCAAGATGATAGGTTAATTTTTGGATGAAATGGGAGAAGATATTTGTGAGTAATTACTAAGCTGAGGAAATATCTTGTGATAACTCATGTTTTCATTTTTTCCAGCCTTTTCCTATCACTCCTTCAGTATTTGAATACTAATTGCAGATATTTGATCTTCAGTTTTCCTATTCAGTAGTCAGTATATGCAATTTTGTGACTGCGTTTTTTATTAAATGTTGTAGCTTGATACTGTGCAAAGCAAATCAATACAAGGAAATTCCCTTTTTCTTAAAGCATTATTTCTTCGACAGAAGTGTTAAACTTTTTTTTTCTATTCTTTTTTCATTTACTGATAAAATACAGCTAAATTTCATCAACTGAACGTAAGAGCAGATATTATGCATTTTGATTTGGCAAAAATAAAACTTTGCCCCAAGAATTTGATTTTATTTGGGGTATAATGTGCCTGTCCAAAGTTATAGTACCTACTACTTTACCTGCACACATTTTGTTTAGGTAGAAAACAAAAGACGCTAACAAAGTTTAGCTCACACCAATCTAATCATTTAGCAGTACTTCATTTTTTAGGCTAATGCATAGGCTAAACCATAATAAAATTGTTTTGTTCTAGAATTGGCACTTTTATTCAAATTGACAGCTGTAAAGAACTTCCTTGTTCTTATTTATTGCAGTTACACAGAGAAAGAAACTACAGGAGAGCCTACATGTTGCTATGCCAAGCCACGATTACTATTGATGTTTTTATAGACCAAGGATGATGCTTCAGGAGCCTTGCCTTCACAAGCCTAGTGAAATGTGTTATTTTAAGCTGCACTCACATGGATTTTAGGCTGATTCTTCTTTTTTTTTTAAAAAAAAAAAAAACCTCTGTCACCTAAATATGCCAGTCTTGTCTCTTACAGTAAGAAGCATTCCTTTTTCCCCCCCCCTTTTTTTTTTGAACACTGAGTCCTCTAACGCAGTAGTAGAGCATAAGACATTGAAGACAGATGGAGAATGAATTAAGAAAGCTTTAAATTATTTGTGGTCTGCAAGAGAACAGCCACACAATTCTTTCAGAACTAAGTGATCAAAAATGCAAACACTCAAACTGCTGATACATTAGAAAGTCCAGAAGAATAATAACTAAGTTTCTTGATGATTTATCTTCCTATTTCCTGCCAGCACAAATGTAAAGCTCTGTGGGCTTATTAGCTAGACTTGTAATTAGTGGACTTGTATCCTGAACTATTTCAAGCTTCTCTATTTGCAGAAGTAATTGTCATTGCTTCAGTTTTTGTTTCATAATTGCTTTCACTACTGTATTTCTTTTCCAGCCACCTACTTCCAAATCCACCATATCCTTTCCCATTTCCTCTTGTTTTAGATCAGGGTTGTTAATCTTGCAGTGGAAGCCCAACCTGTACTGGATCTGAAACAAATAAGGAGTCTTATTCTATATACCCTTGAGAGAGGTTTTCTCCTCCTTCCTTAGACCCCAGCCACATGTTCAATTTATTTGGCATTCATTTCAACTGATGGGGGCAGAAGCTTCTGGCGAAAGGAGGAAGCAGCAGCTGGGCTTGGGGAAAGAGGGACAGGAACCTTCTCAAGGGAATATTCTGCCAACTGAGTTTTTTTGTCAGCAGCTGATGCACTTTAAAAGATCTCAGTTGTGCTGCAGCAACTATTCAGCCATGCTCTAAGAGGGTGGAAGATGCCAGTGTAGAGACAAAGACCAAAACCTATCCATATGTAATAAGAAGGTAAATGGGTTCCATTAAACAGCCCTAAAAATCCACACATTTCTCCACTCTTCCTAGACAAACACTAGTTGCAGGGATGTAACACATCTACGATCATTGCTTGTGGTCTAGGAAGCTGACGCCACTCTTATCCAGTGATATTAATGATCTTGAACAAGTCACTTTATCCTAATGATGGGATCCTTTACTTGGTCTGCTTCAATTACAGTGGCTGAAACTGAAGCAGAAATTACTTGAAGGGTGGACACAACCTTACAGGGCTGCAGGAGGTCATAACAGGTAATTGTGATGGTTACTACCAAATTGAAAATTTTGCTGTATTTTAGAATCTTCTTTGGATGAGAAGTATTTTTTCCACTGATTCTGCTGCTAACTTGTGGCTTTTTATAATTATTTTTAAACATTTCTTGGCATGTTTTTGCAAATTGAAGTACTATCTTCCGATCTCTACATTTTAGCTGTGGCCATAAAGAAAATGATCCAATCCTATTTGCATGATAGAATAACACGTAACCACCTTCATTATTTTTTGTAGCCTGTCTATATGTGTTTAAGATGGGCTCTGACTGATAGGAAGTAAACTGTAAGTCTCCCTGGAGAAGAAGAATATATTTGTACCGATGTAGAGCTTCAGATGTGCCTTCACCTTGGGTCTGCTCAGTTTTGCCAGCACTGCTGGTACATGGTTAAACAGCTTTTACTTCCCACCTGGAAGATAGCTGTATTTGAGCAGCTGGTAGGGTGATACCTGAAAATACTTTAAAATCCTTTCACATTAGTGATAAGATTTTCCTGAATTATTTTCTTTAAACTATAGCCTGAGTAGGTGAGTCTTCTATTTTAGGTTGAGATGTGATAAATGCCCACAGAGATACATGCTGTGCTTCTTGATCCACACACTTCAGCTGGCACTAGCGGCCAATGCAGGGAGAAAAAAAGACTGTCCTGGAAGTGAGCTTCCAGGAAGGACAGAAAATGAAGGAAAACCCAATAAAACTGGACAAAGATGGCACATCAGGTCCAGGTGGGAACTTCAGAATAGTCACCCTAAAGCCATTTCTTCATTTGAAATGTTATTTACTTTCTGAAATGCTGCTTGATTTCACACTGCCAGACCCCTAAGCAAAATTGAGGACACAAAGTCATGGGATTGCGCTAAAATCATAATGTTTGTAAAGGTCTGTGGCACGTCTGGGGAACTAGGCCTCTTCAGTGCCTTTCCTTTCCTCGTGCCCTCGCCCTGCGCAGCGGGATACGCTGGTCACTGCCACCAGCCCTCGTGAATTCACGCCAGATCACGTAGGCGCCGCTGCCAAGGCTCCTGCTCGCCCTCCCAGCGCGCCCGGCGGCCTCTCAACGCCAACTGCTCGCGCAGCCCTCGCCGAGGCCCTTCCGGAGCTTCCTTCCTCTTGGCTGCTGCAAGGCTGCCTTCCCCTCCTGCGCTGTCACCCAAGGGCTTTCGTCGCTGTTGCCCGGGTCCCATAGGGGTGCAGGGGGTGAAGCCATCCCCGCACTCCCCACAGGGCCACCTGGACCAGATTATCATGAGCGTCCCCTTTGTCCTCCCCAAAATCCATCACTAGAACAACGGCCCCTTGGCGAGGCCACCCACAGCAAGCACGGGACAAGACGCCCGGCGCTGAGGGGATGGCAGTGGGGACAGAGCCAAGCCGCACACAAGGGCAGGCGCTGAGGGGGGCCAGGGCCAGACAAGGAGGCTCATGGCGGCTCCCCCTCGGACATGGCGCGGGGCCGAGGCCGCCAGGGGCTGCCCCGTCCCCCGCCCAACGGGCCACGCGCCCAACGGCTCCGCACGACCCCGACCCCGTCACGGGGCGGCCGGAGTCAGGGCCGCGGGAAGGGAGCGGAGGGGAGCAGAGAAGCGGAGCGAGGAGCCGCCTCAGCCCCCGCGGCCGCCCCGTCCCCCCCGCGGCGGGCGCCGCGCGCGTGCGCGGGGCGGTGTCGCCGGAGAAGCCGCTGCCGCCCGGCGCCGCCGCCATTTTGGTGCTGCGCTCCGCGAGGGGAGGGAACCGGCAGGAGAAAGCAGGAGCCGCCGCCGCCGCCCCCGTTCCTTCCTTCCCTCCCTGCCTCCTTCCCTGCCGGCGCCCTCCCGCCGCCGCCCGCCCAGCCGGCCCCGCCGCAGGCCTGCGAGCCGTGCGGGAAGGATGCCCCGCACGCCCCGCCGCTGAGGGAGACGCGGGGCCGCCGCCGCCGCGCCTGGCCTGGCCTGCCCGCGCCGGGCTCCCCGCTGCCTCCCGTGAGCAGCGGCCGCCTCCTCCTCGCCCGCAGCGCCTCCCCGGCTGGGCCTTCCCGCCACCTTCCCGCGCCTGGAGGCCTTGGGGCTCTCCCCGCTACGCCCCCCGGAGCCATGTCCTCCGCCGCCCGCTTCGACTCCTCGGACCGCTCGAGCTGGTACGTGGGGCCGGTGTCGCGGGCAGAGGCGCAGACGCGACTGCAGGGGCAGCGTCACGGCATGTTTCTAGTGCGGGACTCATCCACCTGCCCGGGCGACTACGTGCTCTCCGTGTCCGAGAACTCGCGCGTCTCCCACTACATCATCAACTCCCTGCCCAACCGCCGCTTCAAGATCGGTGACCAAGAGTTCGAGCACCTGCCAGCGCTGCTCGAGTTCTACAAGATCCACTACCTGGACACCACCACCCTCATCGAGCCGGCACCCAGGTGAGTCCCGCGCCCGCCTGGCCCTTGGCCCTCTGCCTTTCCCTGACCTGTGCGAGTTGCACTTCCAGGTGTCTACATCTGCATGAACACACGATGCTCTTCCAGGTGTAGACCACCTACACAAACACACACCCCTAAGGCATGAGCCTGCAGGCGCTAAGGCACTGTGAACATCGCTACCCACTGCTACCACACACAGTTTCTCTTGCCGTGGGTGTGGCCTGGCTTTGTATCAGCCTCCTCTTGCCGTTGTCCTTCTCTTCCTAGGCAGGTCCAGGACCCTGCTGAAAGCTCTTGCACACAGCGCTGGGGTACGGCCTTGGGGCTGGCTGTGACCACACGGGTCAGAACAGAGCAGGCCTTTGCGCTCCTAGACCACGCCACCCTGTTCAGTTAGTTCTCATGCATACTAGGACAGCGTTTCCCAGACTTCAACTTCGCTCCCCCCACAAAGAATGGAAAATGTTAATAATTATCTCACTACAGTAGCGGGTCTGTATCTGCATATGCTACACCAAGAAATGCTATTCTAGGAGAATGGGAAAATATGACATAGCTATGAGCTGATTCTTTGTTCCCAGCACGGGACATACCTGCTGCTTCCATCACTAAACTATTTTAGATTTATTGATAAGCCCCCCCCCTTTTTTTTTTTTTTTTACTTCTGGTTTTTATAAAACCTTTCTCAGCATCTTATTTTAAAGCTTTTCAACTTCCTATACATAATGCATTGAAAATAAAAGCTAGATAAATACCTGCATACAAAACAAAATTAGTTACCTGCTAAAAATTCTGCACTTTAAGATGTTCCTATCATTTGCAGATTAACCAATCTCTTAAGCAGGGAAAAATAAAAAATGGCTCAGCTTTTTAATCATAATTTAAGATTTTTTTAAACGTAACTTAATGAACAGTCATGAATGTGGGAAGTTGGCAATTTGACAAGATTTGTCAAATTCCAGAACTCAAATGGTCAAAATTCTCTTTTTTTGGCAAAACTGTCAAGTGATGCAAGGGATTTGACAAGATATTTGTTTCTAGAAGTCTTAGAGCTGTTACAAAGTCTGCAGCATTGCACTTCAGCTAGCAAAATGGATAAGGGAAGAATTCACTATCTTTCACAGTTACAAGGATACATAATGGAGCTGCCTAGTATTACATGCATGTTTAAACTTGTGGATGGTTGGAAGGAAGAAACCTACGTAAAAAACCTACATTGAAGCAATCCTTGTGCTTATCTCAACTCTTGTCTGACTATGGCTTTGCTTTTCTGAAAATAAGAACCTGTTCATAGTCATGTATGCCAATAATTTTTTTTGCTTTCACAACCCACTTAAGCTTGATGTCACTTATCTAAACCCAACTGGGTCACTTCCCATTTAAACACTTGTGTCAATCCTATTACGAACATTTCAGAACTACATCATTTCAAGCTTCTGATTGCGTGCAGGAATTGATGGTTTTCCCAGCATACACAGACAGATTTGGAAATTTGTCTACTCTGGACTGACAACCTTTTTAAACAGGGGGATTGATTTGACACTTTTGTTCAAAGAGTATAAAGAAAAAAATAATGCTATCAGAAGAACCATTGACATGGTTTAACATTCTGCTTAAAAGGCACTTCCGGCTTACAGAAGAACTAGGGGTAGCATTTCCTGATTTTGTTGCATGTTTTTTAAGGTAACGAAGTAAGCCTAAGAGGTGCAGGTATGTGCTTCAGAACTGTTATTGCCTTTTTTTTTTTTGTATAAGTATTTGCTTTTTAAAAAGAGTTTTTTTTTCAGGTACTTGCCTTTTTGAAGGCTGTTTTTTGATACCATGAAAAACAGTATGAAGGGGTAATTCTCATGATGGATTTAACAAGTTTATAGCAATTTTAGCTGCAGGAGGTATTTTATGCTTACAAAACAGTTGTGAACAACACAGGGTTTCTGTTCAGCAGCAATAGTGAGTTTTGACCATCATTGCAGATGTGCCTCAGCTCTTGCTTGTGCTGAGTGACTGCTCTCAAGTTCCCTTCCCTCCCTCACCCTTCTTTGACTTCTGCAGGATACCTTGAAGCAGCAAATTATACTCCTGGTTAAGGTTTCTGGAATATATTTAAGTGATGGACATTTATCTGCAAAATATACTGGAAGCTAGCAGAAGAAATTTGAATTAGGCCAACTGCAGCCTTGCAATGCTTGCTGTTGTAAATAAGATAAGCTTATATGGGACAAAGCAGAAATATTTTGAAGATAACTATAAAAATTATAGTGAAAAGGTCAAAATAGTTTCATGTATTGAAGCTACTGCTATTCATGTAGCAATCTTGTATTCTCATAGTGAAGTGACAGTACTAGGCAAATCAAGGGCAAAGTGATAAGCAATGTTAATAAAGTAAAGGCTGTGTTGAGCTGAATAAAGCAAAGGATTTTCTGGATTTTTAACTTTTTACTCTCTTCCTAGCAGTGGGTGCAATATTGTGTGTTGCATTTGCTAGGAAGATGTTACTTTTAGGTTACTGCGTATTTACATACATAAATTTAGAGGAGTCTCTTTCTGTTCAAATATAACAACCCCTTCAGAAAGCAAGTTGGCCACAAAATCCTGCATGTAAACTGTGGTGTTCCCCACCCCCAAAGGTAGGGAACTACTTACAGTATCAGAGGCAACACCAGACATCTAAGTTTTGGAAAACATTAACTAATACTTTATCATACTCTCCTCTAGCTTTTACTCCTTTTTCCACTATATTCCTTCAAGTCTGTCACTTAGTTAATGAATTCATAGGAGAAGTGGATACTGAGTTTTTTTTTTTTTTTTTTTTTTAAACACCACACACACATAAAAGAGCTATTTAGCTCTCTAAGTGTCTCTCTCCTCTAAAGGTCACTCAAGTCTCTTTCACTTATTTCCTGTATAAGTGATTATCAGCAATCCTCATTTTATGGCCCTGGGATCACTGGGTATTCTGCTACAAATGGGTAGTTAGTGGAAATATAAAACAGTAGCTATTGATAATACCAAATTTTCTTTTAAACTCAGGTATCCAAGTCCATCTATAGGATCTACTGCTTCTACTCTATCTGCTGCAGAAGAAAATGTGGAGTATGTTCGGACTCTGTATGACTTTCTTGGGAATGATGCTGAGGATCTTCCATTTAAAAAGGGTGAGATACTGGTAATCGTGGAGAAGCCTGAAGAACAGTGGTGGAGTGCCAGAAACAAGGATGGTCGGATTGGAATGATTCCTGTTCCTTATGTAGAAAAGCTAGTCAGATCTTCTCTTGGGAAGCATGGAAACAGGAATTCCAACAGTTATGGTATTCCAGAACCTGCCCATGCTTATGCTCAGCCTCAGACCGCAAGTCCCCTTCCCACAGTATCCAGTACACCTGGAGCAGTGATCAATCCTCTGCCATCAACACAGAATGGACCAGTCTATGCCAAAGCTATCCAAAAAAGAGTACCCTGTGCTTATGACAAGACTGCGCTTGCTCTAGAGGTAAGTTCTGTCTTCTAAGTCTGAGAAATTAAAGTAATTGTTACTGGCTTGGCACAGATGACTACATATGGAGTCTGTATTTATGCTAAGGGACTAAGTTATTCTATTACCTTCTGAGTAAAGATCAACCAAAAAATGCTTCATCTATAACACCTCCCTTTAGAAAGGGGTCTAAGCTACTTCAGAATCTGTACTTAATTCATCCTATTTTCTTGCCTGTTGAACGATGTAAATATGCTGTAGGGATAGTGAGTAGAATTTATATATACACACACACACCTTAAGGAGCTGGGGGAGAAGTAAGTGCTAGTGAAAGGATGACTCTGCTTCTGTCCCTAATCTTGGGGAAAGAAAGGATGTTAATAGTTGCAGTATTCCAGGTTGAAAACTGGCAGCAGCATCCTTCAGAAAAAGGTAAGGATCGCTGGAAGATGTACTGTCTTTTTCTTGATCCTCAGGTGGAGTATGAAGTACAACCTAAGTGTCTGGTGACAAGAGCTGAAATCTGGACATGTCAAATATAAACAAGTGGGGATTAAAAAATGTTACTGGAGTACTCCCATTTACTTTGGCTTTCAAAAGTGGAATTTGAGAAACATTAAGAACTAAATTAGCTTTTTTTGTTGTTATTGTTAAGATGAATGGCTGCAGTGTAGCCTTTGTGTTGAGGCTTTAATAACTTCCTGTACTTGGAAACACCTTTTTCTTTTTTAGGGATGCATTAAAGCTTATTTTTAAGTAGTTAAGAATTTATAATAATTCTAGTTAAACTGATATTAAAAACTGTTTTCAGCAACATCTAGAACATTGAGACTATTTCAATTCTTTGATTATACCCAAGGCTGATTAAGCCATATTTCAGAAAGCATCTCACCTGATACAGTCCTATTGGCTATCATTCTCACAGATGAAATCCAAATGTGATAGAAAACTTCAAGCAGCAAACACAAGGAAACAAAGATGCTAGATGGTATTTTAATAAGTAAAGTGAAAGTGCTTTTAAAGTAACAGTTTAAAAAAAAAAAAAAAAAAAACACTCTTGAACTTTTCCTGCTGCTTTTGCTCAGCTAGTTTGCAAGTTAAAACTCTTATCTATAGGTAATATTTTTGTCTAGAGCTTGAACAGCCATATGAACATGCAGTTATTTATAAGAATTACCCTCACTCCCCTATTTATAAAACCTCTATAGCCGATTACTCTTATGATGTTAAAAGTTAAAAAACACATCACAAGATTATTCTTAGGTCTTAGGAAAGCTTGCAGTCTGTTACTTGTGAACAGGGTGTGAAGAGTCATCATAGGGTAAATTCAGTGCCAAATGCACTGTAGAGAAGATTCCTGCCAAAACTATTCATACCTCTGAAAACGTAAGTGTTTGATTTTGTTGTGGTATTAACATATCATGGAATACTTTAAGAAATTTGCTTTGCTGCACAGTAGCAGGCCACTTGGAGGGGTGACTCTTCACAAGCTGAATTTTTCTGGCTTACTAATTAGTTATGTAGTTAACTGTCATTTTAGGTACTCTCCTATGCTTTTTGGATTAACTGTGACCAACATCACGTAGACTTGAATTGTTGGCAAGTTTAAATTGCTGAAATTGTCTAAGAAATTGTTTTCTTCCCCTCCACGGAATTTTTCATTGCTTTTTGCCCCATGACTTTTCATCTCCCACCACTCCATGTAGTCCGTTTTCTTCACAGATTTACCTGGGTCATGCTGCAGCTTCTTAAAAGGCTTCAGAAGCTTCAGGGAACAGAGCTACTTTTTAATAGATGGTTGGTTACAGCTTCTCCATATTCATCCATGCATAGAGAACTTTAGCAATCTCATTATAGTAACATTTTTTTGCCTTTGTCATCTCTGCTACTCTTGAAGAACCTCATCCTCTTTTCATGATCTTAATTTGCTTGCCTAACGCTTCTTGGGCCCTGGTGATCTATTAATCCCAACTGTGTCACAGCTCTGCATGTCACTAAGCCTGAGCCATTTCAGGTCACAGATCAGCATTCTTGAAAATAGCACAGTTGACTTAACTTTCTAGTCTATTTTTTGTAAGAGCACTGAAAGCAGGTATTGGCAAGAAGACAACAAGCTGTGGGAATGTTTGGGGAAGAAAGCTAATGGTGTTTTCAAAATAATCAAATTTCACAGTACTCTTCATTAGTACAGGTGTACTCTAAATCACAGTTTAGCCACTACTGATGGAAAACTAGTGGTATAATCTAATTACACATTTATTGACTGTAACCTCACTTAAACTGATAAAACTATGAAAGCAAAATATTTGTTCACTGGCTTTATCTTTATGAGGTCAGCACACAAACAGTACTTAGAATATCATCTGGAATAAATAAGTCTATTGCACAGTAATCTGCTAGACATCCTTTTAAGTGGAAAAATGTTATTCTCCAGGGTTCAGCTTGAGAATGGGACATACTATTTGCTTGCAAGTCCTTTTTTTTCTATCACACAATTATTTAAGAAAAATAAAGATTCATAACATCTTACGGAGGAGGCTGGAAAGTGTAATTCAGTTATCATAAAAGAAGCTTTTTATGTGAAAACACATAGCTTTGTCAAAAGGGAGTAGGAAAACTGTTAAGATTTGTGTGGTTGAATGATTACTGAATGTTTACTTTTGAAATAGCATTTAAAAAGTGACAGTTTAAGGACAAAATATGTGAGTGTAGTTTTCCTGTAAGGATACAAGAATTGTCGGATGATCTGACATCTATTACACTTCGGACTTTATTGGACTAAAATTGTTCAGCATTCATAGTTATTTTACTGAAGTAATTAAAGTCTAGACGTTCATTGGGTGCTACTGCGTTAGATGCTGTATGTTTATTCTCCAAATTAGGGAATTTATAAAGCAACCTGTTCATAGGATAAAAATCTAGATTTTAAATAGCTACCATATCGAAGTACATAATTTTAGTGATTTACCCATATTTACATGTATAACAACTGCCATATAGGATCTCCCTGCACTAGTGAATAATTAAATAAAGCCTGTGATAAGTTAATTGTATTAAGATTTGCATACTCTTCTTGTCAACTGACAAAGTTACCTTGCCAGTTCAATTTTTATTAATTGGATTAAATTTTGGAGTTTTACATTGCAACTTAGCTAAACATTATTACTAACATGCAGTACTTTCAAAGATACTGGACAAAAAAAATTCTTTTTTTTTTTTTCTTCCCCTCCCTTCTGCTTCAGTCATTTGCTTCTAGCTAAAAGGCTAAAAGCTCCCTTCCTTCCTTTTTGGTCCAGTAGAAGAAGGAATATAAAAGACAGGAATACAATGTCCTGTATTTATTGGGACTCTACATTGCAGGGTTGTGTTAGGGTTGTGTTCTGCAGTTTTGATCCTTCTCTTTGGGAGAGCTAGCAATCCTACATTCAAAGGTTATAGAGGATACCTAAGAAAGTGATGAATTTTAAGAGCCAAGATTCCTTGTCACTGTTGCTATGCTACAAAGTGAAATCTACTTGGAATTTTCTGTTTAATAATTCTCTAATTCTGATGAGTGAATAAACTCATTTTTTAAAGTTTAGATTCAGGACATGGAACAACAAATTCAAAATAAAGTAAGTTAGTTTAAGGAACCAGAAGACAGGAGAACGGTGCAGCAGCAGCCTAGGTTTTTACCTGCTACGTGTTTAAATAATGGTTCTTACATATACTGCAAGTACTGTAACAGCAGCAGAACAGGCCATTTTAAATGCAGTAGTAGTGCTGGAATCCTTCTCCAGACTTAACATGACAGAATTTCTATTAGGAAAACTAAAATTCCATTTAAACAATCTTAAGACTTTTTATTGAGAGCATCATTTTTATAGCAAGATGATAATGGCTCTTTCAAGACTACCAGCATTATAGTACTAGTTTATTTATGCATATTGTATTAAATATTAACTTGTATTTGTTTGCTAGTATGGATTCATTGTGTCACTGAAAAGTTTTGGCATCATTGTGTCACTGAAAAGTTTTGGCAAAATAAATATCCATTCACCATAATTATATAACTGACTATTTCTCTTGAGCATGTTGCAATTAGGTTGCAATTAACTTTCTTTTCAAAAGAAAGTCAAGACAAGTAGGACAAAGTGTGCTGGGGCAGAAATCTGTTAAGAAATTAGGCTACTTTTTCACTAGACAAATAACATTGCACTTTTCTTAAACCAAGGAAATGTAGCATTGCTGTGTTAAACATTAAACTGTAGTAGAACTATATGATGAATGTTTTACCTAAAATCTAGACCCTGTGCTTGTATAGCTGGCAGTGTTGGTAATGGAGTTCTAGATCTGGTAATTACTGAATTGAAAGCAAAGCTGACAGCAGGATTCCTGTATCCTTGCTCTAATGTGCACCAGTTTCTCAGTATGCTCCCTTATTAAACACAGACAGTTCCTCTGGAGACTTCTGTGTGATCTTAATCTTCTTGCCATTTCCTTTCCTGGTCAGCTTAAGTTATTTATAGTTCCCATCATGATGACACTTAGTTCCTCACAATTTAGTACATATTCACCCTCAATTCCGTTTGCACAGTTTGCTTTCCTAAGAAATTGAAGCACTAGGGCTTACTAAAGTTGCAAGAAATCCATGTCATAACAAGCAACTTAGTCCAGACATCAAGTTCCAAGTATTTGTCACCTCAAATTAGTCATTCTTTCTTTATACACAGTATGGATAACCTTGACAAGATCCCATGCTGCAAAGATTTAGTGGAGCTCAAGAACAATTGTCTGTGTTAATTTGTCAGTGTTGTGAATTCCCTGCAATCCTCACAGCATGGTTAGCAGGAGGAGACAGGCTACCATAATCTAACAAAAAGCAGTACTGTTTCCGTGGTGCTGCAACCCCAATTTTGGCAGTTGTCCTAGCTGTACTTGAACTGCAAACCTAGATTGTTTTTAGCCATTTTTGAATGAGCTGGATTAATTGGGTCTTTAGTGCTCTTGTGCTGTTCTTCTACCTGCCTTAGTGTTAAAGAATGGTTGAAAGTTTTTTCCCCTTGGTCTGAAGGGCTTGATCCTGAGGTTTGGGAATCAAGCCATTATTCTGGCTCACAGCATCAAAATGGAGGGATAATAAAGCTGAGCAAAACTGTTTTATCAGTCTTTTCATATTTTTGAATTTGCCAACAGCTGAACACCTGCTACTTCAAAATGTCATTTTGTCATGTTTTCTGTACAACTGAGCTCTCCTACATTCTTTTGTTTGACTCGACCTTTTATCTGTTTGGGACCATTTAATTTCCAGTAGTTTTACTGTTGAACCCAGCTGTACTTTATTCTCCACAAGAACAGGCAGCTGATTTGAACAGATAACTTGTTTATTTTTTAGTACTACTGCCAAAGAAAGTTAATTGTGACACTAGCCAGAAGGAAGGACTGAGGTTCAACTCTTAACAAATTCTATACAGCAATATGATTTCCATAGCTCTTGGCCTGGTGGGCTAGAGGAATGATTTAGAGTCCTATGCATTTTTATCTCCTTGAACTTGCTTGAGAACTTAATCAACATTACAGCATAACATGCAATTGTTGTTGGAATATCCATAAAATTCAAGTAGGCTTGATTTGCTGTGGCTGACAGCACACTCTCTTCACAATGTACAAATCAGCTTCAGCTAAAAGAAAGGTATGGAAGAGTCTAGAGTGAATGAAGTAACCTTTTCTATTGGCATGTTCCACAGCTTGTATTTCCCCAGGGTTTTTGAATTCATGCTGCAACAGGGACATTATGAGAGGGTGCTATCTAAATATACATTTTGATGTTATCATTTGGGTGGAGCCAAATAGCTGCATTTCAGAAGGATTACTCATTTCAACACTTCATACTTCTATCCAGTGATGCTAGCATGGCATGCTTTACAAGTGAATTAACTTATCCAAGAGATGCTGAGACTAAGGAAATATCATGCTAATTTAGAGATAAGAACCATGAGCTGTCCAGAGTCATACAGGAAGCCTGTGGCAGAGATGAGAGCAGAATCAGGTCTTCTGACTGTGTCCTGTGCCTAATCATAAGACAATCCTTCTGACTGCCTTAAAGTGTTCTCAAAAAAAAGTGCTAGTTTTTAAGGGGAAATTACAGCTCAGACTGACAAAATTGTAGAGGCTTTAGGAAGGATTTATCAGGTACTGCTTTTCACTAGTGCATAAAAGCAGGGGGAAGGCACTTGGATTCTTTTAAGACACTGACAAAATACACATCTTTAAGATGAGATGTAAGATTTACTCTGTCATGACATCAAGGTTCCTTCCCATAATCTTGTTTCAACATTCTGCTTCACTGAGTCCCCTCAAGGCAACTGCCCTTTTTTTTTTTTTTTTTTCTTCTTTTTTCTTTAAAGAAAAGGAGGGGCGGGGGGGGGAAGCCTAGCACAGAGGATGCTCAAAACCTTTCACTTAAAACCAACCAGACAAGATCAAAAAAAAAAAAAAAAAAAAAAAAAAAAAAAAACCTCACACACAAACAGTATGCTGAGTTATTTCAAGTCAATTTACTCTTCCAATGCTGTCCATCATATGAAAGTTTTTTGAACATCTTGTCTCACCTAGCACTCCTTAATGGCAAGTACTGACTTACTGACTTATCAGCTTCGCCTGCCTCACACTGTAGAGAACATTTTGCATTGCTCACCTGCATGAGAGTTTATTGCAGGATGCTAGACTTCCATTGTAAATATTTTTCTTCCAGAGAAAAAAGACTTCCAAAACTATTCAAGTTGTGGAAGTCATTTAGAATCAAAGTGAAGGATAACTTTCTGGAACTTAGGAAAAAAAAATAATAGCAGATTGATCTCTACAACATGAGCAGAATTATCAAGCTCTCAGAGTACGAAACTGTTTTTGATCCCATGTAGCATAAACTGCTCCCTCAACTTGGATCAGTCTTCAAGGTTTATTTAAATCTAGCAGTGAGTATTTATAGATGTTAGCCTTTTCCTAGAGTGACATTTGTTAAGTTCCTGTGTGCCTGTTTGAGCCTTGTTACTAAAGCTTTGCTTAACCTTTCCATTTTGTTCATAGTCTAATAGGTTGTGCTTTTTAACAAATACACACTAAAGCATTATAAGTGTTCTAAATGTGACAATTTTGTATTTCTGTAAGAGGAACAAAACATTAGCAGGGGGGCGGGGGGGGAACACATTTTGTTTAGGTGTTTAATTCCATTATGATATAGAGCATAAAGCTTAAATTTCTGAAAGGAGTTTAATGTGTTAGATTTATCTAGGAAAAGTCAGCATGATGAGTGACTGCCTAGGAGTTCATTTATTCCAGCATCTTCAATTTCACTTAAGATTTTTTTTCCCTGAGTGATTTTCAAAAACATATCTATTTAAATAATGGTGACTAATTTAAATAGGCTTCAAACCATCTAGCGACATGCCTTCTGCAAAATAGTTTGGCCTCAGTTTGGTTTTATTCTTTAACACAAAATACCCAGGCCTCATCTAAAAAGACAAGTACAGTCTAGGACCCTGACCAAAGTGAAGGCCTTTTTGTAGGCATGCTGTCAAAACCTGATTCTACAAAATACTTGGAAACTTGAATTTGGACCTAGCTTGGGCAGAAACCCATGAACTTTTGACTGCTGGTCACAGGTCGGTGCTTCCTTTTGTGAAGAAATGGGTCATTAGTTGCCAATGTTGCTTTTCTAGTATTTACTGTAGTTACCACATAGAAGCAATTAAGTAAACAGGAAGGGAGGTGGAGAGTTTGAGAGCTGCTGCAACAGACCACATGTTCAGCTATTCTGAAGCATTCAAGTAGTAGGAATATCTAAGAGAGAAGTGGACTATTTAGCTAACTTTAAACACTACTCATTACATTGGATATTCTGCTTCATGAGTTGCTCTAGTCTGAATAAAAAGATAAACAAAAGCAGGCATTGAATAATGGAAAAATATAACTTCTTACCATATGGACAAACATTTTTGCTTTGTCATAATTAAGAATTTCTCACCTTTCAGCACAAATAGGAAAATATCTAGCTATGGTAGGAAGGGCCTGTCCCATAATTGATCCAAATTCTCCTACAGAAAGCAGAGGTGAAAACCACAAATAAAACTAAAATCTTAATAGCTATTTTTTAATAAAAATTGTTCAAAATAGTTCATGCTGGCTTAGGAAGTGTATCATTTTAGATAGCTACAGAAGCTTCTTAAACAGTACTAAGAAGTGCCATAAAAATTTCTCTGAAAAAAAAAAAATCTCTTAAATTGGGTCACTAATGCTAAAACAAGTGAGTACTGTTTTCTTTGAGTGGATATTGCATCTTGTTATTGACAGTACCTTTAGTGGTGTCAGTTTATACTAACCTAGACATCTGCACAAATTTGCACCCTATGCTATTGGAAAAGGTATAGATCCATAATTTGTGTGAATATAAATGTGTTCAAGAATTTCTTTTTGAAGAACAAATGCAGGTAGAACAACAGAATTTTGTGAAAATAACTTATCCCTTTGAAACTTGTACCAAAGGGTTTTTTTTTTCCCCTCCCCTTTTTCTCTGTCCTTTAATAGAGTCATGTTTGTTGTTCTGCTTGATTTGTATATCAAGGGTCAGATAATATTTCCACATATAATTTTTTCTTTTTTTTTAAACTTACGCAGGTCGGAGATATTGTGAAGGTTACAAGGATGAACATAAATGGTCAGTGGGAAGGAGAAGTCAACGGTCGAAAAGGGCTGTTCCCGTTCACACACGTCAAAATAATCGACCCTCAAAACCCGGATGAGAATGAATGATTCCCTTTGCCTGGTTCACGCTGCTGCTTCATTTTCCTGGCTATCGTTAGCGTTGTTTGAGGTGGGATGATGACTTAATGGCACATTGCTAGCATTGCCCATTTTCCAGCTTGCTGCAGTTTGACAGTTCTTTTAATATACATTTGAAATACGTTACAACTGAAGTCACTGCCTGACCCTCATACCATAGTTGCATCATCCAGATGATAATTTCACTTTTAGAACTATATCAGGCCTTAAGCTGGAGAAGACTGAACCCTACATATATATAGGAGACAAGTATGGGGGGGAAAAAAGAAACCCTTTCCTGTTGAGACTTCCATGGACTTGTTTTGGCCTACTTGGTAAGAAGAGCCCTAATCCTAGATCAAACATAGAACTTGTGCATTACTGTCCAACAAAAAGCAACAACAAAAATGCAATTTAAGGACTGAAGACGACTTAGTTTTAAGAGAAACTGTCCTAAGATAGTATATTCAAGATAATGGTTTCTTTAAAGGACAATAATCAAAGCTTATGTATGCTAAGCAGTTGTATTAGAAGCTGCTCCTTTGTGATAACTCTCAAGCTTGTTGTTGACCTTCCTGAAACAGTGTGTGTTAAATGCAAATAACCATTGATTGAGCTGCATTGAAGCTGAGGCAATTATTTATAAAGAAGCTTAGGAGGGGCCGATACGCGTAACCTGTTTTGGATATACTTAAAGCATTTCTGTTGACTTTGCAAGCACTAACTGTATAAAATGAGCTTTAAAGGGAAACACTTAGGCTTAGTCTACTCACAGCTCTTCTGCAATGCTGAAGCATAGTTTTACTAAACTAGAACTGCTCATCACTAAGCTGTTGCTCAGTAGGCAGATTGATCAGATTGCCATAGTTTGGAAGAGTGGGAAAGGAGTGCTACAGAAGTATTTTAAGTGCTGATAAAACCCTTCTATTTAAACAAATAGCTTCTTATACCCGTTCCTTCACAGACTCCCACTTCTCTCTAAATTTTCCTAGGGATGCCAACCCTAGCTTGCTAAAAGCTGATTTTCAAACACAGTACCTTTTTTTTCCCAGGGTGTCTCCATATCTCCTCACTCCCTCTCCAGATCTACTTGCTTCTCTTCTTTGCTTGCACCACAAACTCCTCATATGTCCCCAGTTGTTTTCCCCCTCCTAAGTGCTTTGGTTCTGACTTCTATCAGCTCCAGTTCCCTCCCACTCCCAGCATCCCCCACAAAGTGGTTAATTGGAATCAGCTGCTGGGGTTCCCCAGGTGGCAAATTTAGGCTCAGAAGGGAGGAGGCCACAAAGGTCTCTATGACCAATATAGGGGTTTTCCCCCCCTTTTTCTGTAGCTAATGTGTGCTGCTGTAATTTCATTTACAGTAGGGATTTATATGACCACAGTTGCCTGAGTCCAGTTAGAACCATGTGGCTTCACTCCTTAACCTGCAAATGGGACAGGAAAGCTTAGATACAGGGGCGTTTTTTTGCCTTCTTCTTTAAATGTGTTTTCTAGGTGAACTGGAATGCTCTTTTAAAAAAGTAATTGAACACTGAATTAACAGAATACATGTATAAGCAAAGACTGTAGTTACAAAACCTCCCTTTTCAGACATCCTGGTTAAAGAAAAACGTGTTGTAGAAGCTGGCAGTAAAGCAGCTGCCCTGATGCATTCATTTGTCAACTTTTGAAGGCAGCCAATTATAGCAAAATTAGAAAGTACAGATACCTGCAGAATTTTACTATTTGTTATATCAAATTATATAAAATGTATCATTTTATGTTGCTGCATGTATTCTTGTTGATTTAGGTCTCTTGATCCTAATAAAAGCAAGTTGTTCTTAGCTTCATATTGAAGTGCCGTGAGGTTCTTAAATGGGAGGCACTGAAGGAATGCAAAAATGGCATTTACAAGAGGCGTTATAAAAATCTGTTTTAAATAAAAGTTCCTGATTTCACCTGTTAGCTCGTTAGTGTTGATCTGACAGTCTAGGAGTTACTGTAGAGCATTTCACTGCCAAATTAACTGTGAAGTAGAGTAGCATTGACTGAAGTCAATGAAGTTTGGTGCTGTAGGAATAATTCTTGACAATAGGCATTGACAGTGTGTCTTGCAATGAAAAGCTATGCAGCCATCATCTTAACTGAAGAAAATCATTCTTATTCCATGCCCCAACTCCAGCTATGAGTTTACTACATAGATTGTACTACTGAAAGTCATCTTGTGAATACAGAACCTGCACTAAGCTGAGTCTACTGCAGAGAAATCTTATTTCAGACCTGACATAATTATAGGTATCTGTCTTCAGGAGCCTGGCTGTGGAATTCTTCCTTTGCATAGTAAAAGTCCGTAAATACTGTGAGATTTGACATCTTTTGAACACAGCTTTTTAACTTGGAATATTTTTGACTAGAATGAACATCTTGATGCTTCCCCTCCTTGCACAGGGTGTACATTTTGAACATAAGCATTGCTTCTCACTTAATTAATGCTCTGATGCTGCAGAAAAGCGAAACGTTTTCCTTCAAAACTATGCAAAATTTGTGTGTAGCGGCAGCTGATGCAAAGATAAGAATTCTTTAATTTCTGTGAACCTGGTTTTGGGCCACTGATGAGGAGTTTTCTCTGGGTAGCAGAGATTTGGTTCGCCCGTGTTACGTGTGGTCTAAATGTAGCATTCTGAACAGGCTACGCTGACTGCAAACGTGCATCAAAAATGTCCTGGATATTTTACTATAAGACAAGTATTTTCGTATAACGGCTGCATCTGATCAGTCTGCGTTTCTCCTTGAAGGACTCCCTGGTTTCTCAGTCACGTGTTGTTTGCTTACATCTGTGCTGTCTGTTACTTTATGAAGCCCTCTGCATCTGAGCGCTAACCCCGCGCTAAGAGCTCCTTGGGAGCACAAGGCAGAGCCGTCAGGACGGCCTCAGTCCGGGCACCGCTCACGTTGCTGGTGCGTTGGCGCCGGCGGCCGGTTTGGTTCCCCGCTGCCACGGGAGTTTGTGCCCTGAACGGCCTGCCCTGCGACTGCCTCCTCGTGTGTACATGTGTAAATAGACATTGAAGCCTCTGACCAGTCTGAAGGTTTAAATGAAAACTGTTTTAATCAGTGTCCAGCACTGGATAAGCGCTAATTTAATTCATGATTGTTTACAAATTGGGAAAGAATAAACAAAAGGGAATATCCTGTTTGGGTTGGGGCTCTGAAGAGCCTGAGCATTATTTTTGTAAAGGGAAAAACAGCATTCTTTGTGCCATTTCATGTGCCTGTAATGTAATTTTTTATATTGTATTAACATCCTGGGAATGAGTGGGCTGCCTTTGTTTTCTAATCAAGTTTTCAAGCATTTTCCTCAATACCTGCATCTGAAAGTGAGACTTGCCTAAAAGACTGCCTTTTGGGACCAGTGGAAGCATTCTCTTCTAGTTGTCATTTTCTGTTTACTAGTGTTAAATGAAAATGTGTTTGGGGACAAGGAAACGATTATTGCAGTGGGAAAGGTGGCCTTGTATTTGAGACAGTCTTCACTGTGTAAACTTCAAAACACAATATGTAATTTAAAGACCATGAACTTCAGGCAATAATATTAAGTGTAAGCTTTTAAAGTTTATTTTGGGGATCATAGCTTGTTTTATTTTTTGTGCTATAAAATTAACAGTATTAAATGAATTATATTCTTAGAATATATGGAGTGTCTTTTCTTAAGATTAGTGCCTTTTAATTTCTTACTCCACTTATTTCATAGAACTGGTCCCAACATCAAGCCACTGTTTCGTTTTTTTTTTTTTTTTTTTCCAGTGCCCTGTTTGTACAGTCTAAATAAAACTTGCATCAACTTACAGTATTACTTGTTGTCTTTGCTCTTAAAACCTTGCTAACATTAGCAGAGTGTTCATGTTCTTAGTGGCCTGCTCTGCTGGTAGAGGAAGCGGCTACCTGGGGTTTTCCAGAATCCCTGCGAGAGTCGGGCAGGAGAAACCAGCGTTTGCAGAGCGGCCCCGGCCCGTTGCGGCCGGCGCGGCGCCGGGGGGCGCGGGGAAGGCCCCGGCCCGCGCACCGGGACGTCCATCCCGCCCTCCCGCCGCCCCGGCGGCTCGTCCTGGTGCTGCCCTCGGCTCTGCTCCGCGTGGCGCCCGCGGGAATCCTGCCCTGTCGCTGCGACACGTTCACCCGACCCTGCGCGAGACCCGCGGGTCTGAGCCGTGAGCTGCAGTTTTGTTGGAGTCAATAAGGCCTCTCCCGCACACAGAGGAGGTGGCGTTTTAGCCACTGCTGAGGCTGTTACAAGGATCAGCTGCAGGAGCTGGAAAACACGGGCTGCTTTTTCCTTCTGGGCAGTCAGTTTAGATCAAGAATAGCAGTAGCTAGAACTTTGAGTTTACTTTAGTTGTGGGTATTTTTGGTGGTGTTTTTTGGTATCATTCAGGTAAAGCTGTTAACAGTACATTGGAACTTGAGAAGATCTTATGTAGGAAGAAGACTTAAGATGACACCAGACACGTTAATCGCTGCAAGTGAGAAGCATAAAAGACTTGCATTGTTTTCCCAGCCTCTCTTTGGGGGTGCAATGCACTCCAGTGTTTGTCTTCTCTGATGCATACATTTCTATAATATTTTTAATAAAACTTTATAGCCAACCGTACATAGTGTCTTATGGACAAGTATTCATATTTGATGTGTTACATTTCCTCAGCAAAAACCATGACATTTCAGGTCCACAAGCAAGTACAGCTCAAGTGCACCTGGTAGAACCCTTGTGTCAGGTTATTTCATGCGCCTTGAACTTGCAGAAGACGGGAGCATCAGCCCAGCAGCTTCTCCCAACATCCCGCAGCAAGCGGCCTCCCCTGCTAAGAGTGTTTCCTGCACCCCAAATTACAGCTGCGGGTGCATCCGCAGCGTCGCTCCTGTTGCATCCCACACCAGTGACCGGAGGCACCGCGCAACCTCCCTAGTGAAATGACAACAGCAGCCGTCGCCACCGGAACGCAGCGGCCTGGCCTCGCTTTCGGCCGCTTCCAGACTTCCTCCGAGACGCAGCGAGGCCTCCGCGTACATTTGCATTAGGCAACGGGAGAAGAAGCACTTTCATAAGCAGAGAGTTTGGGGAAGTCCATCATAGCTGTGCTCTGTGCAGCAGCGTTGCCCCTTGTTGCTGCCTCAAAACGCATCAGCTGTTGGTAACCTGCGCCCCTAGGAGTGTGTGGTGCCTCAAAAACTCCTACATTTCCCCATATCCTGCTGGAAAGGCTCCAGCAGGCCGCAGCAACGAGGACTGGGATGTGTCTCAGCCCGGGAGGCGCTTCCTGCTGCCCCTGCATGGACCCGCGCGCAGCCTCCCCTGCTGCCCTGCGCCGGGCTGGGCCGGGCGGCGTCGCCGCTCTCGGGTCGCTCGGGCGCAGGGCGGCGTCGCCAGCCCAGGCTGGGGGTGGTAGCAGCAGCCACAGCAGCTCCCTGGCGGTCACCAGCAGGGCCGGGTCACCTCACGTAACCCCGGCAGCACCTGCTCGTCTCGTAACCAGAGCCTCCGGGCACGAGCGCCAGCCCAGCCCGCCCCGGCGCACCAGGCTGTCGGGATTAGAGCTATATCTGGGGCCTCCACGGGGACCCGGCTCCGCTTTGCGCATCCTGCCCGGCCCAGCAAGGGCAGCTCAAAGTCAGCTCTGAGAAGCCTCTGTGCGGGCTCAGGCTTTTGCTCCAGAAACTCAGCACGGAGCCTCTGCGCAGACACGCTGATCGCTCGGGCTTCCCAGCGCCTCCCAGGTCCTGCATCCGAGCGGCTCCAACCCTCTCTGGCCCAGGGGCAGGAAGCGCCGGCGCTCGCCTCGCAGAGAGGCACAAGGGCCGGGCGGCAGGGGAGGTGCCACGTGGGGCCGGCGGCTCCGGCTGCCTCCACGGGCCACACGCGGGAGCCGGAGGCGGCAGCGCGGCCGGCGCACGCGGGGTGGCCAGGGCCGGGAGGGCCGCCTGGAGCCCCGCGTCCCCTCGCGCCCCCGCAGGCGCCGGGGGACACTGTGTCCCTGCACGCAGGGCCCCCCGCGCCGACCTCCGCTCCTGCCCCGGCAGGAAACCCGCACCAGGGAGACACTGCCCCAAAACGCAGGCGCCCTCAGAGCCCTTCCCAGGGCCGGGTCAAGGCTCCTGCGAGGGGCGAAGCGACGCACGGGGGCCACGGCCCAGCCCTGCTGGGGCAGAAGGCAGCGGGGAGCTGGAGCTCTCCCGGTTTGCATAAAAAGCCAGAAGGGAGAAGGATCCTGTTGGCATCAGCACCGCCCAGACGGCCGTGGGGTTTTAGTGCTGCAGTGCAAAACCTGCGACGAGCGAGCACTGAGCGCCTGGGCCTCATCCCAGGCAGCCGGAGCCCGTTTAGGGCCTCTGGCACCAAGGTGCCACCCAGCCAAGGCCCCACGTGAAATAGGAAACCTGGCAGCAACCGGGAGCCCGTCCCGGGCCAAGCTCGGCCCAACCGTCCTCTCCCAGCAGCCAGGAGCTGAGATTAGACCCTCCCGAGGCAGCAGGGACAGGGACGGCCCCGGGGGCCATGCGGGGCTGCTCCTGCAGCCGGAGCCAGGGCTTCCCGCGGCCGCAGGAGGTGCCAACGGAGCCGGGGGGGCTCTGAAAAGCCAGACGGGCCGGGTGCTTTTACACTTCAAAGGGGCCCTGGGCTCCCGGCGAGCACCCAGCGCCTTTGTGGGGGAGGCAGCACCACTGGGAGGGCAGGAATAAGGTAAAGGGTCAGGGATGGCTGCAGACCCCAAAACCAAGTGGTGTTGGAGGCCTCGCTGCCTGCTGGTGCCATGTCTGTCCTGCTCCGGCCCCTTCTGCACAGCACAGAATATCCCCCAGAGGGACGTAGAGAAGCAGGAGAGCAAGGCGGAAAAGTCAGCGCATCCCAAAGCAAGGGCCGGCCGAGGCCGCCTCGCGCCGTGCGACCTTGCGGGACTCGAGGCACCGCAGGCACCGGCTCCGAGCGAGGCCGCGGGGGCCCCTTCCCACCCGGAGGCCAAACGCCGCCCGCCCCACGAGGCTCCCCGCCCGCTGGGGCTCCCAGCTGTTGGGCCGTGCAATAAAACACCATTTGCTGGGAAGGCAGCGGCTGCTCCTGCGAGGGGGGGGACACGGCCCGACCCGCTCGGCTCCAGGTGTCCTGGCCCTTGGAAGGACCCCGAGGAGCCGTGGGGGGCACTCACCAAGGGCCATCGGTGACCCCATGTGGAGAGGACTCCTGCTGCTGCTCCCTCTGCACTAAAGCCTGGGCGGACAGAGCTCAGGGCTGCAAAAAGCAGTAGGTGAAACCAAAATGAATCAGGATCTTTCTTTCCTATGGGAAATGTACCTAGATCCCATTTATAGCCCATTTGCCCTTATCCTTATGTAACTCTCCTGCAGGAGTGGAATAGAAAACTTGCAAAACACAAACACGCTGCAAGGAACCAGCACGGGGGCCCGCGCCGCATCCGGCAGCGCGAGCAGATAACCCGGCAGGGCCGGTGCCAACGCGGCGCTCGGCGGCGCACGCAGAGCCCGGCCTGGGCCCTGAGGCGAGCGCAGAGCCACAGGGGAGCTCCAGAGAGAGGCAAAAAAGCACAAGGAGGTGCTTATTTTAGTGCTCTTAATGGCCGCCATCCGTCCGTCCCGCTGCCTTTGCTGAGGCAGCAGAGGGGCTTTGCACCAGCTCCCGTGCACGCGGCCGCGTTCCGGCCCGGCTGCCCCAGGCTCTAACGTGAGAGCAGAAACTGCAGAGAGCGGCCGAGCCCGGGCACAGGGCGATGGCAACGCGGCCGCCGGCTTCACCAGCCCCAGGGGAAGAACTTGGGGACGGTGCCCGCGCTGCACTCGCAGCCCCCGCTCGGCGTCTTCCTGCACCCGCCGCCAGCACAAACGCTACACGACACGTCTCGCCGCCTCCTGATGGCTACACACCACAACACAGGTTTATTTGGAGTGTTACAAGAAGACACACCCTAAGTAACACCTAGGAAAACGTCTGTCCTGCTTTAGGACCGTGTGTCCTCCATGGCTGCAGCTGGGAGCAAGGGGAGATGCCTCCCCCTTGCTACGGGGGCATTAAAGCGTCCTGGGCGCAACACGACGGGATGCGATGTGCGGCCGCAGCGGAGGTGGAGCTGCCCTGGCGCCTCTCAGCACCCAGGGATCCCTACGGATTGCGGGAGGGCGGCAGAGGGGGTGCCCGGGCGGGCGCGGAGCCCGGCCGCCCGTGTGGCACCGCACACGGGTCAGCGCCAGCAGGATACGGGGCAGTTCAGCGCCAACGGGCGCTGAGCAGGGCCAGGCTGCTCAGAACTGTGCTGCGACCGCGCGTTTGCGGGGCAGCGCATTAACAACAGCTATAAATTATGTTCTCGGGGGCGCTGGGCGGGGATGGGAGAGGGAAGTTCACAGGGACAGACTTCCTCCCGGCAAGGAAGAGGCCAGAGCGACACTGCTGCTCACGGCTCCCTCGCTGACAACCCCAGGCCTCTGGGGACCCCCAGAGCAGCCCCAACGTCCTGGGAACAACCCCTCACGGGCAGCAGGAGCTTCACTAACCTCAAACCTAGCGCTGGGGGACGAGGGGTGGGCACAGGACGCAGCACAGAGCCGTTTGCTGCCGCTTCTCCTGCTCGCGTGAGCCGCGGCGGCGCTCCAGGAACACCCGCACGGCTGCTCCCCCGCTGGCACGGGCTGCGGGGAGGAAGGCAAGACCCTGGCTGTGCTCTGACTACACTAAGGGAGGAGGCTGCGCAGGGGACACCAGGACTGCTTGCTCTGCTTGTCCTTGCAGTGATTTCTCTACAGCTTCATGACCAAGCTGCTGGAATGGCCACCTGGAAGGCTCGTTGAAGCTCCTCTGCCCCTATCTCCTTGCAAACATGTCCCGGGAGGAAAGGGGTTTGGAAACTCCCAAATGCAAGATGGAAACAGCCTGGGATGGAGAGTTCGGCATCTCTTCAAAGGCTGCTCTCACAGTTCTTGTGGTTTCCTGCTCCCGCTGGAAAGAAAGCGGAGCAGAGCCTCGGTGCGGCCCTTGTGAAACCACGGAGCAGGCACGGAGCAAGGAGACGAGGAAGGGGGTGCCGCACGCCACCCTGTGCTGCGCCGCCTCTTCGCCCAGCGCAGACGAGGTCGCGCTCCAGAGCAGGCCTGGTCTCATTTACAACCTTCCGTCAGTCTTTCCACGGGGAAGGGCGGCGCGGGATCACCAGCAGGCGTACGGGAACAGCGGGTACTGGCTCCACTCCGCCATGGCCCCGTGGGCATGTCCCGAAGCCCCTTGCGTGTTGTAATCCGTGGAGAAGGCGGAGTAGCTCACGGCCCGGTACTGGCCGTGCGACGGCACCATCCACTGGCCCAGGCCCTGCTCGGCGCCGTAGGGGCCGTACACGGGCGCTCGGGCGCCGGCCTTGCCCACGGAGTCCATGGCCATGTTCACCACGCCGGCGTAGTCCTGCGGGGGTGGCAGGGGCGGCGGCAGCGGGGGCAGGTTGGCGAAGCCCTCGGCGAGCTGCTTGGCCTCGTGCTCGGGCACCAGCTCCAGCGGGTGGCACCGCGGCCGCAGGTCCCCGAGCGCCGCCACGTCGCGGGCGGGCGGCAGCTGCGGGGCCTCCCCGGCCTCGTGGAAGCTGCGGCCCGAGGGCAGAGAGGAGCGAGTGAGGCCCGAGACACGAGAGCCCCAGCCAGGCCCCGGGCAAGGCCTCAGAGCACCCTCTGCCCGCGCTGCTGCACCCACCGCCCGCTCAATGCGAGCGTGACGGGGACAGGCTGCCTCCGCACAGCCTCCGTCACCCACACAGACACACCAGGTACCCCAGGAGCTAACCCAGGCCACCCGGGCTCTGCCTCGGCCCGCTCTACGACATGCAGGAATTAGCAAGGGGAAGAAAGAGGGAAAAATTCCCTGTTCAGCCCCACCGCCCCTCTGTGGGCACGCGAGGCCTGCAGCACGCAGAGCTGGCTGCGGGAGCATTCGACAGGGAAATACAGACCACTACCAAGGCATAAGAATGCTCAGAAACTGGATTTAAAGTTAAAAAAAGAGAGAAAAGCCATTGCACTGGCTTTTTTCCTTCAGAAATAGGGAGCAGGAGATGGGGAAGCGAGGCGGGACTCACCGGTAGGCCTGGTAGGACGGCGTGGGCACCTGCTGCTCCCTGGCCGGCGCGTCGCGCGGGTCGGCCGGGGCCGGCGATGCCGCAGGAAAGGCCTGGCTGCCGCTCTGCTCCGCCACCCAGAAGGGGAAGCCGCCGCTCACCACCACGGGGTTGCTCTCCTCCTTCACGTCCACGTCCTCATCTTTCCCGAAGTCTGGCTCACGGCAGGGAAAAGAGGGAATGGAAGAGAATGAGAGGGGGGGAAGCGAGAGCCCAGAGCCTGTGACGGCCTGGTGAAACCCCGGCAGGGTTGGCAGGGGGTTGCACTAACATGGCTTCTGCAGCCATAAGGGACTAGTCCTTGGCTGGCTCCTTCGCGCTCACGCTGTGCCATTCGGTCCTGCTGCTGCTGTGTTTGTGCAAACAGCACTGCAAACTGCAGCAAGGAACGATCAGGCTTAAAAAATAACCTTTCAGAAGCTGTTAAGTTCATTTTTAAATGGTACCAACTCTCCCCAGGCAGGGGAAGGGAGCACATCTCCTGATGCTAGAAACAAGGGCAGAAAGGGCAGCTCTTGTTTGGCAGGACACACAGCAGAGCTCTGCCAATGCCCCCTTCTCATCCCCATGGCCCAGCCACATCTAGGAATCGCCCCTATCGTGTTTGTGGTTACCAATATTACCACGTTCCTCAGCACCGGGCTCCTTTTCCTCGGGTAGCTTTCTCTTCTGGCTTTTGGCTGGACTGGATTTCTGGCACTTGGCTCGTCCTTCCCTGGAAACAGTAAATGGAGGAAGTGGATAGGAAGGTTTTCCACTGAGATAAACAAGCAAGGGCGGCTGGGCAACAGCCCTGGATCAAGGAAGGACAGAGCAAGCCTTCCCGGCATTGAGTGGCCCACAGGGATATACACACATATATGTATATGTATATATGTGTGTGTGTGTGTGTATTCAACTATGACAAGCATATATATGTGTGTGTGTATATATATATATATATATATATATATGTATGAATTCCAGAGCTTGCCATGCTACCTGCCATGAGCACAGGCTCCCAGCATGTGTGGGAGATGGAGGGCCTGTTGCTTGAAAGCATTTTCAGAAAATGAATCTAGTTTAATCAGAAATAGTCCAAATAGCCCTATTAGGAGGAGAAGGAAAATCCCTGACATTTTCAGGGTTTGTTTAAACTAAAAACAAAAATAAAACAAACAGGCCCTTTTCAATCAGGAAATAACATTTTTCTCAAGCAATGCAAAGCAAAATGTTTTCTCAATATCTTTTTATAACATATTCTGCTAGGAAAAAAAACACTCACACTTTTTTCTCATCTCCATTGCAAACTGGTGGTTGCATTTAAGATTGCTTTTATCTCACCCATGGGCTGCCCTCCGACCAGACCAAAGACCACACTGGTAGTGGCATCCAACTTCCCTTTTGCAGATAAAATTTCCTATTGGAAGAGATGCTTTTCCACTAAGAGGAATTGAGAGGAGGGAACCTCTGAGCATCAGAATCAAGTTTATCTCAAAGCCACACAGTGATCTGCTGTGGACTCCCTTTACTGCAGCTATTCAGATGTCAGACAGCAGTCTAGATCCAAACTGCGAGGAAATGCAGGTCTCATGTTTGTCCTATACCCACATTTCTGCAGGAATGCCTGCATCTCCTCCTATTGGGAGACAGGTGCACAATGGGACATTACCATCATCATCATTCCCAGAATGATGCAACCTGCAGGACTTGGCTGGCTCTACAGAGCTCACACTGCTCAGTGGATTTGGGTAAAATCATGAGTGAAAGCAAGTTGGAAATAAATTGAGATAAGAACCAGCTTACCTTCGGGTGTTCTTTCCATGCTCCCGGAAGCCTTTAGCAAATGGATTGTTGTCAATCTTGAGTTTTGTGATCTTAAAATAAGGAACATGATTCAGTGTTACAGGGAGTGGTTGGGTTCTTTACCACTTCAAGACCTTTACCTCAGTATTTATCACAACGGTTTGACTGGCAGTTTGGAAGTGCCTTGTCACTGTATCTGAGCTCTTACAACACTTCTGTCTATTGATTAGGAACAGATACAGAGAGGAGAGACTTTCCCAGGGACTTCCCCAGTGTAGGATTCATCTGTTTAGAGAAATAACCAAGGTCAGTACCCACATCTGGACTTTTTATTGTATCTGGGGTCCTTTTAGCCACTGCAGTGCACTCAGTAAGTAAATGGGCATGACTTATCTCAACTCAGAGTGGATGTCATCTCAACGGGCTTCCGTAAGTAAGTTCCCCTGACACAGGTGCCCACACTGAATAGCTCAGGAGACACCTTCCCTTACAGGATTTCTCAGGAAATCCAAGGGTGGTGCTTGCACGCCGTACCTTCTCGTTCTGGTAAGCAGTGACAGATGTGAAGACAGTCTCTGGGAAGCTGAAGACTTGGAAGATGCTCCAGCGGACACTGAAGAGGTCATCTGCCTGCACGATGTGGAAGCGAGGCTTATAACGGTGCATGGAGTGCAGGATGATCTGGTGCAGACAGACAAGAGAGAAGGTTTCCATGTGCAACCACAGCCAACATGCTCTGCCATCTGCTGTGGAGGCTCCCAGGACACCCGTTCCAAATCAGGAACCCCAAGGCATTAAAAGGTCACAGGGCTGGGCTAAGGAAGAAAGATGTGGCACTTGGATACCTTTTCATTTCCACATCATCTAACTTCTCACTAACTTGTTTCTGTGGCACAGACTTCCAGCTAGCACAACCCAAGGAGCGGGGCACTAAGGCCAGCTACAACCTACATGCCCATGCTGGTCCAGCGTGTTGTTGGTGAGCTTCAGCTTCTGGAAGGAGACAGGTTCTTTCATCCAGTGGCTGCCAGGAGCTGGGGAATCCGGGTGGACGTAGGTGCGACAAGGGAGCTGAGGCTCTGCTTTTCCAGCCACTTCCCATTGATCTTTATTCCACTGTGGAGGAAAAAAGGGAAATCTAGAGCTTGAAAGCCCTACCCTCACCACAGGGAATCCCCAGCAGCTTTGTTTCTGATTTCATGGACTTCCCTGAGGCAGACAATCCTGACAGGTAGTAGATTCCCTCTTATGAGTCATGATCATGTTATTGAAACATCTCTGAGTCTAGGTCTCATTTTCCCTCTCTCTGTCTGAATGGCTGTCAGACATTAGTAAGTCTGACATTAATCATGATCAAAACCATACTGTTTACAAGGAAAATTGTAAAGCATCTTTCCAGCTGCTACCTGTACAAAAATGGCACATTCTAGATAACACCAGATAGGCAGAAAATACACCAATTACTTCTGAATTTTGTCCAGAGAGGCAGAAAAACATTTCTGAACTTGGTCTGAAGATAATTTGCTTATCATCCTGGCCAGTGAAGCATTGAAGATTAATTTATTATAAATAAAGGGGATGCACAAGAGTCCCCCATAAGCCTGCAAGAGGGGTTTGATCTGTCTCTTTTTTTTTTCATGTAGTAGGATGGAAGGACAGCACAAATTTTGTTATTTAAAGTACACACCTTGTACCTGAAGTTGTCCATCGGTACAAAATCTACCAGCATGAGATACTTGGCATAGGGGATTAAGCCGGAGACTTTGATTTTGCATTGTGGAAACATTCGCCTGAAGGAGAAATTAGATACACAGTGTAAGAAATTTTGCAAAAAGCCTTTTTTTGTTTTGTTTAATGATCTAATTAAGCATCAGGTTATGTCTACTCATTATTGTGCAAAGTGCTGGTGGCAGTATTTCAGCAGATCAGCTACTGGACATTTTTACCATCTTATTAAATGCTTAAGGTGTTAATTGAGCAGCAGTCACTGATGACCTGATACTGTCACTGCTTTTGTTCTTCTGATTTCTGTAATGCAGCTTTGGGTAACCCAAATAAAACACTGAAAATTTGGACACGGTTCCTAGCTTTCTGCAGCTATCAGGGATCTGAAGTGCAGACGAGAGCGTTTGCCAGTGTGGACAGCACTCGTCTGAAGGCACATCCAGCTTTCTGTTCCCATACTTCCTACTATCTCCTTTATCTTCTGACATTGCAAACAGCCTTTGACACCTACCTCCCTATTTAGAGGGAATTATTTCATCTCACAGCTGTCTTGACATAATATATTAAAATTTCATACTCTTTCATTACAAGCTCCATAATATGTGACTAAGATTTAACTTTCAGAGTAGCCCGTGTGCACAGATCCTTACTCTTCTAGGTCACGTTTTTGTCTGCAAGCACAGAATCAAAGTCAGACATTTAGTGCTCATCTGCTTCTGCCAGTGACTGTCTGAGGCAAAGGAAGTCTGGGATACTTTCTAGAACAACCCCAAAGCAATAGGAAAAACAACAGTGTAAGCACTGAGATCAGAGTAGAGAAGCTCTTCCAACATATTAGCCCCTCAGTGACCTTTCACACTTCACAATTTGGACTTCTAAGACATCCTGAAAGAGCAATTCTTAATAATTGCCTAAAAAAAAAAAAAAAACAGCTTAAGAGCCAGCATTCAAAAACAAGCACTTGGGGAGAGTGAGAGCAGCTTGAAGGGGTCAGTGCAAAGGGCTATTAGGCTCCCCTCACCTCCCGGATTTGGTGATGATCATCTCCGTTCCTATCTGGTGAAACTTCATCCAGAGCCCCATGTCCTCCAGGGTGACCACGATGGAGCTCTGTGTGTAGGGCTCCAGGCTGGGGGAAGGGAGAGCGTCACACGGCGCTTTCAGGTCTGCCAGGAGAGAGAGGAAAGGGCAGCTTAGGAGGGACACGCGGGGAGCCGGGCCGGGGCGGCCGCGCAGGCCGGAGCGCCCGCCGGGCCGGCGCCGGCAGGCAGGAGCTACCTCATTTCACAGGCTGTTGTCAGAGAGCGGCTTCGGAGAGCTGCCCGCCCGCTCCTCCTCCCGGCTGCTCGCGGGGATTCGCAGCCCCAAGTCACTGCAGAGCCCTCAGGAGCGGTTTAACTCAGGTACCTGAACGCTGTGATTTTATTAATGAAGGTTCCAGGTGCTGCCGGGCACTGGGGAGACGATGCCACGAGAAGCCTCTCAAAGCAAACGGATCATTTGCCTGCAAAGGTTTTCTTAGGAGGCTCAGTAGGCAGAAAGGCTTTTCCAACAGATTTGTTTTTAGCTGGTAAGTTCTTTCGCAAAGATTTACCTGCTGTACAAACCCCGCACAACCAGCTCGGGCTGGTAGCCACCATCCCCTTGTATTCTTGTTCCGATGGGACTAGGGTTATCCAAACCCCTTTACCACAAGCATGAAAGGAAAGCGAAAAGGCCTGGGCTGAATTTAAGCAGTGGGGGAGAAAACAGAAACTAGATGGTAGCGGAGATGAAAAAACACTCCATAGGACCACAAAGGGACAGAGAGAAGACCCAAACATAAGTGGAGACCAGGAAGGGAGGCAGCGGAGCCTCCCATGGACTATTCCCTTGAGCAGCAGCGCTGTCCTCGGCTTAGTGGAGGAAGCTGCTTTTGCCAGGTGATGTCTTAGCAGCTGCTTGCTTAAAAGACAAGATTTTTTCTACCTCTTAGATCTTATTCAGGGCAGATGAGAAATGAGGGGACTCATCCTCTTGCTGCAGCTTCCCTGAGTATTTTTCAATAAACCTACAAGAAACGTAAGTAGCTATTTCCAAAAACAGCAGTTTCCTTTCAGAAAGCTGCATCTTCCCACAAAACCAACCCAGTGTGAGCCTAAAGGGGTTATTTCCACAGTAACAGAAACTTAAAAAAAATAATTAAACATAATTCGGCTGTTTTTTAAAGGCCTTTAGGCATTTTGGGAAAAAAGACACTCTGCCCTTTTTTCTGCTTTGATCCAACATTAATGAACTGGCTAAGAAGTGACACCTAGTCTGCTCGCCAAGATTAGCCTGTTAACATCTTCCTACTAAAGCTTCCCTCATATCCTCTCGCAGAGACATGAAAGCTGCCACGAGACGACACATTCGGTAGCTCCGTGCGGCACATGTATCAGGAGGAGTTACAATAAAATCAGGCTGATTTCCCACCAGAGCCATCCAGCTGCAACGCGCACCAACGGAGCCCCATTAGCCGGGCAGATGCTCCCTCCTTCCCTCAAATCTGCTTCACAATTAACATTTTTGCAAGCCAATTCCAGGGCCGCTAAATGAGATGGCAACAAAGCTGAGCGTGGGACTCCTTATGGAGGGAAAGTGCCAGTGAAGTCAAAGGAATTAAAGGGCAGGGAGTTCTGTGGATCATTAAAAATCAAGGGCTGATGGCCAGGGCGAGGGCACGGGCGCCCACGGCCGCGCGGGAGCATCCGCCGGCAGGACGTCCCGCGGGATCGGCCAGGACCAGGCGCGCGGGTCCCCGTGAAGACGCTGGCGGTCGGACCGCGCCGTGGAGAGGGGGACACCCAAGCACCGAACCCATCCGTTAACCCCGCGCTTCCACTGCCTCCCCTCCCACGCTACCTTACATCTCATCTGCAGTACTGTTTTCCAGAGAATTAAGGATTTCTCAAGAATTTTTAGCTCTAACGTATTTCAAAATTCATTATCAGCATCACTGTGTTTGTAATACTGCATGAGGCCTATTTTAAAATATACTCTTTATGTCAAGAGGAGGTCGAAGAGAAAGAAGCTGTGGTGAGAAAGGCAGCATGCAAAATCAAGAGCTCTATGTCTATCCCACACTTGATTTAAAAGTCTCAGTACAAACAACAGAAAAGGAAAGGACAGAAAAAGAAACAGGAGTCATTCAGTGATAATATAAAAACAAGAAGAAAATAAAAAGGATTCAGATAGGAGATGCTAAAAAATAATCTACTTATTTGACAGCAATCCCTGGTTTAATTGTCAGATGCCGGGACAGAGTCATAACGTCCTGCAAAGTGTAGGATGCGGTTTGCAACACTGGGAAAGCGCCACAAACACAACAGGTCCCTCGCCTTTACCAGCATCTGCGACTTCTACATTTGTCTCAGCGAGGGAATCTAACACTAACGGCTCTCCAGTGTGCACAAGAAATCCATGCTGATATATAAAGCTATCCAAGAAATTAATCTTGCGAATAAACGAAATTCTCAGTGTTCTCCAACCTTACAAAGGACCCTGCGGAGATGCCCCGGGTCTCCCAGCTCCGGGGCTTTGGGAAATAGCACAAGGCTTTTCCACAAGCGCGGGGGCTTCGCCTCCCAGGCGCGCCCAATATTTCTGCTCTGTACGGTCACAACCAAGTGAGAAAACGCAATGAGAAAGTTTGATCAGTTCTTAAATAGCTGAAATCTTTGATCAGGTAAAATAGCATCATTTAGTCTGCAACTTTCATGGTTCGTCTGTTTTTAGAGTTAAAATTCTCTCAGTGGGGCAGAAATTGTCATGAATCAAGCTCAGCATAGGGTGGATGCTTTAAAGCAACAAAAGCAATGGTGAAGGTGGAAATTATTGGAGTGCTGTACAGCTATTTTACTTCTTAGGAACCAAATAATACATTGCAGGGGTGAAGAAAGGCAGCTACGAGTACCCAGGCATTTCTAACATGTAAATGAACCACATACCTAAAGGAGGTAAATGGCTGTTTCCTTTGGGTGCAGAGAAAAACCCAGGCCTAAATCTGGGATTGGGTTCCCCTGACATCCGCAGTCAGACAAAACTGCAGGGTTTGTAGCAGAGTTACTCTGAGCATTATACAAATAATAACAGACCTTCTGCAGCCTTCGGCCCAAAGGAACTTCTGGTGCTGCGCAGCCAATATACAAACAGCATCTGTATCCCTCAGCGAGGGATTGCGGCATGCACGGTGATGCGGAGAAGGGAATTTGGGGCAGAACTGCTAGCAAACCTCTGCTACTCCTGCAGAAGACCTAAGGTTCCCGAAGAACATCCAAAACCACAATTTGTCACCTGTTCTCACAAAAACATTTGGAAATCCCCTCCCGTCACACGCACACCGCTACAGATGCTGGTATCCCGCAGGGAGCACTTACGATCTAAAAGTGATGCCCGTGCTGGGCATAACCCTGGACCTTCCCGCGCACTGAGGAGAGCAGGGTCACCCACCTGGCAACGCTTGCATTTTTCCATGTACTGTGAAGTCCAGGAAGCTGCACAGCCACGAGAGCCACCAGAATCCTTACGAGGGGAGCCAAAATAGTCCAATTCCAAAGCAGGTCCGAGTTGCCGACGTGAGCAAAAGCCTTTCCTCCAGGGATCCAGTGTCAAGAGTGCCTGGGATGAGGATGGGACTCCAAGCACAGCTAGCCAAGGTGAGGTCCTGTTTTATGGAGGCTAATGAGCAGGGAGGAGCCTCTCTCCAGGGCTGTCCCCTTGCAATCCTTTGATGTCCACAGGGACAAAGAGAGGAAGGATCTGCAGCAATGGCTGGGGCTAAGGGAAGAAAATCAAAGAGAATTAACATGGCTTTGACATACAGGAAACCCTACAGGGGAAATGCACCTTGATTTACTGCTAACGCACTTTTAAACAAATAGAAACAAGACCAAAAGCATCAGCTGAAGACTTACCTACAAAAAAAAAAAAAAAAAAAAGGAAAAAAAGAAAAAAAACTTAAACAACAAGCAGGAAAAGTATCCCTCTGACTAGTCCAAGGATTTGAGATAATTTTCATCTCTAGAACATGGAGGCATTCTGTTGTGATTGTGTGTATCAGAAGCAGAACTCAAGCTTGCTCCTCTCAAAGCGAGCAAATATCCCAAACATCAGTCTGTGGATACCTTTGCTCTGGCAATACATTCATTCACCAACACGTCTTCTCCTCCAAAACAACCTCGTTTAAAGATGTAATGCAACTTACCTACCCAATCTCTCCATCCGCAGCCCCACACTGCGCAGTTCTTTTTTCTATCGCACTGTTTTTCCACGGCATTATCCCTATTGCTGCACCCGAGGCCCAGGAGCTCCTTATCTGCAGCCTGCTCTACATGCAATGATGTCCCTTGTGACCGCTGGCGAGGGAAGGTGGCAATTGCTTTGGTGACACAGCCGTGCCCGCATGCAGCTCTCTTGGCACTGTCCCGTGCAAGTGACCTAAGAGTCTAATGCATGGACCGGGCATGGGTTTTACTTAGTCCTTGTTCAAGGCACAACTCTCACTGAATGAAAGTCTGAGTAGAAACTGAAGGACTTCAGCGTTTTGCCCTTAATTAGTTTATTCTGCAAGTGTGACCATTAGCTTTTGTGCTTACCAGTGCTTGCAAGTGCTAAGAGAGAGCAATCAAGCCTCATGCTGCAGGGCACAAACCAGCCCCTGCCTTGCTGAGGCAGGGAGTCCTGCGTGCTGCTGTACAGGAATCACCATCCTTTGCAGGTGAAAGATGGGGTTTCTGAGAGTGCTCAAGGTCACAAGCAGGATATCAGCCCCAAAGGGCCACTGCTGGATCCTGCACAGCAAATATAGGGGCTCTTCTCCCCACTTCATTTCAAAGAGCATCGCGGCAAGGCTCTAGCTGATTCATTGCCTGGTCTTGCTCTCAGTAAAGTAAACAACTTTTGTCACTGACATTAATGGGACACCTGAATTTTAGTTTAATGTGCAAAAAAATATTCTGAATCTACTGACAGTCAGTTCTACAGTTGAATGTCATCCATTTAATTCTGCTGTTATTGCCTTCTGGAGCAGCAGCCCAAGGATATGCAAACAAGATGAAGGGATTTAATCAGAAGAGAGGGACGTTGCATCCCAGGGGGTGGGAGTGAGAAAAGACAGTGCTTGGTGTGGCAAGGAGAACATTTGGAAACGGGGAACTGGAGAATTTGGGAAAGTCTTGAGGATGATTTTTATAGCAGGAGCTCATCCACTTGCTGCTGGACCCTTGAAAGACCACATTCGATCTGCCTGACCATTTCACCACTTTAAAGAGAACACATTTAAACGCTTTTAAAGAGAAGATCACAGGCTGTTC
This sequence comes from Tinamus guttatus, assembly GCF_059628265.1. Classification (NCBI taxonomy): domain Eukaryota; kingdom Metazoa; phylum Chordata; class Aves; order Tinamiformes; family Tinamidae; genus Tinamus; species Tinamus guttatus. The sequence goes on along the minus strand of NW_028288993.1, from coordinate 4,664,200 downwards.
TCTGTCAGATAACTCGGGCCACATCCAGAATTGGGGACCTCGGTACCTTCGAGGAAGCAGCTATCATGGTGGAGCAACAGCAAGTTATAGCTCAGCTGGGGATATTTTTTATTACATATGTGAAAAGATGAACTGGAATGCAAAAGATTGCATTGTAAAAAGTACCAAGATCAAACCTCTTATGCTTGTACTTGCACAGCCACTACCAGATGCAAAGGGAATAAAATGTAGACTTTTTTTTTTTTTTTCTTTTTTTGTTGTTCTGCTCTGCTATGAAAGGAAAGCCAGCACCAAATCTGCTCACCAAGCTCTGCTTTTCTAATGAGAGTATTTTAATTGTAGAAAGCTGAAAAGATGTCTGTAATCAGAGTCTGAAAAGGGAAAATAGAACAAAAATTGGGTCAGACTCAAGCTAGCAGTGAGATGGATTAACATCCCACATAGTCGGAAACTGCACAACAACAGCAGCAGCCCTGGGAATTTCAGACTTCATCTGACAGAGTGTGGGACATGTATCATGACTTATTGCTTCTTCCAAGAAAGGGTATCAGATGGTCTCCTGCTGCCACTTCATTTGCACACTGGGTATCAGCATGTCTAGAGAACACACATTTGCCATGAGCACTCAAATCCTTTTGGCTTCTCCCAGCTGATTGATGGGGAAGGTGGAGTCATTAATTACCCACAGCTACTTAACAACCAGCTTTCCCCCAGCCTTCCCACTTGCACTGAGGAGGTTTTCAAAGCGCAAAGCACATTTGTGACTGTCTGGGAAGCGTAGCGAACGCGAGCAATGCCCATGAAATAACCACTGCAAAGGGGGGTCTCGCACGGCCCTCTGGCCTGCCCCAGGCACTGGGCCGGGAAGCTGGGCCTGAAGGAGCCGGTGTCTAACAATTCACTGGCAAATTGGAGACCAGGGGAGAAAAGAGATGGGACGGCGGGTGAATATGATGAGGGGGAGTCAGGACACGGTGCTGTTGCGAGCTCAGTTATGGCAGAGGGAGAAGTGTCACCGTGCCCAGCTCTAAGAGCCGCTCTGCCCGTGGGCCCTGGGTAGGACAGCACCGAGGGGGCTGCACCGACAAAAGCAGAGGCGGGGTCCCTTTGCTTTGCATCTCTTTGGGGAGTTGATTAGGAAAAAAACATTCCCCTTTGGGTTTGTCCTAAAGCAAATGTTTTCTGGCACCCTTCACTGCAGGTGAAACTTTAACCCTTAACATTTCACCTTCAGGATCCGAGTCTACAAACAGCCAAACAGGACACACTTGCCCAGGCATCCCCCTTGCAGGACTCCAGCTACAGAGATTCTGAAACACAACAGAAATGCAGATTAATAATGGTGACCTTTGCGAAAGAACCAGTCTTGGATCAGCTGCTAATCTGTATCCCCGCTCTGCCACGGTGGCAGCAGCAGCAGAGGCACCATGGGCTTCCCCCGGGGCACGGGGCCGGGAGAAACCTTATTGTAGCAGCTTAAATAAAACTGGGCTACTAAAACTGGTCTTAACTAAGGCACTCCTGTCTGCCCGAGTTTGCACAAAGCCAGAAAACATAAGCTGGAGAAATGCAAACTGCACTTTTAAGAGGAATTTCTCCCTGGAACCTGCAGAGCGCCTCACAGCCGCCGAGCTGTGACTTACTTGGCACATTCCCACCTGCTGCCCATAGACCACAGCCTCCGAGTGTTCTCTGTGCTCCCCAGTGTGAAAACCTCCAGCCTCGCCATTCCATTCACGTCCTGGCAACTCCTCAGTAAGGCTGCGTGGCCATCTGCACTGGCTGAATCCTGAAAATGTGGGAAGACAGCATGTCATTTGGGGCTCAGAATAAAACAGAGGCTGTCCTAGACAGAGCTACATATTTTCTCATTTTTTAAAAACACGAAACAGCTCGGACCCTCCAGGATGCTTCCAAATCTATGGACCAGCCCCTTAAATAGCACCCAGCTTGCTGCAGAGCAATGGGGTCAGGCTGTGCATGGCAGGTCCCTCGGGAAGAGCTGTGTATTTGCAGATAAAACCCAGCGAAACTATCACTCCCAAAGCCTTGCCAGCCCAGAGGCACGCGCCTCTGCCGCCCTCTCAGGATCCAGTATCTAATGGAGAAGGAAAGGGAATAGGAAGCAGCTCCTTAGACAGCCCCTAAGCTGACTGAGCTGCACTAGGTTTGCAGATGGAGGGGTTGAGCCCCCACAGCACAGGCACCACTTGGATTTGGGAGAGCGGCACAGGCAAACTCTGGGTCTATTGCCACAAGAGAGCAAGAGGAAGAGATCCCCAAGGAGGTTCCTGGATTACTAAAGGCTCGCTGAGCATTTTGAGACCCTCTGATATAGTCCTACATATATTTTCCTATCATGTGGCAGCATAAGGATTTATTTCCCATCCTTTAGTGTAGTTCCTGCAGCACAGCGTTTCTTCTGATGGTGGGAAATGGCATTTTTTCCTTTTTTATGGCCAAGTTTTGATTGCATTTTCCTGGGAAAAGATGTCTGGTGTGTCCAGGCGTGTTCAGTGGGGTTGCCCATGTGAGAGACCCTGCACACAGCAGACCTCGCTGGGCCCACGAGCCCCATGCTGAGCCCCAGATCCTCCCGGGGCTCTGCGAAAGCAAAATCACATTTGGTAAAACAAAACAGTTGGTTGGAGAGGGCCTGTTGGTAACAGCTCGATGCTAATTCACGACGGGGTCCTCGGACCGAGGCGCAGTGCGCAGCAGAGCTTGGCCGCACGCCCGGGCCCCCCGCGACGCTGCGTTTCAGCAGTGACAGGGGACTCTTTTTGGAAGAAAACGTGTGAAAGTGGCTCATGCAAATCAGAATTAGGACATTATAAGTTGCACATTGGCTCTTCCCCTCCCAGGCTTGTGGATTGAGGTCTCTGGCCACAGAGCTGTGCTCCTGCCTTAGAGGAAAGGAGATGCGCTCCTGTCTCTCCCTTTATCATATCCGCTCTCCACGGCCCTCCCGGAATATGCGCCCCCACATCCAGCAGCTAGTTAGCATCGAGACCCAAAGGGAAATACTTAACGGCCACTTAGCACTGCAGGCAGAGTTTGGCCTCAAAGGCTGCAGTCCAGAGTCAAATGCAAAGTATCGGTGTCTAGGACCCTTTAAAGTTTTCGCAGACTCCTGATGTTGGGTGCTGCTTTCCTGCCAGCGCATTGTGTTCCCCAGACGCTGCTCAGCACTCCGGCCTGTTCAAATCCACAAACATAAAAACAAGAAAAAAGAAAAGAAAAACAACATTCTGAAAGGACTTCACAGCTCAGAGGTAGCAGAAGCAGCTTTGCAAGGCAGCCAGGGCAGCTGCCTTCTGCCGTGGAGGGTTCGGCACTGCCGGACCTGCCAGGGCCCCGCGGAGCCGCGAAGGGTCCGAGCTGGGAGACGGACACAAGAGCTCTGGGTTAGGAGCTGTACATGTGTTTGTGTATCCACAGACAGACGGACAGACATCCACGCACAGAAAAGCACGCAGAGCTTAAAAACAACATTGTTGGAGGTTCAGCTCAACCCCAAATTGAGATTAGAATAAAAATCCCAGGGAGAATGGATTTTGCTGAACGAAAGCCCAGCTGACAAAGCCTCAGCAATCTCTGATAAAAAGATGATCTTTGCTGGAAAAAGCAGCAGACCAAACCCAGCAGCACATATCTAACTTTTTGGCCCTCTGATTTTGCAGACACAATGTAATGCGGCTTTGGCTTCTGCACTGGCTTCTTTTGGTGGATATGCAACTCTGTAACAAACTCACAAATTTTACAGATAACAAACCACACTTCAATCATTTAAGTCAATTTGTGAGCTATTTTATTTTGCCAACATAGATTTTTTTTTCTATCAGTTTCACAAGAAGTTTTCCATATACTGGTTACTGTACTGTAGTAAGGCTTTAATCACAACATGAAATTAATGAAGTAAACGCCAGATCGAAGGAAATATTTTCATAGAGCTAATGAACATAGTTATGACTGAAAGGTTTAAGGTTTTAGAATATAAAAATAAAGCTGTTGTAAGCTGTTGTAAGCTCTTCCAAATCCTTATTGACTCTAAAGAATGATTTGAGAAAAATAACGAACACAACCAGAAAGCATGAAAGGAGAGAAGAGGTAGCAGGTAGCAGATTTTGCACAGCTAGCAAATTTGATCCAGAACATTTTATAATAGACTGTGTTTCAGTTTAATAGGATAATTTATTCCTGCAAACATGTTTTCTTTTTTTCCTTTTACATTACTAGTTTTCATTTCTCTATGGCCAGGGATGCACACAAGCATATGGGAGCAGGGCGCTGAACCCACAGGCTGCCTAAATGACCTGCAGAGCTCTGCTATTTCTAGGAGCTCTCCTGAACACCAAAAGGATCCACACAGCACATCCTCCAAGACAGCTTCTGCGAGCTGATATGGAGCACCATGATGGGATACACACACTCTGCAGCCAAGTTTGACCCCAGTAACAGAGAGATGGAAATAAGCATTCATTTTAAGCAGGAAGGCCTTGGATAAACTCTGAGCTACACTTTTTCTCACACATTTGCTACCAAATGATACTGGTGTCCACAGTAACAAATTGCTGATGAGAATTCTTGCATATAACCAATAATAGAAAAAGAAAAGCACTTCTCCGATTTCCTTTCCTCCTGCATGGGGTGAGGCACTCATAAATGCACATGAATTTACAAAATCAAACGCTGCGGCTGCACAGCCTTTTTCCAGCAATCTCTAGATTTTTTTCTCTGTCCTCCTGCTAGCAAATTCCTCAGGCTCGGGCACAAACCCCAGGCGAGATCACAGGCCCCGGCTCCCTCCCCCTCCAGCAGATTGTGAGATGTTTACGACCCGGCTCTTATGGCTCTCGAGGTGCTGAATGGCTTTTTCCCCCTCCGAGTCGCAGCTCCTGATGGGCAGCTACAGACCAACTTCGAGCCGGTTTGGTCCGTACTTGTGGATTTTATTGCCCAGTTTGTCTCTTCAACTCACATTTGTAAGCTCCAGAGTAGATTTTTCCCTGGGTAACACTCTACAGCTCAAAGAACTTTCCTTGTTTTTATTACATCCTTGGTGATTAAAGGGATATTTAAAGCTCACAGTGCTCCCTGCTGTGAATATAAAAGCCCAGCATCATTTTGGATAGATGTGTCTAAAAAAATAAATTAAAAATTAGCCCTCCTAGAGTGGACAAATGCTTTTCAGTTGTTAAGAACATCAGGCACTTGAATGATTTAATATGTCAGCTGCAACTCCTTGAGAAAGCAAAGTGCAACCCATGGCTTTGAGCTAGCAGGCAGGTATACAAATTTCTGCTTGGACTGAGGATGAGAGGTGTGTGTCATGACTGCATTATCCTGGAAATACTCAATTTCATCTGCGTAGGCACAAATGACTTAGATTTCTTTTCCTCTCTAACCCGCACAACCACTAACACACACCTTAAATATTATTCTTTAAAAACCACCTTTGCTTTTGCAATGGGAAAACTGTATTTAAATTCCTAGCACTTCAAAACCTAACTTATGCCTGCTAAATGAATGGAGATGCAAGGAACAATATAATGTCAACTCAACCGAAATATTTTAAATTTTGGTGAGTGTTGGGGAGCACACAAGAGAACAGAAACTACATCTGAACGCAAGCATTCCCTCTGAGTACAGATTAGGGGTCACTGGTTCTAGTACCCTGTAATATTGGGGTTTCTGGTTTAAGCTTCTATAGCAAAGCTACTGCTGGAGTCTAATTCAGTGAGAGTTGGGTATCCCTCAGTGCAGGTCTGCACTCACCTCCAGGGAGCTCACAGCAACCTCCTTGCTATCACCTTGCCTCCCCAGCTCAGCACTTTGGAGCTTCTCCTATCACACTGCACAGAGCTTTACTGGTGATCTTTATGCTCTGGAAGCAGATGGCTTCTTTCTTCCCATGGCTCCCAGAAGCTGCAGAATCTGGATGGACATAAAAGGGTTTCAGTATTTTTTGTAGCTTATCTGGCAGAACTGTTGCCTCAAGTCATCAGACTTCCAGACGAACATTTTAGCTATGAAAACTGCACTCCGAACAGGGTAGGCCCAACTACCTGGTCCTACTGCCCCCAAATCATCTGGCAGACATAGGAGAGTATTTAAGATTACCATGTTCAGTTAACACAGCTAGACAGACCACAACAGGAGAATGACACAGTGGACAGAGCCCAGAGGGGTGCAACCAAAGTGAGGTGAACATAGAGACAGTGTGCAGAAAGCCATGCAGCAGTTCTGGCACATGTGTGCTCTTACCTGCTGCTTTGGTGATGATCAGTTCAGCACCAAGTGCACCAAATTCTTCCCCTTACTCTCCAGAGAGAGATGGAAGTAGTTGGAAGGAGGACTTCACTGTGGATAGAAGACAGCTGCACGGTCTAAAAGGTATCACCTGAAAAAGAGCAACCTTGGCACCTGTTTTATGTGGGAAGAGGGTTACGCTCTTGCATGGGAAAGGAAAAAAGCAAAAGTCTTAAAAATGGCCTTTAAGAACTGTGTGCTGTAGAGACAAAACAATACAATTGCCAGGAGAACATGCCAGGCAGCTACCACCACACACACAGTTGTCCTCTTGACCTGCTCCCTCACTTGTCCCTTGGGACAACAGTTCTGTCCTACCCACTGAGATCGTTTGCTCACAGCCACCTCTGATACATTTGAAAGCTGCTCAAGAGTTACAAGAGGGCTCCGAAGAAGAAATACTGGTCATCTAGCAGTGGATTGACAATGTAAATAAAGTGAAATGCAAAACCAGCGTTTTACGCACCCAGATTTGAACCTCAGTACACCGAGCAGTGGTTGGCCTGCCTTCTGTCCAGAGTCCTGACTACAGTGATCTTCTTGTGCCAATTAACAAGACAAACTACGCCAAACATGACTAATTTTCCCCACAGGTTTTGCCTCCTGGTTGTTTAGGTCTCATACTAAACAAAAAAACTACTTTACTGTGATCTGAGGTGAAAAAAATCACAAGCATACTAGATGATGGGCCACTTTCTCTTACCTGGCACTAACACTGGTGATTTTAGCCACTGGCCAAAGCTGCAGCTGTCACAAGGCTGGTGCCTGCATTGACACTGCTGCTATAAACCATCGGCGCACGGGTTCTGAAGCTTGATACATCCTGAAGGGCCCTAAAGAGGAGATGCAGAAGGGCTCGACAACTCCTCTTCTCCAAAAGGTCTCTTACTTGTTCATGAGATTCTGCAAGTTTGTGAAATAAAAGAGAAGTGGGTAAGTGGGAGGGAAACGTGCGGGAAAAGGAAGGTAGAAAGAAACAAGGGAAGAAATGAATGGCAAGAAACAGATGGGAAAAATAATGTCAAAGGCAGCACATGCTTCTCCCATCGGTGTCCTCTTGCTGGGCCCAAGGGTCTTGTCATCAGCTTTTGTACCCAGCTGAGGACTTGCAAAAAGAAAGTCCGGTGCTTCCACACATCATAATTCACAGAAGACCAAGCACTTACTCGCATGGGAGGTGTGACTGCAGTCTAAATGTTGCTGAGCTTGGCAGACCACTCCTGTTCCCCACTCCTAGGACTAGGCCAGAGTAATGGGGAAGGTGACATGTTATTGAGCTGCTGGATTTCAGACCCCAAGAAGTGCCTTTTAGTGACAGTGGGGACACTAAAGTCAACAGCCATTCCCCTATGGCTGACAAAAGATTGATCCAGGGATCACTGAAGCTTTTTTTCATTGCAATTTTCAAGCTCACGGTTTATTAGTTGTTCTCCTCTCTGCTTTTAAAGTGCTTCAAACAGCCCTTGAGGGAGAAAAAGGACTTCAGTTTACACAAATCGTATCCACTTGGCATATTTAGCTCACGCACAGCATTCAAGATTCATTAAGTCATTTTTCATGTCTTGACAAGTTCCTGTCAGGAACAGCTCCTCCCTGCTTCCATCCCTTGTCAGCCAAGAGCTACTGCAGTTCAGAAACAGAACATTCCCTGGGCCAAAAGTCTTCTCCTTTGAGGAATACAGCCAGGGTTGGGTTGCCTGTTTTTTTTTTTTTTTCTTTCTTACCTGAAGACAAATGAAAATATGCTTGCAGAAATACTATTTCTTTTTCCAGTCAAACATTGATCAAGAAATGGGTAATAATAAAGGAAATCATTACTTTTATGCGTATTTTCTAACTGACCAACTATGGCTTTTGCAGTGCAGACACTGACCATAAAATTATGACACAAGCAACTAAAACCTGTTTCTGTGCAGCACTCACATATTACTTATTTCTGTCTTGCATTAGGTGAGACTATGAGTCTGCAGCAAAACTATCACACTTAAAAAGTTATCTGTCTAGAGTGGCCTTGCCGTTTTTTTTGCCATCCTCAAGGCAGAAACCAAAACTTGCATCTTGTGAAGATTTTACTTACCAAAATATCAAAGGTATTTAAGCCTCAGTCTCTTTCTGTTCATGGAGATGAAAGTTTTGCTAACAGATGCAACTACTGCAGCAGATAATTATTCACACCAAATGTTCCCCAGGCTAAAGAATCCCAGTTTTCTTGAAGGCGGCTCAGCTCCAGCTTTTTCTAAAAGCTACTTCTGAAATGGAATTAGTCCCTTAGGAGGGCGGGCAGCTAAGAGAAACCTCAACATACTTGTGTTTTCATGGCTAAACCCATTCCATGTCTAGCCAAGCAAAGTAATAGATTTGCTCCAGCAAATTTATCAACGCTTATCAAAAAGTAAACAAAAGCTGCAAAATCAGCATTCTCTGTTTACATCAGCCTCCACCACACAAAATATTAAACTGACATCTATATTTAGGCAGCAAGGAAATGCTCTCATATTAGAACAGTACCACCAGAATAATGTTGTCTGCTTTGGAAATGCGTTACCTTGATGTTTATATAGCCACAGGAGACCATTCAACGATGACAAAGTGTTAATTCCATTGACATTATCTCTCAAATTCAGGCATGGGGGTTTCTTACATGGCTCTTTCATCTAGGAGAGAATAAAGCAGGACAAAATGGATAGTTAGTAACATATTGTTAACTGGTTAAAAAACCCAGGGAATTTCAAGTGGGGAGAAGGAAAAAAAGAAAAATCTAATTCGGTCTCAATTATAAAAGAGACTTGTTATTTCTGCACTGAATTATTCCAAAATCTGAGCAGTCAAAGCTAGGGGCTTTGCAAAGGACTGAGCTTGTCCCACACTTACAACAGCGGACGCTTGTTGAACTTCCCCAAAATTTTACTCAATGAAAGTTCTGGGTTAGCATGGCCAGTAAATTGGAGGGGCTTTTCTGCATTCCTCTTGGTAACTTCCATTGTTGGAATAGCTCCCAGCAGATATTAACATTCGTTCCATCAGAATGAGAGAAAAGCCATAGCTTTACCTAAACTTGACCAGATACATAGAAATATTCTAGTTTCAAATTCAATGACAATTTGGGTTTTTTTTTTTTTTTTTTTGAACAAGTGGCTTCTATTTTACAGAGGTGGAAAAGGGATTATAGACAGTTTATTGAAAAACTTGGCAGGTAGTAGGAAAGTCCAAAAGCTTCTGACCCTTATAACTTATTCCGTAAAACAATGCAATTTTGAATAAAAGTGAATACTAAGAAACTGTTACAGAAAGCCACTTACAGAACACAGCAAGCATCAAACAGCTTCTTGTCCATCATCTTCCATGAGTGACTCCGACCTGCTGCTGCTGTTCTGAAAGTCACCAGAATTTCCTTGCTGCAACAACACCAACCATTGAGGACTGGGAGAAAAACTGATAAATAAAACTATATTCCTAATACACTCCTTGCCTCAGGGATGATGACACAAGACAGGTGTCCTTTGCTTCATGACTTCCCTTCCTGGAGGTCATGCAGATGAATCCAGCTGCTCCCCACAATTCATCCCTACATCATATCCATCATAATTCCAGAATTAATTAGGAACTTTTGCCTTTCTTAAGCATTGGCCTCCCAAAAATTTACAATAATTCTGAAAGTATATCCTGTTTACTCTGAAAGTTTTTTTGCTCTGATAGTTTACTTTAAGCGTTTCTCAAAATCTCACATTACATCATGAATTTTTAACACATCCTGCCAGACCTATGTATATTCTTTGCAGTTAAGTTTTCCCACAAATTCCATTTGTTTTTTTTCTTCAGAGGTCTACTAGGAGGTCTACTCTAGGAGGTCTACTCTAAAGCATCTGCTTCCAATGGAATCAGGTTTTGGCTGTAGAAATACGTTTATTGTGCTTTAAGGCACAAAACAGATTGCCTCCAATGCAGGCCTATGCTCACATACAAGCTGATGACACTCTCTTCCATCTCCATTGAAATCAACGGCAATCCTGTTTATGTTGAATATCATGTGTTACATACGTGGAATCAAGTGCATATTTTGGAAGAATTATTGACCTTCTTTGACCCTCACCGTGAGCAGAATATCTGCATTTGGAAATAACACTTATCCTATACAGCTACTTTCCTGCTTGTCTTCGGAGGAGCAGCTAACGTGACAGTTGCTACCCTGCACTCTCACCGTGTCCAAGCTGTCACTGCTGAAGTGCGGCCACACTTGCAAACCCCACGTTATAACGCTCAAGGAAATCTGCCCAAGCTGCCCTGAATTTGCGGGAAGTTCCTCTCCCTGGGAAGGACCATGCAGGAAGAGCGCGGGCAGTCACAGGCTGTTTGCTCTCTCGCACGTTTTCGTTCAATTAGCAATTGCCTGGAAGTGAACACATTAATTTAGACAGCAGCATCTCCGGCGCAGCCATCTGAATTATGTGCAGTTGCTAAAGGATCTTGTGTCTGCCTCTTAACAGCTGCCAATCCACATGTCGGGCCGGGGCCGCGTCCCGCCGGGCAGCGCAGCGGCGCTCCGACGGGATCAGCACCTGCCCGCCCAGCCGAACGGGATCCTGGCTGTGCAGAGCCTCCCCGGCACCGCGGCGCTCTGCTTCGGCGAGGGTCGGGTGCGGAGAAGCGCTTGTTCAGATGCTAACGTTAGTTTACAAGAGCACTGGTAAAAACGAAAGGGAACTGACAGCACCCGAGCTACCAAGAAGCTCCTCTTTATGCAGCAAGACTCAAGGAGGTGCAATTCTGAGCAGTCATTTTTGTTTATGAAAGCCAAAGTGAAAAATCATCTTGTACCGTTTCTCATCCCTGCGAGACGATGTGTTAGGGTCTTTGTTATGCTCCCGGGAAAGCCCATTTGCTTATTAAGTCTAGGAAGCATTTCCAGCAGTGCTGTCTATTGGGAAAGTCAGGGCGGCTCTGTTGTTTGTTTGAACTTGCATTGGTTCCTTGAGGGCATTGCATTGCAAATGGATGTTGCAAGCTCGGGAACTTCCACCACGAATTTCTAACCCTTGTTTTTTTTTCTTCAACCCACTCTAACCTAACAGATATCTAACAAACAGTCTAGACATTCCTAAGTGATAAATTTCCATATTTAAAATATTGTGTCTCAATATTTGCATATCCCAGTGTTTTTTTACATGTTAGCTCAATTAACAAGTTAAGCAGTTCTTTGGGAATTTGTCAAGCATTGTCTCATAAGGGCAAAACAAAATGATCATTGCAGTCTTGCTAAATGAGACACATTTTATACATTTACACATTTTTTACATAGCGACACATTTAGGAGAGAAAATCTGCTTCTGCTAATATATTTAGATACGTAACTTAAGAAATTTAAATCTCAAGTGTGAAAAAAACATTACAAAGAATCAAAAACACATGTGAAGTATAAAGCTCTTCTGCTTATATAATATTCCCTACTAATTATTCCAGAACAATGTGTGTTCAGTGTTACATTAGCTACTAGTTCATACAAAGGCACCTTTGCAAATAAAACTCAGTTGCAAATTACTTCTTGTGCACAGCCCTTGATTTCGGGCCAAAACCTCAAAGAAGTAAGAAGAAAAGAATGCGAGTACACAGGCAGGTTCTTAAGCTAACTGTGGTTACACACAAATAATAACAATTAATCATTTATATATGAAGCAGTATCTCTAAAACCCTGGTACACGTGAAAGTCACAGCCTGTATTTTTTTCCTGTCTACGATATTCAGAATAACAACACCCTATCTAAAAACAAATGAATACCATTCCAATGTGGTTATCACAAGCTTATACCATATATGAACTTTGCTTATATTCCATTTATACTGGAATTCACTGTTTGCAAGGTTCTGAGCGGGGTGGGAGGGAAAGAGAAATAAAAAAAGCTGAGAAATAAGAATTGAGAGGCGAATTTTAGTGTCTAATCTGACAGCAAAAAATACATTTACCTGTATATGTTTAGATAAGCAATTTCCTCTAATAAGACAGTGTTACTTAGGGAGACATTGTGAAGTGTTGCTCCCACTGGGACCGTATCACTGGATGCTTTTGCACTCAGCTGCATGCAGCATCATTTAATTGCACAGATAAATCCTAACCGGAGGCGGAAGTGTGATTTTACTTCTCCCTTTGGTAGAAGACACTTTGTTGTTCTGATTGTGCAGTCAGTTCACGGCCTCAGCCAAGCTCACGATCCCATTTCATGTGCGTTTCTGCAAGATGACTGCAGTACTTGATCTTAGCTCCTGGCTGCCTACTCAGTTACTACTTTATATAACAGATTGTTATACAAGATTTTCTTCAAGCTTGAAAGCTACATATTTCTCTCTCATTACTCTCAAACACATTTTTTTTTGTTCCTAATTAAAATACCCTTTAATCAAACTCTTTCAAAATGTTTTACAGATGAGTGAAACATTTATCACTCACTCTTGGACTGGGATCAGTTGCTACAAATCCCAAGCCACTGCAGTGAAACACATGGAATTAATCAGGATTTAGCCTGATGAAGCTATTTTAGCTCTTTAACAGACTACCAAGCAAAAGGTGCTCTCCCTCCCTCCTCCATTATCATATGCTACGTAATGAGAAAAGGAAAAATACCCAGGAGGCTTTTTTTTTAATAGGAAAAAACAGACAATCAGCATTAAGGGAAAACACAGCTACGATGCAAAAGCCAAAATGTGTTACACGTGAAAAGCAGGTATAGAGCAATTCTACTTTCCTGCTAGGTTGCACTGTTAATGGTAATGGCATGAGGGTTTGCTCTTTGTTTTGATTTTTTACACAGGAGCCCTGGACAGACTCCTATAAAGGGAATAAGAAGATTTCTGGGGACTCTACTCACTCTCTTCGCTTTGAATTAGATAATAAATGTGTTCAAAGCACATGAGGCTGTTTAAGGGCCTTAGAAATAGGTGGGCTCCAAGATGGCAAGTTAATTTGCTCTTTGAAAAGTCCAAATGAGGATCCCCCGTCCCCGGACTTTCCCCTTTTATTAGTGACAGGCCCCCTCTAGCGTCCCCAGAGCAGACACGGGGCCTGCACAGGGAGCCCAGGCAGCCCTGGGCACGGCCGTCCCCACGCGTGGCACCGTGGCCAGGTCTGCCACGCGCCTTCTAGTCATACAGGACGGTCTTTTGGGGTAATTCCATCCATAAAAAATATTTGGGAGCTAATATATAGGAATGCCCCTTGGCATTCACAGCTGCTGTGCTTTGAGCTTGCACCTGAGTCTCTGCAGTATTTAAGCTCCTTCAGACAGGGCAAACAGCGCAATGCTTGCCATGAAGCTGGAGATAAGGTGGAAAAAATTTAAACAAAAGCACATGTTCCACACACAGCTAAGGGTCCCTCTTTTAAGGTTCTGCTATGGTCGCAAGAAATCCATAAGCAGCAAGATGCCCACGCCGTGTACCTGGAGCAAAGCTGTGCAGGGGCGAGTGGCGACGGGCCGCGCTCCGGGCCGGCCCCGGGGACTGCGCAATCCCGTTCTGGAGCTGGCTCCCGGGCGCTTCGGGCTGGGATGCCATCCTCCTGCATGCAATAGATAACCAGCAGCAGATACAGAAACATCTATCCAAGAAGAGACTTGTCTTTAAATCTCTGGTGGGATTTCCCTGCAGTCCAACACATTAGTACTGATTTGAAAGAGCCAATCCTGTGGAGATGAGCAAGTTACCCTCCAGAAGGGTGACTCAACCAACCTCGGGTGCTCGCCTGCTGCTGTCTAACACAGTGTGCGTTAGTGTGCCCAGCAGCAGCTCTTAAGAGGCTCACAGAGTTCTCCCAAACACGTGCCTTGAGCTGGTACAGCCTGTGCACCCCCTCCTGAATGCCCAGCTGGAGTCTGAGCAGAGCTAAGACATATTTCTTCAGCATGCGGCGGCACCGTTGTTGCGCTGCGATGTTCGCATGCTGCAGCGTGGCACAAGTTTCCTTTCTGCGCTGCCCACAGCGCTGCAGCCAGGACGTGACACTGGGCTGACGTGTGTGTGGGCCGGGGCTGCACAGACATTGCACCTGCCTGTAGGACTGTGCTTGCTGCTTCTTCATCTTGAGCACTTAACACCACATACATGAATCGGGAAGCTGGTGGTAAATAAAGTCTTAATCTCTGTTTCTGAACCTGACCGTCCTTTGCGTAAGCATAGATAGAGTTGCTGATGATTAGCTGAAAGGCAGATCCTCACTATTCAATTTTTGCTTTACCAACTCTCCAGGATGCCTGGTTAGCACCAAAACAGGCTGGGATGGATTCTGTGGTCACCCACTGAACAGCCCTAGGTGAAACACTCGGGCGCACTGAGCACAGACACAGTTCTGCTTCTGATGGGTTGTCGCAGAAGAAACCAAACTAAGATGATGATGCTACTAACTAAACCAAGATAGCCTAACACGAGATAGGGAGATCAGAACAAAGAATTATGCCAAAGCAAAGCAAGGTGCTCAGAAACAGCAATACAGAGGTACTGCTATGGAAATCATGCCCAAGCACCTTCCTGTCTCAGCTTTGTGTGGGGCTGGCCATGCTCCTCCGGCCACACTGCTGCTTCCCTTTAAGGAACTTCCCTTCCCTTTGGATGCTATTTCTACTGCAAATAGCAATGATTTCAGAAAACACAGCTGACCAGATCTGATGTGGTCACAACGCTGGTCACAACGTTTCTATGGGCAGCAGAAGAAAAGACTAAGGTGATAAAGGTGTGTATGAATTTGTACAAGGAAAAACTGAAATGAGTTAAATGTCTTTATAGCAACCTCAGGTCTGCATGCAAGTTCTGGACAGAAGACAGTGCACTGGGTTGCTCTCCTGGTGCTCATGCACAGGGGCTTAGCAATGAACATGATCTTACTGTGTGCTGGAGACCTGTGCATATATTGTTACAGTGCAAGACATCTTCAAGTGAATAAAACCACACTCAGATGACCACCAAGATCCATTTGCTACCAACATCCTTAACATCACCAGGCTTAAAACTCCTTTTTTCCTTTGTTCGTTTTTTGACCTAACAGACTTAACAGTTATCTATATGCATTTTTTTTTTAAGACTTGAGAAAAATGAAGCCTATTAGGTTTCCTAAGAATGTGTTCATTAGGCTCTTAAAATCTCCTTACCTACACTGGAACACCACCTGGGTTGGGACAGCATAATCCATATCTAAGTATATGGATGAAGAGGCTGGCTGAAGGCATAGGGGGAACCTCAAGTGCAGCAAATAGGCTGGTGGAAGTGTCACAGAAATGAGTAAGCAAAAGCAGACAGGGCGAGAGGACAGCAAGCAGGAGCTGAAAATCATTTAACTTTTCTAGAAAACATAGCCCAAAATTACTCCCCAAATACTGCTGCGTGCCTTGAAATTTAGTTCTAGTGGTGGATTCCTAGTCATCAGTCAAAAGAAAGGGGAAGGCAGCAACTAGTCCTGAGCATCTATCCTGACATTCTTGCCATCAACTTCAGCTGCAAGAGCAAAGTCCCCACATCCCAGCTCTGAGCAACAGCTTGCAAAATTTATGCTTGCTGCTTTTTCTTCTGAGCATCCTAACTCATTTACTCTGCCACATTATTCCTTGAAAAACACTGCAAGTCCTGCAGGAACAGAAGAGTTATGCCCTGTAACACTGCACACACAAAGCGCCGTGCACCATGAATTTTTTGGCTTCCTAGAAATGTCATCACCACTGTCAGAACCAGAACGTTGAATTTAACAACTGTGTGATCTCACCTTAGTGAGTTACTGCTTAGTGATCTACAAAACTTATTCTATTCTCACCTGACCCCTCTGTTTCCATTTAATCCATTTTGTCTTCTCATCAGCCTCTGCTGCTATGCCTTCCTCCTCTTCTTCTGGTCCCCTTCTCCCTGACCATATGGTGTTTGTTTTGGCTGCAAGAGACATTAATTTCATTATTCATGAGGCGATCTTGTTCTAGTTTAAAAAAAAAAAAATCTGCTAACAAACCCTAGTACTTGATAAAATTCAGGAAGATAATTAATGTTATTAAATAAAATTATTGGTTTTTGAGAAGCAATATTTGCGAGTCAGTGGGAAGAAGTCACTAATAACATGTGCCTAACAAAAATTCTTAGTAAAAGCACTAGAGGCTCTTGCTTCAGAGATTCAAATTCTTGATGGCCTCAGTTACGCATAGATTATATAATTCTTGTGCCAGGAAAAGAAACTGCGTTAAATACAAACAAATCCCAGTACTATCTACCTTAAGAATGGTGATCAGTGAAAGATAACTTGCTATGTGCAAAAGCAATGCCCAAAAACAGTGCAGAAAGCACAAATTCTTTTTATCATCTGGTTCAAAATCATTCCCTTTTTCCATTTGCTTTGGAAAAACAAAACAAAATTAAACCTTTCTTGTTATTTGGCAGGAAGTCTTCAACAGTTTTGGGTTTCAGTACTCAAAAATTGCTTGCAGTATACTTCAGTAACTGCTATTTGTCTGGCACAATATTACCATGAGATCTGGGAACACAGGGATCTCAGAAGCAACGATGACCCAGTAAATCCTAAAGATCAGAAACCTTATTTACATTTGATATGCAACTCAAACAGGGCAGCTGATCATTTGACCTTGTTTGTACATTTCAAGCTATTATATCTACGTTGAGGATTTAAAGAAAGCAACAAACAAAAAACAAAGAAACTGCTTCAACTAAAATCACAGCTAATTCAGTTTTACCTTTTTTTTTAATTTCATAAAATTATATTGTGACGTTTCAGAGATGGCCACACAAAGTGCACAGTTTTGCTTGCACAGGATTTGAAGTTCCTGTTTCAAGAACCTGTAGGGACGGTGCTTCGGAGAAAGAGCATCGGAAAATGCAGCCAGCCGCTGACTTCTCCCCCAAACACGGATCCCTGAACTGAACAAGGGCTACGTAAACTGCACTTACCGAGAGAGGATTTCACAGGCAGAGAAGACGAATGGTCCTTTGGCAGAGATCAGCAGTGAGGCTGTCCGTGGACGGTGGTCCACAGCTGAACAGGGCAGTATTTGGCCACTAGCAGGACTTGAAGGCGGCAGCCCAGGTAATCCCACCTATCTCAGTAACATCCTGAGCCTGAAAACAAAACTCCTTGAGCTATCTGAGAGTATAATAGGAATGAAATATCACAGATAAGACTTTTGGAAAACTGACAAAAATAAGTTGCAGTTTTGCAGTGTGATGATTTAAACAAGCTTAGAGCAGACTAACTATGTTCAGCTCATTTTTTCTCATAGGAACAGTTTTCTCACTGTGGTCATTTGCCTTCAGCAGTTAAAAAAAATTACAAAAAAAAACAACAAAAAAAAAGGCAGGGAATCAAAGAAAGTTCAAGATCAGGCTTTTTAGCAAGCATTGGAGAAAAAAGATAATTACAAAATACCTAGTTTCAAGGAAACCTCAAGAAGAATAAAGGAAAACAACCATTTTCAATGATTGAATTCAATTAAGAAACAGTCTGTTTTTAAATAAGAGGCTCAAATTAACTTTAATGAAGATTTTCAGTGTTCTTGCCTAGACTACACTAAGGACAGTCCCCATTTTAGTCAAATCAAGTCAAATGTCTGCACACATTATAACTGTGCAAGACTGTGGACCTAAGAGTACATAGGTGATCTTAAGTTAGCCATATAATTAAGAATCTTTATTAGCCAAAGAGCCTATATAATCTATGCTACTTAAGAGCACTAATTAAAACGATGTTCTCCAAGAATGTTTGGCTGAAGTTCACTTTTTCATTGCATTCTATTTCTCATTAGAAGCTGATTTCCTTTTTGTCCTTCCTGTACTATCTTCTAAAAACAAAGATTATTCCTTTTATTTTCAGAACTATCTGAGCCTATTACCAGCCAATGCCTAAGGAGTATGTTACACATTGTGATTATAACTTAAGTCAAACGAGCAAACAAACATTGAAAACATTTTACTATTAAAAAGAAACATTTACCTTCACTGCTTGCTTACCCAATCTTCTCCAGGTGCCATTTGCCTGCTGCTCACCCATAGCCCGGAGTAAGCAAACAAGATACACGAACAGCTCCTAATACACCCACCACAGATGCGTTCACTCACTGGCAAATTATGGTTTGTTCAAAATGAACAACATGGAGGACAAGAATAAACTTGCAAGACAAAGTCCGATGCTGCTGCTTTTTATTCAGAGCCTGTTTGTAGCTCACTGGGGATATTGAACCAGGACCGTGTGTGCCAGGCTCTGGGTCACCGAAGACCGAAGCCATCCCAAGAGTCCTGGCAGCCCTGAGGAAAGGCTGATATTTTCTGCCCTTGTCCAAAAATGTAGGGAAGAGCAGCAGTACCCTTTCCAGAACCATAGCATCTTGACCTCTCAAACCACCAGAGACAACAGGAAGTACATTTCAACTTTATTAGAAAAAAACCCCCAAAGGTTTATACAAAGCTCTGCATTTCACAGAAAACCATCCCTCCCCACCATCCCCGCAAACACAAAGAAATCCAACATGGCAAGCTGTATGCATTTTATCATATATATATACACATATATATACACATGTGTGTGTGCGTATGCATGTGTGTGTGCACGCATATTTGTTTATATATATATATATAGCGTGACATGGATTTTTTTTGCATGGTTTGCATTATTTTACAAAGTTAACGTTCAGTAGAAAAAAATGATTTGTTACTATTATTTTCTCATATAAATAACTTTGAGCAGTCCCTCTGCAGATAGTTTAAAAAAAAATCTTTTCGTGTCATTCTGTAAAAAACAGACATTACTGAAATGGTATTGAAATCTTAAGGTTTTTTTCAATACCACCATAAAAATATCATCTAGTCCCCAAATCAAAATGCTTGTCCAAGGCATTATAAGAGAAAGGACTGTAAGACAATTCTGGAAAGTTCAGTTCTTTAAGCCAACATTCAGGTAGATAATGTTTGCTGGACCTCATACACAGGAGTGAAATGAGCACAAATGGGAGGCCACCCTCTCTGCCTGCGTCCAGCTGTGCCGCAGAGCTGACAGGCTTTCAGCTCATCCTTCTTGCCCTGAACTAACTAAAGCCACTGACTTCCCTGATGCGGCTGAAAAATCTACCACTTCAGCAAACTGCTGCACCATTCACCCTAAATGAAGCTGCTGGCCTAATCATGGCATGGCTAGACAGAGACTAGGCTGTGAGAGGAAAACTTAAGCCAGTGGGGAAATGAAAGACAACTAAAAGGTAGAAAAATGCTGTAGAAAAGAGCCACTGGACAGGCTCCCAAGGCTCTGTTTTGAAGCAGGAACAGTAGAGATGCGAGTTGCAGCTCAAAACATTCTTGTGTTTGCTGAAGTTAAGGGTGACACAGTCCAAGTGAATTAACTGCCCGGTAAACAATCATTCCTTCTGTCAAGCACCACGATGGGGAGAATGGCGAAGATTGTGAAGGCAATACAAGCAGTAGTGGTGGTAACAAAGGTAATGGACGTGAGGAACACAATGATGTAGATTAAATGGAGAATGATGCCAACGAAGATGCCTGTCAGAGATGTTGGCAACAAGAAGGATGGTTATATGGTTGGTGTTGGTGATGGCCATAATTCATTCATATGTCCATGTAGTCATCATCTTCATCAGTATCACTTTCCAGTGAGGACTCCTGGCTTGAAGTCTCTAAGATTTCCAAAGCTGGCTGACAAAGGCTCTCCTTCTTTACATTCGCTGCAGACTGAGCAGACAAAATAGCAGACTGATCCCAAAAAGAGAGAGAGAGAATATATTGCTAAATGGTCAGGACAAACCCATGATCACAGGGACAAAAGCCAACTGGCTGCTATTGCTTCACATTCATAAGCCCTCTTATTTCTATAAACATATGGCATCCTAATGTGAAACAATATAGCATTTACCTGTAGGCTACCCCACATTAAAATTCTACTAGCTTCCACTAACATAGAACTGCAGTGTCTGCAATACTTCCCTCACCCATTTTTGTAACTCTTAATTCCCACAGACAAGGGGCTAGGATAGCTGTGATTTCACCAATGGCCAGTATTTCACTAGTCCTTAAAAACTGGCTCCTCCTTACAACAGCTAGCATCTCATTCCGTTACTTAAGCAAGCCCCAGAACTGGGGACAGGAACTATTGCTCCTGCACAAAGGGTTTTTATTTAGGGAGAATTAAGATAAAAACAAGCATCTAAAAGTTAGTGCTTCCCTTTTATTACCTTTAATTTTTGCTTGGTCTCTTCTGAAATGCTGCCCTTTGGAGAAAGGAGGGTGGGAGTGGGTGGAGTGACAGTGATCTCAGGTGGAAATTTGGTGATAGATGAAGGTATGAAAAGCTTTGGCATGTTGGGCAGAACGCGAGTTTTTACACGGGTGCCATCTGTCTTGCTCTGCTGACTTCCCAAGGTCTGTGAGCTGGAGCTGAGCTCAGGCTTGGAACTGGAGGCTAAAGAGAAAATAGTAAGAAAAAAAAAAAAAAACTTTAGGAGGCTATCTATGATTTCAAATGTCAAAGGAGAGGAAAAAGTAGATTGTTAGGCATATGGTTGGCTGGCTTTTTTTCAAGCCTTACTTTAATTAAGGCTCAGAAATAGAAGAAGAAAGTGCCTCAAGATTCCACAGTGACAACTGGAAAGCAGTAGCAATTTTTAAAAATCTTACTGTGTAACAGAAACTTAGCCTGTGTGCGCCAAGCAGGACAGACGACAGTGTAGCCTTGATCCATTTACATCTAGTTAGGAGGCTACTACAAACATTCGCTTGCTGTTTTAGATCTCGTCATCTTGTTTTTGCATTCTCTAGTGTTTGCCACATTGTAATGCAACAAATAGAGATGCTTATTTTTTTCCTTAGGAGGCTATTTTAAACTTCCTCCTCTACAGTATCATCTCCTTTTCCTACTGTTGTTGAGATGTCAGCTCCTATATACTACACATTCACATTGTCAAGCTCCACCATCCACTTGGTGCATTTTTCAAGGAAGACCTTTGTGCTTTCTGCTAAAGGAAACAGTTGTCCTCCCAGGTTAAGAAATATATATGGCAACACCCCCAAAAACTACTTCATTATTCTCTTCAAATATTGCCATAAAAAACCTCCTTTGGTGTGATGTCCAAAAAAGATGATCCCTGTTGTGCTCATGCCCCTCTCTGCCACACTGTTTAGCACTGTCACATCATTTCTGCATATTCCTCAGGGACCTCAGCTTGCAGCCTTTACAATGCAAACTCACTCAGACAGGGCTCGTCTCCTTCGGTTCTTCAGCAAACAACAGAGAGGTACCTGGCCCTTCCTAAGACACTCTCATATTCCAAAATAATACATACACTTAATGATAAGCACAATGGGACTGATTAATAATTCTGCTTCATGTACAGTCAGAGCTATCTTTTTTTTTGCCAGCTTCCTGATTCTATCCTGAAAAAAAAACAAAAAACAAAGTGGCAGCACCAGCTATTGAAGGATGTAATACTGAATAGTACATTTTCAGCAGGATATAAGAATGTAAAAACTGCCACTCCAACTGTGGCATGGATTTCCATCAAGCTCTGTGACCCATCGCCAAACACAACCAATTATTTCAGAGCAGAGTGCCAGAAATGTTGCAGTAATCAGATACAGGTCAATCTGCTGCTCACAGAAAAAAGGAGAAAAAAAAAAAGATACAAAAACAAGTATCTAAAGAATGTCCTCCATAAATACTACATATACTTTTTTTTTGGCCAACCACCCTCCTCCCCCTTTAAAATATCATCTCTACTTTTTTAGGCTAGGAGGCGGAGGAGGGACAGAAAACATTAACTGCTGTAAAGCTGGGTATTTATGTTACCCTGACTTAGTATGAGTATTGCAAAAAATTGTTTCCTTCTGCTAACTATTCCAATATTGATTAAAAGAAGCACAGCATGAGTGTCAGGTATTGGCTAGTCTTGTATTTGGTTTGAATGATGTGGTATTTAGTATGACTCACACATCAAAAAGAACAACCATTAAGGGACAAGGCACTTCTCCAGGAAGATGGGATGCTGCCAGGAATGCCTGTGAACTCTGAAATACTTGACTGAAAGGCAGGCAGAGAAGCTGAGGAATATGCATCACAACTATCAAAGTCTCTACATATTGATACTCATTTAATCGCTAATTTCCAGAATTGTAAACAGTATAAAAACAGCCCTACCTTGAGTAGAAACATATCCTGAGCTTGTGCTGGTCACTGATTCCACTTGCCAGCACACGGGTTCTGGGCAGGGGGCAACCGTAGCCATTTTCATTTGCTGGCAAAGTCGTGACTCTTGCTGCTGAAATCCAAGGCCCTCCAAAGGCACTTCAAGCTCTTCTTCCTCTTTATTAACAAAACAAAATTCACAGATTAAGAGGCATCCTGATCCCCTTCCTAAGCCTCAGTCCTTTTGTTGTCTAACCAAGCAGAAGATTTTTTTTTCATTTAAAAGCACCATTTTGGTGTCATTAATTCGAACTCTTGGAGAAAAAAAAAGTGGTATTTTAAAAGCAGAACAAAGAATTCAGGTGCAGGACATTTTATTATCCTCGTACGACTACAAGAAACAAATACGTCCAACTGACCATTACCCTGTGGAGACCTGGGGATTGAAACACCCATCATCCAGGCGAAGCAAAAGCCCTCACCGTTAATAAGGAGCCAGCTGTGATCCAGACATCTCACCGATCTGCAACCACAGGCACATACTCTTCTGAAAAGCAGCTTACTGGTAGGTAAGATTAATTACCGTGAACATCCAGTAACAGGGGCAGATCTGCCTTGACATAACTAATGAAAAGTTATACTGAATTACCATTTTTCACTCTTATGCCCCCTGCACTTCTACAAATGTATTATATATCCAAAAATCTTCTACCGTGCCAAGATCTGGAATATTCCTAACTCAGAACCCAATCTGTACCCAATCTCTTAAATGTATCTCATCTGTATTTGCTTTTAAATGAATGTAATATTAAACCAGTTTTCTTCACACTGGGTTGCATATTGTACATAGAAGAAGTAATTTTCACTGAACTACTGTGAGCTACCAATGACAACCCCTTCTGGGAAGGGCACACAGAAATAGCCTTTCAAGGCCATGGACAAGCTCCTATTTTCTGATTAAATGAAGATATTCTTCAAAATCAAAAGACTGTCTATGCTGATTTGAAATGCCTTGTATTTATACAGGGTAAGGTGTGCACAGGCAACTATCACAGATGAGCTAATGCATTGCAAATCCACAATTTAAATTACAATTCCTCATATGTCCCTGTTGTAAATTAGTTTAGGATTTTGAGAGCATAACTTGTTAAAAGGGAATTATTTTTCTATTTTTTTCAGTGGAAAAATACTCTTTTTTTCCCCTTCTGAAGAGCTGAAAAACATTTCTGAATCTCCACCACTGAGAACTTACAATGATAATGATGTCCTGGCCAAGGAAAGTTCTTGTAAGTTCTTTCAGCCACTGATTTTCATAGGCAAAGAAAAATTGCCAGTATCTAAACTGGTGGCTGATAGGCAGTACATGCATTTGCTTGGAAAGGATTCTCCAGCTAGCTGCAGAAAAGGAAATGTCACACACAAATCACAGAAGCCTCTGGTCTGCCTGGATGCAAGTATCAAGCACAAAAAGGGAAGGTCCAACAGAGACAACCATAATTCCCATCTCAGCCCTTGCCTGCACATTTCTCCATGGACTTCACAACTCAGCACTGGAAGTATGACACTAAGGGCTGAATTTGTATACATGTTGTAGAAATAGATCAAGTCAACTTGAAAACAACACAGAGGAAAAACTTAAAACTACAGGAACCTGCACTAGGAAAATCATAATTTGTTGCTGCCTGCCCTTTGCACGAGCCACATGCAGGACGCCGGGTTCACATGTGTGCTGCAGCAACAACAAGCTGCAGGCTCAACCCAGAGCACCTCCACAACCGCATGGCCACAGGCCGTGCTTTGGATCAGAAGACAGAAAAAAACATCACACCAGCATCTGAAAAAAGCAACACGAAAACGATGATTTCAGAAGATCATCCTGGCAGACAGCTGGGAAGTCAACACTCATCTAACATGCTTTAACACTTCAGACTCCCAGGCTTAAACATCTTGGTAAGCACTAAATTATTCACTTATTAACTGAAAATACAAGACCCAAATTAATTTCCATAGATATGATAGCAGCTATAAATGAACTGTAAATCCTACAGGCTTAACTACACTGTTAGCTGAGAACAGATTGTATGTAACTGCTAAATTGTATTAGGGACTTACCAGTTCACCATTCAGAATAAGAGCTCAGATTTGTATTAGTGTCCAAGGGCAAAGCTCTACCTCTTATGCTGATTATTACCTTTACTTAATTATAAGACATATCATTGCTTAAGCTGATTTGCTGGGTTTATTTGTCAATTCAGCCACACAGACCCACACGGACAGAAGCTGTCGGTTCCTGGCCAAAACAAGGCTGAGAGCCATCAACACCCTCCCAGCAGCAGGCCGGGCGCTCGCACGTGGCCCAGCCTCTGTCCCCGCTCTGTTTGTTGTTATTAGCTCTGCAGATCTAGTTTCATAGTGTAATAAAATTAGACTGAATTTCAATAAAATTGTGTGTCAGCTGGTTTCCATGTGAAAGCGAACGGAATGAAGGGGCATAGATTTGGCATGCTAAGTGTGCATTTCTATTCCTACACTTTTGGGAACAACACTTGTTAATATTATATTAGGCTGGATCTTTCAGTACATGACAATCAAGTACCTCTGCCTGCTAGTCCGTGCCTGGCTGTCAGAAGTGTTAAACACACAGTGACTGAACGAGTGGGTCACCCAATTCGTTCTTCTATGACTGTGCAATTTGGGCTTTTTGTAATAGTCACTTGCAAGTTAAAAATTAAGTCAGTGATTTTTTTGTTTGTTTTTTTAATTCTTGAAAATAATACAAATTGTTTCAGGTGTATATATCTCATAATTTGTACTAATGGTTAATGTTGTGCACTAGTATCCCATCTTTTTCCCTTTTAGTCAGAAAGGGCAAAAGACAGAAGGATAATCAAGAGGAAACACAGGTCTGAATTTCTCACTTTCTGAAGCAGATTTCTGAAAAGAGTATTTTGATATTTGTCCTGTGGAAGATGCTGTTATAGCCTCGAACACAATGTCCCAGATTTTCTAATAAAAACTTTCCCCAGGGAGGTAAAGACTCCACTAACTCAGGAGCCACAATATTCTGCCCAAGTGCCAGAGCACAAGCAAACAAGCACAGCACCTTCCGACGGGCTTCAGAAGCTCCAATTTAATCTCAGTTAACAAACCGATTGCTAATACACGGTACTTGCACTGCTCTGGCAGCTTTTCAAACATTAGCTCTACGAATCCAGCTTAAAATTAAATCAGCTTCTGAAGACGAAAGATGCTATAGGCAGATGTCTCCAGGCTGCAGATGGGACAGGCTCTGCGCTCTGCAGAGCCATCCAGCACTCTCAGAGCACAACGCAACAAGAACTAAGCATGCAGTAAAAGCACAAATTTGCTCATATTTGAAAAGTTCAGGTGCCATCGAGCTGAATTCTATGAAATTTTCGCCCAGCCTTCCCCTTCCCAGCAACTCGCTCCGCACACAGCACACAGGACACACAGAGAGGCGCGTCATACCTTTCAACATCCCCCAGCTTTAGCGAGGAAGAAACAGGCTGAAAACAATTCAACGCAACAACCTACTCCAGCTTCCCTCTCCAACCTCTTTCCACTTGTTGCCAGGGCAACCAGTGTTTGCAGATGCCTATAGCGGGCGCCGGGGTTCGTGACTTCATCACAGTTAATATTCCCTCTCCCTCGCTCCCGTTAGGCACCGCATGCACTATAGCCATGCTAGGTGCACCCTGTAAACACGCACATTATGCAACCGCAGCCCTGGTTCGGGGCGATTTACTTCGTCTGCCCAATGTGGATGCAGTAAAAAAATAACGCCCTTAAAAATATGTACTTGCAAATGTCAAAAAAAAAGTTGAAAAGCAGCAGGACAGACGTGGTGACGAGCTGCTTGGCTCCCTGCGCACTGTGCACTTTGTCACTTGTTTTCCTTGCACTGCCAGGGAGGAGGAAGCATTAACGTCACACTGTTATAAAACATTTTAGCTGGAATTTTGAAAAATTCTTTTGTCCTGCACTAAAGCTATTACATGACAACGGAAAGACAAGTCTAGAGAACGTGTCTGGCATCTGGAAAAAAGGGTTTTCCAATTCCTGAGGCAGTTTGAAGTATTAAAGCACAAATAGATTAAAGTATATAGACAACTTAGAGTTCATTGCACCAAATATGGTTTCATTATAGGCAAAAGGAAGGAGCTCTGGCATCCAGAACATGATGCTGCTGTGACTTCAGAGGTGCAGGCTTGCAGAAGTGAACAGACAACAGCTTCAAGTGCTTCAGTAAAGCACTTGTCTCTCTTGCCTTCATCCCTCTGCAAAATACCTTCCCCAGCAAAGAAAATGCCTGAAAATGTATTACAGCAGATTAAAAAAACGGTTCCACTTTGCCTTCAAAACACTTCAAAACAGAGCAAAGATCAAATTCTTCACACCTGCAGACACTAGGAAACATTTATTTTACCAGTCCCTATAACAACTGGTTTACTTTGTATTTTAATGGCTACTCAGAGCACCCGCAATTGAGCGCCAAACTGACCAGTACTAATTCACCATACGAGATAGGTGTCATTATTTCCTTTTTTTCTAATGGTGATGGAAATGGGTCTGACCCTTTGCTCTCCACCGAAATGGAATAAGTATCTTACCACATAGCTAATGAAAAGCTAGTGATTAAAATGTTCTGTATTCTACTTGCCTTGGTCTCCAGCGTGCTGTGAATTAATACAGCATTTCTCCCATAGAGCTGCTGGAAAGTCTAAGTATGGAAAGCTTGAGCTTGAAGGAGCTCAGAGTTTCCTCCTCCACTCTGCTGCCTGGTCAGTGGAAAGACTGTCCTGGAGCACAGGCTGAATGGGGGTCAGTTAAGGATGCCAGTCTACCGAAGCAGTGAGAGCATCAGTCCTCAGCTGGCCCCTGGCATGAGGAACACTGTGCTGCAGGAGGCAGCAAGGCTGTTCGGTTCATTATGGAATGCAGCAGGGATACACGGCACCCTTTCCTTACACGTTTTCTTTCTCTGGAGTCATTCTAACTCTCTTGCCAAGAAGCTACAGCAGTATGAACAAGTATTTGACTAGGAATGCCACATTCAAGATACTAGTTCAATGCTGACACACAAAGTCCCATGCGAAAAATTCAGCATCGGAAGAATTTTGGAGGCCGAAGGCTGCAGAACACAAGTTCCAGGGCCTGCTACAACAAGAGAAATTCAAACAAGTCTGGTGAACAGAAGTTTGCACTGCAATGACAGGGCATTTCTCCCTAGAGCCCTGTAGAGCGTGCGCACAGTTGTACCAGACATACCCCAAACCACCTCCTGACGGCGGGGTCAGCTGAACGACACATCAACGCTATTAAAATTAAAAACAGGTGGCTGCATTAGAAGGGTTTCCTTGAAACAGAGCCTGGCCCCTGCTCTTTCCCCAGCTAGCTCCCTGTAGCAGCCACCCGGGGTCATTTGAGCAGCACCTGTCAACCTTTCCTGCACCATCACGGTTCCCAGAACAGACGCAGACAGCACAAGGGTCCTTACACATTGACACACATGTAGCTAACAAAAAGTCCTAAAGCTGCCATACTTCCATACCAATTTTTTCTCTCTCTCTCCTTTTTTTGTTAAATTCTCATTAAAAAGAAAAAATAAATCTCTGGGCTTAGACCAAAAAATCAAGTCTGGTATTCAACTACACAAACTTTCAAATGGCATTTTAAAGATACAGATAACTGATATTTGTGTTTAATATTAATAATTGTTTGTGGTCTACTGCTTGCAAATGTTATGCACTAGTTACCTGGTGAAAACTGCAGGACCCTTCCTTCTCAGACAGGGTTTCGTTCTCCTTTGACCTGAGCGCCAATTAAGCACAAGACAAATTAACAAAAAGCAGCTGTTGGAACAGCATGGGTTTTGTTGTTTTCTTTTAAGAGATTTCTTTTAAGAGATTTCTCTGAAAACTTTGTAAATAATGTAATACCTGAAGGCTTTCAGTTAGATCTCTGTCTAGCCTTCCTTCATGTATTTTATTCTGCTGTCATTAATCTAAGACTAGTACAACCAAAATATGTTGTAACAATATAGTCACTACCACTCTCTTTTATAAAGTCTTGTGGTCCCCAGAAGAGGTGTTCCCTGTGTGCAGGATATGCCGAAGACCAGGGATGCCCTGGGATTTCCAGGGGAACCTAAGGGTGGGCCAGGCTTGCAAGGCTTATGGACCACAACCCTGCCTGGCCAACACACTTATCACATCACTGGCTGCAGTTTCAGAGCTGTGTCACTGTCCTACTTACTCTTATTGATTTATCATGGATGCACAAAACCAACGAATGCTTCAATGTCAAAGGATTTTGTGCAGTATTGCACCGAACACATAAAACACAAACAACCTGAATGGGGAAGGTCAGAAATGGCCATTAAGTGTACTGAAAATTCTGGGGCGGTGCGTGTCTTGCTCTAGCAAACTGAATCAGGCATACTCCCAGGGGAGCAGGAAAAGATGTGACTGGCTGGTACTGTCTGAGCACAAGGCAAGAGGGATTTGAGAAGTCCCTCACAAGGAGGAAACCCCTTGCTGAAATCCAGCCATGAAGCTGTTTTCAGAACGCAGCCACTGCGAAAAGTAAAAGGCTTCAAGAAAAGCAAGGATCAGACAAGTGAAAACACTGATGCCATCACAGGAGGCCAATGCTGCAGGAGGAGAGAGTAAACGTGGAGCTGGCCACCGCTTCGCAGCGCTTCCTCCGCGGCTCAGCCCGCAGGGCCTCGGCTGCAGCCTCAGACCGGGCAGCGCTCGGTGCAATAAGCTACGCTGCAGCCTTCGGGGAGAAGCTGCCCCTCACACCTCAGGAAAACGTAAAAATACTGGTACGAATCTGAAGCCCAGCTAAATGCTGTGTTAATACATCACTAACGAATCCTCAACACCTATTTCAAAACCTTCTCTGTTTTGAACATCTGTCTTTTAGGGAAACTATTGCTGCCCACGCACTTGGACAAGTTAATTCCATTGCTCACAATTATGATTCTACCACTTACCTTTGCACGCAAACTTCCTCCCTAACATTTATTTCTTGCACTTCTGAGAGTGTAAAAGTTTAACAGGTCACCTACTGAAATACATTCACACCTCGACTTGTCCTGTTGCATCTAGGTAACAAACATTTGAAATTACAGGCGGACATTTCACAGATTACATGTTGCAGCATCCCTGCACACTATGGAAGGAAACTACTGTCTTCCTTAGACAGAAGTAAGGAATAAGTGGTAATAATTTCTAAGTTAGGACACTTATTTCACTACTTCATCCCTCGATAAGAGTCTGGGTTTTTTACTGGTAAGTAGTGGGGAAAGAGGGGAAAAAAAGTGTTATGCTTTTATATTCCACTCTGGCAAAATACTAGTTTTAAGCAAAACTTAATATTTAAAATAATTTCAAATATAAAAACCCTCTCTTGCTGTTAAAAACTCATTAATGAATGAATGCTTTCCCATTTAGTCCTTATAAGAATTATCCCGAGGATAAGGACAGCGAAAAAGAAAATCTCTCAAGACTTTTCCAGTATTTTAGAACAGTACAATCTTGGAACAGTGGGACACACTGTAGAGGGCTTACTTTAATTGTCCTATTTTAGTTTCCCCAGAGCAAATTCTAGCCCGAGCTAAAGACTGCTAACAGTTCCAGGATTTATGCCTAAATGTAGAAGGCTCTTATGCTGAAATTATCACTATAATCACTTTGTTGATGGACTTCATCATGCTGCATTCCATTTCAGTCGTCGTACGCTATATCCCCAATCTCACTACAACATTTATGTAAGAAGTGAGAGGGACAGCACCAGCACTGCTTGGAAAACCATTCCTTTTGCTGAGTGAAGCCACAGGAAATAGCAGCAGCTGGTCCTCTCTGACATGGAATGCTCTCATGTGAGCAAGTAGCTACAGGAGGAGGTTAGAAAATGACAATTAAAAAGAGAGAAAAGATGAAAACATTACTCAGAAAATACGATGGGAGGAGTTTTAGCAGAAACACAGCGCTAATTGAAGGCAGATGAAAAAGGGGTAAAACAGAATTAAAAGGAGCTCTTCTAAAAGGAGGTGCAAAGACAGGAGAATTTTAGAAAGGAAAAAAAAAAAAAAAAGAAAAAAAAAACAGGAATATCGGTGTCTCTCAGAAAAGACCTGTCAGGTAGGTCCAAGAGCCAGAAAGTCAGATACAACACATGCCCTGAGCACTGGAATGAGAGCTCTGCACACAGCCTCTTGATCTTCAGACAGTTTCAGAGGAATAAAATTGGCAGGAAACCCTCCTGCCTCCCTCAACTGAGATGTTATGCAGAAAGCAAGCAAGAAGAATGAAAATATGAAACTTCACAACCTGCCTAAAGTCAAAAGATTGATATAAGTGATGCAACCACAGTAAGGTGGCCTGGGAAGTTGCAGAAGCTCTTACCTGCATTGACAGTCCTATCTTTCTGCTTACTAAGTGCAGAGTAACTTTATAAACTACAGGATTCATCTTTTCCCTTGTGTTGCAAAGACCAGATTACTCGCATTGAACAAGCCTGCTAAGACATCTTACGACACAGGGCGACTCTGTTCTTCAGCTCCATAAGGACAACTACCAAGGTGGTTTACACGTTGACCCAGCCTTTCCTTCTTTATCATCACTCTGCTCTCTCCTTTCCTTTCCTCTCAAGACAATTCCTCCAAGGATTTGAGCTGGGAAAATGAGGCAGTTATGCAACTGCTAATTCCACATCTTAAATTTCAATTTCATCCTGCACTCAGAGGTTAATCCATTGGGAAAACTGACTTCTCCCTATTTTGCTCTATGTTGATGATGACTTCTCCCTATTTTGCTCTATGTTGATGATGCATTCAGGAAATCCAGTGCATTTAGATGCCTAGACTGATGACTTAAGGAAATTGTGTACCACAGCATATTGGTAAAACTTTAGAAAGTCACAATATGAGAATACTAACAAAAAATACTGATATTGAACAAACTATGTGATCTAGATCACTGTCTGTTCATTATTAATATCATTCATTATTAATAAGTCTTCCAGTCTGGAACTGGACACTATTTCCACTGTACCTTCAACGGTCATTTTTCACAATACCTGTACATATGTGGTCCACTCAGCTTATCTGGGCTCCTATGAATTGTCTGTGCATTTTATAAGCAGTTTTACGATCCCTTTCTTTATAAAGAAAGCACTAAGTCATATTTGAAAAAGGATTATGCTTTCTTATGATTGAGACACTGATCATTTTACTTACAAGGTAAATTGTAAATTATATGAAATATCAGTACTGTAAAACTAGAATCTTAATTATCTGAATGGGAGAGGACTAATTTAAAATATTACCAAAATTTCTTAGAGTAATTAACAGGAGGGCAGCATGACCTTATTTCAGACGGTGGCTGGAGCTAACTGAGACTGCGTCAACTATATATTTCCAACAACCATGTAGTAGGGATAGAATAAGCCTTGAAATCTCCTCGAGTTTTTGAGCAGATGGGGTGAGGACAGGCAGTAGCAGGAGCTTTGTCAGACATTGTTCCTGCTAAGGTTGCAAAAAAGCACAGGCTCCAGCAGGAGCTATGGCATCTTAATATGTGCCGTGTCCCACAAACAAGCACAACCATCTCTTCTGAGTGCCCAAGTTAAGTTTGAAATTGGAACCACTATTTAAAATCACTTTAACTTTGTATTGCTATCCCATGATTTTACATTAAGTTACATAAACACTGTTCACTAGAATTTCATTATCTATCCTATTAATTAAAATACGCATTAATTATACATATGTGGCCGTCTCAGAGCCAGACCCAACCTGCCTTAGTGCCGCATTTTGAATGTGTTCTAATGATCACAAAATGGGACAGAACTGGAACTCGGGCACTGACTCACCGCGCGGCCCTGGCAAGCGGGCCAAGCGTCTCCACGACTTACCCCGTGCCACATCACACATGCTGGGAGCAGCCTCTGCATTTTGACTCCGGAGATGCTCAGTGTCCCTGTGCGACTCTTGGGATGGAGGCACTGAAGAAGATGCTGAAGAGGAGGAGGATGAAGAGGAAGAGGCTGGTTTGGGTTTGGAATGCAGGTCATTCAGTCTCAGGAGATTTTCAGGAGTCACAGTGTCTGGATTCACTGGCGTAGGATGCAGTGTGGCTGGTGTTACTGGAAAGAAGTTCTCTCTATTTTCCTTTGTATGCTTTGGGGTTGTGGGGGTTTCTCCTGTGGACTATATAAACGAGGACAAAAGGACACAGTGAGAAAATATACATCAGTGATTCTGCATGTATTACTTGCTTCAACAAGAACGGCAGGCAGTACAACTTTCTATAGAGGGAAAACAATTTCTCCAAGGTGAATATAAAATTAATCATTATTATTTATATATAAAAACTCTCACTCCCTTATAGATTAAAATTCTTTTCCTGTTCCTTACAAGTATATTCAGCAATCTAGCAGTTATGTACTTCTTCATACTCACATTTCTACTGCTTTATTTAGCAAATCCCTCATAAAATAATTTATTCCTGAACTTTGTTATTACACATGAATGGCAAACTCCTATGAACCTAAATAAATTTCTTTAATTTAAAAATTCACTGGCAAACTCTCAGCCTAACTGAAAACTCAACTGTATCTTTAGTAGAAATTGAAAAAAATATATTTTTTAATAATTTAACAGGATGATGTGAGAAGAGAAAAAATGGCAAAAAAAAGACAAAAATATTTCCTTGCAAAATAAAAGACCATCCTAATCCCCAAGTCATTAGCTCCCAAAAACCACAGACTGGAGTAACACTGATGTCCCACTTGGAGCAACGTTCTGGTGGATTTGTTGCCTCTGGTGAAGGAGCAGTAGTTCCAAAAGCCACACTATTCTCCAAAGCCAGAACTAAGAATTTAATGCAGTGCTATTAGTTGTATAGCCAGAAGGTGGAAGAGGGATATAAATGCACTGAAGGAGGGTACAAAAGCGTACTTAAAACAAGTATCTTCTCTCTAATTTTGATCAGCAATCAGATAAGAGTATTTTTACTTGTAAGGCCATAGGATGCATTCACTCATACTCCCTACAGTCTTCATTAAGGAAGAGTTTTGTATTGTATTGTAAAATAGCTGGTTGGATGGAATCTTAATGGCTTAATTGTATCTCCTCCCTCTAACACAAAGTCATTTCAACCACGGTGATACAGTGCGAGTGTTTGCAACAGAAACAAGTTCTGCTGTCAAACCCAAAATCCAAATGAGCCCTAATGTCCTAGATGACTAAAAATTTATTACAATCTCAGAAGAATCAGCTGAACTTCACTGAGAGAATGGAATAAATTGCAGCTGGAGAAATTCCACATTTAAAATTCAGAGGTGGAAAGCATACAAGGACATTTTTCTCATTATAATTAGTGCAATGGAATTTTGAAGTTCCTGTATTTCATTAATCAATCTCAAATACAAAAAGTATATGATTAAAATCTGCAAGGTCTTGTGTGCATGCAAAAAATAAAACAAAGCAGCCATATGGATAATAAATGCCACATTGGATCAAATAATGTCTCTTCTGCATCTGAAAACAGCAAATTTCTGACGTTTAAAGTATCAGTTCCAAAACTAGAGGTCTCAAAACTTCCAAACGAGATCCCAAGCCTGAGGGAAATTAGCTGCAGAAGAAAGCTTTAAGGCAGAAATGAGATCACCAGAGGAAATGTTTTCAGCTGCGATTTAGAGGGAAAACTTTTCACACCCATGCACTTCATTAACTCACATAATACATTACGCAGAACTTGAAATTTCTGTGCTTGTAACCATGTTTTTTTTTTTTTTCCCCAGCAGAAATACATCAGGTACTATTAGTTAGTTACTCTTTGTTAAAATAAATCATCAAACTGCACATCCATAAAAGTGCACCAGAGACAGAAGGAGGATGGCTGGAAAGCAAATCGGCAAGGCTGGGAAGGAGGGTATGTGATTCAGAACAGAAAAATTAGTGATTAGTGGGAGGACACACGGAGGGAACCAGAGCATCACGGAGCAATTCCTGCTGGAAAGGATCTCTGGAGGTCTCTAGTCCAGCTTCCATGCTCCAAGCAGAGCTTCAGAGCTAGATCAGGTTACTCAGGGCACACGTCCAGCCCCTTTCCAAGCAGCTCCACGGATGGAGATTCCACAGTCTCTCTGGGCCCCATTCCCGTGCTTTACCGTCTCCACAGGGAACTTTCTTTCCTTTTATCCTGCCCAAATTTCTCTTTCTGCAACTTGTAACCAGTGCCTCTCCGCTTTTCCCTGCAGCTCAGAGACAGTCCAGTCCCCTCTTCTCTTCTGAGGACAGCAATCCAGGCCCCCTGCCCTCCCGTGGAGCTGTTCTCTCCTCTCTCTTCTCCAGGATGAAGCTCTATCAGACGTCAGGGCCATATGGGCACAGTATTGACCCACATTCAAATGTTTGCCCACCACGACCCCTAGCTTCTTTTTGGCAGAACTGCTCTCCTAGTCCTGTTGCACAGAGGTCATTCTCTCCCTGGTGTAGGACTTCAAATTTCCATTTGCTTCATGTCAGGTGGTTCCTGTCAATCCAATCCTCCAGCTTATTCTTGTTCCTTCAAGCGATAGCCCTGCTCTCCAACATATTGACCATGCCCTCCAACTCGGTGTCACACATGAACTTGCTATAGGATCACCCCATCCCAGCACCCAGCGTGTCAGAGAGGATGATGCTGCAATTCTGGCATTAGTCTAATATGACCGTCAGTGTGAAACACACATTCCTTCTGCAGAGCAATTTGGTTCTTAATGCAAAAGCAACGATTCCAGCACCTCTGGATCGGCAGCGATGCTACTCTCTAAGCCCAGGTTAGAGCAATTTCATTACTGTAATGCTCCTCAAGCCATAAAAGGGCCACATTTTTAGCATCATTCAGGTACTGCTTCCAGGAAAACCCCAAACTCTCTTAACACCCCATTTGAGAAATAAACTCAGAAAAACTCATTAGAGAAAGTCATGGATTGGGCAGAACCACTTTATGATCATCCGTTTCTACTGCTGTATCAGCAGTAAGGCACTATAACTGCTTGATTATTTTCCCCAGAAACTGAGAAGCAGTGACAATCCTTCACCAGTGTTTTATGTGGTTTCCCATGAGGAGATTTTTTTAAATTTTTACTTTGTTGTGGCAATGAGTCAAAACTCCGAAAATCCGCCTTCCCCCTCATCCAAACCACCTCACTGTGTAAAACTTCTCAATTATCACCACTGCCTTTGAAATACAGTAGCTTTACTGCAAAATGGCTTGAGCCACTGAGAATAAAGGACTCTCTTCCATATTTGATAGCGATGTCACTCACAGAACAAGTGTGTACAACTAAAACAGGATGAAAAATCATTTATATGTCATTCTCATATTTTTTGGTTGAAATGACATCTTCATTCGGTAAAGATGGACTTTCTTCCAGACTTCTAAAAGCAACATGAGCTACTGAAGAGGGGCTTAGACAGTACTAATTTTTCTCCAAGCTACTATACTTCCAGAGCGTAGGGAATAAACATTCAAGAGAAACTGATAGCCAAATGACATGCAAAACAGAAGCTGAGAAAAACAGCCCATTACTTTCATAAATGCCCAATATCTCAATTTTTATTCTTTAAGTTACCTAGAAAAAGTGGGCTATGGAGTTTGCATAAGGCCAAAATTTAAATGAATTAGCATGCATAATGTGTAGGTTGTGGCATTTCTGATTAATACATATATAGGGGTCCAAAGCACTTTCCTTACATGCTTGAACCTTCAGCATACTATTCCCTATTTCAGCATACTCCTCCTCACAGAGAGACCACTCGGCTTCACAGGTACTATAGACAAACCCTTCTCATATTAAAAACTAATGCAAAAAAGAAAATGCTAGAAAGTAGGAACCACGATAGCCTTCATAGAGAAGTAATGAAAATGCAAGAAATTTCTTAGAGAGATTATTGAGAAAAATCTCTCTTCAGTAAAGAGACAACAACAGCAAAAAGAAATTGAGCGTTAAGACAAAAGATAAGAATTTTTTACTCTATAGACGCTATCGGCAAAGTCATAAGCCAGATAACTAAACCGAGACTTTCCTTCTGTCTTTTTTATTGTTTTCAAATGTTTTTGAAACATTTTGAAAAACAAAGAAACCCTAGAGGAGCCTGACTGATACGCCTTATGAGAGGGCTCACTGCAGGCGGTGGTGCAGGAAAAAGTAACCATCAGATGTTCCATAAAATGGAAAGCGAGAGTCTTCCCAAGGCAAGTTTCCTAATGAAAGAGCCTGGCAATGTAACTGTTGCATTTTTTTTTTTAATTAATCTTACATCTGAATTTGGTACCCTGATGGGAGGCAAGTCAGAATCTTCCTTAACAGAAAAGGACGTCCTTGCACACGGGCTGCAGGCAGAGCACATCCTGTCACATCCTGCCTCAATGATGGCCAGCCATATTCTACTCTATTACCACTCCAAGTTCTCTTCAATATTGTGGGTTTTAATTAAGCCACGCATTCAATTAACCATTTTTTTTTAATTAAACCATTCCTATTTTCTTTCTCAGTCTCTGTAGCAATATTTGAAATAAGTCTCTACAGGAAGCCCTCTTCAAGGTCCACTAGAACCAGCAGCAAAATCCATAAACCACATCCTCACGAACCTGCTCTTTCCTGAAGACCACGATTTTATATCTAGAAAATACCTAACCTTTATGAACCTCTAGCTGAGCTGCACTCCAGCCTAACAAAATCCTCTGTTTAAACCAGTGCATCGGAAGCCCCCACGTCCCGCGTGGCGCAGGCAGCCGCCCCGTCTTCCCGCGACGCTCTCGTGCGCAGAGGGTAGCAGTACCACGGCGAGGGAGATAAGACAGGCGGGTGAAAAACACCAACAGAACAACTACGAGATAAAAAGCGACTTTTCTTTCCCTCATGTTCATTTAATGACTGCTTTCTGCAGCAGACAGGAGGAGTGGGGCTGTTAATTATATCAAGACTACACCTCCGGGAGCGCGCGAGCGGGGTGCCATGGCAACGGGCAAGCGCGGCGCAGCACAAACCAGGCACCCCTTGCCAGGAGCGAGGCCATAAAGGAGCTCGTCCTTCCGTCCCCTCTGTCCCCAACTGCTCCTTCGCCCTCTGCCTTGTCATCTTTGCTGCATTAAGAGAGTGCACAGGCGACTCATGAAAAACAACTTTCTCTGCGCGTGTTCTCTGACGCCTTGATGTGCAGGAAGAAAAGCTGAAAATTAGCAGCATGTGGGTGGAACAAAGGGGGGGGGAAAAGCAGATGAGGTAGCAGTAGAGATTATTATTTTCTAATTATTTAATATTTTACTTATCTCCTCCTACCTACAGCAATGCGCTTTTATGGAAAGCTTCTACCGCTTTCTTGAGCAGAACAGCAATTTTTATTGTAAAGTGAGATTTTTGAGAAGAAAATCCTCTGTAACATTCAAGGCAGCTGCCACAAGTCACTCACCCTCTGCAACAGCAGTGCTGCCTGCCTTGCGCAGCCGGGCGGGAGGGAAGCGCCCTCGAGCCGCACGCAAGACAGTTTTTTTCCTGCTCCAAATAAAATGTCACTCTCGGCAAAGCCTCACTCGGAGGCTGCGGCACCAGCACACTGATGCTCGTCAGTCTGAGCACACTGCTCGTGGGCTGCCGTGCAGGTCTAGGCTGGGCTTTTATATAGCAATCCTACCACCTGCATTTGCCTCAAACTCTTCACTCTAAGATTACCTACGTCCAGCATTTGGAAAAGTTGAACACTGGCGAAAGAACAAGCCAAGCTCGGTTATCTATTCTGGAACGAAGCTGGACCACAGGGAAGGGTTGCGAGAGCGGCCACGAAACACGGCCTCTCTTCAGCAGATACTGCTTTTATCTGTGGCAGAATCCTT
Organism: Tinamus guttatus; assembly: GCF_059628265.1. Lineage (NCBI taxonomy): Eukaryota > Metazoa > Chordata > Aves > Tinamiformes > Tinamidae > Tinamus > Tinamus guttatus. Next base: position 4,625,824 of record NW_028288993.1, on the reverse strand, counting down.
GCAGCACAGGGCGCCGGCTGGCAGCACTGGATTTACTTGTTTTGATTCGAGTGGCAGCTTCTCCACCACGCATCACGCTTAATTGGATCCGGCATTGAACGTTACTGAAAAGTTTTGACTGCAGGTTTAAAAAGGGAAAGCAGCAAGAGCGTCCGGCGCAGGAGAAGGGGGTCGTGGATTTGTTACCTTGGAAGAGGTGAGAGAAACTCCCACCGTGAGCCTGGCTCGTGCAGGCAGGGCTGGTGGCCTGGCAGATGCCGTGGGGAAGGGTGGCTGAAATGGTCTTTTCTCTCGCTCGCTCTTCAGGGATGGAGCTGGTCCCAGAGCAAGGATTTTTTGGCTGAGGCGGCACTGTGTCTTAAATAACCCAGCACTGTTGAAACAGTCCTTCTCATGACATTTAGATGATATACTATATTGTGGGCAGCCAATAAAATAGTCAGCTGCTCCAACACTACCCCTGGCTACAACTTTCTCCATACAGTTCCACGGTCTCAGGGTCACAACACGAGACTACAGAGACTTAACGGTCTTTGGGAACTTTGCCTCTGAACGCTCTTGTATTTTTAGAGATGTTAAATCTAGCCTTATGCGCAATGTGGATGACCACAAAGTTTTGAGCTATCTCATTTACGGAAATGCACTTCTCAGAACTGCTGATGCGCAGCATACCCTAACATATGATCATGGAGATTTCACCTGTCCTCTTTAGACTACATGTCACAACAGCTGCAACACTGAGGAAAACTGTAATTTTAGCATTAAGGCATACGCTATTAATTTCACAACAATAAAAATGCTTATTCTACTTTCAAATAAAGAAACCAAGATGACAGACATATTCTTAAACCTAAGTATCTTCACTCCCACTAGTGGAGTGATCTGTGCACGGCGAAGCTTCATCCCAGCTTGCCTTGCATTAGCATTCCCATGTAGGTACATCCTTAAACGCACTACAAATGAAGAATTCAACATGACCAGCTTTAGGCAGTAAATGGAAAGGCTTGTTTCGAAATTCCCTAATTATCTAGAAGACTTACAACTACTTTTCTACTAGCAGATCCCCTACGCTGGTAAGCTCAATACTTTGTCAGGATCAAACTAGTCTGCTTCCTAATTTCTCATTCTCCTTCAACAAGGCCTCTCTGCTATTCAGTTTCCAGGCATCATTAACTCTGCCTTAAAGTAGTAGTTGGCAAGACTAAAAATACGTATTTTAACCCAGAGAAATAGCATACTGCAAAAATAGGATCTCTGCAAATCTCTGTGTGTGACCGGTTCCACTACCAGTTCTACTGGAAGCAGATTTATGGACAACCAGTTGAGGCACTGAATCCTGTCAGCACCACACGGCGTACTACAACTTTCTGCTGACTACGTAAGATCAGTCAGTATTTCAAAAAATCCTCTTCATCTATGATTTTAACAACAATCAGGAATCAGGGCTTACTTATTATTTCCAGATAGAAGAAAAGCTGAAAGATGTGAAATATTTTAAAAACAGATGCAGAGATATTTCTCCACCTTGCTCCAATTTTTCCTTTTTTTTTTTTTTTTCCTTTAAAAATATCTGGGTCAAGCAGTGGAAAGAGTTATTCTCAGAATTTAGTTTTTGAAGAATTCCTTGCATTCTGAGGGAAATCAGGAGCCATAGAGAGAAACCGCAAAAAACCTAGAGTTTTTTGAAGAAGCTTACATTTTTAGTTTTTTTCTCCACATTTATAGTTAATTTAGAAATGACAAATTTTATTCTTACTCTCTTAGAAAAATTTGTGTTTTTGTACATGCATGCTTTGTAATGCTGAACTCAAACTGATCAGAGCAAAGAGTAAAATAAATACTGAGAAAAGATGATCACTAAATGACCAGAGGGTAACAGAACTGCAAACAGCAACTAGAAATATTTTGTAAGAACTAGCAGTGCTAAACTGATGATATATAGTTACTGTCACCACCACCACTCACAAGTACAACCAGAACTTATTACAACTCTTACTTACCATCCCAACAGCTGAGACAAAAAGAAACATATTCTAGCAAGTGGACAAAACCACACTGTCTAGATTAAAAACATGAAATTCTGGCCACACATTAGCAATCTACAAAACTTTTGCAACTGCAAGATGCAGCTATTTCAGCAGTTGTTGAAAGTCTCTACAATATGTAAGGTAAAACAAAAATGTGGAATACAACTTGCAACATCCTATTCAAGGATGCAATTGCAAATCACCACGTCATCCCATCTTAAGAAAATCATGGCCATTCTTTAGGGCCTAAGGCAAGGAGTAGTGAAGTTGATGAAGAAAATCTTATTTTGTAATGAGATACTTTTTCAAAAGTAATTGTTATTGCAGAATACTGAAAGAAATGTCCCAGCAGTTGACAGTGAAGACAATTTTGTACCCATTACTGTGATTCTATCCTTTTAATGCTACTCTGTTCCCAAAGGCCATTTGTTTTTTTATTAAAAAAGGCAGATAAATCACCATACTTATTCTTTCCTTACATTTTAGTACAAGTTTAATCAAGTACTTCAAGCTCAGATTTTTCTTACACTTCTAAAACTGTTGATACAGTTTTACAGTAAATACTATACTAATAGTTACTATACTGACCTAATATGAATACAGCAAAAAACATTCTTAAAATTTAAAAATCACTCCAACTACATGGTAGCATAAATGGACTAATTTATATTGCAGTCTACTCCTAACTGCTTTTGCAAACTTGTCTGAATAAACTTTTCAGGTCTCCATCTTACTTCTGCATTCAGTATCAAAACCCCAGGGTTTAGTAAAGCAAAAGGCATTTGCTACAGAAAAGTATCCTCAGTTACTCCTGGCAGAAAGAAGAGCTGGACCTAAATAAGTTGACTTGACGGATAGTCTATGTTGTTTAACTGAAAAGGGTCTTCACGGTACTCCAATGCTGCAGCATTTCATGCAAGTCTGTAGGAAGCACACACAGGTGGACCTTTTTGTTAAAGGTACAATTCACAGAATCACAGAATCGTTAAGGTTGGAAGGGACCTCTCGAGGTCACCTAGTCCAACCCCTGCACACGCAGGGTCACCTAGAGCACGTGGCACAGGACTGCGTCCAAGCGGGTTTGAAGATCTCCACAGAAGGAGACTCCACAACCTCTCTGGGCAGCCCGTTCCAGTGCTCTGTCACCCTCACTGTCAAGAAATTTTTCCTTAAGTTCCTGTGGAACTTTTAGTGCTTCAGTTTGCAGCTGTTTCCTCTTGTCCCATTGCTGTCCATAATTGAAAAGAGACACTTTCCTCCATCCTCCTCACTGCCTCCCTTGAGGTACTTCTAGACACTGCTCAGGTCCCCTTCCAGCCTTCTCTTCTCCAGGCTGAACAGGCCCAGCTCCCTCAGCCTCTCCTCATAGGGCAGATGTTCCTGGCCCCTGATCATCCTTGTAGCCCTGCGCTGGACTCTCTCCAGAAGCTCCACATCCCTCTTGTCCTAGGGAGCCCAGAACTAGACACAGGAGACACCACTAAACATCTTGTAAAGACCTAAGCAAAACCTGAACTATAAATGGCAACTACCTTTACAAAAGACCCCTTTTTTGAAATGGAATTTTCCATCCTCTCTCATGAATGGGGGACGTCACCACCCTGAGCAAGATTTCCTAACAGTACCTCTACCTTATTTTCCTTTTTTTTTCTGATGTGGTTTCATGTTTCAGTAGAGAACACTTCCATTTCAACAGTTCTTCAGGAGCACAGACACTCAGCATGGCAAGATTTTACACCGCCATCTCTTCCTGCCTTGTTCAAAGAGTGGAGCCAGCCTCTCTAAGGTACTTCCCAGTGTATTTAACCAACACAGCAGAGGCCTAATGCATCTTGACCCAGCATTGGTCATGACGCTCAGAGAGACCTTCTGAAAATAAAATGGAGGTGACATAATACTGCCAAACTACTAAAAAGATTAGATCTCACCGCAAAAGTACAACAGACCACTTTGTATTGTTTCCTGCTTGTGCCTGAAGAGGCATATAAAATGATTTGAACAGAGTTGTTAAATTTAGGTTAGAAACGTTTTTAACTGGTCTGGAAGAAAGTTGAAAAATGGTAATTCAAATAACATCCCTAAATTTAGTAACAAGTGAAAACCTTCATAAAGAAACCATATACTGCCTGGCTACTGGAACTGTAAAATACAACAGCCGGCACAGAAAAAACATATGTCAGGACGGCTTCTGTGGTTGTTTTTTTTTAATCTGTCAATTCCTCAGGATAAGTAACTGAAGAACTGCAGGCACAGTAAGCCTATTCAAACTATCTAATAACAAAGCACTTCTCCTCTGGGCTGTAGCAGCTTTATATATGACATCATTTGATTACAGAAGCAAACACTTGCCAATTTTAAATAAAACAGGATTCTGTCTGTTGAAAACAGACAGATGTCTACAGGAGTGGCTATTTCTGTGGCTCTATACTAACTCAAACTAACTCACGGTGTTGCACTAGCAACAGTAAGTCAGCTTCATACTACTTACAGGAGCTACACTGCTTGAAGAAGATGAAAGTCAGGCTGCAGTGTATGAGAAACTCTGTAGTGGGGCTTGCTGCCTAAAAGGGAATACTTACAAGTTTTAAAGAAATGCATCACATTAAGATGTGTATTTTATTGCAAGTGGCCTAACTGGGAACAGTGACATTTCCTGTTAAATACTAGCTCACCTATTCTAACTACTCTTGAGATTCATTTGTGTGCAGGGTTTTCACCATTCTAGCACTTTGAGCAAAGTCAGCAATTACTGAGGGACATAACAGAGGGCTGGCACAGCAATAACACACCCAGAAACTACAAGGAGGCCCAGAAAGGAACTCAGCTAATACCTACGAGTCAAATAGCTTTCAAAAAGGGGTATATATACAAAATCAAATAGCATTATTACTTTTAAAAAGAAGTGTATTAGCCAAATTCTTTTCATTATCAAGTCATAAAACAGTCTGATGATTTATTATTCCCCAAGATAAACTAAAAAATTCTTAACATTCTAAGGCAAGATTTATTTCTAAAATGAATCATCCCTTAAAGAGGAGACTAACACAAAGGAAGATTTCTACCTGAATACCTCTTCTGACTTTTGTTTTTTATTTATTTATAATGATTTCTAGTCATTTATATCATTCAATGAGAACACTACTGTCTTTCTGAGAGGCGCAAATCAGAGAAGTAACTTCTGTGAAGTGCTAATGAACCACAGTTCCCTTTACTCCTCCATCCTGTCCTGTTGCTATGCTAGGACATGCTGTCTAAATGTACATTTTGACTGGATGCACTGTTAGGCAGTGTTTAATTCTGTACTAATGAAATAAAGCCCCAGACTTTATACCCAGACCACATGCAGAAAAGGAAAGGGCAAGGGGGAACGGGCAAGAATCTGCTGCTCTTAAGAGATACCTTCCAGAAAAAAAAAAAAAAAAAAAAAGACTGCTTGAAGAAAGTGTTACGAATAGGTTTCCTACAATTTCGTAACAGTTACATGAGAACTTCTTACCTATTTGTACCCTCTCTGCATTGAAATCACCAACCCCTGATGTCTTTCAGCTCTACATTCAAAGAAATGAAAGGTAAAATCTGCCTCAGTTCACAAATGTATAAGCAAATGCACAGACGCATATTTGCCTTTGGGGAAAAAACATGAGGCAGCAGGTCTTTTAACAAGTAAAACTTAACAACAATAAAACTACAGCATTTCAGTAAGACATTTAGTGTGAAAGTAACCACTGAACCACAAATAACAAAGTCCGCCCTCAGGGCTTGAACCTCATCTACCCTGCTGGGCAAGACAGCACTGAAACAGTCCCCGTAAAAAGGAGAGGAGAACAAGGACCCGTAGATTCAAGGGAATGGCTCATGAAAAGAAAAAGTCCAAGCTCTAGTGAAGGTATTTTTCTCAAATGGAAACAAAATACATCTCACCAAACCATTCTGAACCTTCCACAGAAGAGGCAGAAACGTCTGGTTTTCCTAAAGGTGCAGGGTAGACAGTGCTAGACCTTGTTACACAAGTTGGCCTATAGCCTCAACCTTCTTCAGCTCCACCAGACAGCAAAAAAATAAAAGAAGGACCTGTCAACTGCATGTAAGATACAGGGTTCATCTTGCTGTCCTTCTTGCTACCCATCAGCATCTCCAGCTGCAGGGACAGAAGCGTGTTTCAATTCTGAGAACCGTCATGTGCGCTATCACAGCAAAAGAAGGACCAGTCAATATACACCACTGGAGATCAGGCTAAAGAGAATTAAAAAGACCTGAAGTAGTATTTTTGTGACAGATACTGTATTTGCCCCAGAAATTATTTGATATAATTATCTGAAAGTTTAGAAATGTATTTGTTTTGCAGAAAATCAGGTGAATTAGTTCTTCAAACTCAGCTTATGTTAAAGCAGTATTTAACTTGCTAACCTGAAGGGTATACCTCCTCAAAAGGTTGTGCTTTGGCACAGCAGAGAGGGATGCATCTTGCAGAAGAAAAACCTCAACCAAATTTGAAGGGGGTCTCCATTCTACAAAAATAAGTGCCTAGGCAAGGACAAAGACTGAAATGATGGAAAAGCAGGAAATTCTCCATGTTCCCCCAACCAGAATACTGTCTGTCTGGATATGTGCAGGCTACTCATCTGGCAAGACATGGGATGAGAAGTCTACTGGGCAAGACATGTAATAGGAATATGAAGTTATAGAAAAAGGGAATCTTGAGGGACAGAGGACAGACACCAGCAGAAAACCAGAATAAATTGTTTCTGCAGCCCATAAAACCTTTTCAAGATATTTCTGAAAGGGCTATACTATAAATGAGTAGTGAAAATGATTCAATGTATCTGCACAGTGCTGTTTCTTGGGGAGAAAATCTTAGAGATGCTTCCTAGAGAACACTACATTAGAGAATGCTACCTACGACCACACGTGAAACACCAAAAGCTGACAAGGAGGTTCTAATCTGGACTCTGAAAGATTTTAAAAATATTTTAGAAAAATGCTATTTTAATTATTTTTGAGAGATGGCAATCCGTAGCACAGCCTAAATTTCAGAGCATAAACCATACACCAAGCTGTGAGAAGTATTAAAAGGGACATTAATTGGCAGTATGGATTTTTCTTTCAAAATGTTTTATTTTCCAGTTGGACGCTTCCCTATGTGCTGGTGACAGAAATTATGGAAATTATGGTTTTTGCTGCTAAAAGCCAACAAATGCTTTGGGACTTTCAACCCATGATTTGCTGGCAAAATGAATCACCACTAAACATGTCACTGATCCACTTGAGAATTCCTTCTTGGCTTTATCTCCCACTAGGGACAGGTAAATAGCCATGTCTTTCAAGTCCTATAGTTGTTTTCATCAGCAGCTGTGAAACCACAGGCTAAACTCAAAGTGAGCACTACAGCTGAGTTAAAATCAGTTTTCAGCAATGCAAGTGGGCAGAAAAGGTATTTGGTACCCAAAGAGCACAGCGCAATGTCAGTAAGGGAATGACTGATGTGCTTGTTGCCTTCAAAGACTTAGGATGAGCTCCCTCCCCTCCACAAACGTGGCCCCACTTATTCTTAGATGACAACAGCACGAGAAAAGTAGATCTTTCTAATCACTAAAAGCACTCAACGATGGACCTGGTAGCACAAACTAAGTAACAAAAGCGTACTGAGAGGAGCCAACGGGTTTACAGTGCTTACCTGTTTCTGTGCTGAGGCTCCCATATGCACCTGGCAAAACTTGACTGCTTGCTCAAGTGCTACTTCTTCATCCACCTGAATCACAAATAATGAAGTCTTAATTACTTAGGTTACCTATAAATCCAACAACCTTCAGATGAAATGCTGATGTGGGGCAAAGCGGGGAAGGCAGCACTTCTGGGCCAGGAGTGAGCTGAAGTTTTTCAGTAATATACATCTAAAAATACACAGATTTTTTTAATTTTAACTACCATTTAGTACGAAAAAAATGTGTGCCACTGGTAGGAGAGCTCTTAATTGATTTCAGCAACTTAGGACTGGGCTCTTCACTTTGAAACCATGGAGAAGACAACTTTTTCCCTTCTAGAAGCACTCTTGTCAAGAGAGTGGCTCTTTAGGCAATATTTATCCTCCCAATTATTCCCTGTATATAAGATCATTTTTATCTTGCTTGGTTTGGTGTTTACTGTGAATCTTGGATTTAATCATGTTCCACTGACAGAGAAATCTTTTTTTTTAAACTTGCCACAGATCTACCTGATCAATCCGACTGTAGGCCTTACTCTCTGACAAAGTGCAGAAAAAAAGGGTCTAAAGGTTCAATGTGTCAGCTACCACTGAACCCAACTTGAAAAAAAGTCAGAAATAAAGCCTCCTTTGCATCCTCTTTGCCAAATCCACAAAACATTACTTTTAAAAATTAAGAATGTTAAGGAACTTCACACAGAATATACACTGCAGCTCCAAGAAAGTCAAAAGGAAATATGAAGGATACATAGCCAAGAAATACGAATATTTTCTGCCACTTAACTCAAAATTTGATCCCAGAGAGCCCTCTCTGAGGCCACAAAGAGAATGCATGACTAATGAAATACTTTACCTGTTTAATCAGCATGTATGTTTCCGACATGATCTTCTCAATTTTACCCAGGTCATAGGCCATAACTTTCTGACCTTGTTGCCATACTCGATAAGCATCAAGTAGAAGTGTTTTCCCAGACTCTACATCCTCAAGTAACTTCCTCTTCCTGCTTGCTCTCTGCACAGGTTCCTCTACAGGTACTGCCTGGACTATTCCTTTAGCTGCCTGCTGCTGTTTTGAGCTGATACTTAGCTCCTCCAAAGAGAGCTCTGCAGTCCGGCTCTCTGGGGCTCTCTCCTTCGGGTTCCTGCCAGACTGAGGACGCTCTGGCTCACCACGTTTACATGAAGAATCAAGTTTTTCTGGGTCATTGGAATATCCATCAAGATCCATAGGCTCCACTGAACTGGGCCTAGGGAGCTCTTTAATTTCTTTGTCATTCTTGTTCTCTGGCTCCAATATGTCCATAGCATTGGGGATTTGTCCCTGGGTCCCTTCTTTTACTCCATTTTCAGTACTATGAACGACTCCATCTGACAAAACTGGCTTTTTGGGAAGGACATCTTTCCCCTCTTCAGCACTAGTTTTATTAGAGACGTCTGTTGTCATCCTTCCTGAAGCAAAGTTAGAAGACTTGGAAACTTGATCTTCTGAAACCTTAAAAAAAAAAAATCATTCTTTGCCATTATTACAGAAAATATCTGAGACAACTATGAATACCGTGAATATTAACCATAAATACCTCTACATTACTGTCTCTGCTGAAGAAAATGCATTTATTCCATGCTCATTACTGTTTGTTTGTAGAAATTAATTAATACAAGCCACAAGTCTTATGACTAACATATTTTAATCAGCAAAAATGCTGCAGGGAAATCAACAGCACGGACTGAACCAAAGCTGCAATTATTTTTTTCTCCTTTTTCAATCTACTGTGGTATCTAACTATGTGAAATCCAAGGTTTTAATTTCTTCTAATGTACTGAAACATAAACTGAGCCTGCTTCTTTTGGCAGCTGCAGATCAACCTCAAATTAAATTTCATAATCTTCCCTTTGGTTACCCTTTCATAACTTTTTTCTTACGATTCGATTGAGAAGTATGTTAAACTCTGCTATAATATCTGAATTTTGTGCCTTTACTTTGGTGACAATCTAAAGCAGAAAACCTCAGTACTTCAAAAATTGCTAATGATATAATTCTGCTATTGAGATTTATGGAAGAACTGCAATTTCTACAGAGTTCCAGTTGTTCTTAAGTTTATTTTCATTTAGTTTGTTAAGCCTATCTTCTGTGGACTCATAAAACTCTAGGGGACAACTCCCTCCTTGAATGTATTTATTGTCTGTAGCTTCCAAGTTTGAGTTATCCTAACCTGGAAACTAATTAGTCTTTAAATAACATTTTAAAATTAAGTCTTTATATGTAATAACAAGTATGCTGATTTCAAGGACTAGCACTTAAAAACAACCAGGAAGGCTGAATCTAGTTGTGTGTTTTGGTTCCACAAGAACTTTAGTTCATTTAAAAAGAAATGTTTCATCAAATACCTCCTGCAAATGCAGGCATTCTCACAGTCCACATCATTTTCCTTGCTTGAAATTTAAGGGAAAGTCACATCAAACTGACTATTACCCGTTCTTAACCACTACAAATGTTTCTGGGTTTTGTAACTCTGCAACAGAGCAATGTTCTAAGAAAGTTTTCTGTGTAGCTGTTAATAAACAAACAGCAGTAGAAATAAGCAAATAGGATGTAGCCTTTCAGCCTCAGGAGAGCCAGGGAAGGGGGCACCTAAGCACTAAATCAATGCCCACCAGAGGCCCTGCTGCCTCACCTGCGTCAGGTCGTTGAGCGTGTCCTCCAGCACCTTCACTGTGAGCACAAAGGCTCTTTGCGCCAGAACCTGGCGATCTGCATCACGCAAGTACTTCCTGCGCCGCGGGAAGAGACCAGAGATGCAGCTAAGTGCCAAAAGCTTATCAGGCTTTAAAAGCAAGAACCAGGATACATGCACACATGTAAATAAATATATCTTTTTCTACAACTTTATCTAACATCAAGGATGATGACATTCACAAAATAAATGGGTAGCATTATTCGGCAATGGAAGGAAGTGTTAAAAACTCCAGAGCAAAACAGACAACCAGAGTCACAATTTTGTTATTGCAAATAAGACTAATGACACCAGAAAAATCCTTTTTCATAGGTTGTACCAGTCGCTTGTGAATTCAGCTTTTTAGAGCTAAAACACTGGTGAGCTAACATTCTTTTCTTTTTCCATTTAGTAATATAATTACTATAAAATTTATTCACACTACAGCCTCATCTACTCTACTAAAGCACTGCAATCCCACTGCATCATGACATGATCATTTATTCCACTTTCAAAGAAACTATTTCCAGCCTTCACCCTCATCTAATCGAGTTTGATGGAAATCTAATTTTCTATTTCAGAACTGTCTATTTCTAATGAGAAATAGCTAAAAAATGAAGTAAATAATTTTGAAGGGTATCATCTAGCCAGAAAGTCACCAATTTTAATATAAGCATTTTCTTTTGGATATCTTACACTCATTTAGTAATTTTCTGTTTCGCCGTTGAGACAAAAGATACCAATATTTGACATATCACTAGTTTAGTAACAGCTAGTAGTTCCACTGGAATAAAACCCCCTACTTTCAAAATTAGAGCTGCTAGGGGCTTATACCAGGCACACCCAGATTATTTGCATTTCTAAGTTCCTGTGATGACCGCAGTTCACCATGGTTGGCACTGGTTGATCCAATATGTCAAATTACTTGTTTGTTAAATTCAGTCTAGACTTATAAATAACATAATATTTTTAGCACAGCTGTGGGCCCGTCTAGGACAAAATTTAAGCCATCTATGGTCCAGTACTTCTGATATGCTAAAAGTCAAAATATTTTTGGCTTCAAGTTTCCTGAACATGTACTGACATATTCCCAGACATACTACGACCTATGCAAGTGCACATGCACTCACACTCAAAAAACGCATGAAGAAACCTCCAATGCCTTCCACTTATTGCCATCAGTCACTCAGTTCAATTTCTTAAGCACTTGTCAGAGACTGATTTCAACATTTCCCACACAGCAAACTGGATTTTAGCTCAGTTGCTTCAGTGTTTTCCTTAGAGGTTTATTTTGGTCCTCCTGATGCTAAGAATCTCTATATAGCCCACATTAAATGGCTTCTTCTTAAATAGGGTTAACGTAATTACAATTAGGTCACCCCCAAATAGGATAAGTTTTTTAAATAGCAGCAGCTGCCAGGAGACACACAGCCACTGTTCGGCCAGCCAGGGATTACAGGGCCATGAGGTGCTGCGGCCACGACCTGCTCCCCTGGACACAGCTCTTACGCAAGGAGGTGGCCACAGGGTGACAAGTTGCCATGGTCTGTTCCCCCACTGAATCTCTACAGATGAGGGAAAAACCTCTGCAAGGCTGGGAAAGCGGCCCCACGTTACAAGAGAAACGCAGAGAAATTCTGGAATCATTAATTCTGGGTCACTTTTGCTATCATTACACTGTATCTCAGAGGAAGTCTGTCTAAAGACTTTTTTTTTTTTTTAATTTAAAGATGCTCTTATTTTGGAAAAACAGTCATGCGATGAACAAAATATTCCCAGTTTTACAAAGCAAAGGATTAAATAGAAGATCACGTACTTTCCCTGATCAGGGGTCCTCTGAAGCATAGACGAGACCTTCAGCAAGGTGTTATAATCCTTCAGCTGCGACAGGACGTTCAGCAGCAGCAGGATGGAGCGGTTCATATGAGAGGCGAAACTGCCCGGGCGGTCGATCTCATCCACAGGGATGCGCCAGATGCCCTGCAAAGAGAGGAAAGGAGGAAGCCCTGAAGCCGCAGCCAGCTGGAAGGGACAAGGGACGACAAGGGAGAGCTGATTTTTCAGCAAATTTGATGCTGCGGCCCTTCAAGCTTGGAGATCTGGATTTAAAGTCAACTGATTAATTCTTGCCAGTAGCAAAAAAGCAGAGTCTTGCGGAGTCCACGGCACCCCTTCCGAATGTTTCTCATGTGACTCCCAGGAAAAAAAAGCAAGCAAAGCCTAAATTGCTTAGTGCAGTTTTCTGAAATGCACAGTAAAGAAGACTCCCTAAGCCAAAGCACAACTACCAAACAAAATGCGAGCTAACACAGTTTGAAATTTCCCCACCTAAAATATGCATCTACTGCCTAGCCACAGCAAGATTTTATCTTCAAACAGACTGTTACTACACTTATTAGGAGCTTGGTTACTGCCTTGCTATCATCAGAGCCTTCACCCTGGGACTAACCAGCCTGATGCTAAGAATCAGATTCCTCAGCAGCATCCACTTCCCCAGGCAGATCCCAACACTTGTGCATACATCCTGAGCCTCCTAATTAAATTTCTGGGACAGAGGGACTCTTTGGGGAGCAAGGCTGGAGTCTGATATAAAATAATTTAATTTTTGTTAGTCAGCTCAGATTCTGCAATGACTAATAAGACTATGGAGATTGTTTTCAGGTGTTTAATATGGATGCTGCCAACACACAAGTCAACCATACTTGAAAATTGCAATTCAAATAATACCATACTTGATATACATTGGTATATAGCTTGCATCGTGACCATTCAAAAATTGCTGTTATGTCAATGCACCTCCCCTTCTATTCCTCACTTTATTTCACTCTGGATTTTTTTCCCTGTAGCAGCACTTTAAGATGAAAATCCTCAGGTCAGCTAAACTATTTAGTGTGGATGCAGGGCTGGGGAGAGGTGAAAAGGTCTTATCAATATGAGTTGTGGACAGAAAATGAATTCTGTTTTCCAAACTTGTTCAGAGAGCAAGATATGTATTTATTTATTTATTTTCATCCTTATTTCAAGGTCTTCCTGTGATATTTTAACTTTACTTTCAGCATAAGCAAAACTCTATAACTTACTAGAAGGAGGAGGCAAAGAAAATGACTGCAGTCATGGATGATGTGACCATGGAAAGAAAGCAGACACACAAATAGCCTGTCCACAGCAGATCCTCCCAGTGTTTGGAGGATCTGCACTTCTGTTCCATGGGCTGTACTGAACTTGGGAGAACAACAACAAAAAGCCCTGCACAAACATCTACACTTTCGAAATGGAAGCACCAGGTTTAACTAGAGCGCCCATGCTGCTCCGCAGACCTTTCCTACTCGAGCTTCTCCTCGTGCGCTCTACTCTTATTCCCCCCAGCGTTAATACAAATTTCCATCTTTCCTGCGCCCTGAAATAAATTCCCTTTTTTTGTATTTTCCTTTTCCCAGGAAGTACCTAAAACTGTAACACGACGGCCCCTTAGGGCACAACCGTTGCTTCCTTCTGTCCCCAGCTGCCAACGTGCGCCAGGCCCTGCCCCAGCTGGGGGAGCAGCTTTATCCGCTCAAGCAGCTCCTGAGCTGCCAAGCGCCCGCAGCCCTTGTGGGCTTGGGACGGCTAAAGCAGCTCCCTACACGGGGAGGCTTTTTCTCCCTCCACACGAAAATGCAGCCGTGCTTGCAGGTGACATGTGCAGGTTTTGCCTCTCGGCACACAGATTTCCACTAAATCCTGAAAGAGCTGAATACACTGCAGCGGCACCACGGCCTGTCCCAGGCCGCCTCACCACACAAAACGCCTCATGGCATCTCAGCGGCCTTCCAGGCCGCCTTACCACACAAAACACCTCATGGCGTCTCAAGTGGCCTGTTCCAGGCCGCCTCACCACACAAAACGTCTCATGGCGTCTCAAGTGGCCTTCCAGGCCACCTCACCACACAAAACACCTCATGCCCACCTTGCCGCTCGCTGCAGGGCTGGACGGCGGCCAGTGTGACGGCTCCTGGGCTTTCTCAGCCTCCCTGCGAGCCAGGAAAGGCACTCGGCCCAGCCTGGGGACACTGCAGCTGGAGGCAGCTCAAAGCCGCTTTGCAGCTCACATGACCCCTGGATGCACGTGAGGAAGCTCGGCACACACCAAATACAAGTGGGATTCATCCCTGAGTGATTTACAGGATTCCAAGGCTCCCCTCCTTTCTTTTTTTTCATGTGACTGAGGAAACAGAAAATTCTACTAACTGTAACAGATTTAGCCCAAAGACACCCTTCAGAAAGACCTAATCCCGCATGCAGAAACGTTAAATGTCTCAGACTCTGCACATTAACTTAGCATGATTCACATTATTCCGTTCGTGCCAAAAACCAAGAGCCATGACTATAGCAATCAAAATACCCTCACAGCGATTCACTAACATATTTTGTACACGTTTATTATGCAATTTGGCAATACCAACAACAGGGATTCTCTTGGACTTCCCAAGCAGTGGGATATCTCCCACCTGCATCATGCCAGGACAGGCAGTAAGTGCATTTATACTGTGGGTTATGACACACTTTGCTAACTGAGATGAGGAAGGCAGGTGAGTGTCGAGGTACATAGGATAATTTGGGTTTTTTTTCCACACAGAGAGGCACATTAGAAGACTCTAAATTTACTTTAACCTTGCAATTAAAAAAGGTCTGATTTTAAAAGTAAAGCCATCAGCTTTCCATGTGTTGACTTGCCATTTTTCAAAGGCAAAACAGCAATAAATCAGATTATGGCCCTGTGTTACATACCTGCCATTTCACATGCAGCCCCAAGCCAAGAGCAGAAAACAAGCCTACAGCTAGGAATCAATACAATCTTCATTCCACCCCCTGCAATTTTATGAAGCAAGATGCAAAACAATAGATGTTAAAATGAGCTTATTGGAATCTATTCCACAAGTGAATTCTTCAATTCTTTTTAAAATTACCATCTGAATCAGAGGCTGAAGAGACAATTTAAACCAGGCCTTTTCCAAAGGGAGGTTTTAATCATGGAATATGGCTTTTTCCTTACCGACTGTCAATGACCTGCAGAGGAACGCCTCTGGATGCGGACCACACAGCTGTGTGGTTTTAGACTAGCCAGCCATCCTGCTTTTAAAACAAATCCTAATGAATGGATGCAAATGCTAAGATGGCAGTGAATTAGCTAGGAAGCACAGTGGAAAAAAGAAGTTACTCACTCTGGATCATGTCAGATTTCTCAAATCATCATTTGAAAACTCAGACTTGTTAGCAAGGTAGCTCGCTGGAAATCACCCTCGTGCAGGCGTGCAGGCTGCAACAGCCAGGGGAGCGCAGCTGCTTTGGAGGCTTCTTTTTACCCGTGGTCCCCACTCGGGCCGCTTGGCCGGACGCCTGCAGTGCCGACACCGAGCGGAGCGGCCGGGCACACAGCGGCCCCTGCTCGCTGGCCACTCTTCTCCTGGCTGAAGGCTTCTCCTCCCTCTGGCGACAGCCAGCAAAGCTGTTTACATGAAGCCACAGAGGAAGGAGTGAGACGCGGCCAAAAGCTCCAAAACGCCTCTCCAGCTCCAAAACACCAAGCTGCTCTCCATGCCTTCCTGGCTAAACAAACATTATGTAAAAATTGTTGGGGGAAGAGGAGGAAAGCAAGCCTGACATGCACTGGAAGACAAAAATAAATCTGGGACGAAGTGCAAATCTGGAGGAATTTAATGCTGATTTTTAAATGAAATATAAAACTGAATAATGAACCTAGTATACTACCTTGCTGGTGATACCTACTTTAGTTTTTCAGCCTGAACCTGTTGCATGATTTCTACCTGCAGAAGACTTCAAGATGTGCAGGGAGAGGGCCAGGAGAAGGGGACCATGACGCACTTCGCACAGAGCATTTTGTAAGCACGGGCAAGAGCAACAGTGGTGGGGACTTTCTAGTTCAGTCACTCAAAATAGAAAGGAAGGAAGTGCTTATTAATCCTCCATGCTGCTTACTTTAGTACTGTAAGGGAGGGGATTCCCTGGGGTTTAGGAAAGCCTCCCAGAAGAAGAGAAGCTGACAGTTCTCAGCAAAATCCCAGCCTCCCCAGGGAGATCTCCCTGTTGACACTGCAGAGTTTGAGAGCGAGCTGATTCCTACGCAGGGATCAAACTTTGCTTCCTCAGTGTTACATGATTTCTGTTCTAACATGGAGCAATACTAGGTACACCTCAGATTATCTGATTCACATGTGAAAAATAAATTGTGTAAAACAACTGTGACTATAAACAGAGCGAAGACCTCCAAATACTTCCAGGTATTTTTTTTTTTTTAAAAAAAAAAACAGAAGTCAAAATTGCAAATTGCACCAAGTACCATAAACACAGTTACACTGCTGCCTTAAGCAACCAAAGCAAAACACAAACCCTCCAGCCAAAATTTGTCAGTCTGAGTAACATCCTCATAAGAAGAGTCTTCAGTAGAAAGTCATCTAATTTTAAAATTATTTGAGGTTCATTATAACATATGACAAAACCAATATATTGTTAACTAGTTAACAATACAACAGCATCTTATACATTACACAACACTTCAAAAACAGAGTTGAACTAAGCACAGCTATATAATTTACTCATTTTTAAGTCTGTTTTAACACAGTTTGCCCAACTTACTGAATTAGCTTTTGTCCTATCATCTCTTCCTGGTTCTGTAGGTGAACACAAGATACTGGACTGGGGACCTGAAGAGTAAGAACTGGTCTAGGCTCAATTTCCTGCATCTCCTCTTCCTGTTTCATTTTGTAGCCCAATTCTGGCTCTTTTTTTGATCATCATTTCTTTTTCCTTTCTATATACACAGTAGTTGTATACTACTAAGAAAAATGAAAGCAGATACATTCAGAATGTTAAAATGACTAGATGGCACCACCATAAAGGAAAAAAAAAAAAAAAACAGTAGTTCTTTTCTCTGGGTAAATTCAAGAGCCGAATTCAGGAAAATCTCACAAACTCTCTCAGAGCATTAGGCAGCATTCTTGCTTGTTTGCATTTAGTCATTTTAACACTGGACAATGGCAGAATATCAAAAATACATGACACTGAAAAAAAGGCACTTTATCAGCCTGGGAAGGAAAGAAAAATGAGGCAAAGCTGCAGCAACTTCCTCTTATGAGGAACAAGATTACAGTTCCTAGCCTACATGTTAAATACTGTCTTTTTTTTTTTTAATGCATACTCTTGGAAGTGAATAAGCAGAACGTGTGCTTTCTGCAATAATTGCTTAATACTGTAGCACTATTTTTGCAAGAGTGTGTCACGAAAAGCAGTGACAAATGAAAACACTTTACATGCTCCAAGTATCATCTGCTGATAGAAAAACAAAATGGACAATTTTCACCTCTAATTGTTCACATCAAAATACGGCTTATTTTCGGAATCTTAAAGTTTTTTGAGTTTCTGGAACAGCCATTTTACAGTTGATGTGACATTAAATTGGTTTTAATCCCACAAAACAAATACCGAAGACACATCTACTCGGAGAGACTATTATGTTTGAGCATGAGTCAGGGCCATACACATAGGAGGCAGGGAAAGGGACTCATTTCCTCGCTGAATAAGCAATTATCTAAAACCAGAAATGCCTTGTTAAGATGATGATGAGTTCAGGTTCAGGCGGAATTAGTGAAACAGAAACTGAAGTCTACAGACAGTAACACTGAGTTTGGCCATTTGCCAGGCTGAATCTAGAGGCTGTGGGTTGCTCAGTCAGGAGGCTGCAGGGGTTTTACTCAAATACCTCATCTGCACCGTGCGAGGCACCGGCAGGCAGCCAGCGCAGACGCCTTCCCGCGCTACTCACGAGCTTCGTCCTGCCAGCGCATGTGGAGGAGCTCGTCCTCGAGGGCTCCAAGGAAAAGCCCTTGGATTCCTGCTTGCTCAGCGCTCCCATTCTCTGCTGTGCAAATCAGGGATGCTAAAGGAAAAATGGATTTGACAAAATAGCTATGAAACACTGATTGTTTGTCTCCTACATTAAAAAAGGTTCCCTTTTGGACATCTGGATATCTCCTCAAACTGGAAGGTTATTTATTGATAACAGACTTTCAGGCAAAATACTTGTGTACATTTACTGCCTTTTCTTCAGCTTTGCTCCAGAAGTTGCCTCCCTTTACCAGCTGTAATTTAGGAAAGAAAGAGGGCTAAATTAGGAAAGCACTGAAATTAGCAGCAGTAACTACCATACACTGGGTCCTGCAGCCAATCAGCGGGTTCCAAAGGAGAGAAAAAGGCTTGCCAAGTCTTGCCAAGTGAAGTGCTGAAAGCTGAACTTACCCAAGATTTAGCCAGGTACTTATTGAATTCAAAAGAAAACACTGGGAAGGGTGAGCAGTCGCCTGTGTTGGAATTTCAAACTCTGCCTTCACTACATCAGTATCCCCTCTGGGGTACATCTTGGATTATATCCAGTCCCTGCATGAAAGTCTGGAGGTTTTTCTAAGATTTGGGGGTTTTTTTTCCACCTAGAGCACAGAAATCGAAAGATCACAGAATAGTTCGAGATCTAATGAGCAAACAGCGTAAGCAGAAACCTAGTGGAAGAAAATGAAACCCTTTAAAAGAAAACTCTTCACTGTGGTTTTGCATTTCCTTAGGCATTTTCCGGGGCCAGAAGCAGGAAGTTGTCACCACCACGAAAGCAAGCACAGCAGATGACATCTAGAAAGGGGCAGGAGTTTCTGGGTTTGCTGAGCAGCCAGCCTTCATTGTTTTAAGAGGATTTTTCTGCCTAACCTTTCCTGAATATCTGCTGTAAGCAGAGTGCTTGGCATCAGCCGCAAATGGGAATACTCAAAGCTAAAGGAACAAGCTTGGTATTGCCTGTCCACTTCCTTGGAAGCGAGCAGGTTCCTGCAGAGCTGCCCTCTAGACACTGTCAAACTCACTTCCCCATCTCCCCAGAGGTCCACATGTGTTAGATTCCATGCTTTGAGAGGAAGGATTGCATCTCAAAAATCACTTGAGAATATAAGATTACCAACTTTCCCGTGCTGTGGTAACACTTAAAAACCATAAGCCTGGTGCATTATGACTCTAATCCTATTCTGACAACATTCCTGCCTAAAATGAGTACTGCATAACAAAGTCTAGGTACAAAGAATAACAATACAGATCAGAAACACAGAAATTCAATTTAGCTACCGAATCCAGGGCCAGAAGGGTTAAAGTTTGGAGATAAGTCTCAAATGTCTCATTCTTCAAAAGGTAGCTTTTCCACCCTAGCCCCCTGGGAATAACACCAGGACAATGCATAAATGGAAAAGAAAGAAAAACACAGGACAAATGTTCAAAAGGATGTGGAGAATGATACAATCTATGGAATGTCCAACCGGGCCAAGGGAGAGGCAGCAGCTACAGCGAAAAGAAGATATAGATTTTTCATGAGAATGCAGCTAACTTTCATGCTGGGTGGATGAGGGCAGCAAAGAAAAAATGATGCATCTTACCCATGTACTGTAGGGGTACCTGAAGATGCCTATCTCCAAACAGTTTGCAGTGATTCACTGCCATCATCTGTATTGCAGATACTGCAATACTACAAACCGAAAGAGGACATGAACTTCATAATATTAAGAGGTATTGTAAGGAGACTCAACACATATTTTTAATATGCATAAAATCATAAGTTGTTCAGAGGTTCTTCACACTAAAACACTGAAGTTCTCATTCTGGTACCGGATACCACCTTCTAGATAAAAGAGCATCCAATACACAGAGCAAACAAACTGTTTAACTGCCTCTCTCTGCTGACAGTATTCCTCACGTCTCTGAGTTTTTTACTCTTCTGCCTAATGACAAACATGCTAAAATATCAACATGAAAAGCTACAAAATCTGCGTGTTTGAAAACTATTTCACATACTCACAGGATGCTCAAAAAGTAGCACTGCCCATCTGTATTATTCACAAATGCATCACCCACCAGGTTAGACTCAAAATCCCAGAAAATACCAAAAATAAGAGCATCAGTGTCTGGACGCTTCCAAGCATTTTCGGAAATGATACTAATCAAGTATCCGATGCTCCTTCTTGTCCAATAGGACACACTGCATTAGATATCCTTCTGAAGGGTGTCTTTGAGAATGAAAGAGCAGTAATCAAAAGCTCCAGCGAACACTCAGAAATTGTTTTCATGGCAGTTTTTGAAAAGAGATAACCCTCCAAATTAATACTGCATGCCATCTTATAAAATATAATCAAATGATAAAGACTTGCCTACTACAGAAGACACTTCAGCTTAATTTCATCTTGACTAATATAAAATTACCTAGAAACATTTTCTTTATGGCATTATGACTTTTGGCTAAGACACCCCATGAGACATGGGTTTCTCTAACCTCAAAGCACCAAGGAGGATCACACAGATAAGATGTCATCTAACTTCGGGGAACTGCAGAAGGACTTTCCAAAAGAGCACATTTTGCTCCAGTAAACTGTCAGGCCCAGTTTCAACTGACCTCATAAGTATGGAAAAGTTGGCTCTTTCCACTGCTTGAGGTGCTCTGAGGTAAATACAGCATGAAAACAAACAGATCTGGTCTATGGTACGTACTGCAACTTGCACAGAAAACAGTCATGTAATAAGGAGGTGCCATGCCGAAGTAGAGCTGTAATGATTTCCTCTGTTTATGTGTTGGCAACATTACACAAAATTCTCATTAGAGCTCTTGTGACAGAAGATTTCACGTTTAGTTGCTCGCAAGACCCTATACATAGATAAAATTTTTATAGCTTATTTAGCAATAAGTCAAGATCTTGGAGAAAGCTATTAGGTTTCACTGAATACACTGTCATTTACAAAAAAAAAACAGGACAACTGCCTGTTATTTGATTTGGATGAGGATTTGATGAGGAAGCATCAATATTTAATACCTTTACTATAAATGCACACCACCAACTGGGAAGAAATGTAAAATGGCAGAAATATCAAGAATTATACTAAAAAAAGTACTCAGCAGTTCATTTTTACAGATATCAAACTCTAAAAGGCTTTTGTGAAAGTGCCCAGAATCGCATATTCCATCACTGGTTGTTATCTGCATATATTTGCAAAAAAATTGGAAACGTAAAGCAATATTTGCACCTTTCATCAACACTGACAAGAACAAAAGCAAAGGGCAGCTGCAGCAAACAAGTGTAAATTCCATCAGTATTTTGACGAATGTAAAATGACTGCAGGAGTTGGTGGAAAAGCCTTTTAATTCTCAAATCAGAATCCTGTGAAGTCTGATTTAAATAAGCCATAAGAAACAAATACCCCCATAATAATGACTAGGAACCAGAAGACAAAATCCCCGCAAACAATTAACAGTCTACACAAGTTCGCATGTTCCAGCTGCACCAAATAAGCTCTTCAGGTGAAGCTATTAGGACTTGACACTTAACTTATTTCATTATCGCTTCTCCCCGCACTACAGAGCAGCTACGGAACAGTTCCCCTCTCTGCCCAGCAAGTGGAGGCTCCGAACGACAGTACTGACTGCTATAAAAGGCAAAAAATTCTCTTACTGTTATGCACCCCATCGCTAACCTCAGAATATCTTTTCTTCTCCAAATCTGATAGAAAAATCCTCGTAACAAAGGGGAATTTCACTAATCCTACTTTTCAATTATTTTACTTTTCTTTTTTGGGGGCTTAACACCTAACGTCTTGCTTTCAGCAACTTCCAGGGCTCTCTCAGCAATGCTAGGTGAAAAAGAACATTATTTCTCCAGTTACAAAGAGTTAGGGAAATTTTTCAATTCAAGCCTCTAGGCCCTGGCCTGCCCAGCACCCAAAGTTCACTAATCTTTGACAACACCAGAGAAGCCGTAGCTAAATTACCCTATTTACAATAATGCAAATCACAGTACGCACAGGAGAGCTCCGTTATTCAGCCAGCAGCGATGTGACAGCAGCTTCATCTGGCACAGGGCACAGCAGTGACTCAGATACCCAGGCAGAAGGGAAGGCACGGGCTGCTGGTGTTTGATTCCAGGAGTATTATGAGAAAGGAATTATTTGTTTGAGAACACCACGAGCAACTACTGGAGGGGGAAGTGAAAAAGGAGACCTCAACATCTAGAGTATTTCAGACTCTGACAAGAATGCCAAAGCACCCAAAAGTCAAACTATGGAGACCAGCTAGAATATGAGAGTATTCAAGATGTCAACCTGAATATGCTCCAACACAAAAGACACATCCTGCAGCTTGCAGGGTAACAGAAACTCCACAGCATATGCTTTAATTCCTAGCTCTGCCAGATCTGCTTCATGCAAAATAGCCCCAGCACATGCAAAAACCTGCCTTTGTGCATATAAACACATGCTGCAGCAAATTCTAAAAACCCAGAAACATTAAGCTGCCACAGCCTGTGCCACAAATAACGTGGCACTTGCTTCACGCACACCAGAATCTGCTGCAATTAAGACATACGTTCTAAAATTATAAACATGTGACCAGACAAAGCTGACTGGTTTTAACAAACTGCTAATTAAATTGGAATCCTCTTATCCGCTCTCCCTTCGGCCGAATGAGGCAGCGGCTGCTACGGCTCATGCAAAACAGACCCTGAACAACAGGCTCCCCTGTTAGGTCACTGCTAAGCAGGGGAATCTCCGGGCGAGCCTGGCTGCGTAGTCACAGCAGCGGAGCACACGAGGGAGCGCAGCGGGGCTGCTCCGGGCCACGCAGCGCTTTTACTGACCTACCGGCTTCCTTTTTTTCTTGTCCTTCCAGACATGAAAATCGCCCCTTTTAAGCTTTAGGGCTGAACTGCGAACAAAGGTGGTAAATAATTCATCGCCCGCGGCGGGAGAGAGGCAGGAAGGGCGCGCGGCAGCGACGCGGCGCAGCCCCTCACCCTTTCGTGCCCCCTCGCGAACTTCTCGCGGCTGCTCCGGTTGCCATCGCGCCGGGATCCTCCTCTCGGGGCGCCGCTCCGGGCCGGCGGGCTGAGCTGCGCGGCTTCCGCGGCCGCGGAGGGGAGCGGAGCCGGGACGGCCCCGGCCCCGCGAGGGAAGCGCGGCGCGGAGCCGCCCCTCGGGGCAGCGCGGCCGGCAGCTACCGCGGCGCGGGAGGGGGGAAGAAAAAGAAAAACAAAATAATATAAAAATAATATTAAAAAAAAAAACTTACTGGCGTCTCCCCCCTTGCCGAAGCGCGAGAGGCGCCTCGGGGGCAGCTACGGCGCCCGCCTCGCCGCGGGCGGCATCCCCGGCGCGGCCGCTCCGCCGCGCGCGCCGCGCTCGCGCTCCCCGCCCCGCCGCTCGGGGGGGCAGGGGGAGCCCCCCCCCTCCTTCCGCCAACCGCGGGCCTCCCCGCCCGGTTCCCACGGCCGCCGCGCCGCCCCCGCGCTCCCAGCGCCGCGGGGGGGGGGGGGGAGCTCGCCGCGCGTCCCCGCGCCGCCCCCGCGCGCGCGCCCCACCTGCCTGCGCGCCCCCGCGCCCCCCCGCCGCTGCCGTCGGTGTTTGCGCGGGCGGGGGCGGCGCGGCGGGCCCGGAGCGGCCTCGGCGCCGCGCGGAGGATGTCGGCGCGGCGGCTGCCGAGCCTGGCCCCGAGCCACGGCACTTGGGGCGAGCGCGTAAACAGCTGCTCCGGGGGCCTCGCGGGGCTCCCAACAGGCGGTTATGGGCCCCCACCTGCCCGCAAAACCTTCCCAAACTACGCCGTGAGCTGCACTGGCCCTGGCCTCGGCTCTCACCCCTGTACAGGGGCGCTGAAGGCCCCTTTGCAGCCCTCTTTTCCTCCCCAGTGCAGCTCCTGTGGCCGCTTGGGCCTGCAAAGCTCCTGGAAACACAGGTGGAAGCCAAACATGCCCCCTCACACCTCTGAAACCCTTCAGCCGCCTGCAGGGCACCCCCTGGGTGTCCTTGCTCAGGCCCAGGCTTTAGCTCCTCGTTTCTGCAGGGTGACGGGGCCCTTCCCTGCGCGCAGTCCTTCACCACCTCTTCACGGGACCTTTCCTCCTCTCTCCCCTTAGCTCAGGGGCAGAACGAGGCTCTGTCCTCGCCGTAGCCCCCACGCCTGCTTCCCACACTGCCCTCTCAGAGTTCCTATGTCTCTGCTGCTGTCACGAGGGGACCCGGTGCAGCCCGGGCCGCTGCCACCAGCCCGGCTAATCCTGCACCTTCCACCATGGCCCCCCCGGCTCCATCGGAGCTTAGCACAGTTACAAACTTATCTCCCTTCCCAGCCCGCATCCAGGCTCTGCTCCGCTTATCTCCATCACAAAAGTTAAACATTATCTTTGCCTCTTCCTCAGCCCTCACCTACAAGCTACCCAGTAGCTTTGGCCTCTTTCTTGTCTTTCTCAAGGATTGCTTTTTTTCCCTTCCTAATTGCTAGGATTATCCTGAAATGCTCAAAATACACTGTTTACTAACAAAACTCACTTGTCTTTCTTCCCTGTCATTTTAACCCTTTTTACCCTTCTTTCCATTCCCATTCTTCCACTGACCAGTTTTAAGTGTCTCAAATCGAAAGCCCCATGAACTATAACTTGCCCTTTCTTTTCACATACCTATTTATATATTTATTTACACATTTAACACTTAACAGCATCTTTTAAAAAAGAATAATTTAGTTATCCACTTTATCTTTTATAAAATCGCAGCAGTCAGCAATACCCTGTGTTTATCTCTCCATTTAAACAGTAAGAGTCTGGTTCTGAAGCTAAGATATCACTTAAATAATACTGCACGGCTTCACTGCTGCTTACATCTTGCTCCTGAAGGCAATAGCCCATTCTCTACTTATGACAATGCAGTTTTGGCACCACCACTTAAAAAATCCATTAACCTTTAATCATTAGACCGCATAACATGGATTTACGTTTTAAATACAGAACTGAAATGAATACTTACTTTCTAAGCATTAATGCAAATAGGCTTATTTTTGACCTGCCATTTTTGATCTATTCATTTATTCACTGCTAACAGCAGAGCTTCCATTTACTCTGTGCGCTGGAGTTTTTTCCTATATATTGTCATTTACTTATGCAAATTAAGTAGCTGTTGTACCTGAAATTAAATACGACTTAATTTTTAAAAATAACGGCCTAAAGGCAGGGTGTTCCATAGATTGGAAACTATGTCATAGAAAAATTCTGCAGAGCTAAATGCCTTTGAGCCACAAGCACAGCAATGTAAGGATCTTGTTTTCTAATTAATATAATTTAGATGTTGCAATGAGCAATCATGGTTCCATAAAAAGCAGCAAGAATAGATGACTTTAAATGGTGGCAAAAGCTCAACATCAATTATAGTAATACCTAGTTCCTAGATTTCAAACTGCTTTAAAAAGAAGTAAAATATTACTATTTCCACCTGACAAATACAGAAATATATTCAGGGACCTTTTTGTAACAAATAAACAAAATTCATTTTTAATATCACCCGTTAGTATATTCACTACATGATTGATTCATTATTGCTTTTGTACAGAAACACTATTTAGTAAAGGTCCGTCACCAACTTATATTGAAGACACATTTTTGTCTCTTTAAAGTTTAAAAGCAGACAGATTTCACCCCAGATAATCCTTGGTCCTGCCCAGCTCCAAAAGGTTCCTTTCATTCAATTGTCTGTACCATCTCCAGCGAACTGAATTTTGCCCCCCTTGCATATGCACGTGCTCATGCATTCCACTGCCACTGAGCGAGAACATTCACACTCCATTAGCTAACGCACAAAAATGCACAATAATGCACAGTGAAGTTAGTGCCATGCCCAGTACTTTTGTGGGAACCAGCAATATACCACAGTCCTTCCACCTTCTCGATCTATCAGATTATTATAAAGATGCCCTAAATCCATTAGCGGTGCCGCAAAAGGTCGATAAAGTTATTTGCTCGGGGTTCGTGAAAGGGGGGAAGCCTCCAGTGCTGGAGTCAGAAATAATCTCCACTTACTTAACGCATCCCCATGACCAAGCCCGAAGCCTCCCTGCGCTCGCTTGGATGCTGCTGCTCCCGCTCCAGCCTCCCCCGCAAAACGGCTGTTTCAGAGAGCTGCCACCGCCAAACTCGTACTCCTGGTTCAGACATAATCCTACATAATATCTGAGCTTTGGGGTTTTTTTCCCCTTAAACCTAGGGAAGTACTAGGGACATCTGTCAAACCTTCTGGTTGATTGGGGTGAAAGATTATATATTTCCTTAATTATTTAATTACTTGGAAGACACTGTGTAAATGAGGGCTCTGTAAACAGTTTACATCTACTGCTTTTCAAGCTTGAATTCGGTGATATAACAAAACCAGTGTGAGCCCTGTGCATTTAGGCAGGGAAGGACGGATGGGAAAGACTGAGCAATTACAGGGAACTGTGCACATGCCCAGAGTCAACAGGATGACCTAACATTTACCCTTTTAAAAATAATTACTTAAAATGAATACTTTCGGTTCAATAAATACATCTCTGAAAAAGGAACAATGATTCGAGGTGCAACCGTTAATTCACAAAGATCATGTCCTATTACCACTTTTTAGTTCTTTGTAAGGGGAAATGAGGGGAACAGAGCTATTGCAGACCAGTCAAAAAAAATTTTATATCTCAGTCAGTGTTTCCTTGTTTAAGCATCTAATTTCATAAGCTGCAGGGTTTTGGTTTTTTGTTTTGGGTTTTTTTTTCTTTTGGTTTTTTAGGGTTTTTTATTTGTGATCTTCTGTGTCTCCAGACCAATAACACTGTAGAAAAACTTAAGGAATGTCTCAGCCAAAAGCACCTGCTGGGATGTGAACTCTAGCACATACTCTCTGGTGCCACAGGGCCACGGAGAAGTGTACGCATACAATTTTATACATTTTTAACTCTTGCACGCTGGGATTTCCTGATGAAGTGTTCTGGAGTGAATAATAAACATTCATAAAGATTCCCCACCACTCCGCACTGTGGAGATAGGGATTCTAGCTTTACATACTAACAGAGCCTATTAGTTTAAGGTTAATATATTTATATATTTGAAATTCTGTTCCACTTTCTTCAGCTCAGAGGGTATACATTCTAAATCCTAGCATGAACTCTATTTTAACTCAGCAAGAGTAGATTTCATCTTTTGTTTTTAGGATGTAGGATGCTGTTTTCATTTAGGGATAGCATTTTTTTTCTGTAGAGAGAAGGGTAATCTCAAGATGCTGAGGCAATGGAAGTCCTGCAGGAACTAAGAATCATTCTTCTTTCAGCAGCATCTTTAAATCAGATTTTTCTACTCTTCTTGCAATCTGTGAGATGACAGCAGCTCCCAGATCAGAAATCTTGCCTAGAAAACCCAATCTAATCCAGAATAGGAAATTTTATGTTTTTATACAAGTGTTTTCCAGGTCAGTTTCTCTTTTCCATCCAGGCTGACACTGCCCTGAGGAGCCTGCAAGTGCAGGGCAGCAGAACAGGCTGCTATAACCTACGCCACAATAATATTAATTAATAGCCATACCTGTGCTAAAGCTAAAACCCCACAGCGGTCCGTGGTAACAGAAGAAGAGAGGTTAAGAAGAGGGAAGATGATGAAGGGAAAAAATAGAGTTCATAATCCTTGAATACCCACCAATTTTGTTCTCTGAAGATGATTTCCTATTCATCCGCAGGTTTGTATTTTTGGTTTACTAAGATGTCAACAGCTAAAAACTGTGTCCATGTTACTTCCCGTTGAATCTCAAAGGGAAACAGAACAGCAAGTGCCAAATCTGGACCTTTAACAGACTTGTCTTAACACCTGTCTCTCTTCGATATTCAGAAAGTCATTTAGTTCTCTAGAACAATTACTACTCAAACTTGAAAACTACAGCTCTGATTATAGAAGGATACATTAATCTGCTCAATAACATTTTATATCCCACTGGACAAAATTACAAAACCATTAGAAATTCTTAAAAGCAGTAATTTCTATGGATGAAGCTATTATTTTGGGAATTTCACACAGACCATTTGCTGTCTTTTCTAAAGACAAAACTAAGACAATAGAATAACATGCAGGTACCTAATTATTCATCCACAGGCTAGATCTAAATGACTGTTGTTAAAGGACAAAAGGAAGAAGAAACAGTAAATGCAAATTGAATAGCAGGAGAAGAGCATGTCAAAAGGTAGCAACAGGAATAAGAGGAATTGAAAAGAGATTTGGAAGAGAAATCTACAGTATACATCTTGCTGTCTTCAACCTTACAGCCCACAATACTTAAAAGATCTCAGATTCAGACTCAACTCCTGGTGGGCCTTTCATTTTGTCAGCTTCAGGCAGCCAGTGGAGACAGCTCAGACAGAAGTTTTCAGGAAGAAAGACACTTTGCTTTGTTTTACCTTATCGAATTGAGAACACAGACAGATGCAGGGACTTTTATTCTAGCTCATTTATTCACAAAAAGCAAGCAGGGACTTGTCAGATTTTGAAGGAAGAAGAGTGACATATTGAAAAGACAGTGACAAAATAACACAAAAAAACAGGCCCACACCTGAATGGTGTATCTACCTACACTGTCACAGCTGTGCCCGGAATATACTGCCTGAGACTCCTAGGGAAGATTTCTCAGAGAGGGTAATGCTCTCTGATTACTAATTTCCACAAAATAAATAAACACTAAAAAAAAAAATCTTGCTGCTTATTATTACCTAATATTTTTCCTAGTTCTCCCACACTCTGTCAGCAAGGTCATTTGAACTGATGGTCTAAATCCTAAGCCATAAACTCTCACAACATGGAATGTATATGGCAGTTAAGTCCTGTCTGCCCATCTCCTCCTCCTTTCTTTCCTAAAACAACCTTTTCTGCTTCCTGAACAGTTTGATGTTCCCAAAATAAACGCCACTGTCTGCGGTGCCAAGCTGAAATCCAAACTTCCATGACATGGTAGTTGATATCTCTGAATTTCAGCTGAAACTGGGCTTTCCAGAATTCCTCATCCAGATATTAATTACTTCAAAAGTACTAAAGATAAACCTCTTAGGAAACTGAAACATTTCTAGATTCCTTCTGCGCTACTGTTTTGGAGGCTACTGTTGCAAGGTTAAGAAGAAGATAAATGTGCATACAGCAACAGCCACAAGACCCACAGGGAGCAAGTAGCTAGCATATGCATTTTCTTAAAATACTTAAGTCCCTATTACCAGTATTTTCCCTTCCCTATACAATAAGGGGAAGCATTCTTTTTTTTTCTAAATATTGCACAATATTCATGTTGAAAATCCCATCTACTAAATTATACTACTAAATAAGGCCTGCAATTTGTACTTTTTCTTTAAAATCTTGTTTATTAAAGGCTTTTAACATTGAACCCGCTGCTAGGTATGGTACATGCACAGACTGTAACCATAAATATATATATATATCCTCTGTATGTATTAAGCAGTGCAGTCATGCCAGAAGACTGTTAAGGTGTCCTAGCGCTTGGGATGGCCGCTCTTCTGAGCAGATGAGCTGCAGAGGCAGACGACAGAGCAGCAGCCTGTCTTCAGCTTTGCCCTCATTCTTCCCGATGGAAATACAAGGGCCACTAAGGAATGGGTACAGCTCCCATAAGGGGAGATCAATGAATCTGTTATACGAGGGATTCAAAACAAACAAACAACAACAAAGCACAATACAAACTCTTAAACCCTCTGTGCAGTCTGTCAAGGGGAACGAAGCAGTTCCCTGTAAACAGGAATCATTTTGGTTGTTACACCAAGCTCATTAAATTACATCAAACACCTGAGCCATTAAATTAATGACTTACTGGATGCAGTCTACCAACAGTATACAGGGAGTAGCTCTGAACAGATAGAGATTTTTTAAAAAAAGGAAGGAGCTTTCCATTTCTGATTTTTATTTTGTGTCAGGAAACCAAATAGCTGACAAAATTCCTAATTCCTTCTGAATAACTGTTAGGAAGGCTTTGAGCACAGCTCTGTGTTTTTTTTCTGATCTTGGTTCTTCTAACCTATATAAAAATTAACTTCCTAGAAGCCGAACCTGTGCCACTGTTTATCGAGAGGCGGTGAGCAACCGCGCTGCCCGCGAGGCCGCGGCGGTGAGCAAAGGTCACAAGGCTGCAGGAAATCAGCCGCTTTTCACCCAAGCTCGGGGAACTTCCTGCTGCGCTCCTGGCACCGCGCTGCTTTCCGTGTCCGGAGGAACGAGCCGAGACACTCACTGCCCTGCGCTTCATCCCCGTCAGCCACTCGCTCCCAGCTTCCCTGAGGCTTAGCAGGGTGCAAGGCGGGCACCCCCGTCGCTCCACAGCTGCTAGCACGGAAGCTCCGAAAGGTGTTCCCGCTATTCCAGGAAATCCTTCCTCCTCCTCAGGAGCCACCGAGTCTGGCACAATAACACACACTGCACAACATTCAGCCTTTTTACTCCTCCAACTTTAGGACTTTTGCCAAATGCAGAGCACTATTAGTCAAACTCCCGCTTCAGTATCTTCATGTAAACTCAACACAGTGAGTGATACTGTAGTCAGCCGCTGGGTTCATCACACACTAGCTACAGCGTAACAACAACGTATCTCCCTACCTGTCATCACCTGCTATCTTATCTCTTCACTCCCATCTTACCCTTTTGAATTTGGCCAGTTATAGACTGCTATATCCATTAAATTAAAAATTTTTATCTCTAAATGCTTTCCACTTGCACATGTGTATATATGGACTCATATCACTCTGCTCTCATCCCACATTCGCCTATTTTCATTGTCATACTGAGGCAATCTGTAGCCATGAAAAATACTTGGATTCTTCTGCTGAGAACTGTAATCCTAGAAATATTTCTCATGACACATGCTGCTTTAATAAATAAAATTACTTTCACTATTAATTTTCTTCTTTTCATAAAGATGAAAGTTATAGTAAATGACAGTAATGCCAGGTAAATTGAAACCACCTCAGCTGCAGAATGAAACCAGGGTTTCAGAAAGGTGGTATGATCTGTGCATCTAATGGTAGATGATTTTGTATTCACTGACTGCCATTTGGCTCCTTTAGCCTTCAGAGTAAGGTTAGTCTTTTTACAGAGACAAAGTATAAGAATGAAAAAACCCTCACTGTCATACCAGGAACATGGAGCAAACAAGTCTCATATTGAGCTAGAGCTGATGCAGACTGACAGCTGCCTCAAAAGCATCCTGGAAGCATCTCCTAAATGAAATGTATAGAAACAGAGGGAACTGCACTGATTAATGTCATGGAAATGTCTTAAAAATACCTAGTAGAAACATCTCATGAAAAATATACATTGGAGGAAAGAAAAACACTTCATCTTAGATATGTCACATATAGCTTCCTAGGAAAACTATTGAAGAAAAAGTTCTTGAGTCTGGCTATAGAGTCATTAAATTTCTATTCCTCAGAGTACTGCTCTCAAGTTTCAGAACAAAGGGAGAGGGTATATAGAGATGATGAAGTTCAACTTCAGACACACAAACACTACATGCCTGTTCACTCATCTGTCATTATTGTGCTCTTTACACTGAAACTAAATTTTAAAAGGACTTACGACAAAGCTTTCAGTCAAAGGCTAGCAGAAATTTTAGTAAAAAGGAAAATGCTGATGCCAGATAATTAAAAATTTAAGGTTTTACTTAGGTTTGCTTCTAGAAGCCTGAATTTACCTTTTTTGTTTGCTTTGTTTTGATCATGCATCAGTCTACACTGATGTAACACAGTTCTTACCATTTATTTCTACGATAGAGCTAGGATTAATAACTCATAGTAAGAAGCTGTAAGAACTAAGCTGATAATCAGATAGTAGACATACAACATAAAACCATACAAACTAAAGGCCTTTCATGGATCATTATCTTTAAAACTTTGCTCTCCTACTAATTTTGGTGTAACGTTAGTTTTTTTTTAATCATATCTAAACTTTTTTTTAAAGGAAAGAACCTAAGTTTAAACTAACCCCATAAAGTGCCTCAAGGTACCGCTCTGATCCATATCTGACAGTTAGCAGGTGGCAACATCAAATTATGGATTTATTCATTGCACTTTTGTAAAAGGACATTCTCCCCATAGTATTCCAGCAAACCTTTCAAATGCTGTTTAGAGTGAATAAAACAGCTGCTGCTCCACTTCTAAGATCCAGCTTTAAAACTAACTGCTTTTTATCCTGCAATACACTACACTAGAACCTTTATGACAGTCTCTCTTCTATAAGAACAGATCTTCCAATTATTTCAACATTATTTGTTCCCTTACCTTTGTCTAGAATTTCATCTACTCAACAAAAGAAGAAACTTTTCTTAGGGAAAGAGAATAGAAAAAAATTGCTGTTTAATATCCACTGGCACAAGCCATAGTTTTAAGCCCCATGCTTGTATCTCCAGGGATTTAGATTTATTGGCATCTTTACTAGCTGGGTCTTGGAAGCTTGCAAAGTTAGCCAGAAAGAACAGCGTGTATATATTGAGACAGAAAACTCTGTGAACGACGGACATTTTTCACTGATGAGTTCTGTTTTTCCAAGAGAATGAAGCGAAGCACTGTAAATAACATGCTGGGCAGAGGTTGAAAAAGTTATCTAGCTTTTTATAGCCAACTTTAAGACTTGATTGCTTACTGAGTTTCTGGTCTTAGTCCAATCACTACAAAAGTTTCACTTGCACAGTTAACTCCTTGCTTCCCTTTTTTGTGAGAGTTGGCATCAAGATTTGCGTGAGACAGAACCAATCCACGTGCACCAAACACATTCTTTCAGTTAAACTTTAAAAAGCCTGGGCAGGGGATAGAAGAGTAGAATTACATTAAATTTACGAATGAAAGAAATAGGTTAAAGAAGGAAAATGGTTTGCCCCTGGCCAAAGAATAACTGCCAAGGATAGAGTCAGAAAAGAAAATTTGAGACTGTCGTTATAAGAGTAAGTAGAATCACAGTTTATTTCTTCTTTCCCACTTCCTTCCCTGCCCCGAAACGGAACATATCTGCCATGCTAGACAACAAAAAACAGTCAAATTAATAGACTTAACTAAAACATAAAGATTCTCCAAAAGCTAGCTTGTTCTACCCAAAATATCTGCCTGCTTTAAATATGAACATTAATATAAATAAATTTAATACAGAAGTGCAGAAAAACACACTAATTCTCTTCCAAACGTTTACTATGGAAAAAATGATCCTTCATTCATGTTTTCCAAGAAGGGCTAAGGCTGTCCCCTCATTATGTATTTTAAGGAACCAAATTACCCCAGATCTAAGCTTTAATTAAAAAAAAAAAAAAAGTTACTAGATTTGACGCAACAATACCCTCCTGAATACAAATTCTGCTTACCCAAGGCAAACATACCTTCCTTAATCTGCAGGCAGGCGACACGCATTAGTTGGTATGAGCTCCCCTGTGCTCTGTGGTGCTGGGAACTCTGCACCTGAGCAATACGCAATTGCTGCACAGAGCAGGGAGAGCCAAAGAAAAATGGAGCAAAGTAAAGAAGAGCAGAAAGGACGAAAGACAAGGAACAAAGAATGGGAAGAGCTGATGTGGTTCCATTCTCCCAAACCTTTAATTTGACAGCATATTGCAAAAGATGAAGAGACAGTGATTAAGATAACATACATGTCCTTTAGCCTAGCCTATAATCACAAAATTAGCTGCAATTCACAGAGCTGATTTTATTTACAAATCAAGTCATAGAATTATAGAAGAGTTTCGTTTAGAAGGGACTTCTGAGGAGTTTTCAGTTCATTCTTTAGAAGCTTTCTGTACTCCTATCTCTTTACCCAAAACAGAACTGGTTTCCTCACACAGCTGAGCAAAAGTTTCATAACGATATTAGGCAGGAGTGGAGGAAAAGCAATGGAATACTTACTAAGATCACAGAGAAAGCAAGCTAAGCAGGTAGGCTGTGAAGGCAACATATTGCCAACAGGGTACAGCAAGGTCACGGGTTATCTCTCGATAAGCAGAGGAGTTGGGTGACCTACACAGCCCTCCCGGCAGGTCCCTGGCAGCACAGTGCCTCCTAACAGCTCACCAGGACACTGCTGGCCCCGCGCTACTCTCTGCGTTGCCAGACCATTTCATTGAGCAGCTGGCTCTTCCTGGCAGGTGACGAAAACACGCATCAGCAAGATGGCTTTTACTCAACCTCTGAACACTGCATGGTCAGTAAAAGCAAGCAGGAAGAAGCTGCAGTCACTGAATGGCACTAAGTGGAAGACTATCTTGTTCAGAGCTGAAATCCTATATGCAGTGAAGAACACAAGTATTTTATGGCTATGTTATAAACAACAAGCCATCTACTGAAAAGATTGAAGACAGTTCTATTTTTTAAAGTAGGAAGAACTTAACCATCCCCTAAACAGATGTTTCTATCTTCCTACCATATTAAGATGCATAAATACATTCAACCATTACACTATTGTTACTATTTTGTTTTAAATAGAAACTTAAAAACAAGGGCAAACTCAAATAACTTCACACCCTTGTGATTTTATCCTTCTGTTTTTCTCTTGGCTTGGCATCCTCTTATGCTCATTTTCACATGGATTGTTAAAAGTGCTAAAAAGATCAGTATTTGTTCAGAAAATTGCAACCGATCATGAACATGCTCAAATAACCATTAATTCTCTTGACATCCCCATACATGGCTAAACCCGGAGCCTCAGTAGACCGAGACAGAATCTCAGCACACATGGATAGATAAAAGTACCTTCAAGTTCTCTGTAATCTGATTCAAGCGGTGCTATTTCTCCCAGAAAACAAAAGTTCCCTGTCGCAGATGTCCAGGAGCTGGGAGTGCACTTGCCAGTTGCGAAGACAGACACCATTTATGAGTAGGAGGAGAGTAACCCAGAGCTATTCCCACTCCATGGCAGAGATCAATTATCCCTAACAGTTTACAGCCTTGCACATGAATGTCTGAATTACAGTATATTGTGTGCATGCACAGCAGACATGAAAATATGCAGGGAACAATTACCAAAGATGGACATCAAGATCTGTATTACAACAGATTATTATTACCTCCTCCCCTGAGAATGTGCCAGGAATATACAAATACTGTATAATAAACCATATGGAGAAGTTACTGATACACTGAGCTCAGCCATCAAAACACTTTTTCCACAATCACCACCCACCCACAGACTCATGAATACCATCATCTGTGCACAGAGTTTAACTTTGTTTTATTAATAGTCACAGGATATCTGAACCAAAAAAGCACCCTACTATATAAAGCAATATATTTTTTTCCTGGTAAATTGATTTCTAATTTAGTTACTATAGAAACCATTCTGGAGATCTCAAGAAAATAAAAGCCTCTATTTACACACACACATGTGCACACACACACGGATAGGAAGAATGCTGGAGAGTCCTTGTACATGCAGGTTATGAAGAAATGTGTAGCTGTCCCAAGAGAGACTTGGGGACTTATTGACAGAAACACAGCTGAAACTCCTGCGGGTCTAAGTGCAACAATCATCCACACAATGATTCCTCCCCATCACGGGCAGGGCAGCGGACATGCAGATACCTCTGGTCCTAGCTGCCATCAGGGCTGTTTTCTTCTGTTTGAGAAGCAAGTAGGTTCAGTAACCCAGAGGGCATCTTTTTCTTGGAATGCAAAAGAGAAGTTCTGTGCATTCTGACATTCTTCTAGCATATCAGACAAGAAGGTATCCGGACTAAGCAAACATGCCTTTTTTCCTCTCATCCTGAAGCCAGCAACAGATAATTTCAAAGAAATTTTAGCCATAGCTCAGTGACAGCTAAAAAATTAGGCAACAGAATGGGACACACAGACTCAGACCTGCAGTCCTGCAGTAAAACTTAAGAGGAGACAGCTTTACCCCAGGTTATTTCTTTTCATACAGCGCTCTCATAAACATTTCATAAATAATTCTACTAGGAGTATGCATGATTTACAGAATGTCTGGAAAGAGAAGGCTGGTTCAGTCCCTACTAGTCTTTGACCCACTAGCTTTCCCTCTCACATGCTGTTGTTTGAGTCAGCTGTAATTTCAACAACCCCAAATCTTCTATATGAGAGGTTAAAAGCACTAAATCTACTACTTCAAAAAGAAAAGGCGTTCAATAGTAAAGTATCTATAGAAAGCCATTTAGGCATTTATTTAACTTTTTCATGTCATGAAATGCAAAGAGTTCCCAAAAAATTAAACCAAATGTGTTGCATGGAGACAAACACTTTAAGTGTTTAACAGACACTTTTTTTATTATTACTTTATTATTTATTTCATGTTTATCCAGAAGCAAAGTGTTTCTATTAAAAACCACCCTGAAGCTTAGGAAATCTCTCTAAAAGTTGGGCACTTGCTTTTTCAGATTAGATGTGCTTGTGTATTTGTGTAGAGCTCTGTAAAGTTCTATTTTATCACCTGATTCTGTATGTGAAGACGCTAGTGGGGACAGTGGGCTGCAATACCATCTGTATGCAACGGATGACACACGAGTCTGTATTCTCAGCTCTGACCCAGATGGTGCCGCACATTTGCTTTCCCACTGCCTGGCTAAGAGCTTTGGATGAGAACAAACTATCTGAGGTTTAACCCAGGCAAAATCAATGCAATGTGAGCAATTTTTTTCCCAAGTTGTTCACAGATTTGGGTTTGTACATTTCTGGAATGTCAGATGACACTAACAGCTTTTTTTTCATGGGCATTTGTAGACATGTCTCTCTTGGATCTGGGTTTTCTCCCTATGCTCTGTCTGTGTCATCTGCACTGGATTACTGCCATGTATTCTACACGGAGCATTATTTCAAGAGGGCTTTGAAAATGCACCTGGTAGAAAACGACACCAAAATATTCTATCATACTAAGCTCACAACGCATATTGTGCCTGTTCAACAGCAAGACTACATGACACGTCGTCAGGAGAAGTCAAGACGTTAGCGCTGACTCACAAAGCCCGCACCAACCTTTAGGCAGTGCGAGGCACTCCATGTGCTAGTTACACTTGTCACCAGAGCTGAGACGCTCCCGAGACCGAGCGTCCCCAGGCTGAAGTGCCTCCAGGCTGGAGGCAGCTTTCTGCACAAAGGACTCCTGACTAGCACTGTCTTCATCTACTGGCAGACCTAAAGCCAAGCGCACCATTTTCACCATTTTCTCACAGTACTACCTGTATGCTGCACTGGTGTGTACCTTCTGTTGAAGATTATCTTTTACATCAAAATGTTTTATTTCTTATTAAAGAAAATTAATATAAAATTAAGGGAAATACTTGTAAAATTAAAAAATATATATATTGCACAGGTGTCTAGTATCTGCACTAGCATTTTCATCCGTCAGTGTAAAAAGAGATTGCTATCTAGAGTCAGGAACAGCACTTTTTTAAAATACAGGAAACATCCAAGTATGGAGATGATGGCATCTATCTTTAAATTAAATTCTCTAACCTTGATGCACAAAAATTAGATGTGAAATACGTCAACCACTGGTCTCTCCTAATGTGGTAATTCACATTTTCAAGTAGAAACACTCCTTTACACACATTGCTTCGTTCTTCAGCGCTTGCTTCCCTCACATGTGAAAATCTAGAATGCTCTTGACACTTTACCCTGCAGTAATGAACAAGTTACCCTTCATCAAGCAAAGCTAACACTTAACTTTAAGAATACTTAATAATTTCATTAACTTCTTTGTGAATACTTGTATTAGTTGGATCAGAGCCAAGACACCAGCCTGAGGAGTTAATGACTGACTCTGTGGGACCCTTGCAGATACTGCAGGGAAAAACGGGTACAAAGTCATGCTGTCAGTAGCCAGATCACAACTGTTGGGTCTAAACCTTGTCAGGCTGACAGTATTTATTAATCCAAGCTTTTTGGAAAGAAGACGGAATGAAATAGAAGGGTTTTTTTCCAAACTGATCCAGGATACAGTTTGGAATCACTGTATTTCTTAGCTCTTAAACCTCGCTGAGGGTTACATTCAAAGGATAGCACATTTAATAGAGTTTTGTAGAGAAGTGCTAATTAACACCATACAGAGCAATGAAGATGGATGTTAGCAGGTGCAAAATGGAAATAAATGCCACAGGAATTAAAAATATTAAAACAGAGCTAGGAACATAACACTGGATAGATAAGCAGAGACTTAAATTCTATCATTGCAGTCACAGGCAATCAGAGACACGTAGCTCAGAGATACAAGGCAGAGCATCTCCAGGCCCTTTCCACACACCACAAGCCACAAAACATCCAGCAAATCCTATCACAAACAAGCAGAAGCCATAAAAACCAGAACACATCCCAGCAAAGCAGGAGATACTAAAGACAACATTGAGATCTTAAGTCTCCAGGACAGCAGGGAGCTTGCTAGATGAAAGAGCTCAGATGAGCACACAACGGGCAGCCACCCTGAGCAAGGCAGAGATGCTGCTGGCGGCGTAGACCCCGCGGCGCAGGGGCAACGAGCACGGCCGAGCCGTCACCCTGCGTGCCGGGAGCCTCTTGCTGCGGAGCCACTGCCAGAGCTAAACGCAGGACGGTTCCTTCCAACACCTGGGATTTCTTGGAACTAGTTTCAGCTTGTTCCAAGCTGCGCAAGTCTCACTGAGACCAAGCAAACACAGCAGAGAATAATTAAGAGAAACAGACTCCGAATTTTTATAGAGGTCTCAACCACCACACGTATCGTTAGCAAATATATGGTAAACATCATACAACTGGGAACCCCTAGTGCTTTCCTCTCTGTTTTTTAAGCCCCTCCGGAATAAACCCTCTCCGCATTCTCCTTCAGCAGGGAGAACCTCAGCAACCTCCTCCCAACACAACCCTCTGGGCGGCTCGCTCAGTGCCCCGTGTTGAATCCCACGTTGCATCCCTTGGCGAACGACGCGAAGAAGCAGCCCCAGCTGAGAAAGTGCTGCCACGGTTATCAACGGTGTAAACTTACGTTGAAGAAATTGGTCTTGTTTCTCTCGCAGAAAAGGCCCTGTGCTGGCATGTGCTTCAGCTGCTGCCAGGGGCTGCCGCTGCCCAGCAGCACGTCACGGGCCCACTGCAGGTTCTGTGGGGAAGAGCAGGGCATGTGAGTCACTCAGGCTCTGCATCTGCACCATAGCTACAAGTACTGCACGTCCCCTGGCTTTTATTCATTAACCAACAACCTCCTTTCTCATTTTCCCAGGAGCTGCTGTGTGATAGTTAAAGCTTTGGTTCAGATGCTGTTTGGATTTGGTGATATCCCTCTGCGGAACCTTTCTTCAAACTGACTTGGACTTTTTGTCATTCCCTTGAGATCCACCATCCATCTCCAGGCACTTAGAGAAATCTGACCTGTAGATGCATCTAATGCATCTTATTCTTCTCTTTAATGTTAAAAGTTAAATTATAGCTATAAGGATAAAATTTTCTGCACAAAGCTACATGTTTCTCCTCAAACATTGGAAGGAATTGTCAGTGTGTTCTAGAGCTTTCCTGCATACACCAAGGCCCCTCACAGACCACTCTGGCACCCTTGGACTTGCCCTCTTGCCCCTGCCTACAGCAGCCCCTCTGGGGTGCCCAAGCTCTCCTCCCATGGCCAACACCACCACACTGTTTGCAGCTCAAAAGACACATCCCAGCCAGCTGGCAGGCCAAACAGATGAGGCAACCTTTCAGCTTCAACTGCAGATGATGTTACCCTCGAGGAGCTCAGCGTGTGACATGAGCATCTCTTGTGCAGGGTGGAACCTAGGAACAGCTGTTGGCCCTGGGCAAAACACGCTGCTCAGGAGCGCTAACACCTGGGCCAATTCTTAATGGTCAGGTTTCACTGACAGAGGCTTCACTTCACTTCAGTGGCTTCATGACTCCATAGCTGAGCATTAGACTGGCTTTTTTTTTTTTTTTTTTTTTTTTAGAAGATGATAGTTTTAATATAGAAAAGATAAAAGAAACGGGAAGATACTTTGTTCAATAGAGGCAAATGACAGTGTCGAATTCCAATTTGCATTAGCTGGAGATCACATCTGCAAACCAGAAATTTTTATTAATCAGAAGTGATTGGAAGCATAAGGAGATTCTACTAACCCTGAAAACAGAACTGCAACAAAAACAAAAAAAACGCTTGATGTTTGTGCTTCACAGCTTAATGAACTGTAGTGTTCATATGTGCTCATATGAATCTTACAGCTAAAACTATCTTAAAAAAAAAAACAAAACAAAACGGAAAACTTTGAGATACCACCGCCACAGACTATATATAAATCCCAGTCTACATGTTATTTTCTTGTTTTGGTTAAGATATGGTTATTATTTATGAATCTAAGTTTTATACTGAAAGATATCGTTAAGTGTAGTGTCGTGTTCTTGGGACATGCTATGTACATTATACTGAGTGTCCATATGCATGTATTTGCTACATATAATTCGTTGGCTCTTATTGAACAAGATCATGACCGTAACCTAGCTAGGAGCAAAAAAGATCCTTCAGACAAATGGAGCAATTACACGGTAACTTCACACAATCAAAACTAATGGGAATAAAAGATGTAGTTACAGATTTTCCACTGCCCTTCTTAAATCAGCATGATCAGTTATTCCCTGTAAATACGCCTGAGCAGGTCTCAGCTCATTACATTTCACAGTCTGCTCCACTCAGTTTTTAGCCGATGGAGTTATTAGGAGTGGGTGAAGGGAGCCAGGACATAGCAAAAGGGATTTATTCTTCTTGGCACACTGCTTGCCAATCTGAAGTGCTGGATTTAGCTGGCTGACTCAGGGCAATTACAGAGTACTCTTTCCAGTTCAGCAATTGCCTCCCACATCCTCATCACCCCAAGAGTCAAAGGCAGGATGACTGACAGCAACTTGCAGAAAAGTTTACCTGCATTGTCAGAATGAAAAAGGAAAATCTCTCATGGTCACAAAAGTGGAAATCTGAATCACCACAGCGATGGATATCCCTTAACTCCATGGTGTCAAAAGCCACCTCTACCTAACCCAGGAATTCAGAAGTGTTGCTGAGAGGTCTACAAAACATATAGGCTTGGTCTCATTAAGAACTAGTGCAACAGTATCAAGCAAAAGTAGAATAAACTACTGAGCTTGAAGGTTCATTTTAGGTGAATCATTACAATCCTACTGTTTCTAATCAAAACACTTAGATATATTCAGCTAACATATTATGTCTGTCTGTAAGTGTGCCTATAGATTAAGTGTATATGTAATTGGTAATTTTTGTGTGCATTATGTCTAGTTTGACTGAATAGTTGCACAATATTGACTTTATATTATACCTGACATAATCCATGTAGTGTCAATTAGAAAGACTTCCACATTAAAGTAATTATCAACACAACTACCATTGTCTTCCTAAAAATGATGATGCAAAAAACACATTCCCAGTACAGTGAGGCAGGCCTGGGTGTCTCTCTTGTAAAGCGCATCATGGTTACCGGCCTCTGGACTTAGACTGATTCATGCAGTTTAAGGCTTATGATACTATCTCAGTCCTGTCAATGAATGATTAATATTATAAAAGCTACAG
This sequence comes from Tinamus guttatus, assembly GCF_059628265.1. Lineage (NCBI taxonomy): Eukaryota > Metazoa > Chordata > Aves > Tinamiformes > Tinamidae > Tinamus > Tinamus guttatus. The sequence continues at coordinate 4,583,982 of NW_028288993.1, read as the reverse complement.
ATAGAACAACATGGCAGTGAATTCATAATGTCTTGCTGAACCAAAATTCATAACCTCATCTTGTAAATGTAGAAGAGGACATTTCACCCGAAATAGTATTAAGAGCTATATAATGCACAGCATGATACTGGATTTTTTTCTATTTTTTTTTAATTACTTGACAAAACAGGTCAGTTGCCACCCTTCAGAGAGTACACTGGGATCAGCTAATGAACAGTACCAGTTTGTCAAGTATTCCAGTTTTCTACTACTGATATTACACCATGATGCTAGCAAATAACTGTTAAAAATCATTAGGGGCTCTGTTAATAGCAGGCATAATAGCAGATCCAAATTAAGAGAAACTAAGTCATACAAACAATATATGCGAGAAGCATCTTCAAGGATTTGAAAAGTATTTTTTGTTCCACAAAAAAAAGTTTTATAAGTATTTTTATTTCCTGACAATCTGCTGGTTGAATAATATCAGACCCACTCTATGTACCAAGCCATGACAAGAAGGCAAATATTCAGTTTTCCCAGAACTTGTTAATCATAGTGATGAACAACATCTTGCCATTTTGGAAATAAAAATCTAAGATCACAAAGGACAAAGAATGCTCTTCAAGCCAGACAGACAAGGTGAATGTGAAACTAAAAGCACTGCCTAAACTGGCAATGAAATAACTTCCGAAAATTCACCCTTGCTTTCTTGCACATTTAGTCGATATGAGAAAAATGCAGCTATGTACAAATTTGCTGTGATAACAGAATAATACAAAGAGAAATGGCCTCTAAAGAGTAAGCAGAATTTTGGGGATGGGAGGGAAGAAAACAGAATGCGTAGCCAAAATGTTGAAATATTTTCAAAAGGATGTTTAAAAGAATAAAAAAAAGCCCAATTGCTATTTTTACTAATCGCCGATCAGCAAAATCGGTAATAGTGTAACATGAGAGAAAACAGCTTGCATATGGAAAGCTTGTTGTTCTGTGCCCTGTGGAGACCTGCCAATCTTCTGCTTTCCTGGCCAACCACGAATTTTGGCCAGCAGTCTAAATTCTTCATAGAAATTCCTGGCACTGGCACATAAATGCTGAATTTTCCAACACGGCTATATGTATTTGAAAATTAATCTCAGCTTCCTAAAATTTACCAGCAATCTAGTCTGCCTCAACAGCAACTCAATCTGATCTATCTAGGTTTTTTTTTTTTCTGATGGGGTGGCATGGGGTGGGCTGTTAGCAGGATATCCAAGTATTCTTCTCACACTCGTCATTGCTGCAGTAGCTGCCTTTTGAGTTTTAATTTTGTTTAGCAATAAAAATCCCACCAAAGATATATCAGGGTATCATAATGTCAAAGGTATCACAGATATTTGACATAGCTCTAAGAAAAAACTTGAATCAGTAGTTTAAGAAAGAAAATTATGACTTCGTGCCAGTCTGCAGTGTACATATCTATATTAGCAGGAAGATATATTTTTTTAATGCTGCTGAGTGGTTGTTTATCATGCAGTAAAACTAATTTTAAAAGGACAGTAAAACCCAACAGTCCTAGTTTAATCTGATAACTACTGGCCTCAAACAGGCAAGATTCAAGTTTATTGAGTTCCAAAGGGAGAGAGATTTAGACAACACTGTGTTTCATGCTGAAAAACATCACAAATCACTAAGTTTATGTTTCCATGCAGAGAAAGAGATGAAGAGCAAAGGAAAGACATCAAGAGAAAAGAAACCGAAGAAAATATTTTGCAAGTAGTTCCTCAGGCAAGGACATGCTATTTGAATCAATTAATTGAAAACAGCAGCTTTTCTTTTTGAATGTTGATACACAATCATTTGTCAGCAACCGTAATGACAGATTGCAAGAATCCGCAGCTCCTCTTAATGATTAGCTCCATGAAGAAATTAACAACTGTCACATACAAACAGCATCAAAATGTTTCAAAACAAGTTTTCCTAAAAAAATGGTCATATTTTTCTGGATAATCACTGTACAGCAAAATGAAATGTTCAACACCCTCCGCTTGATCGCTGATACATGTTGCTGCTCAGTTTGAAGCAGTGCTATTGATATGTTTTCTATCATAGGTACTAAGTGGTTTGATTTGTTTCCAGTCCTGCAATACAGGGGGGAAAATTCAATTCATAAAAGCTTTGATACAGGCTGGGAAGAGAATTCAGGGAGAAATGCATTGCAGGATGCAAGGTGACACAACATTTTCAAGTACGAAATTTGTTGTCAAGTTTTTTTTAAAAAAACTTGATTCACTATTAGTCAAGGAACTGATAAATCTGGATTTACAATTTGTATACATTTGACTAACTAGTATTTCAGAAAGACAAAGGATTAACATAGCAGAAATACAAAAAAAGAAAAATCACACTTCCTGCAGAGCAAGTTCTATAGCATCAACATGCAGCAGGTTTTACCAGACTCCTGCAGTGATATCCAGCTACCATTTATTACAGTGACCAAGACTTGGTCACTGCCTTGGTTATGCCTTGTTTAAACCACTATCACAGGTCTGTGCACAGCAGGATTTCTGATTGACTTTCATTCTATGATTTCTAAACAGCAAATAATCGTCATATTCAAGGCAAAAATACAAAGCAAAGGAGCAGAAGAAAAAAAAAAAGGCAGTATTCCACTTTTGAGTATTTTGAGCCATATTTCTGTCAAGCCCCATTTCTTAGTACAACGACTGTTCAGAAATGGTTAGGATTTTATACCTAAACAGTCATCAGGTAGCTGTACTAACCCTCTGCACAGTATTAGGTAAAGCACATGTTCCTAAGAGATGAATAGAATGCATGTAGGTGTTAAGATCTTGGGCCTTCCCCAACTGTATGATGGGAGGTAGATGTATAATAATTATATTTCAATGGTAGCTTTATATTAGCTTCTTTTTCTGGATTGCACCATAATAGTCCTTTCAAAACAAACTGGAATCCATTTAGAGTCCTATGAAAATACTGCTGATTGACTAAAAAGTATCATTTCAGAGAAACCACTCTATTTCCTTATGACTAAGATGCACTACCCTAAACTATATAGTAACATGAGACGCCACAAATGCAGCAAGAAATCTAGTGCTTTTATTTGCTACAAACTCACAAAACCATCAAATCTTACACGTTAAAGACCAGACTAACACCTTATGTGAGTTAAGGCAATTATTTCTTTGATCTGGCACTAGGGAAACTTTCATTCTATAGAAAATTATCCAAGATGCCCAGAAAGCATGTCTGTGTCACATGATGTGCTTTTACATGAATACAGATGAATTTCTGCCTTCAAGTCACTTTTCAGTCCACTTTTTTAATAAATAGCTACTGCCATTTTTACAAGAACATCACACGTGATATATCTGAAGGCTATTTCTTTGCTGAATGACAAAAAAATTAGTTCAATTAAAAAAAAAAAGAATTTCCTACTCATCTGGTCTTGCCCATGAATCATAAACAATGCAGGAGCAGCAAACTTTCCAAAGCAGAGCTTCAACCCAAACTGGAGTAAACAAACTGCATTTTAATCTTGCGACTCCTGAACCAACACAAATGGCAAGATGATTTACTTACTCAGGCAAGAAACCAACCAGCTGTTGCATCAGTGGCTGTCTTACCTTGTGTGTTTTGCTGTATGTGTAGAGATAAGCCAGTCTGTAGAGGCTCTTGTAGTGCTGGGGAAAGCGGCTGAGGCAGAGGCAGAAGGAGGTGATGCACTGCTCGGTCAGGAGCTTCCGCTGCTCCTCGAGGTCTGCTGGAAGGGATTGAGGAAATTCGGATGCATCTCCACAAGGTTCAGGTTTCCTTCTGCAGTCCCCCTGGGAGGGTGGGGGGATCGCAGCTTTGGTGGGGTTGCCAGAAGCAGACTGAGCATCCAGCAGAACTTTTTGGCCGGCGGGCTCAGCAGAATGGTGAGATTCTGAGTTCTCCAGCAGCTCTTCTGACTTTCCTGTAACTAGAACATTAACAGCAGACTGTATGACTGGATACACAGAATTATCCCACTGCTGCACAGCTTCGAACTTGAAAACGTATTACTACTCTTGGTGTTTAATAAAGAACTCATCTTCAGCTCATTAACAGAGCCACGTACTGAGCTCTCTGCCTTCTTTCCTCGGGACTTTTCCCCGAGTCAGCTTATCCAGCACACAATGTATGCAGCGTTGGAAGAGAACAGGAGCAGAAGAAAAACCCGTCACAGACTTTTACTGTCTTTGCTTGGATAATGAACCTCTTGCAGTAGACTCTGTCTCCCAATGGGCCACTAAACAAGGATTACTTTGCTAAAGCCTATTCCCTGATAAAGCTGAACTTGAAGACGATAATGTTTTCCAGGCCAGAAAATATTCAAAAATGCTTAGAAAAAAAAAAATCTGTTCACCATCACTTCACAGATAGCATTATGGTATGAATCTTCAAGCATTTCCTAAAAACATTTTTTGTCAAGTACCTTATATATGGCAACTCTATAAGCCTTTAGTCTACAAAGGTGTTGCCTTACTTTTGGATCTTGTTGTAATTTAATTATGCCTTAGACAATTCAAACAAGTGGAATTTGTTTAGCAGCTCATGTAGCACAGGTAATGACAGCATGTTCAGCTATTTCCCATTTAATACATATACAGTGCACCTAAAAATATACAGGTATCATTTAAGTTTTTTAATACGTAACTCTGATATTTAATAATATTTAAGTCAGGAAAGTATTTTTCAGATATAACATTTGTTCTAATAAAAATCACTAATGCAAAACTGCATTGGACAATTTTCCAGATATACAGCTGGTGGCAACAGCACAACTTACTATAAATCTGAAGAATTGAATTCAACTTCCAAAAGGTTACTGGAATTAATAGAAATGTAAGCACAATTTTATAAATTTAGAGACTGAAACCTACTACTATACATGCACAGACATATCACCACAGATTTCCTTAACTCCGGCAAAACTGAAGTAAAATATTATTAAAAATAAACTACAAAAGTTTTTATATACATGCAACATTGATAAAAAAAAATAATTAGCAGGCACTTTTTTCCCAGTGAGATCAGTGAAATGAATCAAGGCTATTCACACACCTTATTTCACATATATGTGAAGGCAGAAGAGACTAAAATGTAGTCTTTGCTGCAGAAAAGGCTTACCAGCCCACGTTTCAAAGGGCACACAAGCCAGAAGCATGGGGAAAATTAATACAACAGTTTTGTTTTCCATACCTCTTACTCTAATGAAGCCCAGTTGCCCAGCTGTCGCATCCAACTGTACAAAGAGTGAGGGAAATTCCAGCTAATGGATACTGGAAGGTCTAATTTTCTTTTTTTTTTGGAAACATTTTTTTTCTGGAGGAATACGGAACACTAATATATTTTTTATGAGAAACTGTGGCAGACAGCAATTCCACTTCTCTATGGAGATAAAGTATCCAGTGGAATAAAATATCTAATTCTGCTACTTATGCTCTTTTAGGTAACGAATGTCAGTCTGTTACTGGGCCAGAACAAAAAGGGCATAAATATCAAAGGAAAGAAGGAAAGAGCCAAATGGTCAACAAAGACAGCAACTTAACAGATAATCTTCAGTACATAAGGATTTTAAATAAAGCAACTTGGGATGATGGCTATATGAATAATAAATAGCTCTAATTTCAAGCTACACACACACACGCAGCAATAATGTCTAATTAAAATGCTCACAGTGCAGCTTTTTTCAACACTTATGCATGCTGGAAAAAAACATTACAATTAAAATATACTAGCTGATCCTATCTATTAAATTGGTCATACTCTTTTCCTCTGTAGATCCCGGGGTCTCTTTGTGGGGTATCAGTGCATCAGCACAGGGAGCAGAAATCCTCTTCTCCGTGTAAGACTTCCTCAGGCTGTCTTGAGAACTGGCAGGCTCATTAAACATATCCTGCGTGGAACTGGAGTCAGAGAGCACTGCTGCAGTGCTGTCCTGACTCCTCTCTGCAAAACAGAGAAAGAAGAAATGTAGTTTCATCCCCATCAAGCTGCTGCTTGCATCTCGGTAACAGTAACATAGAACTGCACCCACTCTGCAAATCCCTTCCAAATGCAACACTAGATCCATAACCACCACCCATTCTGTTGTCAAAAAGGTATTTAAATTTGTTGGCTTCAAGATACTCATTATAACTCACAATTTTGCACTAAAAAAATGAAAACCCTGGGTCTTCCTTCATAAGGTATTACTGAACATTACTTTACGAGGGTGCTCCCCTCCCCAGTAGATTTCTTCCAAGAATATAACCCTGGAACCTTGTTCAACAAAGCGACATTTAAATGTGACAAGCAGTTGAGGACACTATTTCTGATGTTGCATCATCCTATCAAATTTTACTCTGCCATTTTCTTTGAAAAGCATCCTCTATATTTTTTTTGTGTGTCTCACACACAAAACCCATTTGATAAGGGAAATTAAAGACATCAATATTGGTAAAAAATACTTGGGAAGGAGAGAAAAAACTATTATTAGAAAGGACAAGACAGGATTAATCACTGATGTCATCTATCCTGCTTCTCTTAGATGCTGATCATTAAGTGTCCTGAAAGATAATTTCATACGGCAAATAAACAACCCAGAAAATTGGGTCTAGGACAGAGAACTCTTGGACATCAAGACACTAGACAGTACAAAAAGAAAAGTGGCACAGCCTTGACACATATCCTTGGGTGAGTATTATGGGCAAAGGTGTTGATCCACCAATAGCTGTTCCAGTGCAAGACAGACAGTTGTACAGGATTGTGACGAAGAGGGACAACAGTTGTAGCTTAGAATGTAGCTTAGAAAGACAACATGTTTCACCCATGTCTGAAAGCCACCTGATACAAGCAAGTCCATATCCACCAGGGACTGTCAGGGCAAAACTACATGACTGGAGAAAAAAAAAAAAAAAAAGAAATCTAATACCTCCAAGAGAAAGACACAAAGATGCATACATATTTTTCCTACTGGGATAGAAAACTGACATTTTTCTGCAATATTGCGCCAGCAGAGCTCAGCTTCCAAAGCAGATTTCCTGTAAAGGTCAGTGTCTCTAAATCTGTAGACCAAGATTAATTTACCATGGTAAATTAAGGTACACCTTTATTAAGATATATGAATTGCTTAACCAAGAGGCATGGTATAGTCACTGCCTAGGTAGTCCCACTGCTATCTTATTAATTAATTTTCTTGATATGATCAAGAAGCAAAATAAAAACAGAAAAGACTCTTGCTTGAGATGAGCTGCTAATTTAATTAAATCTCTTCCTTCCATCCAAATTGCACATGATCATGAGAGAAATAAGGGCCTCCGATGAATTTCGTTTATCAATATAAATCCCTCTGCAGACTTTCAACTTGCAGATCAGGTCTTGCTTATCAAGATTCCAAAAAATTGGAACAAAGTTTTATGAAATTCTTTGGCTTTTCATTGACACACACAGAAAATATCCCCATCCAATGAACAAAAGTATCTCAAAAAAAGAGTGGGGGAACAGTAAACTTTCTTAATTGAAAGTTTTATGGTTGGTTAATGATGCCAAATTTTCTATAGAAAGTATAGAATTACAGAGAATGAGAAGAGAAGGATTCTGAAGAGAGGTCAACCAAACTTCCAAACTTTCAATGACTCATTTATAAATTTTTAATAACATTCTGTGGTACAGATGGATACCACTGAACTCCCACTTCAGCAGTTACTTCTCAACCATTACAGAGAAAGTTTTCAGGGACTGGAGAACATAAGATATAATACCTGTCAGAGAATTTGGCAGAGATTAGTACTGAAAGTGATCTCAATGAGCTGGAGATGTGATCTTCAGAAATAGGACACAACACGGGCAAGCAGAACTTAGTGCATTTAGGTAAGAATACTCAAATGCACAAATACAGAATAATGAGCAAATAAAGACATAGCAAGTTTCCAGAAAAGCCCATGTATACACACGTATGAATTTACATGTGCCCATAGAACGCATGATAGCGGGTAATATCCAAAAGTTATCCAAAGCATCCAAAACTGGGAAAAGCAAAAATGGAGCATACTGAAACAGAATGAGCATCCAGTGCCATAGACTAGAACGGCACATGTTCAGTGGACATGAAGATTTAATTCTAAACTACAGGTGACTGAACTTTGAAGGTTAACTTTCATTTTACAAAATCAATTCTTTTTATGCATAGATATATCCGCTCCATCCTTGAAGCTTACTTAGTTTGGCATGAGTGACAGCTTGGTGCAAAAAGAGTCTTAAAGAACATTTTTGACTCATCAGAAAGTTGAGAACACCCATTTACAGAGACACACACAAAAAAAGTGCAGCATTGTAACATTTGCAGAATTACAGGACAACAAACTATGAAGTGGGGCATCTCCCATAGCATGAAGCAAGTGGCCTTTCCCAGTGAGGTATCATGCAGGTTTTGCCAATTATTAAAAGCAAGCCGTGACAGGTAAAAGCAGGAAGAGAATGCCTGGGGAACAGAGATTTGTGTAAAGGTTAGAGGCAGCACGGGCAATATTGGTTGCAAAAGAAATCAGGCAACGACAAACACAAAAATAGGATGACTACATCTAACTACACATAACATACTACAGACATGGGTGAAAACTTAAACCATAAGACGTTTCAATACTGCAGTAGTAATGTGAACTGCATATGTCAACTGCATACCATCATCACAATTTGCAACCAAATATCAATACAAAAGGCATATGCAGAGAAAACAAAACAAAATCCTTGCAACAATCCTCCAGCTCACTTTTTAGAAGCCATATTTCTTCAGATTCCTTTTAATACTTTCATTGCTTTCTGCACTAGCTTCAGTTCTTAGTGCAAAATTTAGCTAAACTTAAACAGCTTGAAATCTGTACTCTGCTCCTTCTTTGATGACTGTAAACAGGCTGGATGTGTAAAGGAAGACAACGAGAAAGCCTGTTTTTATATTTAACACTGGCCATCTAGCTGTGCAAGGTAAATGTGGGAATAACCCACCTAAAGATAGACTGGGTAGCTGTGTGGTTCCCTTTTCCTCATGTTTCCTAGTTTTCTTTTCGTGGCTAGTGTTAGTCTAAATCTCAGGTGTCCACTATTAAATGCACATTGAGGGGGGCAGGGAGGACTGTGGGTGGGTTATAAAACAGCAACAGATGGGGTGACACCAGGAACGACAGGGTAACAGAAGGGAAGAAAAGATGCTGCTGAATGGAGAGACAAGAAAAGAAAAAAGCTGCTGCCTATTTTACACACATGACAGCAGCTAGTCAGCTGCACCTAACAGCTGCCACTCAGCAAAACTCCTCTCTCCTTGGAGGAGATTTGGGCTAACAGCTGCCATGAGGAGAAAGAAGTTTAGTTACTTTACAAGCTGTATTTACTGGTTCCTTCCTGGCTGTACAGTAAATTCTGCCTTGCTTGTACTGAAATAATTTGCTGCACTGGAAGGCACACTGGCAGAGATTTTGTTTAAAGAAAGAAAAATAAAGCTTATCTATATCATTGCATTTTCCAACAGGACCAAATACACCTCCCTCACTCCTGGCGGATGGTTGTATCACTAAGTGCTTCCAGTGTTGAGGTGTTCCAGTATTATACCCTCTCCTGAGAATATATTTTAGCGTTTCATTTGTATTTGCTAAATGTTTCCTAAAATTACGCTAATACTATTTTCCTAATCCCCAGACTGAATTTTTCTTAATGCAATTTAAGCCTATTACCTCCTGTTCTGTCCCTCATGGGCAGGGAAAGCCAGAGATATTTTTCCCTCACTTGTAACTCTTCATACAGCCTTGGACACTGGTTAGGGAACGCTGCTATCATGCCTCCACTTTCTTCCCTAGACTAACCTTTCATTCCTAGAATAACCCAGTCTTCTCTCTCTGTCCTTGCAGGTCATATTTTCTTCAACTGTAGCACTTGAAAAGAAACAGGAGGCACCTCAGCAGCCTGGCTGAGCGGGATCCCAGTCACTGCTGAACTACTTTCGTTTTGGAGGGAGAGTCTATGCAGTTCTGTTGTTCTGTTTATACTGTATATGATCAACAACACTGATACTAGAGTAAGAGCAAACAACAGTATTACCAGGTCACAGTAAGAATAAATATCCAGGCTGAATTTGGGCCAAATTGTCTTGTCTGTGAACAGACAAAGAGATACTTTCAATTTCTGTCAGAATAGTAAGGAAAAAAATCTAGAGAGTATTTGAATGATGGATTTTTTTCTTGCTATTTTTAGGAATAATAAAATGGAAAAGCAGGCACCAGTCTTCTTCAGTGATGTGATTACATGCAAGATGTCAAGAGCATTTTACTTCAAAAGTATATATTTTAAATACAAGTAAAATGCAAATGCATGCAAAGGAGGACAGTATACGTAGTAATATAAAAGTGGAAGACTTCTGGGCGCTGCTCAGCCTGTTAGCTCTCCTTCCATCTGCAGTAGCCCAAGGCAAATATTTCAATTTCCTGGGGCTCCTCAGTGTGCCATATCCAGAGTTCGGTTTTGCCAGCAACTTGCAAGACATGATGAATGACAGAGTGCTTTGCAATTCTGCTTGTCATAGTTACACACAGCCAGCTCAAAGATCACCCCAACTTGGCTTCTTTGGGCAGCTGCCATTTCCAATTGCTGTGACAGCAGTGCTGCTACACGCCAACTAGCTAAGCCAGCAGACCCAAGAACAGCTCCTTCAGGCCTGACAGGTGGAGATGTTCCTCAGCCTGCACCTTCAGGCTCTGCTAAGGAGCCAGCTTTGCTCCATCAGGCAATTAGGATGCCACAGCCCAGAATACCTTACTTTGAGAGAATGCACTAATGGCAAATCCCTGAATATGCATCTAACTTATCTGTCTCCTGGGAACGTCCCATCAGTCTGCAGGACCAAAACAGATGTAGTCTTAGGCAGAACTGCTCCTCCTAGGACGCACTATTTAGAATATATTTAAATATTTGCTCTCTTGCTGTTTGCCTTGTCAAGAAGGTATCATAAGGCTAAATAATAGAAGAGTCTGACCACTGAGTAACTTATTCACATTAATAAATTACATATGATACCAAAACAGTGTAATGAATTACTTCAGATTGAAATGTAAGCATGGAGAAAATGAACATCTCTATACACAATGTAGTGAAAGGGCAGAAGGAACTTTTGCCAGTTCCTCCAAGAATTATCCATTAGGGAAAAAGGAAAAAATTCACCTTGCAGAGTTTCCAGGCATGTGCATGTTGGTTTCAAAACTGCATCAGTAAAAATATTTTTATGACTATTGTTCTTCCAAAAAAATGACCACAAGCCTGCAAGCAGCCCTCCCTCCAGAAATAAACTGGTTTCAAGCTGAGAACTTCTATGAGGCCTGTCATATTCTCTCAACACTAAGCTATAAATTGCAAATTAATTTGCTTATTCCTGAGTGCTGTATAGCAGATCCAGATGAGAAAACAAATTGCCAGAAGAGTAGACTCAGAATAAAACTTCTAGCCAAAAAAATAGTGTCAGGTTAAATAGTAACATAATTTCTAATATATAAGCGTATTATATTACAAAAGCTTTGCAGTAACACTGTGATAATGCCCTACCTTCTGGTTTTATAACCCAATTATTTATGTTAACACTTTATAAGATGAATTGCTAACCAGTCACTGTAAATGATAAAGAAAAAATTAAAAGATGAAATCTACAGGACTACCATGCAAATCACTGTGTTGATAACATGATACATTCAATGTAGTTGCCACCTGCCTTCTTCAAAAAGGATAATCCTGCCTTCTTTTGCATTTTTTTTTCTTCGACTTCTCAGCCACAGTTCAAATTTTCACCCAATTGGTTCACACAGGCATTTAAATTTGCTCCAGTTTTCTAAAGACCAAATCCACATCTTTTCTAATAAACTTGAGGCAGCCATTTAGCTCTAGAGATGGGAGAAATACCAAAAATGCAGTCAGCTGCAAATTCCTCTCAATACTCCCATTCAGAGTAAATGACAGGTGTCAATAGTGGCAGGTGACAACTCTGAAATTTGTATTTAAAGCTCTGACTGTGCATTGATTCTATTTAAAGCATTGTGAATTTTTAAAAATAATGAGCTTCAATATTGCCCGTGTTACCACAGACCCATCACCCTCCTTCAATGAGCAGTTTGATCATTCCTGGTCAAACCCCCCATGATTAGAGCACCTCCCTGTGCTGCCAGTATTGAGAACAGGGACTGTACCGTCCGGCGTTGCCTGCTGACGGGGTTTTTTACATTTGACGTAATCGTGGTCAACTGGAGTGGCTGTGTAAGGTGGGGATGTCAGACCTGGACCAGAGGAGGAGGGGAGGGAAGTTCCAGGGCCCGGCACTGTTCCAGCTGAAGAATGAGAGTCTTCATCAATCATGCAAGTCTTTTCCCTGGAATGAGGGAGAAAAATTAGAGAGTGCAATATTTCCAATACAGTAATCAAATCTTACTAGAAAATTCTAAATTACTTTTTAAGCCAGAGCTTAATTTTTTCCCTATTACTGATCAATAAGGAAACATTCTTTATCTTCCAATTGTTAGCAAGACAAATTCAAGGACTGAAATTCTAAAGTCTCTTACTTAAGCTATCCCCAGAATTTTGCTTTTAGGTCTGCCTATAGTTAAAAATAATTTTATTAATAAAGACAGTGGCTTCAAAACAGATCACAAGATAATAGTCACTCCAATTTGTTTCCTTGCTGCCTACGCTGCGTCAATTACTGAAAAGACTGCAGATTCGCATACAATCTAATTGTATATGATACCTGGAATCTATATTGAAGTTAATTCTAATCACTTTGTTCAGTTGATATCTCTTCTACCTTCATTTAAAAAATTCTTATATTGTAGTTTAGCATTCACACAGCTGTATGGAGAGATATTTCACACAAATAACCTGCTCTTATTTTGAACACGTTTGCTTTCAGAGAATATTCCTGGAAATTAGCACTCACTTTTCTGCAACTTTTGGGGTGTTCTTCTCCTCACCCCTGGCAAATGGTCCTTCAGAAGCCTCTTTCATGAAACCAACCAGTATCTCTGCATCTACCCCAGAGTCTGGTTTCCCCACAAGTTTCAAAATAGAAGCATGAAGTCGAAAGTACACCTAGAAAACACCAAAGTCTAATCAGCCAGTAGAAAATTTGTAACTATAGTTACAGTTGTGGTCCTTCTCTGTAGGAACTGCAAGAGTTTGCAAAGACAATTGTCTGCTACCTAAACTTACTTAAACAGGATTTTTCGTGCCTTTTTAAGTTGCTTGTAAAGTAGAACAACAACTCCCTTGCAAATGATGAAACACAGCAGTGAAAGCAGATGTGGATGGTTACCACTGGATAGGTTTCAAACACATTATTTTTACCAGCCTGCAGAGTGGAAGCAAAGTTGTTCTAAGTATTACTCAAATAGATGCTTGACCTTATGCTGTCAGAGAGATGAGATAATGGTGAAATCTACCCACACATAGATCTGAAAACTGACTAGTGAACTGAGCACAGCAAACTCCAGCAGTCTGGATAACACATTTGATTCTATTCTGCATTAATCTCACAAATGTTCCCAGATGCAAAGCAACATGAACACCTGACAAGAGCAAACAGCAACTGGAATTCTGTTATCTGTAAGGAACAATGTTTGCAAGTCTAGGTATTTTACTTCCACTTTTACCTCCAGTGCCTCCATGGCAAGTTCTGGTGGATTATGGTAGTGAATCTTCTTTGGATATCGCGCAGCTTCCTCATGCAGGTAGTGGCCTGCCTGTTTGTAATGAAGTAGATAGACAACAGGAGGCTGTTTCTGCTTCTCTGCAATCTTTCCCAGCATGTAATGAATAAGCCACTCCTCTTCATCACCATCTCCCTCGCAGCGAGATGCTGATGTAAAACACAGTTTGGCTGTCTCCAACATGCTGTCTCGGCGCTCTTCCATCTATGACAGAACACACCATTGAAAATACATGTATTTGCTCTGCCTGAGACAAATACTGCAACAAAACAAAACAAAACAAAAACACTCCTGCACCTAAAAATGCCTAAGTACATATCCAAAAGGTTTACATAATTTTGTAGAACCTATAAAAGATAATTCAAACATCAAGACTAAACTGATTTTTTTTCTAGAAAATAAGTCACAATAAAACTTCAAGTAATGTTTGACACCAATTTATACAAATAAATATGAGAGTTTCTGCTATTAATTAGTATACATACAGTCTAAGATGTAGCATAGAGAACGTATTTAATTAGGAAGCTGTTGGTTTAAAAGATTATATAACTTTAAAAGTTTGCTCTAAATGAGCAGCCACCTGCTGCACGACTTCAGGGGGAAGTTCCGATTTCCACTGCTTAAGCTGTCGGGATGCAAACGAGTGCAGGGCATAGGAAATGGTGCCGTATTCAATCCACAGTGAGAGATTAGAGCTGTCAATCTCTAAGGCTCGCTTGAAGCAGTTCAAGACAGGAGTAGAGTGCTTCCAGATGGGGCCATCACTTTTCAGTTCGTTAGAGTTCAGCTTGTCTTGAATACGACTTGCTCGAGCCAGAGCCATGCCAGCCCATGAATCAAACCTATGCAAGCAAAAATGTCAGACATGAACCACTCCCTACGCATCACCTTGAATGACAAAAACAACTTTCAGTTTACTATATTCCAATTTTCTTCTTCATGTGCTCTTTCAAAACAGATTCTGTATCTTCTCTTCCTTCTCACAGCAATAAAGACTCTGTACAAACCTAAATTGTACTGATTTTATTAAAAATGGTTTCTGAAAAAAGCACTACCTTCAATATTGATTACATATGCAAATCTAATTTCAGTTATTTGCCATACAAAAGAAGTATATCCATATTTCCAAGAGCAACATGCCTGTTGATTCCTTTTCTAAGTAGCCATGTTGTCCTGTCCAAACGTCCTGTTATTTCTGCAGCCCTTTATGACAATTTATAGTGCTGGACTGAAAGGTGAATGATTTTTATTATCAGCATCAATTTCCAAAACAGAAATCACACAAACCAAAATATATCCCTAAAGGCAAATTTTGATGAACTAGAAAGATGGCTTTCTAAGGAGAAAGATAATTATTCAGCCTTGTTTATTAAATCCTGACAATACAGTGTGAAGTGTAGTTTCCACTTTATGTAATCTCAAATTAACATTTGGGGTCAATGACTCTGGAATTTTTCAATTATACCATGATTCTGACACAAAAGGAACAGTGGCATTCATAATGTTTTCACATTTTTGCTTGCTTATTACAACTACAAGTCTAATCCTTTGTTAAGTGACCTTAATAGAGAAATTCCTGGGCAGAATGGAAAGCGACCTGCAATACACACAACTGAAGAAGCAACTTCCACACTAAGCTTCCTCTGAGCAACAAAATTTCATAGATTAAAGTCAATCTGCATTGCACAATCATTTATTTATAAGCTTAGTGTTTAAAAAAAATCTATGGATTGATAGGATTTTTTAAGTTTGTCAGGCTTTAAAAAAAGCTTTAGTGATCTAATTGCAGTTCTCAAGCAAGCAGATTCAATAACATTAAACTACATCTATAAAATTGCTCTGGGCCTTCATGTTCCCTTTTGTCTCTGCAGTGGCCCTGAACTCAGAAATAGCTTGCTTTCTCAAACCATTCAAGCTAGGGTTTTAAGATTTCTGCAGTTCAGTCTAAAGAGTGTTTCCCAAAGCACACTTTATTGTTAAGAGAAAAAAAATCTCAGTGGTATTTCAATCAACTGTAAACTAGCAAGAAAAAAGTGTTAATTTTAAGCATCACTCAGCTGCTGGGCTTGATTCTGAGTGGTTCTCTAGCAGCAAAATAAAATAATCTTAGAAAAGAGTAAATCTAAATAGTTAATCTCTTAGGTGCTTTACTCTTAACATGGAAATAAATTTGAGCTTTTTAATACTAAACAAATGAGAAGAATGAATTACATGCAGCAATTCAACAATACCGACCTGTTTGGACAAATACAAATGTCATGCATGTAAAACTTAATGGCCTTAGATTGTTCTTTATTCTTGAAATGATAGTCTGCCAGAAGATAGTACAACTCAGTCACTACTGGTGGAGAATAGTCTGCACCATCTGGGAGAGATGGGGCCTGAAAAATAAGCAAATTCATAATTAGAGGTTAATAAAGCATACATATTACAAGAGCTGCACACTTGCTTCTTTCTGGAAGTGAAAATAGCTTTGTTTGTCAAAAAAACATAAAGCTATTGAGTATCAAGAGAGCAAAAACATTCCATAGCTTTAGAGCACATTAACACTAATGAATATCTCATACTAACTCCATGTTAATCAGCATTTCAGCTCTGGCAGCATTATTTTCATCTCACTTAAATGCAGTTCATGGAGGAAATCCAACATCAAAAGGTACTCACTCCCCAAACAAACTCAAAGTCAACATGAAAATAAATATCTTTTTCCTCCTTAGACTTCTTTAACTATTTTTCTAGTAGTTAAATGAATAGTCTAATAGTTTTCTAATTTCTATAACTAACAGTTAGTTATACCTTGCTACATGTTCCTTCAATATAGGC
The DNA here is from genome assembly GCF_059628265.1 of Tinamus guttatus. Classification (NCBI taxonomy): domain Eukaryota; kingdom Metazoa; phylum Chordata; class Aves; order Tinamiformes; family Tinamidae; genus Tinamus; species Tinamus guttatus. The sequence continues at coordinate 4,567,444 of NW_028288993.1, read as the reverse complement.
AGAGACAGTATCTAAACTCAGCATAGGTTTATCTGTTCGGGGAACAATTGTTGCAGTCTTCTTCAAAAGGTTGGCCAGATCAGCAGACACAGTGCTGGTTTTGTAACTATCAAACTCTGGAAGCGTCTTAGGCTTAAAATATTCAAACATAAACAAGGCATCTTCCCATGTTAAATCCACCTGAAGAGGGAGAAAACAAGAGGGAAAGATTATCTCAAACTCCAAAATTCAAAGGTCAACTAATGGTTAGTTTTTTTGACTATTTTGGTTAGCACAAAATACATATTACTCTAGGAGGAAACAAATTAAACCTCACAAAAAGAGAATTAAAACTACTGTCATTATATGCTGCTCCCATTAACTGCTCTCCGATTAAAGACTAAGGCATTGGGCTGTAGCTTAGTCAATCCTACTGAAAACGGGCAAGAATCAACTGCAAGCATCCTAAGTGACCCTGAGATTCTGGAAAGAAATAAAAGAAGGGAAAAGCTACACTGGCTCTACAACTCAAATTTTAAACTCAAGGCAAATAAATTAAATGGCTGCCAGACAAAAGTCTGAGACTCAGAGTTTTAAGACTCTGAAGAAATGTACTTTCACTTCAGTTCATTCCTCATTTTCCGCCTTCATTTTTCTTCTTGATAAAGTATGTTTTTCACAGTTTTCCTCTCCTGGGCTGAGGTTTGTTGGGTTTTTTTCCCCCTCCTTCATTTCATTCCCAGGAAATTCTGCTTCTCTACGGAAAACATGAAAAACGCAGGTGTACTAAAAAAAAAAAAAAAAAATCATACTGTCAACTATCTCAGTATGGACTTTTTAATCCAGAGGTGCCCAGTGGGACAAGACTGTTTCTGGCCAAGGGTATTCATCCACTAATTCTCTTTTCCTTAGCTATTTCTATCTTTTTATTTATTTTTTGAAGATAAGTTTGAGAAAAAAAAATCACAAGTACTAAATGAATTTTAAAAGGCCTGTCAAAGCCGTCAGACAATTGTTTTGACTGAATAAAATACTTATTCATTTATAATTCTGTAACCACTTACATTTGATAAATGCAGAATCATCTGAGGTTTTTAACAAGTCAATTGTGCTTCAGACAGAGGATTGTTGACCTGCTCTTTTCTCTCTTAAAACTGAAATCCCCTTTCCAGGGCATTTTGTAGTTGTTCCCTCAAACTGAACTGAATTCCATGCATATGTGACAAATCAGCTACCAAATATTCATAGAGATTGCAAAATAAGCTATAGTATCATTTACTTGCATCATTTTAAAAAGTGACATTTTTTTCATATTCATAAACTGCAAGGCTGGCTGCTAAAGTTCTTCTCTCAAGCTGACATTTTCCTCTCTATTGTTCTCGAGCGCAAAGTTCTCTGTTGAAAACAGGAAAGTCATGGCTCATTAAAATCATTTTGTCAATAGTTTCAAAATGGCACTGTTGTGAATAAGACTGTACTAACATTTCTTTTAAGGCATCTCACCCCTCTATATCAATAAAGTCTTTCATGTTTTTAAGAAAGTCCCCAAGAGTGTTTTTACTTTCCACAACATTTTCCAATCATTTTTGAGAAAATGAAATCTTAGCTTTCTCATAAATCATCTTTAAATAGATTAAAACCAAACAAGGCTCACCATTTTAGGATACCTCCCTGACATTAAACAATACATCTTACCTGCTGCACAGAATGTTCTTCCAGGTACCTTGCTTTGCTTTTTTTGCTAGGGAAACCATACAAGCAATAAAAACACTGTTCCAAGGCTGTTTCCAGCTCCTCTTTGTATGGATGAGTATCTTCAGAAGTAGATGCTGCAAGTTCTTTTTCTAATACTTGAACCTAGAACATCACAAACGTTATTGAACAAATCAACTGAGATCTGAAACTTGCATTAACTTACCTAGTTGTCTAGAGATAGAGGATAACAGCATAGGATCTGTACATATTTTTTCTTAGTAAACCAATTATTCACCATATTTTGGTAAATTAATCATCTAACACAAATCATTTCAATGGTAGAGCAGCTGCAACAAAATGCCCTTTTTCCCCGTTAATTCATGGACTCTTAATGTTTCAAGCTTCAGGTCATTTCAAAATTTCTCACATTTCCTTTTCCATTTTCATCCATTTGTGATTGTTATAAGGGACTGTCATCATATTTCAAGTACTTCAGTTGCCTATCATCACTTACCTTTTTTCCAACACACGCTAGGATTACAACCTCAGCCATTTGAACAGGCAGTACACACTACAATAGGCTCCTCACGCCTGGCTTTCCTGGCAGTATAACAGGATCATCACAAGGCGGAAGTCTGTCATTCTGAATACAAGAAACTTACCCATAAGTGCTAGGAAATAATTCTAAGTTTGAAAAGATTTGTGCTAAGACACCATTTTTAAGAGCCAAAAAAAAAAAAAAAAAAAAAAAAAAAAAAACAGAAAAATAAGTGCAGAAAAAGACAATTCTTAGAAAGCACTGCAATAAAATTTTGAGTCATAGCAATCACAAAGGAGTCACAGCAAGCACCATAGCTTTTTCTGAATCTCTGAACAGGTTTGAAATTTGAGAAATGTGTAGCATAGATATGTTGAAAGGAAGATGCAAACATTACCAAAAACGACAACAAAAGCATTGTACAGCTGCAAACAAAAAAATCACTCTAGCACTAGGACAGAATTATTATCTGAACAGCATTTCTAACAACCTTCTATGCTCCCACTCAGCCTTTGAATTCTTAGCTACAAGTTAGAATTGTTTTCAATAATTCAGACCCTGACTATTGCTAAAGGAGTTAACTATACACTAACATCTTTCATTAACACCATCTTCTTCAGCCACAACCAACATATTCAAGCAGACAGTTCACTGATAGAAGATGAACATCTCTTACTGCAAGGATAATCCATGAAACAGCAGTGTGCAGCATACTTGAAGCCCTCTTTCTCTTTAAATACTTCATCCCATTTTTGCCTTTCCTCACTCTTTCAGAATCCTTTTGTCTTTGAAAACTAGTTGCTTGTGATAATACCCAATTATATTTCTGTTTAGGAAGTGGTCAATTCTACAATTGAAAAAAATCAAAGATTTCTTTCAAAGTGCATGACAACATTTCCAAAGACCTAACTGCAAATATATTCAGCTCTTAGTTAGTTGCAGGTTCTCCAGGTTCACAGGGTATGATCAGATTCACCAGGCTCGGGTGCAGGCACACCATGCACAGACAATTTAAATTCAGCACTGAGCAGCACTGCTCATAATATGCTTCTGCACTGCATCGAGGGTGAGCATGTCCTAGAAACATCTGAGCCTGGATATAGCTTATTTATTTTCATGAAGTGCAGCACCTGAGCTGTAATAAGCCCTCTGGACCCAAGGCAGCTCCATGCAAAGGCACCTCAGGTGTACCAGAATTGTGCTCCCAGTACTCAGAAGAATGAGGAGAGCTGGATGCAGAAGTAATCTAATAGTTCACACTGCAGCAGCTTCAGCTCCAACTCTGTTCATTAGTTCTAGCCCTGCCACAGAGAGATGACTCTCACAGAAGCCCTCAGGCTCTCCACACTATCCTTCCTGGCTGCTTAAATTACTGGCCTGGACACATTGTTGCTCAAATGCAGAGGTGGATGGGCTCTGGCACTGAGCTGTGCTTAACAAGCTCCAGGGAGTGCTGAGAAACAAAATGAAGAGATTCCTGAGTAGCTCTATGCAGAACTAATCATGATTTCCTCTTAGCTGATGGTAATAAACCTCAATGAAGTCAAGCTGAATCTGCGAAGTGCCACTGAAATATCCCCGTAGCGCAGCGCTCCATGAATGCCACAGTACGGGACTATCTGGGTTTCACCAGCACTCAGGGCATCCCAGGCTCCCACTGCTCTGGAGTGAAAAGCTGACAGTAATTCAATTTTCCAAGCCAAGGAAAGCAGGAGGAAACAGCAACACACTTACAAATATTCTGCTTCAACCAGGGGAAGATTCTTCACTGGTGCAGTAATTAAGCTTCAAGGAATAATCATAAAAAAGCTGACAATGAGCTGCTAACACCTCTGCATCTAGTAATGCTGTGGCCTAACTGCCTGGGCACCATTTCCCAAGCATATTAGACCTCTAACAGACTCACCTGAACAAGGGGGCAAAGAACAGGCTTCAAGCACAAAGCAAAGGAGGATGGACATGCAAACAAAGCTGTGTGCTCCTGATCAGCCAATGATTACAGAATCACTGGTTCTCAATTTTATTCAATAGAGCAGCTCTAGTTGTATGTTCAAAATTATATTCAGTTAATAACATGAGAACAATAATGTTACTTTTTTTTTTCAGTCTGCAGATTAGAATCAGCCTGGATATAATCAAATAAGCTAAATATATCAAGAGCTGAAGAGGAAAATTACTCTTCTCAGCAAGGCAATTCCACAGAAACAAGTATATTGCATTGAGTATTTCTATTCCCTTTTCTCCTTAATCTGTTACTTCAAATCCCGTTTATCTTTCTATCATTGGACTAGTGAAAAAACAAAAGTAAATCTGAATTGATTAACAGGAGGCAGGAAGAAGCATGAGTTTGCACCATTGTGTCATGTCTGTCTCACCTGTGCCACACTGTGTAGAATTTAGTTTCTAATGCAATTGATTGTTTATTCTTTTAACTGCCAAACCTTTATCGAACATTTGAACTCTGGGGAAGGTATAGCAGGTATTTATCCTTCCTGCCTGCGTTGTTTCCTGCTCAGGGGATAGCAGCCATGGTCACTGCCGAAGACTGGAGTGGGAAGCATGTTCCATGCACACATGCAGCTCACCCTCCACCAAGACATTTTAGAAGCAGGCAGAGAAAATGGATCTTTGGTACTGCTTCTTATTTTTCCTGACATCATTCATGCTTCCCTCTGTCTAGCTAGTAGGATCAGGGTATGCATTTACCTTCCTCAAATCAAAAGCAAGATCTTAGAGGACAGCTGAGAATTAGACCTGCTACTGAGCAAACCATTATCTGAATATACAAAATAGAATAAAATAAAATGAGTATGGAATAACAAGCCCCAAATTAAATTGACCAAAATATTTGTGTGCTTGGTTGGAAAAAGAAAGTAGAATTAAATATATATGTATGTATAATATATATATTTTTTAACATGCAGGCATTAGCAATGTAATAAGCAACTTTTAAGTTCGTCATATTTTGAGATGCAGGTTGGACAGATCACCTTCTGAGGTTCTTTCCAACCTAAATTATTCCATGATACTCATACTTACATAAAACTTGAGAAGAGCTCCATCTGAGTTGCAACACCAGGATCTTCTTCCCAAATACTCATGAGCAGTGTTCAGTAGCATGAGAGAAGAAGGTAGCATAGGGGTGTCAGGACTCACTGAAAGATGATGGTAAATACTTAAATAATACGGAAACCAAGTTAAAAACAAGTATCCGCTACTTTATTTAGCACAAAAAGAAGAGACTGGTCTTACAGTGAGTTCCCTCCACAGTTAGAATATGATGTTTATATAACTCTCTACTCCCTTCACCCAAAAAGATAAAGAGATAGCCAGAAGAAACTTCCCATTCATATTCTAGAAGTAGATGATGAAGAACAAAACTTAACATGTAAACGCAAATAATTAAGTTACCTCCTTCTTCTTGGTGCTGCTGTTGCTGCTGCTGGCAGCAAAGGGATCGAAATGCATCTTCCTCGTGCTGGATGATCCTGTGCAGGATAATCCATGGAAGCACCGAGGAGACGTATGGTTCCTTGGGTTCTTCCGGGACTGCCATGCTGCAGTCTATGATCTAGTAAGGAAACAGATACATTCATCTATTACATGGCAAGGAAATGGCTATTGCTTATTTTTGACTTTTTAACTAGACACCTTTTTCTTTCCCTGCCCTCTCAAATTTTGATTTGAGCCACACTTAGCTGGAAGAGAACTTAGAAGTGTGTCACATGCCTAAGACCGAGGGCTTTTTTTTCTAGTCCAAGACACACATAGCCTCAGATTGGTGCCAAAAATCAGCCCTAGCCAACTAAACCAATCCTGGCATCATCACCATTACAAACACAGCATAAGAAACAGCCTTGCTCTTTGGTTTATTACTATTCTCTGCAAGATCAGTGTTTAAAGTTAGCTACTGTTACTGACCCTAGAGCAGGTGATCAAGTATGTGTCTAACATATTGAAATGAAAGGTAAGATGATGAAGGTAACACCCACTCCCCTCCCCACCAAAATCTCATACAAACAGTCACTACAAGTGACAGCCATGGCAATTTAAGTGCGGGTGACCAGGCTACCTGAATGAGGTTGTTTGTCAATCGAACTAGGCTTGGCGTTAAGGAAGACTCCTCCAGGATGCTGCTGTCTGAGGACAAGGAACTATCTATTCCTGTGAGCAGCTGTGTTACCGTAGCAACCCACTCTTCTTTAGCAGAGGCTGCTGCCATGTTAATCATCTGCTGAATTGCTTCATTCAAAGCAACTTCGGAGCATTCAAAGCACTGTTTGTAATCCTTCAGTTTGAGCAGGGACTCCTAGGGAATGTACATAGGAAAAGTCTACTATAAGGAAGAAGGATTCGCTTCAAACCACAAATGCAAAGAAATGCACTATATAGCATTAATATGGCTGCTTTAATGGGATAATAACTGAACACCTCTAAATATCACATAAAAAAGGAGGAGGAGCATGGATATTGTATGATGAACACGTGAGTAGGATGTACATTCCAGAATATCATCACTGTATTTTTCTGATGGATTAAGTACGAAATCATAAGACGCTTCTACAAATGATTCAAATTTATTAGAAATGATGATCCTTCTGGTGATTTCATATAGGCCTCAGGTACCTTATACCTTATCAACATTCTCAGTAAAATAGTTATATTGACTATATCAATAAGTTATATTGATGCCATTATATATGTGTGTGTGTGTGTGTGTGTGTGTGTGTGTGTGTGTGTGTGTGTGTATGATGCCATTATTTTATATATACATACGCACACACACACACATATATACTGTAGACAATCGCTACATTGACACCAATAAAGCTCTGCTCTTTGGTCATTTACAGCTTTGATTCCATGGTTTGTTTTGCAAATAAGACTTATTAGCCATTAACACCCACTCTCCAAATCTTTTCATCCTGTTTTTAGGAATAAAACAGCTGTAAATCTTAATCCCTCACTGAAAGGCTGTTTTTAAGAAGCAAAACAAACCTGCAGGAGAAGCAGCTGTGCTGGTCTCTCTGGTATGGATGTTACAAATTCCAGATGTTTAGCCCTGCCATAACCATTAAAGCATAACGTTGGACGAAGCAGATGCACCACTGCGTTGTAATCTCCTGACTCATACAGTCGCTGGATCTCTTCCAGAGACTGGCATCTCTCCAGAGACTTCAGGTTCTTATCAATCTGTAAATATCACAGATGGCACACTCAAACACTCATTTTACTTTCACAGGCATTTGGACCACTGACATTTCCCCTGACAGTTTAGCTGTAAAGATATTTGAGCTCTATAGCTACAAATAGAAATATGGACTAGGAAAGAAAAAACCCACCAACTATGTAACAATGCATCTCACAGATTTTTGATTATTACATTTTAGTTTTTATATACAACTGGTGTCATAACAACTTTAACCTCAATTACCCTCCCTCCAACCCAAAACCCAAATCACACATTTTTTCAGTGCAAGAAAACTCATTAGAAGGATTTCAAAATGAAGATAGCATCACCTGGGTTGGTGTTCATCCCCAATAACTGCAGGAAAAGAATGGAAGATTGAAATTCCTTTCTTTGAAAGTATATGCATTTTTTATGTAGAAAACATTGACTACTGAAGTAGAGCTCATATAAACAATAGTGAAATATAAGTTTCAGAATAGTTTGAAAATAAAATGTTAATGTAATAATCTACTGTTCTATATGCAGCAGATTTAATAAAAATGTTTTTCATTTTACATAAAAACAACCTTAAGTTGTACAGAACCAACAGATCCAAAAAGCATATTTCTGAAAAGGAAATAGTGTCCTCATTTAACTATGAACTTGGCTTTTCACTCTTAGAAAAATTAAGTAAAATAAGCTCCCTTCACAAAAGAGATACTGCATTGATGACTTTTGAAACTGACTTAGGGTGGAAGAGGAAGAATACACCTACAAATTCAGTCTTACCTCTTCTAAAGAAACAAGAGAATCAACATGTAGATTAGGTAACCGGATTACGATGCTGCACATATCACCAGCTTGGGTTTGCATTGCAGTGGCATTCTGTAGCATTTCAGTACAAATATCGTAATTTTCAAGTGCCTGTTCCATGTCACCCTACAGAAACGGTACAGAAAAACACTTTGGTCTAAATATATTTCTGTAAGCACGTATCTGAACAGAAGCTTAGTATATGAGAATTCCTGCTTCACTCCCACCTCTGCTCTCCCATCTCTGCTCTTAGGGAAAAATGGTTATACCAAGTAGTAAGATTAAAAAAGTATGTTCCAAATTGATTTTACTCCTACTTTTAAAGGAGATGTCCCTGAGCAGCATTGGTCTTGACTACTGGGAAAGTTGATATGAGTTAAATTCAAAAGTATAACCAACCTGCAGTGCTAGGAAGCGAGCTTTCAGCCAATACACTCGAGTCACAAATTCCATCCATCCTTCCTCAAATAGATCTCGCTGCGAAGATGCAAATGACAATTGCAATAGGTCTCCCAAAAAATGAGTTCCTGGGAAGTCAGGACCAAACTTTCCATTCATAGAGGCAGTAGGGCAATTTCGTGGAGAAACTGCAAATCAATAAATTATACTTTATGATAAAATTACTAGCATGAAGAGCCTTCCACATACCAGTATCTCAAAAGCACTGATCTACTTTTAATGCAAACATTCATAAATAAAAAGATGAGTTATCTTTTCAGATCTGTATTTTAAGAAAATAAAGTTCTGAAATCTAATGAATTCAAGGAAAAAAAAAAAAAAAACAAAGCTCTTCATTTACCTAGATTATTTTTAGAAACTAACGCAAGAAATACATGATTCCCACCTGTAGAGCTCTTCCCTTTGGTCAGTAGCCACTGATCTAGCTGCAATTCCATGCAAGAAAGACTCATCACCATCATATCCTGAAAGAAGAAAAAAAATAAAAAAAGATAAAGAATACATGAATATATCAAGAAAGAGTCTACAGAAATAAAGAAAAACAAATAAACTGAATTTGCAATTTATTTAAAAGCAGACATTTCAAACTGACATCATGTGATTTCTGTTCTAAGCTGTAGCTTAACTGCTAATCTTTAACTGCTTTTAAAAGCAGTAAGTGTAACACCACACAACACTTAAAAGGAGCAACAAAACAATCATAGAATCTTAGAATGCTTAAGGTTGGAAGGGACCTCTCGAGGTCACCTAGTCCAACCCCTGCACACGCAGGGTCACCTAGAGCACGTGGCACAGGACTGTGTCCAAGCGGGTTTGAAGATCTCCAGAGAAGGAGACTCCACAACCTCTCTGGGCAGCCTGTTCCAGTGCTCTGTCACCCTCACTGTTAAGTTCCTTAAGTTCCTGTGGAACTTTTGATGCTTCAGTTTCTGGTCATTTCCTCTAGTTCTGTCGGTGGCCACCAGTGAAAAGAGGCCAGCACCATCCTCCTCACTGCCTCCCTTGAGGTACTTACAGACACTGCTCAGGTCCCCTCTCAGCCTTCTCTTCTCCAGGCTGAACAGGCCCAGCTCCCTCAGCCTCTCCTCATAGGGCAGATGTTCCAGGCCCCTGATCATCCTTGTAGCCCTGCACTGGACTCTCTCCAGCAGCTCCACATCCCTCCTGGGGAGCCCATAAGGTGTCCAAGATTAAAAGAATGAGGATGTCACTTTTTTTTTTTTTCCCCCAAGATCAGACATTTCTTTGCTGAGTACATTCTTTTATGGTATTTATGGTTTTAATGAGATCTTAAAATACCATTCTTTGCTAGTCAGCAAAGAAATGCCCGATCTTGGAGAAAAAAAAAAAAAAAAAAGTGACATCCTCATTCTTTTAATCTTGGACACCTTATGCATGCAAAGAAATATTTTTCAATAAACAAGCATTGCAGGTGCCCATGCCTAGCATGATCATCACTAAGTGGAAATAATATGGAGTACTTTGTTACCTTTATATGTTGATTACTTGAGTCTCTCAGTAAAGGATTGGGAAGACTATTACTGTGCTTTCTCCAGCTGTTATAGATACTACGAACCACCTCAGCTAAGCCCGGAGGCCATTTTACCAGGAACTTTTGGCTGATTACTTTTAGATATCTCATCATCAGCTCCAATATCCCACCATTGTTCAGGTTATCCAGCAGGAATTCGTGAACATCTTGTTTCTCTGGAAAGCAGATTGATACAAAACCATATGTGTTTAAGAGCAAGACAGAAATGACTTGAATCAAGTTAGTTTCAACAGCAAGTGATATACACCAATCTTGCAGAAAGGCCATGGTGATTTTTCTGTGCTGTGTATCTGCTGAATGAAGTTACTACATTCTACTATGTTCAAATGGGAACACCTATTAGAATAATAATTCTTCTGTATCTTCTGGCCATTAGACAAGAAGATGCAGAAAATAAAGCATAGGAAAGGAATGAATCAACAAAAAAACAAAAAAGGAAATTTACAATGAAATCCCTACCAGATTCCATAAATGTTGTAGAATCAAATGACATTCTATGTGGTCCGACATGCTGGAAATTCTCTTCTTTGATCTCTGACTGCACCTCATAGTTATTGAAAGGATCCTCCTCCTCCTCCGGATCTAGTTTCCTCAATCTGGGTGAAAGGGGAGCAAAAAATAACACTGATAAAATCCTCATTGTTACCTTCAATAGAGAGTGAAACCTAAATGTGGCATGCCATGCAGATTTTAACAATGAAAATACAGCAACCGAAGCACATTCAGAGATTTAAATCTTGTTCCCAAATCTTATCAAGGCAATAAAAATTCAAAACCATGATATCGCAAAGCAAATAAACACAGAAAACAATGTTACAGAACCTTAAGACTCTATAAATAAACCTTAGAAAATGACATGCCTGCTTTTAATGCCTTGAATAATTAAGTTTGAAGTAAAGAAACAGGACTATTACTTCAGATAGCAACGTTTTTTTTTTAATATATATAGTTTTTTATATATATTCCACGACTTTGCATGAAATCATAGAATCATAGAATGCTTGAGGTTGGAAGGGACCTTTAGAGGTCATCTAGTTCAACCCCCCTGCGCACACAGGGTCACCTAGAGCACGTGGCACAGGACTGCATCCAAGCAGGTTTTGAAGATCTCCAGAGAAGGAGACTCCACAACCTCTCTTGGCAACCTGTTCCAGTGCTCTGTCACCCTCACTACTAAGAAATTTTTCCTTAAGTTCCTGTGGAACTTTTGATGCTTCAGTTTCCGGCCATTTCCCTTCGTTCTATCAGTGATCATCACTAAAGAGAGGCCAGCACCATCCTCCTCACTGCCTCCCTTGAGGTACTTATAGACACTGCTCAGGTTTCCTCTCAGCCTTCACTTCTCCAGGCTGACTTGCTATCTGTATAGGATAAAAATAATCTGCATTTTACAAAGCATTAACAAGAATATTTTCTTAATAACTTCATGCGAGATCAACCAGATAAAGTAGCCTGACTTAATCCAATGTGTCCACAAACTTTACTGAGTAGAAGCTGCTGAAAAACAGAACATGACATTCAGTTTATGATATAATCAAGCAGTGCACCTGGAAGGAAGGAATTTGACCAACAGTTCTTGAAAGTCAACTTTCTCCTCTTTTTTACATTTGGTATTGCGGACTCTAGCCGATCTCCTTTTTGCAGTTTCACCACTTTCTTCCGTAATTCTCTTTCGCTTCACCCCTTTCTTAGACTTATCAACAGAAGACGCATCACCTAATAAAAGAATAAAATAAGGTATTCATAGGTCAAAATGTCAAACAAGATAGTGGATAACCTTTACTTCTTATAACATAGTTTCCTTCTTAGAGTGAAGGTAAACTCAACAAAATTGAAATAAATCACTGCTGGAAATGAGATTCAATCTTAAAGATGGTAAAACTCAAGCATGAGTCAATAGCACAAAGCCAGAAACTATTAAGGATTCATGCACAGTTGAAAAACAAACAATCCCCTACCCCTGACACACACCCACAAATAAATAACCCCCAACTTCCAATTCCATTAGACAGAAAAGTAATGAACATTGGTCCTACAGCTGAGTTACTAACCAGTGATTTTTTTCAGGCAGCGCAGGTGACTTTCACTTTCCTAATGTGAGTGGTTAGACAGACAGCTTAGCTTTATAGGGCTCAGCTGTCCTTTTTCTACTATGTATTAAACATTGAAAAGATTCTAAATCTACCAATACGTAATTTAAAGACAGCATTTCCTAACACATCCTGTAGTGCTTTTTATAACCAGATGTAAAAATCTCAGACTGAAGTACCTTGTTCACCAACAGTAACTACTGATTCCAATAAATTCTGATTCTGACTTGGAAAATTGGAGGCCACTGAAGTATAAGTTAATACAGGATCTGGCATTGTCGCCACTGGATTAGTGTTGACAGGAGTTGGCTGAATAACACTGACAGGAGTAGAGGTAGGAGAAAGAATCAGTTGTTGAACTGGATCTCGGTATTCTGAGAGATCAATTCTCTTCCCGAGACTAGGTCGAGGAGGGTCACATGTTGTGAGGTGGTGATACATGGCAAGTAAAGTTTCTCCTAAACACTTCCACCTGCATATGAAAGCATAACGACATTATTTTATTGTTTTCTGCCATATTTTATATATTATATTTATAAATCTGAAAGCATTCAATGTTAGACTTTAACTGTAAGGTATCGGGAAAAAATAGATTATTGATGTGACAGGAATACAAATCAGCAGTCAAAATCTGAGAATCAAAATCTGTTCCACAACTTTGTAAGCTGGAGGATATCTTTCAGTAAGCTGAAATCATGGTCATGGTTAGTAATCATGGTCAGTCATATAGATCACTGAAAATGTCAGACCTGGAACAGAGATTCTTTCTGGCTTCCTTTCTAGGATACACCACTTAACAACCAGAAATAAGAAGAGGCAACAAAGTTTTCAAACACAACAGGAAAACCAGTTGCACTAGAAAGTGAGAGACAGGGGATGTGCTTTACCTCAAAAAAACATCCAAAGACAACCAAAACTTATAGTGTAATTTCCTCAGTAATTATTGCATGCCAAAAAAACAGTAGTGACAAAAGAACCATTTTCAGGTTCTGTATTTAATCAACAAACCACCTCAATCTTATCTACAATTAGAAGCAACTTCTCTTCAACAGAATCAGATTGAGTATTAATACATTCTGCAAGGCAAATATGTGCAATAAAAATCAAGGACTTTCTTAATTAATAGAGAGGTATTAAAGAATTCTAATATATCTTACTGCAAATGAAGAACTGTAATTTGTTTTGGAGTTTCCATTATCTATCTGATAAGAATATTTTAAAAAAAGCAAAATTTACTTTGAATTGCACATACAAATTTGCAACATAGGAAAATTCCAATACTATGACTGGAGCAGTTGCCAAATCATCCTTAACTTTTTCTTACTTCCACTGCAGTTTTAATTCAAAATGTTAAATTGATAGATGGGGGATTTACATTAAAAGCACAAATAGAAGAAATCAGCCCACAGACCAACAAAATATGAAAGCTTTTTTTTTTTTTTTTTTTTTGAACAGGAAAAAGAAATTCTAAAGAAATTGGAGGTACACCATAGTGGTCAGCCTAAGTGGCTTCAGAAAAAACACTGGTAAAAAGAAAATAGGAAGACCTACGTCAAGAAGGGAATTGGCTGGACAAGTTTGAGGTCTGGTTCTTTCTCTCGCACGAGCAAAGCCTGTCTCTTCCTACGTAGCTCCAGCGCTTCTTCTAGGATTCTTCCCGTTTCAGCTGCACTCACATTTACATTATGAATAGACATGTCACTAAGAAATAACAAGAAATGAAGACAAGTTAAGTGTTTGCAAAACAGGAGATAATCATTTGTGATTTTCCTACAATGTAGCAAAAGTAAACAGTGTTGGAACAAGCATTCCAAGAACAATATTTTTTCAGTTTTACAGCAAGAATATAGAAGGGATCCTCATGAGAAATCTATCTTCCCTGAAAAAATTAAAAGAGAAATGGAGACTCTCCAAGATGTTTTGTTTTCCTTTTTTCAACATTCATAGCACAAAGTTTGGGTTCATCAAAAAACACATTTGAAAGTTCCGTTCATTCCAACGTATAACTCCAAGCAATTTCACTTCAACACAAAGTTTTTGTTTTTTTGCAGGGGGATTTAGGAAAAGAAATACCTCAAACAAAACAGATGAGGATGTGAATGCTGCAGATATCAGCTACAAATGCATAAATAAAATGAAAAAGAGGCATTTAAAAAGACCTAGTTAGTAGCAGCAAAGATTTTTTTCTTTCTTTTACATGGACCCTCCCTACCCCCTAGGAATTATTGCAGAACATTCTGCCAGTAGCATATTCTTTTAGCTTAAATAGCTCTATATCACCAGCTCCTCAGAACAAATCCATATCCCAAATACTATATAGACTATAGGATTCACCATTTGAGAAACATCCTCAGGGAATCTTTCCGGAGGCATGGCTGCTCCTCAAAGATCCTCTCCTTCAGAACTAGGCCTTTGCTGTACAGACAATCCTTTTCCAGAGCTTTGCAGATAAAGTACAGGCACGCTGACAGAGAAATAAAAATGTAATCGTCAATCTGCCACTTTGGCTTATTCAAAAGCTCCCATTTGGGGTTTAATATAAACTACTAAACTCCAGTTAAACATAGTATTTCCGCAGACCAGTAGCAAAAACAGAAAAGGAAGAGAAGTTGTCACTATTCTGTTGAATAATGAATTCAAGAGCTCCCAGCTCCTGATTTTTCTTGCAGCTTCCAGAGGGACATACAACTCCAGAAATTTTGCATCACTTCTGTAATAAAAGCTAAGTTACATTTCAATGTTACTCTGTAAACAGTTTATTTCTCTGATGAACTAAAGCACTCTTATCTGTTAATCAGTTCTGGATATATAAGACCAGATCCAAAAGCTCTAAGGTGAAATACAACCTTCTAGTGATTTTGGAGAGTTCTGGGTCAGGTCCTATTATATGAAATAATTTATGGAAGAGCTAACAGCTGACAGACCACAGAATAAAATTTGAAGTTATTTGAATTTTTATTTGATCTATGACAATATGATTTGTAGTGCATTTCAAGCATTTTCCAACAACAGTGTATCCTTTGGTGAAATTCACCCACTTGACTCCTGGCTGAACACGGAAGTCTAACAGTTTTCTTTCCTTTTCTCCTTCCTTAGCTAACCATTTGTGATTTGCTCTGATGAACTTACAGATATGCAAATTAGGTTTTTTTTAAATGAAAAAGACATTTTAAAATCAAAAGCAGAGAGATCCAGCATCAAAACACAGTTGCGCTCATAGCCACACTTATACGTTTAAGAACAAATACGGTATATTTTGCTTAGCATAACCAGAATTGATTGCAAACCATCATACTTATGATAAAGCAAAAATCTCCACCATATCCTAATGTACTATATCATAGAATCATAGAATCATAGAATGCTTAGGGTTGGAAGGGACCTCTAGAGATCATCTAGTCCAACCCCCCTGCATACGCACGGACACCTAGAGCACGTGGCACAGGACTGCATCCAAGCGGGTTTTGAAGATCTCCAGAGAAGGAGACTCCACAACCTCTCTGGGCAGCCTGTTCCAGTGCTCTGGCACCCTCACTGTTAAGAAATTTTTCCTTAAGTTCCTATGGAATTTTTGATGTTTCAGTTTCCGGCCATTTCCTCTAGTCCTATCAGTGGCCACCACTGAAAAGAGACCATCACCGTCCTCTGCACTCCCTCCCTTGAGGTATTTATATACACTAATTAGATCCCCTCTCAGCCTTCTCTTTACTCAAAGCATATTTTTTCTTGTAAACTTGTAAAACTGCATTGTTTTACATTTTCTTGTTGATACATGATACATCTTGAGTAAAAACAAACGAAAAACATCATACTCTACTTACTTGTATAGTCACTAAGGGTGTACAAGACTGTGACAAGGTTATCTAGACAAGGCCAGTGGTCAGGATTACATCTGAGCCCTTCTTCAAAAGCATGACGAGCCAAAGGTAGGCGGACCAGTTTTATTGCTACGCGGCCAATTTTATACCACAGGTTGACATCAGTAGAGTCCAGCATTACAGCCTAGAAGGCAAAATAAGTATAACGTTATTTGCGTTTCAGACATGCTTGTCCATGGGGATTAGCGCTGCTTTGTTCTTCATCGGAACCAGTATTGGCACGGGGACTGAATGGTGGGCAAGTTATGACACAGAGTGTTTAGAAGCACTAAGACTTCACACAAACATGAAGCATGCTGAATGAAGTACCTCTGTATTTGGGCAAGTTTTTGTAAACACCAAGGCACCACTATTTTATTTCAGCTGTACCTCCAAATAAAACTCCATAGCTGTCTCCAAGTCATCCCGTTGGGCTGCCAACTGTGCTAGGTTTTTGTAAGTGGAATATTTTAACATCAAGCCTGGATGTTTCAGCCCTTCTTTCTCATCACCAGGAAGAACTGCCTAGAAATGATAAAAAACACAACCTGGGAATTAGGAATTAGACTAGTTTGGAGGAGGAAAAAAAAAAAAAAAAAAAGGGCAGCAAATAACCTATCAATAACACTGACATTTCCAGTTAGTAAAATGTATTCATTCCCTAAATTTTACCAACCTCTCGCAGAAGACGAATCTCAAGAAGCTCATGATAAGCTTTAGCGGATTCTTCAAAACGGTCATGTTTCTGGAGGTCCAAAGCTTTGTGGTACAAAGCAAAAGCTTCTGCTTCCTGTGGTTTAAAACATCAGAACCTCTTCTGTAGGGTGATTTTATTTAACATAACAATATACCTCCCTTTTTAAATTAATAATAGTGTTTTTGCAGTTTTGAACAAGATTGGATCAGTTTTGCATTTATTTCATGGGTTTTCAGATGGGCTCCAGGAAAAACAGTAGTGCTGTTATATATCAGTCCCCCTTCAAAGAGTTTTGGAAGTCTGCATTAAGTTTAATTTGACAAAGGCATAGAGTTCTCAACAATATCATGTTTCTGTGAGTTTAATGAAGCTGGCAGGCAATCAAGGAGACAAACCCCACTTCGCTCACCAAAATGGAAGTTAAGTTTTTATCTCCCTTTGTGATCAACCTGGCAGTCAAGCTGGCAGCAGCCCGCTGGTTAAATATGACGGTCATAGCGCAGAACTAACCATAGAGCATCTTAAATGCAAAAATAACTTCTAAGATCCAGTTCTTAGAAACATAAGAAAAATTTAAAAAAATGAAAAATAAAATCTAAACCCCACCTGCATCTATTCAGCCTGCTGACTGCCTGCACCAAAAATGAAGAACCACGTGTTAAGAAAAGAACATAGGGAAGATCTACCTCACTGCACAGCCTGTCCAGCAGCAGAAACATTCTGCAGTACATTGGTACCGCTACAGGTCTGTAGCACACCCTTAACATCAGGGTAACTGGTACCTCACACCAGACTGAAGATTCAAGTCCTACACACCAGCTCCCTTTTATCTATACGGGAAGCACTGTCGTGTGATAAGTTTTTATTAGTATAGCAGAGAAATAACCTTAATGACTCAATACTGCCCATTCAGTGAAATTTTAGCATACTAAGGTCAAACGTCAAGAGATATTAACAGATTTTTCTCAAATAGAAAATACCAATAAATGCCTGCAACTACAGATTAAAGAAGCACAAAATTCCCATTAGATATGTCCAATAAGAAAATTGTCAGTTTACGTACTTGAGCTTCCTTTGTCTGTGTCTTATGACTTTTAAAGTTATCTTCATAGTCATCCTCAATTGTGGAGCTTGCATTCAGTGCTGCAATTCGCATCTAGAACAATAATCAGACATGGCAAGGAACGTTACATGTATATGTGTCCCAGTTCTCTTGAAAACATGGATTTTCTTATTTTTTACTTCGCTTTTCAATACTGCGAAATCTCTAACACCACGCATGCTGTTACAAGAATAGCAATTAATTTAGGCCTCACTAATTGCAAATGTTCATGTCACAACTAAAAATCGGCTGATAAACCACGCTTAAAATTTCAAGCACGTTTCAAGCAATAGCTTCCTTAGAATGGAAGGGACTACAAGAAGATTCTGCAAATTCCTCGATTTATCAATACTTACAGTAACTATGTAACTAGTATGTAATTATGTAACTACATAACTATTAAACTATGTCAGTTTAATCTTAGTTCTGGAGTAGGAGAAAGCTTCTGTTTTCCTTTTTACCAAAGCATCTAATAAAAACCTTGAGTGGGAATATCCCCTTACCATATTCAGAGCCATTTACACGGTTGCTCTCCAGGAACGGGAGGAAGTGCTAAATATGAATAGATCTAAAAAACAAATGGAATTAGAAATTTATTCTGTTCATAAAGAAAGCATTCAAAAATACTAGACAGGCTGAGCAACTTTATCAACGAACAATGTAACTGTTCTGTCATACTCTTCACAGCCCTGCAAGACAAAGTGTCCTATCACTTAAGAAGACAACAATATTAAAATTGATTTTGAGCCAGTGAAAATACCAAGTATATTCATGACTTCAGTACAGCTTTCAAAACTCTAAAACTGGTGGAGTTAAAGAGTGGAAATCACAGTTCACTTATATTGCTAAATTGCTATTGCTAATTGCCAATTAAACTTTAAGGAAACAATAAGGATTTTAATTCTCCTTTTTGCTTAAGCAGGAAGTTTGCAACAAATATTTAGCAGTCATGCTAAAGAGAGTCATGAGTTGCAAGAACAAAGCCAAAGAGAACAGCCTAAATCTGCTGAACAACAGAATACAGACATAGCCTCCATATGACTTTATTTTTTTTCATATTTCAGACAGGTGAAGAGTTGTTTAGGTCTGTTTTTACTTTTTAAAAGCAAAGCACTGTGTGTGGCTGCACTCACAACTTTGAGGAGAGTAACATTAGTGTAATAGCACACGAGAATAAACTTTGATGCCACATTAAACCTTTTTATAACAACACAGCTGTATCATTTAAGTGGTCAAAAATAAAGAACGTCTACTAAAGTATTACAAGCTGGTCTGTAAGATTTCAGTTACAAGAGTCTTAACTATTAATCTAAGGCCTTTACAGGCATGCACATCATCAAAAGGCAACAGGGCTTATTAAAGCCTTTCACTTTAAAATACATCTCCTCTTTTCCCTTTATAAGTTTAAAACATAAGCAGAAATTGAGGATGCAGGTTTGTGTTCCCTTGCTATTCACAGTTTATGAACTGTTCCCAACTTCAGGGTCAGAAATGGGGAGAAACTTGGGCTTCCATCACTTTTGTTGTTGCTGTGCTTGGGACCTGTACCCTACAGACACACACTTGCTTTAAAGGGGCTTGTTTTCACACTTTCACCCTCGAAAAGCCACCTCCACGGCAGTGGAAGCCGTTCTTACAGCGGGGACCCAGAGGGCAGCTACAGCCCGGGGGCGCACGGGGCAGCCCGCGGCCTTCCCTGGCAGCAGCTGCCCCGAGCCAGCGGGCGCAGGCGAGGCTAGGCCGGCAGGGCCGCGGCAAGCAGGGCCCAGGCCGCCGCCGCCGGGACACTCACCTCACAGCGCCGCTCCTCGCTCGCCCGCCCGCCCGGGGCGGGGAGCAGCTTCTCGGCACCACAGGGCCGCGGTACCGCCTGGCCGGACCCGCAGGGCGCGGGGCTCCCCTGACCGCTCCGGAGCGAGAGGCGGCCGCGACCGGCAACGGCCCCGGGACGCGCCTCACCCGGCGTCTCCACGGCAACCTCCGCCCAGAGCGCGGCTCGCCAACAAAGCGACAGATCACTGGCCGAACGGCGGCTCCGAAAGCAGCCAATCGCGGCGCTGCACGCACAGGGGCGGGGCCAGGCGGGGTGGGGCGGGGCGGCAGGTGTGAGGGCGGGCGCCCGCGTTACCAGGGAGACTCCTCAGGAGTCCCAACGGTCCCAACGGTCCCAACGGTCCCAACGGCCCCAGTGGCACGGCCGGCGGGGAAGGCAGCCCTCAGGAGACGCCGTTAACTCTGGGATGATTTTCGAGCCCACTGCGCTGCGGGTCACCCTGCAGGCAGGTCCCCGTGTCCCTCAGGCATCATGAGCCTGGGGCGCAGTCTGGCCTGTGCCTCCTGCTCGCCCCTTCCTTTGAGCCGTGCATGATCCTACCTCAACCCTCAAAGTACCAATCCTCAAATCAGAGGAGAGTTGGTTGGACTGGAAGAAAGGCAGTGGGAACAATATTTTGCAAGCGGCCTTGGGTATGGCTTTATTCCACTTGACAGAAAGATGAAAAAAACTCCCAAGACCTTAAACAGATCCCAGATTGTTTTTCTAATGAGTTTGAAAATCATCTCAAAGTTAGTGGCCTTGCCTAAAGTCTACCATGGTGATGGCTGGGGGTGGAAGCATGTTTTTACGTGACTAGGAGGTTGAGAAGGTTTTTATATGGTGACATCAAGGGGCAGGGTGACATGAAGCCAAATGATTAAAAGAAAGTTACTTGTGGAAACAATGTGGCTGGCAAGCGGGCTGGTGGCACTGGCATGAGCCTCACAGGCACGGAGCGTCCTCGGCAGCCTCGAGCACGGCTGCCTCGCAAAGGCCTTGGTACATGTTCACACGCTACTTCAGCATACAGAAACAGATAGTGTTTATCTACACCATTATCTACACTATTACCAAACTCATAAATAAATAAAAAACTGATTTAAAATATCATTTTGGTCTAGTTGAGTGCAATCACCTTTACATGGAATAATGTTGCGTTACCCATGTGGCTACTAGAGGGTATGTGGGAGGGCGTCCCTGGAAAGCTCCCCTGGATCCCATTTCAAGCTCTTTTGGTTTAGTGTAAATCGTGCCTAAATAGCATTTTTTGAAATCTGGTTATCAAAATACATCCAATATAATTATTTAAAGTAACTTTTGTTGTAAAAGCTCCTAGTGAAGGATGATTAGAGAATGCAGATGTGTAGTCTGGGGAGGATCAGGAGAATAGCAAGCAAGAGAGTATTAGAAGTACAAAAAGGTCATTTCTTGTAGGAATCAAACCAGAAGAAGCTTTTTATACCTAAGTTATGTTGATTTCTAAAATATTGATTAAAAGCAAAGGAATTTAAGCAGCCTGAAGCTGTCCAGTTTGTATCCCAAACAGATCTCTCACCCTAATCCAGGTCCTGAATGTAGGAACTGCAGCATTAGGTTTGAGGGTGTCCCAGCTTTCCATCATGATATGCTCAGGATAGGGTTGCCATCCATCTAAACTGTAGCCCCACACTGCTGTCATTGGAAACTAACTTCAAAAGCTATCGTGATTATGTCAATACCTTTCTGCCAGTAATGCCTTTCAGCTTGCTCAGGCCTCATTTGTTCTCTGTCCTCTGTAAATATGCAGAGAGGTTGTCCTTGCTTCAGAGGCTTTAGAGCTAAGAAATGGTTACACAGTCTCCAAAATCAGGTCATTGCCTTTGAATTCGCAAACATGCCTATACAGAGTTCACAAACCAGCAGAGGCCACTTCTGGGAACAGAATTGTTGGTCAATCTTAAAAGGTTAAGCCTAGGAAGTTACAGATTTCAGTACAATGGTTTAAAACACCTACTGTAGTTGGGACATACTAAATCTATCTGTTGGGCTGGCTCTATACCATGAAAGAAGACCAACCTATAGTTTTTTATAGTATTATTCCTGAGCTCCAGCTAAAGGTGGGATATCTTATTTTCCCCAAGTAGCGAATGCAAGCAAAGAAGCCATCAGAAAAAGGTTCCTTCTTCTTTCTCTGTGTGCTGCTGCTTAACATTTTAACTGTTCACTTATTGAAAAACTCCAGCTCCATGAACCATGAAATTCTCGAGACGTTCCCTGAACCTTTCACTGTGATTTTGCAGTGTGCTGGGATGTTTTGTCAGACTGATGCCAAAATGCAGATAAAACATGGAAACGTGTGAGGAAGTCACAGTTAACCTCACACAATCCTACAGAAAAATGTTACCTCTCCCTTACCAAGGTCCCATTTGCCTAGGGTGAACACACCATGGCTCAGCTGTTGGAAGAAGCCCAGAAATCATTTAATTCTGGCATTTTTGTATGACGTGCTCTTTACAAGCTTTCCCTCCCCTTCCTTATCTCTGCCTGCTCAGCTCTACAATGCTGAGAAAGACAGTGCCAGGCAAGAGCAAACACAGGGAGCAGCTGAGGGTGCAAGGGAGGAACAGAGCCTGCAGGAATGCCTAGCAGTGACCAGTAAGGAGAGTAGGGGCACAGGCCACAATGGGATTGGTCTAAAGGAAACAAAGACTTTGGCAATAATTCCTGCTTGTTACTTCACTGAAGTATGGCCAAAAAAAGAGGGAAGTTCATATACCAAAATTAAAGCTACATAATTTTCTGTATGTTTTATATTCAGCTCAATATGACCAAGTCCTTTCGCATCCCACTGGCGAAATAGGGGCTTTCCACCCTCTTCCCTGCAGCAAAGCAGTACTTTTGAGTTACAAGTATAACTCATACTCAGGTCATCTGTTTATTACTCTAATTTCAAAAAATATTAGTTGAAGAGACCTTCTGGGAAAACGGACCTCGCCAGCCATGATATCTCTCTCCCAACACTGAGGACTGAGAAAACAAAAGCAATGTTGTAAGTCAATAAAATTACACTTATAAAAGAAAGACTTTGACACATTTTATTGACCCAATAATGTCTAATCTTATTAGCCTGATACATAGATTTGTGTTTGCTATTAGATTTCTGATAGCGAGATTTTGCAGACTAGCAGATGTTTCTTCTGCAGAGGGAATAATCAATTTCAGACAGTAACCAGAAGAGGTAGTTTCAACTATTTCGAGACCTCAGGTCATAAATGGAATTACAAACTCTTTAGACCTGTGTTTCCATGGATTTCCATGTCCCAAGAGCATGCCCTTAGTTTCTCCAAGCCCCTGTGTCTAGGACCTGATGAAAGTCACTAACTGGAAATGAAACTGATAAATACGTTTTAATTGTTTTAAGGCAGTGGAAGGCAGAGATAACACTACACATGTAAAGTACCACGTTTTTGTTTTAATAAAATCTCACATATATTCCAGTTACAAGGTGACAAAACAAAGGGTCCTAAAAACCAAAACACTTCTCTCCAGGGTGAGGTATGCTACGACAGAAGTGGTGGGTTCAATAGGCAGAACAGTGGAGGTACTTTTGTCAGTTGTGCACAACCACCCACCTCACCTCCTGGACACAGGGCAGCACTCCAAAAACGTCAGCCACAGAGCACAGCCAGCTGTACTTTGTCCACACTCCCTGTAACAGTGGGGTGAGGAAAAGTACTGTGAACTGCTGCACAAACTCCTTCTGCTACACACTGCCACCAGCACACAAACATCCAACCATGAAAACGTTGTGGAAAATAAAACTTTGTGCAAGTCACACAGGCTGGCAATGGTAAAACACACAGCACAAGATCTGATGGATCCTTAAGCAAGCCTTTGTATAAATGCACAGATATTCCTTGGTATAACCACGTCTTTCAAGAAATGGGGAACCTGAAAATAGGATAATTTGAAGGAATAATTGTTGGTCGTCTTAGCCAGCCTGGGACCCTTCTGCTGGTACAGAGGGCCAGAAAGAAGGGTCATCTCCCTTGCAAAGTGTGGGGAAATCTGGACAAACCTGAGTACATCTGTGGTCCTCAATAAAGCCAAATGTGCTCTGGAATTAAACAAAGTTCTCACTGATACATGTGATGATAAGAGAACTTTGTCAAGGCTCATGTAAGTGTGGCAATCACCAGACTGCTCAGCCCCATGACCAGGCATGCTGGAAAGCTAGTCTTGGCAGCCCAGCTCGAGACAAAGACCTTGAACCGTTTTAGTACCATCTGTATGGCCAATTGCCCCACTCTTAGGCTATGTATGCACAGGAAGCGAGGGCAGAAGAGAATCACAGAGGAGAAGATTTAGAATTACACAGATAAGATCATAAGAAGAAAGAAGAGGATGGCACTGGTCATCTCCGGGTTATGTCTTCGCCAGAGCTTTGTTCCAACGGGCGTCCCGCAGAATTATAGGAAAGTCACGACAGTTCTGTTCTTGCCAATCTGCCAGGGCTCCACTGGGTAAAAGCGGATGATAATCCTTTTTGAATATAATAAGAAAAATACAGAAAGTAAAAGTTATTATTTTACAATTAACTA
Organism: Tinamus guttatus; assembly: GCF_059628265.1. Classification (NCBI taxonomy): domain Eukaryota; kingdom Metazoa; phylum Chordata; class Aves; order Tinamiformes; family Tinamidae; genus Tinamus; species Tinamus guttatus. The sequence continues at coordinate 4,543,096 of NW_028288993.1, read as the reverse complement.
TTCCTATGCAGTCTGCAGTAAGCTAGAAATTCTGCACTAAGCTCTCAACAGCTCCCACCTCAAGACATTCATTTAACAGAAGCAAATACAGGCTGTGCACAGGCAGCGTTCAAATGGGTGGCCAATGCCGCCCTCGTAAACAGAAAAGCAGACTGAGTTTGAAAACTGTAGGTGATATCTGCCTGATTTAGAAGCACCCAACATCTTACAATCTGCTCATGCATTTACCACAACAGAATTCCCTTGGGAGGGAAGAGGGCAGAGGGAGGCATGGCTTACCTTCAGGAACAACCCCATTTCAGCCGTTGGCCTGGCTAGCCCATCACGGAGCTCTACAGAACACCAGTTTGTGCTGGCTTTTTGTCCCAGGCATGCAAACATTGAGAGAACAGGAGCTCCAGACTGCTCAGAGTGCGCAGGCCCCTCCACGTCTTTACCTGCACCGGCTCCTAACCTGCCTATGGGGGACTCGCCATCCAAGAGCACTTAATGTTCGCCATCTAGTCCGGGGTGTGCGTTAGGGCTTAGTCCCATGGAGAACACGACCACTCACATGATCAACACTTGGAACTTCTCCTGATGTTTCTTTCTGGTGCAGCCCACACACTCGCAGATCCTGACGCTGCAACGAACTGGAGCCCAAAGCAGCTGCGTGGCCAGGGCCAGCCCCACACCTTCCTCTCACCTTCTGCGGGGTTTTTCACTGACCAAATTTAACTGCTCCCCCGCTCCTCCCTTCCCAAGGGGCGCGGGGGTTGGCCGGGCCGGGCCGGGCCGCACTCACCGCTCGGGGCCGAGGCCCAGCTCGGCCGTGAGGAAGTCGAAGAAGCGGGCGCTGTGCGCGCGGTTCTGCTCCGCCGAGCCCACCACGCCGATGGAGGAGACGAGCAGCTGCGCGCAGGGCTCCGCCGAGCCCGCCAGCACCATGGGCAGCCCGGGCCGCACCGTCACCGACACCCGCTGCGGGGGAACGAGCTCGGTGACGCGGGCCGCGCCACCCGCGGGCCGCGCCGCCCGCCGCAGCCACTCACCTCCTCGGGCTTGTCCAGGATGGCGGCGGCGGCGCCGCAGAGCTTCGCGGCCAGCCCCGGCGGCAGCCGCTCCGCCGCCAGGCTCGTGTCGAGCTCCAGGAACGGCATGGCCGCGCCTCGGCCCGCTCCGCCACCGCCAGCGGCCCCGGCCCCGCGCAGCGACGGGGCGCGCCCGGCCCGGCCCCCGCGGCCGCCAGGCGCCTCCTCCGCCCGCCCGCCCGCGGAGCCCGGGCCGCGGCCTCGCGCCGGCCCTGCCCGCGGCCGCGGAGGCGGCGCTGGGCAGGCCCCGGGACAGGCCCCAAAGACCCTAAAAAGCAAGCGGGACGGCCAGCTGCCTTAGGGCACTCGGATACTGCGGGGCAAACTTGTGAGCTTGGCGGGTTGTGCTGTCAAGGTGGCCGTGGCCGCGCCACAGCTCGTGGCGTCTCTCGCCTGCCGCGCGGCGAGGGGATTCTTGCCCTTTGCCCTGCGAGGTTATGAGCACGCTAGAGGAAAAGTCGGCTTGCTCAAGGCGCAGCGCTGCTGCGGAAAGTGTCCCTGTGGAACGTGGCTTTTCGGTCGTCTGCATCTGCGCCTGGCTCTGAACCAAGTATGCCAAGTTTGCGAGGGAAGCGTGGCGCTTCCCAGCTTCCAGCCAGCACACTCATACCGAGGCCGTAACGGAGAAGCTGTGGGTGAAGGGGACCCCTTCCACACCCACAGTGCCAGTGCTGGCGGGGTTGCACTTTTTTTGCTGGGGACTGTTGATCCGAGAGCCACCACCACGGGTTATGAGGACAATGCTGACAATGCTGGCGCGGGGAGCGGCTGTAGAGAGCAGCCAACACCAAGGCTGAAAACAGATTTCTAGGAGAGAGTTTCCAAAGGGAGAAGCCCCAGCTGGGTGGAGGATGGGGCTTGGCAGGGATGGTGGCTCGAGCAGAGCCCTCCCAGGGCCGGCAGACCAGGGCACAGAGCAGTTGCAGCCAGAGCGGAGGGTGTCAGCAAGGGGGCTCAGCCCCCGGCCAGCGGCAGTGCCAGCGTTCCCGGAGCGAGGAGCCCAAGCTGCCCGAGACTGGCCGCCCCCGTCCTGGGACACGCGATCCCCGCCCAGGGCAATGGCACAGGCAGCCTCTTGCAACCCCTCTCCACTCCAGAAGCCCTTTATCTTCTCTATCAATGCACTTTCAACATGGCATCTCATTTACCTTTGCAGAAATTGATGTGAATTTAGACAGGGGCCGAGGTCTAGCTCATTTGCCAAGATTGCTCTGTCTTCCACTTTGTTCTCTCCTCCAGGTAAGATGCCATTTAGGATCTGTTCTTCTGCTTCTCATTCTTTCAAATATTTGAAATCTCATTCCATTTAAACACCAAGGCCAAAAGAATGCCAAGTGACAGGCATCCAGCACATCAGAAGGCCTCTAAAGGGAAAAGAGGCAAAAGAGATAGAAGTATGAGATGCTGGCAATCACCACAGAACGTGGGGCTAAGTCACAAACATGTGCAATGAGGTGCTTTGCGCTTCACTCTGGACAGTCCACCCGAGAACGGCAGATTGTCTGCGGCCTCCAGGTACAACTCAGTGTCCCAAAGGGCTTCTGTTAAACCAATGACCTTTGTTTTATTGTTTCTGTTTCCATCTTGGGGATGCAAAGGCCCTACGGGCCTTCGTGCAGCCCCCAGAGCCTCCGTGCACAAGGATAGAAAATCCTTTTAGGGGATGCACAAACAACCAAGATAGAAGACGGCAGAGCTGCAGCAGTTAAATTAGTCTCCATCTCTCTCAGCCTTTGGAAAATCCTGGTAGCTTTTTCTTGTTTGTAGACATCTGTACATGTCATTAGCCATTGAGCAACTCACTCTTAAAATTCTCATAAAACCAACCATTTTCCATTTAAAATTTAACTCATAATTGTGCACAGCATTTTTGTGAATAAAAATGTCAATAACAACATGATTTTCAGCTAATACTTGAAAGGGAAGAAGAGGAAGGATAGGAATAAATAGGCCTATTCCTAATATTTTAGTTCATGACAAAGCCTTCAGTCCTTAGAGAATACAATCACCAAATCTTTTTTTTTTTTTTTCTGCTAATGAAGTCTCTATTGGAATTCTCTTTCTAGACAGCGAATTTAAAATCTCTGGAACTAAATCTCTCTTCTGAACTAAATTGAAGAGTTTCACGAACCTAAACCTCAGTGAAAAACACAATCGGCCTGTCTAGAATTTAACAACAGTAACTTAATCTGCCAAGATATGTTAGTACTGGAAAGAAAAGATGTTATTTAATTACTGGGAGCAGGAATTCCTGAATTATTACTCATTTTATCTTCATTTCTCAGAGGAAGAGTTTTGGGGCAAAGATTCAAGAACAACAATTAATTATGAATGGAAGCGTGCAAAAGAAAAGCCACATTCCACTAGTTTTTGTATCCTTTATCATTTGCAGTTTTCAACTGAAGAAACTAGAAGTGGCTGGAATCCTTCAGTCTCCCTTATTAATTGTGCTGCAGTATAAAAGGGTTTTGTATCTGAGGTACAACTAATACAAAACTAAGCATAGCCAAGGGAGAAAAAGAAAGCTAGAAAGCTCTAAGACAGCCCTCAGCCCTTTTATTGTGAGGCACACGTTACTCAATGCCACAAGACCCTGTGTTGCTTCAGCTGCACAGGGTGACTGGTTTGGTGAACTTCCATCCAAAACAGTCTCAGGGGAGGGTGTCTAGCTTGCTTTCTCTCCTTCATTTTCTAGGAGGGTTATATTTTTCCTGTGATAATAATAGCATATATGTATATTTTGATAGCTGTCACACTCTCTTTCAAGAAATCCTTGTGAATGTATTCTTTCCATGTATTCCCTAAACTATATCAACAAGAATATTTTAAGTAGGCAGTTGCTGGCGGGCTGTGGCCACTCAGCTTTTGTATTTGCTTTGGTCTTTGCCCTCTGCGTTGCCCCTGTCAGGTGTCTGCTGGTCGACAAGCGCCCACGAACGCCAGGCTTTCACCAGAGGAGAGTCATGGTTAAACTGCATCATCACACAGGAAAGATTCACAGTGAAGATGGATACGGGGAAACTTCACGGGAGCCTAGAGGCAAACAAAGTGTGGAATGGACGTGGACGGCCAAGCAAGATGCCCCAGCAGCAAGGAAGTTTCTAAAGGAAAAAAAAAATACATCCTTCTTTTTTTTTTTTTTTTCCACTTTTGTGATTGCCTGTAGTTTTGCTCTGGGGTCATCTGAGCCCAGAGAGCTGCTGGGAAGGTGAGGATGAGGCACGCGGTGCAGTGCTTGCTGCCTGCAAAGAATTTTGAGCAGCAAACGTTACACAGGACAGGATGATCCTCATCCTCTACAGGTCTCAGGTGCTCCCAGTTCATGGGCTGGCTCAGATTTTGTCAGGAAACAGCATTCATGTCTCCGCCAACTCTGAGAATACTGACACTCTAAAATAAAACCCAGAGGCACATATTAAATGACCCATAGGGCCTCAGCCTTTTGTATAAATTTAATGTTTCATCTCGCAAAAATTTCCCATCTTCTACCCCCAAAGATGCAAGAAAAGGTTGGGAGGTCCTGCAATTTCTGTGTAAGAATTACACAGCTCTTTCCAGTCACACAGAAATCTGGAGATCAAGGAAGAAGCTTAAAAAAAAAAAAGAGCAGGGAAAATGGTAACATAGGTTAATTCATTTCAGCATCTTCATCAACACAGGTGCCAGGTGCTCCTTCAGCCGTGGATCAATCTGAATGTTGCTCAGTTCTTTGATATTCAGGATCATCTCATGGGCTTGGAAGAAAAGCTCTTTCCCCACAGCTTCCTCGACCCGCTGGCGCCACCGCATCAGCCTCGGCCTGTCCTCAAAGACGTCGCAGCCGACTCCGACGGGCTGCAGAAATGGGGAGAGCAGCAGTGAGACACGGGGCAGCCAGCTGGCAACCAGGACAGCCAACCCCAAGAATATTGCAGGCAAAAGCTAATGTTTGACTGAACTGATGTCTTAATTGATCTACTCCCCTTTTGCTCTCTGCCTGTACCTTTCTCCAAAACATGATGCTGTAGAGAAGCAGAACTGCAATTTCTCAGTCTCTAGGGCACAGTTATGAGCGGGAAGCACCTCTGAACTGCAAGATTCAAGCCCCGATGGCCTAGGAGAACACACCTGGTTTGTGACAACCTTAATCTGATAGCATCTAGCTGAGATTCACTTTTGCTCTTCCAGGCATGGCATGGGAAAGTACCATCTGAAGAAGAATATTCTTGTGTGACAAAAATATTCTTATACTGCCTCTTTCTCCAGACACTAAAAATAGTAATGATAAGGGATGAAGTGAAAGAGAAATATTATTAGAGAAGTATTATTAGAGAAATATTATTAGAGAACTGATGAAGCTATTTTTTTTCCTTCCTTTTTGAACCAGTTTTCTGAAGCTACTCTCCTATTCTCCTGCTGATCCCAGGGCTGCTGCCTGCTGAGATGCCCTCACAGCCCCTTCCCGCGCGCTGCCCCGCTGCATTCCCCGTGCTGGGCCCTGCTCACCGCGCTCCTGCACTCACCTGCATCAGCTCCACAATGGCCACGAGATCCGCAAGAGAGATCTCGCTGCCGATGATGAAAGCCTTGTCCTGAAGGAACCTCTCCTCAAACTGCTTCAGCGAAGTGGACAGCCCCTCCATAACCTCCTGGAGCTTCTCTGTGGGCAGGGGCTGCCCAGTGAAGAGGGGAATCAGCACCTGAGGAGAGAACGGACCTGGAGTGCCATCAGCCACCTCCTCCTGTACCTAGTTGAGTCTTTTAAGTTACGGCCCATGAGCTGCTTGGGATTGCTGAGCGCACACGTGTCCAAAGCGCTCGTGGGAGCGTGGGCCTTGTCGGCCCTTCCATCTTCAGGCCAGGGTCTCTGGTGTGCATTGTATCCACGAAAGAAGTCACTGCAAATCTCAAATTAAAAACTTATGGTTTGAGAGGTTTACTGCTCCAGCAGTGATTCATGAAGACGTGTGCCACTGCTGGAGCTCTCACAGCTACAGTGCCTCTGCCAACCATGGCTTCAAAAGAAGTATAGTTAATAAGCAGAATTAGAGATATAAATTTCCACTGGTGAGAGTGGAGTAAATTTGTCCTCACTGCTAGTATATTCAGCAAGTCACGTTGTGATTGCTTAATCCCAGCCAGGATGTTTGCCGAATACACACGGAATCTATTTCATCGGAAAATTCATGGCCAGCTCTCTTCCAAAGCGGTTCCAGTTACGCGTGATGGGACCTCTGGGTCTGAAACGACATCCTCTTCCTCTCCTTGCTCTTGGGTCTGTTTGTCTTCTCCCATGTCTAGCTAATGTTACATGGTGGCTTTATACAGTTTTCTATTTCCAGTGATTCTGAGGATCTTTTCTGTAGCTGGGGTATCTTAGCAGCAGCAGGAATGACCCGGATTTGTTTGCCTCGAAGCACTGTAATGTCAGCCTGCAGAGACTAGAAAAAACTGCCTTTTGTATGAATCTGACTCAAATTTGTATTGCTTCTCTGTGCTCTCTGGTCAAAAATTCAAATGTCAATACATCAAAAACTGAATGAACCCTGATGTTTTGTTAAGCACAGACAGGGGCAAACAACATAGGAATGGCAAAGTTCTTACCCATTCACTGACAAGCCTTATTTTGTCTGATATTCTATATCACACTCTACTTGTAGAGTTATATCTGCCCTTGGGTTTCTCTGAGGACATTTATGTTAACTTTCAGAGGAGCTGGCTGGAGATTGGTGGCCAGCAGAATCATCTGACAATAAGTGGCTTTCTGCCCTCTTGTTAATTTTGCCTCGCCATAAATTGATCTGACTGGACTCAATCAAGAGATTCTGCCATTCTCTTGGTCCCCCCATTCTGCTTGTCCCGGAGCCACTTCCAAAGGAGTGCGTAGGTTCTTCCAGGTTCCCACCCTGCTGGGACTGCAGGGATTTGGTGTTTGAGGAACATGGGCTTTCAGCTTCCAGCAGCCACGTGCGCACTCGCCGAGGCAGCAAAACTCTGTGCACACCTGTGTAACGAGGGGGAGGCCAGCATCGGCAGCGCTCCAATCTGTTACACATTTGTCCACCCCAGGCAATGAAAACATGTTGGGCTTTGAGACTTTCTTTATCACACTGACTTTAAATACAAGAACAAAAATGACCAAAGCTGCTCTTGCCAGATCCCCATGTTGAGCAGTGAGGAAAGTTCCTCTCAGCTAGCGATAGCAATGCGACAAATTCAGTGTGACCAATTCTGTGCATCAGGCCTGTTCAAGCGCTCAATATTCTGCCAGGAAAGCATCATTTTGCTCACATTTCAGTATTCGGTCTCCTTACCTTGATCCACATGGTCTTAGGAGCATTAGCCCGGATGTTAGCGTGATGCCAGGAGAGGTACTCATCTACCTGGGCCCGCTTCTGTATGTCCGACGGGTACCAGTGGTCAGGAGTGTTGTACTTTCGGCTCAGGTACAGGAGGATAGCGGTGCTGCTCACACAGTAACGAGACAGGACGGGTCAGGACAGGTGCTGCGATGTCGAGAGCTTCCCCCGGCACCTCCCTGCCCCGTCTGCACCCACGGCTGCCACGAGCCAGCGCTCAGCTCAGCGTCTGCGTTGGAGCCCAGGGACACGCAGAGGCACCCAGCTCCTGCTGGCACTCACTTCCCCTAACCTGCTGGAAACCACCGCTTTGCTGCTGGGCAGCGCCTAGACACTGCGTAAACAAACAGTAAATCTCTGCAATCATCTATCAGCATCGTTAAGCCCGTTTGGTCCTCAGCTGCTCTGAGCCGTCTTGCTGAGACCTGCTGATGTTTATGTGCCTGTGCACAGAACAAAACTGTCCAGTGAGTCATGCTGCCCTCGGAGCACATCTAGGTCCTTCCAGCCTGCAGCTTCCACTGAAGCCAGTGGAAATCCCAGCAAGGAGAGCCCACAGACTTTTTTTTTTTTTTTTTTTTTTTTTCCTGCTTGCTAGGTCCATCCATTGGTATCATCACTAACTGGCAGGAGAAAGCAGGCAAAAAAAATGTCTTAGTTATTTGCAGCAACATGTAGGCTGTTAATATAAAGCCATGCCACAGAAAACCCTGTGTGGGCAAAAAGAAAGAAAATGAAGGCCTCCTGCAACAGTAATTCACTTGTTTCAGTGTTAAGATACTATTAACGAGTTAGGTCATAGATCTCCATAGTAAATTTAGAATGTAAAACATAATTTTGGTCTCTGCAGGGCTTCATTTGGCCTTTATGACTGATTCATATAAACAGAAGTGGTTCCACCTTTCTCAAAGGGATTTGATAAGCTTTAAACATTTCCCTGGTGTGTTTATAATCCAGTTTTTGAGGAAATTGCATCCGGGGGAGGATCAAGAAGTTAAACCAGCTAATTGATTTAGGCTGTGAAAGATAATTCAAGCAAAGAAAATGGAAATAGAGTAAATGAGATTATGAATGAGGTTATACTATTACAAATACTGATGTTGTACTGATGTACAAATAATGTTACAAGGTATGACATATGATGCAGATTTTTTCACTTTTCAGTGTTACGTGTAAGGTAAAGAGATCTAAAATAAAAGAATTATATGCAATAGTATGTGTTTATGTCAAGACCTAGGTATGAGTTCATAATGTATTACCCTCTTCAAACCGAGGGATAAGGTATTCGATGGAGAAAATAAGCACTTGTAATATCGTTTTAGGCAGAAAAGACCTGCTTCTCCATAACCAGACTCAAGGACATAATGGCAAGAAGTTCCTGCCAAAGGAGCATCTTAAAACCACCTCCCTGTGAGAACCATCCACAGCTTCCCCTGTGCCATGCGGATCAATGGACTTGTTCACCTCCTTTCTCTTCAGGAACACAGAAACTGAAATGCCAACGCAGATCATTAAACCATCCACTTCCTAAAAACTCATGGCAAATCCTGCGATTTTTAGTTGTTCAGAGGGAACGATGTCTCCTGAATGGGACTACTGGGAGCCAGGGCTGTTTGCAAACTTGGTTCTTACCATTCTGCTAGGGTGAAGTCTCCATCCTTCAGCGCCGGGACCCTCTTCAGGAGGTTGACCTTGGCAGCCCCTTCACTGTTTGATGGCCCTGGCGACAAGAACAGAGAAGCGAGAGCTTACAAGAGTATCTGCCAGGGAATGGTCGATTAAATAGCTGCACAGTCAGAGAACTGGGTTACGTTTTTCCCCATACAGTCATATTCCATAATTAAAAGGTAAGAAAACTGAGAAGTCTGAATAAAGCCATCTACAGACACTGCAGTCTGCTCAGGCCCATCACTGCATGGATCAGACCACAAGACTGTATAGGAAATTCAGCTGCTCCAGTACCTGCAACATGTATAAAACCTGCTGAAGAATCACTCCCAAAGAGGAGTTCAGGTACTGCACTGAACATGCAGGCGTTGCAAATGGTATTGCAGACAAGCAGAAGGAGCTAGCCTGGCTAGGGAAGGCTGCGCCCAATAGCCATAGGGATGGGAGAAAAAGAGGGAAGTTAGGATAAAGATAACTGAGCAACTCAAAATATCCGATACTTGTGAAAAAGACAGGGTCTGGAAGGGCTGAGTAGCATGTGGAGCCTCCTCACAAGACAGACGACTGCTGTTCCCACTCATGTTCTCACAGGCAACAGCAAAACAAAGGAATTTTCTTTCCTCCAGCTTCACGAACTTGGCTGACCAGCTAGGATGGAGCCCTGCTGCTAGGTTCCACTTGGAAGCCTTGGGCCCACTGAGATCATTGCAGTGGGTCAGTTACCAAAGGGACCCTGGCTGGCTTATAGGCATATGGAGCAAAATCTTTCTCTTCTTTGCTTGTCTTGAAGAGCAGAGGGATTTGAGTAATCACAAAGAAAGCAAATGCTGTCAGCAGAGCTGGCACCTTTGCAGACACTTAGACGCTTCCAGAGTTCTTGCTGGGATGGGAAAAAACGACGAACACCACCATACAGCATCGGGCACAGCATTCATTGCTTCCAGAGTAGAAAATCAGCGAGGGGCTGGGACGCCCATGCACCTCTAACCCGGCTCTGGGTCAGCGTGTCCCCATGGGGAAACGCAAGAGGCAGATGGTGGCCGATGAAGGAGTTCAAACTCCACAGCCATGGCCACTTGGAAGCAGGACAGCAGGGTATCTAACCACGCTTTCGGGTTCCACTGAAGGTGCTGAACTTGCAAGTCAGCAACTCTGTGCCACGGACCCGTGGGGGAGTCCAGGAACGTGCACAAAGACAAGGTCCGAGTTTGTTTGCTTTGCTTGTTTGCAGAGCTCTCTGTACAGAGACGTTACCTTCCAGGGCACAAAGGCTGATCTGGGCAACGTGACCAGCAGGGAGCCTTACACCAAAATCTCTTTTGTACAAAGATTAAGAGCCATTAGCTAAGAAACCACAGCCTAGACCCTGAGACCTTCTGTCACCAAGCAGGAGATACTGGACAAAAGCACAGTGGGAATCAGCCTCAGAGAAATAAAAACAGTCTTTGGACCATCAAGTTTGTTTACAGTTGGCTGTGGAAGGAGAAAGGCAGCTTGCTGCATTATACGTTAGAGAAACCAGCAAAGCCTCTGACCGCTCTCCCAATAATGTATTCGATTCCCTGCGGCAAAAACGAACCCGCAGAGCAGATGTCGCTGCCCAGTCCTGGTTTGTGGCTGCGGTGCCCGCATCCACTAAGCCGCTCCACACCAATGGGTCTTGCCAAGACCCTCGCCACGGCAGGGGGCCGTGAGCCCTCTGGGCCACCTGCCTGGCAGGACAACCAGCCTCAGATGGCCCGGGAAGCACAGCCGGTCCCCAAGGAGGACACGGGGAGCCAAGCGCGGCACCAAGCTCAGACCCTGCCCGACAGGACCAGCAGGCTGGAGAGCAGGTCAGGGCTGGCACAAGGGCTGCCGGCGCCGCGGCCAGGAGGTGCCACCCTGCTCGCTGTGGCTCGGCTGTGCTTTGCATGGAGACACAGGGGCCGTGCGGAGGCACTGCCGCTGATCTGCGAGCTGGTAAAAGCCTCGCTACCAACACTCGCTTCAGGTGGCTCTGGTGGGAGTGCGTGTTTATTGCATCGAACGGGAGATTGACGGCCGTGTTCAGAGTTTCGCAGAGCTGGCAGCTCTGCCTCTCTTCCAGCAGGCAGAGCCAGCGCCTGCGGCAGAGCTGCTCCTCGGTGCCCGGTCTATCCCACCCGCGATGCTGCGGTGACTCGCAGAGCTGCTGAGCGCCGGCTGCACCTGCTGTAACCAGTTCTTTGCATCCCCCGGGGATGTGCTCACACACTGTACCGTGCTGGGCTTCGAGGAGCCCCTTCCCTCGGCCCAGGGCAGGGAGGCTGCCAGCAGAAGGATTCTTATGGGCAAGTTACAGTGTAAGGAAGGAGATCTACTGGTGAGCAATAATAAAGGGGCAAGTTTTGGAGAAAGAAGTCGAAGAAAAAAAAATGAATCCCTTTGCCTGTCACATCTCTGTCTTATCATCCCCTCAGCCAAGGATTTCTAGATTTCTGCCTTAGGCAAAAAAAGTAACAGTTTACCATGAAAACACAACACATAAATGGACAAGTCCGAACAACTGAATGTTTCTGCCAAGCATACAGTTCCCAGAGCGCTCCTCGCTTGTCACTGTGACTGACTTGCTAGAAATGGCTGGAGGAACATTCCTTGGGGATCCACAAAAATAGCTGCAGCACAGCCGTGGGACAGCGCTGGGAATAAGAGCTCGATGGTCAAACCGCTGCACCTCGGCCCCTTCCTGGGACGGGTATTTAAAACTGTTTGGGCTGCCTGAGGAGCGGGTGCCTCTCCTGCCAGCAGCCCCAGCTCAGCTCCAGCCGAACTGGCCTTTTTCATATGTGCCCAAGAGGGATGAGCCCCTGTCTGGAAAAGTACCATGTTCAAGGCTCGGGAACATGGAGGCTCGGGAACACCAGCTCCGGCATTGCGTTAGCCTCCAGGTAAGCGCTTTCTTTTCCTGCTGAGATCAAATCTCCCTAAACCTGCACTCGCCCCTTCTAAGCTGCGAGAGTGGCTTTGCGATTCCACTGACCTACACAGGGCGACAGTGAGCTGGAAAACCACCCGCCGATTTAGCGCCTTCCAGGCAAACAGCAACCCGAGGCAGAAGAGTCAGGAGGAGGCAGGAGCGGGCAGAGCACCGGGTCTCTCCTGCCAGAGGGGCGGCAGGTTCCCCCGGGCCGGGGCCGGGGCCGGGCTCCCCCCCGCCGCCCCGAGCAGGGCGGTCGCTGTCCCCGCGGCGGTCGCTGTCCCGCCACCCGCTCCTCACCTGTGCGGGGCTGCTCCGCGCCGCCCGCCGCCGGCCTCCTCCCCAGCACCGAGTCTGCCAAGAGCCAAGAGAGGCGCCCTGAGCGCGGGGCCCGCGCGGCGGCTCTGCCCCGCTCCCGGCCCGGCCCCACCTTTGAAGAGCTCCACGTGCTTGAACTCGAAGGGGATGTTGTTGCTGCGGGCGAAGATGTAGATGGAGCGGCAGGGCTGCGAGAGCAGGTCCAGGTAGAGCTCCAGCCCCATGGTGCCGCCGGCGGGAGCCTGCGCGGCTCTGCGGGGCCGCCGGGCGGGGAGGGGGCGGCGGCAGCGCCGCCCCGGAGCGCTCGCACTCGCCGGCCGGGCCGGGCCGGGCCGGGCCGGGCCGCCCCGCTGGGTCTCGGCCGCGGGAGGAGCGAGGGGCGGCACCGGCTCGCGGTGTCGCGGGCTCTGCCGGGACGAAGCGGCGCTGGAGCCAGCGGGGGGAAGGCCGGAGAGCCCTCGGGAGAGCCCTCCCTCCCGGCACGGGAGGGTGGTTATGCTGCTTGCACGAAACCAGGCAGTCCTGGCTGTGCTGGGGTCCGCAGCAGCCCCGCTTTAGGAAGAGCAGGGTACGGATGAGACCGACTCGGGAGAGAGGCTGGCACTGGACCGGGCGCTGTCGCAGCCCCGGCTGACGCTGCAGCGGCTCCGGGGGCACTGGCACAGCAGCCACCCCCCGCACGGCGCCCGCGCTGCGCTCAGCCTGGCCCTGGATCTGCTGCACTGCAGTGGGCAGGAGCCCAGCCGCCGAGCTGGGCGCCTCTCCCACCACAGATGATGGGGGCACTTCTCATTTTGGACACCGCTTCTGCAGCGACGTGGTCCCAGCCGGCCGTGAAGCTCCTGGCTGCTCGCCAGGGCTGTGAGGAAACCTTAACCCCTGTGGGAGCAGGGAGGAGGAGTGGGAAGTTGCCCCACGCAGGTGGCGCAGTCAGAAAAGCCTTTGTACTTCAGAACAATCACGGGTCCCCACGCTGGAGATATCACTGTGAGCGCTTGTGACCTTGGTGGGCAGTGCAATTAGCAGCGCAGGTTCATGTTGCTCCTTCATTTATGGCTCAGTTGATCTATGATCAATGAGCCCTGTCTGCACTTCAAAGACCTGCCTTGGCTTGGGTTAGGATGACCGTGGTCTGCCACCCACGGCGCCACGTGGCCGTCTCCACGGCCAGCAGAACTGGCTGTGGACCCTGGCACGGAGACAGCCAGGCTTCCAGGTGCAACCGCTCACGGAGGAAAACGGTCACACACACCAGAGCCCCTCCTCTCCCTTACCTGGTGCTGGGACTTTGCAGGGACAGGACGGGATGGGCAAGAAGGGAACAAAGAAACACAGACAGAGAAGGATACAAGAGGTGCTGCACTGGCGGAGAGCATCACTCAGCAGCTGCTTCCTTCCTACTGGAGAATCCAAGGCAACAACAAAGGAGCAGGACATTAGCTTTATTTAAGGCACTAGATTCACCTGCAGCGCAGCTGCCCCCACCCCAGCAACACCAGCACCTTGAATGAGCCATATCCCAAGCTCCCAAAGCAGCTCCAATGGGGAGCGAAGCTCCAGCACGGCTTGAGGACAGGCAGCGCGGTCAGCAGAGGCTGCAGTTAAAAAAGCAGCTCTTCCCTGCTCTGCAGGCTGCTCTGCAGATTATGGCCCGAGGAGCTTTGTTGCTACTCGCATCCTTGTGGGTGCTGAGTGACCCCACTTGATGGGCTACAGCCCCTTTTGTGCCAACAGCTAAGGCAGGAACCTCTGCAGCCAGACCTAGTATGATCCTGGGCAGGGTCCCCATCCAGGGGCTGGTTTTGGCTTCTCTCTCTTTATTGAAAGAGCAAAAAACTTCCTAGGGGGCTTGTTGCAATGGGGAGGCCACCTTCTACACCCCTTTTTCACCTAGGTTCAGAGAGACCTGGCCTGTCATACTTGCAGGAAATCTTTGCCTCTTCTTTGTTGCTTTGCTGCAAAAACTCGGAATGGGGCAAAAAAAAAGGCACTTCTGACCAGCTCCAGGTCCCTTGGACGGAGTTGCCCCAGTCCTCAAGCAGCTCCACTGGCTCTGCAGCAAGGGAGAGAAGCCTGTGGAGCTGCAGCGGACAGGAGGGGAAGCAGCTCGCTGTAGTCTAACATGTGGTTTCCTTTTCTTCTAAGTTGCAGAAAGGCTGTGATGGAAGGGCATTTGGCAGAGTGGCATTTTAGTATGATTGTAGAAGAAATGCTGAAATATGACAATAAGCCCACACAAAATAACCCCCTTTACTTAGAGTGCAACCCCCTAAGCCTGGCCAATCTGCTTTAGGGCCTGGCTCTTGATAACCTCCAGCACCACAGGCGGAATTTTATCAGGAGTCATGTACTTGGCTTTCAAGATTGTCTGATGGGCTTCCTCGAAGAGCTTCGGCCCCACCGCTGCTTCCACCCGGCTGCGCCACTCAGCTAATTTTGGCTTCTCCTCAAAGAGGTTGTGGCCAGCACCTACAGGCTGCAGAGAGAGAGCGACAGAGCCTCAGAGCGGGGTTTCCAGCAAGCCTCAGACAAACCCTTTGCAGGATGGAGCAGACCAGAGTATGGATGATTCTGGTTCAAGCCAGGATATAGTCCCCACCTGGGTTTATCTCTGGTTCTTAGCAGGTAGGAAGAGGAATCCTGTGCTGTCATGCTCAGCAGCTGCAGTCCCGTGGGACTCACAGCAAAAGACCCTTCCCTTGGCTGAGCCAAAAAGTGTCCTCAGGAGGAACACAGAGGTCCGTGTGGACCAATCTGTCTCTTCCAAATATCTGTACTTTCAGTAGTTCACTTTATGAAATTGCTCATGGTAGAGTTTAAGGTAATCAAATAGATTGTTCCCACCTAAAATACAAGAGGGCTCTCTGCATCTCTAGACAACCATGGCACCGCATCAGTGCTTCAGTTTGGCGACGGGAAGCCCCTGCTGTGCCATTAAAAAAGGCTAAATGAAGACCATATAAAAGCACCCTCAGACACACATGGAGTTAGTTTCCCTCACGAGGTCCTGCTATAAAGAAAAGAGCTGTTCCCTCAGCCTCCCCCTCCTCTCTCTCTGCCTAGTTTGTCATTCCTCTCTTTTTATATAGAAAAAAATGTCAAACCTAGAATTTTTGACCATAAATCTATAAAAACAAGTTCTCATCAAAGTAGAAGCTCCCTTACAAACAATCTCAGTTGTGGTCAAAGTCAAAAAGGAACAAGTTTAAACTCCAACAAGCTGCAGAGGGAAGACCTGCCATATAAGAAGTGCCAGTGCTGCAGCTGCACCAGGGCCTGCCCCAGCCTCACCTGCATGAGCTCCACCAGTGCCACCAGGTCTGCCAGGGACACCTCGCTGCCTGCGATGAAGGGCTTGTCCTGCAAAAACTGCACCTCAAACTGCTTCAGGACAGTGTTCAGCTCCTCAACGATTTCTTCAAGTTTCTTCGGAGGCAGAGGCTGGCCGACAAGGACAGGCAACATGAACTACCAGGGAGAAAAGAAATGCTGTTTTTTATATGTTTCAATCCAAACTTAACTCAGCCCTGCCACTGACTTCTAAGGATCCCTCACCAGGATCCTTAGAGAAGCCCTAGAGATATCCCTGCACACAAGGGATATCTTCTCGGACCATCGAAGCCGCAGCTGTTAGCACTTAGTTTTTAGTGTAAAAGCCTTACCTTAGGTAAGAGCCTTACCTTAGATACGAACACGTCGCTGCCCTTGGCGCGGATGTTGGCGTGCTGCCACGACAGGTACTCATCCACCCTGGCCCGTTTCTGCAGGTCAGATGGGTACCAGTGATCGGGCGTCTTGAATTTGCGGGCCAGGTAGAGGAGGATGGCAATGCTACACGGAGAGCAAGAGGCCAGTGAGATTATGAGATTAGATGCTTTGTCCTTCCCCGATCCCGAATCCTGCGCTGCTGGAGCAGCAGCAGAACAAACTGGCCCAGCTCAGGTGCCAGGGCAGGATGCACAATGGTCCCGAGGTGCAGCACACACCGGGGTTTTGCGGGCCTGAAGCGCTGCCCGCGGGAGAGCCCCGAGCTGCAGCTCGCAGAGCTTTCGTGGCCAGTGCTGCTTGAGTCACTTCTAAGTGTCTCTCATAAAACGGAACCAAGAGATGGGAAGGAGGCATGTGGTACCCGTAAGGATATCCAGCCGTACGCTGGCAGAGGCCAAGCAGTCGGGATAAGCAATATTTGAGCCTCACCTTTCCGATAAGAGGAAGGAACCATCCTCTAAGGCCGGCACTTTCATCATGGGGTTCACCTTGCGGAACTCCTTGCTCTTGTGCTGCCCTGCAGGGGAGGAGGCAGAGCTGCTCAGCAAACCCCGCGGGCCTCGAGGCCCCAGCCCCGTTTGCACAAACACCGTCCTGTTTAAATTCACGAGCAATCAGAAGGTGCCACAGGGCAAGCCGTGGCTTTGCCCAATGATGTCAGCTGCCTCCTTGGTGCCTGCATGCCAGGAGAGCCTCTTGTGAAGGTCACACTGGTTAGGGCACCATTCAGATCTGCCCTGGGCTGTGACAGCCTGAGCTTGTGCTCGCAGGTACCCCCCAGGGCACTTGTATGAGGCAATACACACTCCTAGAGTGAATGCTGAGCTCCTTGGGGGGGGATATTAATATCCAAAATGAAGTGGCTTAACCACACAGACAATGAGAAATGTGTTTTTTTTTTTTTTTTTTTCTGGAAAAGGTGGTAATCTATGTTTGATTCTCCCTTTGGCCCTTAGGTAAAGGCAAGGTTAAATGATTCCATACAAAGTGGTGGGTGCATAAGTACAAACCCAGGAATCTAGCTCCACGTGCAAGTTTTGGCATATGCAGATTGTATAGTAGAGTAAATATGGATATGATTTTGCTTTCAAGATAGCTTTTAGGTGCCCAAAACATGGGAGGCAGAGAATGAAGCTGATAGGAGGGCATTTTTTGTCATTTTAAGTCTCAACCTGCTCCTGAGTATTTGAGCCCAACCTCACAAAGCTGCAGTATAAATTACAGTCCATGTCCCCTTACTTGGCACAGTGACACACACTACTGCAGCAAGGCCAGCTGGGCTTTCTTATACCCAAGGTCTTGGTAAGCGCTGATCTGGGGGTCTGTGTGCTCATACTCGTCTGTCCAGCACCTAGATCCTGGGAGAGGAGCTCCACACAGTGTTACACACGGTGCAGGAATCAGATGCACCTTTAGCATTCCTGTAAGCCAAATTACCTTTCTTAAACCCACTGACCAAATCCTAGGGTGCTGGTCAGAGCAAACACTGCTGCTGGTGGGTATGAAGCATCAGGAAACGGGGATTGAACTCACTTCCAGTCTGATCCCTGCTACTCATTCCAGTTCTTCTGTTCTCTGTGATGCTCCTTGTTTGACTACCAGTCACTCCTGCGTGTTGTTACCACTGTCATCACAACCATCTACTGGAAGGGGGCAGGCGGGGGCTAATCCCAGCTAGCTGTCCTGCAAACACTGAGACACAGATCAGTAAGAGCAAAGAAACTGTAACGTGCAGCCAGGGAACAGCTCAGGCATGAAGGGAAACCTAGAGCTTAAACCATAATGCGCTTGAAGTTCTGAAGTAGCAAACGGCAACCTCGCTTGTTCGTTTGTCAATTTGAGCCCCAGAAGCCTTCTCAGCTTTTACTATTTTAAGTTTTAGTTGCTCAGGTGCTTTTAAGTCCCCTAAATTATCTTAATGTCTAAATTAATTGGCAAGGGGTAGTTTTTGGCTAACTGTAGTTGGTACAAGGGGAGCTGAGAGCCCGGCCTCGGGAGACGATGGGCAGCGAGCTCAGCCCAGGAGCTGTCACGGGGGTGTTAACAGTAGATTAGGGAGAGGAGAGAGGCCCGTCCCAGCAGCAGCTGCTCACGGGGACGCAGGTTGCTGGGGATCCCGCACATCTTGGGTGTCCCCTCGTGTGCACAAGCTTCCCAGCTCCTATTTATCTCTCAAACAGTCACGGACTTGGCTCCAGCAGAGACTGGAGGAGAGTTTCCTCTTGGAAAAGTGGTTATTCTTTCCCAGACCCCTTTTCCGCTGAGACTGAGCCCATGGCGAAGGTGCCACGTGCCTTTGCAGAGCCCTGTTTGGCCCGGCTCGGGAGCCCAGCGGGCCGCGGGCGGAGGCCGCGGGCCCGGCCCCACTCACCCTTCATGAGCTCCACGCGCTTGAACTCGAAGGGGATGTTGTTGCTCTTGGCGAAGAGGTAGAGCGCCCGGCAGGGCTGCGAGAGCAGGTCCAGGTAGAGCTTCAGCGACATGGTGCGACCGCCGGTGCTGCTGGTACTGCTAGTGCTGCTGGTACTGCTAGTGCTGCTGCCCGAGCTCCCCCGCGCCGCGACGGGGGCGGTGCCGCGCGCGGGGCGGGACCGGGGCGGCCCGCGCTGCTGCCCGGCCCCGGCCCCGGCCGCCCGGCTCGGCCTCGGCCCCAGCCCCGCAGCCGTCCGCCCGGCTCGCCTCGGCCCCGGGCCCGGCCGCCCGGCTCGGCTCCGGGCAAACTCCAGCCAGGCCGAGCCCCTCACTGGGGCCCTTGATTGCTTGGTGATAAGGAAAAGCAAAGGGAGGGGGATGGTTCCCTGGGTGCTCAACGAACAGGGGTGCACAAGAGCCTGAGGCTTTGCCTGCTCCGGGGAGGTTACATGGCCTGACATCTTTCCAGTTCTGGTTCTGTGATTGCAGACACCAAGACACACTTGCTTCACAGTTAGGAGTAACTTCAGGTGTTTCTCTATCCTCCCCTTCCACACATCCATCTCTTCCCGCAGCTTCCTTCCAGACTTCCTTCCCCTCTCCCTACTTACTTCATCCTGCTCCAGGTACGTAGTGCTAATGAAAAAATACATTTTTTTTTGCCTTTTGTGCAAGTATGCCTGACTTTGCATAACTGCCCTGTATCCCCTCGACACAGTTGGAAGCTGTAGGCAAGACTCCTAACAGCTGCAAGGCTTGTGCCAGAAGCAGCTATAAATACCCATGGCATGTGCCACACAGATAGTTAGGGCTTGCACTGACACAGAGTGCAGGACTAGTTTAGTGTGCATTAACGCTAACCTAACACTTTAAAATACCTATGGTAGAAGAGGAAAGAACAGAAACACAAAACTCTCCTCACCCCCTTCTCTTCCTCTGTACATAGGAATCTTTAATAGATAGTGAATTTTTATTTTTAAAAGATGTATATAGTATTTAAAAGTTGCAGTTCACCCTACAAAAGCTGTTCAAACAGCAGTCTGTTATAGGCACTGTATAAGCTTTCTGCATGTGCAGATACAATTGCTCGTGCAGCAAGACAAGCATTATTTCTCCAGGTTTGGAGGCAGGAATGGGACAGTGGTTGCCTTTGGCGAGTGACTGTTCCATCAGGCCCCTCTTGCAGGGCTGTAGAAGGCTCTTCTGTTCACTGGTTGAAGACACCAGAAGGAGAGGTAGGATACGATGCCAAGTTCTCCAGAAGGCAGTTTCTTTCTTTTTTTTTGTACACCAAAGCAAACTCTCTTCCCCCACGCTTGAAATGGGAGCAAAGTTCACAACAGCAGACTTGGCACGTGACGAAGGAGGAGCCAACCCTTCAGCTTGGGAACCCTCTCATTGCCACAGTGCTCTGCAGTGCAGTCTGTCACCTACCCAGCTTGGCTTCAGTGCCACAGCACATGATCCCCTCTGCCTGCATTCACTCAGGCTCGTCTCTGTGCTCGTTCACCCTGTTCAAAATGAAAATCAAGAATGTGACTGAAGATACTGTCTCAGGGTCACACAGAAAGAGCTCATGCAACAATTTAGTAACAATTCTGTCCTGTCTAAGTTCTCTAACACCCTTAACCTGCAACTCAAAATCATATTTTTCGGGGACAGACATTAAAAGCTTTGCTTTTATTTCAGAAGAGTAAATAGAGAGCAGAACTCTGCACGAACTCGCAGAGCACATAAGGTCTATCATGGATCCCTAGTCTATTCACCAGGCAAATTCTGCCAGAAAGCTCAAAACCTGCCCTCTCAGCTTTAAGGGAGAATCAGCAGAAAATACTTTCCCATTTGGGAAAACACAACTTCTAGTTAGCATGATTGTAAATTAGTGTTAAAACTCTGTAATGGCAAAATGCTTAATCTCTGTATTTGTCTGCATTCCTTCAGATGCCAAAATCTTAATGCCAGAGGTAGAGAGAGAGGCAGAATAGAAAGTGGAATATAAATATTGCCTACTTTTTGTTTAATTGGAGAACCTCCTTCTCTCTTCCCTTTTACAATTATTTTATAATGATACACCCCGATATACTGCATTGGCTCTGAAGTGTATTTCAGTTAAATAAAAGGATTCTGGACACTAACCAACCTATGTTGGTCAAGGGTTGCAATGAACTGTTTAAAGTTGCAATTTCATTTTCTGCTTTCTTCCCTGTTGCAATTACCTTGACCGTTTTCTCAAGCTTAGACAGAGCTTCTTCATATTGCTGCACCAACGGCTTTAACAACTTGCCCTTCACCAAGTGCTGCTTTATGTCTGTGATGCCGGCATCCTTCAGCATCCGCAGAAACCTGCGCTCCTGCGCAACACAACAGACACAGAGGAAGAGGTGAGACAAGGACCAGGCCTAGTCTCCTGTGAGCTGGAAAATGAGCACGTTTCTAACAGTGTTACCCAGTGGAGAAATAACTGAATAGAAAGTTACAACAAAATGCAAAGCTCAGCCGACTGGAGAAGACAGGAGATAGGAACCCTGTGTTCCTCCTGCTCCTCCCTGCTTCTCTTCAGAACAGATCCCTCATCGATGACATACCTGAATTCTAAGGACCATGCTGAAAGCTAAGCCCGTTTTTCCTGCACGAGCCGTTCTTCCAACCCTGAAATCAGAAAAGGGAGCATGTAAATGAGTTTAGCCCTGCAGTCACTCCCATTATCAACTCCAAGAGAACCTCAAATTCTCTAGATGTGGAGAACTCTGAGTTGGAGGTCACAGCAGCAGGTCTTACTATATGTTACAAAAGATGAACTTTTTAGGAGTCATTCACAGCTGCAAAGCCTTTGGAGTTTTCTGAGCGTCTGGAAAGCCAATTCTTGACACTGTCCAGAAAAATATTTCTAGCTTCTGAAAAATATATTTTATATAGTAGGGTGCTGATCCTCTATTCTAGAACTATCTTATTCTGGTAATGATATGTTGAATTTTGTTTGGAAAGCTATTTGCATATCAAAGGAAAAAAAAAATTAAAAAAGCCAGTACTAAAACCCCTTTAAATGGGGGTTAATATTACCAAATATTTCAAAATAGTAAACTAAGTTGACACTGATTCCTTCTGTTGCTGATTATCTTACCGGTGAATATATGTCCTGATGAACTGAGGAGTATCATAGTTTATTACACAATTCACTCCCTTAATGTCGATTCCTCGAGCAGTGGCATCTGTGCTGATTAACCTGTTTTTAAAAGTATACATAGTTATTTTCAAGTAATGCCTTCTGCACTACAGAGTATAGATACAAGTGAATACAGCACTAAGTTTGCTCACCTCTTTTTAAAAATCTGTCTGCTGAGCACAGGACTAACACTGTAAGTCACTCCCTAGTGTCACTGACAGCATTAGCCACCTGCAGATCTTCAAGGATCACTCCAGGCTACTCAGCTACTGTTGTACACTGAAAGCTACTGGCTGCTTCCAGGTTTTCCGAGCACGGAATGCTGATCCTGGCAGCTCCCATTTCTAGCATTTATGGTAGAAAGCATAAAAATTGATGTTACTGCCAGAAATATATGTAGCATTTATGGCAGCAAGCATAAATGCTATACATGGTTCTGGCAGTAACATTCATTTTCATTCCACTGAACACCTGATCACATCTAACATTTCTGGAACTCCATGTGTTTCAGGCAGCAATACCAACAGGCAGTTACATTTATTGCTTGTTATAAAATAACACATATAAACACAGACTACAGCTAGATTAAAACAGACCAGATTATATGTAGGTATTAACATACTTCAGAAATTGCAAGCTCAAGTCTTCCATCTATTTCACAATTTGGTTGCTGTATGTTCAACTTCACAGGGCAGCCTGTGTAAATGTGTTTTTGGTTCCAATGTGCTTTTCACACTGGCAACAGCCTGTGTCGAAAGAAACTCATTTAGGATACTCACAATTGTATTTTTCCTTGTTCAAATTCCTTCATGGTTCTATGTCTCTCATTTGGAGGCAACCGGGAAGAAAATTCAGCCACAGTGACTCCACCAAAGGCTCGAATCAGCAGGAACAACCTGTAGGTAGGTGCAATAGAAACTGTCACTTACTCAACTTACTAACCTTATCCAATGCAGAGCTACTGCAGTCATTTTACTAATATAGTCACCTGTGGGAAGCCTCCTTGGAGTTGGTAAAACATAACACCCGGCTAAATTTCATTTTCAGCATGAAGTGCAAGAGGATCAAAGGCTTGGAATTCAGGTCACAAGGCACATAACATTGCTGCAGCAGACAGGGAAGAAAATCAAATACAGTGACTACTTCTTACCAAGCTACCTGCTCCAAAGCCTACTGCTTTTCCAAGACCTCCATAGGCTTGGAGATTTTGCTAGTGACCAAAACCAACAAAACCAGACCCCACACTGTCACCCCCTTTAGAACAAGCCACAGTTAGGTACTGGGAAGATACAAGGTAGAGCTGCAGACCTGTGGTCTAGTGTTCTCACTGTTGCCTATGGCAAGGAAGAACATGCTTGTGTTCTTGTGTTGAGAAGCAAATGCGACCTGTGTTCCCAGGCTTTGGGAAGCAACGTTGTACACAGGCTTTGAGAAGGACCTCTGAGGTGTCATACATTATTCTTACTTCCAATCTCCATTCCTATTGCTCGTGAATCTAATTCTGCATGGAGAGGTGTTTTTTTTAAAGCAGCTATGAAATGAAGCCCATGTCATACCGACAGCCCCTCAGGCAGGGTGTATTTCTCATCAGCATCCTGTTCAGCCTCTGCTCCAAGTTTTTTCTCAGAATAGACAGATGTGAAGAGGCGTGGCTGGAATAAGCCCAGCTGCTGCAGCTTCTCTGGGTCCTGGGTTAGTGTGGCTGAAAACAGCAGCTTCTGTAAGGGTATCTGAGGATGACTGGAGCTGAAATAAAGCACAGGAACTGAGCTTTGAGGACACAGCAAAGGAATTCCTCTAGAAGGGTTTTCAGATGATGATGTGAGGGAAGCAATTATATCTTTTTGAAGCTCTTTTCCCAGGCCTGCGCCTTTCCTGTTGTTTCTTTTCTAGAGACAGACAGTTCAGACAAATCCGATCAACACTGTGAAACCTACCACACAACTGCATTCACTGTCCAAACCCCCATCTTTGCCTCCTAGCCACCCCTGCCCCCACCTTAGCCCCTTTCAAGCTATGGAAAAGTAGCTGCCTTAGTTTGGCAGACACTTCACTGAGCCAGCAGGCTTTGGCAGAGCCTGTAGCAGAGTATGACGGCATCTCGGTGCTGTCGTTTGTTCTACCAGCTCAAAGTGCATAGTGCAACTCACCTGGCTGCTGTGAGAGGCCCTGGTAGGGTCCTATGAAAAAGTCTGTTGGAGCCAGAGTTGTCATCTGCTTGGAATGCAGCTTTGACAACTTGGTTCAGCCAGTTCTGGTGCATGTCATCAATCATACGGTCAGCTTCGTCTATGATCTGAGTTTACAGGGACAAAATACACAACTGTTAAATACTGTCTGGTGCTACAGAGCTTTTATTTTCCTTCTATTTCTTTAAGAGCTGTTCCATAATGTAAGATACTGTTGCCTAAAATATAGGCTACAGAAATAATTTTGTATAAGACAACTGCAGTCTTCAGACTGCGTGGAAACTTTCACTCAACACAATTATGCTCTTTGCCCCTCCTTCCTCAAATAAGGACAAGTGTCTCATTTTCTATTCCTAAACAAAATTTTTACTTTTTTTTTCTGATTGCTCAGTAGTCAACCTGGCACTCAAATTACACACAAATTCTTTTGCACTTAAACTCAATCTATACATTTAAGCAAGAGAAAAATCTCCACATCCTGAACAGCAACTGTGTGTCTGTACAGATTCCCATACTTTTGTAAACTACCACAGTCTGATAATTTACCCTGAAACCCTGAGTTTTGATTAATATTTGCCAAGGTTTTACTATGCATTTGCAAGAGGAAAGAGAAAAGGGGAAGCAGGAGGCCACTTGGGAGTCAGGACTTGGGGAAAAAAACCTTAGCAATCCAGAATGTGCACGAAGACCACACAGCACTTCCAACACAAATACGTTTATAAGCTGCACAAGTAGAAAGAGGGAATTACTGATGTAACAGACCTTGCACTGAGGTGGGAGACCCCGGAGCTGACTCACCAGGAAGCGAAGCTGTGTCAGGCTGAACCCTGGGGTCTGGCTGATGTGATCTGCGAGGCGCCCAGGTGTAGCCACAATAATATCAGCCAGGCTGCAGTAGCCTGTCACTCTGAAAAAGCAAACAGCCTGTCAGTAACTTCCTCCCTGCAGCCATGTAGCAGAGATCCTTGGTGAGCAGAACTTAAGCCTTCTCTTAACAGAGAAATAATAAAATTCAAATACACTATTACCTCTATTTACCTTGAAGAGCATGCAAGGCAGTGCTGCAGACTAAACTCTATTCTGTTACACTACTACATTTGAAACAGAAAGGAATATTCCTCGTTTTACAGAAGAAAGTTTAACTGAAGCAAAACCTAATTTTACCAAATGTTACCAAGCACATGGTAATAGGACTCCCCTTGCAGTGGGGAATTTTTTATGGGTAAGTTTTTTCCAATAATATTTAAGTTTCAGCGCTGTTCTCTGATGGAACAGTACATTGGGATAAAGGTTGAAAGTCTGTTACCACCTTACAAAACCAAGACAACAAAAAGAACTCAGTGCTGGGCATTTCATGACAAGGGCCATTCTGCTTATGACCTGTTTTATTTGACTAGTGAACATGGCAGACACTTCTAACAGGTATTTCTCCTTTTTACAAGCATTACTTATACTTTGGCAACCTCCCCAGAAAAACCACAAAGAGGTAGTAGTAGGCATCCTGACAAAGATTAAACAATGTGTTTAGCACAAATGCACTAAAATCACTATCATGTGGTGATGTTATGCAATAGTTTTTACGTTGATCTCTGTTTATTGAGATTAAATAGTTAATAGACAAACTCTATAAACTTTATCTAAAGGCCATTTAACCTACTTTTTCTGGACAAGCATCTCCTGCTCCTTTGCAAAAGATTTCTGGCCAGCAAGAGAAACGACCTTCAGACCTGTACCATCAGTGTAAATGTTGAATACTTTACTCACCTGTAAAGAAGAGGTGGGTTTTTTTTAGTCACAATGAAATCAGTTAAGGCTATTACACTACTAACATCAAACCCATTAAAAGGCTTGTCGCCACAGAGCAGTCAGATGAAATGTTCATAGCAGAAGCCTTTCCCTCATCCCAGTTCTGCTCAGAGAGAGGGAGAAGAGCCACATACCTGTTGTGCCAGTTCTTTTGTGGGCAGAACCGCCAGAGCTCGTACTTGGCAAACCACTCGATCTAGCAGAGCCTGCCAAAACAAAGGCCAAATAAGCCCCTGAAAGCAGTGGAAAGAGGATTCTCATACCCGAGGCATTGAGGAGATGGGCGCAATGCATCCCCCAGAACTGTTTCCATTTTATTCCTCTCTATCCTCCCAACCCTTTGCACTGTGCCTTTCATCTGTGAAAGGGAACGGGATGCAGAGACGAAAGGGCTTGTACTGCTTTCTTAGACAGCTCTGAGTTAAAATCTGGTGGTTTATGTCCACAAATTCTTTGACTTTTTGAACTACCTCTAAAAGCTTCCCAAATTTTGCTGTGAAAGAAACGCAGCTTTAACTTTTTTCCCTACAGACATTTGCTGTGGGTACTCACCTGGACTACAGGTATGACAAAAGACAGGGTTTTACCACTGCCAGTAGGTGCTGAGACACAAATGTCTTTGGGGCGGTATCCTCCCTGCCCCATCAAATACCCATTGGATGCACTCTGGAGAATAGCAGGGATCACCTCTGCCTGAACTGGAATTAAAAAGAAGTAAGTATTAACTACAGAAGTAAATGAACTAAGATAAAACTCAGTCTATCCCCAAAAAAATAGCAATGAACTTGTTTCCATGTCAGTAGTTGTGCTTCGGAACATAAAACTAAAGAGAAGACTATCTGGGTTTATCTGTTTCTTTTTCACTTATGTGAACCTAGCACTGAATACAAGACATTTTCCTCTCCTAGAATCTAACCATTTCTAATTCTTAACTTGCATGTTACCATGTTAAATATTTTTATAACCATACCTGTTCTGCTGTCCTCATGCACTCAAGTAGTCTGGGTAAATCTGATAGTCTAAGACTGCAGGCTCGGTGCTGTCAATCTGAGCTAGTAATTTACTACAGCTGAAGGCAGGAGTTCCCAATTCCCCTCCCTCCTATCCCACTGCTGCTTCTTGTCACCCCTGCTTCCAGTTGTGGAAACACAAGCTTCATCTACATATTTAGGTGCTGGCACTAGCACCAGTACAGTAGTACCTATCTGTAAAATAGGTAACATAACAGAAAAACAGCTATTTATTTGTTTGTTTGCTTGGATACGTTTCTGCTATTTCAATGAGTTAAGTAGGTTCTCATTATGGTCCAATTAGCAGCAGAGATTGTGCACAGTAAGGAAATAAAACATGTCTGGGAGCAAAGGGGGGAAAAAAAAGAACATGAGTAAGAGCTCCCTCTTTTGGCAGCTGAAAGATATGACTTTAGGTCACTTATCTTTTCCAGCTGCATTTAAGATTAGTTAAATGCTCTCAACTTCTTAGCCCAGGCAAGTCTTTGAAAGTGAAGGATTAGAACTGCTGTGATCAGGCAAAAACATCAAATTTGCTTTTGGTCTATTTTTCACACAGCTAACTAAGCAAAATACATATCTCATTGGAAGAGATACACAAGCAAACAGATTAAACTAAGTCAATTTAGAAAAAGACAAGGGTACGATTAAGGTACCTGGAAAAAAGGACTCTATTCCATTCATTTGCAGCTTCTTCAACAGTTTAGGATGAATTCCTGGAACATCTCTGATTGGAACTAGATTTTCTTTGATACGTTTTTGCACTAGTTTAGGCTGAGCAAGCCACTGTGGTAAGAAGGGATGAACCTGAGGTGGGAAGACAAGAAGTAAGAAGTGCTTCTGGTATGAGGCAGGCAATACAGTACCTAAAATAAGCTGATAAATGGCCTCTTCCATTCTTTGACTTCATCAGAATTCAGTAAAGATATTTACCTTCTGCACTGGCTTTCTGTCATAGTCACCAAGAACCACGAGACTAGAAGGTGGTGGTTTTGCCTCTTCCTCCAAGGCAGCTATGGACAGCTCTTCCTTTCTACTTTGATTTTCTTCAGTGTTTTCACTGTTATCTTTGTGTTTTTCAGCTCCTTCAGTTTCCTCATCCTTCTTCCTTTTTCCATATTTATTTCCTAGGTTACTCCTGTTCTCCTGTTGCTCAGCAGCTTCTTGGTAATCTGGAGTTTGGGTAATGAATAAATAAAGCTGGAGATGAGAATACATTAAACAAGAAGCACATGGAACAGACCACAATGCAAAACGTAATTAACAATCCATGAGCGTGTCTTGCTTCCTAAATCCAAGCACAAGAGCTCAATGTTGCTTTGGTCGCATTAAGACAACTGAAGACAGAAGTGACATAATTCCCTCCTTCCCTTAATTTAAACTGGTTTCAAAAGTTCACAGTAAGGGGCTTTCTACTGCTACAAGATCTGCTCTGGGAACACATTAAACAGATGAAGATACAATTTATTATCAGCTAAATTTAGCAAATTAATCAAAAGGCAACTTTTGTCCACTTCTCTGTGGAGAAGTGCCCATCACAAAGCACCAAGGTGCTACAGACCCAGCTTACCACTACCTGCTTCAGTCCTCTCTTGGGCCGCGCTTGCTTTTCTCCTATTTTGCTTCTTTCGCTTCTTTGAGGGGGGGCAGCCACCCGCCACCGCCGCCGCCTCTGTGCGTGCCCGTCCCCCCGGGGAGCCGCAGCCTTCTGCGCCCGCATCCTCCTCGCGCTCCGCCTTCCTCTTTCTTCTCGCTCCCCGGGATTCGTCCGCAGATTTAGACGTCGAGTCCCCGGCGCGTCCCCCGAGCTCGCTTTCTCCCCGCTCCGGCTCCAGCAGAGGCGCCTCCTGCTGCCGCTTCCGCAGCTCGCGGGCCTTCGCCTGCTCTTGCAGCCGCTGCAGCAGCGCGCGGGAGCGATCCTCCCTCTCGCCCTCCTCCTCTCCGCCGTACCTGCAGAGAGCAAGGACAGGCCCCTCAGGCAGGGCCGGACTAGCCCCCCCCCCCACCGCGCGGCGGCCCCGCTGTTACCGGTGGATGCAGAAGAGCGCCATGGCCGCGCTAAGATGGCGTCACCGCACCGCGCGGCGCGCTAAGATGGCGTCAGCCGCGCGGCGGAAGGATCGAGAAGGCGCCGAGCGGGCGCGCGCCGCCTGTGGGGGAGGGGCGCGGCGCATGCGCACGCGCACGGGCGGGAAGCGGCCGAGATGGCGACGGGGGGACACGCGGGGAGGAGCCGAGGGAGCCCCAAAGGGGGAGCCCCAAAGGGCCCCAGCGGGTCCCCCTGTCCCCTCGGCCACTGCCGGCCTCGCTGCCGCATGGCTGCCTCAGAGAGCTACCCCGGGAGCTGCCAGTGGCCGCTCCCCACACACCGCCCGCCTGGAGGGAGCCAGGCGCAGGGCAGCAGCTCTGCGCCCAGACTGACAGCGGATCCCTCCTGTCCTGGTCCTGCCCAGGCAGGCAGCTCATGGAAGGGCTCCCCGAAGCAGCAAGAACAGGACTGGTCCCAGGGCTGTTTCCAACACAGGGAAGGAAGAGACAAACGAAGGACATAAAAGATGCACAATGGCAGCCAGAGCAATGTGGAGGCCTGAAGGCAACTGTAGCCTCTGGATCCCAGCACCAGGGACATGTCCACAGAGTGCTATGAAGGACCTGCCCTCTAGAGTGAAATTGCATGTCTGAGAAAGGAGGAAACCAACCAGAATGAAACAGATACCCAAGATAACCCAACTGCATCCCCTACCTGTCCGGTAAAACTCACACCAGACAGCTTCCTTCTAATTCTTTATTTGTTTTCTACATAGAGAAAACAGGAATGTTGAAGCAGCAAGTGGTGGACACACTAACGAGGAGCCATCGATCAGTGAGGGTGCACAAAACACGGGGCCGTTTGTGCAGAGGTCTCTGCTAACTGGCAGGAGAAGGGCAGGTCCAGGAATTTCCTCTTTGGTCAGACGTGAGAGCTCTACGCAAAGGTGGAACCATTCCAGCCCACATTGGCGGCATTCATGTCATAGTAGTTGATGTACACCCTGCAGAAAGACAATGAAATTATTAAACCGTTTATTTTAAATAGTCTTTGGGATGTTTGGGGTGAGGGACAATGCTTCCTGATACCCAGGAGAAGCAACTTCAGACATGCATTTTTGATAGTGTTTTTGGTGAAATCTAGCTAACTTTTTGGACAGAGTTTCCAACAGCCAAGATTCTTTGGAGTGCCTGAAACTGCACTTTGTTTGCTGAAATATAAACTCTCCTCTTTGGTCATGAACTATTCAGACACTGAAGAGCTGTTGTTAGGAGCAGTCACAAATTTCAGGAGACCACAACCTCTGGTTGCGGAGTGCTGCAGTGATTCACAAGTGTCAAGCAGTCGGGCAGTTTCTCATGAATTTCAAGCAGGCCCTGGGGCCGGCTCTGCGGTTCTTCCATCCCATTCCAGATGTGAGCGACAGCAGATTATTCCTGTCCTTCCCCACAGCTCGCAGGCCCCATCCTGAGCTCTGCCAGGCCGCCAAGGGGCCATCCACAACCCGCTGGCTCCTTTCTGGTTTCTCCATCTTTCAACTCCAGCCTGTTACTCTTCCCTTCTGCTTCTGGTCTCCCATCATGAGAGGACAAGACATCAAGCCTCCAAGGCCAAACCCTGCTCTGTCGCTTGTGTGGTATTTCTCCCTACTCCAGTATCACGAAGCCATTCAATAGAGAACTCTCAAGGGAAAGTGTAGGCAGATTCTTAACTGGACATGAACAAAAATGCATGATCACTGCACATCTTTTGAAACATACACACATCATGGCTTTTTATTCTTTCTAAATGGACTTTTCAAGGGAGTTTCAGAGAGAGAGAGAGAGACAAAGTTAGCATCCTCTCCCAGCCTTACCTGTCTGCAGATACATGCAAGTGCTTGGAGATCAGGTCACAGAGGAGCTTGGTGTAGCTCTTGTTCTGCTGCCCTCCTATTTTGCCAATGCTGTGCAGACTGCAGAGAGCGCAGGGGTCCGTGGAGCCGCCAAAGGACATCATCTGGTCAGGTATGATGTGCACGGCTATGTACTGTGACAAGGGACACGGGGTTAGGGCACCGCTCGCCTCCCTCAGGATGTGCGTTTGCTTTTGGTGCCGTAACGCTGCTACACACCGGGACACCGTGTAGTACCCGGGGCTGAGGCCAGGCAGCCGGCAGGGCCCCCCATGCCGTTCCCGGCGCTCGGAAGCAGCGCAGCTGCTCCTAGCGCGTCCCCGCGGAGCCACGGGAGCCGCGCGGCGCGGAGCCCACGCGGCGCATCCCGCTGCGGTGCGGGCACCGGGCGTGTGCGTGCAGGAAGCAACGGCCACGCGGGCGCTTCCCGCCGCGCAGCCGGAGAACGCGGCCTGAAAACCGCCTTTCCCCGCCGCGACCCTCGCCGCCGGGCCCGCTCAGGCCTGCGTGGAACCGCGCCAGCTCCGCCGTGATTCCCCGCGGCAGCAAATCCGGCGGGCGGGCGCCCGCGATAAGGGCCCCGGCTCACCTGGGCAGGCTTGCCCGTGGCCTTGGCCAGCTGCTGCGTGAGCTCGCCCAGCAGGCTCTCGGGCACGGCGTCCCTGCACACGTTGGTGTAGATGGCGAACATGGGCATGGTGGCGGCGGCGGGAGCGGCGGCAGGAGCTGCGGTGGCGGCGGCGGGAGCGGCGCAATGGAGCGGGGCGGCGGCGGCGCCTTTCAGCGCGCGGGGCCGGCCTTAAAGGGGCCGCGCCCCGGCCCGGACAGCGCGGGCGGGGGCAGGCGCAGGCGCGGGGCCAGGAGGGGCACAGGCCTGGCCTCGGGAAGCTTTCTTTTTTTTTTTTTTTTCTTTTTTTTTCCTTCAGTTTTCCTTTTGCAGAACAAGGGCGCATTTGTGTGTTTGGTTTTAACGGCGTGCATGGCTTTGCCACATAAGTGGAAGTGTGCCCCACTGGCTGCCTTTTTAATCATTCCCTAGTGCTTTTCAATGAAGTTGAAAATGACCTATTCCTCCTCAGCACCCTGGTTTTCATATCACACTTTAAAAAAAAACTAGGAAAAGACGACATGATCTTTTCTTTTGCTTAGAAATGAAAGGGTGTGAGTCTATGCAGAGGTGCAGGGCGGCTGGAGAGCTGAGCCTTCCGCAGGGCTGTGTGAGCGGCTGCACGTAGGCTGCAGAGGGTACAGCACTGCTGTGGGTGCAGCGGCAGCTCCCTGCACTGCTTGAAATGACTCACAGGAAGGCAAAAGACAACTAGGCCCAGAGACATTTTTAGGCACATGAATCAAGCACATGGTAATTTTTAGCAGACTCAATATTGTGCTGCTGCTGGAAAGCTTGCAACCACATGCTCCCCACAAAAGGGGAGCATGGCAACATATGGCCATGGTTCAGAGTGGACTGCTAGGACAGGAAGAACTGACAGGAGTGGGACACTTGTTTGTGATTAGCACTGTTGCTAACTGAAAATGTTTCCTTCTGATGCCCTCAGCCGCTTTTTGCCTTTCTGCCTCCTACTTGTTTCACAGAGGTGGTTGGGAATTCACGTAGCACAGGGAAAAAATGCTGCACTGCAGTGGGGTCACTGGTGTGTTGCACACTCACATGCCACATTGATAATGTTTTCTGGCTGGACAGCAGATGATGTTTAGAACATCACTGATTGCTACTTAAAAAAAAAAGAGGAAGAAGGGAAGATATCTAAGTAGTTAAAAGGTTGGATGTTTTACAGAAATACCTCATGACCTGCACTCTAATGATCGGTGGGAGCCCAAGGCAGATGGAACTTTTACATATCCTATTAGGAAGCGTAAGGCAGGACTGCTAGGATTTATAGGAAGTCCTCATTGCACTTGTGCCCTAGGGTACTTTAAGAATACACACATTTCAAGGTTTGGATGCTCTGAGAATAATTCTGAAGGTATCTATCACAGGAAGGCTGCAGAAGTCCAGGGCAGGTTGAAGACTTTCCAGAAACTGAGTGCAAGTGGCAGGGCTGTGGCATTAAGTGGCTGCAACTTTTCCTGCCTGAGCATATTGCAGTCAAAAACAGAGCAGAGAGCAACTGGATAGGGAAAGAAGAGCCAGGAGAATCTCAACAAAATTCCAGTAATGTGGATCCAAGAGGAAACACAGGTAAGAGTCTTGGAACGATGGCTCTGTTAAGAAAGCAGGCTGCTTTCTGTACCAGGGAAACACCTTCCTCTGGTGAGATCCTGTTGCATTTAGGGGCTGTGTAACCATTCTTCATGAGTAATTCTGACAAAGGAATATCTACCTACCTTGTGTGATATCTTCCTCAATGGACACAACCCTGCAAGTCTTCCCATGAGCACAAACAACATTTAGTAAGATTAAATGTTATTTAAAAAATAATCACTTTATTTATAATCTATTTAGCATTACTTTGCACTGCTTGGAATCACTAAAACAGCTTTCAGCTGTTATCCCAACAAGTGCTTTTGCAGGTTGAAATGCAGTCTTGGTATTTAAAGTGGCTGCAAACCAAAGATGCAATTGCAACAGAATATGAATATTTACAATAAAGCTCAGGGTAGGAACAAGATTGGTTTAGGATATGCCTGATTTTCAGAGCAGGAAATATCTGAAGTTTTTTTTCTCCTCTCTCTCTAAAAGAAGAAAAAAAAAAAAAAAAGAAAACTTCAGAGACAGATGGTCTTATATGACTCACGGCTCTAGTGATATATGTTGATATGGAAATCTCCCTTTCATAGGTAACTCATCCCTTTAACCTCTGAGAAGGGCTAACTGGACCCATCCCTTCTTCTGAGCTGTGCTCCAATATTCATTGGAACTGCAAGTTGTTCAGTGGATGAAAAAGGGGAGGGCCAAACAACAGTGGATTTTTCCACTTACTCTGTCACTATTCTCTATTCCTGCTGAAAGAGTCTGCCAGGACTCAGTTTTTCTGCTAAACAGCTGCATGTCCGGGAATACTCTGGTGGCAGATGTAGGGAGAGTCTGCCCTGCAATCTTTCTTTTAAAGGACAATCCCATCTTTCCTCTTTTCAAAGAAGGCCCCATATACCATATCTGGCAATCATATCCACTGAGTTAGACGTAAAATGCGCTCTGAAATTTGACCAAAAAGTATAGCTAAAAATCAAGCATTAATCTCCACAAAAAATAAACCATAAAAAAACCCTTAATATTTTGAGAAAGCACTTTCCCATCGCAACCACAACCTTTAAAAAAAACAAACAAAACACACAGAGGCTCCAAATCATGAGTCTCTTGCTGGATTTTTGCTTTTATTTTGGTAGCAGACTTGGCATTAAAGCAATAGTGAGTAGCAGCCAATGAGGCACCAGTAGCTCTTACATTTGTATCAAACACAGATAATAGCACGAAAACGTCAGTGTTCAGAAACCATGGTGAAGGTTCAGAAATAATCTGTTACCACCTGAGGGCACCTCAAGCAAAGGTGGTGCTGTTCCAGCCTACGTTGCCAGCACTGATCTCAAAGAAGCTGACATAGATTCTGAAAAGGAAGACAGACACCATTAGCACCAAGACCAGAGAGCTGCAGCCTCACCACATTCCTGCTGCACTTTTGCTCTAGGTTCTTGCCCAGATCTTTATGCTTCCCTATACTGCACCATCTCAGCAAGTCACAGGTTTCTTTTTACATATATATATATATATATATATATTCTGGCAACTGAATGTCAGTGTTTTATTCTCCTCCCCACCTTTCATACTGTGTGTGATTGTGTTCTGGAGTCCTTAGCATTGTTCTGCTGCCTCTTGTTTTAAGGTCTTAGGATCCCGGATTTTAACCAAAGTGACAAAGTCACTTCAGCACAGACTGGCATACATTCAGGAATGTGCAATAGAAACACTTCTATTTAAATGAAAGTTTCATAGTAAACCTTCAACCAAGAGACAATGTAAAAATGTTGACACATGTAATTCACTAGTTAAATGAAGTCAAGTTATTGCAGCTGTACCCAAGCTTGCACACTATCTGTTTATGTACAAGACCTGTGGGTACACAGAATGCCTGAATCCTTCATAATTTTAAATCAAGAAAAATAGTTTACAGCTTTTCAGCACTGAAGCTAATGCAGTCATTCCTTTCTTCTTTGAGGGTTACTTTATTAATTTGGCATTTAACATCTTCCAGCAGATCGGTAATAGAACATCAGAGGACAGGCTTAGCATTAGTAGCCTCAGCATCTTTTGCAAGCCACGTCAGAAACTGTTGCCTGAGTTTACCTGTCAGCTGGTATTTTCAGCTGCTTGTTCATCAGGTCACATAGCAACTTGGAATAGGCCTTGTTCTCTTCATCTCCTATCTTGCCAATGCTATAGAGAAAGCACATAGCACAGGGCTCTGTAGATCCTCCAAATGACATCACCTGATTAGGGTTGATCTGTATTGCTAAATACTGTTGGAAAAGAAAGAAATTTATCTTTGGTTATTATACAAAAAAACAAGTTTTTGAAAATCACAGAACTGCAGTAAGAATACGTATATACTGATCATTTATGCTTTTAAAATTCTCTGCTGTATGTGTCTGCAATTCCAGATCTCCTGAATGTTTTCCTGCAAGTCACCAAGATGAGGTGTCACACACCACCACAGCCATTTCCACAGTATTCTGTTTGGAGATGGGCATTGGTGCCAGAGCTCCATCTGTTGTGGAATGGCTGTTCTCCTGAAGTCCCATTCGCTTAGGGCTGCTTTTTACAACTAAAATGCAAGTGAATGGTTTGTTTCACGCTTGTTCTCACTCAGCAGCCCTGCAGCAGATCCTGCTCTGCCTTCTGCCATCTCCTTGAATTTTTTCCTCCATGCCTCACAATGTCCAAGGCTTTCATGTGTTGACATGAAACTGTCTAGATTTGCAGTGCACTGTGTGAAATTCCTGGCTGTTAAAGGCTGGTTCAAAGACATCCTGCTATTTAGGCTGGGGAGGCCAAGTAGCTAACAGTTCAGGCCAAGAGAGGACAGTTGTGGGGAAAACTACCACATGTTGTGTGCTGGGCTGCCCTCTAGGGCAGCCCTCCTCTTGTACCCCAAACACACATTAAGCCTAAGATAAATCTGATGCAGTCTTGAGCTCTCCAAGCAGACCCTTCTGAAATAACTCCAAAATAGGGCAGGAGGCAGAGAGATCTGCTCCAAGGGAGACAAATGCTCATTGCTTGCCAAATATCACCAGTCTACTAGCAGAGAGTAAGCACTGTAGATCAGTTCATAAACTAGTGGGTTGCAATTAATAATAAATAAAATAAAAGTTGGGGGCCTGCCCAGGCACACAGCTGGAAGGAGATCCCTGCAGTATCCTTTACTGAATACAAGCTTTGGGTAGAGAGCTCAGGTGCTCCCAGGGCTTGTTGACCTGCAGCACCTCGAGAAGCTTCCCCAAGCCCGGGGCTCCCTGGCCCCGGGGGCAGAGCGAGCAGCAGCAGCCGCTGGCGGTCGCGCAGCTCCCCCCGCTTCCCGCGGAGATTTCGTGCCTCGCTGCCTCCAGCCATAGTCGTCTCCACAAGGGCAAATGCAAACTGACACCGCTGAGGTCTAGATCAACATCCCTCTCATTAAACAAAATACAACGTAATCCCGCTTTTGTCCTTGATGGCAGGACAAGTAGGAGAATGTATCTATGTTAATATTCATCAACAGCCTGCAGTTTTCCCTGCTACTAATACGTAGTGTCAGATCCACACACAGGGGAGTACGGGGATCAGTTCTGTTGGCGTTTGTCTGGCTTCTGTTCTTACCCACGTTTATTAGCAGCGCATCATTAGAACTCAGCAGCAGTTAACCCTCCTGCTGGGACAAGCTAGCCCGAGATAGCAGGAGTTGTCTGGGTAATTAACCTTGCCCATCGTTTACAGCTTGTTTGGGTGCAGGGTGCATCTGACAAAGCAATACAGAGTGTGTAAAGATCCGGCTAAATTACCCCTTGCTCAGCCCTGTTCTCTGTCTGAACACCTCGTTCTCTCAGCTAGGTTTAGGCCAAATGTAAGTATACAAATTTTAGGCACAAATGTAGGTCTTTAAACACCTACTTCAGAAGCAGGTTATTATAAAAAACTTACCAAGCTGAAGTGTTAATCAGCACTGTTCTCCTGAGAGCAGTTTGAAAGCTTTTTGAAAAAGTTTTCCAAGTACAAAAAGCTGTTTGATGAAAACAAAAGAGCAGGATTTTTCCAAATGGTACCTTTTCCTGTGAAAGCTCTGCATTCCAGCCCCCTCTAATCCTTTCCCTCTTTGTGTTACAACTAAGACTCTCCCATTGCCTCCTTTGTCCTGAAGGGCTTGCATGTCCTCTCCAAAAAATCCCTTTGTTGTTCCCTGGAGAACTCCAAGCCCCATTCAGTACCCCTTCCACGCTGCTGCACAAACGTGTTCCAGCTGCAGCCCAGCCTGGCCTCTAATTCCTATTCAGGGGCTGTTAGGCAAGAATCACCAGCTGACAAGCCTTCCCCTCCCCCCCCGCCCCCCCCCAAAAAAAAAAAAAAAAAAACCAGAAAGTACTCATTGGCTAGATTGGAAAAACCTTTGCTTTTAGAAGGAGGAAGAGAAATTTCACTGTTTCACATAATAATTGTTATATTTCTCCATGCACAGAAGAAAAAAACACTTTTAAAACCTTTTATCTACAGTTTAGCCCAATTTCTGTAGGGACAGGGTTTATGCAACCTAAAGCATTTCTGAATACTCAAGGTCAGCTAACTCCAAACAAGCTTGTAGAGATACTGGTTTCCTACACATACAATGT
Source organism: Tinamus guttatus (assembly GCF_059628265.1). NCBI lineage: Eukaryota > Metazoa > Chordata > Aves > Tinamiformes > Tinamidae > Tinamus > Tinamus guttatus. Next base: position 4,505,674 of record NW_028288993.1, on the reverse strand, counting down.
TAGGGGATTATCACAGAGTTCTACTACTGTCCCCAGAGAAAGATCTCTTCATTAGACCGAGAATCTGCCTTGAAGAGACATAGTAAAACCAGGTCTCCTGTGGTCTGTTGATGCACAACCAAAAAGCCAACAGCTCTGAACAAGTTGGCTTGGTGAGAATATCCAGCCATGGGAAGATCTTTTTGACTCTCAGCTGCACGACAAAGATTTTGTAATCAGAATGCTAAGCAGTTTTTATTGGCCAGAAAAGTGCCAGTACTATTAACCATCCTACCTCTGGCCATGACTTTTTTATGCTCTTTATTGATACTTCAAACTCTCAGTACTTTCAATCTAATATTGTTTTCCTGTATGTCATTTTGTTTTTGGGAAAAAAAAAAAAAAAAAAAAAAAAAACTTTCCTTGGCAGTTAGTGAAGTGCTAACTATGTCAGATGAGGAGCTAGCGGTGCTCTGCTTAGCCCCAAGGAATAACACAGCACATTGCTGAGCTTAATGTCTGTTATGGTATATTTTGTAGCTTTACAGACTGGTGACTGTTAAGTCTGTTATGTGGAACCCAGCTGGTGACTGAACTTCTTCAAGCTTCCATCCAGGGTCCCAAATATTGCTTTAAAATAGGCTGACTGCTTCTCACTCCAGTGACAAAGGGAATAAAATCCTTCCTCAGAATTTCATCTCAGTCTTCTCTTTTCTAGACTAGAGAAGAGATTTGTGCCTCACGTTACATTAATTTCTCTAGTGTTTTTCTCCTTGGGTGCATTTTTAGTCTGCCTACCTCTTCCATAAAGCAAAGGGCCTGAGGATGGCAGGAATGCTTCTGCTGAGGCCTCCTGTTCACGTAAGTTACTGCTGCCATAGTAACTGAGGAATAGCTTGTAGCTCTGTAAAGCATAAAAAAACAGGGTAAAAACTACTCATCAACAGCTTTCAGTAAACAACTGATACAACTCCTACTAGCCTTTCTGGAATAATTAATAAAATCCTTACAAGAGCCTTGGGAAGGAAAGTCATTTTCAAGTGGCATTTCAGCCCTTTATCTTAGAAGTATAAAGTCATAGGTTTTAACAGGTTAAAAAAAAATCCCACAGGCTGATAATGCAACCAGGAGGTGTTTTCTACTTTAGCATTTTGACCATGAGTAATAGGACTTTGCAAAAAGTTATTTTTGCTAGATCTGAAGTGAGCTCTTCTTCAGCTGTAATTACAAGGCTGCAGATAGCACAGTGGGAGATAACACAGTGTATTCAGCACCCAATCAAGCTGCAGAGCCAGGAGCATTTTTTTCAGACAGCTGGATTGCTGAGAGGTACCAGGCACTTACATAACCAGTTACTTGACACAAGCCTGCATGAGATAGAGTCATATACCAAGCTATTGCAAAGACTGCATGATTTAAGATCCCAGCCTAACTCAGGAACAAAAAACCCAAGCACCCAACATGTTTATACAGGGAGGAGAATCTTAGGGCTAGTGAGTCAGTAGGCACCTTAGTTTAGCTAGGATATCACTGAGAATAAGTCACAGCACAGAGCCAGTTGCCTATTAATGGAGAGAATATCCAAGCATTAACACTTACCTGTGCTGGCTTGCCCAGTGCTTTTGATAGCTGCTGAGTGAGCTCTCCTAGGAAAGGGTCTGGAACTTTATCCTTGCTTATATTTGTGTTAACTATGAATTTAGGCATCTTCAGATTGTGAGAGGAGTCTCCTTAGTCTTGCCACTCAACTCATTCACAGCTCTGCTCCTATCTCCCCTTGTAGGCTACTCACCCAACATGAAGGAAAGCATCTCAGGAGCCTTAAATATCCCTGTTGTCTGACCTTGCCCAGGTGCACCTGGAGGAGTGAGGAAAGGGGCTGCAAGTGCCACCTGCAGGGTGCTGGCTGCGGTGCGGTCACCCTAGGGCTGTCACCGGGGGAAATGTTACTCCAGAAATCAAAACATGCAACACTGATAAAACTGGTACTTTGTTTTTGGATACAGTCTAATCATGGAAACCAGTGAACGAACAAGTGTTTCAGAGACAAGTATTCAGAGAACAAGACAAGTATTTCATTCTCAAATGTTTGAGAATGGGAGGCTTCTTTTTTCAACATACATGTAAAAAATGTGGATGGACTCTTCAACTGTGAGATCCCCCCCTTTCTGGGGGATAGTGCATACTAAAAAACATCAGTAGCACATGCAGTGGATGCAAGTGAATGCTTGACTGTGATGAAGCTTCATCCAGAATGATAATGATAGGAACTGCTGTTTGCAGTATTGGTGAGTTTCTCCTTCAGTAAGTTTCTGAAAGCAGGTGACATGATCCAAAGCATTTAGTCACAAATCATACCGTAGTTATTAGTTGCCACTTCAGAAAAGCAAAACCGTATTTCTAACCAACTTCACAACTTCTTTTCTGCTGTGTGTGTGGTAGCTGTTATTGTAACAGTGTGCAGTAGTCCCTAGTTATTTGCAACTTATTTATATAAAAAAAAATCCAAAACTTTCTCGTTTCTCAAAACAACTGATGCAATTCCCGGAAGCTGATGTAGCAGCTGGGAAAGCAGATCCTTAGACACCACAGAGGCTCTTGGGAGTGGTTAATCTTGTAGGAGTCATTTTGACTATAATGAATATAATAATGATGCAGTTCGATAGGTTCTTCTTGCTGCTGAGAGTTAGTTGTTTGTTCAGCACTGAGTTTTCCATTACATTTCCAGACTGTTGTGCAGGATGTCAACAATATTCTCTCTCTCTTTTTCTCTCTTTCTCTCTCTTTCTCTCTCTCTCTCTCTTTTTTTTTTTTTTTCCCTTTTATCCCTGCATTGTTTCCCTGAAATCCTTTTCTCTGATTTTCTTTGCCGGCTTTTCTATCTGCATCTCCTTTGGTCACCCTAAACCATTTATATAGCCTTTACTCTATCAGCCTGCTAGTCAGATATTTTCCACTTCTATTTTTTACCTTCTTTGTGACTGGTGGTTATTTAGTTGGTTAAATCCTCCCTTCCCTTAGTCTGCCTCCTTATATTATCCCATTTATCCCCTCATATTTCAGATATTCTTCTGTGAACTGTTTGTCAACCATTTCCTGACACTGAGGTGCTTAGTCGTGGTGTGGTCTCCTGTGGGTAAAGGTGACACAGAGCAGCAGTCCTGGAATGAAGGGCCATGAGCTGAGGCCTGCAGTAGTGATCCACAGCCGGGAGGCTGAGGGCAGCCAGTGCAAAAGTTCTTCAAGGGGGATTAGGTCTGTGGACTGTGTGCAAAATGTTTTAAAGCTTCATAAAATACATTAGCATAAAAGATATATATATATACTTAGAATTTTATTTATATCCTGTATATTTTAAAAGTGAGTGATGGAATTTCCTGGAAAAATGTTTAAGTGTCAGGAAGAAATAAAAATTGAGCAAGAGGAATTTCATATCTGTGTGTTTTTAAAAACAATAGGAATAAGACACAGTGTAGCTTGCAGTCTGTTTTTATTTTTTCTTTTTTTAGTTCTTTTGCAACACTGTTTCCTGTCTTTTCTAAGAGATGCAAATTTCTCCTCTGAACATTCAGAGCCTGGTGCAGAACAGCTGTTCCTTAGGAAAATTATTTTCTGTGACTGAGGTTTCTTTTTTTCCAAAATTTAACCTGTTGAACTCTGCTTTTATTTCCATGGTCGACTTCCCCTTGGTCTCAGGGAGGTACATGTAGATGAAAATTGCTGATGAAGCAAGGATTCCCAAAAAGATAAGGAAGCAGAAGGGTCCAAGGCTATCCTGCAAACAGAAATGAGAGATGCTGTGAGGAAAATGAGAGTCTCATTTTGTTTTCCTGCCCTTGGGTGCAAGTCTGTATCTTCATAATTAAAATTCAAAGATGTGCTCACGAAACAAATCAGAAAAGGTACCAAAACAGTAGTTTCCACTGGTTATGTGTAGTATAGCCTGACTCTGCTTGTGGCAGAGAGGGTCCTGAGCAGGGCTGGGGGACATCACTCTTGTTTTGTTCCCTGTCCAGTTGTTTCGCTCCGTCAGAAACGGATGAGCCTGGAAGGAGCGGTGTAGTTGGAGACACTTACAACAATCACTGGAAAAATCATCCCAAGTACAAACAGCCCCATCCAATTGAGGCAGCCGACGATCAGAAAGGCAGATGGTCTGAATGACTGGCTGAAGATTTCAACCATGATCGATATAGTAGCTCCAGCTGAAAAAGAAAAGCAAAACACAGGCACAAGGTACTTGTTTCCTTGGTTCTTCAGGGCCCCCTGCTCCTGCCAAAGGCAGAATGGTTGGCCTGCTGGCAGGTGGCCTTTGTCATGAGACTAAGAGACCATGATTCCTACAGCTGTTAATTTAGGACTTCATGTTTCAGATGCACATGCCAGAGTCCTCTTCTTGGTGTCAGTGCATCTGTGCACTTCCCTACTGCACTGGGAGGCACTATTGATGCAGTAGTTTGTAAAACCAGCTGCCCTACTGGCGCTGTGGTCAGTTCTGCCTGGAGCTTGTTGCTAGATGTGGAGTTTTATTCACTAAGTTAATGAAGGGCAGAATTAATATGATGGACCTAGCAATGGTTGGAATCCCGCCCCCCACACACCTTTTTTTTTTTTTTAAAAGAAAGCTCTGAGTATTTAAAAAATTCTTCTGAAATTTTTCTTCAAACCCTCTGGAGAAGGTGATACTTGATACCAAAGTATTTAGGTCCTGTGATCAACTATAAAGTTACAGGTGTCTGTATCCTTTACCTTTCTCCCTCTTGTACATGTCTGCTGATGTTAGTGAATTCACAGGGCTGCGACCTCTTTTGTCTTGCTTCCTAGAACCTATTTACCATGGGACTAGCCCCTTCTTCTTCTGTTGGTTGTGTAACCAACTGATATGCTAAAAAACTTCCTGCCAACATGACCGCTGATGAACTCACATGGTCCAATTCCATAGAAGATAACGAAGAGGAAGATCAAGACAACACTGAAGTAGTGCATCCAAAAGAACTGGTGCTAATGTGAAAAAATGAAGTAATATAAAACAGTTAGATACATGACAGAGTAGCAGTGCGCGGAATTTTCTCCTGTGGACTAAAGTTTTGTGCTTATCCTAAAGGATCAGGAGGGCTGGCTGATGTGGAGCGCATAGCCAGCAGGTTGCTCTATTTACCTGCAGCGAAAGGGTCATGGTCAGGAGCGCTAGTACGAAGCACATCAGTGTGTATCCTCCCAACAGCAGCACCTTCCTCCCAAAACGCTCTATAAGGGTGCTCTGAAAAGCAGAAAATACAGATGCTTCACATGTCATAAATCCTTATTCTTGTACAAAACAAATCCTTCCCTCTGTGTGCTTATCAGACGCTTTATCTGAATAATACAGTCAAAAATCAATGTCATTTGAGTGCCTCTAAACTCCTGATGGATTTTATTAGTTTTTTCAAGGCTGTATTTACTAATCATTCCCTTTCTATTCTTAGACAGTTCCCTTTCTTGCATGCTTGTCTGCATTGAATTGCAAACACATACACCCAGACCCGCACATCTAACCAGCAGCATCAGTTGTTGCACGTAGCCAAGACTCATGTCCCTTTGGAGCTATGTCCCTGATTTTCTTGGTCTCCTGATGCCTTCTCACAGAGCAGTTGATCTAGGAATTGTTGGTAACAGAGTGAGAAGATAATTCTGTGGAATAAAAATGAGTCTAAAGATGTCCAGTCAGTTGCCTTTCATCCTGCATATGCTTTTGCAGAAGCAAGAAGAGATGGTTTTGGGTATGCAAAAAATCAGTCTTCTTTGATCAGAGTTACAAAAAAAGAAAAAGTACAATGGATAACTACATTATTTTTTTCCTCCAAACTCTAGTCAGAAGAGACTTACGCATAGCATAGAAGATAGGCATTCACACAACCCAATTCCTAGGGACACGTATGGGATGAGGGATTCTTCAAACTTGGCTGTGTGGAATACTTCAAATGAATAGAAGTATATCTGGAAAATGCAGAGAGAAAATGCACCTGTGAAAAAATCCACGTGGCAGCCCTGATGCATATCCCTGTCCATTGCTCTTGGTGAAGCTGACACAAAAGTGCAGTGTGCCCTTTCAGCAGTGAAGGATAATTGCATGCCAAGCTATGTTAGTAAGAGCATAGCCAAGAGCTTGAGGGAAACTGTTATTTTCCTCCATGTGACACTGGTGAAATCCCACTCAGGAGTCTGGGTCTGTTTTGGGCCCTGCAGTACAGGAATGACACTGAAAAACTGGATTGAGTTAGAGAACCACCAAGATAAGAGGTGGTTCCCCTTGCTGGGAACAATGGAGGAGACGCTGAGGGAGCTGATTTGTTTATCCTGGAAAAGGCAAAGATGGGCTCCAGCTGCAGGTGATTAAAGAGAAGATAGAGCCAGCCTCTTCTCTGTACAGTGAAAGGATGAGACAAGTGGAGACAAGTTGCAGCAAAGGAGATTCTGACTGTGTAGAAGGAGAAAAATTCTTCACAGCCAGAATAGTAAAGCCCTGGAGAAGGCACTTAGAAAGTTTGTGGAATCTCCATACCTAGATATAGTCAAAACTCAGACAAAAAAATCCTGAGCAACTTGATCAAATTTTTAAGGTAGCACTGCTTTGAGCAGCAGAGATAAACCAGATGGCCAAAGGTCCCTTCCAATGTAAATAATTCTGTAAGTCCAATTCTGAGTGGTGCAACAAACAGTAATTTGGCTTTTGTGATGCTGTTTCAAGTCTCTTGTTGAGGACATAAAGGCGGCACTCAACTGCATTGATTCCACAGAGCTGCAAGGTGGTGATGACAGTCATCAAAATGTAAAGTTGCCAGCGCAAAGATCGTTCTTTGATTATTTCGAGGACCCGCAAGCTTTTGGTGCTTGCCATCGCAGCCTTCTCCTTCATCATGTCATCAATTTCTGCTTGGTGGTCTCCTTCCCCCCAGAGCTTCCTAATGGCTGTTCAGGAGAAAGAGGGAGGTACATTATTTTAGCAATATTGTAGCAGTATTGTTGCTCCTTCCTGAGTGGTTAAATTAAATCCTTTAGTCTGCATATGCACTGGCAGGTGTGTGTTGTTTGCTTCTGTTCCTCGGTTGGTCCTTGGTTTAATGGGCAATTGGAAGAGCTTTGTCTCTACAACTGTCACTATGGCATGTTTTCCCAGTGTTGATTTGAATTAGTTATAAACAAAAAAAAAATTTAGGTGCATTTTATTTGATAATAGATGAACTGCCTAACGGCCTGAGTGAATTCCCAACTTAATACAGATACATTGCTTTGGGTAATTCAGATGTTTTATTTAGAACTACCTCTGCTATTACTGCATGGCATTCAATGTGCTGTGCCCATCTGCCCAGTTTTCATGTCTGCTACAGAGGCTTCCACTGTAACTTATCAAATGCAGTGAAATAGGTGAGGAAAGTGGGCACTGTACCCTTCCTGAAGGCTTCCTCGTTGCTTTTCTGTATCAGGAGGTAGGATGGAGAATCAGGGAGAAATGGGAGAATAACCAGTTGAACCAATGCTGAAAGTCCACTGGATGCTAACAGCCATGGCCACAAAGCTTCGCCTCCTAAAATCTCCCTGTAAAGCATAGGCAAAATAAAATTATGCTAAAATAATGGAAAGCGTGTTCAAAAATCTTTATGATTGCTGAGGATTTGCTCATTTCTTCTCTTGGGTGCAGTGGAGCAAAAGCCTCAATTGGTTGGTAAATTTTGCAAATTTGGTTGTTTTTATTGGTGATTATTTTTATGAAATTCTTTGGTATCTTGAAAATCTTTCTAATGATCAGTAGGCTCCATAATAAAGTTCAGAGAGCTGATGAGAGTAATTTGATTGCTGTAGTAAATTTCTAGGGAAAAAAAGGTAAGCAGAAAGTGTGTGGGAATAAAATGAAATCCACTTATAAGCAATTCATTTTTCTTTGTACTGCATTTTAAACCATTTATTTTCCTCAAATACGGTCAATGTTTTTCTTCCGGCATAAGCTAATGCCTATTTTGAGGAAGATGAAGGGATTTGTTACTGATCTGGTGAGAGTGTAGGTTTGTGAAGAGATATCTGCTACTTTGTAGTATAAGTTGTTAGAGAGATTGCAGAATTTACCGTAGTCCAATAACCTGTCCTGCGAGTTTTCCTAGTGTCAGAAAAACAGCAACTGTGGAGTTGGTAAATCCACGCAGTTTCTTGGGTGAAATCTCCCCTGCATACTGAGGATGTATATTTAGAGAAAACCCTTAAACAGAGAAGAGGATAAATGACTGTTAGACTTCTTAACTTTCTCACTCTGTGCTCTCTTACACTGTTTGCATTCACTGCCTGCTATTTGGAAGTCTTGCAACAGGGATAATGTCTTCCAAGTTTCCTAAGTGTCTAATACATCCACTGAGTGCTTTAGAGGTCCTTCTTCAAGGGTGCTGGTGAGTGCAGAGACAAAGGCGGGCAGCGCAGCTGCAGGGTGAGTGCCTACCTGAACCCACGCCGTAGAGGAAGCGCCCAGCCAGAATCATCTCGAAGGATTTGGCAGTTTTACTGAAGGCCATGAGAAGTGCAGCTACTAGCATGATCAGGTTGGTGCATATTTGGCACTTCTTTCTGCAAATACATATGACAAAACACTATGAAATGAGCGTGTCTTGTACCCCTTTGACTCATCCTGCTGAGCAGGAAGCAGGGTACAGCCATTCCCACTGTGCTATGCAGTGTCTGGAAGAATTTTGACTTTGGAGAGTCAAAGTAGTTCTTTAAAATTTCAGGATATTACAGGTTGGAATTCCTTAATGTGTCTTGGTTTAGAATGTAAACATTTGAAACACTTTATCCACATTTCTACACAGTCCAGGAGGGGAAAGTGAGTGCTGACCCGTGGTATCACCATAATATTTAAATGGCTGCAACTCCTCATAAAACATGAGGCTGCTCCCCAGGAATAATGTGACTCCATGACTCTCAGAACGGCTCATGTTGATGGCACTGTTGCCAAATGGATACAGTTGGAGGTGTTGGGAGATGACAAAAAGCTTTTTCCACAAGCGTGTTTCAAAAAGCCTTTGTGTGAATTGTGGGCTGGTTGTGTTCATGACCCTGATGTCTCACGTTCATATCAAAGTCTTTTGCACCTAGTTGTTTTGCTATGGTGCTTGTGAGTTGTCTTGCACAAGGTAAGAACTCACAGAGATCCTCTGTTTGGAAATCTGTGACTCAGCAACAAGGTTATCGTGTGTTAAATAACCCACAGGAGAAGAATATGATGCTGTCCAGTCAGTCTCAGGAGACCCTCCGAGTGTGGGATGAGGCAGTGTCCCACAAGAAACTTCTTGGGGGCACTTACCTGATAGGAAAGAACAGGCAGGCTAAGATGTTTGTTGAGACCCATATGGGGGTCTCTGGATCAGTGGGTGGCGGAGCAGATCTTTAAGTGGGTCACACCAAGCAGATCTGTTTGCCAATTTCTCTGCAAATGAAATTAGTGGTGTTACACACAAGGCACTGAGAAAGACCACACTGATGGGGAATCCTTTCTCCGTCCACAGGGAAAGGAATTTTGGGACTGACGTTCAGTAAAACAGATGGCCAACAAGAGAGTTGTCTCTTTGAGAATTTGTGTTTTTGCAGATTGTATCTTTACAGAGCAGTTATAGGTAAATTATTTTGTCTATTCTGTTCACATTTTTATTAGATTAGGTGGGAATATTTAAGATCATCACCCCAGAATGAGTGTATTTAAGTGGAAATCTGACTCTTTCTTGACTCTTAAGGAAGTCTTATACACATTCTATTCCAAATTGTTAGAGGAGCTGCATGCACATGTTACAACTCAAGACACACAACTCCTTTTTGGGGGTTTGCAGAGCTTGGAAGATCTTTATGGGAGTCACGTGAGATCTTGAACAGAATGAGAGATAGTTACACTGTCCTGGTGCTCCCAGAGGCACAGATCCTATGGTGGTGAATCCAGCCTTACCAGAAATACAGTTCACTAGGGAAGGGCTCAGATGAACAAGATGAAAAACTACTTGCAACTTGAAAAAAGTGAATGTGCTGGCAAACAAAACCATCTTAGTCTTTGACCAGAATGCTTCAAACAACAAGAAAAGGTTTATTGATTCACCTGGTTATTTCCGTGTTCTTTCTGTTCTCTGGTTATTGAATTATTCCTATATAGTCTGGTTATTGAGTTATTACCAGGAGCACTTACTTCCTGTATCTGGTAGTCAGGTAGCCACAGCAGAGGCTGCCCAGGAGTCCTCCTATCCCGTAGACAGACACGATGAGGGACCAGAGCAGCATGATGGTCTTGGGAGGCAGGGGGGAGCCCTTTCGCTCTATCCATGTCTCATTGATAAACTTCCTAATGTGCTGAAAAATAAAATGAGAATTGGCTGGGTAATGGTATCAGCTCCCTTCATATTGTTTGGTTGTTGTAGTTCAGTTTAACCTGTGATTCTAACATTAGTCTTCCTTAAAGACTAGCTTCCCTTGGTCAGACAGCTTAGCTAAAATCACATTGAAAAATCATCCCATTTGTGTCAGTCGGTGGATTCTAAAGACAGAAGGTGTGTTTTTAGGATCTTTTAGAAATTTATATCTGCTGAAATTTGGGAATTGCAAGAAAACTTGGATCACACATTAGCAGAATGCCTATTTTTTTCATAATTAAATAAGAAGGAACAAAAAAGACCAGTGAGAAAGGAGAAGATCACCAATCCAATTCAGGAAGTGTTTAGAGAGAGACTTTATCTCTCAGAATGGGCTCTAAGAGTGTGAAGAATCTTTTCTTTATATCTGGGAAATAGTGTTGATAGTGAAGCTGATCTGTGATTTTGATGTCTGTGGCCCTGTTTTGCCTATAATAAATCAGGAATCAAGACCCATGAATCTTAAGATTGTTATTGAATCATGTTATCTTAATGAAAATACTTCTACAGTTTGGGGTAATCTTCTTCCTGCTATAATCCACATTAAGGATTTGAATTTTCAATTTTCTGTGAGTATGAGAGTGAGAACCTCTGTAACTGAAATTCAAACTTCAGTAAAATGAGGACTTTTCAGAGGAGGCTATTTTAGGAAAAAGACCACATATGATTCTTATATCAAGTCCTGAATACCTGTATGACATGATGTAGACATACAGTCCTAGCTTGCTTTAGAAGCTGGACTCTGTATAACTCTCCAAAGGTGGCGAGGGGATAGGTGATTTTGGCACTGAATTAAGGAGCAGGCTCCCAGACCTTATTTTCCATGCTTTTACAATCCCCCGTTGTTCAAATGAGAGACAGTGCTCTACGCATTTGATGTAATGCTATTTGAAGGCATAGAGATTTCATCTCACTAAGTGTGAGGTGGATCTTTAGCTCAAGCTCTCTGTTCTGTGTTTTTAGCTCCAGGGAGATAGCAGAAGGGTGCTACTTACCACAGAAGGATAGTTGATCACAGAAATATGGAAGCCATATGGGAAACTACCACCGATTCCCAGCACTAAGATCATTTGAAATAGTCCTCGGAACTGAACCTGCAAAGAGCAGACACAACTGCTCATCAGCTTCTCATAAATCTACATTCACACAGGGCTGTGAGTCTTTTTAGCCACACTTGCCCTTCCCCTCTGGAAATCCTCATTGTTCACTTTAAATCCTCTTGCATGTAAACATTTTCCCAAAAGCCCTCTGACATGCTGCTAAAATGCAATCGTTGGCCCCAGTGCCATAGCAAGACTAACTGCTAATAGAAGAATGATAGTTTATCATTTTCCTTAAAATTAGGAGAACAAGATTTACAAAATGTTCCTGGTAGTGCAGCTTTCCCGGTAACTGCGGTATCTGACAGGTCGGCTGGATAAACATGTCAGCCAGGATGGGGAAGAGGGCAGAAGTTTTCTTGTCTGCAGCCTGCAAAAATGTGCCTACGTCAAATGGCAGTGTTATGCCACAAAAGCAATACATTAAAAATCAACATTTTTTTATTGTACTCTCTGCTCTGTTTTCTGCCTGTGTCCTGGCTTTAGACATAATAATGAAAAGATCTCTTTACTCTCTTTTTTTTTTTTCTTTCCAGAAAGTCATATTCTGCAATTTAGTAATTTGGAATATCTCCTGTAATTGCATTCATACAAAGTTTTTCCTAAATTTGCTTTGTGATTTCACTTCTCCTTGCTCAATATTTTATTTTTTCTCCTTATAAAAGCAGGTGCTAGCGTACTGAAGGGCTTGGCATCTTCCAGGCTATCTGTCTAAAATTGCCTTGGCCAAGGGCTAGGGACAGAGAGGGCTACCTGCTTTGATTCATTAAATAATTTTATCTATAAATAAAAACTACTTATCACACACCATTTGGAGGTATGTGATACCACCGGCCATCTGTCCCGCTTCCAAGTGCCTGCAAGGCTGCCTGGAGTCGTCCTGAAATAGCTTAGGCTTTCTATGCGATGTGTTACACAGCAGGATGGTAACAGCGACTCTGCATGGAGGACACTGTGCTCGCATCTCTTCTGTGTCCCGTGGGAACTCACCATCTCACAGCTCCCTGGGGGCTTTTTGAGATCAGTGCCTGGCTGCAGCGGAGCTGGTGGAAAGTGCAGTCAGACAGGAACGACGGAGTGCAGGGGCTCATAGTGCTGCACTGGGAGGTACTTAGAAGAGCTTCCCCCTCTTGTTTTCTCTGCTACTTTGGCCCATCTGACAAGGACTTGTTAGTGAATTAGGTCACAGCTGGATTTTCCAAATTACCCAAGACAAGAAGCAAGAAGCTGCTGGATCTTAAGACTCAGCATTCCCTTAAAAATCCTGACTGAAATTCAGTGCATTTGTAAATTGGCAAAAGCATTGAAACACAAATTAATAACTCACCTGGTCAGCTGTTCTTATTTCTGCAATAAACTCACAAGTCAACAATTTTCAAAATCAGCAGATCAACAAAGGAAAACAAATTAGCTTCTTGCCAGTAGTTGAGAAATTGAGTGAGAAATTCATATCACTTCTTCCCTGTTTAAGACTATGGGAACTCTTGATGGATGCTCTTACCCGTCTTTGGATGCAATAAGGAGGCTTATTTCTTATAAAGTTTGTGGCATATATTTCTTAGGTTTTTGCAGTGTAGTTAATTTATTCATTACTTTGGAAACAATCATAGACAGTAATCAGAATGCCTACGAATTGATGATATTTCAGTATATTATTTCAGAACACAAGAGGACAACAACTTTGGCCATGATGGAACTGTCAGGACTTCTATTAGTTTTTGCTTAATCTTGTGTTGCCCTGAAAGGACCTTTCCTTGGACCCAGGTCCCGCTTTCTTAGTGATGTTTAAATGCAGAAGAGAAGCTCTTCTCTTCCCAGACTAGCTTACAATCTTTAAGGAGCCTGACTCTTTGTTGTTATGCTAGGTGGGTCTTCTATAAGCTAGGGCCACAAGGAAAAGTGACCAGGTACTCACCAGGTCAGAGAAGAAGGTTGCCATCTCCTACGAAAGAGTCGATTCCTGTCGCTTACTGGCTAGTCCCTGCCAAAGGAAGCGAATGCTCACATCATGCAATAGCAGTGTTAGTGAGCTAGTCCCATGTTACTCAAGTTAAATTTTACTTCAAAGGTTTTTGAGTTAATTACACCTATTTCAGCTGTTGTACAAAGTTTAGAATTGTTGGATTAAATATTTCAACCAACAGTTATGTGCAGCCCAAGTAAACAAGGTGGTCTCCTTTTGGGGGGAACTTTGTGAACTCTATGTGGTCCTAGGGGGATCAGGACCTGAGATAGCTATTTTGGACAGGATTCCATTAACCTTAGTTTGTTTAAACATGAGCTGAGAAATGGAGAGGCACTGTTGTCTGATGGGAATCTTACATGGGTTTGGACAGTGAACTATAGGACTTTGAATACAATGAGAGAGAGTTACTGTCTTTTCATGGGATGGCAACTGGAGCACATCAGAACTTAATCATTACTGAAAGAAATTGAAATGCTCCATCATTTTGAAATGGGGTATAAACTTAACCATTGTAGAGCAGCACACCAGGCTTGACCAGATAAATATTTAACAATGCTTTTCCTTTCCTGAGTAAGTAAGATTGAACATTTTTTTCTCTAACATTTGACAGTAGTCTATCTATTTCTTTTCTTGGCTGTGAGAAAAACAGTGATGCTTCAGAACAGTGCTGTAACCTCCATAGTGCTGTCTGCTCCTGGACTGCTGTCTCCTTGGCCATTCCTCCTCAGCCTCTGCCTGCTACACAAGTTTGCTTTCATTCTGTTCACCCCTGCTGCTTGTTACACATTACACATATTGTTACTTTTCCTCTTTGCTTATGTACTTTAATTGTAAAATTCCTCTCTGGAAGGTTAATACTCTTCCTCATGTAATTCTGTTTTTACAGTTATGTTGACTAATTGCTGTAGTGCTTCCTTGCTTTTACTGCCTACACCGTGGTGAGCATCCTCTTATTAGTTCTGTAGATTCCTAATTAGAGGTAACTAGTTTCTTGCAGATATTCTTTAGTCATAATTGTGATTGGGACAGTTAATCTTATGACATTGGGTATTTGGTCATTTTTCTTGTATCGTAAGTCACATGTGAGCAAATATGCAGGGCTGTGCTCTGCTCTCCTTAGTACAGGCCAGCTAGCCCAGAGCTGTGCTCTTGTGCCCAGCTGGGAGCAGCCTCTGACCCAGTTTTAAGGGTTTATGTCTCAGCTGGAGTTCGCATTTGAGGCATATCTTACGTATCAGTTGGTGTCTCTGAAAACAAGTGAACATGGGCAGTTCCCACAGCCTCTGAACAAGGGCCCCCTCTTTGTGGCTGTCACCTCCTGGATTGTTTGTAGGTCTGTGGCCCTAGGGCCTGGCCATAAACAGTGCTTTGAAGTACCACTCATAGGCCGTGGTCACTGTTGGTCCCTTTCAAAAGACTGGGATACTTTTAGGTGGCTTTTGGCAACTTCCATCCCTTATGAGCCAGAAATAGGAAGGGAGACCTGGATCTGCAGCCATGCTCTGAACAGACAATTGCCAGATGAAGCCTTGCTCCACTGGGCCCAGGCAAAGGTTGCCCTGTGTGCAGAGCTGCTGTTCTGCTTCGTGGCCCCATTAATGTTCCACAGGGCAGCTGCCCGCTTGCTGGTGAGCATCGTACCGGGAAGGCTTTCCTGGTAACATCTAATGAATAACCGGGATGAGAGACATGAGTCACTCAAGCAGTGCTACATGATGCCGTTCTCTTCCTATTTCCAAAGTCTCGGGGTATTAGTGTAATGGCAATAAGGATATTTTCAGAGTGACTGATCAGTAAAAGCCAATTCTGTTTTGTGGAAGTTGAGACTTCCTTTTTGTATGATAAGATTTCCTTTCTATATTGGCAGTTGTCTATGAATCTCCAGTAATTTTAACCATATTGTTATATGAAACACTTCAGAAAAAAAAAAAAAAAAACTATTTTAACTTTACAGTTATTTTTTACTAGCAGGTCTTAAGTGTCCCTCGGTCCTGAAGGTAGGAATAATGAAAACCCCCAATAACGGAAGGGCGTGAGCACCAAAGAGGGAGTGATTTTTCCTAGGCAGGTGTCCCTGAGGAAGGTTTTGATGCTGGGAAACAAACATTTGAGAAAGCCAGAAGTTTTGTGATAAGTTAATCTGCCGTTTTAATTCTGTTTAATATTTCCAGTAAAAAAAAAAAAAAGTTAAGATAAACAATTGGATTAATTCTTTGAATAGCCGCATGTGAGTTGAAGTAAGAGTGCCAGTCACAAAAATATCAGAGATAAAAATTTTATTTTACTGTGAAAGTCTAGAGCTTAGTTCTTATGTTGTATGTTGAGCTGCGCAGTGAGCCCTAGTATTTGCCATGTTCTTGGTAATAAAAGCACCGACTTTGCTATCAGATAATATGAACCTCCCATTAACAGAGAGAAATATGCCGAAAATCAAACGCTTTCTAAAGAAAAACAGTGATGTCCTGTGAGATTGTGTATAGCAAAAAAAAGTATCTGGTGCAACAAATCCCTGTGATACTTTATCATATCATGCTATCTTGCAAGGCTCACAAACGATTTTCACCTTTAACTGAGAAGCGTGGAAAGAATTAGCAACTAAATTTCAGAACGAACTGAATTTTTTCTTGAACTTATCATGTACTGAAGAAAAATGGATCATCCTAGACATAGAGAGCAGGCAAGAACTCCACTCTTCCCACCTCTGTCTTGTACAAACACATGGAAATTACAGCGAAAGAGGATCATGGGTCTGCCCTTCCTCTCTAACCAGTACAGTGTTAATAAATCTAAATATGGCAGTGTGTTAGAAAAGAGATTTACACCTAGCAATGTAAGCCCAAATGCTTACGAGTTGAAAATCTCTCCTTCTGATATCAGACATGATCCTTCTTCTGTATCATCCAGAGTGGAGTGCTTGAGAAAAATGTGCTGTTTTGGCGAAATGAAACCTTTTAAGTGACAGATACGAAAACTGACAGTCTGCATTTTAAATTATGGATGTCTTTTTTTTTTTTTTCTTCCTTTTAAGAAAGTTGGACTCCCCCTAATGGCCAATCAAAGCCTGGTGCAGAAGGTGTGATCCTCCATGACATGATTTGGAGCTGCTGGAACACACTTCTTCTTAAAGTTTAACCTGTTGAAATCTTCTGTGATTTCCATGATTGACTTTCCTTTTGTTTCTGGGAGGAACAGGTGGATTATTATCCCTGAAGTGAGAAGTATCCCCATAAAGATGAGGAAGCAGAACTGCCCCAGGCTCTCCTGCAAGGAAGAGCAAAACAGGAGGAGGAGATGAGCACAGCTTTGGCTTGCCACTTCTTTTAGGGGGAAGGGGGATTGTATTTTGCATCCCTAAGTAGCTAGAACTTGAAAAGAGTTTGTTGCATTTTGAACTTCGACAAATATCTGAATCTGACTGCAAATTTGGGCCCTGAGGAGTGGGCTCGGGGGCACGCTAGGCTGCTGTGGCGTGGCTGTCTCATGCTCTTCTTCCCCCCCTGCAGCCACCTCCGGAGCTAGCGCAGCGGGAGCATCCCAGGAAAAGTCACTCACCACAATGAACGGGAAGGTTGTGCCGATCACAAAGACCCCCAGCCAGTTGATGGCTGCACCAATCACAAAGGCAGCTGGTCTGCATGACAGCTTAAAAATTTCAGTCCTAATGGACACCGTGGCACCAGCTGAAAGGAAATAGGAGTAAGAAATATTAACTTGTTGATGTGCTTGATTGGCCGTGTGGACTGCATTTTACCTTTACACAGCCAACAGTAGATACATCTATCATGTGCTGTCATTCAAAGGCTTGAATGTGTTGCTGTATTTTAAAAGAGAAAATACCAGTAGCATCTTTTAAGCAATAAGAAACAATAATTTATTCAAATAAATTTACTGTGGTAGTTCAAGAATTAAGTAGTTTGCACTTGTAAATGTCTAACATCTTGTCATGATAAATGCTGCGTAAGGATGGAATAACAAATCTTATTACTAATAAGAATTTCCTATGTGGTACTGTTAGGTCAGCAGTGAATGATTCTCCTGGATTCACTTCCTGGGCATTTCAGGTGTGTTTTGAAGTCCCAGGACTTTTATGACAGCTTTGTTAGGGTATCAATTTCAACCTTGCCATATGGGAAGGAAGCATTTTAAAACAAATAGCCTTTTTAAGCTAAAGAGAAGCAGGTAGGCTGTATTAGGAAAAGAACCACTTCAAAGCAGGCCTTCTCCACTACTGTCCATGTGGGATAAGATGTAAAGGTATACAGTGCTGAATTTAAAACAGTCTCACTTTTTTTTTAAATCTCTCTTTTTTTTCCTCGATATTTCTAAAAAATCTTTTTCCTATCTGCATTTGCTCTACTTCTTTTCTTTATTATTTTCAGTGAGTATCTGATGACATTGACATTTCTCACTGATGACTGGATCCCACAATGTTTAAATGACTACAAGATTAGATTGCATTAATTTATTTATGCTATATGTTTATTCAATATTTTGCAGTATTTTCCCACCATGTTAATAAGATCACTTGACTTGATTCCTTTAATTCTTTTGAACTAAGTACTCACCCGGGCCAATGCCAAAGACGACTACAAACAAGATAATCAGGCAGAGGCTGCAGTATGGCATCCAGAAATACCAGTCCTAGGGGAGAAAAGAAAACCAAAAAATAAACAAACAAAAAACACCAATGCAAACAAACTGCTGGGTGCTATACAGTGACTGTAGATGAGAAATTGTTCTTGTATTTTTAGCCTTGTCACCTCATGAAAAAACCTAGTGTGTAGGAACTGGCAAGGAAACGTGGGCTACAGAAATGACACTGTAGAAAGGAACTGGTAGCCTGTCTCTAGTCTCTGGACAAGCATGTGCATTCCCAGTGTCTTCTGCACCAAAATTAAACTTCAAATTAATCGATTCAAGGATTCTGCTCTCTTTATTGTGTTACCTATCATGCTAAGAACTACACAAATGAACAAGTTTTCCTTCAACTGTCTTTTGACCTGTGCTGAACTGCATTTGTGCTCACTGCCTGATGAAATCGGGAATCAATGCTCAGGTGCCAGAGCTTTCTGTCCTCCTTGCTGAGCTCCCTGGGTCGTGTCAAAGGGGAGGCAGAAGTGCAGAGGGTACTTGGTGAGAGAGATCTAGGCCTATGTACAGACAAACTTGCCCTTCATAATATTCTCCTCTATCTGCCCCAGAGGATAAGCTATTAACACCAAAGTAATTTTGGAACTTCTAAGCCTTACGTTCTTTCCTTAGTAGCATGGTTCTAGCTGGGAGCAGAGGACTGGAAATAGAAGTGATAAAGGGATCTGCCATGACAAGAGCTTCCTTGCCTGTAGGGAGAGAGTCACTGTGATACCAGCCATCAGTAAAGCCATGATCCGGTAACCTCCTGATAGGAGCGTTTTCCTGCCCAGTCGCTCAATGAGGGAGCTCTGAGGGACAGAAGTCACACAAATACTCGTGTCAGGTTCGTAGATGGAGACAGAAGAACAAAATCTGATTCATTCCCACAGAAAGTGACTTACTTACACAAACTACAGTAGCTAGGAGTTCAGAGAGTCCAACAGAGAGGGACATATAAGAGATCATTCTTTCATCAAATCCAGCTGCCTGGAGGACTTCGATAGTATAGAAATAGATCTGAGGAAAGAAAAAATAGTAAGAGAGACAGCAAATGATCCCTTGCCCATTCCTGTGTGACACTGCCCTGGATAGGAGCTCCTAACCAAGGAGCATGATGCTCAGCTTTGGAGTGAGCAAGACTTCTGCACCCTTTTTGTAGCATTCACTTTATTGGCAGACAAAAACACTGAGAAAACAATATTATTCAATTACCTTACTAAAAAATAAAATGCTATGCTAAAAGGATCTCCAGCTACTATAATGTTAAAATTACTCCAGCTGTCTAAAAATTAGGTATATAGAGAATTGATTTAGGTGTTTTCAGAAACAGCAAAGTATATTATCACTTTTGGAGCACATCCAAAAAAAAAAAAAAAAAAAAGACTGTAAGGTATACTCCTCTTTCCCGAGACAGAAGAGCATGGCTGATGGAGTCATGTGGGAGTAAAATGGGTATCCTTTCTTTTTCAAGTGTCCTTGCTACTCTTTGGAGATGTGCTGAAATGATAAAGATTCCAGTCCAAACTGTGTTACACTCAGCTCTGTGTTTTTTTACAGATGTTGCTTCACCATGATGTTAGAGAGGGAAGAATATTTCAGACAGTCATAAAGCTGTGGCTCCAAAAAGATCCTAAGGAAGTGCTGAGGTGAGGAAGATGGAGAGAAGTGCAGAAGCTGCCAGAACAGTAAGCTGCTCCTTCTTTGGCTTTAAGGGTAGACTGAGCATCCCAGCAGATGCACCATGTGCCTTAGGATGCTGAAAGACACAGGCCAAAAGGCAGTAGCTGCTGGGATGAGTAACAAACTGTACTGTAGATTTTGCCGGTGAAGGCAGGGCTCATCTGTATCGGGGGGTTCTGCTCCTTTTACATTACTGCAGTTGCCAGAAATGGCTGTTACACAAGCCTGACTACTGAGGAAGGCAGTTCCAGCAAGGACCCAGAGCAGGGCAAAGGTGGCTCGCACGGGAGCCCCGCCAAGGCCTGCAGGCTGCTGCTGCAGCTATAAAGGAGAGCTGCCTGACACAAGGCAGTGCTTGGAAGAACTCTGAGGAAGAAGAGAGGGCTCCTGGGAGCCATGACATCTCATTTAAGATTATCAAAAAGTGTTTTGAGGCTTGAAGGGGGAGATAACACTCAACTGCACTGATGCCACATAGCTGAACTGTGGCAGTCACAGTAGTTAACATGTAGAGCTGCCAGCGGAGAGATGGTTCCTTTATTAGCTCCAGGACACTCAAGATCTTGGTGTTTTTCATTGTTGCCTTCTCTTTCATGATGTCTTCAATCTCTGCTTGGTGACATCCTTCACCCCAAAGCTGCCTTATGGCTGTGGAGAAGGAGAGTGAGATCTGCCATGTTAATTCATCTCTGTTGTTTGTTGACTAAGGAGTTTACTGAGCAGTTCATGCATGAGTCTGTCAGCACAGACATGCATGGGCTGTGTCTGTGGTGTGAGGCAGCAGTGTCCTATGGGGTGTCCCAGGGCCTGTCCCCTCTTGCACAGCCTGTTCAGAGGGGCCTAGTGGTTTATGTTCTACAGGAGACTATAGCAATATGTAGTAGGTGCTCACAGAGTCATTTTAGAAGTGAGCAGGGAGAAAACTATCTCATTTTTTCTCCCATGAGGAGACCAAAGGTTACAAACCAATCGAAAATCAAGTGAGGAACAGGAATCTGGAGCCCTCTGTTACCTTTCTTGCAGCCTTCCTGATCTCCTTTTTGCACGAGGAGGTATGGTGGGGTCTCGGGGAAGAAGGGCAGAGTGACCAGCTGGAGCAGTGCTGGAACTGCACAGAAGGCCATCAGGATGGGCCACAGAGACTGGCTGCCCAGCAGCTCCCTGGAGCAGAGAAAATATATGTGTGTAGAATTAAAGTTTGGGTTGTTTGAGGACAAAAAGGAATAGATAGAAAAGCAGAGAGGATGAAGCAAAAGGTAGAGGGGACCCAGAAATGAATTGGGTGGGAAATCAAATTTATTATACCTTTGTCCTACAATTTGCCCTACGGCTTTTCCCAGTGACCAAAAGAAAGAGGCAGTAGAGTTTGCAAATCCACGTAGCTTCTTAGGGGAAATTTCCCCAAGATATTGATGATGCAGAGGAACACATAGACCTTGAGGTGAGGAGGGAATTATAGGAGAGAAGAAAATATTTATAACCATTTGAAATAAAATTGCATACAATTAGTTAAGCAATACAGAGTGTAGCTGTCTCAAGCACTGAATGGTTTCTCATATGTAAACCCAGGTAGGAAGTTTTTCAGTACCAGATTTTCTACAAAACTGTTCAGTTCCTGGCTTCTTTCCACACTACAGTTTCCTTTCTTAAGAAATGTGGAGTTTGGGATATAGCCTCCTCGTCACGTATCTTGTGAGCCTGAGTGTATTTTAAAAGAAACAGAGCAGCAGGGAGGGGGTAAATTTATTTTTTTTTTGCAGTTACAAGCATGACCTCAGTCTTTTCTGACATGATTTTACAGAAGAGCTGCTATGAAACATTCATAGTAGATTGAAATATAAAGTGCAGTGTGTCTATTTCTAGGGATTTGAAGTTGGATTCTACATGATTTGAGGGGGACATGAGTATGTCCTTTCTGCCATCCATCAACAATTTTGGTTATTTTATGCAGAGTCAATATTTGCAGCTATTAATGAAATACTTAGAAACCCAGACTCCCTGTAAACTAGTCCAGGAACAAGAGCTTTTCTTTCCAATGGTGGTCACGGCCCCTCTTGTCTGATCTGAAAGCAACATGTTCTTCCTGTAGCTTTGTGTGAACACAAAGTGATGGAGGTAAGCAATCTCATTAACAAAAAATAGATCTTTGTGTGAGGGAGGACATTACAGGGCCCGTGTGTGAGTGTCAGTGAGCTCTGTACGACCTGCCAGGAGGGATCTGCTCGATTCTGCCTTGCTCTTTGGATTATCCCCAACAAGTAGTGCTTGAAGCAGGTTCAATACCCTTCTTGTGAGATACATACAGAGTCAGAATAAAATGTATTGTTATGTATTATAAAAGATCATCTGAGAATGGATCACCAATTTTAAGATGAAGAGTTATTTACTTTGAATAAAGACATAACATTATGGGAAATTCCTGCTGTCTTGTGGGAGGAATCACTCACCTGTACTTATGCCATACACGAAGCGTCCGATTAGAATCATCTCAAAGGATCGGGCTATTTTACTGCAGCCCATGATAAGTGCTGCTGTTATCATCAGCAGATTGTTGCACAGGAGACATTTCCTTCTGTAAGTGCAAGAAAGTAAGAGGAATTTTTGTAAATCAGGAGGGAAGTTGTTCTTAAACTCCTGGCATGTGGGATATTCCGGGTTAAACAATCTCGCTAGTTTTGTCAAATTATGAACCCCCCTCCTCTACTTCTTCTAGTAGCCCAGCCTCAGTACCGCATCCGGTGTGACAGGCTGGCAGTGCAGCTGATGATCCAGTGCCACAGGACAGGGGGAAGAAGCAGCAGAATCTGTGAGCACCACTGCCAACCTGGCTATATTGCAGCTATTGATGGGGCTGTGGACTTATGCACTGTTGTTTGGGTCCTGCCCTGTGTAGTGTAACCTGTCCTAGAAGAGAAGACAGATGGTCTGAGGGAAGTGCTACCATATTTCTTTATTATAAAGGTGACTATTTTCTCATTTCTTACTTTGCCATATCTAGTTGAAGACTGATCTATACTTTCACAGGAATACACAGTTTACATTTTGGAATCCTAAAAGTCTGCCTCACATTCAAAAATCCCAAGAGTCATTTCCTTATGTCAAGGTTTGATTGACAAATTGTCTTTAAACATACATACTTGCCAAACTTGACAGTCAAGTATCTGCTTCCTGAAGAACCCAGGAGACCTCCTATACCAGTGATGGACACGATTAAAGACCACAGAAACAAGAGGTTGTCCTGGTGGATGGGGTAACCGTATCTCTCCAACCAAGTTTCATTAATGAAAGCCTTAACATGCTGAGAAAGAAGAAAGAATTTTTATTAAGAATAACTGTGACTCCAGTGCATTTTTAATATATATTTAGAATATAGTTTCACTGCTTTAGGCAAAGGTACTACTTCAGGTCGACACTAGCAGTGACCATTTGTTCATAGACATAGTGAAACAGAATGTGGCATTTTCACTTTGCCATTAAAAGCAGTTCATCTCTTGTGTTATTGTTCTTTAAATATGAGAAATTAGGGCATGGATTTGTAGTGAAGAATAGCATGAATGTCCCTTTGGAGCTCTCCAAATGCATTTTGCCTTTTCCCTCTCTGAATTTTTGCTCTCAGAAACATACCAGTAATGCCAGCTTACACAGTGCCTCTTCAGTGCCAGTCCCTGGATACTTCCTTGCTCAGAACTTATTGCTGGAGGCTGAAAGTATCACTTTTTCCCTAAGGGGATTTCTACCTAATCAGAGTGCCTTCTCACAAAACCCCAGTGTCCTTAGTGGAAATATATTAGGATTTTTACCTGTGATGGTCGAGGGCGGGAGGGTAATACACATTTTCCTAGAGCGCTCGTCTACCTTACGAGAAGATAGGTAGAACTGCAAGACTACCAAACAGTAACACTGAAGCAGACACATGTGCTGTGATCTTAATGTAGGGGAGGCAGATTCCACTGCAGTCAGTACCCTTCTGAGGAACAGATCTATAAACAACAGACTGCAGGTTTCTCACTTCCCTTCTTTTTCCTACACTTTGTTGTGCTCTGCCTTACGAAGTAATATCATAAGGGGAAAGAATCATAAGAGGATAATACCATAATTAAACTTTTGCTGATTGACAGAGAGGAGCACCCTCAAGCAGGGATGTAGGCTCAGTGCCCCCGTAACCAATGTGCCACATGAGTCTTTGCCTACCTTAGACATGTAGGTGATTGTAGAAATTTGAAGACCAATTTGGAATGTTCCACCAATCCCCAGGATAGGGATCATTTGGAAGAGTCCATGGTACTGTACCTGCAGAGGTAGAACAAAATCTCCTGAAGGCTGTAGCCACATCAGGCTTTTCCTTAAGTGTGTCTCTCATTCTCCAGAGACGTGTCATTTGTTGAAATAATTTTCAGACAGGTGTGTTCCCTCTGCTTGCTGTGGTGTGAGGAGTACATCCCCCTGTGAGTTCCCTACATGCAGCTCAAAGAAGCGCAGGCTTGTTTGGAAACGGTTACATTTCCCTCCCCTTCTTGACCACTGGTCAACAGAGCAGTAAATTGAAGGTCATTCCGCACTCCAGGATCAACACGTGTGAGAATGTTTTGGAAAGAGAGGTCTTACCTTCCTCTCTGTGACCTGGATTGTGGCCATGTTATCTGTTATCTGCAACTCAGACCTGTGGCAACAATAGTGACCAGGCCATCTGTACCTGGAAAACTTTTCCTATCTAACCGGAGAGGCAGGTGCCGTGCTGGATACCCATCATTGTCTTGAGTAGTAGGCACTGATCCCTCAACCAAAGTTTTGTGTCAGAGCCTCTGGAAGTTGCTCAGAACAGCTGAAAAATCAAAAAGAAATCTGAAACCTGAAGCATGCTTCTCCAATGAGACAATCCATATTTTTACCTAGATGGAGAGGAGTAAGCAGAACAGTTCTGGGAGAGAAGCTCCATTATGCACCAAGTTTGCACCATCTCTGCTGTAGCAGAAAAGTGTATTTTTCAAACAGATCTACCCCTTATTATGTGGTCAGTTCTGAACTCTTGCCCCTCCTGTCTGTCCCAAGCAACAAGACATCTTAATCTCTTGGGAACTTTGAGAGCAAGCATCACACATTGTTTTTTTCCTGGTTTATTTCAGATGCCAAAAACACACAGCTGAAACTGTTCTTAAGACTTACTACACTACCACAGCCTTTGCAACACAACCCACTGTGTATAATGTGAGTGAATGAAGAATTAGCAGCTTTTCAAAGGTGCCTTGCCATATAACTCTTCCCTAAATTAGAGGTAGGTGTGCCCAGTAGAAGCAGGACGATGCTTTTCCTCCAAGAGGTGCTGTCCAAGCAGGAGGCACCTTGCTCGTGTGTGAGGCAGCAGCTCCGCGCTGAGCCGAGGCTCAGTCGAGCGCAGCCGCCGCGGGGACCTCGCTGCCGCAGGTGCCCACAGCCATCCCTCTCGAGACGCCGCAGCTTCCAGGGGCTGCCTGTTCCCTGCCTTTTCTGGCACTAAATAATGAGTAACGTATTTTTCAAGCCTATTTTTACAGCAAGTAGGCCTAGCAAACCTGTATTTTTCTGTAGAGGAAAACATTTAAGTTAAAATATGTCCAAGAGGGATGACAGAACACGTGCAGTGCAGGCATCCGTAATACCTCAAAACAGTGAGGCAGGACTGCTTCTGTGAGGCTTTTAAAGAACGGGAGCCTTGTTACAGTCACTAAGATACGATTTTGTTTCATTGCTGGTGTGCCAAAATACCCCAGGAGTAAATCCCCCCAGGCACTCACCATGTCTGCGAGGCAGCCGGCCGTCGCTGGCTCAGGGGCCGTCGCAGCCCGTGAGGTGCCGTTGTCATCACAGGGAGCTCTGTCTCTGCCGCTCGCGTGGCGGTGGGCAGCCCGCTCCCGCGATGAGGGTTAAATTTTTACTATTTTATCCTAACCGACTTATATTTACTGCAACTGGACAAAGTTAACACTGCAGGATTAAATATTTCAGGACAGAATTGCATCTAGTCCAGTCGGCAAGTGGAGAGGTTTCAAAGCAGAGGAAGTTTTGCATCTACAGGGTAGGCAGGGTTTGGAAAGGGAAAGGAGAATCGCTCAGGCAAGAAATCAGTTTTCCAGCTACAGTAAAATACTTCTGTGATACAAACTGAGCGGTATCTCATGCTGTAATCTATACAAAGCAAAAAGTACCTGGTATCTGATTTAGATACTTGTGCTTATTAAGAAATAAAATGTATTATTGTGTTTTAGTTTGGCAAGTACAACAAATATCATTTAATTGCTGGGAAAACAGGCACATGGCTCTGTTGGTCTTGAAGTACATTTAGAAAATTTCAAAGCTTGATTTGCCTGCTCTGAGTTTGTGTATCAGGTAGATATTAGGGAAGGGTATTTAGTGTTTGGGCATGAAGGGGATGTTCATAGGCCAGGAGGTGCGACAAGATAAGGGAGACTGTGCCCTGGCAGCGACTTTTGGAGCAAAATATCTGGTCAGGGAGGCTCCTGTTCCCTGCAGTCTGTTTTAGAGAGAGTGCCTGGAAGAAGGAGGTTTGCCTGGGGCTTCTTGTGTGTTGGCTGGTGCCCAGAGCTATTCCACCTTTCAGAATTCCAGCTTTTACTCCTACTCGTGCCCCCCTCCAAGGCTTGGGGTCAGGGCAGATGATGAGGATGAACCTCATGTCCAAGCTCATCCTTAGGACTTACACTTTCGGTCATGGAAGCACTAAATACAATTATTTACAGAGGAGTTTAGTGCCTGTTTGAGTCTGAAGAAATGAGGAGAAAAATGTTAATGACAAAACCTTGGTTACTTGTGTAATACCAACTATTGTCTATATAGCTGCAGAGCAGATGCTGTTTGTTCTGGCTTGCAATGGCATTTGGAATGATTCAGCATTTTGTGTTTTCTCTTAAATTCAAACAATAGTAACGTTTTGGACATACAGAAGTTCAGGTTGCATAGCTATCAACTCATTCCTCTATTGGCTTAAGATTTTAATGCTTCTTTTTCATTGCATAATGATTTTTATGAGATTGTATGAGTGTCAGGGATTTTTATGTGATAATAATTGCTGTACATCTTGCAAAATAATTACTGAGGGTTTCGAATAGCACAAATTCCTCATCTTGCAGTGTAGTTGCTGTTAGATTTTGAGGTCTCCCTTGTGATTCAGAGCTGCAGTTGACTGTATAGTGTGGTACTGTTTCAACTTATCAGCGATTTTAGGAGAAATTATGCACATGGAGAAACTTTCAAGTGCAGTGAAAAATGGTTCACAGCCTTTTGTTGGGCCCTGTGCACTGATTCAAC
The DNA here is from genome assembly GCF_059628265.1 of Tinamus guttatus. Classification (NCBI taxonomy): domain Eukaryota; kingdom Metazoa; phylum Chordata; class Aves; order Tinamiformes; family Tinamidae; genus Tinamus; species Tinamus guttatus. Next base: position 4,478,603 of record NW_028288993.1, on the reverse strand, counting down.
AGCCAACCACCACATAGCACCTGCTTTGGACTCTGCTGTAGTCCTTTCTATTCATACTTCCCTAGAGCTTTACTATGTTGCGGTTCTTGTAAAGGAATTATTAGTAATTAGAAATCAAAAGGCCTTAAAGAACTGAGAAACGACATTCTGCCATTTTCCTCCTCCTGCTCCCTCGGAATGGTCTCTTTAGTGTGGTGCTTATGTTGCCCTGGGCTTTCCTCCAGTTCCTGGGAAAGTTTACAATGATAGCAAAGAGGTTAAAAGTTAAGAATACCAAATAAGTAACTGAGGAAGTAAAGTAATAATTGTATACCTTGTGACGCAAGGAAAACAGCTCTGTTCTACCCAAACTGCAAAGCTGACTGACTGGGGAAAAGGAGACAGTTCACTCCTCATGTCTATTTCCCTTAACTCAATCAGACCTGGATTTCTTTTTCTCCACTCAGAATACTTCAAGAGTACCAGAGCATCTTACGTAAAGCAAAGGCCTGTGTAAGGCTGAGCATTTGGGAGAAGGCTACGGTGTGTGACTAGGACATTAGGACAGCTCAGCTTCCATAGGGGAAGTTCTAAGGAAGTGGAAGTGATGGCTCGGGCAGAGAACAGGGAGAGGGTCTTGAGCAATAATCTGCATGGGCACATGAGGCTGCTGGGACCAAGGTGCAGGACTTGACAGTTTGCCACGAGTGATGGCAAGATTCAAGTTACTGGCAGTCTAAACCCAGTTTGTTTTGTCCCTGTGACATGAATCCCGCAAGGCTTTAGGTGTGAAACAGTGGTAGGAACAAGAGTTAAAACACGTCCTTCCCTGGAGGGAGAGAGTAACTGTGAGGATGGGCGGCACCAGGACCATTGGGACGCTTCCACAGCAGCGCCTGCCTGCCAAACCACACAGCAGAAATGGTCTGGGAGAGCAGGAAAAGCACCGACTTCACTCGAGCTACAGCTCCGAGTACAAACTCAGCAGCAGAGCAGCTTGCGCAGAGCAGAGTGGGGAAGAATTCACAGAAGCCAGGCCCTAGTGCTAGGTATGGAATAAGGCCTTCCCAAACCCAGCTGTGCAAGCATCTCCAAAGTATAAAAGCAGACCTGGAAAATACAACAGGGGCAGAAACTCCCACTGAAAATAGCAGATTGCCTGTGTGGCATCACATTTAACGTAAGGACACCTGAAGCTGGACCTACAAAAGCGAAAATCTTAATGATGGATGGATTTTCGAGGGGAATATGAGGAATTCATCTGAAGCCTTTTTGTCTCTTTTCACTGTTGCTACAGCTATTCCAGCCCTGCTAGAACTCTGTACTCTGTTTTGTTAGATGCCAACTACCAGCTCTTGATAGAGATATTGACTCTGATATATGGGCCAATACTGAAATAAATAAAAAACTGAAATGGGCAGCTTCTTGGAGACAGTCCAAGAACAGTCACTGAAGTAGATCAGAACAGTCACTGCAATAAATCAGAAGCGGTGACACAGAGGAGAATGTTGAAAGAAGAAAGGCTGCTTTCATCATTTTTTTTTTAAAAAAAAAGGATAGATGGGGTGAATAGTTAAAAATAGTTTAAGGAGTTGCTTACACAAGTAGGAGGAATAGGGTTAAAGCATGGGGTTAAATCAACAAGCAAACATTAATATTGCTGAGTTAATTGCATACGATCTGGTTTATCAGTAACTGCAGGAGACGCAGCAATAGCAAGTATTTGGAAGAAAAGGCAAGGGAAAGACCTCCTCAGGTTTAGCCCATAGGGCTGCTGCAACCTGGGAGCAGAAATGCTTGAGATGGAAGGTTTCCTGAAGCAGTGAATTAGAGAAGGTGCCTAGCAAGGCTCCCCACGGTGAAATAGCTTCTGGGGCTAAGTCAGAGTGAGCTTGCCTGAGTTTAATAAAAGAGGGACAGAGGGATCCAAGGCTTGTGCCTGGCATAGTACTGTGTGACAGGGCACTGCCAGCTTTGAGCACTGCCAGTTCAGGAGTGATAGCACTTGCAGTTGCATCACATGGTGAAGTCTGTGCAAGCTGGGGAGAAGAACAGCTTGGGAGAAAATAAGTGTTATATATGTGTTTCCATAGCACTAATGCAGTTTTTATTTGTAAACCAGCAAAACAAGCATTAGAAATTCTCCTTTAAAAGCACTATTTAAAAAGCTGCAAGCTGTATAGGAGCTTTCCCACAGAGAATAGCAGTGGCGCATGTCTATTTGCATGAAAGCTGTTTTCATAGTCTTGCAGAAAATCAGGCCCTATCTCATAGTTGTTAGTATTTGATGCTTAACGCAATGCCATTATCAAAACATGGGTACATGAGAGCAAAGAGTGCTCTGTTCTCCCTTGTCTAAGATGCTTCACTTGGCTGTGATAGGGTGCCATCCTTCTCTGGGGTTCCTCCTGTCCTCTGCAGGGTTTTCAAACTCAGGACTTATATCCTGACCTCAACTTCACGCTGAAGCTGGCGGGAGAGCAGAACGCTGGAACCCACAATCTGCCATTAGAAAGTGGCCTACTTAATAGGTAATTTTACAGGGCCTTTTTGAGACATATGGCTTCCTTTGCAGACATCTGAATTGTGATTCAGATTGCATTGCAAGCTGGTGTCACTTGCATCTGTGAGGCTGACCCATCACATCACTGCTGAGGCAATGAGGACATGTGGTGCCCTGATGTCAACTCAAGAAAACGGAGCAAGATGGAGTTTTCCGTGTTGTTCTACCTGACATTTGTTCATTTGCAATGTTAATCATCAATTCTAGATCTTTTACAGTACAGTTGCGTAAAGAGATGACAATAACATTGTTTGCAAGAGTTATGTATGCATTTCATCCCGTTCATCCTGCTTTTAAACCTCAGCAGAATTTCGTCACAAATAACACTGAGTCAAATCCTGTTCATTTAAAATGATTGCAAAGGAAAATGACTTGGTGTAAAACTGATGTGTTATCCCTGAAAATGTTTCTACATGCTAGTTCTGAGAAGTGTCTGTAATGACTAATGTCCTTCTGCTGCAGAGCTGTTCTAGAACCATTATCCCTCATCATAAAATTGAAGACAAGTGTAACAGAGGACTATTTGGATTAATGACAAGCTCCCTGCTGATAGCTTTTTAAATTCTATTTTATTGAGAAGAGTCCATATTAAGGTTTAGTCTTCAGTCTGATCTTGAAACAGAGCTTTTTGTCAGTGGAAGTTGCCTGTGGTGATCCGTCAGAGCTTGGTGCAAAATGTATTTTCCTCAGTAGCATTCTTCTCCACAGTCTGAGGATGTTTCTTCTTAAATTTGCGTGCTTTGAATTCCTCTGCAATTTCTGTGCTTGACTTTCCTTTTGTTTCTGGGAGGAACAGATACAGAAGAGTCGATGAAATGATCAGGACAGCAATAAAGATGAGGAAGCAGAAAGGACCAAGAGCCATCTGGAGAGAAAAATAGAATATAATGAGTGATTTCCCTAATGACACTTGCACCTGTAGATTCTTGATTGTTGTTGACTTGCTTCTATGAAATGAGGAACAAGGTGATTTTAGAGAAGGAACATTTGTTTATCTTTTCAATCTACTGGCGGCAGAGGATGTCTGAGGACTAAGGAAGTGTTCTAGGTACGTCCTCCATGTGTCACCAGCAATAAGGGATTTACAGAATTGATCGTCCACAAAATATTGCATTTTCCTGTCTGGGCCAGCTTAGAAAACCACTTTAAAACAGGGCAATATAAGAGAAGATCTAAATTAAATTACATACGACAGCAAAGGGGAAAATCATTCCAGTGAAAGTGAGTCCTAGCCATATGACGATTCCACCAATTACAAAAGCAGAAGACCTTGCTGAGAGGGTGAAGATTTCATTCATGACAGATGCGAAGGCTCCAGCTGAGGAAAAAACATAACAAGTGAGAAAAAACATTGTTGTGCAGTTTGTGTTCTCCTGGGGAGTTTGAGTTAACCTTTTTCCTCCAAGTGCAAGATTGAGCAGATGTCATTGGTCAAACCCAGCCCCAGTAAGTCAGGATAGGGGAGACCTGTAAACAGCACAGCCATCCCCGTGTGAACTAGCCTACCAGGTGTCCTTTATGGTCTGCAGAGAAAGACAGACATCCCTGAAGTGCAGTTACCTAAGATATATAGTTAAAATACAGAGATGAATCTTGCTTTAAGGGTCTGTTTCTCTCTATTGTCCGTAAGAGGTAACTCTGTCCTGCTGCTGTGGAAATTGTTAGGTTTTGAAGACATTCATGGTCCTTGTATAAAAACCCTTACAATAATTACAGACACCATCTAATGTTAGTTTAATAACTTAAAACAGAGTAAATATTGGTTTTGAGTAAAACCATAATCGTGAGCTGTAAGTTTGGTTCTGGCATTTCACCACATGTAACTCAGTGACATTAAGAGAGGAAGAGAAGGGATGAAGCAACACTAAGAGACAGAGCTCTGCATGCAGGCAGATACTGCTCTTCAGTGGAACCAAAATTCTCAGATGAATTGAGAAAGCTCAAATGTTTTCAAAGAGGCTACCTCTGCCCTTGGGCACAGACAGAGTTAAGGCAGATGAGTCTATGTACAGAACAGCACTCATGCCTTCCAAAACAGAGCTTGGATATCAGGATCTGAATTGTTTGAAGTCATTTCTTAAAGGAAATGTTTCTCAGGTCATTAATTCATGATAATTTGAGCTTTTCTCAGTCAAAGCCATGCTGCTGATTTATCACAGTATATTCACATAGTTTAATTATGTTTCCATACATCCACAGCCTGTGCTTATCCTGAATGATCCAAAGGTTTCCTTTTGCTTCTTATATTGTTTTACTTGCCTGGTCCTATTCCATAGGCAATGATGAATAAAAAGATGAGAATAACACTGCAGTAACGCATCCAAAAGAACTGATCCTAGACAAAGGCAAAAGGAGGGAGGAGAATGATAATTAATTTGTTGCTGATACATGATGATACCATAGCTGGGTCTGGTAAACAAATAACAAACTCCAGGCTAATTATGGCATGTTGAAAATTGTTCCTGATTTAACCTAGTTATGTTATTCAGTTATACAACTTCAGAGAAAAGTTTTAAACCCTCATTAATCAGAAAACATCTGTGGAACAGAGAGAAGTTAGAAGTTTATGGCCTGAGAAAAGAATTGCAGTGCAAGGTGAGTCAGTGGCTCTATGGAAACTGTGAGGTGGGCTGTGGGGATGCAACATCGTGTCAAGGTCTGGGACAGGGAGGAAATCAGTGTCTGTGGGAAGTGCAATGCACACAGTTCCTGCTGGAGGAGGCGTGGGATAGCCAACGGGAAATAGGGTGGCAGGGATGTCCATCTAGAGATTTTAAGGACAGGGAAGCAAAATGCGAGTGTGGTTTGAAGAAGTCAGGGAGCTGGAGGAAGACTGTGCCAGGTCAATGGCTTTACAAAATGTTTTTCACTGACTGTTTAAAAGCCTAACTAAGAAAGATGAAGTGCAGGATGGGCAAAGAAAGGAAAAAGGCCTTGCAGAAGGGGCTGTGAGTTTGTATTCACTGGACGTTCAGTCCTGCAGTTGTGGGAGGTCAAAGCTGAGACTGGCATTCCACTGAACTGAACAAGGACCCATGATACAGGGCACCCCAAGAGAAGTATTTGCTTACACTCAGTAGAAGACTTATTTCCAAGAACACCAATATCAGTGCCATCAGCAGATAACCACCGCAAAGGAGAATCCGACGTCCAAAACGATCGATAATGGAGCTCTGAGAAGTAGAAAATACTGGCATATTACTGGAAGCACGGTGAAGTCCAGCCATCAGCTTTCCAACTGACCAGGCTCTTCTGCAGATCTTTTTATTTAGAGAACACAATTAAAGCATTGGTCTCAAATCAGTTACTCTGTGGAGCTCCTTGCAGTCAACTTCTAATGTTAAGTACATTATTCCCCAAGCATTGCAGCTACTTGTTCATAAACATTGTAATCAACAGAAGTATGTTATAAGTCCATTCATATATACATATATAGAGATATATACAAACATGCACAAATACATATAGGTATGCATACATATATTTGTGTGTATATATGTATATGTTTACGAACAAGTACACAGATATATTTACATATGTTTGTGTATATGTGTTTGAATGGCATTGATTTTATAGCTGCATAAATGAGAGAAGTTCTTGTAAGAAATGGTGGAGAATGAAGCTGTAGAAGAGAGGAAATATTTTGGAATAGTAAATCAAAACAGTAAAAAAACACTTTACAGACTTGTGCAGTGCCACAGAAAATACTCTTTGGTTCATAGAGAGAATATTCATTTATTTTAAGAAAGAACAACTGAAATCATGTTTACTTTAACCCTTAAAGCCCCAGCGCGGTCTGACTTACACAGAAGGTGATGGAGAAGAGCTCGGAGATCCCAACACCTAGAGATACATACGGGATTATGCTTTCCTGAAGGTTGGCTGTCCGGAAAATTTCAGAGGTGTAAAAGGTGATCTGAGAAATATGAGACATTTTAGAGACATTTTTAAAAAAAACTGGTGAATAGATGTGATTTGTGCTCATCCAGCATCACTTAGAACTTGAGGAGTTGATATAATGGCTCAAGATGCAAAGAGCTGAAAGGCTAATGGGGATGACAAAAGGGTTTTGAACATCGAGGAGTTTAAAGGAGCATATTCCAATAGGATCTGACAGAAAGATCTAGTTATGACAAAGAGAAAGAGAAAAGGACAAGACAGGAGTGAAGAAAATGATACCTCATCAGTAGCTGCTACTAATGTGCACACTTATCCCAACAGCTAATTCTGTAGCCTTTTCACATAAAGCAAGCAAAAGCTTCTCATTCCAAAAGCCTATGATGAAGTGGGCACCATTTCCATGTCATAACAGAGCACAGTGCTGAATTATGGCCCTTTGGTTACTAGATCTAAGTAAATCTAAGCATGGAAATGAGGTGTACTCAACTGCACTCAAGCCACACAGCTGGATACTCAGTAGAAGGAGGAGCAAGATGCTCAGCTGCTGACGCACGGATGGGTCTTTCAGCACCTCTAGGACATTCATGATTTTGGTGCCTTTTGTTGCAGCTCTTTCCTTCAACATGTCATCAAACTCGCTGTGATAATTCCCTTCTCCCCAGAGCTGCTTCATGGCTGTGGAAGAGATGCAATGAAACATGCTGCTGTAGCATCTGATTCACCCATAGTTATGTGTTTTGCAGCTTTTAATGACTTATTAATCATTTGCGATTTAGTCTGTGCTTTGATGCATCAGTCACTGAGGAAAGAGTTAGAATGTCACTTGCTGGGACATGCAGAGACTGCCCTGGAAAACAGCTTGCAACTTGCTTTATCACCTACTGGCTATAGCATCGAATATTTCTGATAAGTCTTCTTCATCTGGGGTAACATTATTCTGTGTTACAATTTTTACAAGATCTTTAATAATGTAATTATCAAGAAAACTTTAATTGACCACAAACCATAATTTCTTCCATTAAGTTCAAAGTCTGAAGAGTTGAGTATAGCAAATCAAGCATCTGAAGTTTTATTTTACCTTTCAAGCAACCCTTCTTGTCTCCTTTTTGCAACAGAAGATAGGGAGGGGACTCAGGAAAGAACGGCAAAATGAGCAGCTGAATCAATGCCACCAGCCCGGAGAAGGACAAGAGCACATGCCACAAGTCTTCAGTTCCTAATAGATCTCTACAGAAAGTTCATAAGTGTTTATTTATAGTCCAATACAATTATATTCTATAACTAGTTGGAGGAATTTTTTGGATTCCAGACTAGCTAAATAGAAAGAGAGACCTGGAAAGGATAAACTGAAATAGAAAGTTCTGTAACTAGGGAGAGAAAATATGCCAATACCCTAGTTCTACTGCATAATTGAGATTTTTTTTCTCATAATTTGAAAGTTTTCTAAAAATCAGTGGAGTTTGAATAGTCTCACAGGAGCTCTGCGAATCAACAAGGCAATTCTGCATCAAGAGACTATCAAGAAATTATTATCAATAGCAGATCCCAAATGCTTACTAAGAATGTTTATATAGAATTATTAACTTCAAAAGAGAGACAGGCACCTCCAAAGATGGATTCATCCCTTCTGTGACTAACAACAGAAACTCTGTGGCAACAGAAACATGGCTTTCCTTTTTGACAGGTGTGGAAAAGCAAAGTAAAATCCTACCCTTAGCGTGTGTCTGTCTCCTTGCTCCACCCTAGGATGGGGAGGACAGCACTTTCCTCACAGAAGTGTAAGGAACACAACTCTATAGAAAATAGGGTGAGAAGGAGCAGTATAAGTACCGCAGTCCAAGAATTCTTGCTACAGTTTTTCCTAGTGCAAGAAACACAGAGGAGGTCACGTTTACAAATCCACGCAACTTCTTAGGTGAGATCTCTCCTGCGTACTGCACATGGGCATTCATATGTATTCCTTGAAAGAGAAGAAGACACAAGAGAGCATTAAGCTGTAGAAAGCAAGGGATGGGATCTGCTTCTCATTTCACATTCAGCCAAAAATAGTTTTTTTCCTGTTTCCTCTGAACTGTGTGCTGTGTATCCTCCAAAAGAAGTAGACTGAAAGATGATCTGTTACTGCAAACAGTACGTTTAGCTAGTCCACCAAATACCCCTCTCAGCAAGACCTAGTGAAGGCAAAGGGTGGCTCATTATTATGCTGTTCCTGCCCGGAGGACAAACGAGGTCATGGATTTCTGTGGCCAGCTGTCTCCAAGTGAGGCATGATCTTACCTTTTCCTAATCTGTTCCTTGCTTCATGGGGTTACTGTGCATCCTCCCAGCAGGAAGATTTCTGTATCCACCCCAAAGAAGTCACATTACCATGGAGTAGCGGGGAGTCCTACCAGCACAGATGCCCTCGAGGAAGCGCCCGATCAGGATCATCTCAAAAGATTTGGCTCTCCTACTGAAACCAGTGTGCAGTGTGGCTACTATGAGGATCAGATCATTGAACAGCAGACATTTTTTCCTGCAAGAGAAAACAGCATATGGGTATGTTTCAGGTTTTTCATCTCTAGCTAATTTTCATCTTTAGAGATGCTTTTTCTTCTCTAACTAATATCTGTGTGTGTTCCTCTGGAATTAGAGGCCAAGCCTCTAATGGCCCTGTTTAAATTCACTGCTTATAGGACAACCTTTTCTGATTATGAAAAGGCGGGATATCTTTCCAGGAGAGTGGAAAGGTGAGAGCTCGACTCCTCTTTTCTCTGCCAAGCCCATGTGAACACACCATGGTGCTCAACTTTGCTGACACTTTGACTGTCCTCATGGAGGACTGAACTTGCAGAATTCTTCTGCTCTGCTGCAGTGCTGCACTATGGCTGATCAGAGATCAGTTCTTTACTACAAGTGCAGCAAAAACATAGAAGCAGGGTGGCATTAAAATTGTGAAGAGGGAATCAGAAACGTGCAAATTCTCATCTCTCTCACAGACCTGGGTGTAGTTAAAGACACTGAGTAGACTTAGTTCTGCACAGATAGTTGGCAATGAGAATTCCCACATCCATTGTTTTAGATGAATGATACCTATTTAATTGCCTTCCTTTTTTCATCCTTGGTTAATGAGCTGTGGGGAAATGTACTTACTTGCCATATTTTACAGTCAGGTACCCACTACACAGACACCCTATCATGCCACCCACGCAGTACATAGACACAATGAAGGACCATAGCAACGTGAGTGTCTCCTGGTGCAGCGCGGAGCCGTATCTCTCCAGCCAGGTTTCATTGATAAACTTCTGAACATACTAGGACAGAAAAGGAGGTTTTCAATTACTCCAAGGCACACTCACAGCAGTTCTTTGTTACGTTTACAAAAAAAATGGAGAACAATAGTCATTACTGAAAGCACAACTGTGGGACTCTTGTTAGCAAATTAGGATTGGTGTTAGCCACAGATTCCACAAAATGTGGTTTATTACCAGTTAATGTGTCAACAGGTCAGTTTTGAGCAACTCCTGGTCTCTAGCATGGTGAGCAATGGAGTCTGCCCAGGAGGGGAGGCTGTTATGTATACCCCACTGAAGTGATAATGCTGGAAGCAATGGCCACTCGTTAGTACCACGTGCAATTAAATGTACTGCTTGTGGAAACAGGTATCACAGCATTGTACCTGCCTTTGTACTTCAGTCTGGACAAGATGTAGTATTAATTTAGTGGAATGAATACATTATTTCCAAGTAGAGATTTTCTATTAAGTGGGGACAGGCAAAGTTAAGATTAGGCCACCAAACTTCATCCCATACAGTTTAAACAGCAAAATAAGCTTATTGAAAAAAAAATAATTGGGCTGTTTAATCTTTGAATCCTGGCTTTCTCACACCAAAATGGTAGGAACTTTTACCACTTCTTGTGAAGTTTTTGAGTGCATGTTGGAGAGATAAAGAGAGGAAAGGCTGAACTGAGGGTTGAGTTTCAGTTAGCTAGCTCTAACCTTTTTTTCCATGGCATAATCTTTAAGGCGTGTGCTTCAGTATATTGTTTTCGTACATTGCCACACATGCTTAAAAATACATGCTTCTCTAACAAAACATGTTAGAGATGTTTTAGAAAATAAATTAAAAAAAAGAGCTTAAAGAACAAACTCCTTCATTCAGTTATAGGTCGCAGCAGGGATATGGGTGATTTGCTGGTTTTCTCAGCCTTTCTGATAATCTGAGGGAATGTTGCCTTTGGAATACAGCTCCTAATGCTCACGCAGACTCCCTTTGACACTGGATGATATGGGATTGGAAAGATCTGGGAATAAACTCACAGAGCAACACCTGCCAAGTTTCCTAGAGCATCTTCAAAGTGTTAGGCCTGGCCCCATGAAAAGCAGTTATAAATATGATTTTATGAAGACTTCGCTTACCGGAGAAGCATAATTCATCACAGACATTTGATAGCCTGTTAGGTGGGTTCCCCCAATTCCTAGCACCAAAATCATCGGTAGTAGCTTGCGGTATTGAACCTGCCAAAGATGATGAAACACATCCTTTCAGTTCATAGTAGTTCATCAGAAACAAGTTAAGTTCATGAGAGTTTGTGTCTTTACACTTTTGTGGTTAAGAAACCTTTATAATACAAAAACCCCTCTTGAATTCTTCAATAAATAAAATTGCTGGGAAACGGCAGAGATGTACAGCTATATATTTATTTTGTGTTCTTCCAGTTATTGAAAGACCAGAAGGATCCAGGGTCTAATTCTGTTAGTTTTCTCACAGAAGTTATAAAACATAAAATCTCTTTTTAGATAATTTGTGTTTGCTTTTGCGCTAGTAAGAACCTGTTACTTTCCTGATTCCCTTTTTACTTTCAGCCTTGCCTCTTCAGAGACTGTTTACCTGTTTTCACAGAGAAATCAAGTCTGTCCTCTTAAAAATATAAATCTTTTGGTTTCACTTTTATTATCCCCATGAGAAATGGTATATTCAGATCTGGTGCTTGAATGACCCCTATTTAGAAGGGAAACCATCTGTACTCCCATAACATACACTGAAGTTCAGAGCACTCTTCACAAGCACATAAATTTTCAGGCATTTCGTCAAGTCGCACTCTGAAGAGAAGAGGATCCTCAAATATCCTTGCGGGTGCAGTGTGGTAGGATGGGATATTTTGACTTTCTCATGCTGTTATTCTCTGTCCTGATCAAAATCCCTTTTCTTCCTTGGTTCCCCAGGTCCACTCTTAAACTGCGTCCACTCTTTTGTACTTCTGACTATTTCCTGGAGACACTGTGCAGTGTCTGTGCAGACAGACTGTGCAGTCAGTCTGTCCTTCCAGGCTGATGGAGAGGCATCTCACCATGCCCAGCTCCCCTGTTCTCCCTCCCTGTGTGCCGGTCCCCTCACTGGGCTAGGCTCCCTTTTCATCCATCACTTCCCTCTTACTGCTGGATGAGTGTTGTCCCCAGCAGGTGCTTTCCTGTCCATTTATGATAAAAGCAAAGATTGCTTCCCTTGCTGTAGCCTTTAAAGAGGGCCAAGTGCCCTGTGCTGCTCTTAGTGACTAGGGCTAGAAAACAACAAGCTGGATACTCACCAGGTCTGAGAGGAAACCAGCCATTTCCTCTTGAAAACCTGCCTGCTCTGGGAGCTCTTGTCAAGTCTGTCAGGTGGGTGATCAGTTTTCTAAGCTTTGATTATAAGAAGCTGGGATCATAGCACAAAGGTTAAATTTTAACTACTTGGCTTTTAGTGAATTATGGTTTTGCCCTGCACTGGCCAGGGATTTTTCTTGGCGGTTTAATTATTTTAAGGCCCAGATCTGCCAAGCTATTACACCGCAGGTAAATGTTTATCCTTTGTGCCTCTGGAGTGCTCCCACTTATTTGCACTGCCTAAGTGAATGAGTTTTCTTGTTACAGGGACATATTTGGATGCTCAGATAAGCAATGTGATATTGCTCCAGGGTTGCTTTGCCTGATTGACAGAGAGCCTTGGGTGTTCAAGCTTACAACAGACCTGGCAATCTTTTTTTAGAAGAGGTCCATGGAGAACCCTGTACTGTCCCTTCCCGCCCTGGAGAGCAGGAGTGGAGAGTCAGATGATACTATCATCTTTCTTTAGGGGCAGCAGGCTCCTTTTTCACCTGACACACCTCTTGGGCAGCAGATGTTTGCTTCCTGTCCAGCCCACCACAAAAGTTAATCTAGTAGTTGAGCTTTATTGCTTATTTATTTTCATGCTTTACGATTTGCCCATTGCTTGGAATGATTTATCATTTTCCCAAATGCAGAACATGAGCAGGTAGCTTGTGGAAGAGCCTTAGACCTGACAACACTCAGTTCCTGCAGAGAGTCACACTGTTTACTGCACTACCGAGGAGCCTCACTGTTACCATTTATCCCTGGCCGTGGTCTAGTGTGTGCCAGGGCCGAAGTCATTCCCTTCTGGTGTGAGGTTTCATTTTGAATTTTTCATCCTTAAAAATTGATTTTGAATCAACCAAGGCCTGATGAGGTGCAGAGGATGTACATTAACTCTTGCTTCCTTTCAGTTCCTTTATTTTACATATTTACTTTCTTAGAAATGTTTTTACCATACAACGTTCTGTAGTGCATTAGATACAAGGCACTTCACTCTATATTGCCAGTATTTAGCTGTTGAGGCTTAGTTCCAGCGGGGGAAGTGGGAAGGAGGGGTTACAGCCCTGAGGTCGGCAGGAGCTTGGCTCCCGAGCTCCCTGGCAGGATTCAGGAACACGGTGCTGGCCCCTTCCTACCTCACATGACGGGTGCTGTGAGGCCAGCAAGATGTTGTCCCTTGAGCTGTGTCCCTGCTAGCCTGGCGGCAGCGTGATGAGTCACACCTTGACCTTTCTCCTGTCCCAGTAATATTCACTCTCCAAATTCCCTGCCTCGCTATCTCATTGCATGCCAGGACAGTAAAATAACTAAAGCTGTTTTTTTCTTCTTTCCACCTGTTGTATTTTTATCCTCCCTAAAATTCTCATCAGCTCCATGTTGTTTGTAGTGACATATTTCATTCCTTCCCCTCTCAGCACGTCTCCTCAAATATTCTATCTTCTTCTAAAACAGCTCCAAATCCACCTTTCTAGGCAAATACTACTGCAAAAACCCTGTCCTTATTTAGGTTTTCTCTTGCTTCTTACAAAATCTGCCTCCGAGTCTCTAATTGCTTCAACATGGGCCTTCCCCTCAGATACAGATTTTGCTGTAATGGGACGAGCTCAGGCAGACTGTGCTGCTGTCCTCAGTCCCCTCTTGCGGATGCAGATCCCATCTGCCAGGCACAGCTGGGCAGCATCAGGCCAGAGCTCTGTCCACCAGAGTATCCCAGATCTAGCAGGGCCAAATCGCTGTTGCAAGCAAAAACATAACAACAGGATGAGTGTGCAGTGGTTCTTTCACTTCTGTGTGTCCCCAGGCTCCAGTGATGCCCAGTCCTGGCACTCAAGAGCTGAAGTGCTTAGTAGAATTCTCATTGATTTTCCTAAGGAAAAGGAAAGAATGGGTCTTCCCACCGAGGAGATGAACACTGCCAAAAAATGTGCTTATTCCAGACCCAATACATAGCTCCCCTGATGTCCTCAGCATTGAAGGGTTAAATTTTCAAAGCTGCCATGGATTGCACTTGTATAATCCGGGACAGCAAATGGATACATTGCAGATTCACAAGTCCTTGTCTAACTTGTATTCCAAATCCATTCTAGTTTGTGGCAATGTTAATGATTTATAGTGTTTTCCCACTTCCAGGCAATATTTACTGGTAGGGGGGAAGCAGGCAAGAAGTCAAGCAAGCTCAACAAGACCACACTGTAGAAACACAGGGATAAGGATGTGAGTCAGCGTAAAAACTGATGCATCATTTCATGGGAGCCAACAAGGAATGACACTGGATCAGAGAGACAGGCAATGATCTCTCGTAGGAAACCTTCTCAGCTTTTGAGTGTATTTTAGGACTTTCAAAAATTCATCACTAGGAGCCAGTGAGGTTCCTAGCAAAGGCTGTTTTAATAAAGAAAGCCTTAGTTAATCCTTTCTTTTCAAAATACCTTTCACAGTTCTTCTCTTCCCTCCCTTTCCCCACCCCTCTCCTGTCCTGTTTTTTTTTTTTTTTTTTTTTTTTAACAGGGAAAAGAATATATGTTAGTTCTTGCTGTGTGCTGTGCAAGCCATGGTCTCCAGCCTTGAATTGCCTCTCTTGGCACTGCTATGAGTATCGTTAGAGGATGATGTAAAGACAAAACAAAAGGAGCCCAGGGGCTGCCAAAGAAACTGCCACTCAACATTCACATCTTTTTTTCAAATTTTATTGCGATGTGCAGCATCTACAGTGGTTTGTTGCTGAGGTCTCATTTCCAGAACAAGACAGATGCAGGATTCCTTGGCCTGGACAATGCACTCCCAGAAACTGGGTTTCTCTCCGTCCCTCACTCTTCAATCCAGGCATGATTCACTGAGGTGTGTCTTTCTAGTCACTGCTTTTTTATTTCTTTTCAACAAATTGCAAAGTGTGACAAAAAAGAGTGTGTCACACTGTAAAGCAATGTAGACAAAAAAGTGAGGCTCCAAATATATGGAGCATTTGAAGAACCAGAGGGACAGCCAACACTCAGCCGTTCAGACTGGGTTCCCCAGGAAAGGCACAAGGTGTTTTGGTCTCATCAGTACCAGCAGGTCCTGAGAACCAACCCCCACAGGAGCTCAGTGTTCCTTGTCTCCCACATTAAATAGGAAATAGCGGGAGATATGTTAAATAGTCATGTTAATGATGAAGGAAAAACTACCCACTGTGGATTAGCCCAGCCATGCTTTCCTGCAGCTCTCTCTTGCTCAGCAATCCCGTGGCTGCGCCTGCTTTCAGGGCTGGCAGGGCCCTGCTGAACTGAATGGAAGAATCTCAAAAATCTGGACAAGGCACCTGGTTACCAAGCAAGAGGCCTGGCTAGAAGTAGCAGGTTGTGCTTGGACGCTTCTCTGTCACAGTGTCTCCTTTGTGCGTCTCCTTTCTAATAGGTCTTTATACCTCCTTTACCCCATTTTCTTCAGATGTAGCAATGACTTCCATGAGATGAATGGCACCAACTTGATAAGACCACGCTGCAACTTGTAGAAATCTGATCACAAGCAGCCCAAGAAATTCCTGTTTGCCCCAATACCACGTGCTTGCCCACAGGTTTAGTTGGGAGAGGGGGAAATACTGCATAGTGGTCACGTCTGCTGACAGGCACAGTACTTGTCGTCGTCTTCTTGATAACAACAGCAGGTCCTGTGTTTTCTATCTAAACAGCTGCTAAGTTGCAGGGCCCGGTAAACATCTTGTTTCTTTGTACACTGTGTATCTTTTTATTTCTGCAAGGAATTTCACGTGGCTCAAATTTCAGAAGTTGAAGAGTGATCCCAAGCTCATTCTGTGCCCTGCACAACAGTCAATATTTTGTAATACATATCTTTGCCGTGTGTGGGCCAACAGAATCTTTTTTGCATAATGAGGCTTCTAGGCCCTGTCTTAAGGAAAGAGAGGTGTAGGAGTCCAAGAGCAGAGAGTTCCTTATTAAAGTCTTGTGGCGACTGTCACCGAGCTGTCGTTTTGCCATAGGGCTGACGGGCTCCTCTTCCCGCGGTAGTTCAGGCGGTTGAAGTCCTCCATGATCTGCAGCATGGTCTTGCCTTTGGTCTCTGGCATCACCAAGTAGACAAAGACAGCCATGGACAGGCAGTATGCAAAGAAAATGATGAAGCAGAAACTACCAAGACCTTCCTACAGGAGAAGAAACAGAAAGAAAAAAAATGTTTCATATAAATTGTATAGTGCTTCTTTCTCTTTCTGTGCTATGGAGTTCCTGGTTTTGTATTTACTGAAAAATCTGGCCAGAGACTCAACTGATGTAAATCCTGCTTGCTACCACCTGGGGAATGGCACTCAGTGTTAAGCTGGACTAATTCTCCTTTCCTGTAGTAGCTGCAGGAAAGCTGTGTGCTCAGCAGACACTGCATGTGAGTGCTTAGCTGTTCAGGGACATTCCGAGTTGCATTTCTGTTGCTCTCCCTCTCTGCTCCGTCCTCCTCAGTCAGGGCTGCAATGGGGAAGGGGTGTAGAGTGTTAACCCTGCCCCTCCTTGCACAGTCTCACAACTGTAAGGACTTCAGCTTCCCTTCTGCTTCCTAGCAATGGACGAGGTGTCTGGAAAAGTACTAACTTGTCCATTTTCCACATTAATCCCAAAGGTGATCCAGGGAGGAAAAAGAAGGGAACCCCTTATGAGGCTCAAATGACTTCTGGAGTGTTGGTGCCTGAGTCACCCCTTCCGAGTTTCCCAGTCACTCTCTAACTGTGCAGAGTTAGTGGCATTTTATTTTATTTTATTTTATTTTATTTTATTTTATTTTATTATTTTATTTTTTTTTGCTAGACTCTGGCTAGATATCTAGATAGATAGAAAGAAAAAGAAAGGCATCAGAACTGAATGCAATTAATTTGGGCTCAGTCCTTCACATGAAATGCTGAAACAGGGAAAGAGGCAGGTTCAAGGTTCAAGATGGGGCTTTGTTCCTCCCCATACTGAAACAAAACAGCCTGCTTTGCTTACCACAATAAAAGGGAACACAAGTCCAAGAAAGAAGAGTTGGATCCAGTTTGTGGCACCACTTAAAACATAAGCAGCTGGTCTGTATGACTGAATAAATAGTTCTGTGGGCAAAGGGCATATCACCCCAGCTGAAAAAAAATGGAGAGAAAAAAGGAAAATTTAGAAATTTTGAAAGAAACTTCTATATCTGAGTGTTTTATATTTCTATGGAAGCTGATGGTTTTAGCTGCCCCAGAAATGTTTGAGGTGATGCTTGGTTTTGAGGGATGAAGGCAGGTAGGAATGTGTGCGAAATGGAGTTTTACCTCCTATCACGGTCTGGGGTAGTCTCCGAATAGGAACATTTGCCCCGCACTGACACAGGAGTGTGGATTTGCACTGACTGTGGAACAACTGTGCTTGGGATCTTTCCTAAAAGCTGCTGTGAGGGAGAAAGGGATGTAGGAAATACCTACCTACAATGCCAAAGCTCATGATGAAGGTAAAGATGAGTGCAACAGAGCAGTAGGGTACCCAGGAGAAGGAGTCCTATGGTGGGAAATCACAAGCAAATAAAATCAGAAATTAAAACCTTTTTCATACAGTTTGATTAGAAACAGGATCAGTCTTCAGCATTGCTAAACATTTAAATGCTAAATATGCATCTGTATCACCCATCTCCAAAAACTTCACAAGGAGATTTGATGTCTTCTGGCTTTAGTCTGGGTGTGTGTGGCTGGGAGCGCCCCTCTTAGTATGATGGTTAGAAAAATAAAACTTCTGGTCCAGCTAAAAGGTGATTTGGGGAGGGGGGATTAGAAGTGGTATCAGTCACAGAATAAAACACGAAGATATGGCACTCTGTTCACGTGCACAAGTGGGGTCTTACCTGCAGTGAAAGCGTGACAGTGAGGAGTCCTAACGCCAAGGACATAACTGTGTAGCTTTTCCATAGCAGCGCCTTCCTCCCCGCACGTTCAATTAGGAAACCCTGAAACCAAGAGTGCATGTTGGCAGCCCCGGGACAGGCTGGAAAGATGCTCCCGAGCTGCTCCCGTCATCAGAGGGGTCTCAAGGAGCTGGGGGCAGGGGTAGTGCTGGAGGGGATAGTGGAGTATCCAGAGGGCTGAGCAGGGCCAGGAGCTGCAGGGAGCCTGGGAGGCTCAGGGCAGCGGGTGCACTGCCCGGGTAGAAGGGTCTGAGATGGGCAAGGGATGAGGAGGAGCCCGGGGCGAGAGCGGCCAGCGAGGTGGAAGGGCCTGCGCTCCCCATTGCCATGAACCCTGCAGCCAAGCAGACTGCACAGCAAGGGAGGGGGCCCCCAAGGGGGTCTCAGGCTGTCAATTTGCTGCTTGACTTTAAGGGAAAAGCCCTCCTGTTCTTTCAACTGGATACAGATGCTCATGTTTGCAAAGTGCATGGAGACATTTTTGTGTGAAAAGTGCAAAGTACTGCTGTTATTTTGTTGTGCAAGTTTGATTCCTGAAGCTTGATTGTAAAGATTGAAATGGAACGTGCATTACAGCTGAAAGAAGCTCTGCTGAAAAGTCACTTACACAGAGAACAGTGGTGAAGATCTCTGTGATCCCAACTCCCAGGGAGACATAGCGGGTTTGCGCAGGGGGGATTCCAGCCTTTACGAAGACATTGTATGCATAAAAGTAAACCTGGAAAGAACAGAATTGTGTGAAGGTTGCACCCCTGTGGTCATGTTTGCACGAGCTTTCACAATAGCTTTGCCTTTTGTTGCTAGGAAATAGCTACTCAGACCTTAACAAATGAGAAAGGCTTCTCCTGGTCCCAGTAACTATCCACAGTGTCTTCATGAAGCTCATATGCAGAAGAGCTTTTACTAATGTCTCTTGTCCTTGCTCAGGATAAGAAGCATGCAAAGATAAGACAGCACTCACTAAGCAATAATCTTAAAATCTTCAAAATCCTCCAGTGTTTTGATGGTCTTAATTTTTCCAGGTATAAGTACCTAAAGCATAAGGTGTCAATATGCTAAATTTCTGCCGGTCCTTCTTGACATAATACTGCTGCACTAGTAGGGATTAAAAGGAGTTTTATAAATCTTCAAATCTTTCTGAATTGGCAAAATATATTTGGAATTTGAAATTATAATGCTTTTTGTATAAGCCCATTTTATACAATAACTGTTCCAATATAGACATATATGGATTTTTTTTCCCCAGAAAAAAAGGTATATTAGAGAGTAACTGTGAAAAGCATTCCTGGGATGTTTTAATTCTCTCCAGACCAAGCATTGTAAGCTGAGAAAAAATGCAAAGCTAGAGAATATTTTAAGAAACCAAAAACAGGAAGAGAGTATAGAAACAATCTGTCACTGCACACAGCAAACCAGACTCAGTTTGTGCTGAAATACCAACTAATTTCCATCTCTTGGCATCTTCAAGGAGGCTACACTCCTCTTTACAGAGACAGCAAAACTTGCTTTCTGCCAAGAAGCTGCAAGAGTTTAGAAAGCAGAGAGAAGCTGTGCACCTACCACGTTGACTCCAATTAGCTGCATGCATGAGGAGACGAGGAAGAGGGTGATGAGCTGCCAGCGGACAGCTCTGTCCCGGAAGAGATCACAGACGCTCTTAGCCTTCTCCCCGTTGATGGCTTTTTGCTCTGCCATCATGTCATCTATCTCTGCTGTGTGGTCACCATCTCCCCAGAGCTGCTTCACAGCTGCAGGAGAGATAGAAAAAGAGATGATCTGTAGTCCCAGCACGGCAGCCAGACACCAGTTCGGAGGATGATGTCCTGCCTGGAAGAGTGTTTCTCTTTGCAGCTTCAGACTCCTTCCTCGTGTGAACCTCCCCAGAGGGTCAACATAGGCTTCAGTGTAGGCCCTGTTCAGTGTAGACCAGTTCATTCCTATCAATTTTTATCCATAAATCTTAATTGTAGCATTACCAATGGCCAGTAGCAATTTGTGGTGATATGGCATGACCACAAAGAGCATCTCTTTCTTACAGCCAGAATATACTGTATCCAGCCTGCACTGAGGAAGATACGAGCTCTGTGTGGTCATGTGTGCTAGACGATTCTGGCAGAAGACAAGAGAAATACTAGTGCCGAGGGAACATGAGTACTGAAGCAGGAGAGACCTTCTCCTGGGAAAGCTGAAGGTGCTTTCAAGCTGAAAGACCAGGATTCCCCAACTGCACATCTCTTGCTTGTGCAGGGCTTATACAGGGCTTAATTACGCTATTTTCCAGTTTCTGGCAAACGTCTGCTGAAATAAGTGCCATGTGGCCCATTCCTTACCTTTGATACATCCCTCTTTGTCCTTCTTGTCAATGAGCAGGTAGCGGGGGGAGTCTGGGAAGAACGGGAGCGTGAGAAGCTGGATGAGGGCAGGGAGCGCATTGGCTGCCATGAGAACAGGCCAGAGAGCGTCTACTCCGAGGGCTTCTCTGGAACGAGAGCAGCAGGCAGGAGAAGCTGAGAAACTGTGAGCTCTGGGCGCGCCAGAACGTGCAAACAGAGGGGTCCCTCAGCCCTGCCGCGTGGTCTGGCAGCTGCCACCTACGAGTGTCCAGCATTTCTCAGCCCAAGAAATCAAAAATCCCGAAGGGAGGATAAAGCGAGTCGAGTGCTGCTGCTGGCAACACAGCAGTTACACAGGGATTCCACCATGTTCCCCTGTTGCTCAGTGAGGAGTGCAGAGCACTCTAATGGAGCAGCCTAATTGCATCCTCCAGTAACAGCCGAGGGCCCAGCAGAGAACAGCAAGAGTCATGACACACGTGCTAAAGAAAGAACCTGAAGCGGCTGATCTCCCTGCTTCTGATCCAGAACTTCTCCAGTTACAGCGAGGACGGGATCCAGGGGTTAGCGGCTTGCTATCCACTGACCTGAATAGCAGCTGCTGCGTGTGTTGCAACTTTACGTTTGCTGTGACAGGAATGAAATGTCCCTGGGAAAAGAAGGGACTGTGGGGTGGGGGGCTGTGGTGAAGGGCAGGCAGGAGCATGTGCTGAGGGGAAGGAATCCACCATGCGGTTTTGTATTTGCCTGTGTGTCTAATGGATGCGTGTGCTGATTTGTGTGTATTAAAAAAAGGATGAATCCAGCATTCTCCATTTCTTCAAAAAGTAAAAAGTAAAGCTGAGTTCTCAAAAGCTGGTTTTGTTTCAAACCCACCAAATCTTATGAAAAGGTTTTCATCTCTATTTTGTTCTGCCTTTGATGGGAAGCAATATAGGTCTTTGGGATTAAAGGTTTGATGTAATTTCTGTCTCCCACATAGCTAAGCCAAGAATTTAGACTTGGCTGATTCAGCTTGGGTGCCTAGGAGACTCTGCAAACACTTTAAACATGTCTAAAAAAGGTTGCAGAGTTGCATGTACATTGAGATATGCCTGTGTTTAGCCTTACCTGAGACCCAGAGCAAATCCTACAAACTTCCCAATGGCGATGGCAGTGGAAGCTGTTATGGCAATGGCCCCGCGCAGCCTCTGAGGGGAACATTCCCCAACGTACGGGACGTGGATGTTCAGAGCTAAGCCTGCAGTCACTCCAGAAACCATTCTTCCAATGATGAGCATCTCAAAGGATCCACACACCCTGCTGAGTCCCATCAGCACGGAGCTCAGCAGAGCGGGGATGTTGGTGAGCAGCATCGCCTTCTTCCTGTGAGCATAACAGAAGGGCACGGATCGTACGGTGCTTGAGGACTTTGCGCCAGATTTCAGGTTCAGCCACAGTGAAGCAGAGGGGGAATGGGAGTGGGGAAATCTGCTGTGGACTGAAAAGCTCCTTGGAGCTTTCTATGTCTTCGGTACCCTTGTGTGTACTCCCCTGGAGCTGCTAACTACACTGGAGAGCCAGCTTTGTGAACCGTTGTCTGAAATTCGCTTAAAAATGCACGTGAACTGACAATGATTTCTTTGGACTGTCTTCCCTTTGGAATTTACAAGGGTCAGGGCCTGATTTTTGTTCTGATTTTTGGCAGTCTTCACTACTCTATTTCTTCGTCTTTGACCTGAAACAGCTCTGGGCTGCCGGCACTAGCACTTTACACTGCTTTTGCGGGTGCAGAAAGAACAATATGATGGTTATTCCTACCTTCCGAATCTGACTAAGAAATATCCAGCAAACATGGATCCCAGGAGCCCACCAATGCTGTAGATGGACACAATGAAGGACCACATCAAGGTAATTATCTCTTCACTGGGAGAAGACCCATATCTTTTCAGCCAAGTCTTGTGGATGAAACTTTTGATGTACTTTGAAAGAAAAACAGAAACCAGTGGACTTAGTCAACATCTTTTCTCAGAATTGCAATCTTTTTCACTTTTCTTCCCTACTCGTCTTGTTTGATACATTTCTATCAACACCTTTACTGAAATCTTAGCCCCAGTGAAATCAAAAGAAATTTTGGCACTTGCATTCCTGGAGTCAATGTTTTAACAACAAAGTGCCGTAGACCACAGCAAATATCAGTACTAAATATCAGTTATGAGTATCAGTATCAGCAAATGAGTGGCAACTTGATCTTCCGTTTATCTGCTGAACCCTGATCTTCCCCTCCATTCCCATGCGTCCATCTCTCTCCTCCACCGTCTGTATCCTGTCTGGTGCCTTGGGTGAAGTGCAGGCCTCTCTTGAGCCACAGGGCAGAACTCCAGTTGACCTCTGCGGGGTTGGGGTTTGCTCCTCAGTGTGGACCATTCTGGGGTCTGTCTGACCTACTGTTCATAGCATCATGGGCTGCTCCTTCTCGACGATGTCTCAGATGCCAAAATGAGCTCACCAGGACCCTTGGCACCAGGTCACCACTGTAATGACAGGCACCTCCAAGGTTGTCCTGCTGTGGTTGTTAGTGCCCTCAGCTCTGGGGCAACAGCCACCCCTGCCCTTTTTTGCCTTCTAGATAGTCACTCAGACCGAGAGAGTGTAGCCAAGGACTTGGTATGAAGGGAATCCTCAGCATGGGAAAGAAGAGAATGTCCTGCCAACAACACAGCACAGCGGTGGGGAAGGGACTGACTTGGCAGATTCTCCCCTTTCCCAATTTTGTGACAATAGGTAGATAGAAGTTAAAAACCAATGAAACACAGAGTGACAAGAGTTAATCTGAGAATGAAGAAAGCACAAAGAGTTAGTACTGAGAGAAGAAGCAGGAAACTTTCTGAGTGCATAGAGAGGCAGGAAGACACTGGGAAGACATTGAAATCCATGCTGGGAGCTCTTTTAAGGAGTTGTCCGTGCTTACCTCAGCCGGAGAATTGATAATGGACACCTGTAATCCGTAATGGAAAGTTCCACCAATGCCCAGGACCAGAGCCAGGAGGAAGAGGTTGCAGCTCATTTTCTGGCAGAAATAAACAACAACCAAAGGAGCTAGGGCGGGTATTCAGGCACGTCCCAAACTGTCCGCCTGGTTTTCCTGTGGGAGCTCCTGCAGCTTGAACACCACCACACACCTGCTTCCTCCAGGACTGAGAAGGCAGTGTACAAAGTGCAGCTGCTAAAGCCCAGGACAGAGAGAAATTTGTGGGAAGGAGAGACAAAACTGTCTCAGTGACACATTTGAGTGCTTCTCTCTTTGGCTTTGGGCATCGGAACCTGGGCTATCCCAGGTCACTAGCCTGGGAGCATGGTGCAATGTGCAAGCATCATGTGCAGCTCTCCATCTGTTTATCCTTTCTCCTCCTCGCCCACTTGCTGTCTAGCTTAACTGAGTATTTTGCACTGTGGCTTGGCTGAGATTGGGTAAACATTTGGGGTTTGAAGGGCATTCCTGGTTTCCTAGGTCATTCACCCTTTCTTAGAATTGTATCTCTCAGGAGACTTTACCCCAAATGTACTTTCCGCAGACATGTATAGTGCATCCCTGCCCCTCAGCCCGCTTGTTGCTGAGTGTCCTAGTGATCCTGCATCCTGCGACGGTGCCGCGACGCCGGCTGCGCTTTTCTCTCTGCAACAACAGGTCTTGTCCAAGCCAGCGCCGAGCAGTGACTGGCAAATTCACCTGTGTTGTAACATTGCTGACCCCACAGGAGTCAGCTGTGAATGAACTGGGTGTTTGCTATGTTCTTATAGTAAATGATGATGAACTCCTTTTTGTCACAGCACTAAGGAAAAATGAGATTTGCAGCCCATCCTGTTAGCTACCCCCTACTATCCTTCACGCTACAAAAGATGGCACAGCTCAGCAGGACACCCGCCTCCAGCAAGCGAGTGAGCAAGCCTCCCTCTGAGCACAAACTGTGGTTTGCACCTGCAGCAAAATTCCTTACCCTGCACTAGAATGTCTGCACTATCTTGTCCTACTCTGTCCTTTGATGCCATCGTTGATTTTTCCATTGCAACTTTTGGGTGAATTTTCCAGTCTAATAGATTTTAAATTCAGGAAGATTTTTTTTTTTTGCTTAATATTCTTTCTAAAATTTCTTTTAAAAAATCATTGTTTTGTTCTTTCTGTGTGTCTTTCCATATACTTCCCTAGACTGAAACCTTGTTTTCTGTCTCTTGGTGTTTACAGCTTTCAACTACTAACTTATTCAGAACTCCTCTCAAGTTTTTAGTTTTAATTTTTTTTTCAGCATTTCACAAATTGTGCGGCCTATTTTTTTTTTTTTGGCTCTGCTCTGACCTCCCATGGTTTGTCTTCCTCTGCAATGTATCAGAAAGTAAATATAAAAGTGCTCTTACATCCATTTTCACTGCTTTTTAAAAATAATTCTCTGAAATATTTGATATCTGTCTTGCACCTCTTACTATTTGACCACGTATGATTGGCCTCATTATTAATGACATCTCATGCAGCTTGATTTTCTCTGTCTACAAAATTTATGCAGCAGGTCTTTTAGAATATCAGAAAAGAGAAAAATATGTACTGCAAAAATTTCTATTTGGGAGAGGAAAAAAGAGAAATGTATACCGGCGTGCATGGAAAGGCAGGCATCTCAGCTTGCAGGTTAGGTCTTTCATGACGCTTCCTTGGGATACTCTGGAAAAAGTCGCGCTATATATAGAGGGGCCTGAGATAATATTTCAACACATCATTTCCTTCTCCCTCGGCGTTCGTGCTCTCATTGGTTTGTCACGAAGCTCTCGCTGTTTGGTTTGTCATTATGATGTTGGTTACTGATGAAACGGTGGATAATTTTGGTTGGTTGTACATTCATGCCAGGTCACTAGGGATGAGAAGCTATTAGAAACAGCCAAGGGAGAGCGAGAGCTGCGGGAAATGAGTAAAGGACAAGAAAAAGGGCACTCATGGAAGCTGAAGTCCAAGGCCTAGCTCATACTGGTGTGGACTGGCTCAGGCTCCCCAAGACACGAGTTGGTGATCAGCACGTGTAAGGAAAAAGAGCTGGACTCCCACTTTAAGCCTGGATACATAAACGCGCCCAGGCTTAAACTACACATTGCTGAGCATAACAGAGGCAAGAGATAGTGATATGTTCTTCAATTGAAAATATATTGTTATTACGGGCTTCCTTCTGCGTTTGGAGAACTGTTCAAGAAATGTCCTCCTGGTATTCTTGAAGGAAATAGCAGAAAGGGAGAGGGCTGTGGGGTACGCAGGAAAAACTGGCAGCTGAGAGAAAAATCAGGTATTCCCCTTGCATATAAATCAAAATGTATTTAATGTATATACTGATTATTCTTGAAAGGTTGTAGAATAGAGCAGTAAATGAAATTGTTCTTCAAAGGCGAGCAGACCTCTGTTAAGTTCTGTGGATGTGAGACCACAAATGACACATTAAAACATTTTACAGCTTGTACATTACAGAAGCTGGGATGTTCAGGAACTCTCTTAGAAACTTGACTAAGCTGAGCCTGTCCATTCAGCTCTTGAATTTTGGGGTCAGACGATGAAGCTCAAGTCTGTATCCTTGTAATAGAATGTAGATGCTGATTGTAAAATAACTAAATTGTATCTTTACATCCATCTATAATTCTCAGAGTGGTCTCTCTATGCAGCAGTCACCAGGGTATTGCTGTTAAGAGGAGTTTACAAGTTATGGAAGTTGTTTAGGGGCAGGTACTGGTTGGTAGTTCAGCAGGCTCTTTCTTGCATCCTCAGTGTCCAAAGGCATCCTAAGCGGAGACGTTGGGAGCGAGCTGTTGTGTGAGCTGTGCTGGAAGGGAGAGGGGCCCGTGCAAGCTGTGCAGTTAGTGTAAGGGACTAGGAAGCAGTAATATGAGGCATGAATGTCAGAGAATCGCCTTTCTTTTTAAGAGCTATTGGTGCCTAACACAGATTAAGAGAAATGACCTAAACAAGTGACTTTTTTCAGTTTTTGAAGATGTTTGGAAGTTTTTAAAATTTTGTAACAATTAACCAACTTGTTAAAAGTTTAAATTAAAATGTAACCAGTTAGGCCAATTAAAATGTAACCACTGTTTGTCTTTGTTTCATCAGTTGAAAGGCACCTGATTTCAGGCCATTGTCATGGGAGTTGGAATTAATGTTTTTGGACATGTGCACTGCAGGACAGGGTCTGACGCCCAGAACATGACGGGAACGTGGATATTTGTATTCATATTCATATTGCCAGCTGCAGTGGGTCTCCCTCCATCTGGGTCCTGGGGAAGGTACAAAACTGATGTCTCCCAGGAGCTGCCACAGAGGTGGCCGGGATAAGGACCTCTGGACACTGGAGGACTTCAACCTTCAGCCCAGCTTCTTATCCTGAACCTTCTGTATTGCCTTGTCTTCATCAGTTCACTTCTGTCTCCCATCCTCTCTCTGATCCTCAGTGAAGGAATTATAGTGATCATACCAGCACTTTTCTCTTTGCCCATGTGTTTTACTCTTTGTATCTGCCCCTCACTGCCCTCTCCAAGTATTTCTACACTTCCCAGTTCCATGGAGCCTTGCTCTTGGTTGTGTAGTCTCAAAATACCTGTGAAAGGCAATATTAGATGAGGAGCTCTGCCCTCTTCTCTACCACATGGGCTAAAAAGGATCAGTATCATTTTGCAATATGTTTTATGAAGACGACTGGGAACATGTTGCAGAGAGGAGCATTCTACTGGAATCTGAATCTGCACATCTAAAATAAGCTGCTGGCATAAGGACATGCACAGTTTTGGCACATGGGCAGCAAGACATGCCTCTGGGATTGTTTCATTACTGCTTACATTTTATGCATTATAAGGAAAACAGGTTTACTTGGAATACTCTGGCCACAGCACCTGGAATTTGATGCCCAGGGACTATTGTGAAAGGCCTTTTAAAGCACTTCAGGAAGACAAATCACCAGAAAATGCTTTGTCTCTTTGTCCCCTATTCCACACTTACAGATAGGAGACAGTGCTGGTAGGTAAAGAAGGAACCTGTGTGTGTCCAGAACTGCAGATCTGGAATTCCAGTGTGTTTGGTACCTTGGTGCTCACAAGCTAATGATTCAAAGCTGGACAACAGGCAGAGTTGCAGTAATGAGGAGCCACACTGAAAACCATGCAGCACTCAGCAAACAAAACATTGGTTTGAAATGGAGGCAATGTGCTCCTGTGGGCCCCTGCTCTCCTGAAACAGCCCAGAGCAATGAAATGGTGAAAATTGGCACCACTGAAAAGTGATGAGTACATTAGACAGGACAGAAAGAAGATGAACAGACAGCATCACTGCAGACTTCAAAGGAAAGATTGCCTTAAAACCTGTCAAAAGACCCAAAGAGCACATCAATGGTGTGGGCCAAATAATCTGATTTAGGATCATTTCAGTGTTAGCTCCACAGTCTGCGAGAGCAGCCTTCTGGTCCAGCAAGTCCAATTTGTGCAGCTTATCTAAAGCCAAAGATTGGTACTGGAAAATGACCCGCAAACTGGGACAATTTGTAAAGCAACAGCAGTGAGCACTGCCCTGCTGCCACCGTGCTCTGCTCCCGTGGGCTGGGATGGCTGGGGTGGAGAAGGGAGCAAGGGGCAGCTGGAAGTCCCGGGGATGGAAAGCAGCTTCTGATTGCCCTTGAGGGTCCTGCTGCCCATGAGGAAAGAGGAAGCTGCTCGTCCAGCCCCACTTGCACGGGGACAGGTGGGGGAGGACCAGAAGCCACGCTGGCCCTCGATGCCCTCCTCTCCCTGCTCCAGCCTTAGCAGAGCACAGGGGCACAGGAGGTGCTAGTCCCTACGAGATGCAGCAGCAGGGTGCATGAGAGCAGTACCAGCAGGGCTAGAGCATGTGCTTTACCACACAGACCCTGATCACAACTAAAAAGCCATGAAGAAAACCAGTTCAGAATGAATAGTCCCCTAAACAATGCCCAAAAGTCAGTTGTATAATAAGCCACTTAACAAGTACCAAAAGCTTTTCTTCCTAATCCTTCTGTCACATGTTTTTTATAGCTGAAAATAATTAACTGCTCAATATTGCTCAACAAGTAGGAGTTTATTTGAAATCACTTGTTAACAGAAACAACAGGAGCACTGAGACTAAGACTGAGAATTTCATGTGGTGTCTGAAAACACAACATAATCATATTAATTTCAGTGTTTGAGAGCCCAGACTTAGGGCAAGGAAAGAAAGATTTCTGAAGTGAGAATTACTGTTTGGGTGGAGGAGTAATGTGGAAGAAATTTACTAAAGGAGTGCATGGTGTTGTTTTAAAGTTAAGATGAGGCATCAGTCTGTCACTCTTTAAATAAGGATTCTAATATAGATATATGTTACTTTTTACAAATATTACAAGTTGTTAAACTTTTGTTGGGATTTATCAGTTGACATATATCACAAGTCTCTTGTCTATAGTCATTGGTACGTCTGTGACAGCACAGCTCCTGTACCTGCAAAAATCTTGGTGGGCTGTGACTTTCTGACAGGTTAGTAAATTTAGGCTGCTAACTCTGGATCCTATAGTGGGTGCACACATTTATCCATAACTACTTTCTAGTTTGAGAGTCAGAAGAGGGAATTTTCATACTTTTTTTTATTATTATTTTTAAGCCCTTAAAAATCTAAGTGTCTGGGAGTGAATTTCAAATGTTGGTGCCTAAATCCAGGATCATAAACCAGAATTCAGCTACTCGGCCCCCTGGACGCTCAGTATTGGCGGGAGGCAGACACTTCACATTTCAATGCACTGAATCCAGCTTTTGAGCAGTGGCTGTGTACCAAGAACATGGGTGGTTTAAGAAGTGTAACAGAATTCAGCAGACAAAAAGGTGGCTCACAAGCGTTTATAATATTTCCTGCCAATGTCATGGTTGGGAGTGATCTTCATCCCCAACAGGGGCTCCTCTGGCAGCCTGACTGGGCTGTTTGAAATTATTTTAATGGGACCATCTTGTCACATGTGCCATGATTTAAAAAAAAAACTTCCAAACCATTTGTCAGGAAGCAAGTCACTGAGAATGTCCTCAAGAGCTGGCAGGTGACGGCCAAGCCTGTGTGAGCATTTCGGGCAGGCAGGACGAACAGGTGGCTTAGGAGGAGTTTAACAAATGAAGTAAACATGTAATGTGTAGCCAGAGTGATATATTCTATATATTACTATATAGTAATACATATTATAGACACACATACATAAAATATGTGTATTCTGTATATTACTACATACCTATATATTATTCTATATATGTAGTAATATATATAACTGGATTAATACGGTCTCATTAACCCTACTCACCTCTTTGTGCCCACACAAGAGATTATAACCACTGCTAAACTTCCTGCAGATGCCACCTCCTTTCTTTGTCCTTTCTACCTCCTGCTACAACACAGTGGATTTGATCTCCTCGGGGCCTTTATAAGGAAACGCACGAGTGTGAGTTTTGAAATTCCGTTTCTTGAACTCCTCTGAAATTTCCAGGAAGGATTTTCCCTTTGTCTCAGGAAGGAAGAACCCAACGTAGAGTGCAGTGCAGATGCAGACCAGAAAGAATGGGACGTAGCAGAAATGTGCTAGACTTTTCTGAGGGGAAAGAAAAACAGAGTGTTGGAGACATTCTGTAATATGACAGACAGGCCATTAAGCCTCTTTTCAGCATGGAATGAATTTACCCGGGGAATATTTCTGTGCTTACTGGTGAGGGCCCTGAGTGCCTGGATGAAGCAGGTCCCCAGCATAACTTGTCTTTTGACATAGCAAGAAAAGTATCTCAAAATGTCTTTTTCTGTCTACGTAGCTGTACAGAAAGGGGACTCGCTATGGGAGATGAGGCAGGCGCGCATTGTGGAGTTCTGCTTCCTTTCACTACAGGAGATGCCTCAGGGAATAGTGCGAGTCTGGCTGGGGGGATTATGCCTTGGCTCTGCTCCCAGCCATCCTCAGCTGAGGACAGAGCAGGAATATTGGCCATTAGAGCCCCACATTAATCTAGTCCAGCCTCACCTCAGAAATCACTATAGGGCATGCAGGGGAAGTTTGGTTTAGAGGAGATCCTGCCCACTTTCCTCATAAAGGTAATTTTCAGGGCAGTGCTGCCTTGCTTTGCATCTGCAGCTTCCCAGGCCCTGTCTCTTTTCCTTGGTTGTGCCATAGTCTCTTATCATATAAAATACTAAAGACTTCAGGTGACTGTGTTGCCTTGAGAACCCACCACGATGAAGGGAAAGGCTGTGCCGACCAGGAACAGATTGAACCAGAGCAGAGAGCCACAGATCATGTAAGCAGCTGGCCGGGACATTTGATCAAAAACTTCTGTGGGCAGAACTCCTGTTACACCAGCTGGAAACAGAAATGGCAAGGAAATCAATTATATTGTCAATATTATGTTAAAGACAAGAGAATAGGAACTGACAAGCAAGACCTCATATGCGAAGCATATGAGAACAGGGAGCAGATTGTAATGAGTTAGTCTCACTACACAACAAGGCCAGAACAAGTGGTAACAGAGCTTAACTGCAATGGGGAAGTTTTGAGTTAATATTAGGAGATGGCTATTTGTGCAAACTCTCTCTTATCAGAATGAACTTCTGGGAAAAGTTTTGTAATGCGCATGGTTCTCACCAGGGTCAGACTGGGAGAATGGATTACAGTTGATTCAGCCCTACGATACTGCAGAGACTGGGTCTAGAAATTACTTCCAATTCCTGTGGGATGTGACCCTTGTATGTTAATAGGCTAGTAAATAAACATGGAAATTGTGCTTCCTATTGTATGCAAAAAAAAAAAAAAAAAGTCTAATGAGAGAGACATCAACTGCAGGACTAAAATGAAGCACAGGAAGAACTGGCACACAGCCCTAGTGACCTGAGTGTAACACCTTACTGTCCCTTTAAGATGAGAATTGCATCCAGCACTGATGATTTAATTTAAAGCTGCCTTTCAGACATAATCTGCAAAATGCCATCTCAGCATGGCTGTAAGGAGTAATGATGGAAACAGCATGGACTGTCCCTGACAGCTCTACCCCAGGAAACTGCCGAAATCACTGGCAAAAGTTACTGGGTTCCTCTGGGTGTGCTGAGGCTACATGGAGCTTGCCAGTCTCCGCACATCTCCAACCCCAGCAGTACCCGAAAGCTCAGTGGGGACACGCAGGGAACTGACCTGGCCCAATTCCAAAGCTCAGGATGTAGGCGAAGATGCAGACCATGCTGAGATAGGGCATCCAGCTAACCCGAGCCTGCAGCCCCAGAGAGCAAGGCAAGATGAGCCAGGGCACTTGCAGCTCTTTGGCACCCCCCAGCCACGCAAGAGGCAAAGCCCAGGCTCCTCTTCCCCTCCGAACCCGAGTGAAGTTGGTTACCTGCTGGCTTAGAGCGACCATGAAGACAATGGCCCATCCTGCCATGAAGCTGTAGCCCCCCAGCAGCAGCGGCCGCCGGCCGGCGTAGTCTATGATCATGTTCTGCACAAAGCAACACAGCAAAGCAACACCGAATATTTACTGGCCAGGCCTCACCTGGGGGTCCTGGGCGCGAGACCCTCTGCTACTCATGTCTTCGCCAGCCTCTGAGTTGTGCCCACAACTGTTACGATAAATAATCACTCTGGTTATTTCTGAAATGTCTGTTTTAAGTTCTAATTGTAGAGTTACAACCTTAGGGGTTGGGGATACAGGCAAAGGGTGATGTGCACGGGCAGAAGGCCTTGAAACCCTTTCAGACAGCGGCTTTCAGATCGTTACAGAGATACAGTCAGGGCTTCAACATCAACCCGGACGTGAACGCTGAGAGGCTGCCTGACTGCTGGGTGTGAAGTGCTGCCTTGGGATGAAGGGCAAAGTAAACCTGGGATTTGTTATGAACAGCCTCCTGCCTGGCAGCAGAGCCTGCAGCGCAGCAGAGTGAATAAGAGCCTCACGCAAGTAACAGATGTGATCAGTTCGCAGCTTCCTGTGCCGATTACAACATAGGGGATTTTTTCCTGTGGGATTCCAGCCTCTTGGAACACATAAGCTGCATAAAAATACATCTGAGGAGAAAAGAGAGAACTGTAAGGGAAGATACCTGAAACACGAAACCCTGCTTTTCCTGAAGGACCACACAGGGAATGGGCAGTAATGGGCAGTAATGAGACTCTCGTTTCCTGATCTCTCAGAAGACTGTTTGCGTGCATAGATTTGAGCTTGTTTTCCATGATTTATTGACTTTTTTATCTAACTTTCCTCACCTCATCCAGAGCTAGATGCCAAAGGGATTTATCCTTTATACTAAACAGGCAGCATAGCTCAGCTCTAGCATTTGTGCTCATTATGCCACCACTTTACATATTCCAGTTTAACTCCTCCCATTGGGAAGAGCAGCTACTTCATTGCTCGGTGCATGTGTCCTTGGGCAGGCAGAGCTCCGCAGGCAGCGCTTGGTCCCCGCCGGGCAGGGACGTCGGACCGGCCGCGCCGCCGCTTACCGAGTCGTTGCCGCAGAGCTGCATGGCGCTGCTCAGCACCACGATGCTCAGCAGCTGCCAGCGCACGGCGCGGTCCTGGAAGAGCTCCCAAGGCTTTTTGGCCCTCTGACCTTCGGTGGCAGCCTGCTCGGCCAGCATCTCTTCCAGCTCCGCACTCAGGTCACAGTGGCCTCTGAGCTTCT
Organism: Tinamus guttatus; assembly: GCF_059628265.1. Taxonomy (NCBI): domain Eukaryota; kingdom Metazoa; phylum Chordata; class Aves; order Tinamiformes; family Tinamidae; genus Tinamus; species Tinamus guttatus. The sequence continues at coordinate 4,445,649 of NW_028288993.1, read as the reverse complement.
GCAGTGCTGCAAGGACAGGAGAAACCTCTTTTTCCCCGAACCCAAAGGACTTTCTCTTCCGTTTGCTTCCCTCTGCAGGGTGAGGGGTCGAGCAGCAAGCGATGGCTGCAGGAAGCTGTGGAGCGGTCTGTGTTCGTGCACCACGAGGGCAAGTTGTGCTGCAGCCGCTGGAGGAATCTGGGGGAAAAGGGTCTGCGAATCCTTCACTGTTGTCTCACAAGGAAATATTTCCAACCAGTGTCATTTCAGCAGCCATGTTTCTGACTTGCTTCTCAAGTAACTTTCCTGGGAAATTGAGGGAATTAAATATTCTTGGTACATAGCACATGTTCTTTGGAAACTAATTCCAGCCTCTCTGTATATGGGGATTTGCATGCTACAAATCTAAGCAAATCCCTTAATATGAATTGGCTCAGATTTGGTCATGAGCTCTTCAACCAGCAGTTGCTTCACTTCATAGTTACGAGACCTATACCCCATTGTGGACATAAATTCCACCTTTTGACTCTACCTTTGTAGGAAAAAGTCTTTTGCAAAAAGATGCCTTTCAGTTTTCTCAATACATCAAAAATCCTTAAGATTCTAACATGTTGCTTAGTTTGGAAGGAGGAAGCAATCATGTTTGGAGCTTGATGTGACCCATCACACACACAAAAAATGTGTGTGTAAAATCTTTCTCAAGAGATATAAGATGAAAAATAGGATAAAATAAAAGAAAGTAAGGTGCAAAAAAAATGGGCACATTCATCAGCATTTGGAATTACTGAGGTTGTTCATACAGATACAGTTACCAGAGCATCTGTGCTGGAAAGACGCCATGGTTTCAAATGCTGAGCACGCAGGGCTGTGTATTGAGGCTGTGCAGTGCACCTTGGAGCTGCCCGGCGAGCGGATCTCGCGCTCAGTGCGGGGCTGGGAGGCACCCGGACTCACCACAGACACAGGAGTCTTTGTCTCCTCGGTCAATCAAGAGATATCTGGGACTTTCGGGGAACCAAGGCAGAGCCACGAGCTGGATCAGGGCAGGCACCACATTGCTGGCTAAGAGAAGAGGCCAGCTATTTTCTGCTCCTAGTAGCTCCCTGGAGAAAAAGAATAACAACAACAACCCTGCCTTGCACAATACATTTTACGTCAAGGCAAGAGCCCAGCATCCTCGGCAACATGTGGGCACTGGAAGAGAAAGAGAAGAGAGGGGTGGCAAAGCAAAAATCTGAGAAGAATCTGAGCGAGTATGAACTGGGCTTGTAACAGTACATTACCTGAGTCCAACAACCTGCCCCAGCACCAACCCCAGGGCAGTGAACGATGCAGAGGTCAAGGCCACAGCTCCTCGGAGCTTCTTCGGGGCACTTTCTGCCAGGTACATGGGCTGAATGTTCATGCTGATACCTGGGCAAGGCAGACAAACGCTGGCCTCAGCTTGGAGACGGAGGAGATGGGGACAAGTGCAGCCAACCAACCACCTCTTGAGGTCCCCAGCTGGACTCTTTTGTCTGTTGCCACACAATGACTGATGTTGCAGTGCTTATGATTTATCCAAACATTTAATTTTCCTCTTGTTCATTGTATAAGATGCTAAACATACATTTCCATATTCAAAAGTAGTAATAGATAATAAAAGTAAAACCTGACCGTGCCTGAGTACCAAGGCCTTTTCAACACTAAACACAAGGCTATGGATAATTCTTCACTCTAGTCCCACATTTTGGGGGCGCCAATCATTATTCCCTGGAATTAACTTCTATGAAAAGTTAAATGTTGGTGAGTGGCTGATAACATTCCTACAAGCTAATAGGAATTGGCTGTCAGCTCAGTTTCTCCAGGGATCCCCTCCTAGCAGGCCCGTTGCACACACAGAGTCACAGGAGTATTGCACAGATGCAACTTCGTATGTTTGCTTAAAGAATTCCATAGAAGCAAAAAGTAAACTGTGTATATGCAGCTTCTTCATTCATGTACATATGATCAGATTAGAGGACAAACTGTTTGACTGGCTTGGATGATTCCTACTTTAATCTCTTCTATTTCTGACTGATACGTCTCTCCCACTTGTCCTGTTGTGTTTCTCACCATTTCCATACCTGCATTCAGGCCTGTGAAGAATCTGCTGACAATAATCATTTCAAAGGATTTTGCCATGCGACTGAATCCTGACAGGACTGCAGCGATGATCACAAACATGTTGTTGAAGAGCAGGGACGTCTTCCTGCAGGGAGAAGAGACAGCTGTGAGCTTGGATATGGGCAAGGTTTAGTTATCACAGAAGATGCTCTGCTTTTCAGGCTGCTATTCCTGCAAAGTCCTTGGGTCTGTTCTGTTGCAATTTCTTGGTTGAATGAATGACAGAAAACTGATGGTGACTCTGTTGGTAGCTATGGTTGGAAATAGTTGAGCTGAAATCTTTCTTTTAATAGTTCAGCTGGGCCAGAATATTTTCAGAAGATATGAAGGGGGCAAGAGCTGTGCCAGGTTGGGGGTTGAGCCACAAAATCCTGCCGTACAAGGCATACAAGGTAGCATCTCCCTGCCAGTGCAGGTTCGTGACAGACTGATCTGCAATGGAAAGGTCTTTTCATGTTCTTTAGCTACAGTGGGTATTTTACTGTAGAGCTCCTAATTCCTCTTGGATTAAAGGAAGCTGCAAGGCTTAAAGCAAAATTCAGTGCAATCTTACCTTCCCAACACGATTGCCATGGGACCAGCCGCAATAGCCCCAGTGAGTCCTCCCAGAGGGTACGCGGAGACCGTGAAGGACCAGAGGAGCAGGATCACGTTGCCGTCAAGGGGAGCGCCCGTGCGCTCCAGCCACGTTTCATTCATAAACCTCTGGATGTGCTGCAAGGGAAGGGCAGTGCTGCTCAGCTGCGGCACCGAGGGCAAGGACCCTGGAAATGTAAAAGTTTGGGGTTTTTTTCTTAATACATCCATTTATTCCGTGCCCGTGACTCCAAACCTTTGGTTGAAAATGAGCTCCAGTTCTCAGATGTCTTTTTAACAGGTGCTAAGGGTGTAAAATTGCACCTGCTGAAAAACTGGAATTAGTTTGTATATTGACTATCCTGGATATTTTAAAAATGTATTTCGTGGGTCCAAAGGGACAAACGCAATTTCAAGAGATGCAGGATAGAAAATTTCAGCATTAGATTTGCTAAAGCAATTGAAACAAGGCTTCTGAGTGACATCCTGTGACATTTGATGCTGCTCGAGGTGTCTGGTGACACCGTGATGCTGAACATCAGCGAACAGTTGTCCAGAGGGAACAACAGATCCATTCTTTTTCATCCCTGGTTTTAGCAGACTGCACATTTGGTGACAGGCCATTTTTCATGGCCCAGCATTAGGGACCCGCTGGCAGGAAACTTGGCTCCTGCCTCGGGGGAAGCTCTCGGACTAGCAGCACTTACTGAAGTGGGAGCGTTGATGATGGAGATGTTGTAGCCATACTGGAAAGTGCCTCCAATCCCAGCAGCACAAACCATCAGGATCAGGATCTTGTTCTGAAGCTGAAGAAGATGGACAGAAAATGGATGGCTTTCTTGCGTAGAATAAAATAGCCCAGCGGGAATTCCCACAGGCCCATTCACACTGAGTCATGTGAAGTGAAGATTAGAAGAGGCTACAAACATCTTTATAAGAAGGGAGGCATCAAAGATGGAAAAAAACCCACAGATTTTTAAACTTTGTGGATCCCATTACTTCAAAATCATACATTTAATTCATTGCCAAAGAATTTGGGACAGCTTTTGGGACAGGGGCCTGCACGTGTCTTTTGTTTAATATTTGCATACTTAGAAAGTGTGTGACAACAATAAATATTGGTAGAGACTTGTGTTATTGCTTCAATTAATACAGACTATTTAAAAGTGTGGATGGACATGATGAGTTGTTCAAGGAGCATTGCCAAAGTTTTATGTCTTCTGGCCCTTTTCTGTCTGAGTTCTGTTGAACAAAGCTTCCTTACTGTATTGAGGCTTTTCTCCTGGCTATATATATCCTGTGTGATTCTGATTTATTGTATGATATTTCTTCTACCTCTTCCCTGAAATTCCACGTATGTGGAACAAGTTCCTGGGTTTATCAGTCTGTAATTTGTTGTCCAGCCAGAATATTGTCTGCTTTTTCAGTATTATGATATGAGCAAAATAGGTGGCCAGCCGTGGGTCCTGTGCCACGGTCTGGGACTCCCCGATGTTACTTCCTCATCTGTCCTGCCGACTGTTCTTATTGCCAGTTAAACCCTGGCATTTTGCCCTCAGAAGCGTGCACAAGGGAAGGGGCCTGGGAGCAGGGCGGGTTATAAAAGTGACGTCCTTGCCAGCTTTCTGGGGGACCAAGAGAGCTACATTTTGCCGACCTTCCCTCCTCTGACAGCTTGGCGAACATCAGGTCACTCCTGCCCTGTGCCGGGACACTTGGCAGGGCTCTGGCCCTGCTCCAAGCCAGTCGCTGGCTCCCTGCAGGACGCAGCCATGGGGGCTCTGCAGCAGGGAGCGAGCCCCGGCTGTGCCCCTTACAAGCAGCTGGTGTCACTCGCTCCCACTTCCCTGGCTGCGCCCTGCACTGTCTCGTTGATCAGAACTGAGCTAAGGCTTGTGCTCCTGAGACCTCTGCACCAAGCGTGCAGCTAGGCGAGGTTTCTATAACAGTCTGATGGCCGTGGCTGTGGACGTGACAGCCTCCTGCTCACCTGCCTGCTTTCCTTAGAGAGGACGTCGCCCTCCAGCTCCTGCCTCACACAGCTCCTTCGTGGCTCTGGGCTCAGGGAAGCCGCTTTGCTTCTCTCTTCAGGAGCCGACAAGCAGGTCTGTGCTTAGAGCTATGCTGCATTTACAGCTTTACCCCCCGAAACTTCCCCAATACCTGACATCTGCAGGATTGTCCCAGCCACTGTGGCCATTAGTCCATCAACTTTATCCCCGGACTGTGATGATCTGGACAATCAGCTCTGTAAGTACCTGCTAGTATTCACACAACCTGCTAAAAATTAAAATAAGAATTTGATCCATCAATAATAATAGCAAAATAGGTGGGTTTTTTACCAGTCTCTGTAGCTTGTTCATCTTCTTCAGTAGGTTTTCCTCTGTTTACCAGGCTCTCTGGTACTTTCAGCAGTGCTCTGAAGGATTATTTAAATCTCCAGCACTGGAATGTGTATTTAGTCACCCATTACGTTACGATAAGACACTTGACTTGGCAGGCGTCCTGCCAGCTGATTTACATTCTCAAAACTGGGCTGCATGATCATTAGCAAGAGGCAAGAGGTAGTTCAGCTTTGTTGTAAATATACGACAGTTTAGGGAAATGATATCCAGAGTTGCCTGAATGCTGAAGGTCTGTGAAGCTTACAGCAATAAATTCCTTCTTGAAGCATCTATCCCCAGTAGTGTTTGTCTGACTGAATGTGACTGAAGCAGGACACCAAAGCTTTTTCTGACTCTGTTTGTCCTGTAACTCAGCCTAGGGTCTGAAAGGCAGAAGAGGTTATTTCCCTCTGTCCTGTCAGCAACGGGAATGGGCCCAAATGCCCATGACACCAACCCTCTTCACTGTTTCCCTGCCTACATCCTGCTGGTGATTCGGCCTGCAGGTGATACAGCCAAGGGAGAGGACGCTGGCACCCAGAGGGCTGCAGTCCTGTCCCCTCTCCTTGCCTGGCCCGGAGCAGCCAGCACCACTTACAGGCCCCTGTCTTGTCCCTGAATGATCATCCCTGGCTTTAGTTTCACAGCCAGCACTTTGCTTTTACCTGGGCAGAGAGGCTTTTTTGTTTCTAAATCAGCATTTGAAGTGTACAGTTGCAGGGAAGTCTAGTGCAGAGGTGTGTGTGGGAGGGTGGCTGCTGCGGGAGGAAGGAATATCCAACCCAAACAACCCCCCACACAGCGTTGTCCTACACCGCAGCTGTCTCTAAGCATCGTCCTCTCTGCAGCGCCAGAAGTGGCTCCTTTCTGAAGGCAGCTGGGACTGATGCTACAAGGGCTGGAAATGTCTCTGTGCTCTGGAAAGTGCTGACCAAGGTATTGACTGAGCTCCGTCATATTTGTCCCTAGGGGCATGGTGGAAGAGCCTTCATGTGGTAGACTTATGTCACCCTGTGGCAGTTCACAACCAATTTCCTTAAAACTCAGTTCTGTTTCAAAATTCTAGTTAAAAAATAAGCAGCTTTATACTGTAGAAACTGCCGAGAGGCTCCAGCTAAATTGTAATGAGTAGGAGAGGTTTAATTCCACAGCAATAGCGGCTTCTTCAGCGACCTTTCATCTTCGTCTTTTGGCTGATCTTTCACCAGGGTGTGAGTTTTACACTTCCTAACTGTCATCGTGTGCTCAGGATGCGGTAGCTGCAGGCCTGGAGCAGCGTGTTTGGCTGCTGGGGCAGCCGAAGGGCTGCGGAAGGTGGCAGGGCAGCAGGAGCAGCCGAGCGGGGTTGGCTGCTTCTTCCTTTCTGAGAGACATCCCTGGCAGTGAGACATGGTGCATATCCCGAATTCCAGAGAGGGGACCCAGCAGCGGGAGAGGAATATCATTGCAGGCAGTAAGTTTTACTGCACGTGAGCAGAAACACAGCCCTGTTCAGCATCCCAGGACTGCGTGTGCGGATGCGCAGGAGGGTGGTGCTCACAGAGTGCCGCATCCGCTTCAGCCGCTGCGTGGCAGGAGAAGCACAAAGAATCTGTATTAGCTCTGAACCCAGCATGCCAGGGTTTGCTTCCCCGTGGTGTGTGGTAGGGGCAGGGGATGACTTCTAGCAAGTTCCCAAACTATAATTTAGAGACGCAAATCCAACCGCCATCCACTTGTTCACTGGGAAAATAAAGTATAGAGTGGTAAAAGTTAAAACACATGCTGATACATGTTTTAGGCAGCATTTGTCAAGAACTGTAAGACATTTTAAAAGCATCTTCCTACTGCCTATTCTGAATGGGATGGATTTTGAGTAGATCTTTTTTCAGGAAGCCAAACATTTATTTTGTGTCGGGCAAGAACCTTCCCATTCTGCTAGCACTGCATAAGCAGAGACCGCTGCCTGCTGGCACCAACGGCACCACCACGTGCAAGTCCTGCCCCGCAGTTTGGACCATCGCTTTGCCTTTGACAAGTCTTCGCATTTCCAGGGTTGCAGTTCCTGTAAGTGAAGGGAAGTCTTTGCACCTCATGCTGACCCTGTGTCTGCCAGGCTTGGAAGCCCTCACATTAAACGGGCAGAGATCCAGCAGCACTACTGCAGGGACCTACCAGCCTCTTCCCTCGGACACTTTTTCACTGAACACAACCTTGTCATCCTGAAGGTGAAATATGATGCCATTAGATGGGAAAGGAGTTATCTGGAAAATGTGACAGCAGTCTCTGCGCCTGTAATTATCTGACTGCAGGAATAAGTGGTAATCCCACCATTAGGAAGGAGAACACAGGCTCCTTGATCTGCCACGCACTGAAAGGTTCCTACATTTTAGAGCGTTTTCATCCCAGGACCCCCTGGACGAGCTGCAGGAACGCTGCAAGAGGAGAAAAGGGGCTCCATGTCTATCCCTGAGGCTTGGGACTGCGGGATGAGCTGCTGTGATACTGTTATTCTGACTTCCAGCAGCTCAGGGATGTTAATCAGGGAAACAAACAACTAAACAAACAAAACAAACAAAACCCCAAACCTATAGTTCATGTGAATTCAAGACACTGTGTGAGAGCTTCGGGAAGTGGGCTCCATTGCAGAGGTCCTCGGGGCAGGGACCCAGTGCTGACAGAGCTCCTGCCTCAACCCAAAGTCGCTGGGTTGGTGTCCAGACCATGGTAAAGAGACACATGAAATATTGCTGGGGAGCTGAGTCCTCTGAGCACATCAGCCTTGATACTGCCAAGGGAATGTAGCTGCTTTCACTTGCCAGCTAGGATTTTGGGCTGTCAGAGGGATGGCTCTATCCTCTGTTGAATCGGCACCGTACGCTTCCATCCTCCTGATAAGCAATAGAGGTTCTCTGGGAAAACCCAGGAAGTCTAAAATACTAAAAACGATTGAAACCTGCTTTCCTAGACCACTGTGAACTATAGGTCATGCAATGGCTGAGCTATTTCTTCATCTCTTCCACCGTAAACTGATGCAAAGTCTTAGTTTAAACTGGAGGCCAGAGATAAAAACTGCTTCACTAGACAAAATTTCTGCTCGTAAGTGCATGCAAAGAGTGTTTACACTCTGCCAAATGGCAGTAAATATTCCTGAATGTTTCTGACAGAGGAGAAAAAAATAACTGCTGGGTGTCAGAGTGTCTGACCCATCCTGACTGCGAGAAAAGCAGCCATGCAAAGAGACAGATGACCAGAAGGTGTTTTGGAAGAGGCACTTCCTTTCAGTAGGTCACTGGGCTCTGGTCAAGGACATTTAGGTGAAACCTTTCCCATGTCAGAAGTAAGGTTGTGTACACTATATTCTGAACTATGAGATGTAAGAAATATAAAACTATGTAAGCTTCAGTTTACAACAGGCACTGCACAGACTGGGTGGTCTCTGAGGGCTGAGCTCTAAGTAGTTTTTAGCTACTTTGTAAGAAGCAAACAAAATAAAAACTTCGGGGCTCTGCTTTTGGGCTGGAGCATCAGTCTAGGCAAGAGGCTTGTGGTCGGGTGGCCGAGGGCTGTCCCTTGTCCCCTCGTGTACCTTATACCCTTGCTGGAGGTAGGTGCCTGCGCGCCTTCAAGCCGGGTGTGACTTGACACAGCAGGACACGTGTTACAAATGGCCACGTGTCACCAGATGGACACCTTCCCAGCGCGTCCCCGGCCCGTTTCCCAGGCGCGGGAGCTGGGAGCAGCGCTGGCTCTGGTGGAGGGTGCCGGGTGCTCCCCAGGCGCAGGGCTGGCCGCGCTGACCTGGCTCGCAGCTCCTTCCACCCGGGCAGGCCGTGCTGGGCAAAGTGGGAGCCGCTGCCTTTAAGCAAAGCATCTGTTTATGCTTGAAGCAATTAGTGAGAGCAGATCTTGAACTCGTTACAGAGCCCAGAACAGTTACGATAGAAACAAGTTCCAGACAGGCTCGAGAGGGGTTGTTTTTGTCTTGCCTAAATGAGAATGGATTCCATGCCGTCGAGTTCCTCTGGCGTTTGTGGACAGGAAACATGAATTACACACAATAATTTACTACAAACAAAAGAGGTGAACTCTGAAACAGCCCATTTATCTTTGTTCATGTGCCTCCTTGAGGTTCGTATGTTGTTTAACTCCTGGGGAGAGCTAATGGCTTTTTTCTTTGTTTTGTAGCTCTTTGCTATTTTAGTTTGCAGAAACTGAGACAGGAAGCTGTTGAGTTTCGGTCATGATACTTACATGTTCCGTAAAATCACCCCAGAAATGAAGAAACAAAAACAGAGCAAACAGGAGGGCCCAGCAATGGTCTAACATTTTATCCCCAAAAGGGTATCCACAAAACCCTTCTCTTTCAGGAAACTGCCATCCACAAACCAGTTCAGCTCAGAAAGCCCTGCAAATGAGGAGCTGTGCATATTGCATATTTGCCTCTGTGAATTCATTTAGCTTTGATTTTAAAAAAATATTAGTTTCTTGAAAGAGAAGGGTGCATCAGGTTGCTACAGCTAAGCTGCAGATGTAGAACTGGTATGTGGAACTGCATGGAAAAGAGCTGTCCCAGTGCCGTAGTGTTTCAGCGCTTCCTGAGAAGGAGGGATAACAGATGGGATACTTAATTCCTTGGGCAGTTCCAAGGGTCCCCAAACTGAAACCTTCCTCAAAACCTTTACAACAGCGGTCATGGATGGCCCAAGTTGAATCTGGGCATTTTTAATAGAAATTGAGAGTTGCTGATGTCTTGGGGTTTGAAACTGGTGCTGTACAATGATGTGAACTCCACTCCTTAAGAGAACCAACAGCTAGCAGACAAGGGTCAGTCATTGCCAGGAACCCTACTCCATCTGCTGTAGGTCCCTGGGGAGGGACGGGACAATCGGACAGGGCAGGAGGAGACCCACAAAGAAGCTCCTGGCCAGGGTTGCTGCTCTGGATCTTCCTGCAGCTGAGGCAGTGGGTCCGGGTTTGCTTTTTTGAGTTTTTAATTGTATTCCATGATTTTATAAATGAAATCATGTCCGTATCACTATAAAAATGTGCAATGAGAGCTCGCTCTGCAATTAGGCTTATGTGAAGTGGTGGAAAAACATAATTCCCAAAGCCCATAAAATGTGATGAGGATTGTAATAAAGGCAAAAGCTGCCCCTGGGCTTGAGTCACCTTGGCTGAGCTCCAAGTGCTGTGAGATCATGGCTGGGAAGCAGCCTGGGAACTGGAGGTGTCACTGAGATTTGCCTGGTCTCTTCCAGGGCTGGATGGGGAGCTACTCCATGCATTTCATCACTTCCCCACTCCCTGAATCCTAGAAATGAAAGCCTTAAGCACAAGCCTGGGCTGGTACATCTCTATTTTTGTCTGGCAAACAAGGGAAAAGAAGAAAAAATGACAAACTGATGACATGTCTTTACATTTCACGCACTCTGATCTGGACATATTTCTCCACAGGAAGCGAGTGGGATTGAACCCTTTGGATTCTCGTTACTGTGGAGTGAGTGAAACTGAGACATGATGACTTCCTTCCTTCCTTGCTTGCTTGCTTGCTTCCTTCCTTCCTTCCGAGAGTGTCCAAATGTTCATCTGCAGCCTTGGTTCAAGCCGGGTAGGGGACACGTGTCATCGTGCCTGTGCCCAGCTCAGACTCTGCCCTTGCCTCCGTGCAGGGAACACAGGAAGGAATCCCTGCGCAGAGGAGCAGGACACCTCTCACGCGTGTCCTTCCAGGTGGCCGCTGGTCCCTCTCCTGGTGGTGGAGAGCTCCGTGCCTCACCAAGGGCAGCGCAGAGCCACGGGACCTTGGGCCTGGACAGCCACGTGAACATGGGCAGCTCTTCACAGAGCTCCAGCCCTGGTAAAACCCTTCTGTGCCCGTGACCTTGGTTGGTGTCACTTGCTGGAGCTCTTGCGCCCGCCCCACCTCCTGCTGAAGGCAACAGACCCAGGGTGATTCCCACGGCTGTCCAGAGGGCCAAGCTCCCCTAGCTCCGCTCCCAGCCCCCTCGCGCAGCTCTGGCCCAGCCCTGGGACTCTCCTTCTCCTCGAGCTCTCTGTCAGCCTGGTCTCAGCCTCCCCTGTGCCCACTGGCTGCGGCCGCTGCTCTTCACTCTTCCCCCTGCTACGTCTCTTCAACCATCCCGTGTTTCCCCAGCTGGGTTTTGTTCCTTGTCCAGCAGCAGTCACAGGGTGGAGGTGGCAGGAGACAGACAGACAGACTCCTTCCCCCAGCAGTGACATCTGTTCCCATTAACTGAAGCTTAAGGAGAAATTGCAGTGCTCATTAAGAGCCTGGTGACAGTTCAACCTTCTCCTGTGGAAACCCAACACCAGGGTTGGGCTGAGGGCACCGCCAGCCCTGACAGCTGCGCAGGCCGGCGGCTCTGCAGAACTTCATCAGCACAAGAGCCACGAGGTTTATCTAGAGCTTTATCAGACCATCCTTTCACAGAGTGTTTTGTGATGCTCTTGCGCCAGTTCTGTGGGGCGCAGAGCTGCTCTGCTGGCTCCTAGGGAGCCCTGGGCGAGTCTTGCTGCCCTCCCCGACCCGCCGGGTCTGGGCTCGTTTTGGGGAGCTCCCGGCCGGCTTCGGCGCCGCACACCTCAGGGGAGCCGCTCCTCGTCCCGGACAAGAGAAGCAGCGGGGTTAGCGGGAGTTACCGAGAAGCCCAAGCCCCGCTGGGTGGTGCTGAAGGGGACGTGGCTTGGGCGGCTGCAGGGGGCACCTCTGGCAGCCCAGAGGACGCACGGGAGCGCGGGCAGTGCTGCGCACGCGCCGCCGCCAGGCCGGACCCGAACCCATTGTCCCGCGCCGGCTCCGCCGCGGATTGGCCACCTGCCGGGCGCCACGTGACTCCTTTTGTTTCTGCACCCCGCCCTCGCTCACCTACCTGCCGCAGACGCCGCGCGCTACCATTGGCCACGCGCTCGCCTGGCCCCGCCCCTCGACGGCGCTCCTCCTTCCTGGTGCCCTTGCCCCCTGCAGCGGGTCCATTGCGGATTGGCGGAGCAGGGAAGCCGAGGGCATGAGGCACGCGCCCATTGGCCCGCGCCAGCCGCCTGGCGCGCCGCCATTGGCCAGTCGCGGCCCGCGGGGGCGGTGGGGAGGGCGGGGCGGCGTTAAAGGGGCAGCGGGGCGTGCGGCGGCTGTGGTGCCGCCATGGCCTACCAGGGCCTGGCGCAGGAGTACCTGGGCATGCCCGCCGTGACGCGCGCCTACACCACGGCCTGCGTGCTCACCACCGCCGCCGTGGTGAGCGCCCGCGCGGCGGAGGCTCCCTCTGAGGGGATGGGAGGTCCCGGGACTCCCCTCTGGGGGGGCAGGTGTGTGGCGGGAGGGGGAGGCCCTGGGGGTCCTCTTAGAGGCAGGGGAGGGAGGGAGTCGCTAGGGACCTTGGCAGGTTGTGTCGGTTTTGAGCACAGGGGCCCCTTGGCAAGGGGACACTCTGTGTGCTGCAGTGGGTGGCAAGTGTCCTGCCTGTCTCTTGCAGCAACTGGAGTTCATCACCCCCTTCCAGCTGTACTTCAACCCTGACCTCATCTTCAGGAAGTTCCAGGTGAGGCATTGCCTGGGTCAGGGCTGTCATCTTCTGCCCCTTCCCAGTGAGGAGCCAGGCTGGGTGTGCTGCTTCCTGTGGTCCTATCTGGCACCCAGGAGTTCCCTCTTTCTGCCTGCTCCATCCTCATCTCCCATGGAGCTGAGGTGCTGACGTAGCGTGACCCTTTTGCAGAAGTCTGGGTGGCGGTGGCTTCCTCCAGCCTCGCCTGGCCATAGGCCACCTAGACCTTTCTTCTTCTCTTTCACTCAACCTGTGCCTTCCTCCTTTGCGCCCCTGGGTGAAGTGTTGGCCATGGGAAAGGCTCCGCTGTGGAGAGCGGTGAAAGGTTGTGTACCTGGACTCTGGGTGCCAAATCATGGCTGTCAGCCCCTTCTAGAGAAGCAGGGAAACTTCTTCCCCGCCTGCAAGCGCAAGAAGTGATGCTGGTGTGGGGAGTACCTCCTCAGAGAGGTGCCATGTGAAGTGATGCAGCTGTCTGGTATCTGGGGTGTCTGTGAGTGAAGGGGTTAGTGAGTTAGTGTCCCTAGTGAATAGGTGATGGGCTGCTGTAAATGCGATGGGAAGGTACCTGGCTGTCCACCTCCTCTTCTCTCCTCTTTCTTCTCTTTCAGATATGGAGGCTGATCACCAACTTCCTTTTTTTTGGGCCCCTGGGATTCAGTTTCTTTTTCAACATGATATTTCTGTATCCTTTGTCTCAGCAAAGCTCTCTGCTCTTTTTTTTTTAATTTTATTTCAACTTAGGCATGACTCCTCACTGCCATCTTCCTCTCTCTAGTTGGCTTCTCTTGGCAGCAGTCCATGCTTTTCCCCTGGGGTCTCTTGTTCTGAACTGAAGCCAGTCTGCAGGTGACTCTGGCCATGCCTATAGCCACCTCCTGTGCCTCTGCTAGCAGCAGGGCAGCCCCTGATGAAAAGGGGAAGAAGCTGGCAGTGCCACCGTGGCTCATGCTGGAGGGCAGAGCATGTTCCTTGGGCTAAGCCCTGGCCAGCTGAAGCATAGCAGGTGGTTCCTTCTTTCTCTGGGGCTTGTGGTACGAGGTGAAACTCACACTGGTCTCCTCTGGGGCTGGGGCTCCTGCCTGGCAGCTTCCTGTGGTGGCATTGCTTGCAGATGGCTCATTGCCCCTCTAGCCACGCTGGGGACGCAGGGCAGCTGCCCGTTAGTTTCCTATACTGCAACCCCTTCCTTCTCTCCTGCTGTCAGGTACAGGTACTGCCGCATGCTAGAAGAAGGCTCCTTCCGAGGAAGGACAGCTGACTTTGTCTTCATGTTCCTCTTTGGAGGATTTCTCATGACAGTATCCTTTGGAGCTGCTGGGCGTCCTTTAGGCTCCTCTCTGACATGTTGTGAATAGTGTGGGGTTTGTCTCTTGTCTTTCTATGCAGCTTGCCTTGTCTATAACAAGCACCTGGCCAGTGAACAGAGCAGCTGGCTGCCAAACCCCGGGCTAGGGATAACCTTGCAGCTCCCCTAAGCCTGCCAGGCTCGTGCCCTGTGTGCCTGTGAGCACTGCGCTGACCTGGGGGGCTGGGTGGGTGACTCTGGGCTGCATGGAACAGCTCATGCTCCTTGTCTTGTCATGCTGCATAAGGCAACTCCTGAATGAGCAACCTGCACGCACATGGTGCTCAGGGGTGCCTTGTTCTGGGGTGGCAGGGAGGGAAGTGGGTGTTGGAGGAGGTCAGTGCATCTTGGCTCAAGCACACGTGGGTGTCACCAGGCCCTTGTCGCTGCGGGTTCCCAGTTGCGATACCTCGCGCGCAGCCTGGAGCTTGTGAGGTGGTGCATGCTGTTCCCCTTGACTCGGTAGCTCCCAGCTCTTCGGCCTCTTTGCCAGCCTGTTTTTCTTGGGCCAGGCTTTCACCATCATGCTGGTGTATGTGTGGAGCCGTAGGAATCCCTATATCCGCATGAACTTTTTTGGGCTCCTGAACTTCCAGGCCCCTTTCTTGCCTTGGGTCCTGATGGGCTTCTCCCTGCTCCTGGGTAATTCCATCATAATCGACTTACTGGGTAAGTTGAAGCCAGTGGGTTTTGGGAATGTCTGCTTCACAGCCACAGCTGTACAGGACCATTAGCACCGTGGCTGGATTTCGTTTTATTTAAGGTAGTAAGTTTTTAAAGTGAGTTGGCAGAGTCTCTGCTGTGTCACCAGCCTCCTGGCTGAGCTTCTGCTTGTGAACTGCATTTTGCTGCTTTTTTTCTGCTGGGGGCAGAAGTTGGGAATGGGGAGCCCTGCCTGATAGCTGTCCCCTGCTCCTGCCTTGAGGCCAAAGATTCTCAGTATCTGCTCCTGCACCTGAGCAAAACATGGTTACAAATGCTCTGCAGCACTGGTGGATCTGGTGGGAGCTGGGACATGGGTATAGCTCAGGGATTCTTGGAGCTTCCCTGTGCTTTAAGCTCCCAACTACTTGGCTTCATCAGGCAAAGGAGGCAGAGTCAAGTATGACCTTGGTGACATCTCTTCCCCAGGGATTGCGGTGGGTCACATCTACTACTTCCTGGAGGATGTCTTCCCCAACCAGCCGGGAGGAAAGAAGTTGCTGTTGACCCCAGGCTTCCTGTAAGTAAAACAACTGCCCTGGGGTTTGCTGTCTTGCTTTCAAGACCAGATCCCTCTTGCAGCAAACTGTGCTGTGTCACCTTGCTTGGGCTGCTACTTGTGCTGTTGCTACTCCCTTCTCCCTTAAGCCCCAAGACCCAGCTGTGTGCACGTAGCAGCTGTTTGTGCCTCTATGGTGGAAAATGTTGGCATTTGGTACGTGATATACATATGTATGTAAGTCCCGGAAAGTAGCTGCTAGTACTTTAAGGTCTGCTATGTGGAGTTTTTAAGAAAATGTTAGATGCAGATAGAATTTATTCTCTCTCTCCAATGCACTTGTGTGGCTTAAGAAAGCAGAACAAGCAGTTCAACAATGTGCACACAAGCACTGTGAAGGGCTAGGATGCTCCTGGGTGGGCTGGGGAGGCTTTCAGTGTCCTTGGCTTATGTTAACATTCCTGCCCGGTGGAATGGGCATGTCCCTCGCCAGGAAGATGGTATTTGACACACCTGAAGAGGATCCCAATTATAACCCTCTCCCTGAGGATCAGCCAGAAAACCAACCTGGAGCCCAAGACCAGAACCAGCGGCGGCCATAATAATGCAAAGGACTTTTCCAAGTGACCAGATTCTTCTCTTCCCACTGGACTTACGTGGTGCCCCAGAGGTCCTACTGGAATAACACCAGTTGCCATTCTAATGTGTGATGTTTCACTGTCTGTATGGGTAACCCATCTTCCTCTTGTACCAGGTGGCTCCACAGAGCTTTGCACATGAAAACTGATGAGTGTTTAGCGAGGTGTTCTAGAGACAGGGCTGGAAGCTATGTGATGTTCCTCACTTACCCAGCAGGGAGTAAGTATCGAGTGGGGCCTTAAACTGCTTCCTCCTTTCCATGCTGTTACCGACTCTCACTATATCACGTCAATTCTGCTGTTTGTGCACAGACTAATGCTCCCTTTGCAGTGCTGGGGGGCATCAGTGGGCTTTCAATCAGGTAGTATGTCCTGGCGTGGTACAGGCACAACTGGATTTCCCCAACAAAACCTACCGTAGTAGAATGAAGTTCAGCCTCTCCCTTTCCTCTAAACCCCACTTCCTCTCCTTTTTGTTTCCAAAGAGTCTTTATATTAAAATCTTTATTTTTCAGTTATGTGTCCATTTCTGCCAAGGGCAGTTACCACTTTCTGTGTAGGCCAAGTCACCAGTACTGATCAGGGCTTTCCTCAAAAGTGCCAGGCTTTGAAGGGGACAAAAGAAAAAGGCAGAGTAGCCAGACGATGTCCTCCCTGCTCCTGTGAGCAAAAGGGTGATTGGAGAAAGGTCATTGTTCAGACTGGAGCAAAGCTGAAAGCTTGTTCTAGTCCATGACCAGAAATAGCACTTAGAGCTGGTAATAAAAGCTCTCTAAACAAGCAGTGTAGTTCCACTCTTGAATTTCCCTTTTTTTGAGAAAAAAAAAAAAAAAAAAAAAATTAAACCTCTGAATTTCGAGGGAAGCTTACCAAGCTTGTCCCCAGCATGAACAGCACTACTTAATGGAGTTGACCATTCTTGCTAGAGGGGTGCGTGTCTGTCTACACCAGGCTTCAAAGCTAGGGAAGTAACACTGTACTTTGGGGGTAACTCATATATTGTTGTTCTGTCATTTGCAAAATGTCACTACCAGAACCACCATAAGAAAGTGCTGGTGGAACCTTGTGTCAAAGGAAGATTAAACCACAGCTGTCCCTTTCTAAAGCCCCTGGGGCCTTTCCACGAAAGCACTGTTTATTAAAAACCAGAGTTCATCTGAACAAGCTATTTTATTGCCCTTAATGTTTCCCTCTAGGGCGAGGATGAAAGGACAATATAGGTGCTAATCTTACTCTGGAAGATACAGTGCTACTGGAGGCTAAGCAGCCTCAGACTCAAGTGCTTGCTCTGTGCTTTGCTCCTGCCCTACTAATGCAGAGCTGGTGTTTCAAGCCCTGAAAGGAGTTTGTCTTTTGTGTCTGCACAGAATCTGTTCTCAGTTGTTTGAGAAGTGCATGGCTTGAAAATGCAAAAGCTGTGCCTAATTCTCTTGTGAATGCCTTGTGGGAGGGTGGTAGCCCATGCTGAAAAGCGGGGATATGGGGCAGCACAGCTACCCCCAGCCATTTCCTATTAAGTAAGTTCTGGCAGTTGGAGAAACCAGCTGAAGTCTTCATATTTCTGGAGTTTGGAGTCTTTGATGTCCCTGTTTTGCTTCTGGCTTCATGGAGGGGGCCACTCCTACAGTTTCTCTGAGGCCCAAGAGTTGAGGGAGATAATCCTAAGCCTGCGCAGTCCTCCTGTGTCTTTATCATGCCTGTTGTGAACTTTAAGTAACTGCACCCTCCACAGCAGTTCAAGAAAAGCAGCATGGATGGAAGTCAAAAGCAGTTTCATTAATGTTTTCATAATGTTTCCTGTAGAAGCTGCATGCAAAACACCTGCTCAATAACAAAAACAGCCTGAAGTGTTCTTGGGAAGAGCTGGAGTCTTTATAGCCGCAAGACAAAACATGTCCTGCAACAGAGACTTAAGATGCAGCAGGAAGCCTAGGTTTTTGTTGCTCAGGTATTGAAATGATCTTTCAATCTTTGTTAGAGAACCACTAGAGAACCACTCTAGCACAGGAGCCTAAGGAAAAGACTGCAGTAATATTATTGCTAAATTGCAAAGTTTTAGATTTCTGCAGAATAACATCTGGAAGAAAGTTCCCTCCCACTCAGGAATCAGATGGGCTCTGCTATTACTCAAGCCTAAACATGATAAATTAAGACCAGATTTTTTTTTTTTTTGGACTGTGCTAGCAGTGTGGGTGGCTGAGCAAGGACTGTAAAACCTATTGCCTTTATCATAAGGGCCTGAACACAACTGTTGGGCTGCCAGCAAAATCTGCCGTGCTTGCACCGCTCTCCAGTTCCTGGCAGGAAAGGTAGGAACTCTATCAAAGAGCCATTGCACCTCTGCAGCAGGGTACATTCTAATTATTTTTTTTAAGCAAGCTTAAACTTTTTAATTGCCCTTCAGTGACTTTTCTGTTTGTAAACTCAGCAGAGAAAGACAGGTTGTTTCTAGAGTCACAAAAGGCTGACATTGCTGTACTCGGGGTCTTTAAGCCCACAGGCTGTGGTCAGGTAGGGTTAGTTCTGAGCCCTGTAACTGACTGCTCTCTAACACCCTGTGGTCTGACCAGGACCCCAGCAAGGCTATTGCAGAAGAACAGTCTCAGTAAGTTATTGCAGGCAGTAATTTTTGTACCAATTTGGAGACTTTGTTCCCTAGCCACATTTTTTCAGAGAAAGCCTGCAAACATGACATGTGGAAGGTTCACATTCGATATGTGTAAATACCAAGTTTAACCAGTCATGAGCTGTTAACCTCATTCAGGTTATCCAGCTGAGCACCTCACTGCATTAAATTACAGCACGCACTGTGGCAACAATCTAGACCCATAGTTTGCAGAGAACAGTTTGTTCCTTTCTACTCTTATGTCTCACTGTTCCCACTTGCCCCCTGCAACAAAATGCTTGCTGCCCATTCTACTCCCTCCAGGCTAGGGCTCAGTTTCTACCATGCCTTAGAACAACTGAATGCAGGCAGATACCCAAAACCATTAGCATTAGGCCCTGGGACTTGTTTAATTTCCAGAAGAGCAAGAACCAGGGTAAGATTTGATACTCCTTTTAACTTACTGAACTCAACCAAAGTAGTATACATTCCTTTTATTTAAAAAGTTGTCCTAACAGTGCATGTTGCACCTATACAAAAGAATCTTTACACTGTCCACACACAGGCATGTTAGGGCTCCAACAGCTGCCACAATCTCAGATCATGAGCTAACACAGCATTCCTGGTACGTGGCATTTAGATGGAGGGGATGGGGCAGAAGGCAGCAGTACTGGGAACTGCCTGGCAAGTGGAATGTGTCCTCCCGTCTTGGGGACAGAGACCCCTGCCAATCCTAGATCCATCAGGGAGAGGAATAGGGACAGAGTCTGTAGGAAGAGCACCAGTGTCACAAGAGGAGGATTACCAGGCTGGAGCAGTATTGGCCAAACGTCTCATGCGCCTAGGAGAGAAAGGTGTAGTTAGTGTTGTGTTAACAGTCTAGTAAAGTCTTGCAGAAATTGACACTTTTGGGGAGGAGACTGCACTTCTAAGAGTTATTATTTATTGCCTAGAGAGGGGTCCAGGGTCACTTGAGTCCCCTGTTGATAATGCTGTGATACAGTGAATTTCTGCAACTACTTTTGTGGGAATTGTGGTCATTAACTTGGACTGAATCAATCCTCCTGTGAGCCATTCAAACAGCATTCGCTGAGAAACAAAATTATTCTGAATCTGTTAATCTACGGTAACAGAATTCTCAGGAAAGAGCTGAGTCAGCATATTTACTATTCCCACACTGCTGGCAGAAAGACTTCAGCAGTTCATTCCTGCCTGGCAGGAGCAATCTCACCCAGCAAGCACAAGTGCTCATGGCAGCTTGTGGGGATAGTGCTCAGTGGCTCTCCAGAGCCAGCAGAGCTGCTCTTGGAATCACAAGAGTGCAGCCCTCAGTCAGGCTGCAGCTGGGAGCTTGCCCATCCTACATCAAGCAGCACTTTACTCGACATAAAAGAAAGCCCTTGTGGCAGTATTCTAGCTAGCATGACAGTGCACAAAGCACTGGTGTTTTTGATGAATGCCTTCCTATAGAAACAGATCCCCGTGCATAAACAGGGAACTCAAGAGAAAGGAAAAACAAAAACAAAACAACCTTTGTTTCAAGTAGGAGATAGTTAAAAATGAAGATTTAAATGTTTGGGGAGTGAGGTGATAGCAGTTTAATATCCTGAGGCAAAAAGGATATGATTTTCTGTTGTGGTGTATGAGTTTGAAATCCTGCCAGCTGGCTCTCAGCAGAAAAAGACAAAACATCAAAGCTTTTAACTTCTGTCTTAGAAACAAGCCAGAAACAGAACTGTCTGAACAAGAGGCAGCACCTTGTATTTCTGTCCTGGTCTCTGATCTTCTTCTCCATCTCAGCATCTGTGAGGGTTTCCAGAAGAGGGCACCACTGGTCAGCATCCCCTGTGTTGCGGATGGCAATTTCCACTGTCGGCAAAGGGTTCTCGCTGCATGGCAGGGCAGGAGGCAACAATGCAACAGTCATCAGTGCTCTGAGTGTTCACTCCCTTGGGCCACTGTCCCAGGGGCAGGACACAAGGAGAACAGAATGTCATTTAATGTCTTTGGTCCTGCTAACTAACTGCTACATCCTTTCAGCACTGTGAGGGGATTTGACAAAGCAAATGCAGCTGAAGCAGTTCCCTTCTGGCAGTGGCCCATTACTGGCTGACAGTGCTCAAACTGAGTAAGTATAGGTAGAGCTTATACCAGTTTATTAACGCTGGGAGCTTCTCCCAAAGTGTTTTTGAGCAGGGAATGTTAACCAGGCTCTTGACCTAGCTTTGTCATTCTGCAACTCAGACTTCCCAGACATAATTTGCCTAGCACATCTCTAGCAGCTTTTCCCTGGCAGAAGTCTAGCTTTGTGAAAAGGGGAGCTTGACAGCAGAACACGTTTGTTTCTCCTAATACTCATAGTAGGTCCTAAAAGACTGCCCTTTCTGTTTCAATTAAAGGCTCTGGCCCTGAGATAAACTACCCTGGTGCTAGGCCCAGCACCAGCAATGGAATGCCAGGCTCTGGCCCAGATCATAAGATCTGCTCCTTGGAGATCTCTGGCCTGAACAGCTGTATTATCACACGCACAAAAATATTTACTGCTTCACTAGCCACTTTACAGCAAAGGTCAACAGGAACCGACCGTGAGTCGCTTCCCAAATATTGACAGCAGAGCTGGAAGCCCAGCATAAATACAGATGACCGTCAGAATGTAAATGTTTGCTTTGAGCTCTGGAAGGTGGCTCAGCCGGAACCGCGCGGGAGGAAGGCGCTGCAGGTGCGCGCCCGCGTCCGCGACGGCCCGCGCGGCCCCGCGCTGCGCAGCCACCCCCGCAGGGAGGAACGCGACTGCCCAGCGCCCTGGGAACAGACCAGAGCTGCATCACAGCTATTAATACAGAATAACAAGGCTTCTCAATAACCCTACAATGAAAAATTCATCCAAAACCTTCTGTATCTGATGTTGGGAGGAAACGTTAGTCAAGTCTACTTCGAGTATCTCCAATGACTGCTAAGCAACATTCAAACCCAGGCATTTCATCCTAAGTCCAACTTGCTACAAAGTCCAGACAAACTGCTCGATTTCTCTCCCTCATTTTTTGGTATGGTTTATTTCTTAGTTACCATGTTCAGCCCTGCGCACATGCCACCTCGCCAGAGAGCACTGCATGTGGCTCCCTAGGAACAGTATCACCATGGGAGATACTGTAGCACTATCCCCCTTAAAATCCCATCAGCCACCTGCTTCCAGTCCTGCCACCTCTCCCGGGCTTTCAGGCTCCCTTTGTTTTGCACAGAGTGGCCCAACTGGAAGAAGTGCCCTGGATTTCCTCAACTGTTAGACAACTTTACCTCTCCCGCAGATGATTAAGAGCCACATGACTTCTCAAACTCCCAGTCCCTGGAGATACTAAGGTTCTTTTGATACAGCTAAAGCAGACCATTCTCTACATCAGTGGAATGTCTCTGGAGCAACAACCACTCCTGTGGTTTGGGAATTCAGGAACTAACCAACCACAGAACCCAAATATCATTAATCACGGGAATGTTTCAAAGTACTCCTTTGCTACAAGAAAAATGGGAAGAGGAGGTCATGTTTGTGCCATGACACAGAACTAGGTTTTAATTAGCTTGTTTCCCCCCACCCATGAATAGCTCATGTCCACAGTTAGTTCTGTTGAGGTTCCCTTCCTCTTCTGTGACTCCCCATTGCAATATTGCAGCAGTCTAAAGAAAGTCCGAAATCCACCTAATTTAACTAGCCTTAAGTGAAAGATCTCTTTAGTAATCAGGGACAGATATACATCTTTATAAATACTACCAAAAGACTGCTATTAATCTGAAATAGCTCACAGCCTGGGCAGTTTTGAATAAAATGTTGCTTGCTAAGCTAGAAAAACCTCATGAGGAAGCAATCAGCTGAAGCAAGAGGCCCCTCAAAACAGATAAGGAATACAGACTGGACCATTTAATACCTTCACTAGAAGGGTTTAATGTCTACGTGATAGCTAGTCTCTTTCCATCCTCTAGTATGAGCCACTTCGGGCATCATTTCAGAATCAAGGAGTTACTTTTTTCTAAATGGAAATAACCTCTGGAGGAAGCAGAGCAGGACTGGTAACAGAGCAGCTGGCCCAGAGCAAACAAGCACCCCTTTTCCAAGCAGGCTGACCACACAAGAAAGCCCCAGAGGGAGGAGGGCAGCCAGCTGCCCCACAGCTCCTCCTCACTCATCTCCACTCCAGCTGCTCCCCGTCTCTCCCTGGGGGGTACATGCACACAATCCCCCTTGCTGTCTGGGCAGGTCATCCCGTTTTCCTGAACGGACCCTGGCACTTCTAGAAAACAGGCATCAACAGGACCACCTTCCCCCTCCTGTGCAAATACAGCGTTTGCTGAACCCCCAGGCTTCGGCGCTCGGACAGCCTGCCAGCACAGACACTCGCACGTTAGCAGGCACCGAGAGCCTGTGCACTCGGCAACGTACAGAGGGTAACATCAGCACAGCAACCCGCCACAGAGCACTGCTCAGCACAACTGGAAGCGATTACCACCGAGACAGGTCACCAAGCTGACTCATCAAGCCTGACATGGCTGCATTCCAGCTACAAGGAGGGCCTAGGATCAAGCCAGCTTTAACTCGGCCAGGCTAGCGAGCTACGGCTCCAATCAGGCCGGGCTCAAAGCACCAAAGCTTAAGCAAGGGCATGGCCTGAGCAGAGCAAAACGGAGGAAACAGAAATGTGTCTGGAGCTGATCACAGATTAGAGGGAGGCACAAGGCAAAGTCACTGTTTATTATGTTGGTCTTTCATTCTGTGGCCAAAGCTGAGATTTCATCATCAATATTCCAGCCCTGTGATGTATTACACACCTCATACAAAAAGATCCTCAAGCACAAGCAGACTGATTCATACCAGGCTCTCCTTTAAAACAAAAGACTAAGTAGTAGATCACACTGCTTTTTTTGTTCATTAGTCAGGCAGCCAGCAACAGCAGATCTGTGTCTCAGGGAGATGCAACCTAAGCTGCACAGGCGTCACCAGCATTCTGGATGCTTTGGTTAGTTCCAGCCCCAGACCTCCTGTAATCCATAAGAGTCCCTCCATTTCATACAAATCACATGCTCTGTCTCCCTACCATGTCTTGTGTATCTAATCTAAGCATCCTGCTACTTCAGGGCAATCAGCAACAAAGAACAGTGAGAAAAGAAGGAAGCTCTGAAAGCTGCTAGGGTTGCCCAAACAGTTGTCTTTAAATGATACTAGCTCTATGGGAATTACCTTTTAAAATCACCAGGAAGGATAAGAAAGGATGTCCAAGTAAGAAAGGGTCTTTAATTGCCCCTACTTACTTGATAAGCTCTCTTGCAAAGGTGGTGGTTTTAGGTGCTAGTGAGCACATAAAACTGAGAGACTTTTACCACAGAAGACCTCTTTAAAGAAGACAGAACTGGTGCA
Source organism: Tinamus guttatus (assembly GCF_059628265.1). Taxonomy (NCBI): domain Eukaryota; kingdom Metazoa; phylum Chordata; class Aves; order Tinamiformes; family Tinamidae; genus Tinamus; species Tinamus guttatus. The sequence goes on along the minus strand of NW_028288993.1, from coordinate 4,421,831 downwards.
AGCAACCATCATCAGGACCGAATCCAAATGAAACACTATGTCATTTAAAGATTCATTGATGCTAAAATCTATGAAGCAAGAACAGGCATCCACACCCACACCAGTAACATGAGAGCTCTGTACCTGAAGGCGTATGTCTTCTGATGCCAGCTCAGCTGTCCCCGGATACTGTAGGCTATAGTGGTGACAAACTCCCCACCCAGGCCAAGCTCGGAGCACAGCTTCAAGGCAAACTTTTCTGGTGAATTCTCCTTCTCTGACATGTCCCATTCAAACTGGTCTACAAGGGAGATGTTCCCTACGTGGATGTTTAGCTAGAGAGAAGAAAGAAACACAAGTCAGTTGTTTCCATCTGTCCCAACAGTTGGTCAAAGGTAATTTAACATGGACAAGGGAAGCAGAGGCAAACTCTAGTTCATTGCATCTGCAGAGCTCCTGAACCAAATTCTTTAATTCCAGTAGGATGAAGACAGCTCAGCAATGTAAATCAAGGTTCAGCTCTTCCAAAAGGACAGCACATGCTTTAACTGAACTCCTCCACCATTTCATGGACATTTAGTAATCTGCCACTTTGGTGCTGTCCTCCACACAATCAGCAAAAGTAACCTGGACAAAGGACTAGAATTAAGAGCTCCTTGGTTCTGAAGGAAGACTCTGTACTTTTCTTACCCTATACCATAACCAGACAAGTGATTTGGCTCCTTTTCTACCTTTGCTTTCATGTATTACCTTAATAATAACTCGTTGATCTGACTGGTCTTCTAGAATACTGTCTGTTGGGTATGACTCTATCTGTTGTCGGATGGCGGAGGCAATAGCAGGGACGAAGGTCAGAGGATTCAAATCCAGGTCATCACAAAGAATCTCAGAAAACATTTCTGGGGTCATTAGCTTTTCTGACAGAGAACAAGAATGAACAGACATCATTAATTTTCTTGGTAATCAATGTCTTCCATGTACAGAATACACAAAGTTAAGCCTATAGCGATAGCGTAAAGAGGGGAATCCCAAGTGCATCATCTTTTGCTGTTAAAGGGATGTTTAGTTTCAGGTTTGCAAGAACACATGCACACTGACACATGGAACTGAACTAAGCACCTTCCTTATTTCCTCTTGGAGACAACACAGTTATAGCCTAATAATCCAAATAAGCATAAAGCAGCCATACACATTAAATGTTTAAGGTACCTTATCTAACAGAATGGTCTCATTAGGCTGCTGAGCTGGGTCAGAAGAACGGGCCAGTTAAAACACTTCAATTAATACATCTCTAGGGGTGACTACAACCCATAAAGGTGGCACAGCATCCACTAAGAGACACGAGAGCTGAACAGAGCCCACTCAACTGTGAGGGCTTTAACTCTCTGTATAGAGAATAAGGACATGCATCACCATGCTGCCTCTCTTTGCATATTCCGTGGGGGACACCGCACTCTCTCTCTCCACCCTCAGGAAACTCTCCTTCCTACCTACCGTTCATGTTCCACGTAAACGCGTCTCTGAGTTTCTGCCCATCAATTTCCATATCGAGCCTGATTGGAACCAGAACCTCCGGCTGCGACGCATTCTCATGGATCACCGCTGGGTCATGGTCATCAAAGCTAATACAAAAAGCAGTAACAGTGTGAAGCTCAAAAAACAAAACAAAACAAAAACATCTGGCACTTGGAGCTCCAGATCCCCATTAGTCCTTATGTAGGCTCCTCAATGCAAACTTACAGGCCTGTAGCAACCAACACTGATTTTTTTTTTAATCACATGCATCATAATCTATTTCTGCAAATAAAAGAGCCTTTCCAAGGTTAGCTTTTATCTTAGTCTCCTCAACTGTTCACCAGAAAACAGTAGTTATGAGTTACAGCAGCATCTTCCAATGAAGGAAATCAGATACAAAGCCACTGGAATGTGTCAGTGAGAGGCAATCTCAGTCCTTGAAATACATGCAAATCCTGTATGTGAAATGCCAACTGTTCAGCAAATCATGGAAAAAAATCTAAGGAACCCATCAGGAAAAGAATGGACAGTTTTACTGACAAAAATGAAAGCTTATGTTTTGAGATGCCTGAACCATGGCTGGCTGCTTATGGAAGAGCCTCCAGACATACAGTTCAACGGAAAACCTCTAAATTAGATACATGTAAGTCTCTTGTTAGAGACAAATCAGAGCATTATGCTAACACATCAGCACTCTTCTGGCAGTGCCTCGTGTCTGTAATGGGTTTTGGTTTTCAGAAGCGAGCAGCTGTCTTACCAGAGCGGAAATGTCCTCTTCTTATCCCTGCCCATGCGATTCCTGTTGATCGTTGTTGAACACGGCACCGCATCCAGGTGATGAGAGCTGTTGGGTAAGGTCGGCACCCACTGGTTGTTCCTCTTGGCCTTCTGTTCCCTAATGAAGGGGACTATGTGTTAAGATGTACACCATGAACATCACTGCTACTATTTAAGGAATAATATAGCTTTCATCTTTAAATCCTTATGAAATTAAATCCATTTATCCAGCAATCCATTTAAATCCTGTTATGAAATTCTGACATTTTATCCTGGAACCTAAACCAATATTGTTCCACAGAGAACTCATGTTCCATACTCACCCCCAGAAAGCCCACCCTCCAGTTCACACTCATTACATGCAAAACTAGGTATATCTTTATAAATATCAATATACATATAATTTTTCTGTCTATATAAGGTGACTGCTAAGAACTGTGATTACTCAAAAAACAACAAAAAACACCCCAAAACAACAACAAAAAAACGGCCAGTGCAGAAAGTATTCTGCAAAACAGCCATTAGACTTGAAAAGAGTAATTTCAAAAAAAGCAGTACCATCAAATGTTGATGTTTTCCTTCTTGTTTTATGTAGGCAATAACTTTGTCTTCCCAAGCTGGAGATTTTCATTTATCCAACACTGCAAATCTTTTTTTTTAGTACAGAGCAGCAAGCACATACTAAACTCTGCACCATGGGTTCATGCAGTGACATGTCCTGTCAAGGACAGGACAGCGTTTCTTGTCCAACCCAACACCTTCCAAGCAACTCTGGTTCAGTTTCAGTCCTCACTGCCGCTCGTTACCTGAGGTAGGTGGGAGGTTCTGTGCTGATAGACACTGCTTTATACTTCTCATCATTGCCATCCAAGATCTCTTCCACTTCAGAGGCTTTTAACAGTGTCACACTAGTAGCTAAAGTGGTATAGCCGTGATCTACCACCAGGAAAGATGCCAAGAGTTAAACATGGAAAATAGTATCATATAGCAACAGAATATTAATCGGATTTATAGTAATAGGCTCTCCCTGCCATGCAGATGGGACTAAAATAAATTTAGCTGGAGTGAATATATCCCCCTTTTAAAAGTACTCTGGATTTCAATCATCCTCTTGTAGATGCTGAATTTTAGAGGGAGATTTTAAGAAGACATTTTGAACATGTGGAATAAATGGAAATCACTTTCTACTGCCATTTCTGAATTGCCCGAAGTCCTCACTCCAGGATACTCTGCTACTTGGAGATTAATTGCACTGCAGTAACTAAAAGGCCAGATGTGGTTTGTGGCACTTATCAAATAAAATCTCGTTTTGACATTGACATAACAGAAAAAACAAGTGTGACTTCCTTTGGCGGGAAAGGGGGCTTTTTTTTGTGTGTGGGTAATTTACCTAAGTTAGAAAGCAATGCTAGCAAAAAAACAAAAACTACAGAAATAAAAGTCCTTGGATCCTTATAAAGTATTAGATAAACATTAAATCTAATATGGTTTTATCTGAGGGAAATCATATGATTTAGCTCTACACTCCTAGGACCTGAGGTTAAATCTCTTCCATGGCCTTTCAGGATGAAAAGGCCCAAGAAATAAAAGATCCTCAGTTTGCCCAAGGGTTTGAAATAGAGAGGCAACAATAAACAAAACTGAGTGGCTGAACAGACCCATCAGATATTAGTGAAAGCTAAGTCTTCTTCAGCAAAGGAAGCTGAAACTGAGAAGACTCGGGGAAGAGCAAAAATCTTGAGGCAGGTCTGGCTGAACTGCAGAGACTGTGTGTACTTGGAAAGGCCATAGTGTTCTGGGAAAGAAAAGTTAAGTGTATGATCAGGATGCACAATTGGGGCAACCACAAAGAGATCAGATGAAGATTAGCCATTAGTACATATTTTAAAAGCACCAAAGGTTGCTTTCTGTAGCAAAACCAAGAATAACACACAGATAAGACTTACATCTCCTGGGACTGTGAGATCGCTGATTCTCTGTTGGAGAGAAAAGAAAAAAGCAACAAGTCAGCAGGATACTTGCAGGAAGGAGACATTAAGCCCATAATGAATCATTTTTATTATGCTCAGAAGAGTTTACAACAGGTTATTCTGCTAAGAATTTTAACTTTTTGTTATTAGTTGCTGATAAAGAATAACCCTGACACAGCAGAATTCTCACTGCAACAACTACATCAGTAGCAGCACCACCAAACTCTGGCAGTCATAAATATTCACTCTCTGCAAGAAGAAAGGTTAAGTAGAGACTCACACTTTCAACAGAACATCTTGGTAACATCCCTGACAGTGTGACAAAAGGGACAAAAACATCCCTGCCTTTGTCAACAGCACAGCATAACACTTTCTTCTGGGATGGCTTTGCTTTGTGATAAACATGGTTGACCCCAGAAAAGCCACAACGTGCATTTGATTTTAGAACATGTTTGATCACATCAGGTTCCCTGCTAGACAGGGCCAGAAGCTGCTAGTGCCATTGCTGCAGAGTCCCCATCACTGAAGCCACCAGGAGGATCTGTGCAGCCCTAAGGACATATGAGCTTCCGAAGCTCCAGACCACATTTTCCAAAGCAATTCTCCCGACTTCAGTGCTGGGGTATTTACTCATGTCCTTACCATGGGAAGATGCCACTATCTTCTTCCTCTCTTCCACTGTGGCTAGTCGCCTCCACAGTGAGGGGTATCTCTTGTACAGGGAACCCCGGAACATACGCAGATAATTTCCCACCTGCAGGCAGAAATGGAGAGATGTGGCCTGGAGAAATGTTCCATCTGGAAAGACCTTCAGGAGAAGCTGCAGCAGATTCAGGACTCTGCATTGACATATAGGATATCTAAAGACGATTTTTGTTTGTTTTGCTTTTGTTGAAAGACTCTTATAACACCATATTTTTATAGCAATAGAGAGCAATGCTCTTACCAGCATTTATTTCACTAGTCTGGTAAGCAAAAACTCCCATCCATTGACAGCAATCCATTTAATAGGAAAACCCCTTCACTTTCATGCATTTTTGAACAATCTCATGTTTCCTCTACTCCAGCTGCTGTTTCAGTGGACAGTGCTCCACAGGATTACATCAAAGCAGACACCCAGCTCTGCACCTATATCGTGTTTCACCTCTGTGCCATCCAGACATTGCTCGGGTAGCCCGGAGACCCGCCTGGGCTTTTACTTGAAATTCCCTGAGCACGCAGAACACGGGCACTGCCAACAATCCTCTCTCAAACTAAAACCCTCGAAGCAGTTCCGCGCTTTGAGGACGCTCGCCCATGCTGCACGCTGCACCAGGACTTGCTGCACAGAATTTCCCGACTATAAAAGGGATGAGCGGGAAGGCTGGCGGAGCCGGGACCGGGCTGGGGCAGCGGGGGCGCCCTGAGGAAAGGGGGGGAGGGGGCGCCCTCATGGGTCCCCCGCACCCACGGGGGACGTCCCCGCTCCCGCCTGGGGGTTCCCACCGAGCCTGGCTCCGAACGCTGCCCCCCCCCCCCCAGCTCCCTGCGCCCCCCAAGCGCAGCCCCCCGAACCTGCCCCCTCCCACAGGCCCCAACGGGCCCCCTGTGGTCCCCACAGCTCCCGAGCCAGCACATCCCCCCGCACCATGACCCCTGTTGCTCCCTGCAGCCTGCCCTCCCCCCCGGTCCCCCCGCACCCCAGCTCAGCTCCCCCGAGCACCCCCAGGCCCGCCGGGTCCGCCCGCAGCCCCCCCGGCTCCGCCCGGGCCCATTGTGCGCGCGGCCGCGCCGCACCTCGGAGCCGATCATGTAGAACTCGCCGTCCTCCTCCAGCTGGAACTTGACGGGCTTCTGCCCGAAGGTTTTGCTCAGCGCCATCATCATCATGGTGACGGCGGCGGCGCCCGCAGCGCGGGGCGAGACCGAGAACGAGGGGCAACGAGGGCGGCAACGACAGGCAGCGCCGCGGCCTAGTCCGGGCGCCGCCCCGCGCATGCGCCGGCGCGCCCCGCCCCCGCCACCCCGCGCTGCCCCCCCGGGGGCGGCCCCTGAGGAGGGGCGGGGCCACCCGTAACGGCCGTTAACGGCCGCCAAGGGTCGCGCGCTGAGGTACGGCGGAGAGATAGGGCAGGCTCGGGCGACAGGCCGGTTTATTGGTAGAGCACAGTACATAAATATATACATAGTATATATAGAGAGGTATAACGCGGGAGGGAGGAGCTCGGGCCTGGCCTCAGTTCGCCCCAGGGAGGGTCAGCGGTGTGGCTGCAGGGCGAGTTTCAAGGCAGGTCCCAGTTGCAAGCCCTTCGTCTCTCTCTCTCTTTTTTTTGCACGCCGTGGTGTAGCATGTGCAAGGAGCCGAGCTTGTGCACGGCCAGAGTGGTGTCCGGCTGGACCTGTCTGCTGCAAGTAGGGAGTGGCACAGTGCAGTCAGTGCAGTCGCCTAGTATCAGGAGCCAAAGGTAGGGAGAATGTACAGAGCACAAGGGCAGTGGCCAGCACTGCAACCTAGCACCTTGCAAGGAAGGAGGTACATTGGCTATTTACAAAACCGTATAAAATTATAACGCATACTAGTGGTACAAATAAAACCAGGAGTAGGGCTGTGCCAGGGTACCATTGCAACCGCAGTGAAGCTACCCTCGCGACATAGCCACACGTCTGGGTTTCTCCATGGGCAGTCAGTGACCTGAGAACTTCCTGGCTAAGGGTGAGGAAGGCATCTTGGTGGAATCCTCCCTCCAACGCTGAGGGCTGGAACAGCAGATGGGATGCTGCTGTGAGCAATGTAAACATCGGAAATACCACCAGATCAGTTTAATGTGATAGGGTCTGGGTTAATTAGGAAAACCTGACCCCATTTCAGCATTACTCAAGGTCTCTGGGGATGCTATTGCTAGAAGAGCCTGGCCACGTTAGGGATTTAGTGGCTGCTCTGTCTGTAGAGAACATGCCGGCCACTTTGCTTTGATAGCAACTGAAGCTGGGGCTGCTGAACCTGGAGAGGAGCAGCCTTTGTCCCTTGTGACAAACACCAGTTGTGTCAGATGCTGAGCCTTAAAGGGAGCCAGAAGTGGCAGTGGGAGCCCTGTGTCTGGGCGGCTGCTGGATATAAGGGAGACAAGAGGGAAATGTGGAGGACATGGGCATCCTTTTTCATCTGAAGGAGTTGGAGACGGGTGTGCAGCTGAAGAAGTCCTGGCTGATCTGACGTGGGTAGCCGTCCAGCACTTTGACTTGCACCGGGTCAAATTTCCAGTAGTTTTGGCCTCTCAGAAAGTAGGCAAAACCTGTGGATGAGAGAGAAAGGGTTAGGAAAGACAAGACCTATACAGCTCAGAGTTCTTTCCTAGCATTTTGTTTTGCTGATGCTCCACAGCATCTTCAGTCTTTTCTGGATTTGTGACTTGCACTGTTCTCTCCTGCTTTAGTTTTGGTAGAAGAGCAAATGGTGGATTTTATTTTGCATATTGCGTGGTTTTAAATATGGTGTTCCAGTGCAGTATCCTGGCCCTGGAAGGGCAGAGGGAACTTAGAACCTGAGCAGGACCAATGGCAGGGAGCTTGTGAGGACCCACTGAAGAGCACCTGTTACCGCAGGGATATTTCTCTGGGGCTTAAGTCAATGCTGGAAGCACGGATGAGCTATTCCACCATATCCAGTAATGGCTGGAGAGTGTCCCTTGTTATTGAGCATCTAAATCTGCTCAGTTCTTCCACCTGGGCCAGCCTGAAAACCCACCCCAGAGCAGGCCTTGTCCCTGCTGGCACTGACCAAACTCATCCTGAAAAGCAGCATCAATTTCCTGAGGGACGCCACGCCAGTCAGCCATGGTCCGAGGGTAGATGTTGTCCACCTGACGGGTATGAGGGTTGAAGCGCCAGTAGTTGCCTCCACTGAAGATGTAGATCTTGTTCTTCTCAGCCCCCCACACCAAAGCTGCCTGGACAGGAGAAGCAGGAAGGCCCAGCTCCACAATAGGGGTGGGGCCAGAAACCCGCCTTTCGCCTTCATAAATCCAGTATTGCGAGTCTGTTGAGGAGACAGAAAAGGGAGGAAAGCTCAGAAAATCTTTAGTGTCTGATAACTTGACACTGATCTGTGGAACTGGAGGTGATGCCTGTGATGCCTTGGCAGAGCTCCCATGGAAAGGGGAGAAAATTCACCACTATCACAGATCCTATCACCAACAGGCATTTGAAGCCCTAGGAGCACAAGCTGAATTCCCACCTCTGTCCAACCCAGAGGGTGTCAGTGGGTAGGATGAGGCAGAGTGCTTTACCAGGTGTCTTTTCTCTATTAGTAGAAGTTGTTATAAAATAATTTGGCTTTGCATTTGAGCTGTCCAGCTGCCCAGACTGTTTTCTCATTGGTTTATCGCAGTGGAGAGCCCCGCACGCGTGCGGAAGGACGTGTTTCTCTCGAGATGCTCCAGTCATCTGGGTCTGGTCTTAGTTTTCAAGTAGGCATTTGGGCAATGGATCAAAGCCCTGAGCTTTAAGTTTGCTCTAGTTATGTGGAGGGAGGATCAGAACCTGTTGCTGGATAAAATGATTTACAAAGCTGTGGAGATTGACAGGGTGAAGGTTGATTCCTGTGACACCTATGCTGTGAAGCGTTGGACTGCCAGGTGGGAGGAAGAGGGAAAAATGGATCATGCTATGACTGGAGAGCGGGCACATCCCTTGTATGCCATATCTGTGCATGGGATAGGATGGGACGGACCTGCACTTAACAAGCCCTGCTCTTAGAGGAGAACATCCGTGGGCATGCACAGGCATAATGAGGACACGTGAATCTAAAGGAGCGATCTACAACCAACAAGAGGTTGCTAAACTAAAAGAGAGACTGGAAACTTATTTCCAGTTTAGATTAAAATGGGAATCTCTGTAATTACCCTACAGCATGTAATACTTTTCCCTTATCTTGTTTTAACTCATGGTAAGAGCCTGCCAAATTTAGCACTGTAAAACCTTGTCTGCAGGTCAGGTGCAAAGTAATCTGCTTATGCAATAACAATGCCTGCAAGCTGCTCGGTGCATTTTCTGGTACTTGATCTCATGGTGTACAGAGGAGCATGCCTGCACAGGGCAGCTGCTAGCGACTTAATCCTGCATCCTCTCTATTAAATTTCCACAAAAGTAGCATTAAAGAAAACAGTGAAGCTGGAACAGGCGCTATTACTGCTCTGGGGCTCCAGAAATGCCTAGGAGGAGGTTTGACTCCTCTGTAAGTGATTGTTTTTCAACCTCTGCAGTGGCTGGGGATTGCCTGGCTCTGTGCACAGCCTCTTTGTAGGCTAATTCAGCCTTAGAGCAATGTGTCCAGACCCTTGAGCAGGAAAGATGGTGTGGCACAGGCTCAGGAGATATGGCAACCTGTGAAATTATGTCTTGAGCCTCTTTCTTGCACAATGCTTTCCAGGGCAGCTGGGAGCAGTTGGTGGAGCCTTTAGAAGTTTAATAGTAATGTTGGTTCCCATCTTCCCTTAGGCTGGGGCTGCTGGAGGTACAGTGGCCAATGCTCATCTGTTTCTTGCACAGGACTCAGTTGCAGAAAAACCTTTCTATTCCCATAGCTGAACCAACAACATAATGAAAAGGCATTCTGTAAAACATCAGAGTGCATTTTGAACTGCGTGCCCTGGGTGAGCCCTGGGATGAAGAGAGGTGCAGCACTCTTCTGTGATACCTGAGCTGATCACTAATTCTTGGTGACTGAGGATGGCAATGAACCTGCCTTTTTCTTCCTCATGCTTCCATCCCCAGGGACAGCAAGCATTTCCTTTGTCTTCTGCTGCCAGCAGCATTGCTGAGGTAGAGGATCAAATAAAACAACTGTCCTTTTTCCAAAGGAGGAAAATATCCTGGCTATGTCTAAAATAAAAGTGCTTCCTCCTCCTCTATTCTCCCTCAATATCTGCTAAATGCTAAAACAGAGAAGGAAAAAACTACAAAGGATCGTTGGTGTCCAGAGGTAGCTTCTCATGGCAGCTTGTTGGATCCTGAATAGCCCTCAATAAAGAAGATGCTTTTCCAAGCCCTCTGATCCCCATCCAAGTCTTACCTTGGAAAAACCAGATATTGCCCTGAGGGTCCTCAAAGGTGGCATCAACGGAGCTGGGGATCCCCTGCCAGTGACGAGAGGCCAGAGCCGGGTAGCCAGCCTGCAGTTTGCCAGCTCGCAGCCGCCACACAAAGCGGGACTTGAAGAAGAACAGCTCACCCCGGATGGTGGACACGGCATCGAAATCTGTGTTGCAGGCGTCGGGCTGTACAGACTGCCAAAGCACAGCCTGGTCAGGCATCTGAACTCGCAGGAGCCTGCCCTCACCCGGCTGTGTTCAACTGACCACACATCCCTGTGTCCAGGCCTCTCCTCCCCACCTCTCTGACCACTCCAGCTCTGAAGGACTCTGCATCCTGCCAGCATCTCATCAGCAAAAGCTGCTGACACTCTCTGCTCCTTGCAGCAGTGGCTTTTCTTAAACTGTTTCTTAGTGACCCTGCTTGGAGGAAGACATCTCAGGTGTGACTTGGCAGAAGGAGGTTTAAACAGCAGGATCCCCATTCGCTGTGACTTACAGCACTCGCTACAGGAGTGGTCAAGCAGCTCCATGGCTGCAATACTCCATGGGTCCCTAGGGCAGGTGTCCTGGTTTCAACCAGGTTTTGGCTGGACAAGTGTTTCTCAAGACCCCTGCCCAGCACATCCCAGCTATAGTTGGCAATAGGGCCTGGCCTGGGCATGGTCAGGCTGCCTGGCAGAATGTGGGGAGTACCCGGGCTCTGCTCTACCTGAACACAGCATGGCAAAAACATGGGTGGAAGATACAGGCCTAACAGACTTGAGCCTGCTGGTAGTCTCAGGTAAGCACAGTTGCAGGAGCTGGGAACAAACCAACATGCTCATAGTGCTAGGAGAGGACAAGCTGTTCACTCACCTCCACGTTGGTGATCTCATTTGTTTCAAGGTCTGGCTGAGGTGGCTCTGCTGGCTGGGTCGGGGTTGGATTGGGATCAAGTTTGGGTTTCCCGTAGAGGTACTGGATACCTTGTTTATCATCCTCACTCAGGCTGAGTGGGTAGCGGAAAATGTAGAAAGGAGACATCAGCGACTTGGAGACAGCTGTGTGCTGCAGGCCGAGCACATGGCCAAACTCGTGAGCAGCCACTTGGAGGAGGTCAGTGCCTAAAAAGGGAAAAGATGGGAGATGTTTTTACCTACCTGTCTGAGATGGGCATCGGTGAGGGAACACAGAGGTCAGCGCTTGCTACACAGACAGCAGAGGGAGCTCATTTATGGCTTGTGTGAGGAACTATAGCAGGAAGGTGGCATTTAAAACTCCATAAAAATTCCTCCAAAGTCAAGGCCTGGCCTTTCTTCACCTCTCAAGCAGATGTATGGGAGTTCATATTTTAGAAGTACATGACCTGAAAGCATCTACAAAAGGCAAGGGGGAAGAAGGAGATTTCACTATGCAAATATGTAGTTTGGCAGATGTTATTTAGCTTCCAGTGGATCATTTTTGATACTGTTATATTCTGGAAAGGAGGCATAATAAGAAGCAAAGCTTGTGAACAGAGGCCAGAGGTTGTTTGTTGACAAGTCTCAGCGTATTCGTTCACTTGGCTTCAACCAGAAATCCTCCAAGCTGCAGCCCAAGTGATGAGAAAGGCTGGAATGTAAGTCAGCTCATCTTGTTGTTCCAAGCAGGCTATTTCTGCTGGCTCCTGGGAAGCAGGTCACTTCCCAGCACAGGGATGGTGGGGAAGCTGTTGGGAACAATGCCTGGAAAGGACCAAGAGGAAGGTGAGCTTCTGGCTTCCTCTGCTGATTAATGTTACATCAAAGTGATAAATTTCCATGGCACTGGCACAATTAAATTGACCACATCTAGGTTATCTGAGAATATGGGATTTCTACATCAGTGATTTATTACAAACTTTCAAGACACTTGTTTAGCTTGGCAGGCTCCTCACTTGATGCTTTCCAGTGTTGGCAGATCTGCGGTGCTGTTGTCAGGTTTGTGGGAGGGAGCTGAACAACGGCAGGGCTGCAAGCACAGGGTACTGGGAGGGCCCCCTCAGGGTCCTGCTTCGTGCCTGCCTCTGGGGTGGCCCCAGGGCTCACGCTGCACTCCTAGTTCTGGTCTTCCCTCTGCGAAATGGGGCTAAGGATTTCTCTGTCTTACTGAGTGCTGAGACAAGGATTAACCTGTGTTTATGTTATAAAGCTCTTTTCAGCATATTAAATGGCAATTAGGTGCCATTTAAAGAGCTTTTACTACATGTCTTTGTGGAAAACTTAGAGGCAGGGGTAAAGGCTGCAGAATAGGGCTAGATTTTGATGGGAGCTGGCGTGTGTTTTGGCAGTTCCCAGTTTTCCACCAACACTATCCTTGTGGGATAAATTCTTCAACAGCAGAGGCAGCCCCAACAGGGTGAAAAACTCCCTAAGTGGGAGACGGTCAGAAAGATCAGGTGCTTCATATGATTCTTGTTTTGAGTCACTGTAAGGGGAGTTGGAGATATGACATTTCTGTCCCTCCATGCAAAGGACTTGGAGGGCATAGAGCTGGCACGGAAATGGAGATGCAGCAGTGGGTCTATCTGAGCCTTGAATGTTGGCATGGACAAAATATTTGGGAAACCCCAGAGGGACAGGGTTCATCTTAGGCTTTGTGGTTGTTTCTCGTTCCCTGTAGATTAACTGAGAAGGAGGAGGAGGGCTTGACCTGAGTGAATTTGGGTGGGTCTTTGCAGAAGTGGGTACTTTGGGCACTGATCCAGGTGTTTCCGGGCAGTACTGCAATATCTCATGAGATAGCGTGACGCCAGGCCCCCAGTGCCAAAGCAGAAAGCCACCAGCCAGGATCTATAATTAGCAGGGGGAAAAAATAAAAAGTAATTTTTGATTCAATGTGGCGTTGTTTATGGTCAGAGCATTCCCAGGCTACAGTGAGAGACCCGAAGCCTGGGTAGTTTCCCTTTATGGACTTGTTCACGGAGAAAAGACTTTGCAGGCAGGCATGTGCAGTGTGTGCAGGGACAGGACCGAGATCTCACTGCTCTGTTGTCCTTTGGAAGATGGGTGCATCACCTGGCACCTGAGCCTCAGTCTTCTTCCCTCTTCTATTTCTGATGTTTCCCACTGGTGCTGGGTGCAATTCCTGAATGGTGGGACATGTGCTGAGCAGAGGAGCAGTCTCCTCTCCCCTGCATAGACCCCCTGGGAAATCAGGCTCCTTATACTGGACACAAGCTTTGCTGTGGCTGAAAGGTGATGAGGAAAGACTAATTGCAGGTGGACTTGAAAGCAGTGGGAGGGACACATACCACATAAATATGACTGTTGCCTTTGAGTTTTACAGGGGCCCTGCTCACATCACAGTTAAATCATTTCTAAGTGCACTGATATCCATCCTGGAGAGTCCTCAGCTCCCTCTGAAACAGTACCGTACCCAGGTTGTTCCCAATAGTCCAGGTCTCATCATAGTCAAAATGGACGTCTCCCTCGCGGTGGGTCTTGGGAAAGAATGCGTGTGCCAGGATCCCTCCAGGCCCATCAAAAGGCAGGTTATCTCCATGCCAGTACCTGCAGGGAAACACATTGCACCTCAGACAAACGGTGTTGTACCTCAGATGAACAGCATCCTATGGCCCAAGGTCTGAAACCACCATCAGGGGACAGGAGATCTCGCTCCTGTTAAAAGATAATCCCAACAGTCAGCACTGATTTTTGCTCATCATGTTCGGTGCTGGGGGACCGAGAAGGCAAAACTCAGGCACATGAAGCCCTGGGGAGTATTTATGCTTTTCTCATGGAGGTTTCTTTCCTCCCCCGTTCAGTTTTCAGGCTGACCACAGAGCCTAAATAATTAAGGAAGTGACTGCTCGAGCCAAGATTAAGTCAGCATAGCTGAACGGCAGTGGGATGTAGAGGCGCAGCCAGCTGAGAACATGGCCAAATCCTCAGGTCCACACACAAGCCAAGCCTGCCGCTGATGGTGAAGGAAACCCATGGCAGCTGCGACCACTTCAGAGATCTGAGGGGGCACAAACAGCTATAGAGAATGCAATTCCCACCACTGCTCAGGCAATCTGCACTGCTTTTATTAGCTTTGTACAAACAGCAGCGGAGGGAAAATAGCCCCCATGGCTGTTTTGCCAAAACAGAATTTTAGGCTGGGAGCCAAAATTCATTTAACTAAGAAACTATATTTGTCCTGGGCCAGACATTTAGCTCGTTCAGTCAAGGGACAGGATGAAGGACCTGAAGATGTTAAGTCAGGACAAGACTTAGGAAAACAACCATAGGGCAGAGAAACATAAACATACTAGTAAAACTAATGAGCAATTAGTAGTGGTGCTGTGCACAGCTCTCATGGAGCTGCTGCACTTTCACCAAGCAGCCCTCAACTGACAAAAAAGTCCCAAAGTCTGAAAGTGGCAACATGAGCCTCCATTTAAGAACCTCAATCGTGTGCTGACAGTTCATTTTGCTCTAGTAAAAGCCTAGAGATCTTGCTGGCAGGGCTGCTGCTGCACTGGGCAAGGATCGCTGCCTGCCATGCTCACCTGGTGAAGTCAATGACAATGTCTGCCCGGCCCTCCTGCACCTCGCTGAAGGTCAGCGGGGTCACATCGCTCCACACTTTCAAAGCTTCCTCAATGGTCCGTCTCACTTTAGCTTTTACGAGTTGCCATGGGAACCTGACAATTCTGAAAGGCAACAGGCACTGGATGAGGACAGGCACTGCTGTCATGAGGACACTAGGCATAGGATCAGTAACATTAGGGTAGCCAGTCTCTGTTAGTGCCAAAATATCCCCAGTGCACAGGTGCACTGCTCCAGCAGCCTCTTCCAAGGAATGTATGCAGCAGATAAATCTCATCAGTGCTGGACCCTTCTTGCTGGTGGGCCCAGAGGGGACTTCTCCAGACCAATTCTCTGAACAGCTGCCACTGGCCTGGCCTGATGTGCCCAGCAGCGCTGCAGTTATTGTCACTGCTGAGAGGACCCATAAAGGTGCTGATCAGAAAGGTGGCCCCTTTCTGGGAACTAAATCCTCATCACTGTGGAGGGCAGTGGAGCAGGGAGTCTGTGACAAAATCGTCACCCTGCCCTTTTGGTGGCTCTGATATCAACTCATAATTCCATCTGGTGGTCTCTTACAGACAGAGCTGCTGTCTCTGTTATTACCCAACTAGATAGTGACTGTGAGAGACCACAGTGCTCCCACCATGACAGGGCTGCCACCTTCTTGTGCAACTAGAAACCTTGTGATGGTTACTTCCGAATAACTTTGTGGAAGATCTCTGTTTCTCTGAAATGCTGCAGCATTTCCCAGGTCTGTGCCTCATGAGTCCATGAACACAGCGGTACATGGGAATGATGTGGTGTGATTTTTTCCTTCTGAAATTCTGCTCTAAGGGCGTTGTTTTTGCCCCTGGAAAGCTGAGCTTGCTTCGAGCAGCTGATGGCTCTTATGTGCTCCTGTCACATAAACAGACTGTAAGGGCTGCTGCAGAGGGAGTTTCTATTCCCTTCAGATAACAATGTCGGCATGTGTTCATCTCAGCTGTGTTTCTTTCTTTGAGACTGTTGACCAGAGGAAAAAGCCTTTCTGTTACCTACAGCCTCTCAAGGCTATGAGGAAAGACTCTCCTGCACTTGATTAAATACAGCATGATTGAAGTGCTGTCAAAGAACATATGAAGATGCTCACTTCTCCACTCCTGTTTCTGTGGGCAATTAGGGAGACAGAGGCCCATCATTCCTTAAGTGTGTCCTGCACATTCGTGTGTGAAAATGTGTGGGGTGATTTGGGCAAAACTTTACCCTGAGGTTGTGTTTATGGGAATGTCAGGAACAGCAGAATAAAAGGGGCTATTTAAAACAAGCTGAGAGCTGCCAGACTGGCGGCAGTGGGGCCAAGACGCAGCAGGAGTGGCTGGGGAGGCCCTGCATGTGCCAGGGGTTCAGTGTAGGGAAGTAAACATGCAGGAGTGATGGGTGGCACTGATGTGGGGCTCCCTGGGGGCGACGCAAGAGCTGGGCAGGCTGTGTCTGGACAGGGTGGGCAGCAGCAGTGCTAAGGGGATGTGGGTGAGGGGGTGCGGTGGCACTGGTGCAATCCCCCTGACTTGCCCATGTGCGACTCGCCCGTTCCCAGGCTGCGGCTGCCCTCCAGGTATATGGGCATGTCACAGGGAAGCACAGCCTGCTGTGTTCCAAGTGACCTCGCACTGAGAGCTTTGCAGAGGGGTAACCACACCAGCCTAATGCCCTGTCCTGGCCTCTCTTACTTGTAGGTGAGGTCAGTCTTGTCCCAGCGCCCGCCTGAGAGGACGAACCGCTTCTGCCGATTGCGCCCGTTCTGGCTGTCAGGCGGCGTGGGGAGGTCGGGCACGCCGCAGCGAGGTGGGTTCCAGCTGGCCGCCAGCTCCTCGGCACCTGTGGGGAAGCCCTTGGTGGGCACACCAGTCCCCACAGCACTGACCAGGGAAGAAAGCCAGGGACTCTGCTCCTTCCAGGTGTGGTGTTTTCGAGACACATCCTGAAAGAGAAAATGAAAGAACTTCAGTGCCTGGACAGGGACTCCTGGTGCAAAGTGGCAAGTGCCTGGACAGGGAATCCTGGTGGCAGTCCTGCAGTGGTGAGTTCCATGTCTCTCTAGGGCCACCACACCCTGCTGTGGGCACATCTGCTCCCCAAAAAGAGCTGCTGTTCCCTGTCTCTCGTGGTGACCCTGGGCTCTGCTGCACCCAGGCCAGTGTTCACCTGGGAGGCAGTATGCAAGGCCATGGCATTCCCTGAGCACTGCTCTATTTTGGTTCACTCTTCCTTGGCAGATGGCCGGCAGGAAATGCTTTTGCAAATTGTGGATGAGAACCAGACCCTCCAAAAAAGAAAGAATTCACTAGGGAGTAAACTCTCCCCCTTTACCCCACATGCTTTTAACCTCTATTCCACACTGGCCCTGGGTAGGCATAGTTGCTAATGAGAGGAAGCCATTAGCCCCCCAGCACACAGTTGCACCCCCTCTTTTCCCTCCCATGATATCCCCTTGTTGTCCTGGCATGCTGAACAGTCCCTCAGCATGGTAGGACACAGTGTAAGCCGGAGAGCAGGACACACAGGACTGAGGATTGGCTTGGAGCTGGGGCACAGGGCAGTGGTGACTTCCCCCTGTGAAAACACAGTGATGAGGGGCACAAAGACAGTGATGGAGCACTGTCTCAGGTCCCACTTGACAGCAGGGTTATGGGGCACAGTGCCTCCACAGCGCATGACCCAAACTAAATTTACAGTCTGCTGTGAGGCATGTAGGGTGAGAGAGTGTGTAAGTCCACAAGTACGAGGCTGCACAATGCAAACATCCAAGTGCAGAATTTGTCACCTAATTCTGTGCAGCTAAGTTGAAAGATGTTTGAGCATGAGGAGGAATCAGTGACGCATCTCTATCCCAAGAGATGGGCTGCCATCCAGCAGGGCTCCAGAGAGATGATCCCCTTCCTATCATTGGAAAGGGCTTTATCTTCCAGGGCAGTTTTCCTTCCTGCTTTGCCAGGGATGTGAAGGTCAGGCTGGCGTGATGCCAGCACTGCCATGATGCCGTGTAATCCGCATGTTGCCGTCGCACTGTTCCCCTACAATGAGCCCATTCATGCGGGCAGGAATGAAGTGTGAAGCACATGGCATTAATTCCACTGTCGGACTCCCATCTCTGTAGTGGCCCTGTGCCTTTGAGCAATGCATGGATGGACACAAGAACTGGGCAGGTCACGCAAGGTGCATTTTAGGTGTCTGGCTTATTTCTGTCACCACTCCAGCATGCTGGCTTGTCCTTCCCAGCCAGTCCCTATAACTTGGCTGCTCTCACCTCTTGCTATCCTTTGCCTCAGAAACCAGGCCCTGCATCAGCCCAATCTGGGTGTCTGTGGCGCACTTTGATGCACCACAGGAATTGCACCATCTGCCCTCCAAAGAGCAAAAGGCATTTTAAGTGTTGTATAACAACACTTACCCAGCCCACCAGCTATGGCACTGAGTCTATTTAATGCTTTAATCAAAGGAGGGTGTGAGGGGTGGCCTGTCCAAGGTGAGTGCCACACTGCTCCTGGTGAATACTGGAACCCTGCCAAGTTGGAGATACCTGTGTTTCTATCAGGAGCAATTTGAGAGCTGTCTGGCACCCTGCCTGGGCCGGCAGCTCATGGCTGCAAGAGGCACGTGAAGCTGATAAGATCCATGTCTTGGCCAGCATCTTGTTCTCAGCCCTGGTGAGTTTCTGCTGAGTGCATGATGGCAGCTGATCTTGCTGGTGCTTTTCCCTGGAGTCCGGTCTGAAGGCACTTTCTAGTATTCACTACACATTCACTGCCATGAATTCTGAGAGCACTTGCCACCACCTGAAGCCACTCTGAAGGACTTGCCACTCTGGGCACATCAGGTAATGAATGTGTCTGGATTCCCAGGAGCAGGAGATGCTGGCCAGCCACGCCAAGTCACACAAGCAGCAGGAGCGGAGATGGATCATGGGGAAAGCCCTTGTTGTGGAGCTGGGAGTGCTGTGAAGTCCTCAAGGAATCACTTAGGTAGGCAGGGGGCTGGAGCTGAGCCAGCTGGCTGGCTTTTTGTCTCAGCCATGTCAAGGACATTCCTGGGCTGCTGGAAGGTCCAGACAGTCTCCCAGAAAGGCCTATTATTGGCTTCATGTCTGGGGATACTGGTACAAGTTTGGGACCATCATCTTCCTCTGAGCTGGGGCAGAGAGGAGAAAAGTGGCCTGTTTCCTTTCTACCTGGAGAGAGCCCATTGTTCAGCAGCAGAAGTGGGGTAAGTTTTGTTTCTCTTCTTAGTGAGCTGGAGGCCACTGGCATGAACCCCAACTTTCATCTGTCCAAACCCCATTTTGTGTTGGGCAGGACCCTCCCTGCTCCTGTGCTCTGCCATGACCGTGGCCCTGTGAAGGACACAGGGTGGCCCTATGAATGGCTCCGGGTGAAGGCAGATTAGCTCTGCCTGCCTGCTCCATGCGCTTGCTGTGCCCCTGGACAAACAGTTGGTAGGGCAGCAAGTCTCTCCCTGTCGTCACTGAACTGGCATTAGCTCGATAGCAGGAAAGGGCTGGAAAAGGCCAATATGGGCGCAGCCGACAAAGGGAAATGTGACAGGCAGAAACCACTTGCCAAACAAAGCTCTGGAGACCTGTCAGGCTGGAGATTTGAGCCTTCTTGAAAGGACACACCTTGCTGCAGTGCCTTCCCAAGGCTTAGATAACCCATCCTCTCGCTTAGGTTGCCTCCTACCCACTCTGTGGGCTGTGGGGGGATATGTAGGGGAGATCTGGCTCTGTCCTCTGGAGCCAAGCTGGGGTCTGAACCCTGACTGCCTGTGTAGCAGGTGGCAGTCCGCAGCAGCCCCTCGCCTGCTCTACTCCAGCAGCAGCACTGGGAAGGCAGTGGCTGCTGGGTGTCTCCACTCCTTTAATCTCAACACTAGAGGGGAAAAGATTAGCAAAGACAAAAATCAAAGAGAGATCCCTGAAACCCAAGGGAAGTTCAGACCAGCTGAGCTCAGAGCTAGGTTAGTGCGTAGGGAAAGCACCTATAAGAGAGAAGGGGAATTGGACAAACAAAACAAGAGAGCCTGTTCCATCCTGCAGCAACCCCCTGTGGCCAGCCTGGGGGAAAGGAGGGACTGCAGAAATCTGCCAGCCTCTCTGCAGAAGTATCGCTGCACTTCAGACTGGCCACAGCCCCTCGCAAAGAGAGCAATGCTTCCTAGCAGTCTTGTGACCGAAAAGCTGATGGCAAAACAGAGAGAAAAGAAAAATCCTGTGGGAGAGCAGAAGCCACAGCAGAGATGCCGGCTGCCCACTCAGTTTCCTCCAGCTTTACCAGCCCTCAAGTGCTGTGACACAACAGACATCACTTGTGGGTCTGCTGAGGCCACATGAACACTGGCCAAGCTCCGCAGGAAGCGTCGCAGCCATCCTGAGGAGCCAGGAGCATCTCCAGCCTCATTCAGTCCCCAGAGCATCCCAGGAGAAGCAGTAGCACAGCCAGAAGGGAGCGAAGCTGCTGCCTGGCAGTCCCTGTGCTCCTCTGCCTGGCTCCATCCTCTGTTGCCTGCTCTGCACATAAATATGTCTCCAGTGTCGCACGTCTGGTCTTCAGCCTGCTCCTGCAGCATGGACATGAAGGGAAATCCCATTCCCTGGCAGATGGGAGCAACCAAACAATTTCCTACTGTAACCTGAATCCCATCAGTCTCGAATACCTCCCCTTTCATTCAGGACTGCTTTTTCTCCTTCTAGGGGATGAACTAATGTGTTTTCTTTCCCACCTCCTTGTCCTTTTTTCTGCTGCTTTTCCGTTTCTCCCTGCTCTTTTCTTCTGTTACCTAACGTGTTTGGTGAGGCCCTGGTAATTGCTGCCTGTTTGCCTAGTTAGAAGAACCCACAAACTACTGAAGCATTTTTTTGCTTCCAGCTGTTTGCAGGCACCTCATTTCTCTTAGCTCAGTGAATGGGGAGGAGAGCACAGATGCTTCCCTGGCAATTCTCAAGATAGTTTCATCGCCCCATCCCTGGCCATTGCCTTGTGGCTCTGCCCTTGGGAACTCTGCACCCCCTTCTCCCTTAGCAAATTGCAATGTTCTTGCCTGAGATCAGAGCTGTTTTCCTGATGCACAAAGTGCTGTGCCTGATTGGTGATTCTGCTCCTCAGCCCAGGAGAGATTTGCAGGTTTGGATTTACAATGTGGCTACAGCCTCTAGTTAGCGATAACCCTGGAACCAGCTCCACTCCACTGTGGGAGAGTGGAGACAGGTCACATCTCAGAAGCGCAGCGCTGCATGAACTTGGAAGGTGCTAATGCTCCAGCTGACATGTCAGGGCAGAGATGATACGTTTTTGGTCTGATTGGACTGGGCTGAGCATTCTCCTAATCAATAGGCAGTATTACTGGAAGCAGGAAACTCAGTGGAAAAAAAACAGCATAGAGAAAGTCACCAGATTTATTGATCCTACTTGCCACCCCTACCCTCAACAGGGCAGAGTTTCCCAATCCCTCTGTGAACACTTTGCTTGCACAAACTGCTGTTGCAACAGGACTGGCTCCTTTCTGCTGGGCTAGAGTCTGGTCCCACTGTACTCAGAGCCAGAGGGGGTGAAGGCCAAGACCAACCTTTGGCCAAGCGAGGCCAGCTGGGAGGTGCTGCAGGGCCTGGTGTTGTATGCAACTGTTGCACAGTTGGACGTTCCTTTCCACGCACTTCCTATATTCCGTGCACCATCAGGCACTACCTCCTGGTGCTTGACGTTTTGTTTCCAGATTATTTGGTGGTAGTTGTTATTGGCAACAAAAAAAGGAAAATGTTTATTTTTCCTAAGCAACGTGGAACATGAAACGTTGTGAACTGCAAATGTTTATGGCTGCAGACAGAATGAAAAGGCCTAGGCTGTGCTGCAACAAGGGAAAGCAAATGAATAAACACTGCTGGACTATTTTTATTATCAGACAATTTAATTATGTGACAGTTTGTGAGTCTAGTCCATCAATGGCACCACAACCAAGCTGCTGGTGTCACCCAAGCAACAGTTTGCCAGAAACAGGAGTACTTAGAAAGCAAACAAACCTCCGGATATGTCCCTGAGAAAGCAAAAAGTTCAAGAACCCTTAATCTATATGACCTAGAAATCCCCTTGAAACCAAGAAAACACCCTGGGATTCAGCACACTCCAGCCAGAAGAGGAAAGGGGTTGAATTCTTTGGTTTATGGTGTGTTTACATCCACGT
The DNA here is from genome assembly GCF_059628265.1 of Tinamus guttatus. NCBI lineage: Eukaryota > Metazoa > Chordata > Aves > Tinamiformes > Tinamidae > Tinamus > Tinamus guttatus. The sequence goes on along the minus strand of NW_028288993.1, from coordinate 4,399,796 downwards.
GTAGCAAGGAACAAGCTATGAGCACCGAGCTGAGGGATAACAGCCAGGACAACAGGTGGGTACAGCTATCTGGACAGCGCAGCCCTCTCCAAAGCTGCCAGAGGGTGTCCCACCTCCAGGGACTATACCCTCTCCGATGCTGCAATCTCTACACCTACAGGACAAGCTCTTCCCCCTGCCCAGTCACCTGGAGAGGTCTGCTTGGGCCAGGGTCCTGGGCTGTGGCGTTTGCCTTGTTTTCAAAGCAGGTTCTGTAGCAGATGCCCTGGGAAGAGTCAGTGAGGACTCTCAGGCTGCTGGAAAGTTAGGAGGGAAAAACAAGGCACTGTACTGCAGTGGCTCAGCCTTGCTATCAATATGGAATAGTTTTAACAGCTTTGGCCTGAAAGACACATTGGTTACACCCCTGTGTAGCCTTTTCAGGTGCAGGGCACCATGGAGAGCAAGAATATGTCATATCTCTGAGCTAACTATCAGTGATCCTGTCTGCACACACTGCTCTGGCAGGATCAGCATGAGCAGAAAACCTAACTGACAAGCCCAGCAGCCCATATGTAGAGCATCAGTGTGGAAACTGCTGCTCAGTCTGAGCCTGATCTCCAATCTGTCCTGGGTAAAGTGCAGCTCTCCCCTGGGTTCCCAGGGAATCTCCTCTGGATGCCTCCTGTCCCATCTGTTCCTCCCTTCAGGGTGGCTGCGGCGCTCACAGCACATTAGGAATGCTTCCACTTCAAACATCTTGAAACTTGAACCCAACCCAAGCTGAAACTCGTCCAAAGCTTGCAAATGCTCTGACAGCTCGTGCTTATTCTTCATATTTCTGCACACCTCCAGAATCAGGCAGGACCTACCTCTAAGAGGAACATTTCTACTTTTTACACTTTCTATCCTCTTCTTGGGCTGTTGGAACAGAAATAACCCTTCTGAACTGTTCTTCTCTGGGCAAAAGCCTTACTGTGAGATGCTAATTTCTCTCTTCTGCCCAAATCACACCAACAGGAGGAAGTTTGATCTCCAGGGTTATTCCTGTCTGCCTTGGGGGTCCTATCTGCATCGGGGTCTCCATGAACCTCTAAATTGTGTCTGGCCCCTCAGTGAGTCCCTGCAGTGGAGGATTTTGCCTGACAGCCACAGGCTGACTCAGCTTCAATTCATATCACAGGTTGAGCCTGCCCTCAGTGTAAGAACATCCCAGAGCCCCTTTCTCACTTGTCTGATGTACTTAGAGATTCATACAGACGAGCTGCTGAGTGTCTCTGCTGTGAAAAATCTCTGCAGGACAATTTCTACAAGATGCTTTTCAAACAACAGACCTAGACAGTGCACCCTGCCTCTGCTGAGCCCCATGAGTTATGATGCGAGGACAGGATACACAGGGGGGAGCATGCGAAGTGCTGTGGGAGATGCACACACTTCTCTTCACTTCTCCCTCCTCTTTTCTCCCTTTCCAGTCTTCTCTGTTGGCTGTACCCTCCGAGTGCCACCCTGCAGTGTGTGCATATGAAAACACAAACACAAAAAACCCACCAGAGAATAAGTGCTTATTTGTGTTGTGTTGAGTCTCTCCCAGAGCAAAGGATAAACATGCCCAAAAGTACCTTGACAATCATTGCAATATTGAAATAGCCAAACCAAACAGCACAAATTAAACCTTTCCTGCGAGAGCTGCCTGAGCGAGGCAGCGGGGAAGGGCAGTGCAGCCCCTTCCACGTGGGAGCCTGCTGGGTTTGCAGAGAGCTGCGGGATGGGGCTCCTCGTGGACTATGCTGGCACCTGGGAAGGCGCACGCCATCTCTCTATGGAGAGAGAGTTTCCCAGCAAAACAGACTGACTTTGATTTCCCAGGGGAGACAAAAGTAATGCAGGAATTCAGCGTGTGCGCGAGCACTGTCCCAAGGACTGCAGCTCTTTTGTTCTCAGGTTTTATAGTGGACACCAGAGACAGATTGTGTTCTGCACTCAGTTTTCTCTCTCTCTCTTTTTTTTTTTTCCTTTAGGTGTTAATGTAAAAGTGATGGAGATCTAAGAGTTTCACTCCAAAGAGCTCCAGCTTGTCCTGTAGCTTCCTCTGTGTAGCCTGGCTTTAAAATAAATCTTAGCCCTCGATTCTCTTCCCCACCCCCAAGCTAATGCTCTTGTGATTTGTTACGGGAGCACCTAATAGCCCCGGCATGGTCCAACACCCCTCTGCTCCGCGCTGTCTAGGGCAGTCCATGCCCACCCCATCTACCCGCACGGAGCTTGAGGAAGTCCCTGTCCTCAAGCCTGTAAGCTGGGGGTCTCTCTTCCCAGCTCAGTGCCTTTCTCCTTTCTCCCTTACCACCTAGCCGCACAAGGTGCACAGAAACGAAAACAGCCAGAGTTAGACATACGGAAATATGTCTTTGTGCAGAGAGGCTAAAAATAACCAGAAGTGTCCGAGTGATGGCACAGCAGAGGTCTCTCACTAAGAGGGTAGGAAGCTTGTGGGAGAGGGAAGCAGCACCCGGTTACGTGGGCAGCCACAATCCAGGGGCCACAGCCAGCTCGGCCATCCCATTTTGGCCACTGCACTGAGCTGCTCACCCTGGCTGGGGAGAGGAGAGGGGCTCAGTGCTGTCGGCTGCCACACTTGGGCGTGAGAGCAGCTGCTGTGACGCTGCCTGCCTGCGTCACCTCAGAGGCAGCCAGCTGACCTTCAGCAGCCTCCACAAACACGGGATCAGAAACAGGTACCCCAAAAGGCATCTATTTGAGATGGAGAGAAACATCTCCAAAGGGATGGAAAAACATTGGTCCCCTTCAAACCCTAACACGAGGCAGCCGCTCTTTCTGGAGAGTCAGTGAAATACTTCGTTTTTAAACAGGAGCACCTGGCTGGTCAAAGGCACCAGCACTGAAGAGGTCTCTGAATAAAACAGTGGCAAGGACATCACCTAGAGTCACTTTAACTAGGAGAAAAGTATTAGCACTCAGAGGTCAATGAAGGAAAACCATCCCTGGGCAGCAGGCTGCCACCTGGAAGGCCTTCAGGAGTGTGGTCTTGGATTAGATGGAGCAGGAGTCTGAGCAGAGCTCAGTTGCTGCATTAATTGCACTCTTCCCACATTTTGGAATGTTCCTCTCTGTCCAAGGAGCAATGGCCAAGAGAGATAAGCCTCAGCAACCTCTGCGTTCAGTTGGCAGCTGCAGACACAGGCACATGGATGTGAACATTGCAAATCTCGGTTGGACCAGAGCAAAGTTCACAGGGGGTGTGAAAGCCCAGGGCAGGGGTCCCCCTTCCCTCAGGATGTCACACAGGTCTGTGCTGGCAGCACGACGAGGACCAGGGGCTGAGCACGCTCCAGCCCTGCAGCCACAGCGCTGTCCTCTGGGCATCCCAGCCGGGGTGCGGAGCGCCGCGCGGGAGCGCGTGGCCTCCCCTTGCCAAGGCAGCAGAGCTGAGCGCCGTCACATTTCGTTGTGAAGAACACAAGCACTCTGGGGGCCAAGGCTGCTCCACGCCAAGTCCCAGCCCACGGCATATTTAGCAGCCAAGTTATAAAGTACTCAGATGACAGAGGCGATAATAAAACCATCGACTGAACCTGAACTAATCCCCTTGGGCTGCTACTGGGCATTTGCTCTGTCATTATTTTATGGCGCACCAGCAAAGCGCATGGATATAACAATCCAATTACGCACGCACACAGTCCGGCACAAGGAGCTCTCTGTCTTTCCCGTTGCCCCAGTCTTGCGCACAGCTGCTCTCCCCTGGCAGCGGTAGCGCCTGCTGCTCGCAGCCCCATCCAGGTGCTGGAGTCTGGCAGGCACGTCCAGGGAGAAAGCCCGGTTGCTCCCCTCCTGCCTGCGCGTTTTATCCATCTATTTAGTCTCCCCTGCGCGCAGCGCTTCTCGCTTTCCTGTGGCATCGCCAGCACAGCATGTGGGACGCGTTATTAGCAGGCAGCGAGTGCTCTGCTACCTTTAAAGGAAGGGGTGATCCCTTGTCCTCTTGTAAACCCTCCTTGTCCCGCTGCTCCCGCTGCTCGTTTGTTTTCCCGTTCTCTCTCTTGCTCCGCACAAGGCGCTTACCCCGAGCACCGAGATGCCCCCGGAGCACGAAGCCGGTCCGGGGCGGCGGGCAGCCCGGGACGCGGCAGCGCGCGGGGCGGCAGCAGCGGAGCGGGGCGCGGGGCGCCGCGACTCACCGGCTTGTGGCGGCGGGCGGGCGCGGCCGGCGCGGCGGGCGCGCAGTGCAGCAGCGCGGCGGCGAGCAGCGCGGCGGCGGGCAGCGGCGGGCGGGCCATGCCGCAGCGCGCCGGGCTCGGGCACGGCGCGGGGGGGGTCCCGCCGCGCCTTTTATCCCCCCGCGGCCGCCTGCCCTCCCTCCCCGCGCGCCTCCCCCCCGCTCCCGCTCCTGCCTTTTGTTCTCCCCTCGTCGAGTTACAGCTTTGCGGGCTGGGGGGACACGGCCCGGCGGCAGCGCGGGCGGAGCCGCGCCGGGCTGGGCCGGGTTGGGGGGGCGCCCCGGCCCCGCGGGCTCCCCGCCCCGCCGGGGCCCTGCGTCGCCGGGCGGCGCTGGGGAGCCGCGCGCGGCCGGGCCGGCCGAGCCCCGGGCGGCGGCGGCCGCTCCGCGCCCTGCGGAGCCCTGCGGAGCCCTGCGGAGCCCGCGGGCTGCCCCGCCGCGCGCCCAGGCGCGTCGCCCCGCGGTGCCGGCCCCGGCGGCTCCCCTGGCCTCGGCAGGAGCTGCGCTGCCCTCCCGGCCTTGGCGCGAGGCCCCAGCGGCAGCCCCGGCTTTGGCACCAAGTCTCGGTGGGCAGCGCGGCATCGGCTCGAGGCCTCGGGCGCTGGCCGGGCTGCTCGTGCCTCGCGCTGCTGCGGAACAGTCCCCGCCAGGCACTTCCAGAACCATTTCCTTGGCTTCATGGATCCACTTGCTCTTTCGGGGTTATGTGGCCCTTTTGTTTGTCCTGATGCAAGTTTAGGTGTCACTTGATGTCTCCACAGCTGACCTCCCACGGGTCCTTTTCTTCCTGCTACTGTCTAGCCCCATCTGCTCTGAATCCCATCCAAGAGTGTTTTCACCCTTGGGGCTAACCCTGTTCTCCACAGTGAACCTGCCTGTAGTATTTTCTCCCTCTGTCCTCTCTGCTGTGCCCAACTTACTGGAATCGCCTGCACATGGTGTAAACGCTTGCAGTCCGGTAGCTGGGTTTTCTCTGTGTTGGAATGGCTTTAAAGGAGGCAGTTAGTACTGCTTTTGGGAGCGGGTTTGGGAGAGACTTTTTCAAAGGTGATACTGAAATCCCCAAACATTCAATGCACTTCATCTCCAGTTTTGTGGGACCATGAAAGCTCTGGAGCTGCCTGGGAGCAGTTTAGGACGGATGGTTCAGACATCTCTATTGTTCCAGGTGCCATCACTCACGTTCCCCCTTTGCTGTTGTTTGTGGGAGTTCAGAAAAGGACTGGCCCTGCAGGCATGGAGAATGGACAGAAGGACAAAAAAGGTGTTGTCTAGCTCTCCTACCTAGGACTATTGGAGACATAAAATCCTCTTAGATCCCTGCTGCCTGCCTAGACCCTCTGAGTCCCCATGGGGGATACCTGATCTCTGGTTTAACGCAGGAGAAGCATTTCCGTGGCCGCTGTGCCTGTGAGAGGCTCTTCTGAGCCACCCGAGTGCTCTCACCCTCCGTGTGCAGGGTGTTCACAGGGGAAGGAGAGCAGCACCTCTCATGCTGGAGATGCCAAAGTCTCCATTCGCCCAGCTTGGAGGTGGATGCAGGCAATGCACAGCTCCCTTTTCTCAGTGCATATTTCTGTGGGAGAAATCCTGGACTGTGTCAGCATCCCCCCAGTGGCCTGAGTTTAACTGCAAATTGTTTCAAGAAATGTATGCAAACACGAAAACTTTGATCTCCAGCTGCCTGGGCTGGTATGCAGGGAGTGGGCAAGGCTTCCTGACATCCTGGGTTGTATTACTAATTTATTTGTCTGTGATCGATTGTTTGTGTTTTGTTTTATGGGAACCATATTTGGGATGTAAATTCTGAGTATGTGTAACAGATGCAAGAGGAATGAGCCTGGCTATGGTCATGCTTGGATGGTGCTGCAAGTGCTTAGTGAGTGGGAATGTGCATTAAATGGGGGAAGCCGAGGCAGAAAAGTGGAAGACTGCCCAGCAGTCGCACAGCAGTGGGTGCCGGAGGAATCAGCAGGGGTGTCCTGACCTGGCCCAGGTGATAGCACCATAGGTATATTGAATGTGGGCACTGCTTTCGCTACAGATCTAAGCCCCCTGGTCCCAGGCATCTCTCCACATTTGCCCCTCCAAATGCCGGGCAGCCATGGGCACTAGGACTGGCAGGGATGGTCCCCCCTGCAGAGCGGTGTCTTCAGGGTATCCCTGAGGCTTTTCTTGTAAAAGAAAGAGGTAAGGAGTGAGGAAAGAAGTAAGGAAGAAGCCAGGAGTCAATTTTCACAGGACTCAGACTTTACACTGTGAATTTACAGTGCTGCTGCTCTTCTGGCCATGCCCCGTGAATACGGAGCAGTTGCTCCTTCCTTGCCTTGCCCAGAGCCACACAGCTGGCTCCCAGCCAGGAGGGTTTTCCTGCCTTTTTGTCGCTCTTCAGCATCTTCCCGTTGAGGAGCTGGTGTCTGGGTGAGCTCGGCGCCTTTCAGGCCAGGGGAAGAGGGGAGACACATGCGAGCAGGCTGGGGGCCGCGCGGGGCGCGTTGGCTCTTCTCAGGAAACGGGGAGCTTTGAGGGGAGGCGTGTGGGAAACAAGGATGTCACTGAGGTGGGACGGTGCCAAGAACTGCTGACTCCTGCCAAGGCACATAACCCAAAAGAAAGCGGATGGGCCATTTCCCAGCAGAGCGAGCACACGTTTAACAGCAGCAAAGGTCTTTTGGTGGGCTGGATGCTCACTGTCTGCAGAGACCCGGCGTGCAGCCAGCAGCCCTTCTTGCTAATGATGCTCTCCTGGGAGCTCTCCAGACGGGCTGTCCGTGCATCCCTCACGGCCGCCTCCACCTGTAGCTCACTGAATTTACAGAGGCTGCTTGCAGTGAGCCCAGGGGCTTCCCACAGCCCTGGCTGACAACCCGGCACTCCTCTGTGCAGGGGCTCTGTGCTTGGGCACCTCTGCGTCCAAGAGGGGCTTCAGGGATCTCACGACAATTGCAGATTAGTTTGAAACTTTGCCCTCGCGATTGGTCCTGGCAGTCGCTGATGTTACTGATGGAGCATCCACCTGCATGGATCTCCTTGCTCAGCAATCACTTTGCTGTCCCAAGTCATCATTTTGGGTCCCCTGGGGTCCTTTAACGGCTGTTTTCTACAACATGAGTAAGTAAGGTTTCGTTAGGGTACAAAACAGTAGGAATAGCACTGTTTTTTATGAAAGTTTTTTGAAACAGAAAAGATTGAAACACAATATGCGCATGATTAATGTGGACTCATGTGCAGGGCAGCATGTTCAGATGGATTCTAAGTTTAGTTCCTTAGTATCATCAGTTGTGGATGGTCTTTGTTGCTGAGATCGGATGCTGTTCCCCGACAAGGAGTAGGATGGTGGGACCTTTGTGAGGTCAGGGAGAGGCATCCAGCAACACCTGGAGCAGGCTGGAGGGACACATACCTGCCCTGGTGTCCTGCGCATGTTCTGATCTCCTTGTCTTCATCCAAAACAGAAGAAAGTAGATGATGAGAGGAAGGACTGAAATAGAAGGGTGAATTTTTAACTCCTATCCCACACCAAAATGACTCATGTCTCAGCATGGTTTTGCAGTTAGTTTCTGTAACTCCCGTTTTTTGAGGAGGTTGCTGAGGCTTACCTGCTCTCTTAAGGAAGAAACCAAGGTGAGTGGGGAAAAAAACATAAAAAAAACCTCTCTTCAAACCTGTTGTGTTGCATGTACTGTGAGGGCTGTGGTCTTGGAGAAACTGCATGGATGGCTGGGGAATTCCCTGCCCTTCCAGTCACAACCCACCCGCCAACCCACCTCGCTCACCTTCCCCAGTGCTCCTGGATAATCCCCATTTAGCCAAGTTTGAGACATCGTTTGCCAGTTTCTAGCCTTTGGATGTTATCCCAGAGCATTCCGTTCACTCAATACCAACCCAGCTGTGTTCCCTTTTCAGCACCGTGCTGCGAGTTTTGGTAGGAACCAGCAGCCAGGACAGACTCCTCTTGCCAGCCCCTCTTCCAAAGAGGTGCTGGGTAGATGGCGCCTGTGCCGGGGAAGGTAGGAAACGCCAGGTCTGATTCTTCTCTGCTGTGAACAGCGGAGAGGTGGGTAACTGTTTCAGTGAGTGGAGCCATTCCAGCAGGAAGCTGCGCTAGACACCACTGTGGCAGGTTGGACAGAGAGGGGGCAGGAGATGAGGTCGCTGGGGAGAATGAAGAGGGAGAGGGGGAGGTGAGAGATAACCAACTGAATTTAAATGGATTAAGGCTGTCTGTCGAAAATCCTTTGTTTCCTGCCACTTCCCTGGTGTGATTTTCACAGCTTTATTCACTGTCGCTCAGGGCTCCCTTTTTTTCTTCATCCTGCAAAGTTAGCATGGAGCCTTGCCCCCTCCCGGGCATTTCTCTGAGCAGCTGGAAGGACCAGAAGCCAAAGCCCCAGGACAGAAAAATCCCTTTTGATTTCTGCTCTCTGATGTCTTTGCTCTTCTCTCTGTAGGTGACAGCCTCATGAATTGATTGCTCCAGCATCACTACTCAATGGGTGACAAATGGGAACTCATCACCACCTCTGGGGTGCTTCCCACTTGAACAGACCTGGATTACCTAGTTCCCCCCTCAGCTGGTAGCCCAGAGCTTGGCGAGGGGGTGAGGAGAGAACTTGGAATTAGTGGAAATCTGGATCTGAGGCCTTTGCGGGACTATGCAGCTCTTCCCCACAGCCCCTGCGCAGCTGCATCCCGCAGCCAAGAGCTCCCTGCTCCGCCGTGGGTCTCCGCAGGGCACGGCCGGCTCCGGCTCCGGCTCCAGCTCCGGCTCCGCAGTGTTTGTTGTCTAACCAGCTCCCCACCTCGTGCCAGGAGCGGAGCGCACACAAACAGCGCCGGGCTCCGCGGAGAAGGACCCACCGCCCGCGAGATAAGGCAGGCAGGGAAAACACATCCATCTTCATGGCTCTTGGCCCGAGATGGGGCTTCATCTGCTGGCGTTCCCCGGCGTGGGCACGGGGCACAACACGACTCACGTCGGGAGCAGACGCCCGGGAGGCAGCTCCCTTCCTGGCAGGAGGAATGGAGCGGGTGGCAGGGGGATGTGCTGAGGCCAGTGGCAGTGTGGACCTGGCTGCGCACTGCAGGCAACCACGTTCCTGCCCTCAGCAAAAGGGCAAACCTCTCCTGCGGCCTCCTGTGCCCTGCCACCCCTGGCAGAGCCTGGCGAGCAAGCCCAGAATTTCAGACAGCGGTTTGGACACAGCAGAAATACCCGAGCTCGGGAGATACGGAGCGCGAGTGCGAGAGGAGAGCGGAGCCGGGAGGCAGCCTGCGGCTCATGCTCTGATAAGGAGGCTGCTAGTGCTGTCTTGCAGGGCTCGCAACCTGCCAGGTTTCCGCAAACGGAGCGTCCCGGTGGAACGCCCCCCACCCTTGCCTGTCTCTGATCCCCTCCAAAGTGAAGCTGAGATTGGAATGTCTCCTGGGATATTATTCCCTCTAGCCTAAGGGGGACTGGGTTCATAAAATCCATTGCGAGATGTGAAGGCAATGGGGGAGGGAGGCAGGCAGGGCTGGTGAGATGAGGCTTTTATGAACAAGTCGTGGGTCTGCTGGAAATGTCCCGTCCTGTCCTCTCTCCCTCCCCCTGTCCCCGGAGCTGAGCTGTGGAATTCAGGGTGTGGGTTGAGGCTTTCCTTGCGCACGTTTCAGCTCAGAGCAACCAAACTCCTCACCCCCCTTCCGCTCCCCCTCCTCTGCAAACACCGCTGCTCTCCTCCCCGACCCAGGCACGGCTCCCCCCGTGCCTCGCCGCTGCCGAGAGCCTCCTCTCCCTCTGCGCTGCACAGGCGGCTTCCCCGGATTTGGCCTTTGACTAGTCGGCCCCAGGATGTGTGGGACGCCCCAGCGCCCTCCCCACACCTGCAGGACCACAGAGCACTTGGGCTGCGATGCCAGAGGAGCAGCAATAGGCGCCCGTCCTGCACCGGGGCAGTGCTGAGAGCTCTGGCTGAGCGAGCCCTGGGAAAGCGGTGAGAACGTGAGCTGGGAAGGAAGAGCGACAGGAGGGCAGGGGCTGAGGGGTAGTCCGTAGGACAGAAGAGAGCAATGTGGTCATTAACACTCATGAGACACGAGAGCTATGAAGCAAAGGACCCAAATCATAGGAAGCTCCGAACTGTTTGTATAGAGGCTGGACTATCTCACAACATCTTTTGAGCTGCCATACAAGCTGTATCTTAGATTCCTAGAATCATTATGGTTGGAAAAGACCTTCAAGATCATGGAGTCCAACAGTGAATCCATCACCACCATCACCTCCTGCTAAACCATGTGCCTAAGTGCCTCACCTACACGTTTCTTGAACACTGCTAGGGAAGGGGAGGTTGTGGGAAGGTAGCCTGTTATGGGCTGTATTATTGTAGTTCAAAGCAGTAGCTGTTCATGCGAGTTGGTGCTAGGAGCCTCATGAAAGGTCAGAGATGCCTCTGCCCTGCACAAAACTCCCTCCTCACTTCCTTATTTGCTCCTGTGTCATTTTACTGGAGACTCCTCTGAGCTGTAAGCCGTGGCGCAGAGCTCTGCTTGGGAAAACAGCCGAGAGCGGCGCTCTGGAGATGTTTGCTGTGTGTTTGCAATGGAGAGCAGGGAAGTGAGTCCAGCCAGGGAGCAGCTGCAGAAGAATGGAGGGAAATGGCCTCTGGGTAGACATCTGGGTCAGAAGGAAAGGCCAGCCCCAAGCCGATCAAGTGGGACAGCAGAGATAAACCAGGGAGCCCTCTCAAGGTGTGAGAGCCCTCCGGGGCCTCCATGAAACGGTCTGGAGATCCCATCTGGGAGAGAAGAGGCAGGAAACGCAGCGCCTTGTTGCTCAGGTCACTCAGGTACACACCACGCCAACCTGCACTGGGTTTTTAATCATCACTACTCACAGAAGGAATCTGCTGCCATGAAGAAAACAAAAACTCTGGGCTCTGTTTTTGCTATTTTGTCTTGCATTTAGTAGGTGAATTCACAGAGCTCACACTATTTGCACTGCAGTCCACATGAGTTGATAATGGAGATGTTTTTGAAGAAAAAAAATGCTTGAATCGGGTCATGTGAGAAGCTTCAGGACATGCAAGCCCTTTTTTTAAGCAAGAGCTAATGGCAGCAGCCCTCAGCTGGCAGCAGAACATGCCACCAAGTATGCAAGCGCCGCTCTGGATGTGTGACTAAACAGTTGTTATTCTCAGCTGCAGCTGTCACTAGGGAAGAAGACATTCGAGGAACTGCTCATCCCGCTGCCCCTGTTTCCTCACTGGAGGATGAGGGCAAATCCCTCCTCCAAAGGTTGGTGCTCATGAATAAACAGTTAACTAATAAACTGAGAAGCGTCTCCTTTTCTTGAGTCAAGAACTATCCCCACAGCCTGGGCTAGCAGGTGCCTGTATAGCACCTGGGAAGCAAAAGATTCCAGATTCCAGGAGAAAATAATCCAGCTCCCACACTTGGTACCTTTCTTCAGAAACCAGCTACCAGTGGAACAGCAACGTGGAGGAATTATGTAGCCAAGTGCACTTCCACCTCTCTGAATCCACGAGCACGACAGAAAGAAACCTCCTCTGCTGGGGAAGGACTCTCCAAAACCCAGAGCAGAGCTAGCTGGTAGCTCAGATGTGCTCCAAAAATCAGGCCCTGGGGTTCAAATGGAAAACGCTCCTGACATGAATGGATTCAAGTCAGGAAGAGCCTTCAGACCGACAGCAGCCTATCATGAACGAGTTAAAATCCTTTCATTTGCTTCATGAAATTTATTGAAAACTACACTGTTCATCTGCTGAAACTTCACAGCTGTTAGGATTGCCCTCAGGGCAAACCACATCCAAGAAATGGCATGTAGATCTTGGGAGCACAATACTTGAAAGCTGAGACTGCTCTGTAGTGCTGCCTTCAGTTCCCTCGCAATCACATCTAACCATCTGCAGCTCTTCCAGTTAGACGATGTTTTTCTTTCCCTCTTTCGCCTTTTTCTCATCTCCGACTCTTGCAGTAGAATCAACCTTGCACTACAATTATTTCATTTTGCAGCATTGTATTTTGGCTAAAAAGGGTGGGAAATGTCTGTGTGGGGAGAGTGTGTTCAAAGCCCATGGCGTTTAGTATGAGATACAGCTATGTGTTACACAGCAAAGACCATGCCATCTAATACTGTCTGTATTAGACATAACCACTTTGTTATGCCTTGGAGAAACGAGAGCTGAGGGAATACTGCAAAAAGTGCCCATTTGTTCATCAGAAATCTGTGAATTCCTTTTAGTACTAGCAGTTTACCTGACTTTTTTTTTTCGTGTGTCAATTTGCAAACTTTTGCTTGCAAACACCTCTAAAGGGTAAAAAAAAAAAAAAAGTAGTGCTTGCATATTTACATCGAACTTGAAAGCTCCATGTGGACTTGGGAGACTGAAATCACCCCCCCAGCACAAACAAAATTAGGATAGCCAGAGCCCAAAGATTAAAATAAAAGCAGGACAGGAAAAACCCACTGGCTGCAATAAATTCAGTCACAAATGATTCATGGAGTAATCCTGAGTAACAAACATGCTGCTAAGAATGGGAGGTTTTGTTTCTTTTTCAGGGGCATCATCCACAAACAAAAATATTGGCTAATTCATCAGAGGCTTTCTTTTGCTTTGAGTAGTTTGCCCAGATCCCCGGGCAACCAACTCATGCAATTTGCTGCTAACCTAAATAACTGAAATTCAGGTACACCCATAGCACTGCCCAGATCTGCCCATGCATGTAGCAATTAGGGCACTCCAAGCGCAGACCTGTAGCTCGGGATCAGGGAGCTCTGCAAGCACCCGCAAAGGGCGACCTGCTCCCCGTGACATGTCACAGGGACTGTGGCGCTGCCACCTGGACAAGGTCTTGTGCCACTGCCATGTGGAACCGCTCCGCAACTGCCGGGGGGAACTACAGCCTGCGGAGAAAGACTCCTTCTGTTGTCCGGATGGAGGAGAGACATGCAAGAGACGCGTGAAGGGAGAATATGACATTCCTTATCTATGAAATAACCCCTTGAAATCCAAATATTTGGGGAATTCCTAGATCTCTTTGTAGTAACCTTTTAGCTGTGACAGTGTGAGGATATAAGTGAGGCAAACTGAAGGGCAAGATTATTATCTGCTTTTAGACTAAGTGAGAGAGGGTAGTTGCAAAAAATATAGACCCACTTTGCACAAATCATGTTTTATCTGATCTTGTTGCTAACAGAAGGGAACATATAGGCCTGCCTGTGCATTAAGTTATTCAGAAATGGCCACTTCTAAATAAGTCTTATCCAGAATTGTTCAGAAACCGGTTAGTGCATTTCAGATTTATTCCCTACCCTAATCCAGAATGAACTTTCAAGTGCAGGCAAGCCCTAATACTTGAGTTACAGAAGGAGGGATCTTCTGGAGCAGAAGAGAGAGAGGCAGGGACGAAGTTTCTTGATTGAATTAAAGATCAAATTTAGGCTGCAAAATAGGAGCAATTAGGAAATCTGGCCAGGGAGTAGTGGAAACTTGTAGGGATACTTAGATGTAAACTGGTCTCAGTATATGAATTACTCTAAAGGGGAAAATCAGTCCTTGGCAGAGGACTGAACAGGGTGTCCTAGAAAACCGTTTCCACGGCTGGTGCTGGCAGTTCCCCAGCCGGGAGCAGAACGTGGGTGCAGAGGGCTGGAAGTGGCGGGCGTGCGTGTGCCCTTGTGTACACAGAGCGTCTCAGGCAGCCCCATAAATCATCTCATTAGCAAAGCGGCGGTAGCTGCGCTCTGCAGCGCATACCCTTCCTCCCACGGCACTGCAAAACTTTGCCTCTAATTAACCAAATCAAAGGGTCCCACAGACCCAGCTTAAAGGGACGTGCTCAGCTTGAAGCCTCTTTCAGCGAGTCGGTCTGGGAGCAGTGGAACTAATGAACTTTCATTTCTTACGGCTGGATGTCTCGCGGTCCCTGCGTCCCCTGCGATTCCTTCATCTCCCCCCACCCGGAGCATTCCCAGCTCCTCCCCATGGCCACAAGCACCGAGCAGAGCTCCCAGGGCAGGTGCAGGGGCCGAGCCAGCAAGGACTGGGGATGTTGTGTCCTGTGACACAGCACAGAGGCCAAAGCTGCGCTGTCGGAGGCACAGCGCGTGTCCTCGGAGGCGGCCGGGCCGCAGCGCTGCCCCACGAGCCCTGCCTGCTCCCCGGCTGCCGGGGAGCTCGCTTTACAAATGCTTCCCTCTTCCCCTCGCACTGGAAACCTGATTCCACAAAAACACTTAGACAGCAGCTAATTACCAGCCCTGCAGTGGCTTAGCTCTCTAATTCCTGCCAGTCAATGAACCAGCCCAAAGAGCTGGTTTTCATAAGTTACTGAACATATGAACACAGCCCCGGAGCCATCACACAGCAGATTTCTCTTCTCTCCCTTTTTTTTTTTTTTTTGTTTTCCCTGAGGAGCTTCCGGATCCTTGTCAATTTTAGAAATCTCTTCATTTCACTGGGCAGAAGGAGCCTCTGAAGATGGAGTGAGCAACAAGGCCTGTCCCTGGGAGACACCGAGCAGGCACATCGCCCTGCAAAGGCCCAGGAGTCCAGCTGGGATGCCAGGGGAGAGATGCCTTTCAGGACACTGGTTTGAAGATAAAACTGGCATCTTGCAGCTTGTTCTAGTGATGTGAGGACTCCGCTTGCATCTCTCTGTATGCTCCTACCACCCAACAATGTCCACGCCTTGCAAAGTTTTTCTTCATCTGCTGGTTTGTATCCAGAAGGCTGCTGCAAAAATTGTTGTGCTTGCCCATGGCGTAGACCACATCATTCCTCCCCACACTCCTCCCTGGCTCCCTCTTTTCTCTGCCCCAATTGTAGACTGCTCATCTCCCCTTTCCAAGCCCTTCATTATCCACCTCTCCTCCACCCATCATCTCTCATGCAACAAAGGCAGACTCCATCACCCATTCCCAACAAGCTCCTTCATGCTCTCTCCTGCCCCACTCACTCCTTACGCCTCTATGCATTTGTAGAGCCATCTCATCACCCCAGTAAGCTCTTCTTTGCCATGACATCTGCAGAAACCTTCAGCGTGGCTGCTCTTTCCCTGCTGGCAGTGCCTCGTGGCTCCTTTGTGCTCTCCACTCTGCCTGTGCCCAGCGCTTTCTTGTTGACTCGTGCTGGGACTGCAGAGAACCTTGTCCCTTGTGTGTGGACTCCCTGGAGGTTCTCCAGCACTCGACAGAACATGCTTGCAGCCATTTTAGCTCCTCCAAAACAGGTCAAACCAAGTCTGGGCCAATGACTCCAGAGGTGAAATAATGCTTCTTCTCCAAGTGCTGAATCTGAGGCACAGCGAGGTATCGTTTCTGCCCTTCAAAGAATGTTTTGCTATGTGGCTGCAGTACAGTGGGACAAACTGAATCCTACCCCGTGGGGATGGTGTTCCAGACAAACAAACTTTCTACACTGAGAACTCCCACAGATTTTGCCAGTCACCGTGTCCCATCTTGAAATCTTGGCTCTGAGCACCATAGTCCAGTGAATTACCTGACACTAACATGGGGCTTTCCTGGAAAATCCCACAGTGTTACCCAGCCTGACTAGCCCTCCGGGTGCCTGATGTTCCTACTAGCCAACTGCTCCTTCAGCCACCCCACTCCAGACAGTGGCAGCTTGCGGGCAAGAAGCAGCAAGATCCTCTGGTGATAACACATGGGCTGATGGAAGCCGTGGTGGTTTCCAGACAGTAACAGGGAGAAGGGGCAGGAAAGCAGCCTCCAGCAGATGTGGTGTCTCTCACCCCTCTGTTATGGGCTGAAACTCTGATTTCTGAGCAGTCAGACTGTCTGCACTGGGTCTGTCGGCACATGCTGCTGGGAACCTGCGGCTGCGCTCGCAGCCTCGCCGAGGCTCTGCCTCTGTGAACAAGCTCTCTGGAATTTCGTGGTGAAGGTGGAGAGGTTTCCCACAGGTTCCTCTTGGATTCAAACACCTCTTCTCCCAACACCTCCCGCCAGGGCAAGGAATCTGCTTCCATGGGTGACTCCTTTTCCAGAGCAGCTCTCTCCCCTTGCAGAGGGCTGGGAATGTCACACAGTTGAGGGGAAACAGCAGCTCGGGAATGTATTTCACTTGTTAAGGACCTTGGGAGACATCCCTGCGGCCGGGGTGACAGCAGGCGTTTGGGTACGTCACCCCTTTCCTCACAGAGCAGAACGGGGGCAACGCTCCTGTTTTTGGAGCACGTTTCGGATAGGGACGGCACGAAGCCGCAGGCAGGAAGGACAAAGCGGAGCGAGCGGCGGGGCAGGCGCTGCCGGCGGAGCCGCCCCGGGCCCTGCGCGCGCGCGGCCTCCCCGCGCGGCCTCCCCGCGCCCGCCGAGGCCCGCGGGCGCCCCCTGCCGAGCGCGGCCCGGCCCCGCCGCCATCCTCCCGCCGCGGCAGCGCATGCGCGGGGCGGGCCCCCCCGCCGCTCGGCGCATGCGCGCGGCCTCCCGCGGCGCGCGGCTCTTAAGGCGGCGCGCGGGGCGCTCAAGGGCACTGCGGAACATGGCGCGCGGCGGCAGGAGCGCGGCGCGGCCCCGCGCGGCACCCCCGGCGCCCGCCAGGTACCGGCGGCTCCCGGCGCCGCCCCCGGGGCTCCCGGCGGCGCCGCAGCAGCTCCCTGACGTGTCTCTCTCCGCAGCGCGGCCCCGCCGGCCCCGGCCCCCGCGGTATCGCAGCCGGCGCAGCCCGGGCTCATGGCGCAGATGGCGAGCACGGCGGCGGGGGTGGCCGTGGGCTCCGCCGTGGGACACGTCGTGGGCAGCGCCCTCACCGGCGCCTTCAGCGGCGGCTCCGAGCCCGCCCGCGCGCCCAGCGCCGCCCAGGTGAGAGCCGGGGCGGGGGGCCCTGAGCGGGGCCGCCGGGCGGGACGGAGGGGCCGGGGGCGGCCGGGACCCTGCTCGGGCCCCCCTGACCTTGGCGCGTCCCCGCGCAGGAGCCGCGGCCGCCCGTGCAGCCCCAGTCGCCCTTCGGCCCCTGCCACTACGAGATGAAGCAGTTCCTGGAATGCGCCACCAACCAGAGCGACCTCACGCTGTGCGAGGGCTTCAACGAGGCCCTCAAGCAGTGCAAGTTCAGCCACGGTGAGTGCCCGAGTGCGCGCGCAGCCCCCGAGGGGTCAGGACAGGCCTCTGGGGCAAGAAATAGGGAGCTGTCATCACCTCAGGTGTGTCCTGGAATGCTGAAGGGAATGGGAAGAGCAGGCAAAATGGCTTGATCTAAGAAGTCAGGCGAGAGAGAGCTGTTACTGAACTCTAGCTTCTGGTACTGGTACTTAGTGCTCATTTTGTGCTTTTTTTCTTTTTCTTTTTTTTTTTTCTTCCCCTGTAGGTGTTTCTTCTCTCCTGTGAAGACTGCCCCTCCTGTAAGGAGAATGAGCCTGGTACAGAGCCCTGCTGGCAGCAGGGAGTAGAAGGAAGGACAGATGGACAGGTTATGATGTGGGGGGGTGCAGAGTGACCAAATACGAGTCTTCTAGTGGTAACTCACTTCTAGACTAGTAAGGAAGAATAGTTGGACCTATGAAATTCTGGAATTTGGATAGCCCAGTATCTGCTACAGTGAAATAAAGGAGACTGTTTGAACCTGTGACTTGTGCGTTTCCTTTATTTATCCTCAAGCTACAAAGAGCCACTGAAATATTAAGTGCAATGGGACAGACAACTGCATTTCTCCTGCAAGCAGAGAGTGCAGCCCGGCGAGGATTGTGCCTGTGGTGGGGGCTGAACAGAGGTCAGCTAAGGTGTCCTGCTGTATTTTCAGTAACTTGGATTCTTTTTCCAGCAGTATCCTCTTCCTGAAGAGCTGTTCTCTGAGCCAGGAGCTGAGAAAATGACCTGTCTGTGACTTGGGACACGCTTTGATCTTATGTAAAGCCTGTTAAGTTATGCAATATTCTCAAGGTTAACAGGGTCAGGCAGGTTCTTAGCTGATTACTCACTACAGCAGAACAGTCTCATCCCGAACTGGCCTGCAGACTCTTCTAGCAGGAGACTTGGACGTTCATAGCAAAGTATTAGTTGAAATGGAATTACTCAGGCCTGAGTTTGAGTTTTAGTAGCACAGCAGTGAATTTCGGCCCTTTTAACAGCTGAATTTCCCTGGCACATATGCAACTTTAAAACTAACAACTTTTAGCTGCTGAATATTGGACTTGTTCCCTGCCCCTTGCCTTAGTTTGAGGAAGTCCAGATTTAGAAGCTTAAAGTTGGCAGCAGATACTGGAGGCTGCTGATGAAATTCCTGCTCCTCGTAAATGTCAGGATTTGAATTCCCTGTGGCTGGTAATGTCCTGAGTGGTGCCTAACCTTGTCTGGGTGTCCTAAGAGCCCTGCATGTTCTTGATAACCTTGAGGGGAGGAAAAAAAACAGGTACTGGAGCACTGGATCTGGTAATGCACTACTTCCAACTTACTCCCTTCAAGAAATAATAGTTGAGCTGATGTGTGAGCGGGTCCAGGTGCAAAATAGCTGTTAATTCTATGCAGAGTTATGTGTAGCAGCTGACTTTGTGTCTTCTGCCCCATGTTGGTGAAGTTTAAGCAGAGCTCCTCTTGGGTGGGGGGAGATGCTGGATGTGGCGTGACCAGCTTTACCTGATGAACACAAGAGTCTGTAGCAGGGCACTGTCATCGTGGTGGCGTTGGCTGAACTGATGTCGCTTGATCCGTGTTTTTCCCTCAGGTTCGTGTCCCGCAGGACTCCGGGCCATGTCATTGAAACAAAAGGCCCCTTGGAACGCGAGGCAGACGGCGCTGCTGCGTGTGCCTGGCTGGGGTGCAGCTTGTATGTGCTTGTGTTGGGGGCAGCTCTGGATGAGGAAGTGTGGGGGTGCAAGGAAGAGACTGGGAAGAACAAATAGCAGAGGGTGCTGCGCAGCACTCATGAAACCTGGAGCTGTGATGAACCGGTGCACTCAGCAGCCACAGGCCTTGCTCTGTCAGGCTGCTCCCTCACCTTGGGGTGCCCCTCAGCTCTGAGCTCCTCTTGCTCTGTGGGGTGGGCCTGGGCCTGGCTGGGGTGCAGTGGGACTGAGCCCTCCTCTGCATGGGGCCCCTCTTCCACGGGTCTCTCAGCTGGGGGTTTGCTGACAGCTTCTGCAGCAGATCTGTGGAGCAAGGCCAGAGAACCTCAGTTAGAGCAAACTTCCTTCAGCAACTTACTTGCTGCTTGGCATGTGGAGTGAGGCTGTGTCAACCTCCCAGCTGCAGCCTAGGAGATGGAGTTCTGAGTTTCCTGATCTTGCCTGTTCTTCTCTCCATGTTTGTGCCAGGAAAACGTCTCCTCTTCTGACTCCTTTGTGCCATGGGGCTAGCGTTGTGCCCTGCTACAGTGCAGTGCATGGTGGCCTGTGCCAGCGTGTGCTCCAGGGAGCTGTTCTGGAGAGCACCTCTGGCTGCCCCTTCTCTGCCTTCCTGAACTCTCCCATTGCCCCCAGCAGTGACCATTCCTGTCCGGGGAAGCCCTGGGGAAGCTTCTTTAAGCAGCCTGATCCTTAGACTTTCCCTTGTCCTCTGTACGAGGGCTGTGGCACAGAGGGGACTTGGGCCTGCACCTCCAGCCCCTCTGCGGCGGTGAAGCTGGTCGTGGCTCTTACCTGCGAGGTCAGGATAGTGTTTCCCCAGGTTCTCCAGCAAGGATTCATAGCAGGTGGCTTCAGTGCTTTCTTCTCCTACCAGCAGAATGGGAGAATTAGGTTAATTTCTCCTGTCAGGAAACTGAAGTAAAGACTTTTAATGGGGTGGGTGGCTCTGCTCACTAAAGGCTCCCCTTCCCCCCAGGTGCCACCTCAGACTGCAGGATGCCACACTGTAATGTGGAGGTCTAGTTTTTCTTGTGAGCTGATTCCTGCCTTTTTCAGAGCTCCTGCACCACCTCTGAGTGGCCGCTGAACAGAGCCCTCCCCAGGCTGCAGCTCTGTTTCTAGGTGGTGACAGGGTTTCCCTGGGGTGGGGGGCAGTTTCTTGAAATGCTGTGTGAAGTTTCATGCGCAAAGCAAACCCTTCCAATTGCCGAGGAACTTACGGATGACTTTGATGAGGATATAGCGCTGTCTTTCCCGCAGGTATTGACTGGCAAATACAGATGCAGAATTTTCTACTTTGCTCAGGTTCATCAGAGCCCCTGATTCATCCAGAAGATCAATGTTATCTAAAAGGAGATAGGAGGGATGATGTTCCTATGCACCTCTGCATGGCCCTTGCCAACCCTGGGGCTTAGAGGACTTTTCCTTGGAGTTATGCTATGAAGAGTTATGCTGAGGTCTAGAGGTGAGGTTTGTGTCCCCTTTACTTTGGGGGTCTGCAGTTCCCCATAAGCCCTTTGTCACGCTCTGCTGTGCATCTCCTTAAGGAAGAACATCCTTCCCCGAGGTGAAGGCGGCTCAGGAGCACAGTTACCTTCTGGTCTGCACTGACACTTCCTCTTCAGGTGCCCCATGAGGATGAGGACCCCGCACTGCAGGTTCACCAGCTCTTGGCAGTTGGCTGTACAGAGGAAAAGAGGTGTCAGCTAGGAGAAGAGTGGGGCCACCCCAGGTCCTGGGGGCTACAACTGTTGCAGTTCAGCTCAGCACAGCTGGGAGCTGCGAACCCCCTCTGGCCAGGCCAGTGGGGTGGGATCCACACCTGCTTCTCAGTCATCTCAAGATCTGTGCTGCAGGCCGTGTACCCTGGGGCTTGGTGCTGGCAATGTTCTACATCAGGGGCTGGGCATTTGGGTTGGGTGTTAATTTACTTTCCTTCATGAACTATCACTGTCCTTTAACACAGTTTCTTCAAATAGGAGAAGCAGGAAAATCCTTTAGCCCCAGCTCCTGGTGTTCCCCCGATATCAACTTGTCCGGGTCACATGTGGAAGAAGCAGAGCTCTGGGCTGACTCACTGGGGAATATTTGGGCCGTGAACTCTCACCAAATTTGGCACAAGTGAGAAGTCCCCTGGGCCGATGAACATCAGCTCCAACTCAAACAGCAGAGGGATCAAGGGCTTTGGACTACGTGTGTCTGGCAGCTCCTGCAGCAAGTCCCTGGGGTCAGGCACAGAATTTTGGCCAGCTGAGGGCAAGGCCCGGACAGCACCTTCCCAGCAGCTTGGGTCTGCTCGCTCTCCCTGCAGGCTTTGCTCTCTGAACCAGGATTTGAGCAAGGGGAGCCCTTCCCATACCATGGGCACAGCATGGATGCGGGAGCTCCAAGTGCTGCCCATTCTGCCCTGTGTGCCCCTCGGCTGTGTCTAGACCACAAAACCTCACGCGTTTCTTGCCAAGCGGCTGTTCAGAGCTGAGGCTGGAGACGTGCAGCAGGGTGGGCAGTTCTGTACTGCAGCACAGCCCCATAACCTGCCCATGCCTGCCCCTGGCTTCCCTGTCTGCTGCCAGCGGCCCTGCGGGGGCCGGTTTTCTGGGCTGCTGTGCAAGGGTTAAGCATCTCCTAAAGGGATGAGGCAGGGGAAGCTGCACCCAAGCCCTGAGGCCCTGTTGGTTGCTGCCTCCCCTGCTGCTATAGGGCCACCACAACCCAGTGCTGAGACACTGGGAGCGGTGCAGGAGGCTGGTCCACCCCAAGGGCTGAGTCAAAGCCAGAGCTTTACCCACCTACCTCCGTATCTCACCACAGCAAACATTGCCCTTCTCCGCACCCTTCCCCAGGGCCGCTCTCGTCCCCTCGGGGCCGTTGCTGCGACACCGACTCCAGCCGAGGCGGCCGCCCCGGCAGCGCGTAGGGGAGGAGCCGCGTTTCCAACCAGCACCTCTCAGTTTGGGCTTCCATACCCAGATCTCCCAGCAACGCAGAGCGGCTCCGGCCAAGTCCTGAGGCTCCCGCGGACGGGAGAGGGAGGCGGTAGCAGAGGCTGCGCAAGCAAAACACGGCCTTGGGGAGGGCTGCAGAAGGGAGGTTGTCCCACACGGTCTGGATTCTGCTCTTTCCTGGGACTCGTGTTTGTTCTCCAGCCTCCCTGGGCTCTGGTGGTGCCCAGCTGCCCATCCTGTCCCCTGCTGAGTCCAGCGCGGCCAGATGGGCAGCGGGAGCAGCTGCAGTCTCCTGAGATGGGCAGATATAAATGGTAACCTCTCGGGGCGGCTTTGCCTGGTTTGGGGGGATAGCTATGGACTGGGACAAAACCTGCCTTATTGGGGTGAGTTTCCTGAGCACATCTAGTACTTGAGGCAGGCCGGAGTGATGCTGGGGGGAGAGTGTGAGCAACAAGCTGTGCTCACACCCGCTCTCGCATTTCCTACAGCCAGTCACTTTCCTGCCCACCCACAAAGCGGTTTGTGTAGCTTGTGCAGCCCCCACTTAGTGTCCAAGCATAGATGTCCAGCAGCAGTGTCCTTTCCTCCCGCGAGGCTGAGACGTGCAGATCTAGTCCCCGTTCCAGGCCGCTCGGCAGGTGCAGAGCAGCCCAAGGAGAGGCCTGCAGGGCGCTGTGAGCGGTGCTGCGCGTCCGTCGCCCGCGGCTCCACGGACACCTTCCCCGTCATCACGTGTCTCGCCACCCTCCTCCTCGCGCAGCGAAAGGGCTCTGCGCAGCGCGGGGGCAGCAGGGCCCGTGGGAGCTCCCACGCTCCCGGATGCGCAGGCAGCGCCGCGCCAAGGCCCGCCCTGCTCTCCCGCCTCCAGCAAGTGTGAAACCTCAGCCGGAAGCTGCTTCTCACCCGTCCCTCCAGCACCAGCCGGACTGCAGCCCTCACTGCTCTCCACGCCGTGGGGATCCTGAAACCAGCTTGTGCTTTGACAACCTCAGTTTCCTGTCTGAATGTGGGGGCTGTGGGTTCGCACCCCACAGGCGTGATTAAAAAAGTGCAATACAAGTTTGTGTTTGCTTTACAGGGGAGAGTGTTTTCCTCTTTCCAGTCATATCCGGTTGTTCCACACGTCTCTGGACCCTGCATGTGTGCCGACAGGCAGATTCTTTGGATACTCCAGGCCAGGTTCCCAGGCTCCAGGGTGGGCTATAAGCCAGGATTTGATGTTTCTGGTCTCCAGAAGCTGACACAGAGCCCGGGGAATGGCATGAGTCTGGTGAGCTCAGCAGGTTGTGGGGAGCACGTTCCTGTGGTAAAAAGGCTTCTTATGAAAAGAAGAAAATTGGTCACTCAGCACCAGCCTTCATGTCCCTCCTCTGCTGCCGTCTGGGAGGTTCAGCGTTGTGTGCGGGGCAACCCGTGATGCACAACCTGCGTTATCTCCGAAGCTTTTCCAGCACCCAAAGGCCGAGTTTCTGGCAGCTGTTGCAGCGCTGGTGCTTGAGGCCACCCCAGGCAGGTGGTTGCCAGGTGAAGGAGGCAACGTTTGTGCTTTGCTTTGCCCCAGGCTGCAGCAAATTCAGTTCTAGGAATGAGCGCCTGGAAAAAAGATGGAAAAGAGGGATGAGGAAGGAGGCAGATTTGTCTAGTGGGAACCTGGGCTGAACTCTCTTTCCTCCAGTCATGGTGCCAACAGAGATAGTGGATTTAAGGCACATGAAGCTCCTCTTCCCTCTCTGCACTCAACCAGAGCGTGTTGCAGAAGGAGAAAATTCCCTGTCTGGGAAATCACCCCCTGGCGCCTGTCACCAAGATCCCTCTCTGCGCAGGCTCTCACAGATGGCCTCATGAAAAGCCAGCCACTTAAACCCAGAGCCATTCTTACCAACATATTTCTGTTTGCTCTAACCAGAGAGCTGGCTGCTGGGCCTGAAAGCTTTTCTTCTGCAGCCAGCAGGAGCGCTGGGCACACGAAGGCAGCGCTGGTGCCTGCCCGTGCCTGCAGCGAGCAGCACTGGCTGTGCGCGCACAGAGGATGTGGCCAAGAGCAGTTCCCATTTGAGCTAGTAGAAGAACAGAGTGTGATAACCTGGTGCTGCAGAGTTCAAGTCTCTAGAGGCGGGTTTGGGAGGTAGATGCCGGATTTCGAGGGGTGACCTCGGCCTGCCCCCTCGTGCAGCCACGTGGCTTCAGCTGTGGGAGCCCCACGGACACGGTGCGTCGGGGCCGAGCATGGGTCTCCTCCCCTCCTGCGCCGCACTCGTGCTCCTGCTGCCGCTGGCTTTTCCGCAAGGTAAGTCCGTGTGCCGCGGCCCTTCGGGAGGGTGTGAGCAGTGGGCACCCGCCTCAGGGGGCCGGCACGGCTGTGGGAAGGGGGACACGGGCTCTGTGGTGCAAGCAGAGCTCAGCATCGCCTTGGTCCTGTCCCGGCCACGGGTGTCCCCTGCGCGATGGCCAAGCCAGCCCTGCGGCTGTAGGAGCTGGAGGAGTCGGGGCTGAGGGCCGATTGCCACCAGGTCTGGGTTCCTCCTTGATATCTGGGCTTTTTTTTTAATCTCCAGGGCTGAGCCCGCACTGTTTGCTCGCCTGACTTGTGCCCTGCCTCTTTGAAGGTTGCCAGAACAAAGCAAAAAACAGTTCCTGACATATTTTTGCAAAAGTAACTGGATGCGACCTGGTGATAGAAATATCAGCTAAGCAGTGCTAGATGTTGTCTGAGCAGTGTAAGGAGCTGAGTGCATATGTTTGTTTATCAAGATGGAGTGTGCTGATAGCCACGAGTAAAAGAAAGATAAGAAAGTCCCAAGAACATTTAGCACTTGCTGGTATGAAACTTACCCCGCCATGCTCCCATGGCAGCTTTTGTATAACGAAAACGTGTGGGGCTGCTTGTCATCCAGACAGCATACCCGGGATCGGGTACAAGGTGCTGCGTGCTGTGATTCTGGCTGGGGATGCAAAGACTGCCATAATCAGGAAATCCCATAGCGGGTTAAGGAGAGGCAGGCACGTAGCTGAGCCCCAAGACTTCCTTAGGGGATCTCTGGGGCTAGAGGAGATTTAGGGCTTAGGCACTTGCTGGGGAATCCAGTGAAGGCTTCTGTGTGCCCTGGGAGCCCCCAGAAAATGAATTCAGTCAAATGGCTTGGTCTGCCTCTCACCAGGGTGACACTTACTCCATACTCAATGTTTGGAGTCAGCAGTGGTGTGGACTTACGCAATCATGGCCCTTCCTTGCCTGGGAGCGGAGCTTAGGTCTGAGAAAGCAGTTTGCCTCTGGTTCTCACTTTTTGTTTTGGGTTCAGCGGCTCTCAGATGTCATGAGAACAAAGTGCTTCTCGTGACCGAGGGGGAGCCCGTCTCGATTGTGTGTCCTTTCCACGAGCACTGCGGCAAAGATGCTTTCCATGAGATCATCTGGAGCTACCAGAAGGATTCGAGAAGGATCCTGCAGTTCAGGGAGGCACCTCCCAAGGACACCTCCGCCGTGTTACGCAAGAAAGGTCACTTCGGGGGTGAGCTGGATTTTGGAAGGTGTGTGAGTTTTCTCAACATCTCCGAAGTGCTTTTGAATGACACTGGCCGTTATCTCTGCTACGTGAAGGTAGGGCACAGCAATTCATCGACAGAGGTGACTCACCTACTCGTTGGAGGTGAGTTTGTCTCTCCCTCTGTTTTCGTGTTTCTCTCCCTTCAACAGTGCACCTCTGTGGGACACCTTAGTCCCCTCTTGTCACAGAAGGAAAAGTTCCGGGTTTTGAACCCGGTTGTGCCTGACCTAAAAATCCTTCCCAGCACAGCCAGGTGCTGCTCTCCTGCACGTAGCTGCCTCGCTCTGCTTGCCTGGAAATGCTGCCAGAGCTGGAGGGGGCTGGAGATCCCTCATGTTGCCGTTCGCTGTCTCCGGCCGCTCGGTCTCTGGTCTCAGCTCGCGGCAATGTAACATGTTCACCCGGAGGTCGGGCTCTCCGGGGCCATCCTACCCCGCTAAGGGACAAACCACGTAACACCAATATGGTTGAAGTGCGATTTATTGTTTGCTGCTCACTACAGTTATACTCCTTTCAAATGCGGAAGCTTGCTCTGCCACCAATTAGCAACAATATTACCTTGTATGGCTATGTGCTGATTCTTCAGAGTAAGACAGCTGACTCTCCTTAATCTCTGCTGACCCTTTGCTTTCCGTAACATCGCAAGATCTTCCGAGCACCAGGCCCTAAGCCTAAATTTGGCCAAGTCAGCTTATGTCAAGCACGAAGCCATATTGCTATATCTATATATCCGTCCACACCCTCACACAACTGTGTCCTGGGGAGAGATTTCCCACAAAGGGAATCTCTTTCCTTCTGATAAGCGCCTAGGTTCCCTGTTTTGTTTTTAAGCAGCAGAAAAGGGGGCAAAGTGCAGGTTGAAGCCCTCACTGCAGCACTCACAGCAGAGTTGCTTGCCAGGCTCTTCACAGCCCTGATGCCAGGGCCTGCTCTTCAGCACGTTGTCCTGGCGTTTTGCAGGGATCTTTGCCTGTGGCTGGCGGCCTGCCAGCGTCAAAGCAGGTGTCCATCACGGCCACCTCCACGAAGTGCCCTTCTTTGCAGGACAACAACCCAGGGCAGCCCCCAAGGGCCTCCTCCGTGCTGCGCCTGAAGGCAGTGAAGTCATCCTGGACTGCGATTTCAGCACCAATGTGACCGACAACTTCACTGAGCTCTTCTGGCTGCACGAACCAGAGGAGGGCCCAGTGCGACTCATTGCGTGGCACCACGAGCCGAGCTGCCCAGGCGGGATCAGCACTGGGCGTCGCTTTCACAGCGCGATAGATCTGGAAAATCACCGGAGCCGTCTCACCATTTCTGGGCTGCAGAAGAGCGACAGTGGCTGGTACCAGTGCGAGAGGCTGCGGGAGCTTTCGGGCTGGCAGAGAGGAAGGGGAACCAAACTCACTGTGAAGGGTGAGCACGTTCAGAGGGAGCCTGGCTTTGTGTTTCAGTCCTTTTGCCCTGCTGAGACTTTATGTTTTGCCGTCTCTTTGTCTTAATTCATGGCCTAGACCTGCTCAGGCTTGGTATACCAGTGAATGTGTGACACTTCTCATCTAGGATATATCTTTAAAACATGAGGGGTGACTCACACTCGTTGTGCCGCCACTTTGCAGTGTTTGGGATGTGCTGGTACGTGGCAGCTGTAGTTGTGACCGCAGCTTGTTCCAGCAGAGGCTCGTGCTGGCTGTATGGAGCGAGCTGTGGTGGGGCTGCAATGATGGGGCTTTGCAGGACCAAACATGGTCAAGAAAAGTCACACAGATAAATTTAAAGCAGTTACAAAAACACAGAATGTCACCTGCGATAAGCCACAGGCTGCTGCAGATGGTAATCTGTAAGAGCTGTTGCTTGCTGGTGATTTGGTCCCTTAAGAAACATACTTTCGTCTGTGTCCAATGATGATTCCTTATGCATTTAATTTCATATGCAAAGACATCTTTTATCCAACATGACCCATAACAAAACCCAGCAGACTTGCTCCGTGGAAATCCTGACTGCACTTGTTGTGTGACCATACAAAGCCTCGTTAATTAATCCAGAGTGTGATTAATTGAAATTATGCAGTAATTTGGGCTTGGTCTGACTCATCTGGGGCTTGTATAATCTGATGGTAAAATGTGACACTGCTCTAAAGCATAGGACTTGCCATGTTCTGGTTGATTTGTTGCGAGATTCATATTTCAGAGGAAATTCTTAGCGCTTGGGCCTTTGCTGTCCTTCCCAGGCTCCCTGACTGTGCTGCTGGTGGCTTTGGGGAGCGCTGGGTTTGTTCTGGCCGCCTCCTGCCTGTACTTTCAGTGTAAGTAATACTGGATGTCCCCTCATCGCAGCCATGTCTCTGCGTGTCTTCTGCATGTCCGTGAGGACGTTTGTCCTTCGGCGACATGGCCAGGACACGGTGCCTGCCTCGTGCTGCCCCCTCCCCGCACGCTGTGCCCCTGCTCAGGTGTGGGCCCTGGGGACAGCTGTGGGGCCGCATGTGGCCATGTCTAAAGTGAGCGGCGCTGCAGTCAGGCTGCTGCTGTCCCATGTCATCCCCTGAAGGAGTGGGGAGCACAGCAAGCAGGGGTTCCTCCACACCCTGGCAAGACGCTCCTCAGTAGACAGTGTGACACGAGGTTCAGCCACAGGGAACACCCTTGGGTCTCAAGGAGGCGTGGGGCAAGTTGTTGCAGAGGGGAAAAGCTGCCAGGAAAAAGGCAGCTTGTCTCCTTGTAGGAGCGCAGCGTCTCTACTCGCAGGCCAGGGGCTCGTTCCAACGGGCCACGCTCTGCTGCCACAGGTTGCTCCTACAGAGCAGTGCGTCCCCTCTGCTGCGTGTCCAACAACCAGCCTGCCTGTGCGCAGCGCCCGGACACCCCGCCAGAAACGCCAGGTCCCCCCTCGGAGTCCACTGAAACGCCAGGACCCCCACCAGAAACACCCTCCGAGGCCACTGAGGAGCACGCGGGCAGCAAGGCCACCTACGCCAGCCTCAGCAGCGAGTACAGTGTAAGCGCGGGCCGAGCCCCGCGGGGAGCCGCTCTCTGGCGCTGGTGCCCGGGGCAGCGGGAAGCAGGAGGCCGTGGCCGCCCTCTAGCCCTATGAGCGGGGTGAGCGGTGGGAGCCCTCGCTCTGCTGTGGTGTAACCTGGTCACTCTCTGTTGGCAGCTCCTCACCTTGTCCAGGCGGAACCCCAACACCTGAAGCCAGGAACACATGGGACATCCCAGGAGGGGCAGGGAGAAGTGCTGTGTCCTGTGCTTGAGGTGCTATGTTCTCCCTTTCAAGATCCCTAGCAAACCTCTGTCCCCTTCGGCTCTTATTTCAAGTGATTAGCAGCTGTATCAATTAAAACACCTGAGAAGGGACCGTGTGAGTATAAGCCATGATGGCTGCTCTGGTACAGCCACATCTTCCTCCTGTGAAGGAAAAGTCCTTCAGCCTCACCAGGTGGAGCAAGGCCTGTGTGGACAGCTTTCCCCTCCAGAACCAGGGATGTGAGCAGAGGTGCTGTGACTCTGTCCCTAGTGCTTCCCCCTTGGGAAAGTGAAGAATTGCAAAGCAGAGAGCAAAGCGCTGGTTTTCACTGGCCTTGCCAGAGCTGAGGTCTCCTGGGTGGCTGCTGGTGCAGCACTTGGCTCCTGCTGGCCCAGACGATGTGGCCACACAGGCGAAGTGAAGGCCTCCCCAAACCAGCTTGTACTGTTGTGGCCACAGTTGCCTTGATCAGACCTCTCTGTGGTCACCCCTAAGATGGTTGCACTGGTTTTACGTAAGGTGTCGTTTTTGCTAAGTTTGTGTAGGTTTGTGGGAAGGACCCTCAATTTCCTTTCCCATCCAGAGCTTCTCTCTCTGGTGACCACTAGTCTCGTGCTGGACACAGCAGAGTCCTGCAATGACCACTGGTGCGGCTTGCTGAGGGTGTCATGCCTCGTGTGGTGCTTTGGAAGGTGCCTGAAGGGCTGCTCATTGCACAGGTGGAAATGGGAAGCAGTGATTTACCGTGGGTGCAGGGACTGTGTGTAACACACAATTGCTCCACGTCTCCCTGGCAGACGTATGACAACCCTTGCCATGCTCACATTCTTCAGCAGCTCCCCAAACACAGCGGGACAAGGTGCTATACAATAGCATCAGGTCTTACTAGCACCTCTCAGCCTCCTAGTTTGCATGCACGTGTCCTGCTCAGCAGCATTTGCATTACAGCTGCTCTGATTAGCTTCTGCTGCTGCCTTTTGGTCTCTGTGCTCCCAGGGGAGGCTATGACACAGTAAATTGGGCAAGGTTGCATGGGGAGGCATGCTTTTGTTAGACCAACTGGTAAAGATGGAAAAAATCGATGAGCCATTGGGCACATGAGCCCTTGTTCAGAGCACTGCAGCGTATCGCAGCAGAGCGACCCACTTGCTGCATCTCTGGCAAGGCCAGTGCTTCCTATCAGGAGCTTCGTGGCTGGGGATGCAGGGATGCACGAAGAGGATGCACAGTGCTCGACCTTGGACTGCTGCATCGTGCAGCATCTCTGGGCTGCTCTGGGGGACAGTGACAGCACGTTACCTGCAGGAGGGTCTTTATGGTCTGTGAAGCTGACAGCCTTTTACGTTAAGGATCTGCTGTCTCTGCACGGGCACCTGCTGCGCTGCGGCCACGTCTCCCTGCCCTTGCTCGCGCAGGCAGATCCGGCAGGGACTGCCAGGTGTTCGCCCGTAGGTCCTGCTTTTGAGGAGGCCACGGCAAAGAGGCAGCGCTCCCAGAGCCACTGGAGCTCCTGGGCTCAGCCAGGCGGCTGCTGCGGGGCAGCTAAGGCTCCTGGTCTCTTTTACTACATATTTTGTGGCTTCCTGTGGACTGAGGTGAAACCACTGCGTTGAAGACTACAGGAAAACCTCTCTTCTCACCTCATCAGAGAGCAGTAGTGACCCCACGCAGTACCCTGGGGACCCGGGCCAGAGGGGCAGGCTCTGGGTGCAGTGGGGCACCCCCAGAAACGGCCCGGCTCCTGGTGAAGCCTAGTGCTGGGCCGCGGTGTTCGGTGCACACCCCCCTGCATCAAGCCCCCTCCCTGAGCCCGGCTGCAGCAAACCAAGTGACACGGGGCGCCCGAGTCCCCGGTGTCATTTACATAGCCCTGGCCACGCGTGGCGGCACAGCCGTCCGGGTCTGCGCGGGACAGCCGTCCTCCTGCAGAGCAGCACCTCTGCCTCCCTCCCTGGTCCCTGCCATGGCCCTGGGCCTTGCTGTCCTGCTCCTGGCAGCAACCGTGGTGACGGGTAAGGTCGGTGCGGCCGCCCCGCGTTCGGGAGAGGCGCTGTGGGGCTGTGGGCAGGACGGGGCCGAATGGGGCGAGCTGGCTGAGCAGAGCCGCTTGCTCAGGGCTGCACAATGAGCAGGATGGAGGGTGGCTTCACGGGGAGGAGGTTGGTGACTCGGGGGAAAATGGGGTGTTTTGGGGCCGGGGGAGGTGGCTCAGCCTGTCAGTAACTGTGTCCTTGGCCTGTGCAGCCTCCAGGACGCGGCCTGTGCTGACCCAGCCGGCTGCTGTGTTAGTGCGGCCAGGGCAGACAGCCCGGCTCTCCTGCACCCTGCACCCACAGTACAACATCAGCCAGATCGGCATCTCCTGGTACCAGCAGCGCCCGGGGCACTCCCTGAGGTACCTGCTCTATTACAACTCGGAGTGGGACAAACACAAGTCCCCTGAGGTTCCCAATCGCTTCTCTGCCACTAAAGACCTCGCCAGCAACACCTGTATCCTTATTATTATGGACGTCCAGGATGAAGACAACGGCAACTATTACTGCGCGCTGTCTCGCTTCATCAGGTCTTTGTAGAAACACGGAGCCAGAGCCTCCCGCCTCTCGCTTGTGGCCCCCGGGCCGAACCCTTCGCAGGCAGAGCCCTAGAAGGAGTGGAAAAAGCCTCCTGCGTGCTTGAGTGAGCCCTGCACACCGTTGTGCTCATCGGCTGCAACGTGCAGCAACACCCTCTCCACCCCAGTGCCGCGAGGGGCAGTGCTGGTGCGGGGCGAGAGACCCGCCGGTGCTCGGCGCAGGACGTGCAGGAGCAGAGATGTCCCCTGTGCTGGGGCAGCTGCAGAGCTTGACCGCAGGCTCCTGCAGCGCGCGGCACAGAGCGGCCTGCATCCTGGCCAGGGCTTCTCCTCCTTCAGTCCCGCTGATAATAAAGGCTACAGCTTATCCGTGCAGCTGGTGTCGTGTGTGCGGAGCCACGGAGCCCCGCTGGGGAATTTGGTGGGGTCTTCCAGCCCCGGGGGCTCCCCAGCTCCACTGCCTGTCGCAGCCCTGAGGGGCCGTGCTGGAGTGACCGCGTGGGGAAGGGCCTGCGGTGAGGCCATGTGCAAGGGAAGCGCCCTGAGGAAACGTCCCGCCAGGAGCCCCCCGCTCCTCCATGTGTCCCCATGGGAGAGCTGGGCTGGTGGAGCTGCCCACGGCGCTGGGGCTGCGGCGCCAGGCGCTGCGCTGGGGCATCACTGCATGGGGCTGTCCATGGGGCTGACGGACCCTAGGGGACCCACAACCGCAGCGATGGGTGGATGGGAGCGGAGGGGTGCAGGGTCTGGAAAGGAGCGGGTGATACCGAGGTCATCGTGACTCCCAGAGCAGGGCTCCGTGTGGGGCTGACTGTGGCAGTGTAGGAGGGAGTCAAGGGCTTGCAGCACGGCCTCCTTGTGTGGGAACCCTCCCCAACGCTGAGCGGGTTTTACTGCAAAAGCTGGGTGAGAAAGGAGGGAAAAAAACTGAAAAAGCGGGAAGATAAAAAAGGAGGAAAAATGGAAAGAAAGAAAAAAAATAAAAAGGTGAAAGATAAAAAGGAGGAAAGAAAGAAAAAAGGAAAATGGAGTAATAACAAAAACAAAAAAAGGGGAAAGAAAAAATAAAAAAGGAAAAAAGAAGAAAGAAAAAGAAAAAAGGAAGAAAAGAAGAATGAAAAAAAAACGAAAAAAAAGGCGCCAAGCGCGCGAGGAGCAAGGGCCGCCGCCCCGCACTGCGCATGCTCCGGGCCGCCGCGGCCGCTCTCAGGGCCTAGCGGCGGCCGCGCGGTCACGTGGGGCGTTAATGGCGCTGCCATTGGCTCGGTCCGCCTTGAAAACAAGCGCGGCGTCACTTCCTGGTTACCGCCGGCGGCGTCGGGGAGCAGCGGGCGCGAGCGTGAGCGGAGCCGCCGGGATGGTGAGAGCGGGGCCGGGCCGGGCGGGCGGGCGGGCGGGGGCGCCGGGATGGTGAGAGCGGGGCCGGGCGGGCGGGGGCCGCCCTCCTTGTCGGGGCGCTCCGGGCGGGCGGGCGGCCTGGCAAAGCCCGGCCCAGCCCGGCGGCTGCTCCGTGTTGAGCGGCTCTGACTCGCCGGTCCTTCTCCCTTGGTGCCCCGTGCGCAGTTGGTGTTAGTGCTGGGGGACCTGCACATCCCGCACCGGTGCAGCGGTCTGCCCGCCAAGTTCAAGAAGCTGCTAGTTCCAGGAAAGATTCAGCACATCCTGTGCACGGGGAACCTCTGCACTAAGGAGAGCTATGACTATCTCCGGACACTGGCTTCAGATATTCATGTTGTCAGGGGGGACTCTGAGGTAAGGCATAATGTGTTGTGTGTGGGTTGAGTGGGTTTAACTGCTTTAAATTCCTGTGCTCCCCATGTTGTATGCTGCGGTTGTCCTTTGGTTCCTGAACCATAGGCTTTGGATGTAGGGAGTAACGTGAGTGACACCAATCAATCCAAATGACAAGATGCTTCTTGCTGTGGTGGTGATACAGGCTGAGGGGTGAAGCCACATGCCCCTTTATTCATGTGGACTAAGTCTCCTTGGGACTGAAGCAAGGCTGTTGAGGTTCCCAGGCTGCTTCATGGTGGCAGGGATTGGGACTTGGCTGAGTGTTCCCTAACTCATAGGGTATCCTTGAAGCTACTGGACTCTGAAGCTTCAGTGTAGTGCAAAATCCCAGTTCTCTGCAGTGTAGCTACTCTTGCAGGGGTATGGTGTGTGCATCTGCCTCCTTGTACATGTTGAAGGAGTAACCGTGCTAAGTGGCTTCATGTAGGGGTGGATGTATAAATCTGAGCCTCACAGGTGAGGGATCTTTTCTCTATGTGTATAACCTGTGCATCTCTTTTTCAGAGCCTGTATTATCCTGAAGAGAAGGTTGTAACTGTTGGGCAGTTCAGAATTGGTTTGATTCATGGTCATCAAGTTATTCCCTGGGGTGATGTGGCCAGCCTGGCTCTGCTACAGAGGCAGCTAGATGTGGACATTCTCATCTCTGGACATACACACAAATTTGAAGCATTTGAACATGAAAACAAATTCTACATCAATCCAGGATCAGCAACAGGAGCTTACAATGCTTTGGAGATGTGAGTGAAATGGGTCAAGGGAAACTGCAACTGCGCAGTGCAGGGAGCGCCTGTAGGCATCACTTAAATGTGCACATTCATTCTGTAGTGTCCACCCAGCGCTACATTTTAGAGCTCTCATGAACTGTGTGCCTTGTAGGAGACAAGCTCTGTCTCTTCACTGATCAAGAAATGCAGCAGCTTGCACTGAAAAGACTTTATTTAGCCTAAGTGCTGGGTAGGATACAGCCCTGGCTTGTTAGGTTCTCATTTCTGAGCCTTTAGAGGGCTGAGTTGCAGGAGCTGCTTTATTCAAGTCTGCCACCTGGTGCCCAGCCTGCACTATGTGCTAGCACTTCCAGAAGTTAGACTTTCTGAGGTACTAGTACCCAAAGTGTGTGGTTCTAATGTGGTTTAGGGTGCTAGCCTTCAGGGATCACTTAGAATAGCTTCAAATCTGAGATGCTGTTGTCCATGTCTCCCAAGTCCTGTGTTTTCTCTTTTGCTGCAGTGCTTGCAAGTCAAATGTATTAGTCTGAAAATGTGTTCTTAAGAAGCATAAGCTACAAAAGTTCAAGAAAACCTCTCTCTTTCCAGAAACACCATCCCTTCCTTTGTACTGATGGATATCCAGGCATCTACAGTTGTGGTTTATGTGTATCAACTAATTGAAGAAGATGTGAAAGTAGAGAGAATTGAGTTCACGAAACCTTGAGGTGTATGTGCATCCGCTCACAGCTTGTCAGCCCTCCTGGGAGCCTCCTTCCACTGCGGCCTCGTGGGATGGAGGCCACAAGAGGGTGCTGCAGCAGCGCCTTAGAGCGGCTCTAGGAGCACCCCTTGGAGCAGGAGGAGCTGCCGAGGAGCAGCACAAACTTGTGGGAAATGCAGCCATTCCTGAGATGTGCGGTGTTATTGGGGGCTCCACTGTCCCAGGTGGTGGCCAATTGGGATTGGTGGGGTTGTATAAAAGTGACCTGGAATAAAGCCCTCTGCTCGTGCACCTGGATCCCTTGTGTGATGTTTCTTGGGAGGAGCAATGGGGCTGGGTGCAGTGTGGAGGTGTGGGAGGAAGCTCCTGACCGCTTCCCGAGGCGTGGACTGCACCTTGTGACCTGTGTGAGCAAAAGGTGTCCTGGGACTGGGGCTTCTATGGCAGCTCTGTTAGTGTGACCGGTCTGTGGCTCCATGGGGGACCTATCCTGAGACCTCCACATGGTTCAGCAGGGCCTTGGGCCTGTCCTCAGCACCCTAGTGGCTGGATAGTCATGGGATGCCAAAGAAAGGCAGCTTCTCTGGATGCCTTGTGAGGATGGGACCTCAGAGCCTGTGTGAAGTTTTTGGAATCTGTTTTGGCTGGGTTTTCTTCTTGAGAAAAGAAGCATCGAGGTGCCTTTCCCCAGGCATCGTGTTCCAGATGACTGTTGCCCTGTGACACTTGGGAGAAACCCAGTTCTTGCATCCTTGTGTTGTCCAGGTGTTGGTTTCCAGGGCTGCTCTATCACCAAAGCTGGGCTAGGAGAGGCAGAGGATGTGTTGGCTTCAATGGGGTGAGTCCTGCTGGTGCTGAGTGGTGCTTGGGGTGTGTATGTGGGCCTGAAGCCCTGACCTGGGCCTCTCTCTGTTCCTTCAAATTGCCCACCTTGGGAAGCTGCTGGTACTGGTGGAAACCTGGCAGCTTCCCTCTTCCTTGCAACAACAGCAGCCCTTGGCATCCCTGTGTGACTCTCTGCTCCTGGCTCCCTGAGCACATTGACCATCACTGGTGTCCAAGCTCAGGAGGAGGCTCTTCACTACTGTGCAGGCTGTGATGGCACCAGAGACGCTGTTGTTGAGGTACTGGACAAGCAGGGTAATGACAGCGGGTGTGGGCTGCCTCCTGCCCCTCTGCCTTGATGTGTCTGTGAGTGTCCTGCCATTCCTGTCCTGGGGCTCTGTGAGGTGACTGTAGGGCCTGGTCCCTGTGTCCACGGAACACTCATGTGCCCTGGCCCTGCTTTGTCCCCAGCTGGGCCTGTCTCCTCCTTGCTACCTGGGGGAGCTCTGCTGCCTTTGCACTGGCTGACCCATTCTCTCCTTACACTCCCTAGTTTTCCTTGGTGATCCTAGTCAGGGTCCCTGCTTTGCCTCCCGCATGGGAATGGTATGGTCACCACCAGCATCTATTCAGATTGCATCCAGTAGAAACTTGGCCCTGTCTGAAAACATTTGAGCTGTTTTGCACAGATGGGCTGTGCATGGGGCAAGGAGGTGTTGGAGGGAGTTGGGGGTCTAACAGCCCAGCCCATTGGGGTGGGGAGAGGGAGGTGGTGGAACTACCATGGCCGGGCCCCTCTGCTCCTCAAGCTGCTTGCCCAGGGCTGAGGTGCTCTGGCCAGGAATCTTCTGCTCCAGGAGTAGCTTGCAGTGCTCCTGTCACTGTGATGTATTGGAACAACAAGAGATGCTTGGGCATCCCTGCACCATTCTCTGCTTCTACCTCTGCCTCTACAGAGCTAGGTGCTATTACTGGGCTGTGAGCCAAGGATAAGGCCGTGCATTTACTGTGGTAGCAGGGGCTGCAGTGTTGACCATGGGCAAGATAGTTGGAAGGTTGGTGGTAGCTGTTGGGAAGGCTGGGTGAATGTGGGTGCTGTTGTTAAAAGTTATCAACCATGTGGCAACAACTGGGCTGACACAGGAACTGTGTGGTAGGCGGGGGTGAGTCAGATGATGTCAATGTTGGTGACAACCAATTGCCTGAGGACAGAGACATTGTCACCTGCAACTACCCAAGCTAGAGCCAGGGCAAACTGGGCCCTCCATTGCAGAGCTGAACTGGCACGAGCCGAGGCCCCTGCCCCAGCACTTGTGGGAAGTGAAGTGACATGTGGGCTCTGAGCTGGGGGCAGCCGGGTGTCCTTGTCCAGGTGGAGCTGTGAGGGAGCCAGGCTGGGCGCGGGGCGGGCGGAGGGGAGGAGGCGCGCGCAGCTCTGGCGCTGAGCGCGGGGCACATTTGCATGGAGGGGCCGAGCCGCGGGCGCGCGGGGCTTTAAGAGGGAGCAGGGGGTCCGCGGCAGAGCCCGTCGGCGTGGGGACGCACAGCGGGTGGCATCGCGCCATGGCCTGGGCCGCTTTCCTCCTCGCGGTGCTCGCCCACGGCTCAGGTGCCCTGGGCAGCCTGGCTGTGCGCGGCCGGCACAGGGGCCCCGGGGCGTCGCGCTGCGCGGGGGGCTTTGCTGCTGCGGCACTCGCTGACCCGCCGCTTTCTGCCCTCTCTCCTCTCCCTCTGCAGGTTCCTTGGTCCAGGCAGCGCTGACTCAGCCAGCCTCACTGGACGTGTCCCTGGGAGGCACCGCCGAGATCTCCTGCTCTGGTAGCAGCAGCAGCTATGGCTGGTACCAGCAGAAACCTGGTGGTTCCCTGGTCCCTGTGATCTATCAGAACAACAAGAGACCCTCGGGCATCCCTTCACGATTCTCCGGTTCCAAGTCTGGCTCCACGGCCACCTTAACCATCACTGGGGTGCAAGCCGAGGACGAGGCCGTCTATTACTGTGGTGTTTGTGACAGCAGCAGTTATAGTGCTAGAGAGACGGGGAAGTGGGATGCACATAATCTCTGCTCCAGGATGAATAATTATAATTGGTTCCAGAAGAAACCAGAAATTGCCCCTGTGCCTTCCTGCAGCAACAGACATTCAAGTGTCCTTCTCCAGTACTGCCTCTTGCTCCACCACCATGTGAAGGCTCCCAACGGTTGAAGGGATCCTAATTCATAAAGGATGCTGAGCATTTCCGTGGTATCAGGGAGGCACTGCTGGCCATGGCACAAGCACAGCCTGGAGTCATGGCTGGGGTGGATGGTGCCTGGGGTGCTGTCACTGAGTGACGATAAATGTGTGGGAAAGGCTTTGTGAGGCGTTTTCCCAGGTTCTGCAGAGCCCTTTGCTGTTGGTGACCCCTCTTGAAACCATTGCCTGGTCCTACAACCCGACCATATTGTGGTCACCCTCAGCAACTATCCAGACTGGATCCAGCAGAAACCTCTCTGTGTCCCAAAACATTTGACGTGCAGTACATGATCAAGCATCTGTAGTCTAGAGCTAGCAGTAACTGTGGGCCAGATTTACATGGAGGGTCTGTATCCAGAGCAGATGGGGTTGAAGAGAGTCAAGGGGCTGCGGCACAGTACTGTTGAGGTGGGGTTGTGGAGCTGGTGGGATTGTACTGTGAACTAGGGCCGTCTCCTCCTTGCAGCGCTCGCTCATGGCACAGGGGTGTTGTGCTGCACAGGGGGCTTTGCTGCTGCGGCACTCGCTGACCTGCTGCTTTCTGCCCTCTCTCCTCTCCCTCTGCAGGTTCCCTGGTCCAGGCAGCAGTGACTCAGCCGGCCTCGGTGGACGTGTCCCTGGGAGGCACTGCCGAGATCTCCTGCTCTGGTGCTAGCAGTGATGGCTATGGCGTTAGCAACTATGGCTGGTGGCAGCAGAAACCTGGTGGTTCACTGGTCCTTGTGATCTATAACAACAACCAGAGACCCTCGGGCATCCCTGAGCGATTCTCCGGTTCCAAGTCTGGCTCCACGGCCACCTTAACCATCACTGGGGTGCAAGCCGAGGATGAGGCCGTCTATTACTGTGGTGGTAATGCTGGTAGTGGTGCTGGTGACTCGATGGGGAAAAAAAGAATAGGAAACTGTGGCACAAATGTCCTATGACTGTAGGAGCCATAGGGCAGTGTCTGCTGTCCCCATGCTCTAGTTGCAGAGGACTCACCACAGCCCTCCCTGAGCTGCCTCTGCTCTCTTATGGTTCTGTGTAGCTGCTGCCTGAGAACAAGTGAAGTCCTTGTAAAGCTGCAGCCACAGACAGGGAAGGAAGCAGAAGGAACCAGGAGCAAAAGGCAGTGGAGCAAGAGGGCGATGCAGGTGCTGGGTGAGGGAAGCCCTGGAGCCCCCGAGGTTGGATGCACCTGTGACAGGTGTCTCCTCCAAGTGCCCTGGCCATAGCAGGGTCGGGCAGTGAACGTGCTGGATGTCATGTCCCCTTGGGGCTTGCCTGTCCCCAGGGAAGGGCGCTCCACAGGCACTTTGGGCCACCTTGGCCAGGGCCTGAGTTCCTTCAGGGCAGAGGAATCTTTTTTGTGTGTGAATATGGAGCTTCCTGTATTTCACATCTCTCTTGCGATGGTCATCGCTGACCAGATGCTTTCTGTTCTCTCTCTTCTCCCTCTGCAGGTTCCCTGGTGTTGGTGGCTCTGCTGCAGCTGGTCCCTGCATCCATCTCCCCAGGAGGAAGTGCCCATGTCACTTGCTCTGGGGGTGGCGGCGGCTGGGGTTATGCCTGGTACCAGCAGAAACCTGGTGATGCCCTGGTCCCCGTGATATATGAGAACAACAAGAGACCCTCGGGCATCCCTGCCTGATTCTCTGGTTCCACCTTGGGCTCCATGGGCCCCTTAACAATCACTGGGGTGCAAGTCGAGGATGAGGCCATGTATTACTATGATACCTGGGACAGTAGCAGTGGTGTTCTCATGGGAACACCGGGCCCTGGGGAAGTGAGATGCAAACCCACAAGCTCAAGAAGACTTTTCTGCCTCCTTCCTGCTAGTGTAAGCCCTGTTGGAGGCTCATTCTGCCCTCAGCCCAGGGAGACCGATGCCTGGGAAAGGGAAGTGTTTCAGAGGGAGTTTTCCTCCCAAGCCTTCCAGCTCCCGGCTTCTGTGCAAAGGCCTCTGGGAGTGTCTGGGGAGGCCAGTGCCGTGGGGCTGCAGAAGGCTCCTCACTGAGCCAGTCTCCCAGGGCAGGCAGCAAGGAAGTGCACGGGCGGTTCCAGCACTGGCTGCCTTTGTGCAGCCCTCGACCCCTTGGCTTGTGCTGAGCTTGTGCAGGGACTTTGGGGTGGTCCTGGAGGCTGGTGTCAGGCATCCGCCATGCTCTGTAGCTGCTGTGTTGGTGTGGCCTGGAGGTGGGCAGAGGCCTTGAAGCTGCGCCTTGGGTAAAAGAAGGAAGAGAAAGGACCTAAGAGTGGAAAGCAGCAGAGCAAGAGGGCAATGCAGGTGCTGGGGCTGTCTCTGTCCCCAGGAGAAACTGCCAGCATCACTTGCTCAGCAAGTGGCAACTACTATGGCTGCTACCAGCAGAAACGTGGTGGAGCCCTAGTTCGCTGTGATATATTGGGATGATGAGAGACCCTCGGGCACCCCTGTGCGATTCTCCGGTTTCGACTCCTCCTCCACGGGCACCTTAACCAGCAGTGGGGTGCAAGCCAAGGACAAGGCCATCTGTTACTGTGGTAGCTCTGACAGCAGCAGTGGTGCTCTCACAGAAACACAGAGCCCTGGGGAAGTGAGATGCAAATCCATAAGCTGAAGAAGGTGTTTCCACCTCCTTCCCTCTAGTCATTCAAGGTCCTGCCTGAGTGTGTCCTGCCTTTCCTGACCTGCCCCAGGAAGTGACTCTGTGGCTTGGCCCATCTTGTCTCTGTGCTCACACAAGGCCCTGTGTGGCCTTGTCCTCAGCCCTGATCCCTGTTGCTGCTGGTGCCTCCTGGAGCTGCCCCTGTGCTGGGACACGCTGGGCTGGGCTCTGCTCGCCATTGTGCCCCTGGCCAGGTCGCTTCTGCTG
Organism: Tinamus guttatus; assembly: GCF_059628265.1. Classification (NCBI taxonomy): domain Eukaryota; kingdom Metazoa; phylum Chordata; class Aves; order Tinamiformes; family Tinamidae; genus Tinamus; species Tinamus guttatus. Next base: position 4,359,370 of record NW_028288993.1, on the reverse strand, counting down.
GGGCGTCGATCCCCATCCCTGCAGCTCCCTCTCTCCTTGCAGTGCCTGGAGAGCTCTGTCTTTGTCCTCTGTCTGTGTGGCTGTTGGCCAACGTGTCCCATAATGTCCTGTGGCCACACGGACCAAGTTCCTGTTCTGTGGCCTCAGGGATCTCTGCTCTTCTGGCATTTGCTGACTCTACATCTTCTACCCTCTCTTCTGGGTTCCTTGGTCTGGCTCACTGACTTGGACTTGGTGTCTGTGTCTCAAACAGCAATTGCCTAGATCACCTGCTCCAGGATACGCTGTCTGAGGCAGAATCCAGAAGAAACCTGGCAGCACTCTGTTTGCTGATATGTGCAGGCAGCCCTTGGTCATCTCTACCTGATTCTGCAGATGCTCTTCTGGTTTCTTAGACATTAACAACCACTGTTGTCCAAACCAAGGAGGTGCTGCTTACTTCTGTGGTGGCTCTGACTGCAGCAGGGATGCTGTTGTGGGAACACTGAGCATCGCTGTGGTGGCTGTGATGGCTGAGCTGAGCACTGTCAGGATGCCCAGTTAGGGTGGTGCTGGGCGTCCCAGGACGATTGGGTGGTACAGGATGCTCCTGTTGAGCAATAACTCATGTGCAGGAACTGCTTTTTCCAGGGGTCCTCTTACAGGTGATGGAGAACCCGGAGCATGCACAGTGATGACAGCCAATGGCACCACCACTCTGAGCAGAGCCGTCACCAGCGGCAGCTCCCCATTCTGGATCCCACAGTCCCTTGGTTCTGTTGTTGCAGCTGGAATGTGGTGCAAGTCTTGGACCTCCCTCGTCACCCATGGGCAATGGGAAGGTGAAGAAACCTGCGCCTTGGGCAGTGTGGGGACGTTGTCACGTGGTGGCTCTGAGCTGAGGGGAGCAGGATGCCCTTCATAAGGTGGAGGGAAGACGAAGACGGGAGGGCAGGTGGGATGGGAACTCTGTGAGACGTTGGCAGTGATCACGAGGCAGAGGCGCGTGGGGACGTGCAGCGAGTGGCATCGCGCCATGGCCTGGGCCGCTCTCCTCCTCGCGGTGCTCGCCCACGGCTCAGGTGCCCTGGGCAGCCTGGCTGTGCGCGACCGGCACAGGGGCCCCGGGGCGTCGCGCTGCGCGGGGGGCTTTGCTGCTGCGGCACTCACTGACCCGCTGCTTTCTGCCCTCTCTCCTCTCCCTCTGCAGGTTCCCTGGTCCAGGCAGCGCTGACTCAGCCGGCCTCAGTGGACGTGTCCCTGGGAGGCACCGCACAGATCTCCTGCTCTGGTGCTAGCAGCAGCTATGGCTACTTTGGCTGGTTGCAGCAGAAACCTGGTGGTTCCCTGGTCGCTCTGATATATGAGAACAACAAGAGACCCTCGGGCATCCCTGAGCGATTCTCCGCTTCCACCTCTGGCTCCACCAACACCTTAACCATCACTGGGGTGCAAGCCGAGGACGAGGCCGTGTATTACTGTGGTGCTTATACTGGTAGTGATACTGGTGACCTGATCGAAATAAAGAATAGGGAAATGTGACACAAATGTCCTATGACTGTAGGGGCAATAGGGCAGTGTCTGCTGACCCCATGCTCTAGTTGCAGAGGACTCACCACAGCCCTCCCTGAGCTGCCTCTGCTCTCTTATGGTTCTGTGTAGCTGCTGCCTGAGAACAAGTGAAGTCCTTGTAAAGCTGCAGCCACAGACAGGGAAGGAAGCAGCAGGAACCAGGAGCAAAAGGCAGTGGAGCAAGAGGGCGATGCAGGTGCTGGGTGAGGGAAGCCCTGGAGCCCCCGAGGTTGGATGCACCTGTGACAGGTGTCTCCTCCAAGTGCCCTGGCCATAGCAGGGTCGGGCAGTGAACGTGCTGGAGGTCATGTCCCCTTGGGGCTTGCCTGTCCCCAGGGAAGGGCACTCCACAGGCGCTTTGGGCCACCTTGGCCAGGGCCTGGGTTCCTTCAGGGGAGAGGAATCTTTTTTGTATGTGAATGTGGAGCTTCCCATATTTCCCATCTCTCCTGTTCTGGTCATCGCATACCAGATGCTTTCTGTTCTCTATCTTCTCCCTCTGCAGGTTTCCTGGAGTAGGCAGCTCTGCTGCAGTGGGTCCCTGCATCCATCCCCCCAGGAGGAAGTGCCCATGTCACTTGCTCTGGGGGTGGCAGCGGCTGGGATTATGCCTGGTACCAGCAGAAACCTGGTGGTGCCCTGGTCCCTGTGATATATGAGGATGACAAGAGACCCTCGGGCATCCCTGAGCGATTCTCCGGTTCCTACTCTGGCTTCACGTGCACCTTAACCATCACTGGGGTGCAAGCTGAGGACACGGCTGTGTGTTACCGTTAATGCTGACAGCAGTGATCCTGGTGCTACGGTGACACCAGCAACAGGGAAGTGAGACACAAATCTCCCTTGTTTGCAGGAACTTTTGGTCCGGTGTCCCTGGGTGATGGTCATGCAGGTCCCACTGCTGTCCTCTGCAGCTGTGCCTGGCCTCCTGGCTCACCCCATCTTTTTGGCTCCAGGCCCTGCCCGGGCCCCCCTGTGTCCCCTCCTGTTGGCTATCCCTGCAGATGGACACCAACTAGCTGGATATCCAATTCCTGGTGCAAAACGGTGGGCAACTGCCCTCCACCAAGGAGCGTGATCTACCCCTGCCTCTTCAGTGGCTCTTGTAAATCCACCAGTTTGCAGAGGAAGGACGTGCTGGGAGGCAGATGCAGGCAGCTGGCACTGCTGAGGGGCTATAGCCTGCAGACTTGGAGCCCTGACCCCCTTCCTGCTCATGCTGCCCCACGGGCACAGCGATATCTCCTGGAGAGTGTCTGGCGTGGGCTGCACCCCTGTGCGAGGGCGCAGGGCAGGGGAGCTCAAGGCTGCAGCACTGGGCAGAGGCTCCTCTTGCCCTGCTCTGTGGCAGGACTGGAGCTGGGATGGAGCAGGCGGGTAGGGTTGCCCGCTGTGTGCGGAGCACAGAGGAAGGGAGGCCTTGGTGGTGTCCCGTGCCGCATGGCCAGGGCTGGCTGCAGCTGGTGCTGCCCTGGCGCCTCTGCAGTGAGTGCAGCCATGGCAGCCTTGGGTAGTGACCGTGGGGCAGATTTGCATGAAGGGGCCACACCCAGGAGGATGCGGGTGAAAAAGACGTTAGAGAAGTGCCCTGGGCAGCCTGGCTGTGCGCGGCCGGCACAGGGACCCCGGGGCGTCGCGCTGCGCGGGGGGGCTCTGCTGCTGCGGCACTCGCTGACCCGCCGCTTTCTGCCCTCTCTCCTCTCCCTCTGCAGGTTCCCTGGTCCAGGCAGCGCTGACTCAGGAACCGACCTCGGTGGACGTGTCCCTGGGAAGCACCGCCAGCTTTGACTGCTCTGGTGATAGCAGCTGGCATGGCTGTTGGCAACAGAAACCTGGAAGTGCCCCGGTTGCTGTGATATATTGGAATGACAAGAGACCCTCGGGCATCCCTGAATGATTCTCCGGTTCCTTGTCTGGCTCCATGGGCACCTTAACCGTCACTGGCGCGCAAGGTAAGGTCGTGGCTGTGTATTACTGTAGTGACAGCCATGATGGTGTTGTGGGAGACACTGAGCACTGGTGGGACTAGGGGGTGGTGGGCAGTCTTGTGAACCCTGTGAGTGTACTGACCAGCCTGGCACTCCTACATAGGCCACTCAATGTGGACATTCTCATATCAGGCTATAGCCCAAATTCTGAAATATTTGACCAAGAAAGCAAATTCTGCCTCCTCTCAGAATCAGCACCAGGAGCCTACACTGTCTTGGAGATGGGGGTGAAACGGGTTGAGGGAACTTGCAGCTGCCCAATACAGCAAGCACCTGTAGTTGTTACCTTAAATGTTCCTGTTCATCCCCTAGTGCCCACCCACCACTGCACTTCAGAGCTCTCATGAACTCCTGTGTGTTTTGTGAGAGACTAGCCCTGTCTCTTCACAGATGAACAAATGAGGCTTCTTGCACTGGAGAGACTTTCTTTAGCCAAAGTATTGGATAGGACCCAGCCCTGGTGTGTGACCTTCTCATTTCTGAGTGTTTGGAGGGCTGAGCTGCAGGAGCTTCTTGACTTGTGTCTGGCTCCTGGTGCTGTCCCCACAGTGAAACGCTCCCAAGCAGCCCTTCTTCCTGAGATACCAGCAGCTGAAGTGGCAGACGTCGCGTTGTCCTGTACGGGCGGCTTTGCTGCTGCGGCACTCGCTGACCTGCCGCTTTCTGCCCTCTCTCCTCTCCCTCTGCAGGTTCCCTGGTCCAGGCAGCGCTGACTCAGCCGGCCTCAGTGGACGTGTCCCTGGGAGGCACCGCACAGATCTCCTGCTCTGGTGCTAGCAGCTATGGCTACTTTGGCTGGTTCCAGCAGAAACCTGGTGGTTCCCTGGTCGTTGTGATATACGAGGACAACAAGAGACCCTCGGGCATCCCTGAGCGATTCTCCGGTTCCACCTCTGGCTCCACGGGCACCTTAACCATCACTGGGGTGCAAGCCGAGGACGAGGCCGTCTATTACTGTGGTGCTTATGCTGGTAGTGGTGCTGGTGACCTGATCGAAACAAAGAATAGGGAAATGTGACACATGTCCTATGACTGTAGAAGCCATAGGGCAGTGTCTGCTGTCCACATGCTCTAGTTGCAGAGGACTCACCACAGCCCTCCCTGAGCTGCCTCTGCTCTCTTATGGTTCTGTGTAGCTGCTGCCTGAGAACAAGTGAAGTCCTTGTAAAGCTGCAGCCACAGACAGGGAAGGAAGCAGAAGGAACCAGGAGCAAAAGGCAGTGGAGCAAGAGGGCGATGCAGGTGCTGGGTGAGGGAAGCCCTGGAGCCCCCGAGGTTGGATGCACCTGTGACAGGTGTCTCCTCCAAGTGCCCTGGCCATAGCAGGGTCGGGCAGTGAACGTGCTGGAGGTCATGTCCCCTTGGGGCTTGCCTGTCCCCAGGGAAGGGCGCTCCACAGGCACTTTGGGCCACCTTGGCCAGGGCCTGAGTTCCTTCAGGGCAGAGGAATCTTTTTTGTATGTGAATATGGAACTTCCTGTGTTTCCCATCTCTCTTGTTCTGGTCATCGCTGACCAGATGCTTTCTGTTCTCTCTCTTCTCCCTCTGCAGGTTCCCTGGTGTTGGTGGCTCTGCTGCAGTGGGTGCCTGCATCCATCTCCCCAGGAGGAAGTGCCCATGTCACTTGCTCTGGGGGTGGCGGCGGCTGGGATTATGCCTGGTACCAGCAGAAACCTGGTGGTGCCCTGGTCCCTGTGATATATGAGAACAATAAGAAACCCTCGGGCATCCCTGCCTGATTCTCTGGTTCCACCTTGGGCTCCACGGGCCCCTTAACAATCACTGGAGTGCAAGTCGAGGATGAGGCCATGTATTACTATGATACCTGGGACAGTAGCAGTGGTGTTCTCATGGGAACACCGAGCCCTGGGGTAGTGAGATGCAAACCCGCAAGCTCAAGAAGACTTTTCTGCCTCCTTCCTGCTAGTGTAAGCCCTGTTGGAGGCTCATTCTGCCCTCAGCACAGGGAGACCGATGCCTGGGAAAGGGAAGTGTTTCAGAGGGAGTTTTCCTCCCAAGCCTTCCAGCTCCCGGCTTCTGTGCAAAGGCCTCTGGGAGTGTCTGGGGAAGCCAGTGCCGTGGGGCTGCGGAAGGCTCCTCACTGACCCAGTCTCCCAGGGCAGGCAGCAAGGAAGTGCACGGGCGGTTCCAGCACTGGCTGCCTTTGTGCAGCCCTCGACCCCTTGGCTTGTGCTGAGCTTGTGCAGGGACTTTGGGGTTCCTGGATGCTGGTGTCAGGCATCCGCCATGCTCTGTAGCTGCTGTGTTGGTGTAGCCTGGAGGTGGGCAGAGGCCTTGAAGCTGCGCCTTGGGTAAAAGAAGGAAGAGAAAGGACCTAAGAGTGGAAAGCAGCAGAGCAAGAGGGCAATGCAGGTGCTGGGGCTGTCTCTGTCCCCAGGAGAAACTGCCAGCATCACTTGCTCAGCAAGTGGCAACTACTATGGCTGCTACCAGCAGAAACGTGGTGGAGCCCTAGTTCGCTGTGATATATTGGGATGACGAGAGACCCTCGGGCACCCCTGTGCGATTCTCCGGTTTCGACTCCACCTCCACGGGCACCTTAACCAGCAGTGGGTTGCAAGCCAAGGACGAGGCCGTGTATTACTGTGGTAACCCTGACAGCAGTGGTGATCTCACAGAAACACAGAGCCCTGGGGAAGTGAGATGCAAACCCACAAGCTGAAAAAGGTGTTTCCACCTCCTTCCCTCTAGTCATTCAAGGTCCTGCCTGAGTGTGTCCTGCCTTTCCTGACCTGTCCCAGGAAGTGACTCTGTGGCTTGGCCCATCTTGTCTCTGTGCTCACACAAGGCCCCGTGTGGCCTTGTCCCCAGCCCGGATCCCTGTTGCTGCTGGTGCCTCCTGGAGCTGCCCCTGTGCTGGGACATGCTGGGCTGGGCTCTGCTCGCCACTGTGCCCCTGGCCAGGTCCCTTCTGCTGGAGCGTCGATCCCCATCCCTGCAGCTCCCTCTCTGCTTGCAGTGCCTGGAGAGCTCTGTCTTTGTCCTCTGTCTGTGTGGCTGTTGGCCAACGTGTCCCATAATGTCCTGTGGCCACACGGACCAAGTTCCTGTTCTGCTGCCTCAGGGATCTCTGCTCTTCTGGCATTTGCTGATTCTACATCTTCTACCCTCTCCTCTGGGTTCCTTGGTCTGGCTCACTGACTTGGACTTGGTGTCTGTGTCTCAAACAGCAATTGCCTAGATCACCTGCTCCAGGATACGCTGTCTGAGGCAGAATTCAGAAGAAACCTGGCAGTGCTCTGTTTGCTGATATGTGCAGGCAGCCCTTGGTCATCTCTACCTGATTCTGCAGATGCTCTTCTGGTTTCACAGACATTAACAACCACTGTTGTCCAAACCAAGGAGGTGCTGCTTACTTCTGTGGTGGCTCTGACTGCAGCAGGGATGCTGTTGTGGGAACACTGAGCATCGCTGTGGTGGCTGTGATGGCTGAGCTGAGCACTGTCAGGATGCCCAGTAGGGTGGTGCTGGGCGTCCCAGGACGATTGGGTGGTGCAGGATGCTCCTGTTGAGCAATAACTCATGTGCAGGAACTGCTTTTTCCAGGGGTCCTCTTACAGGTGATGGAGAACCCGGAGCATGCACAGTGATGACAGCCAATGGCACCACCACTCTGAGCACAGAGCCGTCACCAGCGGCAGCTCCCCATTCTGGATCCCAAAGTCCCTTGGTTCTGTTGTTGCAGCTGGAATGTGGTGCAAGTCTTGGACCTCCCTCATCACCCATGGGCAATGGGAAGGTGAAGAAACCTGCGCCTTGGGCAGTGTGGGGACGTTGTCAGGTGGTTGCTCTGAGCTGAGGGGAGCAGGATGCCCTTCATAAGGTGGAGGGAAGACGGAGACGGGAGGGCAGGTGGGATGGGAACTCTGTCAGACGTTGGCAGTGATCACGAGGCAGAGGCGTGTGGGGATGTGCAGCGGGTGGCATCGCGCCATGGCCTGGACCGCTCTCCTCCTCGCGGTGCTCGCCCACGGCTCAGGTGCCCTGGGCAGCCTGGTTGTGCGCAGCCGGCACAGGGACCCCGGGGCGTCGCGCTGCGCGGGGGGCTTTGCTGCTGCGGCACTCGCTGACCCGCCGCTTTCTGCCCTCTCTCCTCTCCCTCTGCAGGTTCCCTGGTCCAGGCAGCGCTGACTCAGCCGGCCTCGGTGGACGTGTCCCTGGGAGGCACCGCTGAGATCTCCTGCTCTGGTGCTAGCAGCAGCTACTTTGGCTGGTTGCAGCAGAAACCTGGTGGTTCCCTGGTCGCTCTGATATATGAGAACAACAAGAGACCCTCGGGCATCCCTGAGCGATTCTCCGGTTCCAAGTCTGGCTCCACGGCCACCTTAACCATCACTGGGGTGCAAGCCGAGGACGAGGCCGTCTGTTACTGTGGTGGTTATGCTGGTAGTGCTACTGGTGACCTGATCGAAACAAAGAATAGGGAAATGTGACACATGTCCTATGACTGTAGAAGCCATAGGGCAGTGTCTGCTGTCCACATGCTCTAGTTGCAGAGGACTCACCACAGCCCTCCCTGAGCTGCCTCTGCTCTCTTATGGTTCTGTGTAGCTGCAGCCTGAGAACAAGTGAAGTCCTTGTAAAGCTGCAGCCACAGACAGGGAAGGAAGCAGAAGGAACCAGGAGCAAAAGGCAGTGGAGCAAGAGGGCGATGCAGGTGCTGGGTGAGGGAAGCCCTGGAGCCCCCGAGGTTGGATGCACCTGTGACAGGTGTCTCCTCCAAGTGCCCTGGCCATAGCAGGGTCGGGCAGTGAACGTGCTGGAGGTCATGTCCCCTTGGGGCTTGCCTGTCCCCAGGGAAGGGCACTCCACAGGCACTTTGGGCCACCTTGGCCAGGGCCTGAGTTCTTTCAGGGCACAGGAATCTTTTTTGTATGTGAATATGGAGCTTCCTGTATTTCCCATCTCTCTTGTTCTGGTCATCGCTGACCAGATGCTTTCTGTTCTCTCTCTTCTCCCTCTGCAGGTTTCCTGGAGTGGGCCGCTCTGCTGCAGTGGGTCCCTGCATCCATTTCCCCAGGAGGAAGTGCCCATGTCACTTGCTCTGGGAGTGGCAGCGGCTGGGATTATGCCTGGTACCAGCAGAAACCTGGTGGTGCCCTGGTCCCTGTGATATATCAGAACGACAAGAGACCCTCGGGCATCCCTGAGCGATTCTCCGGTTCCTACTCTGGCTTCACGTGCGCCTTAACCATCACTGGGGTGCAAGCTGAGGACACGGCCGTGTGTTACTGTTAATGCTGACAGCAGTGATCCTGGTGCTACGGTGACACCAGCAACAGGGAAGTGAGACACAAATCTCTCCTGCTTGCAGGAACTTTTGGTCCTGTGTCCCTGGGTGATGGTCATGCAGGTCCCACTGCTGTCCTCTGCAGCTGTGCCTGGCCTCCTGGCTCACCCCATCTTTTTGGCTCCGGGCCCTGCCCCGGCCCCCATTTGTCCCCTCCTGTTGGCTATCCCTGCAGATGGACACCAACTAGCTGGATATCCAATTCCCGGTGCAAAACGGTGGGCAACTGCCCTCCACCAAGGAGCGTGATCTACCCCTGCCTCTTCAGTGGCTCTTGTAAATCCACCAGTTTGCAGAGGAAGGACGTGCTGGGAGGCAGATGCAGGCAGCTGGCACTGCTGAGGGGCTATAGCCTGCAGACTTGGAGCCCTGACCCTCTTCCTGCTCTTGCTGCCCCACGGGCACAGCGATATCTCCTGGAGAGTGTCTGGCGTGGGCTGCACCCCTGTGCGAGGGCGCAGGGCAGGGGAGCTCAAGGCTGCAGCACTGGGCAGAGGCTCCTCTTGCCCTGCTCTGTGGCAGGACTGGAGCTGGGATGGAGCAGGCGGGTAGGGTTGCCCGCTGTGTGCGGAGCACAGGGGCAGGAAGGCCTTGGTGGTGTCCCGTGCCGCATGGCCAGGGCTGGCTGCAGCTGGTGCTGCCCTGGCGCCTCTGCAGTGAGTGCAGCCATGGCAGCCTTGGATAGTGACCGTGGAGCAGATTTGCATGAAGGGGCCATGCCCAGGAGGATGCAGGTGAAAAAGACGTTAGAGAAGTGCCCTGGGCAGCCTGGCTGTGCGCGGCCGGCACAGGGACCCCGGGGCGTCGCACTGCGCGGGGGGCTTTGCTGCTGCGGCACTCGCTGACCCGCCGCTTTCTGCCCTCTCTCCTCTCCCTCTGCAGGTTCCCTGGTCCAGGCAGCAGTGACTCAGGAACCGGCCTCGCTGGACGTGTCCCCGGGAGGCACTGCCACGATCTCCTGCTCTGGTAGCAGCTACTATGGCTGGTACTAGCAGAAACCTGGTGGTTCCCTGGTCCCTGTGATTTATTACAACGACGAGAGACCCTCGGGCATCCCTGAGCGATTCTCCGCTTCCACCTCTGGCTCCACAAACACCTTAACCATCACTGGGGTGCAAGCCGAGGATGAGGCCGTGTATTACTGTGGTGACTGAGACAGCAGCATTAGTGCTTACACGGTGACACTGAGCAATGGGGAAGTGTGACACAAACCTCCTGCCATTCCATGGACCATTGAACAGCGTCTGGTGTCTTGGTGTGATGGTCGCACAAGCCCCAGCCATAGCCCTTGCCACGCTGATCTGCGTTGCCTATGTCTGTGCCCGATCGCCCTACTAACTCCTCCATCAGAAACATAGGGCTCTGACCGTCCCCATCTTCAAGCTGCTCACGGGGAGGGAATAGACCCCAGGCTGTTTGGGACCATACTGGGGTTTGTCTCCTGCCTGCCACCCTGTACTATTGTCGCAACAGCTCTGGTGGTGTTGTGGGAGCACTGGTGGTGTTGGGGGTGCTGGGCAGTGCCACAGCCCCCTGAGAGTGTCCTGGCCAGCCTGGCTCTCCTACATAGGCTGCTGCATGTGGCCATTCCCATCTTGGGCCGTGCACATAAATCTATAGCCTCTCACCGTGAAAGCAATTTCCGCCTCAACTTGGAGTCAGCACCAGGAACCTCCAATGCCTTGGAGATGTGAGTGAAATGCGTTGAGGGGACTTGGAATTGCCCAGTGCAGGGAGCACCTGTCCGCGTTACCTTAAACATGTGCACGTCTTCAGCACAGCCCCATGGCTGGATGGTCATGGGATGCCAGAGCAAGGCAGCTTCTCTGGATGCCTTGTGAGGACGGGACCTTGGAGCCTGTGTGAGAAGTTTTAGGAATCTGTTTTGGCTGAGTTTTCTTTTTCAGGAAAGAAGCATCGAGGTTCCTTTCCCCAGGCATCTTGCTCCAGATGACTGTTATCCCGTGACACTTGAGAGAAACCCAGTTCTTGCAGGCTTGTGTTGTCCAGACGCTGGTTTGCATAGTTCCTGCGTGGTGGGACCTGCGGGCACAGGCATCCCAGGGCGTCGCGCTGCGCGGGGGGCTTTGCTGCTGCGGCACTCGCTGACCTGCTGCTTTCTGCCCTCTCTCCTCTCCCTCTGCAGGTTCCCTGGTCCAGGCAGCGCTGACTCAGGAACCGGCCTCGGTGGACGTGTCCCTGGGAGGCACCGCCACGATCTCCTGCTCTGGGAGTAGCAACAATTACTATGGCTGGTACCAGCAGAAACCTGGTGGTTCCCTGGTCCCTGTGATTTATAGCAACAATCAGAGACCCTCGGGCATCCCTGAGCGATTCTCCGGTTCTGCATCTGGCTCCACGGCCACCTTAACCATCACTGGGGTGCAAGCCGAGGACGAGGCCGTCTATTACTGTGGTGGTTATGCTGGTAGTTATGCTGGTGGCACTGAGCAAAGAAGAAGTGTGACACAAACCTCCCGCCATCGCATGGACCATTGAAGTGTGTCTGGTTTCCCCATACGACACCCTCATGTCCCCAGCAAGGCCTTCCCAGCATTATCTTGTGCTTCTTGTCGTCCTTGTTGGCCTGGCTTGTCCCTTTGTTAGGGCTCCTGCGTGGGACCATCCAGGTGATTCTGCAGGTCCTGAGAAGAGAAGAGATTTGTCTGGAGGTGTCGAGGCCTGGGCACGTGGGTGTTTAAGAGGGAGGAGGGAATCCACATCAGAGTCCTGTCCTCATGGGGACATGTAGTAGATCCGGCTAGTGGCTTTCCAGAGCTCCTCCATCATTGGAGCAGGGATGGGCTGGAAGAGGCAGGGGATGTGTTGGTTTCATGTCTGTGAGCCCTGCTGCTGCTGGGGCTGAGTGGTGCTTGGGGAGCGCATGGCCCCCTGAGGCGTCTCGTGATGGGTAAATGCCTCTCGGAACGGGGAGTAGAGCTGCCAGACAGGGTGGCTGATATCACCTCTCTGATGGCCTGGGGAGCCCAGGGCCCAGCTGCTGCATCATGGCAGAAAGAAAGGCAGGAGGTTGTCCTGGGGATGGCTGTGCTCCTGGCTTGGCTGCAGACATCAGTTGGGCCATGGCAGCCCCGGGCTGGGAGCTGCCCGAGACTGTGGGATGCGATTGTAAAGAGCGGCCGGGCAGGCCACACTCATGGACACCCCCATTTTACCCACCCTCTGCCCTGGTGCAGGCGGCAGTGACTTAGTCACCCTCTGTGAGAGTGTCCTCAGGACAGGCTGCCCACATCACTTGTCCCTGTCATCATCAGCAGCTGCTAGGCCTGGTTCTGGCCAAAACCTGGCTGCAGCCCTGTGTGTGTGAGATACAGTAGGAGCAGAAGGCCCCCAGGCCTCTCTGCCGGCATCTCCTGTTCAAGGTATGGCTCCAGGGGCACCTTTAACCATCACTGAGGGCTGCGCTGTGCATGGGCCTGAGCGTTAGTGTGGTGGCGTGGGTGGTAGACCCTGCTGGGCACTCGTGAGCAGTGGGGAGCTGAAGAGACGCGTGGGTTTGGGCAGGGCTGGGGCAGGGTCAGCTGGTGGCTCTGAGCTGGGGGCAGCCAGGTGTCCTTGTCCAGGTGGAGCTGTGAGGGAGCCAGGCTGGGCGCGGGGCGGGCGGAGGGGAGGAGGCGCGCGCAGCTCTGGCGCTGAGCGCGGGGCACATTTGCATGGAGGGGCCGAGCCGCGGGCGCGCGGGGCTTTAAGAGGGAGCAGGGGGTCCGCGGCAGAGCCCGTCGGCGTGGGGACGCACAGCGGGTGGCATCGCGCCATGGCCTGGGCCGCTCTCCTCCTCGCGGTGCTCGCCCACGGCTCAGGTGCCCTGGGCAGCCTGACTGTGCGCGGCCGGCACAGGGGCCCCGGGGCGTCGCGCTGCATGGGGGGCTTTGCTGCTGCGGCACTCGCTGACCCGCTGCTTTCTGCCCTCTCTCCTCTCCCTCTGCAGGTTCCCTGGTCCAGGCAGCGCTGACTCAGCCGGCCTCGGTGGACGTGTCCCTGGGAGGCACTGCTAGCATCGACTGCTCTGGTGGTGATGGCTACTATGGCTGGTACCAGCAGAAACTTGGTGGTGCCCCGGTTGCTGTGATATATTTGAATGACAAGAGACCCTCAGGCATCCCTTCACGATTCTCTGGTTCCAAATCTGGCTCCACGGGCACCTTAACCATCACCGGGGTGCCAGGCATGGAGGAGATCGTGTATTACTGTAGTGACAGCTTTGATTGTGTTGTGGGAGACACTGTGCACTGATGGGATTTGGCGGTGGTGGGCAGTCTTGTGGCCCCCTGTGAGTGTCCTGACCAGCCTGGCTCTCCTACATCAGCCGCTGGCTGTGAACATTCTCATCTTGGGCCATGCACATAAATCTGAAGCCTCTCACTGTGAAAGCAATTTTCGCCTCAACTTGGAGTCAGCACCAGGAGCCTCCAATGCCTTGGAGATGTGAGTGAAACGCGTTGAGGGGACTTGGAATTGCCAGTGCAGGGAGCACCTGTCCGCGTTACCTTAAATGTGCATGTCTTCAGCACAGTCCCATGGCTGGATGGTCATGGGATGCCAGAGCAAGGCAGCTTCTGTGGATTCCTTGTGAGGATGGGACCTCGGAGCCTGTGTGAGAAATTTTAGGAATGTGTTTTGACTGAGTTTTGTTTTTCAGGAAAGAAGCATCGAGGTTCCTTTCCCCAGGCATCTTGCTCCAGATGACTGTTATCCCGTGACACTTGAGAGAAACCCAGTTCTTGCAGGCTTGTGTTGTCCAGACGCTGGTTTGTAGAGTTCCTGCATGGTAGGGCCTGCAGGCACAGGGGCCCCGGGGCGTCGCGCTGCGCGGGGGGCTTTGCTGCTGCAGCACTCGCTGACCTGCTGCTTTCTGCCCTCTCTCCTCTCCCTCTGCAGGTTCCCTGGTCCAGGCAGCAATGACTCAGGAACCAGCCTCAGTGGACGTGTCCCTGGGAGGCACCGCCGAGATCTCCTGCTCTGGGAGTAGCAGCGGCAGCTCCTATGCCTGGTACCAGCAGAAACCTGGTGGTCCCCCAGTCCCTGTGATTTATAACGTCAACGAGAGACCCTCGGGCATCCCTGAGCGATTCTCCGGTTCCAAGTCTGGCTCCACGGCCACCTTAACCATCACTGGGGTGCAAGCCGAGGACGAGGCCGTCTATTACTGTGGTGGTTATCCTGGTAGTTTTGCTGATGACACGGTGGCACTGAGCAATGGGGAAGTGTGACACAAACCTCCCGCCCTAGTGTCCAGCCACCACTGCTGTGTGTTTTGTAGGAGACCAGCTCTGTTTCTTCACAGATGAACAAGTGAGACTGCTTGCACTGGAAAGACTTTCTCTAGCCCAAGTGTTGGATAGGACCCAGCCCTGGTGTGTGAGCTTCTGCTTTCTGGGTATTTAGAGGGCTGAGCTGCAGGAGCTTCTTGACTGGTGTCTGCCTCCTGGTGCTGTCCCCACAGTGAAACGCTCCCAAGCAGCCCTTTTTCCTGAGATACCAGCAGCTGAAGTGGCAGACGTCATGTTGTCCTGTACGGGGGGCTTTGCTGCTGCGGCACTTTCTGACCCGCCGCTTTCTGCCCTCTCTCCTCTCCCTCTGCAGGTTCCCTGGTCCAGGCAGCAGTGACTCAGGAACCGGCCTCGGTGGACGTGTCCCTGGGAGGCACCGCCAAGATCTCCTGCTCTGGTGATAGCAGCGGCTACTATGGTTGGTATCAGCAGAAACCTGGTGGTTTACTGGCCGCTCTGATATATGAGAGCAATAAGAGACCATCGGACATCCCTGCGTGATTCTCTGCTTCTGACTCCGGCTCCTTGAACATTTTAACCGTCACTGGGGTGCAAGCCAAGGATGAGGCCACCTATTACTGTGGTAGCTCTGACAGCAGCAGTGGTGATCTCACAGAAACACAGAGCCCTGGGGAAGTGAGATGCAAACCCACAAGCTGAAGAAGGTGTTTCCACCTCCTTCCCTCTAGTCATTCAAGGCCCTGCCTGAGTGTGTCCTGCCTTTCCTGACCTGCCCCAGGAAGTGACTCTGTGGCTTGGCCCATCTTGTCTCTGTGCTCACACAAGGCCCTGTGTGGCCTTGTCCCCAGCCCTGATCCCTGTTGCTGCTGGTGCCTCCTGTTCCCTCTGGAGCTGCCCCTGTGCTGGGACATGCTGAGCTGGGCTCTGCTCGCTGCTGTGCCCCTGCGCCAGTTCCCTTCTCCTGCTGGAGCGTCGATCCCCATCCCTGCAGCTCCCTCTCTGCTTGCAGGACCCGAGGGACATTGGTGCTGCTGAGTGCTGTTGTTCAGTGGCAAGTAACGCACATGTCCTGCAGCTTACAGGGGCTGCTGCAGCTCTGCTGGTCCCGGAGGCCTCGGTGACTTCCAGGGTCCACATTGCTCTGCCCTGTAGTCAAGGCCTGGCCGGTCATCTCTGCCAAGTGAGTGGACTGGCTGCAGGGGAACGTGGCCCTTTGCTCTGCAGTGTGTGCCCCATTGCTAGTGAGTGGCTCTCTAGGGGCCCAAGACAGTTCTCGGAGTGCCCTGGGGGTGTGTGGTCTTCCTGATCGTTCCCCACGCAGGGCATGATGAGGCTGCCCGTTGAGGTGCTCTGTGGGCTCGTGGTGCCCTGCGTGCTGGTAGGGGCATGCGGGAAGCTGAGGCCATAACTGCCTGTCCTGGCTGCTCTCTGTCCCTAGTGCCTGGCATTGCCCAGGGAAGGCCTCCCTGGGGGGCCGTAGAGACGTGTCCTTTCCTTGTGCCCTTTTTCCCTGAGAATTTTTCCCTCTGGGCCCTGCCGAGGCCTCCAGCCCGAGGTGCCTTTACACGGTCCGCGTTGAACCGCGTGAGCCGGGGAGCTGTGGCCGAGTGTTGGGCGCCGTGGGGCAGCACTGATACGTGAAGTGCCGCTCTCTGAGCCAGTGGAGGGCTGACTGTCTTGGGCTCACAAAGCCGTGAAGGGTATTTGCATCTGCTTGTAGCTTCTCAGCTTGTCAGCCCTCCTGGGTGCCTCCTTCCACTGCGGCCTGGCGGGATGGAGGCCACGAGAGGGTGCTGCAGCAGCGCCTTGGACTGGAATTGGCGCAGCGGCTGCTTGTGAGCTGGCCGACAGCTTTGGTCCTGCTCAAGCAGGAGAAGCTGCTGAGGAGCAGAATAAACTTGTGGGAAAGGCAGCTGCTTCTGAGACGTGCGGTGTCACTGGAGGCTCCACTGTCCCAAGTGGTGGTCAGCTGGGATTGGAGGGGTTGTATAAAAGTGACCTGGAATAAAGCCCTCTGCTCATGCACCTGGATCCCTTGTGTGGTGTTTCTTGGAAAGAGCAGTGGGGCTGGGCGCAGTGTGGAGGTGCAGGAAGAAGCTCCTGGCCGCTTACCAAGGCACGGGATGAGCCTTGCGGTCTGTGTGAATGAGAGGTGCTCCAGGCCTGGGGCTTCTCTGGCAGCTCTGTTAATGTGACCTGTCTGTGGCTCCATGGGGGACCTTCCTTGAGTCCTCCCCATGGTTCAGCAAGGCCTTGGGCCTGTCCTCAGCACCCCAGTGGCTGGATAGTCATGGGATGCCAGAGCAAGGCAGCTGGAAAGAGTTTCTTTAGCCCACGTGTTGGATAGGACCCAGCCCTGGTGTGTGAGCTTCTGCTTTCTGAGTGTTTAGAGGGCTGAGCTGCAGGAGCTTCTTGACACGTGTCTGGCTCCTGGTGCTGTCCCCACAGTGAAACGCTCCCAAGCAGCCCTTTTTCCTGAGATACCAGCAGCTGAAGTGGCAGACGTCGCGTTGTCCTGTATGGGGGGCTTTGCTGCTGCGGCACTTTCTGACCTGCCACTTTCTGCCCTCTCTCCTCTCCCTCTGCAGGTTCCCTGGTCCAGGCAGCAGTGACTCAGCCGGCCTCGGTGGACGTGTCCCTGGGAGGCACCGCCAAGATCTCCTGCTCTGGTGGTGGCAGTGCTGACTATGGCGTCAGCAACTATGGCTGGTGGCAGCAGAAACCTGGTGGTTCCCTGGTCCTTGTGATATATAACAACAACCAGAGACCCTCGGGCATCCCTGAGCGATTCTCTGGTTCCGCATCTGGCTCCACGGGCACCTTAACCATCACTGGGGTGCAAGCCGAGGACGAGGCCGTCTATTACTGTGGTAGCAATGCTGGTAGTTATGATGGTGACATGGTGACACCGAGCCATGGGGAAGTGTGACACAAACCTCCCGCCATGTCACGGACCATTGAAGTGTGTCTGGTTTTCTCATACGACACTCTCATGTACCCAGCAAGGCCTTCCCAGCATTATCTTGTGCTTCTTGTCGTCCCTGTTGGCCTGGCTTGTCCCTCTTTAGGGCCCCTGCATGGGACCATCCAGGTGATTCTGCAGCTCCTGAGGAGAGATTTGTCTGGAGGTGTCGAGGCCTGGGCCCGTGGCTTTTTAAGAGGGAGAAGGGGATCCACCCCCTCTCTGAATGGGGACATGTAGTAGATCCGGCTAGTGGCTTTCCAGAGCTCCTCCATCACTGGAGCAGGGATGGGCTGGAAGAGGCAGGGGATGTGTTGGCTTAATATCTGTGAGCCCTGCTGCTGCTGGGGCTGAGTGGTGCTTGGGGAGCGCATGGCCCCCTCAGGCGCCTCATGATGGGTAAATGCCTCTCGGAACAGGGAGTGGAGCTGCCAGACAGGGTGGCTGATATCTCCTCTCTGATGGCCTGGGGAGCCCAGGGCCCAGCTGCTGCATCACGGCAGAAAGAAAGGCAGGAGGTTGTCCTGGGGATGGCTGTGCTCCTGGCTTGGCTGCAGACATCAGTTGGGCCATGGCAGCCCCGGGCTGGGAGATGCCCGAGGCTGTGGGATGCGATTGTAAAGAGCGACCGGGCAGGCCACACTCATGGACACCCCCATTTTACCCACTCTCTGCCCTGGTGCAGGCGGCAGTGACTTAGTCACCCTCTGTGAGAGTGTCCTCAGGACAGGCTGCCCACATCACTTGTCCCTGTCATCAGCAGCAGCTGCTAGGCCTGGTTCTGGCCAAAACCTGGCTGCAGCCCTGTGTGTGTGAGATACAGTAGGAGCAGAAGGCCCCCAGGCCTCTCTGCCAGCATCTCCTGTTCAAGGTATGGCTCCAGGGGCGCCTTTAACCATCACTGAGGGCTGCGCTGTGCATGGGCCTGAGCGTTAGTGTGGTGGCGCGAGTCGTAGGCCCTGCTGGGCACTCGTGAGCAGTGGGGAGCTGAAGAGACGCGTGGGTTTGGGCAGGGCTGGGGCAGGGTCAGCTGGTGGCTCTGAGCTGGGGGCAGCCAGGTGTTCTTGTCCAGGTGGAGCTGTGAGGGAGCCAGGCTGGGCGCGGGGCGGGCAGAGGGGAGGAGGCGCGCGCAGCTCTGGCGCTGAGCGCGGGGCACATTTGCATGGAGGGGCCGAGCCGCGGGCGCGCGGGGCTTTAAGAGGGAGCAGGGGGTCCACGGCAGAGCCCGTCGGCGTGGGGACGCACAGCGGGTGGCATCGCGCCATGGCCTGGGCCGCTCTCCTCCTCGCGGTGCTCGCCCACGGCTCAGGTGCCCTGGGCAGCCTGGCTGTGCGCGGCCGGCACGAGGGCCCTGGGGCGTCGCGCTGCATGGGGGGCTTTGCTGCTGTGGCACTCGCTGACCCGCCGCTTTCTGCCCTCTCTCCTCTCCCTCTGCAGGTTCCCTGGTCCAGGCAGCGCTGACTCAGGAACCGGCCTCACTGGACGTGTCCCCGGGAGGCACCGCCAAGATCTCCTGCTCTGGTGGTAGCGGCAGCTACTTTGGCTGGTTGCAGCAGAAGCCTGGTGGTGCCCCAGTCCCTGTGATATATAGCAACGACAAGAGACCCTCGGGCATCCCTGAGCGATTCTCCGCTTCCACCTCTGGCTCCACAAACACCTTAACCATCACTGGGGTGCAAGCCGAGGACGAGGCTGTCTATTACTGCAGTAACTATGCTGGTAGTGGTACTGTTCCCACCGTGCCCCAGCGCAATGAGGAAGTTAGACTCAAACTCGGGAGCGTCAGAGAGGCAAGCACTGTGTCCCCCTTCTTCTGAACCATGCCAGGCAATGTCCACAGCTACGGAGCCTCCTGTTTTCATGGCCAGAGTGGTTCCTTGTGCCTGCAGGCTGCCACACTGTCCTAAGCACCAGGGCCCTGGTGCTGCAAAGGCCCTGCCTGGGCTTGCCCTTGCCGGCCAGGGCCATGTGAGGGCAGAGGGAGCAGCCAGGACCATGTGTGGATCTCCAAGCTCCTGTGTGTCCTAGGGAGAGGTTTGTCCCTTTTCTGCTCCCTCAGGCTGAGTGTTGCAGCATCCAAGTTGACGTTGGGTCGTGTGTGCAGCTTTGCTAGCCCTCGCTGGGCCCCCAGCAGGTCTGCAGGCGGGCAGGCAGAGGCGAGCAGTGCCTTGCTTTCCTACTGCTTTTACTGGCTGCTCTCAGTGTCTGTGTCCCTGGACCAACCAGACACATCTCCTATGACTGCAGCTACCGCTCTGCACGGTCCTAGCTGAACTCTGCACTGCTCCTGTCACTGCAGTTTGCCACAATGGCAGGAGAGGATTGAGCATGCCAGTGTGATTCTGTGGTTCCACTTCTGGCTCCATAAATGCCTTCATGATCCCTGGAGCTCAAGGTGAGGAGAAGCCTGGCTGTTGCAATGCTGACTGGGAGAACACTGTCATCCAGAGCCATGGTGATGCCAAGAAATAGGGAAGGGAGAGACACAGCCGAGAGTGAAAGAGGCAATGCCATGGATGTGGGGTGTGTGCTGGTTCCTGTCCCTTCTGTAAATCCATATCTGTGAATATCCTACCTTTTCTGTTCTGCTGCCCTGGAGTCCCATCTTGTCTCTGTCCTCACACAGGGTAGCGTGTGACCTTGTTACCAGGGCTCAACCCCAGTTGTTGCTGGTGCCTCCTGCTCCCCCTGGGGCTGCCTCCTATGCTGGGACGTGCTGGACTGGGCTCTGCTCACTGCTGTGTCCCTGCCTCAGGTCCCTTCCGCTGCTGGAGCAGCGATCCCCATACCTGCAGCTCCCTCTGCTTCCTGGGCCTGGGGAGATCTATCTTTGTGCTCTATGTATGGCTGTTGGTCCGTCTGTCCCACAGGGTCCTGTGGGACACGGTGACCCTATTCCTGTCCTACTGCCTGGGGGATCTTTGCTGCTTTGTCACTTGGTGATACCCCTTTTGTTGCTCTTTCTGCTTTCTCTCTCCAGAGTGCCTGGTCCATCAGGTGGGTTGACTCAGCTTCCCTCTCGGTCTGTGTCCCCAGGGAAAAACACTCGGATCACGTGCTCTGGGGCTAGCAGCAGCTGGGCTTATGGCTGGTTGCAGCAGAAACATGGCCATGCCCCAGTCGCTCTGATCTATGCTAGTGACAAGAGACCCTCGGGCATCCCTACGCGATTGTCTGGTTCCCAGTCTGGCTCCACGGGAACCTTAACCATCACTGGGGCACAAGCCGAGGACAAGGCCATCTATTACCGTGCTGCCTAGGACGGTGCTGCTTACAAGGTTCCCATCGGCCCTGAGCAATGGGGGAGTGACACAGAAATGCTGGAGAGTGTGAGGACCCTTTCAGCCACCCCTCTCTGCCCTCAGGGACAGTTCCTGCTCTCCTCTTCTCACCTGTGCCCCACTCACTGTTTGCCAGGAGTCTCAGGGGGGTGGGACCCCAGGAATTGGAGCCCCTTGGGCAGGCAGCTTTGAGCAGTGAGCCCAACGCTCCTCGCTGGAGCGGGGTTGGGTGCTGGGTGCCCTGGGCAGAGCCAGGCCCCTGTGGCTCTCACAGGAGAGTCTCTCTGCATCCAAGGGCTCTGATACTTGCACAGGAACCCTGTGGCACATGCGCCAGCTGGGAGGCACATGCCTGTGCCCAGCCATGTCCCCCTGATGGCAGGGGCTGCCCAGCTCCCCTGCCTGTCCCAGGGTGCTGCTGGGGCTGAGGGTGATGGCTCCCATGGGCTCTGGGGAATGGTTTCCAGTAGTAGCATTTGCCAGGTCGCCACGAGTTGGGCAGGGGGACAGGGCAGAGGAACATGGGCTCTGTGGGATGCAGGAAGGTCAGGTGTGGTTGGAGGTGCTGGGCTGGTGGGGCTCTGGCCTTGAAGTGCTTCACGTGAGGAGTTGCCCTGCCGGGATCTGGGGTTTCTCTGGCCTTGACCCTGTGTTCTCCCCAGGGCCTTGGTGTGCTGATGAAGGGCTGTGTATGGGACGGTGGTGCAGGATAGTTACCCTGTGCCTCTTCTAGTGACGAGGGATGTGATGGAGTCTGCGCTCCTCTATCAACCTGACCCCAGCCCCACAGCATGCACCCATCACCATCTTCATCCTCACATTCAAGTCTTTGACCTCCTCCAACCCAGAACATTTTCAGATACGGAAGGGGGAAGGCCTGTCTCTTGCCTTTTTGTAGTCCCCTGGTCTGCACAGGCCCCACAGGCAGCTCAGTGGTCCCGAGCCATCAACAGCCCTTGGATGCAGCACACCTTGACACATGACCCTATTGCCACAGTAGGGAGTCCCAAGGAGGTTGTGACAGGGCCAAAGAAGTGCCTGGGCAGGACCTTGTCCATCATTCCTAGGATGGGCATAGCCTTCTGTGCAGCCATGAGAGGACTGGAAAAGGATGAGGGAGGTAGT
This sequence comes from Tinamus guttatus, assembly GCF_059628265.1. Taxonomy (NCBI): domain Eukaryota; kingdom Metazoa; phylum Chordata; class Aves; order Tinamiformes; family Tinamidae; genus Tinamus; species Tinamus guttatus. The sequence continues at coordinate 4,337,900 of NW_028288993.1, read as the reverse complement.
GGGGGTTTTGGCAGGCTGGAGCAAAAGGACGTGGTACCTCCCCAGGCTGAGTCTCCAGGCTGGGCTGCAGCTGGCACTGACCCGGCCCTCTGCAGTGAATGTGGCACTGGGAAGGCTTTGGCGCTGACCACAGGGCACATTTACATGGAGGGGCCGAGCCGCGGGCACGCGGGGCTTTAAGAGGGAGCAGGGGGTCCGCGGCAGAGCCCGTCGGCGTGGGGACGCACAGCGGGTGGCATCGCGCCATGGCCTGGGCCGCTCTCCTCCTCGCGGTGCTCGCCCACGGCTCAGGTGCCCTGGGCAGCCTGGCTGTGCGTGGCCGGCACAGGGGCCCTGGGGCGTCGCGCTGCGCGGGGGGCTTTGCTGCTGCGGCACTCGCTGACCCGCCGCTTTCTGCCCTCTCTCCTCTCCCTCTGCAGGTTCCCTGGTCCAGGCAGCGCTGACTCAGCCGGCCTCAGTGGACGTGTCCCTGGGAGGCACTGCCGAGATCTCCTGCTCTGGGAGCAGCTATAGTTATGGCTGGTGGCAGCAGAAGCCTGGCAGTGCCCCGGTCCCTGTGATATATGGCAGTAGCAGCAGACCCTCGGGCATCCCTTCGCGATTCTCCGGTTCCAAATCTGGCTCCACGGGCACCTTAACCATCACTGGGGCCCAAGCCGAGGATGAGGCCGTGTATTACTGTGGTAGCTGGGACAGCAGCATTAGTGCTTCCACACAAACACCGAGCCATGGGGAAGTGAGACATAAATCTCCCGCCATCGCATGGACCATTGAACAGTGTCTGGTGTCTTGGCACAAGCCTCAACCACAGCCCTTGCCATGCTTCTCTGCACATGTCTCACCACTGCTCCCCCCTCCATTAGGAACACTGGTCTGTGACCACCCTCATCTCTCAGCTGCTCGTGAGGAGGGAATAGACCCCAGGCTGTTGGGGACCATGCTGACTCCTGTCTCCTAGCTGTGCGGCTGTGACAAATTGTCCCCCGTACTCTTCATCAGCCACTGGCTTCCCCTTTGTTTCAATGTGGCCCAGATCCCAGAGGGCCAAGTTCTGGGTGTCCAAGGCCAGCAAAGCCTTGGGGCTACCTGGCCTCAACCAGGGGGAGCTGCCTGACCCTGAGGCAGCAGCAGGCAGGGGCCAGGGACTGACAGAGCCACCCTGTAAGAGCGTGCCATGGGTCAGGGCATATTGGGTGTCCCATTCTCCAGCCCTACAGGCACCAGAGCCCCATTTGGCCTAGTGTGTGGAGGGACTTTGCTATTCCGGGACCTGCTGACAGCCTGTTCTCTCCCTCCTTTGTCTTCCTCTTCCTACTTCCCTGAGCCAGGCAGTTCTTACTCAGCATGTCTGAGGCACTCAGTCTGTGCCTCAGGACAAGCTGCTCAGACCACCTGCTCTGGGGGTAGCAGCAGCTATGATTATGGCTGGTACCAGCAGAAACCTGGTGGTCCCCCAGTCCCTGTGGTATATGCTAACGACCAGAGACCCTCGGGCATCCCTGAGCGATTCTCCGGTTCCTTGTCTGGCTCCACGGCCACCTTAACCATCACTGGGGTGCAAGCTGAGGACGAGGCCGTGTATTACTGCGGTGGCTGGAGTGATAGTACTGGTGACCGTGACATCGTGCAAAGGGGAAGTAAGATGACAACATGCTGCAGTGCCAGGGCCCCTCAGTTCCTCACTCCTAGTGGGGAGCCTAATGGTGGAGCAGCAAATGTGCTTATGAGGCAGAGCTGCCTTGGGATGTGTGAGCTGCTGCAGCGGGGCCTGTCTGTGATGCCCACAGAGGTACCTGCCACATCCAGGCCTGCCCTGTCCCGCTGGGCTTGTGATCAGTGTCAGGGAGGGTGTTGGAGGTGTTCCTGGAGGCTGTTGCCAGGTAGCCACTGTGTAGGTGTAGCCTGGAGATTAGAAAAGGCCTTGAAAATCTGGCCCAGGGCTGGAAGAAGGAAGGGGAAGGAACCAAAAAAGCAAGAGGGCAATGCAGGTGCTGGGCAAAGGAAGCCCTGGAGTCACTGAGATTGGATCCAACTTGCTATTCAGTGGCAGGCGTCTCCTCCAACTGCCCTGGCCATAGCAGGATTGAGCAGTGAACATGGTGGAGGTTGTGTCCCCTTGGGGTTTGCCTGTCTCCAGGGCAGACCACTGCACAGCCACTCTGGACCATCTTGGCCAGAGTTTGAGTTCCTTCAGGGCAGAAGAATCTGTTTCTTTCCTATAAAAGGAGCATCCTGAATTTCAGTTTACTCTCACATCTTCTCGTCCTGTCTTGGGACACCTCTGGGAAGAGCCTATCTGTGTCTTTTGCCCCCCATCAGGTATTTACCAGCATTGATGAGCTTCTCCCTGATCTTCCCTTGTGCAGGCTAAACAGCCCCAGGTTCCACAGCCTCTCTCCAGGATGAGAGAGGCTCCAAGCCTCCCAGCACCCTATTGCCCTTTGTTGAACCCCTCCTGTCTTATGCTGGGGAGCCCAGAGGTGGATGTAGGGCTCCAAAGTGACCTCAGCAGGGACTCGGGTATCATTCTTGCCTGGGTGACAGACTTGGCACCTACCTTGGTGGGAAAGGGTGGGGGACAGTTGCATCCATGCAGGGCACAATGTGTTTCACAGAGGCAGGAATGGCCAAGGCCTGTGTGGGGCCAGGAACACATGAAACAAGAGGAGGGATGTGGAATGTGGAGATGGCCCTGTTGTTGAGCATTGTCCGGCTCCACACTGGAGTTGTTGGAGCTCTCCCAGGCTCCTAGACCCTGCTCTGCTCATGTTCATCTGGGGATGGGGGTCCCACTTGTGCCTGGGTTTTGACAAGTGTGTGATATGTCTCTGCTCTCCAACCCGGGAAAGGCCATGCTGTGGATAACGTGGCCGTGTTGGACTGGGCGCGGGGCGGGCGGAGGGGAGGAGGCGCGCGCAGCTCTGGCGCTGAGCGCGGGGCACATTTGCATGGAGGGGGCCGAGCCGCGGGCGCGCGGGGCTTTAAGAGGGAGCAGGGGGTCCGCGGCAGAGCCCGTCGGCGTGGGGACGCGCAGCGGGTGGCATCGCGCCATGGCCTGGGCCGCTCTCCTCCTCGCGGTGCTCGCCCACGGCTCAGGTGCCCTGGGCAGCCTGGCTGTGCGCGGCCGGCACAGGGGTCCCGGGGCGTCGTGCTGCGCGGGGGGCTTTGCTGCTGCGGCACTCGCTGACCCGCCGCTTTCTGCCCTCTCTCCTCTCCCTCTGCAGGTTCCCTGGTCCAGGCAGCGCTGACTCAACCGGCCTCGGTGGACGTGTCCCCGGGAGGCACCGCCAAGATATCCTGCTCTGGTAGCAGCGGCAGCTATGGCTGGTACCAGCAGAAACCTGGTGGTTCCCTGGTCCCTGTGATTTATTACAACGACAAGAGACCCTCGGGCATCCCTGAACGATTCTCCGGTTCCAAGTCTGGTTCCACAGGCACCTTAACCATCACTGGGGTGCAAGCCGAGGACGAGGCTGTCTATTACTGTGGTGGTTATACTGGTAGTTATACTGGTGACACAGTGGCACTGAGCAAAGGAGAAGTGTGACATAAACCTCCTGTCATTGCATGGACCATTGAACAGTGTCTCTTTTCCCCATTTGATGGTTGCCCGGCTCCCAACCACAGCCCTCCGCGCACTCCCCCACTCTGCAAAGATCTGTGTCCTACTCTAGTTGCCCTGTCTGTGGCCAACACCAACACCATCTTTCAGCTGCACATGAGGAGGGAAGAGACCCCAGGCTGGCGGGGCCCATCCGGGCCCTGTCTCCTGCCTGTGCTGCTCGGATGAGCTGTTCTGCATGGCCAGGCTGGTGCGCAGGGCCCTGTGGGTGCCCTCCCTGCCCTCCTGCCCACGCAGCTCTGCCAGGAGCACGCTGGGGCGAGGGATCTGCTGCCCGTCAGCCTCGCACCTTCGTGCTGAGCTGCCGCCGAGGTGCTGAGGTCTCTGGCTGCCTCTGGCCCAGCTTCAAGGCCTCCAACTGCTGCGTTCCTGTGTGAGCACAGGCAGGAGAGCCCAGCCTGGCTGCAAAGCCCAAGGGCCCTGTGTGGGGCTGAGCTGCAGGGAGGGAGCTCAGTGCTGGTTGGGCAAGAGGAGAAAAGGGCCTCGTGTGTCGGAGATGCTCAGGGTGAGGCAGTCTGTGCAGCAGTGATGGGGCACGTGCACAGCCCGACACCCTCTGAGGCCCATCCGAGGGGCAGAGGCTGCAGTGGGGCAGTGTGTGGAGCTGCAGACTTTCTTGGGAAAACCGTGCCATGTGCCTGTTCCTCCAGGCTGAGCTCCCCTCTGGGGCTGGCGCTGTAGCATCAGAGCTGACGTGGGTGCACGTGGATAGAGCCTGTAGGTTTAGCAGCCCTCGCTGAGCTCTGCTCTCTGCACGTGGGCAGTGGGAGCTCCTGCCTCCTCCCCCTGCTTGCTGACTCATTTCACTGAGCTGCCCTGGGTGTCCGTGTCGCCAGAGCAGACTGCCCAGATAACCAGCTCCAGGGGCAGCCAGATTAAGGTTGGTACCAGCGGAAACCTGGCAGTGCCCCAAGGAGTGGTGGTGCACCCAGGGAGCACTGGGTGCTGCAAGGTGCTGTTGTTGAGTGATGCCTGAGGTATGTGAACTCCCGCATCCTGGCGTTGTTTTTCCAGGCAGCTGTAAGGCAGGAGCCCTGGGGCCTCCTTGGGAGGCAGCGGGAGCTCTGCTCTGCCCAGCAACCCAAGCACAGAGCCATGGAACCAGCAAGAGCCCAGCCGGGATGCAGGAACTCTGTGTCGCAGCAGCTGAACTCTGGCATGATGCTCCTAGGCCCTGCTCTGCTCATGTTGGTCTGGGGTTAGGGGGTCCCACTTGTACCTCGATTTTGGCAAGTATGTGGGATGTGTCTCTGCTCTCCAGCCACGGAAAGGCCACGCTGTGGATAACGTGGCCGTGTTGGACTGGGCGCGGGGCGGGCGGAGGGGAGGAGGCGCGCGCAGCTCTGGCGCTGAGCGCGGGGCACATTTGCATGGAGGGGCCGAGCCGCGGGCGCGCGGGGCTTTAAGAGGGAGCAGGGGGTCCGCGGCAGAGCCCGTCGGCGTGGGGACACACAGCGGGTGGCATCGCGCCATGGCCTGGGCCGCTCTCCTCCTCGCGGTGCTCGCCCACGGCTCAGGTGCCCTGGGCAGCCTGGCTGTGCGCGGCCGGCACAGGGGCCCCGGGGCGTCGCGCTGCGCGGGGGGCTTTGCTGCTGCGGCACTGACTGACCCGCCGCTTTCTGCCCTCTCTCCTCTCCCTCTGCAGGTTCCCTGGTCCAGGCAGCAGTGACTCAGCCGGCCTCCGTGGACGTGTCCCCGGGAGGCACCGCCAAGATCTCCTGCTCTGCTGGTGGCAGCTGGTATGGCTGGTGGCAGCAGAAGCCTGGTGGTTCCCTGGTCCCTGTGATATATAACAACAACCAGAGACCCTCGGGCATCCCTGAGCGATTCTCTGCTTCCAAGTCTGGCTCCACAAACACCTTAACCATCACTGGGGTGCAAGCCGAGGACGAGGCCGTCTATTACTGTGGTAACAGTGCTGCTGCCACGGTGACACCAAGCAAAGGGGAAGTGTGACACAAACCTCCCTCCATTGCTGTTGAACAGTGCTTGTCTTCCTCCTGCGATGGTTGTGCATGTCCTGACCGCAGCCCTCACCATGCTGCCCCGCTGTGCCCAAGGCTGTGCCCTGCTCTAGTTCCCTGGGGCTGTGCCTGTTACCATCACATAGCAGCTCCACAGCCCCATTATTCATCCCTAAGACCCAAGCTAAGAATGAGGCTCGTTTTTACTGTGTAACCTCTGATGGCCGCAGTGATGCTCCTGCCTTTATGCCAAGCAATGGGAAAGTGTGGCACAAACCTGTTGTTGCCATTTCAGGGACCATCAAGCAGTGACTGCTGCCTCCTTCATGATGGTCACACAAGTTCCCACCACAGCCCTTCCCGTGCTGTCCTGCACTGCTGGTGGCAAAGCTTTGTTGGTGAGCAGGCAGCCAGAGCTCCTGGGGTGGGCAAACTGAGAGCAGCACTGGTCCCCTCAGCAGCCAGTGCTGGTTTTAGCCAGTAACAGTCATGTTTGTGGGTTTTTTTTTTTTTGGTTTGTTTGTTTTTTGCATAAATGGTTTCAATGAGTTTTTGCAGCAGTGCCTAAGCCTTCCCAGGGCAAAACGAACTTCTGAAACTGAAAGTTCCTCAAACCACAACATTTTCTATGCATCATTTGCCTTTAATGACTTGCAAGATTCACTGATGCTCTCCATTTCCTGCAAACGCTTTTGGTGTAACGAGCCTTTCCTGATGCATGCACAGCCCACAAAGGACAGGCCCATTTCTAGTTACTTTCCAAGACCCAACTGATCTGCATCTTTCTGTAACCACTTGCAGAAACCACACTGCCTAAATATTTTTGACTTCGTTTTAAATGGGAGCTATTTAAATTTAACACCTCAAGAGCTAAGCGCCTCCTTCCTACTATGTCCATCCCACTGGCTTCCCGTCTGCACTTGTGCCCCTTGGCAGGAAGATCCCCCTCATGATTGTGGCACAGGGAAGCCCAGGTGAGCATGATGGCGGTGGAAAGTGCCTGGTATGCACAGGAGTCTCTGGCTGCTTGTGAGGCACACACTGTGCCAAGGCAGAGAGCCAGGAGCAGGAGCTCCATCTCCAAGGGGCAGGACACCTTAATAGTTGTGTCTGCTGGTGTTTCCTGCCGCAGGAGAAGTAAAAATGTCCTGTGGCTCTGGCCTCCAGCTGCTACCTGCTCTGGAGGGATGTCCCCTCGCCCTCAGCAGGTGTCCCCAGTGGCTGACAGAGCCCTTCTGCTCACCCCAGCACAGACCTCTGACAGTGCCAAAATGCTGGAGCCAGTAAGGGAAGTGCTTGTGTGTCCTCAGGAGGATGCTCCAGCGCTCTGGCCCCGCCGTGAGTGAGTGAGCACTAACAGAGCTCAGAGCTTTCTTGCCTTCAGGCATGAGTGTGGTGGAGACTCCTTGGTTATCCATCGCCTGCTGATCAGCGGCAGGAGATAACTGCGCTCATGTTGCCCCCAGCAACTCTGGAAATTGCATCCATTCAGATGCATATATTGGGGCAGCTCCATACCACTGCATGCACTGAGGTACCTCCGTGCTGATGCGTCCATCCTGTTGTACCCATCGAGAAACCCCCATCCTACCATCTCCATCCCTGGGGACAAGGGGGACAAGAACTACTCATGCAGCTGGACTGGAAGTTTTTGTACAGCCTCAAATCACTGTGTGGTGTTTTCGGCGCGGGGACCCAGCTGAACGTCCTGGGTAAGTCGCTCACCTCCTCACAATCTTTCCTTCCCCACCACGAAATTGGGGCATTTCTGCGATCGATTTTCGGTAATTTGGGGACTTCTTTGCGGACTCAGTGGTGGTCTGGCAGCTGCTGTCGGTGCGGGGAGAGGCTGTAAGTGCAGCATTCAGGACCTTGTCCCGTCTTGGGAGACTTGGAGGACTCTGGCGTGTGCCCAGGACCACTTCAGGATATTTTCTCAATTATTGGATCTTTACTTTTGCCCAGGGCATGGACCTCAGTCCTGGCACTTGCGACCTCTTTCAGAGACTTGAGCTTAGGTTCCTCAGAGAGGCTCCCTTCTGCTTCTTCGTAAGGAAATGAGTCCTTGTGCAGGTCCACTTCTCTAAGTCTTAGACTTGAGGAGCAGGTCTGTTGTCCTTAACGAGGACCAGACCATTTCTCCCTCCAACTCCAAGCCAAGCTCCTCAGGGAGGGTCACAGCAGTTGCCAGAGGCCAGCTGAAGGACAGAGTGTGCTCTTGGCCGTGGGCTGAAAAGCTCACCTCCTTGGATAGCAGAAGGACCAGTCCTGGTGCTCTTAGACAGAGCTTTTCAGCAGTGACAGAGAGAGCAGTTCTTTTTTTTTGTTTGTTTTTGTTTTTCTAAATCAAGGGTGTTTGAAAATGTTGCTCGGTCTGTAGACATGAAAGTAATGAAAATAATCTTTGTCCTTTGATGTCCGTGCTCTTTAAAAGAAAAAGGCACCAAAAAGTCTGAACGAAAGGACTGGGGCTAGGGGGAATCATGTAGATGTCCAATTTCTTTAGCATAAAGCTCTTTGTGGGAGGAGATTCACTCAGTTTTCTGGTGTATAGGGTTAGGTATTGCGGAGACAGCCAAGGTGTGTGAGAAAGAACAAACGTCCTTTATCAGTCTTGCTCCTGGCAGTTTGTTTGTGCATTTTATGAGCTAGATCTGCTGGTGCCTAAAAGCAGAACTGGTTGGGAAACAGGCTGGCTGGGGTTGAGTTCTGGAGGTAAGAGAAGATAGTCATAAAAGAAAGAAAGAACAAGGTTTGTGTCAGAGAATCAGAGAGCCAAAAATGGAAACATTAGACTAAATTTTATGTTTAGCAAACAGTCCATCTGTAGACAGAAAATACAATCATGGAAAGCTAGGCATATGGAAAATATGAATTCTACATTGTGCATATTATGGATAACATTACATAATGTAGAATGTATTGTTTATAAGTAGCGCTTATATGTATGTATTATGTTGCATATATATTATATATGTTATTTTCAAGTGTATGGCAATTATAAAGTATAAGATGTCAATCACGGGGAAGGCAGAGTTTCCTGGTGACGGTGGCCTAGGGTGCTTGGGGACATTGCTGCCCAGCCCATCCAGGTCACCAGGGCATTGAGGAGCAAGCTGACACCCCTGTTGGCATTTGGGGACAAGTGGGTCTTCTGATGCTTGATGCTGTGGCAGTGGTGATGTACCACGGTAGATCATTCTGTCGCCATATTGTCTCTCTTCTTAACCCTGGTGTCACTCCCTCTCTCTCCCACAGGCCAGCCCACGGTCTCCCCCAGTGTGTATCTCTTCCCTCCGTCCGCGGACGAGATCAGCTCAAAGCAAAAGGCCACTTTGGTGTGTCTGATAGCCGACTTCTACCCTGGTACTGCACCTGTTGTCTGGAAGGTTGATGGCATCACCAGAACCGCTAACGTGGAGACCACCACGCCCCAGAGGCAGAGCAACACCAAGTACATGGGCAGCAGCTACCTGTCGTTGACTGCTGACGAATGGAAGGGACATGAGACGTACACCTGTGAGGTCACGCACAGTGGCCAGAAATTCGAGAAGGTCATCAAGAGATCTGAGTGCTCCGTCTAACACCTCAGGAGCTCCACCATCCCCTCTCCTCGTCCCCTTCCACATTCATGCCTCCATGCCTGCCCATCCCCACAGCTGCTGGTGGAAGCAGCTCTCCCTCGGCACAGGTCCCTGCTGTCCCCCTGTGCTCAGTCTCTCTGCCCTCTCCCTGCGCCCCTCACTTGTCCCCCTACTCTGATGTCATCCTAATAAACACAGACACTGAACTAGCGCTGGCTCTGTATCTGTGTCTCTGTCCTGCCTCACTGGTTGAACACGGGGTGCGGATCCTGCTGCCAGCGTGGCCCAGGGGCCAAGTGCCACCTGTGCGCGACCCCCCAGGGCTCTGCTCACATGGTCGCTTGGCTTGTGGCCCCGCCAGGGGCTGCCCGGCCATCCCGTTCCTCTCCTCCTCCTGCCATGCAGCGCCCAATGGGCAACCCAAGTGTGAGAGGCCCCAGGGGAGCTGCTGCAGAGAGGGAGGGTGTTGCCAAATGCGCTTGCTGCTCCTGAGGTGCCGTGTCCCACTGTCGGGCCAACCTCAGCACGGCTGTAGCAGCAGCCACCACTTGTGCCCCGGTCTCCAGTGTGCCAGCAGCTCCCAACCTGTCATGGCTTCCTGGTGGGACCGCAGGGCTGGTGCTGTCCCACGTGGCCTTCAGGCTGCCGGCACTGCTGCTGGCAGCCCCTTGGGGCTCCTCCACAGCAGGCTGGGCTGTGACAGCTTCTGCCAGAGCAGGAACCAAACCCTCTTGCGAATGTGGCCACCAGTTGCCACTCCACAAAGCCGAGACTGATGGGGCCCTGTGCTCACCCTGGCCCCAGCACAGAGCTCGGCCTCCCCTGGTGCTGAAACACCAGGTGCTGGTTGGGGAAGCTCATCTGCCCTCAGCAGAACGCCTCGGTGCCCTGGGCCTGCTGCAAGTGAGTGACTGTGCACGGCACAGCTCAGCGCCCATGTGCCCGAAGGCAGGATCTTTGCTGGAGGCTCCTGCGTTCTCCATCCTGGGCATCAGGCAGGAGCCAAACCCCCTCCTGCTGCACTGAAGCTGCCACTGGTGCCCATGGGCCCCACCACATATGGGCTCATGTCACTGCCAGTGGCCCACGGGGCTGACCAAGCAGTGATTAGAGGGCTAGGGGCCCTCTCTGAACAGGGCCCAGCAGAGCCTGGCATCTTGGCTGTCCCCTCCCATGTGACCCTGAGCACAGCATGTCCCAGTGCATCATGGCACCCCTGCACTGTGCCAAAGCCTAGTCCACGCAGGCCACCTCTGCGCCTGTGTCAGCTGCTTTCCCCCAGACCCCTTTTTTTCTTGGGGTTAACATTACTTCTGCAGCAGGCAGGGAAGTTGGCACCTATCAAGTAGAAGGCAGTGGTGACAGGGTAGGTGATGCAGTTGCAGCTCTGTAGTGCTACACTAACGCTCTCCCCACAGGATAGTCAGGGCAAGGCCCTAAATTTTACCCTGGCTTCTCCAGCAAGGACGTGTAGCCCTCTCTCATGCACCATTCTGCCATGCTGAGTTTGTGAGGACATATCAAACTTGTTGCAGCTCTCCTGCTGCAGCCATCCTACCACTTCCATCTGGCCACCTTGATGCCATTGCGGCCACCTGGACTTCTCCATCTCCATGCATCCACTCCACCATGCCCATTATGGCATCTTCATCCCACTGCATGCCTCTTAAAACATCAATTACATCACCTAAATCTCAATGCAACCACTCCACTACATAGATTGGGTTATCTCCAGTCCATTGCAGTCATCAGGGCATCTCCTTGCTGATGCATCCATTTTGCTGCTTCCATGGGTACTTTCAGCTCACCACATAAATCAGAGCATGCCTGTCCTACCACGTCTAACCATGGAGGCACCTCAATCCAGCCAGGTCTATTGGGGCCCCTCCATTCCTGTGCATCTATCCAGCCATGTCCCACCATATTTTTTGGAACACAGCATGTAAGCACTGTGCCAACAACTGGGCAGATGGTTTTGGAGATCCTTACTCAGCTACTAATGTATTCGGCGCGGGGACCCAGTTGAACGTCCTAAGTCGCTCAACTCCTCACAATCTTTCCTTCCCCACCACGAAACTGGGGCATTTCTGAGATTGATTTTCGGTAATTTGGGGACTTCTTTGTGGGCTGGGTGACGGACTGGGCTCTGCTGTCAGTGTTGGAAGAGGCACTTTGTCCCATCTCGGAGGACTTGGAAGACTCTCGCCTGTGCCCAGGACAACTTCAGGGTATCTTCTCAATTAACGGGTCTTTACTTTTGCCCAGGGCGTGGACCCCAGGCCTGGCATTAGCGGCCTCTTTTAGAGACGTGGGCTTAGGTTCCTTAGAGAGGCTCTTTGATTCTTCAGGAGAAAATGAGTCCTTGCACAGGTCCAAGTCCCTAAGCCTTAGACATAAGGAGCAGGCCTGCCGTCCTTAACAAGGACCAGATATTTTCTCCCTCCAACTCCAAGCCAAGCTCCTCAGGAAGGCTCATGGCATTTGCCAGAGATCAGCTGAAGGACAGAGAGTGCTCTTGGTCACGAGGTGAAAGGCTCACCTCCTTGGAGAGCAGAAGGACCTGTCCTGGTGCTCTTGGACAGAGCTCTTCAGCAGAGACATAGTCTTCCAAGGTTTTCTTTTTCTATCTTAAGGGTGTTTGTAAATGTTGCTATAATGGATGAAACGGTGATGACCAGGGAACCTTTTAATCCACAGCATCTCTCAAGGCATCTCCCCCCGACATGTCAATCAGGGCACTTAAGTCCCATTACATGCATCCCTCCGTGTCCATCTCATCACATCTCTGGAGGCCCAGAGTGTGGGTGCTACTGAAGCAACTGGGCTGCAGGTTTTTGAAGATACTCAATGTACTGATAATGCTGTTGGTGCTGCTGCTGGTAGTGCTACTAGTGCTAGTGCTGGTTTTGGCGCGGGGACCCAGCTGAACGTCCTGGGTAAGTCGCTCAACTCCTCACAATCTTTCTTTCCCCACTGCGAAATAGGGCATTTCTGAGATCGATTTTCGGTAATTTGCGGACTTCTCTGTGGGCTCAGTGGTGGGCTGGGTGCTGCTGTTGGTGCGGGGACAGGCACTAAGCGCAGCATTCAGGACCTTGTCCCATCTTGGGTGACCTGGAGGACTCTGGCGTGTGCCCAGGACCACTTCAGGGCATCTTCTCAGTTATTGAGTTTTTACTTTTGTCCAGGACATCAGTCTCAGTCCTGACACTTGTGACCTCTTTCGGAGACTTGGACTTAGGTTCCTCAATCAGGCTCTTTGATTCTTCCTGAGGAATTTAGTCCTTGTGAAGGTCCAAGTCCCTAAGTCTTAGACATGAGAAGCAGGCCTGTCGTCCTTAACGAGGACCAGACAGTTTCTCCCTCCAACTCCAAGCCAAGCTCCTCAGAAAGGGCCACGGCAGTTGCCAGGGGTCAGCCGAAGGACAGAGAATGCTCTAGGGCATGAGGTGAAAGGCTCACCTCCTTGGAGAGCAGAAGAACCTGTCCTGGTGCTCTTGGACAGAGCTCATCAGTGGGAGCCTAGAGAGTGTTTTGGGTATCTTTTTTATTTTACATTAAGGGTGTTTGAATATATTGCTATATCTGAGGAAAAGGTGATGACCAGGGAACCTTTCATTCCACAGCATCTCTCAAGGCATCTCCCCCCGTGACATGTCCATCACAGTATCTATGTCCCATTGTGTCCATCCCACCTTGTCCATCCCACCACATCTCTGAAGGTCCAGAGCTTGGGCACTACTGCAGCAACTAGGCTGCAGGTGTTTGAAGATACCCATTATGCTGATAATGCTGCTGCTGGTGGTGCTAGTGCTGGTGGTACTACTGGTGCTGCTGCTTTCGGCGCGGGGACCCAGTTGAACGTCCTGGGTAAGTCGCTCAACTCCTCACAATCTTTCCTTTCCCACCACGAAATTGGGGCATTTCTGCCATCAATTTTTGGTAATTTGGGGACTTCTTTGCGGACTCGGTGCTGTCGGTGTGGGGACAGGCATTAAGCGCAGCATTGAGGAGTTTGTCCCATCTCGGAGGACTCTGACTTGTGCCCAGGACCACTTCAGGGCATCTTCTTAATCACTGGGTCTTTACTTTTTCCCAGGGCGTGGACCCCAGTACTGGCACTTGCGACCTCTTTCAGAGACTTGGCTTTAGGTTCCTCAGTCAGGCTCTTTGATTCTTCATAAGGAAATGAGTCCTTGTGCAGGTCCAAATCCCTAAGCCTTAGACATGGGGAGCCGGTTTGTCATCCTTAACGAGGACCAGACCATTTCTCCCTCCAACTCCAAGCCAAGCTCCTCAGGGAGGGTCACAGCAGTTGACAGAGGCCAGCTGAAGGACAGAGTGTGCTCTTGGCCATGGGGTGAAAGGCTCACCTCCTTGGATACCAGAAGGACCTGTCCTGGTGCTCTTAGACAGAGCTTTTCAGCAGTGACAGAGAGAGCAGTTCTTTTTTTTTTTTTTTTTTTTTCCTAAATCAGGAGTGTTTGAAAATGTTGCTCGGTCTGTGGACAAGGTAATGAAAATAATCTTTGTCCTTTGATGTCCATGCTCTTTAAAAGAGAGAGAGGCACAAAGAAGTCTGAACCAAAGGACTGGGGCTATAGGGAATAAGAAGGAGGTTATGTAGATGACCGATTTCTTTAGCATAAAGCTCTTTCTTTTTGGGAGGAGGTTCACTCAGTTTTCTGGTGTGTAGGGTTAGGCATTGCAGAGGCAGCCAAGGTGTGTGAGAAAGAACAAACGTCCTTTATCAGTCTTGCTCCTGGCAGTTTGTTTGTGCATTTTATGAGCTAGATCTGCTGGTGCCTAAGAGCAGAACTGGTTGGGAAACAGGGCTGGTTGGGCTTGTGTTCTGAAGGTAAGAGAACACAGATGAGGAAGAATAAATGTGGAAAGAACAGGCTTCATGTTAGAGAATGAGAGAGCCGACCCTGGAATAATTAGACCAAATTGTGTGCTTGGTTGCAGACATACATGTATATATGTAGATATAAAAATATAACCAGGAAAATTAGACTTATAAAAAATACAAGCTATCTATTTTGCATATTATGGATAACATTATATGATGTAGAATATATTACATAAAAAATAACTCATATATGTATGTATTATGTTGCATATGTATTATATATGTTATTTGCAAGTGTATGGCAATTGTAAATCATAAGCTGTTAATCCCGGGAGAAGCAGGAATTTCCTGATGACACTGGCCAGGGAGTACCTGCTGGGGTGGCCCTGACCTTGGCAATGATGCCCGGCCCAGTCAGGCCTCTGTGGTGCCACAGGCCACTCTGACGCCTGCGTCGGCATTAGGGGCTAACAGCATTTTTGCCAACACACACATAGGTGCAGCAGCAATGATGCACCAGGTCATTGTCGTGAGCACATTTGAAAGGCCTTCATGCCTCGCTCTGGTTCCATCTCCCTCTTTAACCCTGCTACCATGCTCTCCCACAGGACAACTCGAGGTCTACCCCCAGTGTAAGGTCCTTCCTACCATCCCCCAGTGAATTCATGGATAAGAGCAAAGCTCACATTTTCTGTCTAATAGGCGACTTTTACCCTGACTCTGTGGGAGGTGCAGATTGTATTTACCCTGGTGCATCCATCTCACTATGTGTATTGGGCAGCTACATCCATCTGGGCATCTGCATCTCAATGCAGCCTTCTCGCTCCTTCCATTGGGCACTGCCAGCCCAATCCATGCTTTGGGTACCTCCATCGTCCCACATTGACCAAGGAAACTTCCATTCCACAGCATCTCTCAAGACATACCATCCCCGACATGCCAATCAGGGCACTTAAGTCCCACTACGTCCATCTCACCTTGTCTATCCAACCACATCTCAGACGGCTAATAGTGCGGGTACTACTGCAGCAACTGGGCTGCAGGTTTTTGAAGATACTCATTGCACTGATAATACTGCTGGTGCTGATACTGGTAGTAGTGCTGCTTATGGTGAATTCGGCGCGGGGACCCAGCTGAACGTCCTGGGTAAGTCGCTCAACTCCTCACAATCTTTCCTTCCCCACCATGAAATTCGGGCATTTCTGAGATCGATTTTCGGTAATTTGGGGACTTCTTTGTGCGCTCAGTGGTGGGCTGGGCTCTGCTGTCAGTGTGGGGACAGGCACTAAGGTGCAGTATTCAGGGCCTTGTCCAATCACGGGGGACTTGGTGGTCTCCAGCGTGTGCCCAAGAGCACTTCAGGGTATCTTCTCAATTATCAGGTTTTTTACTTTTGCCCAGGACATGGACACTAGTCTCAACACTCACGACCTCTTTCAGATACTTGGGCTTAGGTTCCTCAGAGAGGCTCTTTCAATCTTCATGAGGGAATTTATTTGTGTGCGGGTCCTAAGCCTTAGACCTGAGGAACAGGTCTGTTTTCCTTAACGAGGAACAGACATTTTCTCCCTCCAGCTCCAAGCCAAGCTCCTCAGGAAGGGCCACAGCGCTTGCCAGAGGCCAGCTGAAGGACAGAGAGTGCTCTTGGCCATGGGGTGAAAGCCTCACCTCCTTGGAGAGCAGAAGGACCTGTCCTGGTGCTCTTGGACAGAGCTCTTCAATGGGGGCACAGAGAGTAGTTTTGGGTTTCCTTTCTACATTAAGGGTGGTTGAAAACGTTGCTATATCTGAGGAAAAGGTGAGGAAAATGAACCTTCTCCTTTGACATCTTTGTCTTTGTCCTTTACAAGTCTTGCTCTCAGCTGTTTTAGCTATGAGTTAGCAAATGTTAGCTGTGCAAAGGTGATGAAACTAATCTTTGTGCTTTGATGTCCATGCTCTTTAAAAGAGAGAGGCACAAAGAAGTCTGAACCAAAGGATTGGGGCTAGGGGCAATAAGAAGGAGGTTATGTAGATGACCAATTTCTTTAGCATAAAGCTCTTTCTTTTTGGGAGGAGGTTCACTCAGTTTTCTGGTGTATAGGGTTAGGCATTGCAGAGGCAGGCAAGGTGTGCGAGAAAGGACAAAAGTCCTTTATCAGTCTTGCTCCTGGCAGTTTGTTTGTGCATTTTATGAGCTAGATCTGCTGGTGCCTAAGAGCAGAACTGGTTGGGAAACAGGGCTGGTTGGGCTTGAATTCTCGCGGTAAGAGAAAATAGATGAGGAAGAATAAATGTGGAAAGAACAGGGTTCATGTCAGAGAATTAGAGAGCCAATCCTGGAATAATTAGACCAAATTGTGTGCTTGGTTGCAGACATACATGTATATATGTAGACATAAAAATATAACCAGGAAAATAAGACTTATAGAAAACACAAGCTATCTATTTTGCATATTATGGATAACATTATATAATGTAGAATATATTACATAAAAAATAACTCATATATGTATGTATTATGTTGCATATATATTATATATGTTATTTGCCAGTGTGTGGCAATTGTAAATCATAAGCTGTTAATCCCGGGAGAAGCAGGAGTTTCCTGGTGATAGTGGCCAGGGGGGTGCCTGTCGGGGTGGCCTCGACCGTGGTGATGATGCCTGGCCCTGTCAGGCCTCTGTGGTGCCACAGGCCACTCTGATGCCTGCGTCGGCATTAGGGGCTAACAGGGTTTTTTTTGCCCACACTCGCTGCTGCTGCAGCAGCAAAGATGCACCAGGTCACTATCATGAGCCCATTTGAAAGGCCCTCATGCCTCTCTCTAATTCTGTCTCCCTCTTTAACCCTGCTATCATGCTCTCCCATGGGACATGTCAAGGTCTCTCCCAGTGTAAGACTCTCCCTGCCATTCTCCAGTGAAATCATGGAAAAGAGCAAAGCACATCATTTATCTGTTGGGTAACTTATGCCCTGGCCCTGTGGAAGTTGCAAGTTGCGCTTATCCTGATAGATCCACCTCACTATGTGCCTTGGGCACCTCCACCCCACCACATCCATCAGGGCATCTGCATTTCAATGCAGCCATTTCGCTCCATCAATTGGGCACTGCCAGCGCAGTTGATGCTTTGGGGCACCTTCATCCTGCCACATTGACCAGGGGACCTTCCACTCCACAGTATCTCCCAATGCATCTTCCACGTGACATGTACAGCAGGGCACCTAAGTCCCACTATGTCCATCCCACCACATCTTTGGAGGCCCATAGTGTGAGGGCTCCTGCAGAAAGAGGGCTGAAGGTTTTTGAAGAAACTCATTGCACTGATAATACTGCTGGTGCTGCTGCTAGTGCTGGTAGTAGTACTGCTGCTGATGTATTCGGTGAAGGGACCCAATTGAACGTCCTAAGTCGCTCAGCTCCTCACAATCTTTCCTTCCCCACCACGAAATTAGGGTATTTCTGTGATTGATTGTCAGTAATTTGGTGACTTCTTTGTGGGCTCAGTGGTGGGCTGGGTGCTGCTGTTGGTGTGGGGACAGGCACTAAGCGCAGCATTCAGGACCTTGTCCCATCTCGGAGGACTTGGAGGACTCTGGCGTGTGCCCAGGACCACTTCAGGGTATCTTCTCAGTTATTGAGTTTTTACTTTTGTCCAGGACATCAACCTCAGTCCTGACACTTGTGACCTCTTTCAGAGACTTGGGCTTAGGTTCCTCAGTCAGGCTCTCTGATTCTTCCTGAGGAAATGAGTCCTTGTGCAGGTCCAAAACCCTAAGTCTTAGACCTGATGAGGAGGGCTGTCGTCCTTAACAAGGACCAGACATTTTCTCCCTCCAACTCCAAGCCAAGCTCCTCAGAAAGGGCCGTGGCAGTTGCCAGAGATCAGCTGAAGGACAAAGAATGCTCTAGGCCATAGGGAGAATAGAAGGACCTGTCCTGGTGCTCTTGGACAGAGCTCATCAGTGGGAGCCTAGAGAGTGTTTTGGGTATCTTTTTTTTTTTTACATTAAGGGTGTTTGAATATATTGCTATATCTGAGGAAAAGGTGATGACCAGGGAACCTTTCATTCCACAGCATCTCTCAAGGCATCTCCCCCCGTGACATGTCCATCACAGTATCTATGTCCCATTGTGTCCATCCCACCTTGTCCATCCCACCACATCTCTGAAGGTCCAGAGCTTGGGCACTACTGCAGCAACTAGGCTGCAGGTGTTTGAAGATACCCATTATGCTGATAATGCTGCTGCTGGTGGTGCTAGTGCTGGTGGTACTACTGGTGCTACTGCTTTCGGCACGGGGACCCAGTTGAACGTCCTGGGTAAGTCGCTCAACTCCTCACAATCTTTCCTTTCCCACCACGAAATTGGGGCATTTCTGCGATCGATTTTCGGTAATTTGGGGACTTCTTTGCGGACTCAGTGGTGGTCTGGCAGCTGCTGTCGGTGTGGGGACAGGCATTAAGCGCAGCATTGAGGAGTTTGTCCCATCTCGGAGGACTCTGACTTGTGCCCAGGACCACTTCACGGTATCTTCTTAATCACTGGGTCTTTACGTTTTCCCAGGGCGCGGACCCCAGTACTGGCACTAGTGGCCTATTTTAGAGACTTGGGTTTAGGTTCCTCAGTCAGGTTATTTGATTCTTCATAAGGAAATGAGTCCTTGTGCAGGTCCAAATCCCTAAGCCTTAGACATGGGGAGCCGGTTTGTCATCCTTAACGAGGACCAGACCATTTCTCCCTCCAACTCCAAGCCAAGCTCCTCAGGGAGGGTCACAGCAGTTGCCAGAGGCCAGCTGAAGGACAGAGAGTGCTCTTGGCCATGGGATGAAAGGCTCACCTCCTTGGATAGCAGAAGGACCTGTCCCGGTGCTCTTAGACAGAGTTTTTCAGGAGGGACAAGAGAGCAGTTCTTCTTTTTTTTTTTTTTAATTAAGGGTATTTGAAAATGTTGCTCGATCTGTGGACAAGGTAATGAAAATAATCTTTGTCCTTTGATGTCCATGCTCTTTAAAAGAGAGAGAGGCACAAAGAAGACTGAACCAAAGGATTTGGGCTAGGGGGAAAAAGGAGGAGGTTATGTAGATGCTGATGGTGCTGATACTGGTAGTAGTGCTGCTTATGGTGCTTTCGGCGCGGGGACCCAGCTGAACGTCCTGGGTAAGTCGCTCAACTCCTCACAATCTTTCCTTCCCCACCATGAAATTCGGGCATTTCTGAGATCGATTTTCGGTAATTTGGGGACTTCTTTGTGCGCTCAGTGGTGGGCTGGGCTCTGCTGTCAGTGTGGGGACAGGCACTAAGGTGCAGTATTCAGGGCCTTGTCCAATCACGGGGGACTTGGTGGTCTCCAGCGTGTGCCCAAGAGCACTTCAGGGTATCTTCTCAATTATCAGGTTTTTTACTTTTGCCCAGGACATGGACACTAGTCTCAACACTCACGACCTCTTTCAGATACTTGGGCTTAGGTTCCTCAGAGAGGCTCTTTCAATCTTCATGAGGGAATTTATTTGTGTGCGGGTCCTAAGCCTTAGACCTGAGGAACAGGTCTGTTTTCCTTAACGAGGAACAGACATTTTCTCCCTCCAGCTCCAAGCCAAGCTCCTCAGGAAGGGCCACAGCGCTTGCCAGAGGCCAGCTGAAGGACAGAGAGTGCTCTTGGCCATGGGGTGAAAGCCTCACCTCCTTGGAGAGCAGAAGGACCTGTCCTGGTGCTCTTGGACAGAGCTCTTCAATGGGGGCACAGAGAGTAGTTTTGGGTTTCCTTTCTACATTAAGGGTGGTTGAAAACGTTGCTATATCTGAGGAAAAGGTGAGGAAAATGAACCTTCTCCTTTGACATCTTTGTCTTTGTCCTTTACAAGTCTTGCTCTCAGCTGTTTTAGCTATGAGTTAGCAAATGTTAGCTGTGCAAAGGTGATGAAACTAATCTTTGTGCTTTGATGTCCATGCTCTTTAAAAGAGAGAGGCACAAAGAAGTCTGAACCAAAGGATTGGGGCTAGGGGCAATAAGAAGGAGGTTATGTAGATGACCAATTTCTTTAGCATAAAGCTCTTTCTTTTTGGGAGGAGGTTCACTCAGTTTTCTGGTGTATAGGGTTAGGCATTGCAGAGGCAGGCAAGGTGTGCGAGAAAGGACAAAAGTCCTTTATCAGTCTTGCTCCTGGCAGTTTGTTTGTGCATTTTATGAGCTAGATCTGCTGGTGCCTAAGAGCAGAACTGGTTGGGAAACAGGGCTGGTTGGGCTTGAATTCTCGCGGTAAGAGAAAATAGATGAGGAAGAATAAATGTGGAAAGAACAGGGTTCATGTCAGAGAATTAGAGAGCCAATCCTGGAATAATTAGACCAAATTGTGTGCTTGGTTGCAGACATACATGTATATATGTAGACATAAAAATATAACCAGGAAAATAAGACTTATAGAAAACACAAGCTATCTATTTTGCATATTATGGATAACATTATATAATGTAGAATATATTACATAAAAAATAACTCATATATGTATGTATTATGTTGCATATATATTATATATGTTATTTGCCAGTGTGTGGCAATTGTAAATCATAAGCTGTTAATCCCGGGAGAAGCAGGAGTTTCCTGGTGATAGTGGCCAGGGGGGTGCCTGTCGGGGTGGCCTCGACCGTGGTGATGATGCCTGGCCCTGTCAGGCCTCTGTGGTGCCACAGGCCACTCTGACGCCTGCGTCGGCATTAGGGGCTAACAGGGTTTTTTTTGCCCACACTCGCTGCTGCTGCAGCAGCAAAGATGCACCAGGTCACTATCATGAGCCCATTTGAAAGGCCCTCATGCCTCTCTCTAATTCTGTCTCCCTCTTTAACCCTGCTATCATGCTCTCCCATGGGACATGTCAAGGTCTCTCCCAGTGTAAGACTCTCCCTGCCATTCTCCAGTGAAATCATGGAAAAGAGCAAAGCACATCATTTATCTGTTGGGTAACTTATGCCCTGGCCCTGTGGAAGTTGCAAGTTGCGCTTATCCTGATAGATCCACCTCACTATGTGCCTTGGGCACCTCCACCCCACCACATCCATCAGGGCATCTGCATTTCAATGCAGCCATTTAGCTCCATCAATTGGGCACTGCCAGCATGGTTCATGCTTTGGGGCACCTTCATCCTGCCACATCGACCAACGAACCTTCCATTCCACAGTATCTCCCAAGGCATCTTCCATGTGACATGTATAGCAGGGCACCTAAGTCCCACTATGTCCATCCCACCACATCTTAGGAGGCCCATAGTGTGAGGGCTCCTGCAGAAAGAGGGTTGGAGGTTTTTGAAGAAACTCATTGCACTGATAATACTGCTGGTGCTGCTGCTAGTGCTGGTAGTAGTACTGCTGCTGATGGATTTGGCGCGGGGACCCAGCTGAACGTCCTGGGTAAGTCGCTCAACTCCTCACAATCTTTCCTTCCCCACTGTGAAATAGGGCATTTCTGAGATCGATTTTCGGTAATTTGGTGACTTCTTTGTGGGCTCAGTGGTGGGCTGGGTGCTGCTGTTGGTGTGGGGACAGGCACTAAGCGCAGCATTCAGGACCTTGTCCCATCTTGGGTGACCTGGAGGACTCTGGCGTGTGCCCAGGACCACTTCAGGGCATCTTCTCAGTTATTGAGTTTTTACTTTTGTCCAGGACATCAGTCTCAGTCCTGACACTTGTGACCTCTTTCGGAGACTTGGACTTAGGTTCCTCAATCAGGCTCTTTGATTCTTCCTGAGGAATTTAGTCCTTGTGCAGGTCCAAGTCCCTAAGTCTTAGACATGAAGAGCAGGCCTGTCGTCCTTAACGAGGACCAGACATTTTTCTCCCTCCAACTCCAAGCCAAGCTCCTCAGAAAGGGCTGCAGCAGTTGCCAGGGGTCAGCCAAAGGACAGAGAATGCTCTAGAGCATGGGTTGAAAGGCTCACCTCCTTGGAGAGCAGAAGAACCTGTCCTGGTGCTCTTGGACAGAGCTCATCAGTGGGAGCTTAGAGAGTGTTTTGGGTATCTTTTTTTTTTTTTTTGACATTAAGGGTGTTTGAATATATTGCTATATCTGAGGAAAAGGTGATGACCAGGGAACCTTTCATTCCACAGCATCTCTCAAGGCATCCCCCCCCATGACATGTCCATCACAGATATGTCCCGTTATGTCCATCCCACCACATCTCTGGAGGTCCAGAGCTTGGGCACTACTGCAGCAACTAGGCTGTGAGTTTTTGAAGATACCCATTATGCTGATAATGCTGCTGGTGGTGGTGCTAGTGCTGGTGGTAGTACTGGTACTCCTGTTTTCGGCGGAGGGACCCGGCTGACCCTCCTGGGTAAGTCGCTCAACTCCTCACAATCTTTCCTTCCCTACCGCGAAATAGCTGCATTTCTGAGATCAATTTTCGGTAATTTGGGAACTTCTTTGTGGGTTGGATGATGGGCTGGGCTCTGCTGTCGGTGTCAGAAGAGGCACTAAGAGCAGAATTGAGGACTTTGTCCCATCTCGGAGGACTTGGAGGACTCTGGCGTATGCCCAGGACCACCTCAGGGTATCTTCTCAATCATCGGGTCTTTACTTTTGCCCAGGGCGCAGAACCCACTCCTGGCTGTAGCAGCCTCTTTTAAAGACTTGGGTTTAGGTTCCTCAGTCAGGCTCTCTGATTCTTCATAAGGAAATGATTCTCTGTGCAGGTCCAAATCCCTAAGCCTTAGACATGAAGAGCAGGTCTATCGTCCTTAACGAGGACCAGATATTTTCTCCCTCCAACTCCAAGCCAAGCTCCTCAGGAAGGGTCACAGCAGTTGCCAGAGGTCAGCTGAAGGACAGAGAGTGCTCTTGGCCATAGGGTGAAAGGCTCACCTCCTTGGAGAGCAGAAGGACCTGTCCCGGTGCTCTTGGACAGAGCTCTTCAGTGGGGGCAGAGAGAATGTTTTGAGTTTTCTTATTCTGTGTTCAGGGAGGTTGAAAATTTTGCTATATCTGAGGAAAAGGTGATGAAAATGATCTTTCTTCTTCAATGTCTTTGCCTTTGTCCTTTATGAGTTTTGCTCCTGATACTTTTAGCTGTGCATTTGAAGAGCTAGATCTGCTGGTACCTAAAAGCAGAACAGCTCAGGAAACAGGCCTGGCTAGGGTTGAAGTCTGGAGACAAGAGAAAACAGAACAGGAAGAAGAAAGGAAGAAAGAACAGGGGTCGTGTTATAGAATCAGACAGCCCATACTGGAATAATTAGACCACATGGTGTGTTTGGTTGCAGGCATATATTTATATATGTAGACATAAAAAACAACCAAATAAATCTTGACTTATAGAAATTACAAGCTGTATATTGTACGTATTATGAACAACAGTATATAATGTGGAATATATTATATAAAAGTAACTCATATATGTATGTATTATGTTGTCCTCGGAGGACTTGGAGGACTCTGGCGTGTGCCCAGGACCATTTCAGGGTATTTTCTTGGTTATTGGGTCTTTACTTTTACTTTACTTTGCCAGGACATGGACCCCAGTCCTGACACTCCCGACCTCTTTCAGAGACTTGGGCTTAGGTTCCTCAGAGAGGCTCTTTGCTTCTTCATAAGGAAATTATTCCTTGCTCAGGGCCCAGTCCCTAAGCCTTAGACCTGGACAGAAATGGGAGGAAATACAGAGCCTGAATAAGCTCCCAGCTCTGCTGATGTGATTTTGCTGGAGCAGAGCTCCTCTGCCACGGAGAAGAGTAACTGCACCACTCGGATCACGTTTAAAAGTGGAGGTTGTTCTTGTTCCCCGCTGGCTCAGTGTGCTGAAGCCTCCGTAATTATTGATGACAGCATTTGGCAACACGCCTCCTTAGGTAGCAATTTGGACTGAAATAAATCAATGTACAATACGGAAAACTCCGTGTCGGGCAGCACCACTTCTTCGTCCCCCATCAGAGCCGTGTCTTGGAGTGGGGATGAGGATGGCTGCCCAGGCCAGCCCGGTACAAGGCCTGGACATCCCTCACACGAGCTGGAAAGCGCTGTGCAAGCCGGGCTCATGCTGTCAGCGCTCCCTGGGACGCCCCGTGACCCGTTTGGGGGTGCCCCGCTCTCTCAGCCTGCGCCTTTGCAGCGGCGTGAGTCGCTGCAGCTTCACAGCCTTGACACAGTTTAGGCGAGCGGTGCCCAGGATCCCGGCTTCCTTGAGGAGGAGGAAGCTTCACTAATTATTGATTAAAAGATTCTGCTAAACTAGCTCCATAAGCGGCAATCCGGCAAGGAGCAGCTGCTGAATTATACATCAGTGGCCCCATTTCCTCCAGGATATGTATTCCCTGGCCTCCAACAATGAGGGGGAGATTCAGGCCTTGCAGCCACATTCATTTTTACCTATAATGAGTCTTTTAAGCAAAACTTGAAAGCTGCCTCTGGAAGTCATGCTGTGAGCGGTGCTTTGTAGCTGCATGTTGCCGGGCCAGGCAATTCCCCACCGTGAGACGAGCTCCCGCACTCACAGCACCAGGCTCCTGCACTGAGCCTCGGCACCGCAGGGACCGCGCTGCCCTCACCACCCCGAATGCTGCCACTGTGCCCCTGTGAGCGAGTAAAACCACTGTCCTTGTCATCAGTCTTAGAGGCATGTTCCAATTACTGAATCTTCTGAGTAACAGCAAAACCTCAAGAGTGTTCTCCCAGCTGCAGCTCTCGCTCTCTCTGCAGTGTCCTCTGGTGCAATATTAAACAGCCATTTTTTTTCCCCATTTTGCCATTAATTTCAGATTAATTTCAGGGCATCTCTGGAGCAGGGAGCACCCTTCAGGGCTGGAACTGGCTGCAGATGATGTCCTGGAGCCGTGGGGAAGAAGGGAGCAAGTGTGGGACACTGAGGCTTGGGGACATGGGCACCTTTGCAGTGGTGACACCAAAGCCCATCCCAGCCCTCGTTGCAGAGCAGTCACTCATGCCTGTGCAAGGCTCATCCAGGCAGTCTCTGCCTTAGAGGTGACCCCCACGGGCCAGGTCCCACAGTGGTGACAGGGACACTCGCAGCGGCAGCCACGTATGCCCAGCCAAAGCGGGGCAGGCTCTGCAGAGGCTGGTGAAACCTTTCAAGTTTTGCTTCTCGGTGCAAGCAGAAGAGCACAAGGCGACGTGGCACAGCCAGAGCAGGGGGTTTCCGGCAGCCTGCGGGCGCAGCTGCGAGGCGCACAAATAGCTGCGCTTCCTGCACGCAGCGGGGCTGAAACTCGAAAGCAAGAGCTGGGTGCTAAGAATAGCCCCACAGACGAGCGGGCGGGAGCCAGGGCTGCGGGAACGCAGGGAGCCGGACAGGGGATGCCCCGCTCCAGAGCAGGGCTGGCGGCTGGGCTGCTCCGGGGGGCTGCTCCGGGAGGCTGCTTGTGGCCCCTGGGCTCAGGCAGGGAGCTAGAGCAATGCCAGAGGCTCAGTAGGATGCAGCCCAACTCCAGGCATGATCCAGTCCCTGTATACCCGTGTCCAGAGAGCTGCCTCCTCCACAGGCTTTGGGAAAGGTCATGCAAAAGCCGCACTTTCACCCCAAAGTGTCCAGGTTCAGCCTCCATGCTGCCCTGCCCCAGCAAGACTCCTGTACTCACAGCAGGGACTGCAGAAATATGGTGGCCACCAGGTCACAGCCAAATGCGATCAGCACTTGCCAGCCCTGGAGGGCAGGAGTGGGGCCTGGCTCCACTGCCATTGCAGACCCTCTGCAGCACAAGTCCACAGCGTGCAGCCCCCTGCCTTCCCCAGCACCTTGGTGCAGAGAGGATCCCAGGGCCACAGGAGGCAAGTGCAATGGGAGACCTGGGCCATGGGCAGCCCGCTGCTGTCAGGCACTAGGCAGAGTGGGGATCCCAGTGCTGCGGAGAGCTCAGTGCAGTGGGGAGCTCAGTGCCATAGGGAGCTCATCAGCACTGGGGGGATCCCAGTGCAATGGCAAGCCTGGTCATGTGGGGAGCTGGGTGCCACAGGGAACCCGTGTCATGAGGAGCTTGGTATAATGGGAAGCTTGGTGCTGTGAGGATATTTGTGCAGTGGAGAGATTAGGGCCACAGGGAGGTTGGTACTGGAGTCCTCAGACCCTGAGACTGGGCACGTGGAGAAGCCAGGTCTGGCAGCGCAGAGACCTGGCACTGTCTCACCTTGTCCCTGCAGGGACAAGGCCCCACATTTGCTTTGGGGGTGCAGTGGGAAGGTGTTGGCCCTGCACTGTCCAGAGCGGCTGCGGCTCTGTGTCCCTGGCTTCCTGCACAGCCTGGCAGGAGCAGGTCTGCACTGCTGCCGGCACCGGCCTTGCTCCCGGCCTCAGCCCAGCGTGGGGCTGCCGCCCTGGCCTCACCCTCTGCATCGCCCCCGCAGTGCCAGCAAGGGGAGCTGGGTCTGCCGCCATGTAGGGCGCCTCGACGGCTGCGCTAAGGCTGCAGCAGGGGTAGGAGGGAGCAAAGGCCATTTCTGGGCCCGTGACTTCCAGGAACACACTGGGCAGTGTTTCCCTGATTGAGAACCACATTGAAACGGTGAAAAACGAAGCCCAGCCCTTCCCAGCTGGGCCCTGCGCAGCTGGGCCTCTGTGCTGGGGCGTCCCCAGGCTAAATTTACCCTGCGCTGGCCCAATCGGAGCTGAACACGCGTGGCCCCAAGCGCCCTGAGAAAGGGAAGTGAAACCCTCTCCCGCAGGCGCTGACGTGGCCCGGAGCGGGCGCACAGCGGGGCCTAGGCCATCGGCTCCCCAAGCTCCCTGAAGCCTCCACTGGCCCATCACCTCGGGACCCGAAGTCTCCCACTGTGGGCAACCCACTGTCACCCCTTACCACAGCAAAACAGTGACAGCCTCGAGGCACTGGAGCTGGTGAGCAAGTCCCAGCGCAGTGGGGTCATGCAGCACTGCTCAACGTGCAGTTATAGAATCCTAGAATCATTATGGTTGGAAAAGACTTTTAAGATCATCGAGTCCAGCCATAAACCCATCGCCACCATCACTTCCTGCTAAACCATGTCCCTAAGTGCCTCACCTACACGTTTCTTGAACACTGTCAGGGACAGTCACTACAGCACTTCCTTCGGCAGCCTGTTCCAATGCTTAACTATTCCTTCTGGGTAGAGATTTTTTTTTCTATTATCTAACCTCAACCTCCCCTGACACAGCTTGAGGCCATTTCCTCTTGCCCTACAGGTAGTTATTCTGGAGAAGAGGCCAATGCTCGCCTCACTACAATCTCCTGTTCAGGCTCCTCCAGCACCTCCATGTCTTTCTTGTAGTGAGGGGCCCAAAACTAAGCAATGTATTGGACGGGGCAAGCCTGAGAACCCAAACCTCTGAATCTTGGGGGGAAAAATATAGGTTGTGCCCATTCCCGCTCTCAATATCCCCATGAATGGCTTGGGGTGGAAGCACCATCGGGAAGCTCAGCAGCACCTGCAAAAAGTGCCTGGCAGGGTTTTTTTTTAATCATGCTGTACATGAGAGGTAATTAAATGAAATAAATAAATGTTTCATGCTGCTTTGCTTGAAAACATTACCCGACTGATACAGGACGCTGGCACAGCGAAAGGCATTTGCATAGCTGTGTCAAAACAGCAACTGCCACATTTCACAGCTGGACGGCGGAAACTTGCTGGATGAGCGGAGCTGCAGGACAAACTGTTTGTGATGATATTTTATTTATGCGTGCATAAAAACACACGCAGGGCCAGCGTGGAGGTAAACAGTGCCAAATATAAAAGCTCAGGGTCATAAACAAGCTGTAAACAAGCTGCACCAAATAAAAAATAAGCAGCTTTGAACCTCTCAAAAAATATTTTTTATCTTGAATTTAGAATATTGAAAACAGAGAGCTCTCACTAGACCTTCACGCTTGCCCAGGAAATGCAGAAAACCCTTGCTTTCTACTCACATCTGGTGTAAAAAGCAGCTTGCATGACACGCACTGCACTAAGAGACATGTTTTACACCAGTATTCGAACTAATTTTCTTGAAAATACGCTGAAGTTTCATGACTGCTCAGGACTCACAAGCTTTAAATTTCAGCATTAAGCAATATCTAAAGAGGAAACGGTGCGGAACTGCTGGGCAGGGAGGGCGCAGGTGAGGGAGACTGAAGGCAGAAGCAGCGAGCAGGGCACAAAGTACTTTGGGCTGCACTGGGCTCCTCAGCTGGACCGGGCACCTCTGTATTAACCGATGGAGGGAGTTTTTTGCACCCAGAGCAGGGCAGCAATGGCACCGGCAGAAAGGGATTTCCCCAGATTTTGCAGGCTCCGCTTGCCCAGCAGTGGCCCCGGAGCAGCAGCACCTCTGTCATTGCTGTCCATCCCGCTCCCGCGCTGCCGCCCTCGCGCCCGGCTCCGGCCAGATGCACCAACCGCAGCGTGAGGAGGACAAAACAACTGCGCACCTTGGCTAAAATTACATCCCAGGGCAAACAGGCAGCCGGCTTGGACAAACACCAGCTGGGGCCTCGAAATAGCCCATGGGCATCTTTCCCTAGAGCCCATTTCGCGCCAACAAAAAATTTCCAGCACGTGACAAAGACAGCATCCCCCCGTCAGCAGCCCCGCTTGCAGGCACACATAGGGAAGGAGCAAAGGCTGCTTTTCAGCCCTGTTTTGGGCAACTTTGCAGAGTCTCTTTTCCCTTGGACCGGTGGTGGTGCCACACAGCTGCATGACAGCCACGGGAGCCAGGGCCAGAACGGCCCTGGAAGAGGCTCATGGAGGGGCAGTAGCACAGCAAGGGTCTCCAGCACCTCCCCCAGCTAGAAGGAAAGCAGCTGAGCTCACAGGGAGCGCTCGAGGCAGCAACACTCAGGGCTGAGGCTAAGGGGCTGGGGCCAGCACACCTCATGCCATGTGCTGCCCTTGCAGTGTGGGTCAGGAAAGAGGGGAGGGTTTTCCTGTTTCTGTGGGACACCCAGGGAGTGCAGGGCATCCCCATGCTCACAGTATGTGCTGTGGAGCCGGGAGCAGAAGGGGGCTCAAGGACACCTCCACATCCCCCTGCTGAGGAAACACAACCCAGGTGTGTGCAGGGGAGCGGAGGTGCCACCATGACATGCTCTGCCTGCCCGCCCTGTCTGCCATGAGCTGGAGGGGCTCAAGTGTCCCCTGGAGCTGGAGGAAGGGTCACCCGCGACTCCCAAATCCTGCCCAGGACCTGCTGTGCTCGACCAAGGCTTGAGGTTTGGGAGCGCGGCTGCTTCACTGCCCAGGGCCTCGCTCCCCTCCGGCACCCAGCCTGGAAACACACCCGGTGTTGACAGCAACACGGGAGGAGGTTTCCTGCGGCTCATGCTGATGCTGGCAACAGCTGCCAAGTGCTCGCAGACAGCAGCCCTTGTGGCCCCTGTGGCTCCCACCATCCTGAGCGGGGCCCGATCTCCACAACCCTGCTAGTGCCCTAGGCTAAGGTGTGCAGCCCCGGGGGCATCAGCAAGCATGAGGTCGGGCTACAGTGGCAACTGAGCCTTGGGCAGCTCCTCCTAGAAGTGCATCATTTCTGAGGATGGGAGTGCCCCCTGGTCCAGTCCAGGAGAAAGTGGAGAGAAGAAATGGACATGGAGATAGGACATGGGCATGAAGTTTTGGGCCTGCCACCACAAAAAAGCCACTGAGGTGCTGGAACATGTCCAGAGAAGGATGACAAAACTGGTGCAGGGACTGGAGCACAGACCTTATGAGGAGGGGCAGAGGGAGCTGGGATTATTTAGTGTGGAGAAGAGGAGGCTCAGGGGAGAGCTTAGCGCTCTCTACAACTACCTGAAAGGAGTTTTTAGTGAGGCGGAGGTCAATCTCTTCTCCAAAATAACTACCCATAGGACAAAAGGAAATGGCCTCAAGTTGTGCCAAGGGAAGTTGAGGTGAATATTAGGAAAAATTTCTACATGGAAAGAGTGGTGAAGCGTTGGAACAGGCTACCCAGGGAGGCGGTGGAGTCACCGTCCCTGGCAGTGTTCAAGAAATGTGTAGATGAAGCACTTACAGACATAGTTTAGCAGACAGGGTGTTGAAGGGCCAATGGTTGGAATCGATGATCTTGAAGGTCTTTTCTAACCATAATTATTTTATGATTCTATAGAGGAGAGAGGAGACAGCAAACCGAGACAGGGATGCCACCACGTGGTGGCACCTCGGGCCAACATCTCCCCAGGCTCGGCCAGAACAACTCTTAGGCTGCAGAGACACCTCCTGGTCACCCACACTCATCACGAACGGTGCTCGCAGCACTCCCAGGTGTGCTGGCGCTAAGAGGGGACGACAGGGGCTACCGACCCCGTGTCGTGGGCCCCAAAGCTGATGCCTACGTCGGGCTGCACTAGAAGGGACATGGCCTCCACCTCGAGCTGTGCTGCAATGAAGCCAGGTAGGATGGTGGGGACAGAGGAACATGATGGTTGAGGTGATGGCCCTTCCCAGCCCAGCCTGGAGGTCTCCATGCTCAAGGCCCTGGGGTGCCCCCCCACCAGTGACTTGCCCTGGTGATGGGCCCAAGGACCTTAAGGGCCACAGAGGCCCCGCACGAGGCCCAGCCAGGCCCTGTGCTGGGGCCTGCCAGTGACGGCCATGCTTTCCCTGTCATGGACAAGGGGCTTGGAGGCCAGTGGGTTTTGCCCAGCTGGTGCCCATGGCACCTGCGGGCCCAGAACGGGAAGCGATCCCACACCATGGTTTCAGTTGGACTGTGGATACAGGGTTGCCCGGGACAGAGCCCCTGAGGAAACTCCAGGCAAAAGCACAGTGCAAAGCAGGGAGGAAGCGATGGATATGGTGGAGCAGTCAAAAAGCAAAGCCCAGGTGAAAAAATTGTGCCACAAACCAGACACAGCCATCATGTGGCAGAGCCAACACCGTGCAGGTCCCGTAACGGAGCCGATGTCTGGCCTAGGGCACTGCAGTCCCCGCAGGCTGGGGCTCCAGCACCTCCCGCTGGCGCACATGGGCTCAGCCTCCTTGAGGAGCGCAGCTGTGTCTTGCTCCTGCCTTGCCCCTGCTGTAATGAGCCCTCACTGTAACGAGCCCTTGCAGTAATGAGCCGTGCTGGGAGCAGGGAGGTGGCAGAGGCCATTACTTGTGCTAATGAAGCCCTTACGGGAAGGTCGCACACCCAAGGGCCCCCAGCAAGGTCGCTGCTGCTAGCAAGCGCCGGCTGGAGGCTGTGAGTACAGCCTGGATGGGAGGCCGCCCCCACAACAGCGAAGGGGTTGGGTGGCCACTCGTGCCCGTGTCGGCACTCAGAGCCAGCCATGCCCCCAAGACACACAGGTGCCACCTCTGACCTTTCCCCATATTCATGTCTGGAGGTTAAACTCTGCTCTTAATTATTTCTGTCAACATCAGTACGTTTCAGTCAACCCAGGCCTAAAATGAGCTCTAGGGAAAAGGCCACCAATGCAGGAACACAGTGACCCCTCCCTCAGCCTGGCAGCATCTTGCAGCACCCACTGCCCCCCTCCCTCTGCCCCACTGCTGCCAAATCCCGCAAGGCCCAAGGGAAAGTCAACAAAACGCCCGTGACACCCAGGCACAGCGCAAAGGCCTTGGGTTTATTCCAGCCCCACACCAGCGCTTCGTGCTGGCCACGCTCAAGCCTTGCACCAGCCATGTCCTGCCCGGCTCGAGGCCTGCACCGATGCCCATCTTCATCTCAGCATGGCTGCCCGGGGCCTGGAGCCGGCGCGCTACGAGGGCCACGCGGCAGCAGGGCCCAGCAGGGGCAGCAGCAGCAGGGCCCAGAGGAGCGGGTGGGCGCGCGGGGCGGCGCTGCTGGCCGTGGCGAGGCGGGAGGCCAGGACCTGGCGGCGGCCCAGGGGCTGCGGCGGGCGGAAGTTGTTGGTCATTTTGAGGGGTGCAGAGCTGACGGCCGGGAAGTGCACGGTGTTCACGAACGCCCTGAGCTGTGGAGGAGGCAGAGGAAGGAGCGGACAGTCACCCCACGCTGAGGGAGCTGCCCCGAGTCCGCATCATGGCTGCCAACCCCCACTCATGCGCACAGAGGCATTTCGGAGCATTACGGGGTGCTGCCATCACCCAGGTTTGACCCTGTGCTTTCTGTGGGGTGCCGGGGCACGTGCACATCACCCGGGGACCCGCGCGGAGCTCAACGGTGCCAGTGGGTGCTTGCGCTTCCACCACTAACCCTTGCAGAAACAGCCTGCGCGACAAGAGCTTTAGGGCAGAGACTGTTTTCCATGTACTACAGCTCAGATATGAGGAGAATGGCATGAAAGGGGCTGTGTGAGGTACCGGACCATGCGCCAGCAGCCTGGTGAGCAGCGCTTTGGCAGATGAGGCCATCCACAGCCCCATCCACAGCACCAACCCAGCAGCTAGAAGCTTCCAATGCCGGGGCTTTTCCCCAGGGGAAGCAGAGCCAGAGTGCCCTGCACCGTTACCTGCGCCTGGCTGATGGCCACAGGCTCCTCAAACACGGTCCAGACGACGACTTCACTGCAGTCGGGGGTGGTCAGGGAGCCCAGGTAGCGATAGTACTTGGAGAGCTGCCCAGCACGCGGGAGCAGGTTGCTGAGGCGGAAGGTAGAGGCCAGATCCACAGAGTCCCCTGCAGAGACAGCAGGAGTCGGCACCATGAGTCCCACCATCGTCACCCCCAGATCAGGATTTCTCCCCTGTCCTAGCACAGACCAGGTGAGGACACCTCACCGTGGTGAGACACATTCCTCAGACCAGCCACGATGGTGTTGTAGTTGGAGTTGTCTGTTTCTGAGACCTGCGGGGGAGAGCAGCCAGCGGTCAGTGCTTACACGGAGCAGCTGACACCATGCAGGTCCCTGAGCCCCGGGTCCCAGCAGACAGGACATGCAAGGGATACAAGGGACTTCCAGCACTGCTCCCCTCCAAGGCCACCACCATCTCCTGCCCTAAGCAGCCCTCCTCGCTGTGCAACTGTGCAAAGCCCAAGAAATTAGAGCCTCTTCTGAGGCAAACCCAAGAGCTTTGTGGACATTGAGGGGCAGGAGGCCCCCTTGGCCGCGACACTTTCTCACTCTCTCCCAGCAGCTGTAAGAAGCCCCTCCCCAGCACTGGCACCAAGCATGTTCCCATGGGAAGCTCCCAGAAACCAGCATTTCCCAGGAAGACAAGTGCAGCTCAGGCAGCTCTGCTCCAAATCCTCTGGTCATTTCCCATGCTGGTTTAGACCAGCAGGAGGTTTCCACTCGGGGCAGGAAGATTCAGACCTGCACCGAGCTGACCACGTGTGGCCCCACCACCCCAGACCCGGCTGGCTCCAGGGTGCAGTGGGCAGAGAGGGGCTGCCCTGGAGCTCCCAGCCCGCCCAGCACCTACCGTGAAGAAGAAGCCGAGCACGGCCAGCCCATTCGGGTGCCCCTTGGCTTCCCCAAGGGTCTGGTAGTTGATGTTGATGTGGACGATGTGGAGCTGGGGAGAGCACAGGGGGGCTGAGCGCAGGCACCCACCGCCCCGCAGCGAGGTGGCAACGTCGGGGCACCCGCATTGCCCCAGGCAGCCCGGGGACGGGCAGCACGGAGCCAGTCTCGCCTGGGAAATCCCAACCATGAGTCTGGGCGGATTTGCCGCTCCCGTGGGAGGTTTAGGAAGATCAAAGCTCTTCAAAGCAAGGGAGCTGCCTTGAAGGGGAGTGGGGCTGGGAAGCAGCATCGGATGAGTGGCTGCAGCAAGCACAAATGCCACGAGCTACCAAAAACTGCTCTCAGTTCGGGGTGCGTTTGTAGCCCCGCGGCTGCAAGGCTCCCACCTACCTCCATGGGGAACTGGCGGCCGTCGAGGGTGTGCTCGGAGCCGTTGCCCACCAGGCTGCCCCAGTGGAAGTGGAGCTGCAGTGCCCGGTAGGTGCCGGGCAGGCCCCCGCCGCTGATGTTGATGTGCTCGGCCGCCGGGTCGCCCTGCAGGCTCAGCAGCACTGCGAGAGCGCCGCGGGTGAGGAGCGTGGGGACGCCGCGCCGAGAGCTGCGCCCCGCAGCTCCCCATGGCCGGGCAAGCCCCAGGGCTGTTTCCCCCTTTCCCCGGGTTAATGCCCATGATCATGCAAATCCCATTCATGCAGGCTACGGGAAGGAGCACCCGGGAGCTGCCAGCCCCTGGGTTGAAGCCTCGGCAGGGACCCACCTGTGTGCCCGTCGTTCGTGAGCCTCCACTTGCCCGGCGGGGCCTGGTCGTAGCCCTCGAAGAGGATGTCGCCGAGGCGGCTGTCCCTCCGGAGCCGGCGCCGGTCGATGTTAATGGGTGACTGCTGGCTGCCCCCGCAGGTGGCCTTCAGCTCCTTCCAGTGGCTGGGGCCTGTGGAGGCCGTGGGGTCGGCACTGGCGGGTCTGGAGCTCCCCTGACACCTCTCCCGAACTCCTGGCATCCCAGAGGAGCCACTTCCCGCCCAGCCAAGCGGCAGCATCCACACACAGAGACTTCCTTAAGCCTCCTTCTTAAATGGTCATCACGGCCAGCTCCACGACCTCGGGCTGATGGAGGGGCTGCACCGGCCCCACAACGGCCGCTGTGGAGAGGCTGCTTCTCTAAGGGGAGCAAATTGGACCGAACTGAGCGTCCGTGACGAGAGGACGGCCAGAAGACGCAGTGGGGCAAAGGGAGGGCACAAGGACCATCCTGCACAGAGCGCTCCCAGCCCTGCAAACCAGCTGCTGCTTTCGTTAAGGGCTGCTCTGCCTCTTCCAGCCCTGTGCTGGCACAAACATGCCCTTGCTGGTGAGCCGACCTCGGTTAAATTGCCAGCCCCGTCCGGCTGTTCATCAAGGAGCAGTAAGTCGTGCCCAACTGCTAATGCTCTCCAGACACAGGTTATGCACCCCGGGCACTGGACATGGTGTACATGCACCAAAGAGCTATAAAACAGTTGGACCATCACAGATAATTACCTGCACATTGAGCCTTAATTAACCTTTTACAAGCTATTTGCATACTTCAAGACCAAGCGGCACCCAGCCGCCGTATCGCGGGGCGGATGGTTATTTTCTGAGCAGCAACAAGAAAACTCCTTCCGGCTCCCAACATGGCACCGTCCTTCCTCACGCCGCAGGGAGGTCTCGCTGCCTCCCTCCTACCCATCAACATTGTGGGTGTTGCTGAGGGCAAGTGCTAAATGCAGATTTTCATCTGCTTCAGTGAAATCCGGAGAGGCCAATCCTGCCCCCTCGGTAGCATCCTGGAGCTGATCCTTGCTGGAGGTGGGAGCTGAGCCTGAGCCCCTCCAAGGGGCTCTGGGGATTTGGTTTAGTTTGTGTGTGCGTGAGCCGGAGGTTTCAGCTGCACAGCGCTGTGGCCATCGCCACCTTTGCACCACACAGTCCAACTTGTCCCTCCCCAAGCCCTTGTCCCTGCAGTGCCTTTGCCACCAACCCGCCCGACTGCTTCCCTCGTGGCCTGGCCCCTTCCAGCTCCCTGTGCCTCACATCACCCCTCTGCAGGGCCACTTCCCTGCAGGAAAAGCGGAGTGCTCAGGGATTCACACATGAGACGCAGAGGCAGAGCAGGCTGTGTCCATGGGGTCCTGAGGGATGGGGCCTCCGCAACGCAGCACTCACCGCACTTGGGGTCCTGCGAATCATAGCACCACTGCCCTGTGGGGAGAGGAGAGCTCCAGTGAGAGGACAGTCTGCGCTGGAGGATCCCGAGTGCCTCCTGCTCCTGCCTGCACAGGGTGGGAGGAGGAAGGGGGCCCCGTTTGCACCTAGCACCACGGGGGACATTGCAAATGGCCCCATGGCCCCACGCTCACTCCAGCAGCGCAAACACCCTGAGCAAGGGGCTCACAACTGCCCAAGCCACATGCTGGGACCGCGCAGTGAGGGCCGCACTGTGTCCCACGGTGCCCGTTCCTGCTCTTAGTGCCAAACGCCCCTGGTACCTCAGACCTGCTGCTGGCTCCTGCCCCGGCTGCTCCCAGCGCTGCCGCTCAGCACGTTCGCACCCTGCCCACCACCCTCGGCCGCCTCTCCCCAAGGAAACCTGCCGGGACTCCGCAAGCAGCTGCTGCTCTGCCTCCCCGACTGCCCCGCGCCGTTCCTCAGCACTCATCAAACCGTGCTCAGTGCAAACAGCCCTGGCCTTGCTCCCGGCCCCTGCGCCAGCTCCCGCGCTGGGTGCGAGGGCTGCCAAACCTCCCGCGGGGCTTCTCCCCTCGTGGCAGCTGCGTGGCCGGCAGGGGCTGCCGCAGCCGGCGCGGCGGCGAGCGGGGCCGTGGGCAGCGCGGTGCCCACGCTGGGGGCCGGCCGGTGCCGGGGGCTCACTCCCACCACGCTGCTGTCGCCGCTCGCGCCGGCAGGGAGCTGTGGAGCGGCTCCATCGCCAGCAGCGCTTGCCCAGCGCCGGCTCGCAGGCAGCAAGCTGAGGCGGCCGGAGCCCGTGTCCTGCCCTCTCCTCCACACTCACGGCCTCACTGCACTCCTTCGCTCGCCCCCTCTGCGCTGCAGCACGCGGCTCCCTCCCAGACCCCCTGCAAGGCCCAAACTCTCATCTCTGTCGTGGTCCCCAAGAGCCCACCAACACCCACGGGGACACCGAGTCCGGCTGCTGCCACCTCCGCGCACCCACTGCCGCCTAGGAGGGAGCGCAGCCCCAAGCTGGGGAGCAGCCGCACTCCCGGCTGGAGGAGACCCGGCTTGGAGGCAGCTTTCTGACTGTGCCAGGGGAAGCAGAGCTCTGGGAAAGCCCATCGCCCTCTTGCACTGCTCCCCCAGCACAAGAGCATCCCTGGGCATAGCCAGGTACTGGGAAGCACCAACCACGGCAGCGCTGACAGCCTGGCCCGGAGCACCCAAACTTCTCCAGCCCCTGACTCTGGCAGTGAGGACAGGCCACAGCCCCGCGCACCTGCATCCCCACCAGCTCAGACCAGGCATCTCCTGCCCAGACTCAGCTCCCAGACACGGACGTGCCCCTTCAGCTCCGAGAGTGGAGCAGGGTCACAGAGGACCCCAGTGGTGCAGCAGGACAGCAATGCCCTGTGGGTCCATGCTGGACCACAGACCCCAGCCAGCGCACAGCACGTCCGAAGAGCAAAGGAACAAACCGGGATGGTGCCGCCATCCCCGTGCCGCAGCCCCCGGGGCCCCTCCATCGCAGCACCCGCCAGACCCCTGGCCGCCCCCCAACCCACCCGCTCACCTCCGGCGGCCGCACGGACCACGAGCAGCAGCGTCAGGAAAGTTATTGCCAGTCCCGGTGCCCCCATGGTGCCGGGCGTGATGCCGGCCCCGCGGCGCAGCGTGCCCGGGAGGGCGCCGCGCTGCCAGCCGCCAGCCGGAGAAATCCTCAGCTCCAGCCTGGGCGCTGCTGTTAAATATTCATCACACAGGCTGAGTTTTTAACTCCTCGCCTGCTAGCGGGGAGCGCCGGAGCCAGCCCCTCCCCGCGCCGGGACACCTGCCTGGAGCTGGCACCGCGGCCGCCCTCTCTGGGCACGCAGGTCCCAGGATGCTCCTGCCCATCCTGGCCAGGAGTCACAGCAGGTCCCTCCTGGTGAGCAGGGCCAGGCCCTCGCGGTGCCCCAGACTCATCAATCTGGGGGCTCCAAGGCCTGACGGGGGCAGAAGCAGAAGGCAGTGCTGAGTGGGGGACTCGGTGACCCCGGCTCGTCGTGACCATCACCCACCATAATGGCCAAGCCCAGCCGTGGGGAGCAGACTCTGGCCAGCCCGTGATCCTGACAGCTCCCAGCCGGGGTGTAACTCCAAAGCTAAAGCCACAGGGAGCGCCGTGACTCTGCCCTCCGTCCCCGCAATCAGCGCCCCGCTGGCCCCACGGGCAGGCTGCATCCCCCATGGCCATCATGGGATGTCCCCAGCTGGGGCCCAGGCAGTTCCCAGCCAAACAGAGGAAGGCACCGGTGAGGAAGGAACAGAGGAAGAATGCCGGCCCCGCTCCGGTCACTCGGCATCCCGCAGCTGTGCCCCCGGAAAGGCACAGATCGGTGGGGTGAAGTGGCACAAGTGACGTGGGGATTCAAGAATGGCATTGAAAGAGCCAGCCCGAATGCTGAGGGCAGCAGGAACCACAGAGGGGCCCTTGCCACCATGCACACCCTGGGCTGAAATCGGCTCCGAGCGCCTCTGGGAAGGGCCTGTGGAAGCATGAGCCATCCAAAGGGGACGTCAGCACCCGTCCATGCCCCCTGCTCGCACCGCTGCCTCTGCAAGAGCTCAGCCCAGGGCATCTCCTGCCCTTGGACGTGCTTGCTGGGCTCCTTGCTCGCCATGGACCTTCACTCCAAGCAGTGCTGCTTCACATCCCCTAACCGGGCAGACCTCGTGGGAGCCCTCACCTCGGAGCAGCAGCTCTCCTCCTGCCGCAGGTAGGCTGGAAAAAGGGGGCACGAAAACACTGGATTGTGCTGTTGTCGCGTTATCCGAAAATATCCCTGCTTTTTGCAGGCAAGGATAAGAAAAGAGGCCACAGGACCCGCTCCTCTGCTGCTCCTGTCGGTGCTCAGTTCCTGGCTCGGAGCGTGGCGGAGACCTTGCCAGGATGAATAAACCCGGAGCTGGCAGAAGGCCACAGGAAGGAGCCTCCTGCCGGCAGCTTGGCCGGGAAGCTCCCTGGCTTGGCGGACGCTTCGTCCCGGGGGCTCCAGCTCACCCCGGCGGGGGCTCCTCGGGCTCCCCAGCATGGGGCGGCTCCAGCGGGTGCCGGGCAGAAGCAAGGGGACGTGTCCGGCAGCAGCGGCAGGCAGAGAGGAGGACAACGGTGCAGAGCCCCCGGGAGCTGCTCTGGATCGGGGCCGTCAGTCCGGTTTGGCACCTGGTCTGCGGATGATGCAGTTTGCAGAGGACTGTAATCATCACTCCAGAGCAACCTGGAGAGCAAAAGGGAGGTTTATGGTCTCCAACAGCACAGACGTGCCACTTGCCACCCTCACCCACTCGTGAACAGATAGCACCTGCACCTGCTTCCTTCAAGCCCTAAAAGCTCTCTGACCTGCTCTGTATGTGCACGCAAAGACTCTTGACAAAGAGGCAAAGACAAGAGATGCTACCTAAGAGATCCCACATGGACAAAAGAGGGGCCCAGGACCCTGCCTGGACCAGGGCTCTCCCGCCGTGCCTGGCTCTGCCCTCCACCCAGGAGCACCCAACGCACTGGCATGTGGCAGGAGTGACCCGGCCTCAGGTCTCTGGAAGGTCTGGATCAAACCTTTAAAGAGCTGCTGGGTCCTTCCCAGGCTGCTGCTGCCATGACCGTGGTGAAGAGCTCGCGGCGAGTCCTGCGGCTCCGCGTCATCCTTGCAGAGGGAGGCCACAGGGGAGGCTCCCGAGGGAGCCAGGGAGGACGAGGTTCACATCGGTGAAAGTGTTCGCTGGCAGGAAGGGCAAGGGCCATTAAAGCTAAAAAAAAATAAAGAGAAGGAAAAAAAAAGGACAACCTCCCTGAAAATTAAAAATAGCTGCCTAAGTTGGGTCCATCGACCCAGGGCAGGCACGGTGCCACCCTGCCGGGAAGCCCCGCCACAAGTTCCGCCAGCAAGCGCTGGTGGGTGCAGCGCATGTCGGAGGCACCGAGAGCAGCTCCAGGAGGCAAGTTCTGCATCACCTGTGCATGGTGCAGCCCCGGGGATCTGAGTACTGGGGCCACCCGAGGACTTGGCCAGCCAGAGAGGAGCAGAGCAGCATGGACAGCCTGGGCTAGTGCGCACAGAGGGTTGCGGGTGTCCAGAGACCCACGGGCAGCATGGAGAGAAGTTCAAGCAGAATAACTGCTCTGGCCATTCCAAATTCTCCTTGGTCTTTGCTCTCCGTAATAAGAAAAATAACAGCAAGCTCTTTGGAGCAGCATTAGCAGTTAGTTCTGCCGCGACTCCATTGGCAGCAGCACCAAAAAGCTCTAAATCTGCCCATTTCTCAGCCCCTCCTGCGCCGAGTGCCCATCCAAGCCCGTCACCAGCGCATCCAGAAGACG
Source organism: Tinamus guttatus (assembly GCF_059628265.1). Taxonomy (NCBI): domain Eukaryota; kingdom Metazoa; phylum Chordata; class Aves; order Tinamiformes; family Tinamidae; genus Tinamus; species Tinamus guttatus. Next base: position 4,298,016 of record NW_028288993.1, on the reverse strand, counting down.
CCCCCGCGGGCGGCGCGTGGCCCCCCCGGCCGCACGCACAAAGGCCGCAGTGTGGCCCCGGCCGGGCTCCCTGCGCCGCCGGCCGTCAGCGACGTCGCCCGCTCGCGGTGCAGCTGGTCCCGCGGTGCCGGCCGCGTCACCGCAGCCCTTACGCACACCCCATGTGCGCACCAGGGCCGCCGTGGCACCCAGGCCATGCTGAGCACAATTGCTGATTCCCCCCCTAGAAAGATGTGTTTTAAACAGGTAACCATCCGAAACAGAGGGCTGCTGGGCAAAGCTCCTGTGCGGTATCTGCACAAGCGCTGATCGCTGCTTCGTTTGAGCGCAGTGTTGATGGCTGCAAGCACCCGCGTATCCCACGGGAGCTGCACTGGGACCACAGTGGCAGCTGCAGCTCCGCTAGGAATGCCCAGACCAGCCCAACCTGCCCAGACCCTCTTGAGGACCACGGCATCACCTCCCATCCCCAAGGGGCCACAGGAAGGGAAGGATTGCTGACGTCTGTGCCACATCTAGCAGAGCTGTGCGGGGCCGACGCAGCCAGACCGAGTGTCCGGGCAGCCCAGCTCTCTCCGCGCGGCTGCTGCAGGGGGTCACTTGTCTCCCAGCGAGACCGGCACTGAGGGAAGGGCTGCGTCCCCTGGGCTGAACCAGCACCTGCCGGCAGGGAGGGAGCTCCGCGAGGCGCTGCTCCAGGTCCAGCAGCCGGGCAGGAGCCGGAGGGAGCTTTGGCAGCGGCTGCCCTCTGCGGGCGGAGGGGAAGGAGCTCCCGCAGTGACGATGACAGCACACGCTGGACAGCGTTCAAGGCTGAGCGCATCCTGCGGCCACGGCCCATCTCGGGACAGCCTCGCACGGCTCAACCACAGCAGATACTGCGGGCTCAGCGCCTTGCAAAACACAAACTGCCTCCGCTCCCAAGCGCGGAGCCAGGCGAGGCCCAGAGCTCGCCAAAGGGAGCCAAGGCCTTTCCGTACCTGGGGCAGGGGCAGCCCATGACCTGCACTTCGGCTATACCAATTTTTGCAGTCCATGGTAATTTTGCTACAAGTATCTAAAGAGATAACAAGCAACCTTTAGAGCAGGGTCCAAAGCAGCGCTGGGGGGCACAACTTGCTGTAACCAAACTGCCTTGGATTTTGGTGCTGCTTTATCTTCCATGCCACTAGCACAACCAGAATCTGAGAGATGCATAGATGAACCCACATTATTAATCAGCACAATAGTTTCAAGTTAAAATAGTTAAATAGTTTAAAAGCTCCCCACTGTCAGACAGCTGTAAGTAATTCAGAGCTACAGGTTCTTTCATGACACACAGCATCAGACACCACCTTGTCACAGGCAAATGGGGACTCTGGCTGCCTGAGTGCACAGAGGCCGGCTCATCTCTTTCCCCAGAACTCCAGAGGGAGACTTAAAACAGCCTGTGCTTTAAGAACAGCTCAATCCCAGTCCGAGCGGGAACGCCATCTACTGCCCATCTCCCGCAGGACAGAAGGAGCGCGGTGCCGGACGAAATCCAGCTCCTTGCCACAGGACACTGTTTCAGGAGCAACCCAGTTCCTCCTGCCCACCCGGGGCACTTCCACCCAGCCCAGCGCACAGGCGCCAGCAGCAGGAGAGGGCTCCGCAACCGCCATTTCCTGGGAAATGTGGCTGGGCCTTGGGAACGGGCTCCCTGTGCCAGAGGAGCTGCAGGGATCGGCGCAGGGGCATCTCGCACTGTCTGCCCACGGAGCAGCCCTCAGCACCTCTCGCAGCCCCGCGCGACCACCCGCACTCACCTCCTGCCCCTTCTGGATGTTTGCACAGGTGGGTTGGGGGGGAAGTTTTACCGAGGCAGCAGAAATGGGCTTCTTGGATACAAAACCAGGACCATCTTAAAACAACATTAACATAGGTAAATTCCACTGCTAAAGGGAGCCACTTCAGCCTCCCTGTTTGAACTTAAATGCATCTATTGATCTTCCAGAAAGATCATGGTTTAGAAGCCTGGGATGACAAGACTTCCTCTTGCATGCTGAAGAACTACACCTATGCAAAAATATGGCACTAAAAACAGACATTAAAGCAGACCATCTCTCTTACAGAACACAATTTATTTGGCATTTGGATGAAATGTTTCTCACAGCATCTTGAGAAAAAAAAAAAGAAAGATTAGTGTCAACCCCAAGGAAAGAAGTTAAAACAAAAAACAATGTCACAGGGACTGAATTATTATAGTATCAAATTTAAATTCTACATGGTATCTCACAGAATATCAAAATCTTTTATACACCGCCACAGTTAAATCCAGTCACAAACCAACTACATGGGAGAAGCCTGCAAATGCAGCGCTGGCTAAAATTATTTTCCAAGAGAAGGTAAAAAGCAGCATCTCATTCTCTCTCTCAGCCCCCAGGCAAACGCAAGCCGGACATTCAGTTTGCAGCGCGGCGCCACACGCACCCGCAGCATCTCCAACCCACTCAGCTTCCAAGGTGCACAGTACTGGAAAATTAAAGCTATATTGTACCGTAGCAGGCAGGTAATGCAGAATAATGCTAGCGGAAGCAGATCTTTACTGCTGAATGCATCTATTTTTAAGAAATGCATACGCTGTTTGGAACCGGGTGTCAGAGCCAGAACACTGGAACTCAGACTTGCCTCCTCCTCTACATCGATCTGCTCCAGTTTGAGGTTCCAGCTCCCAACTTGCAAATTGGGAAATTTAAAAGAAATCTCTGGATACACTTCATGTTCCTTAGCTGATGAGGGAAAAAAAAAAAAAATTCTCAGAAGTTGAAAAAAGAAGAAACAAATTTTATGAGACGACATCAAAACTTCAATGCTTTGCCACTGAAAATCCACATCTAAAAGATAAAAAATATTTTTAAAAACACCTTCAGATTCATTTAATATTAGATGGGAAAGAACAGCAAATACTGGTCACAAAAACATTTTCTTCCCAAGTAAAACTTCAAAGACATTTGACAAGGCAATCCTGTGATCTTCACTCAGACAGAGAACCCAATGATTTCACTAGGAATCCTGCCTGAACGGAGACCAGAAGACTAAACCTGTAGGAGAAAAAAAAAATCTAATTCATTTCTCTTCTAGATCAGTGTCCTGTCTTGAATGGATAAAGGAAGTCTGAGGCTCAAAAATAGACTAGACTGAACATGTTGCAAACAGACATGTTCTTTGTACATCTGAATGACAATTTTGATCTTCTAGCATAGAATTAAACCCACTGCCTAACATTACAATATTTTACAACTCATCTAGTAAAAAAAAAATTAAAATTAGAGGCTGCTGTGAGACTGTGTACATGTATCACCGAGCACTGATACAAGTGAATACCTAGAACTGTTCAGGAAGGAACAGCAATGATCTCAATATGGCACCACAGGATGTAGCAAGGAAAGGGAACTTGAGGAAGAGTTTTGACGGAGGCCACACTGGAATGCACTAGCCCTGCACAGAGCAGACTTAAAACCTTACACAAGTAATTGCTGCCGAGACTGTTTGAAGGGAAAAGTGCACTTGGCTTATTTGGGCTGCTAGAAATGCTTGGGTAATGGGATCTCCTCCGCTGTGTGGGAGGAAGATTTGAGATGCACCAGTATTTAAGAAAAACATTCGGAAAAGCAAATGGTGATGGGGGACAGGGTGGGAAATCAATGCACTAAATATAATTCCAAATATCCCATCAATCTAATGGGATTCCTCGGGCAAGCACCTCTAACTGGTGTTCGCACACGGAACTTGGTTGCCTTGCCAAGGGCTCGGGAGCCTTGCCGAGAAGTCAACTGCTCTCGAGAAAAATAACTCTTCCCCAGTTAGTCCTGAAGTCGTAGTAGTTGTGACATTTTCTGATACAAAGGCTCTGACTCTAAGAGAGAGTATACTCAGTGTGGGAGAAAAATGTTAAAAATGTAATGGTGGGAAAATGACAGTTTTATTGCCAAATTAAAAGCTCAGAGGTACATGATAGTTGTACTTAGTGAGCTGCTCTGTTCAAGGCAAAGCCTCCCTTGTTTAGTTAAGATGAAGGACAGGGAAAAAATACCAGCCTCTGAGCCAATAACGAAGTGGGAAGGGCTCAGAAACTAAGTAAAAATATTACACTGAGACTTCTACAGAGAAGCCTACATTTGGAATAGTTATAACCAGGAGCCATCATGAAGTTGCAAATTGTAAGAGCTTATTTTCAATAAATTCACCACAGAACTGAAAATTAAAAAAAAATATATTGAACAGATTCCCGCAGTCTTATGAGATGTGTGAGGTAAGGTATCTGTTCACCTTAACCACAAAACACAGCTTTAGAGACTAAACCAAGCCAAAAGGCTTTTTGTTATTGCGCTAGGATACTACAAAGAATGAATATTCCATCTGGCTTTAAAAGAATTAGAAGTTTTCTAAATTTTGCACTGCTAACAAAATATTTTTCAGGAACGGACTGTAGTAGCATAGACTTTGCATCCTACTCAAGTGTACACTATCACATCCTGTCCTACAACAGAGTGTAGCCAGCTTTAGAGAAGTATCAACTCTAAGAGCCTAGTTCATATCCCAGTGCTTAGCTTCACCTAGCTGGACGCAGCACAAAGGGTACCATCTACAGTATATATATATTTATATATATCACCACCCAGAAACACACACACGCACACACACATTCGTACCTATAAAAACTAAAGAAAAATCAGTACATACAATGTATAAAACGTATGAATGTGCTCAAAAATGCACAAAACCCGCTTTATTTTCATACTTCAGAAATGCTCGATAATTTGTATGCATGGTTCTGACTACGTCTATCCATCCACTTCATGAGACCCGGACTTGAACCCAAGAGGAGGCGGCGGCAGCGGATGCGCAGGGCGCAGGAGGGCTCCCCGCGCGCGCCGCGCTCGCCGGAGCCGCTCGGCCGGGACGGGAACGCGCCGCCATGGAGGAGTCCGAGCACGAGGCTTCCCCAGGTGCTGCCTCCTGCTCAGGAGCCCGCAGCGCACACGACAACTGTGATTCGCACTCCCCGTGGATTCACGAGTGCTAGCAAGTGTCTGAGTGTCAAGACACTGGATATGATCTGAATAATGAAAGTCACAGTTTTCTGTGCAAAAGGAGTTGAATTGTCAAGACCAATCCCCAAGTACAGTATAAGCCTATAGGCAAGACACAGAATAGGAAGTAGCAGCATATTCAATGGGGAAAAAGTCAGCTGCACTGGGAAACCACAAAAGTGGGTTAGGATTTGTCATACAAGTATGATTTCTCATCAGTACTAGAAAAATAATTCACATACGCACCCCCTTGCCGTGTTTTCTTCCTGTCCCTCTAGGCTTGTGTACCTTTCATAAGGTAATAGGAGAACACTCACAAGGGGCACTCTTTACAAATTCCGTATAATCCTTATATTTTATCTCATCTGCTGACTGCTACAGTAAGTCAGGGAAAGCCAGAGGCAAGAGGAGGATGGGGGGGGATAGGGGGAGGGCATTATTTGTACTCTCTAATCCCACTTAAAATTAAAATCACCTGTAAAGATTACTTTGCAGTCATTAGAAAAGCCAACAGTGCTTGACTGTGGGTTTACTAAAGGGGTAAATGAATCTCATTTTGTTTTACATAAATTAACTTAGCTAGTTCAAAGAGCTCAATCTGAGGGGAAAATTTAAGATGGCATATCAGAGTGAAAGAAACCACTTTACTGACCTCATTCTAACCCATCATTAGACCTGGATAAATGTTTAGTCAGGGGGAGGAAGAGAAGAAGGGACCTGGAAGAATTTCTAAAATAAGGCTGACAATTTATGACATTACAATAAGGAACCAGTGTCCAATTAGAATTGAACATTATGAATAGCATACGTTGATCACTGTTTTTAAATGTTACCTGCAAGAACTGTAAAGAAGTGAAATGGAGAGGAAAGAACAGGCATGCTAAAAATAGCATGCATTAAGCAAGGAAATGGTCTCTTTATCCAGGCCAGTCTTGGGCAACTGTTCACTGTAAAGGACTTAAACCATAAAGAAAAACACCTCTATCTTCCTAATGGGATTTTAACAAGCAGCAGCTCGATACAGTGAAGTTGGATTGTATCAAAGGTAACTGCTCTGTCCCTTCCCTAGAACACCACCCAGCACATAGGAGGATTCTCCTGAAGGGACGCAAGCGTTACACAGACCCCATCTTCTTTATGGGCCAGAAGTTCACCTGACAATACAAGATTTTGTAGCTACCAATAACAAATAATTGCAAATCCTAGTTTTCTTAGTACCCACTTCCATGAAAAGACAAATTCACACATTGTGTACTCATCCTCCAGTCCCTAGGGTGTTCTGAAGCGGCGGGACAAATCAAAACACACAGTTCTACCCTCTGCAGCTCTGACTTGGTGGCATGTGCTTGAGCCCTCAGTGTTCCCAATTTGCAACACAGACCCCCAGCCTCTTTCCCTGCAGTTCAGCCTTCTCCGCTTTTTCCAAGTGTAGCACACAAGCAAGAGAGAAAGCAAACGATTAAACAGTGACTGCCCCCGCCCTCCTTTGCCCTTGTCTGTTCCCTGGGTCCAGTGGTATTCAGCCAAATCCAAGCAGCTCTTTTCTGATGTAGATTTTTGTTTCCTCTCAGGTTAAGAAAAAAACTACCCATATTCTTCCTCTCCTTAGAAGTCAAAGGAATTCTCTGCACTCGTTCCCATTGCCAATGGAGAGAGAGAAAAAAAAAAAAAAAAAAAAAGAGCAGTTTTTACAATCCATATTTACAGGACAAATCAATTAGTTAATGAATAACGACAGCCAAAAAATGAGAGGCACAATCCTAAACTAGAACATAAAAGCAGTGTCCAAAAACAAAGTGGAGATTCCTTCTGAAGTTCAAATCATGGATTAGTGTTTGTCTGTGCAAACAGTTGCTAAAACTATTCCTGACCGGCAGTCAGCTGTTTATTCCTTTATACGATGGTATTGAGGGAACAGTGGCTGTGGCGGCTGCCTGTAAGAGTTTCTGCCGGTGTGTTTTCACCTAGCGGAGTATCAGGAGGGACGAGAAAGGTGCTGCTGTCAGCAGAGTCTTCCAGCTCTACCGGAGAAGGACCAACGGAGGGAGGAAGCGATTCCTCTGCAAGTTGTGGGGATACATCACAGTTTCCTAGTGATGGAGGATTGCTCTGCACTGTCTGAGAAAGAACTCCATCTGCAAAGGAGGGAAACAAGCAGAATCAGAGCATGAAGTGCATTATTTCACATTCCCAAGTAGATTTACTATCTGTATTTCTGGAAGTCCTGAATTTTTCCTATTTTTGTACTACTGCATTCAGAGATGACATTGCAGAAGTGGAAAACTGTGTAGCAAAGAAAACTTGGATATATAAATAGGATACTTGCACTAATCAGTCCTGCTTATCTTGTGAGATGCACTGATTTAAAAAAATCCCAAACTGGAATATTATTACAGTCTGTTAATACTGCAGCTGCAAAACTGAAAAGCATGGGGTGAATCATTTAAAAATGGTATTTTGGGCCAATTTTTGTGGAGGAGGAAAGGAACAGAGAAGCAGCTGGATATTTTTTGTTTGAAATCTCTTGCACTTGAATGTGTTCTACTCTAGTAACCTCTCTCCAAAAGGACAGACAAGGTACCAGCATAACAGAAACCAGATGACCCATGCAAGTTAATATTTCAAAATAGATAAATCTAAGAGTTCAATTGCTTGCATCATGGGTTCCCCTTTCAACTTAGACCATCCAAAAGAACCTTTAGTAAAAGAAAACAAATCTAATGATCCATGTTAACATGAGACTTTTCCATCACAGAAATCAGAGATTATGTTGTGGAATATTTTTCTCAGCATAATCACTAAAACATGTACAGTTATAATTCAGAACAAATTATCTAACCTCAAATCAAACTGGAAAACAGTAAGAAGAGAGAAATTATTGCCTGTATACCTGGAGTAGAACAAATGATACTGTCTGGATTGACAGAAGCCTCATAAGGGGGAGGTGGGTCGTCTGGATGTTGAATATCTGGATACTTGTACGCAGTATAAGGGGGAGGCGGATCGTGGAAATGAAACGCCCCCCCTTCTCCATCATCTGAAAGGTGCAGCGGAGTAAGGCCTGTTCCAAAACCATCTGGACCATAATCGAAGCCAGGCATCCTGCGGCCCAAGTTAAAATGGTGCACTATTTCAAGAGAAGCAAAAGAAGAAATAAACAACTTGATCCCATTTTTTTTCCTCAAGCTAAGGCAGATCTTGACACCTTTTTCCACTTTCACACTCCAAGAACTCACATCTCATGACAACCTAAAAAAAGGCAGCTCTTAAGAAGCCTGCATAACCCATACAAGTCAACTCACTGCAGTTACACAACAATGCCCAGCATTGGTCCTGCATCACATCCAACTTTGAATCTAAGCTCTTCAGATCAAGGACAATGTCCGTACATTGAAGATATTCCACCTGTGGACTACATACGAGCAACAAACTCTTCCCACTGGTGGCTAATAAAGGAGTTAAGCTTGAAGAGTATACCAAGACATACAGATTCAGGCATGGGCAGTCACACCAGACCATGAGATTTCTCAACTTTCTACACATCAACCTATCAACAATAAGTATAAGGAGGCAGATAAGCATTTGGAGAACCACGTTATGACCAGATCAGACAGCCACCACAGAGCTACAGTTGAATACAGCTCTTAATAGCATTTATAACCAAGCTTTCACAGGCGCTCTCCGCACAGACTTATTTTCCTTCTACTTTCTTCATGCTGAAGCACATTTATGCAGCTAATATCAAGACTCATTACAGATCCAGGCTACTTACAATTTGCTCCTATCAAAGACTCTATGCGCTCTCTCCGCCTCTGGCGTAGCCGGTGAACCATGAAGAGCAGCAGAGAGAGGATAAGAAAGGAGGAAATGCAGCTCACTATCAGACGCATTCCACTGGCCATTGAGTCAAACAAGCTGTTGCCATCTGTTACAAGAAATATTAAAATGCCTGTTACTACTGTTCAGGACTAATTTTTCATCATGCTTTTTTTTTTGCCAGCACTGGGGAGATAAATGTAGGGTTAAGATGACTTTGGATATCCTCACTATTACATTTCAACCAGCAAAGATATCTCTAAACATGTTCATATGTTGTTTCCAAATTGGCAGTTCATTAAAATATTAGGAACCAAAATGCCTTAAAAACATGATCAGCATGATAATCCTTCAGGGAGTGAGGAGATTAAGGTAAAGAGGAATTAAATTATTTTCCAAGAACCACACAGCAAGCAAGTGGCTGAACATGAACCAGATCAAAGAGTTTAGGATTTGCAGCTCTATTCCACAGCTATCAGATGTAACATTTGGAAAGCTGCTGCTGTCAAATTAGCAGTTCCAGCAATGTCAGACATGAAAGGTATTTATTACTCGCAATTGAACCAGTAACACTTGATTCTGCTCAAGTAGCACACGCATAAATACTCTGCACAAAAGATAACAAAAAATGACTGCTTTGGCCAAAAAAAAAAAAAAAAAGACCTCTGAACCCAGGCTAGGTGTGGGTAGGGAAGGGACAAGGCAGCTGAACTACATCATCACCAGTCGCACGAGAAGCAGCAGCTCCTGCACCACTGCAAGGGCACAGGCTTCCTCGACAGATCCAGTCACCTCTCCTCTCCCATGTCCACCACGGCCACGGGAGAGCTTTCCCTTTGCTCTCCCTTTCATTAGTGGCAGGAAAAGCTGTATCAAAAGATCCCTTACAAAAGCAAGCTGAGAGCATCACAAAAGCTGTAAACACTAGCTTCCTACAGATGCTAAGAATAGAAACCCACTCGATTTATGCATGGTTAAAGATACATGGCTAGCAGCTGGTATTTATTACATAACACATTCTTGGCAACAGGTAATTCAATTATATGCTACACAGAACTAATGTAATAACCTCTCAAATCCAGCCAGATTATGCAAAATCTTCTACGCTGGCAAGTCTTTTAGTAACTCTTTGTCAAGCTTGAACTGAATCAGTCATGTAATAACCCACCAACCTGGCACGCCTAAGAGCAATGCTGGCTTTGTGATCATCACCAAGCAGCTCTAGCATCAGTCTCTTAAACAGAAAGTTGGCCTCTTGCTGCCTTTGCATGTATTCTCTTTAAACCAGCTCAACTGCAATTCTCTAGCCCTTTGTGGACTTGTTGGACCTCTATCACATTGTTTCCAGTCTGGATCCTAACAGTTAATCTGCTTGGCTACATAATCCATTGCCAAACAAAGTTTTAGATTAAAAAAAAAGAGTTGGTTTCAACATAAATCTTCATTGCAGAGACTTCCAAGATAAATAAAAGTAGATCATTTCAGAATGGCTGTTTTACACTCAAGATAAGAGTAATACCCTGCAACTTCACCAAATCAGTCACTAGAGAACCCCCTGCACTGCCAGATTTTTGAAAATCCTTATTTTCAGAAATGAGAGTGAGATCTGTCCAAACGAGTGTCATGCAGAAGAAAACCATTTCTACCACATCTGTGGAGAGGCAAAAGACAGATTACCTTGGTTTCAGCACTGTGCCTGAAAGATTTTCCTGTATCTCCAGTTAAACGGAAAAAGAAAAGTCTTTCAGGGAAGTATAGCTATGATGGCTAAGCTTACTCCTTCCATTGAGGAACTGTCTTACTACCAAGTCCTTGAGTAATATTCTTTATTCCATTATAATTGATGCTCACCCACTCACACAGCAAAAGCTGATTACCTACAAACCCAAGAGAAGGATTTGTTTTCCCCAGTCTTTCCTTGGGCGATTAATTTACTTACTGTTGATTAGTAAACAATTTTCTTTCCTCTGCAACAGTTTAGGGAAGATATACACAAGAATTGGGCAAATACATGCTGATTAAAGAAAGTAATTCACTAATTTTGTCATCTGGAATAGTCATTTATAAAGCACCCTTCCAGATGCTTATAAATTAACTGAAATGGTTCGTTTAAAGATTTCAGTGTTTATCATCAACTGAACTGACTATATGACAAAGGAGGTTTGACAACAGCTTGATGGCTCTTCTCTCAGAAAGCTGTTATTAAGAAAAACCAGAACAGCTCAGAAAAAAAGCATAAAACAGTCTCATTTAGTATCAGTACAGAAAGAGCAGCTTAAGGATCAGAAAGACCGTGTTAAAATATACTCTTCAAATCAGTATTCATGAAATAACAGTTAAGACCCAGAGCATAAGCAAGGATTAAAGAACACTGCACCGGGTTATCCTGGGTCATCTTATCCTGTCTGTTGGCTGATGCTTTGCTGACATTGTTTCAGAAGATTAAAAAAAAGTGCAGAGAAAGTTTTATCTCTGCTGACAAAGAGTAGGAAGAAAACTGCTTTGTCCCACTCCTCTCCCAACTAACCTGCAACAACAGCTACAAACATGTGCAAGCACAACCTTCAGAATGAAGGAGAGTGACAGAGCTGGGAGCCACAGTGGCCTTTTATCATTAACACATGTAGTTAAAACATGGATGAGAATGGCTGCAAATCTGGAAGCCAATAAGCACCCTCTTTTTGGAACAGAAATAGAAATGACCCTCCATGTTTCCCAGATTGTAAGCAGTTCTAAGTTTCCTTGTGCAAACAGCTTCTTAGGTCCTTATAAACAGATTATTTTAAAATACCAGGAAATGCCAAATACGATATAGCATTTCTTTTTGTAAGTCTTTTTACAGAGAAATAAAAGCCAAATATCCACATCTCCAAATGGCAACTGGCAAACAGAACAGAGAAGAATCAACATAAATGTTATTGATCCAAAACAAGAAGACTGAGATGCTAAATCCAAAGAGCATGGTCACACGCACAGATTGTTACTGTAACTCTCTATAATTTATAAAATGTACTACCCTGAGACCCTTGCAAGGAGACTTCCACACAGAAAAATAATGCTCATGTCCCTAAAAAGGTACTTAATAGTAGTGGTCAAGCAAAAATATTTTCTTAAGCATGACAAAGCAAGTGAGCCGGCTGCTTTATTAAAAATCCACACTACTGTCAGCCTCCATACAGAAGATAAGCTACTGCCTCTCTTACATAAGTAGTATCAAAGATGACTATTCCTAGCAACAGCCTGAAGTGTTTCACTTCTTGTGAGTTGAGCTTTCTTTCCCCACACAGGACTTATGACCAACAACGTCTAGGAACTGAAAGAGCCCATTTTCCCAAAGTTATACCCAAACATAACCAAGTTGATGACAAACTTGTTTTTCTGGATAAAACTGTAGCAGTTGTCTCACCTGGGTCTAAACACGTAAATTTGCAGCACTCCTTAGGGTCTTTGCGATACTGCTGACATCCCTGGGGCCGCTCACACAAAGCGGCCACACACATTTCGGGTTCACCGTTGTGACACGTGCAGCTCAAACAGGGGTCATCCCCTTTCGGAGTGAAATAGTAGCCTTCATCTACAATGTTGTCTTTGATATCAACGCAGGTCTGGCCTAGAACAGAAATACGCATCAATACCTACGTGTCTACCAGACAGAAATCCAGTTTGATCTGTAAAGTGATTTGTAAATATAGACAGAGTACTGGTTAAGTGTCATACTTCTACATTAAAGCAACTTTGAAAAGGGATCTTGAAGGAGAGGGGGAGATAAATGGATAGTCTGGAGCCAAGCAGGGATGATTTAGTACTTGAAACAGACAGAGTAAACATTCAGTGGAAGTGACAATGCTTTCAGGCATTCCTTCCAAAATACGGAGATTAACAGAGCAAACTAAGTAGTCTGAGAAGAATAAGCTTCATTATCGTGCCTACTACAGCTCCTCTCTGACTGGGCAGCGGGAGACAGATGGACTGAAACAGGCTGGATCTTCTCTGTACCAGACCCTAAAGATCTCAGTGGAGCATGTCTGAGAAGGGAAGGCACGCAGTAGCACTTCCTGCTGCCATAGCTACATCTTGATCCTCGCCCCAAGTAGGAAACTTGGGCATCACCCTTCCCTCCTCACAGATCTAAAGGGAGACTCTGAACTCCAAAAATCAAACCAGGGAAATGGAGAAAGTCTTGTGATCTGCAGCTCACCTGGAGGGCTGGCTACCCCCTCTGCCCTAAACACAGACCAGCTGGGAGGACGCAGGTGCTCCAGCCCTCTTCATCTTAGTGGCTCCCCACTGAACTCATGCCAATTTATTAATGTCTTTCTTGTATAGGGCACCTAAAACTAAATACAGTTTCCGTCTGCTCAACGTACACGTTTCATATGTTCTCCCTCTAGTTAAGGGTTTGGCAGAGACACTGCCTTCCCTTCCTAAGGAGATGACCAAAAGTGTCCTGTTTTGGCTAAACACATGACCTTCGAAGTAAGATTCCAAGAGTTTAATCTCAAGGCAGACAAGGCAATACCCTTTCGTCCTAATTTTCAAACTTTAAGTGGCAGAGAGAAACTGCGTTTTCCTCCTCTCGTATTCTTTAAGTCTTTTCCTGTTTTAAAGGAAAGCAAACAGGAAACACTAAGAACTAGAATAAAAATGCAACATCACATTTATTTTTCTCCTTTTGGCAGAGGAGCATCAGCTATATGAGCTCTTGCCCGTTACCTGAAAATACTGCTAAGGAATGTTTCCCCTATAGTGACACACAACGTTTGGAAGGAAAAGCAGAACACCGAATGAGAACACTTTTCCCCCTTTAACTGTGAAACCATAGCTGCTTTTCTTTTTTCCAGGGTTCTAACTACTGGCTGGAAAGAATTCAATAGAAGTTGCTATATTCAATATAAAGCAGAAATATTTGTTCCCTCATTTTCATGTGAGGAATGATCAAATTTAATATGGTAAAAACTATTTTAAAATTGAGTTTTTTTTTTTTTTAAGAATATCTTATTCTGGGGGTGATAATGTTCTTTAAAAATTAAATAGAGCTGCTGTTTTAAGTGAAAATCTGTACTATGGTTGGCAACCAACCATATGGTGTTGCTATTTAAATCAAACAAGACTTACACATTTTTTTTTTCTTTATTCTCTGGGCACAAGGAAGACGGGATAACCAACATATTTGTTACACGCATAGTTAAACAGACAACACTAACATTGAACTAAAACCAACTTACTTCTTTTGCAGAGGAATGAGGATTTCTCATAGCAGTTTTCAGCATACCAGCTGTGTAAACCATGATGCCGAAGGGTAGGAAAATGGAAACACTGAAGCTGGGCACAAAGAACGTTTTCATTTTCAGACATAGCCGTACCAAAGATAGGGTCAGGGGGCAGAAATACTTCTGAAGAACCTAAAACAAGATGCACTGGTATAAGCAGCTTTAAAAGGATCTGTAGTGTCATTTACTTCATGCGCACTAACTCTGCTACAAGGCTACTGTCCTCTAGCTTTAGCTTCCATTAGCAACATTCCTCCGGGGGAAGGCAAACAGCAGAGAGGGAAGGGATGAGTCACAGACAGAAAAAGCTACTGCTTTCAATACTGCACAATTTTGTCATTCTGCAACTGTAGGAGTATGTTTTAATATCTCTGCAAATCGTTCTTTCTAGAGTCCCACAAGCCCACCTGCCAACTCTTATGGATCCCTTCAACCAACGCCCAGCATGGACTTGGTAGCCAAGGAAAAAGGAGCAGTGATCAGTAAAGCAGAGTGTTTGAGCAAGAGCCCATCGGGATCTCCTGCCTCATACTCCAAGCACTTCCTAGGGCTTCCAAAGATGTTTGCACAGGTGTATCTAGCCTGGGCACTGGAATGCAGAGCCATTCCTGCAGCCCCACGTTGCTCTTTCCATGTACAGTGCAGAGCAGTACTAACAGTCTGAAACCAGGGCTTCTTAGCTTGGATCTGAGAACAAGGCTGCACTGCCACTTCTGCTCCTGCATGTCTTTTCAACTCATGTAGTTGTTCAAAATTTGTACTGTGACAGGTTCCATATAGTCAGCCTGAGCTCCAGTTATTTTTCTCATGGTGGAGATTAGCTCATGAACACAGACACAGACAAAAACAAAAATAATAAATCACTTCTGCACACAACCACCTTGTATGCTTAGATTTACTACCAGTCTTTTCTTCTCTTACTAGCAGGGGAGCCATTTTATACTATTGATGCCAACTTTTGTATTGACAACTTGTTTAAAATCTGTGCTTTTTGGCAACATAAAAGCAACATCCAGCTTGATATCTCATATTGCAAGAGAGGTCAAAGGCATCTCATAAAAAAAAAAATTAAGTTGTGCTTCTGATCAGCATCTGATTTTACTGTTAATCAGCTGGTATTCAAAGTAGCAGGACTTGAAATTAATAGTGGGATACCAGGAGACCGCAACTGTAAAAATTAGCCTATTTCATAATGCTACAGACACCTACTTTTCAGACTTAAGTGCTTGAACAGTGACTTAAACAGCTCCTGCATGTTTTACTGTTGCGGATGCTGTCAGGAGGTGGCAGTGCAGTTAACTTTCCAAAGAGTACAGAAAGGTCCTTTTAAAGAGAATCTTTTCTTGAGCTTCATAGACAAAACCTATTTGCAGACAGTTTTGTGCAGGTCAGGTATCAACCTTATCAGAAGAAGTCATTTCCCTCCTTCTCTTCCCTCTGCTGTCAAATAAAATGTATCTTCAGTACTTTAACTTAAGGAACAGAATGAAAATGCTTCTGCCTCCCCCAAAAGTAGCTTTTTCCTCCAAATAGTGAGTCTAATCTTTCTACTTCAGTGACAGAAGAAATATTTTGTGCATGTCAGCACAGTAAAATCAGCACTGTCCTTAAAAAGCTAATCTGGGTTTTACTGCCCTCTCATGTAGCAAGAGAAGTATTTTCAAAACTTAATTGCTTAGAAAAAATCTTGCTCATGACAACATATTTGTGCATAATAGATGGTTTTCCTCACAGATTTCCCATTACTGAAAGCACTTAATGAACAGAGGACAACTCATATCACCTTTCAAATGCTGCCCTGGAATTCACAATGACAATACTTAAAGAAAAGCCTTGTTTTAAATTTTCCACGATCCTACACTGGCACAGTATTTAGACTAGAGTTCACACAAGGATTTTGAGCTAAACTAGTCACTCAGCTGGTTTTTAAAAATGCATAAAAACATATCTGTGTTTTCAGCAGGGGGAGCTGCTTACCCTGCAACTGCATAAGCTGAGCCAGTGAAGCCTAAGAGATTAATGTTGGTTCTTAAAACAAGTTGATGTTGTTATTTCTGGGAAGTAGGCTTTTTTTTTTTTCTCTTAAATTAAGTAAATTTGTAATATTTTCAAGTTGAAAATTTCCAGGTAATAATTAGTCAAAAATCCATGATTTTTAAAAAGAATCACATTGAAAACTACCAAAAGACACCCCCACCTCCCAAAAAAGGGCAAAAAAGGGCAAAAAAGAACAATCAAATACCCTACCACATTCTGCAAGAATATTAGTATCAGGAATCGGCAGTAAAACCAGACATTCACCACAAAAAGAAAAAGCAAACCACTTGGAAGCATCTATCAGCTGAATCAAAGGGAAATCCCAAGTAAACGGCAAACACTCATTGTTCCTAAAACCATTTACTGAACAACTAGGAAATTTCCAACACTTGAAAATGAAGCACGTGCATAACGTATTATACTCTTCCATTTGAATACTGTGAAACAAAGCAGTTCTCCTATTCTATTTCAACATCATGACTGAAGAATAGATAACATTCAAGTTTTAAGGTATTTGCTATGGGTCATTTAACTAAGTAATAATTTCAGAGGCCTACCTTTATAAGCTACTTCCCAGTGACCTTCTAAAGAGTGATTTCGATTGGTGATGACATACTGATATCCAACCCAGAACCTAAAATAAAAACATTTAAGAATTCTAAGGATACAGGATAAAAATACACCAACAAAATATAAAATCAATTATATAGAACCTTACAATTTCTACATAAAGTTAACTTCTAAAACACTCTGCTGATCTTTTCCTTAACACCTCAGCCAGTATATTGGCAATATAAAAAGAGAAACTACAATTGAGCAATAGTTTTTTCACATCTACAGTGCAGCAATATGTTTTTTATTTCTACCTATAAGCAGCACCTTATTCTGTGGTTAAGGAAGCATTTTAAATTCTTCAGCCTGAAACCGTACAACAGCATCTGAGAGTCACACATTTTATAAACACACATACAACATGTCAGACTGTTCAGGATTACACCATCGAAATCTCAAGAGACAAACAATTACTGAACCCCTGTTGGTGGTTCAGCAGCATGGCACCATGTAAGACAGACCACCACCACCACACACACACACCACCAGATACACCCACACCCCTTGAGCAAATAAAGGAACTACACTTAACAGTTCTCCACAGCTTAGAAAGGTTTCATGTTATTATCTCAGTCTTTTTCAGAACTACTTAATGGAGACAATCTCATAAACAATCTCTGTCCCTTCCTTCCTACTCACCTACGCTGGTCCTTCCTTCCAAATGCTTTTTCTTCCAAGTCCCACTCCTGTGCCAGGATAAACCTTAGCTCCTGGTCTGCAGTGAAGGTGGCAAGGGATCCGTTCACCCGCTGACATGTCTGCACAGCGTCCCAGTAGTTCTCTCCATTTAAATAGACTCTATAACAGCTGGCAGTGCCCTCATAGTGGTGCCATCCTGTTGGGCACTTTCCTAGGAAACATGAAGAATAAAAGGGAAACCATTCCCCCAAAATTAGGATCCTCACTCCACAGAATGCTTTCTAGTCAGTTTATGTCACCTTACTAAGTAATGACTTGGATATGGATACACAACAAGCACTACATATACCTTATCTCACCAGTAAGAGGTACATGCATTACAGATCACAGGGTTACTTTAATTATGCTTTTGATGGAGGAAAATTAGTAAAATACGTTTGAGAAGATGCAACTCCAAGGGATCTTTCACTGCATTATGACAGCATTTAAAGTCTTAAATTAAGACTGGTGATCTACTCTGGAAAATACCTCCCTCCCCATCTTTATAAAACCAATCAATTCAATCAACTTATGTCAAAACAAGCAGCTAGAAGCAGGAGGCAAAAACCAGAGGTGGGCAGTTTTAATGACCATGTTTTTCAGCCAGGTGGTTAGCCCAACTTCTTTCACAAACAATCTCAGCAGTATTCACATCCTTCTGTTCTCACAGGCAATACATAGAGATGACGGGGGTTCTCTGACAACAGTTGCTTTGAAAAACATCACTGCAGAGTGGATCGTTAGGAAGCATTTGAAGGAAAAGAAGGTGCTGTACTGAGCTGCCCTCTGCTCTCTCTCGATTAAGGGAATATGCAACAAAAAGCTTTGAAACTTTTCTGGATGAAACAGACCACAGGCTTTGATGACAGGCATTCTTGAAGGTGATGGGTAACAGAGTAACAAAGACAGACGGGCTATTGAAACTTAAAGCAGACAAGAAATGATTTTAGTATCTGCTTCTGCAATATTCATTTTGCACAACACATAAGAAAGGTACTAAATTCACTAACATAAAAGTTTGTTGCAAGTCTTCAAAAGATGCCCTGTTCACAAGCCTAAGGACTCTTCCAGAAACAGTGATCTTTATCATCAAATAGACATACAAACTTAGATTTGAAGCCTTTTAATTAAGCATACTTCTTCATTCTCCATTTATATTTAAAAAGCAATAGGAGCTTTTAAATTCTACTGCTCACAAGACTCAGATGGGACAACACAGTTTCAATCAGACTGCAGAGCTTCTTAAATATTGCCATATCAACTTCTGAATTGCTTTGTCTTGTACAATCTGATTACCAGAACAGGTTAGATACTGCAATCCATGACAGATCTAAATACCTATTTTAATAACAGCACCTTTGCTAAAATCAATGAAGAGATAAATTTTGACCTTTACTAATGACTTGTCTTTTTCACAAAGATCACCATCTACCAAAGCAGTCATTCCATACTCCAGTGCCTCCACACCACCTTCTCCCCACAGCCTCCTCTTGGCCTGTCTGCACTGTCCCCACAATTAATCAGAGTTCTCTTGCCTTCCCAAACCACCGAGTGATCCCTGGAGCACACAGGGAACAGAAATGAGAGAGAAGGCAGGGGAAAATAAGATGTTCTTAGATCCGAGAAGTTTCAGGGGCAGCAGTCACTAGGAATCATGATCGGTGGGAGGATAGCTGCAAGGTATTTGTAAGATAATGCTGACACTAGGGTGCATGACGATGTAAGCTCATTTCTGTAAGATCACCCTTCAAAACAATGTCAACTAAAAGCAACCAATTTTGTTCTCCACAATCTTTCCCATGAGGATAAAAAAACCCTGTATCCAAGCTTACTTCTAGTGCAAACACGGCTAGATTACAACCCCTGCTGAAGGATGGAACTAGCACTTAATACACCACAATTACAGAGAACTAAGTC
This sequence comes from Tinamus guttatus, assembly GCF_059628265.1. NCBI lineage: Eukaryota > Metazoa > Chordata > Aves > Tinamiformes > Tinamidae > Tinamus > Tinamus guttatus. The sequence goes on along the minus strand of NW_028288993.1, from coordinate 4,278,632 downwards.
CAGAGTTTATAGAAGAAAACTGTCACTACTGTTTCACAAAAATATGATTTACTAGGGAGGAATGTGTATCAGACTGCTAATATGAACTATACAATATAATCGAATATATATGTCCCGTGGAAAACAAACTTAAAAAGCACTGCACAAAACAAATCCTGCTTTAAAAAAGAGAAATATACAAGTGAAAAATTCTATTAATTTCTCCTTGAAAAAGTGGTTTTAAAATAGTAAATTAATTAGTAAGGAGACAGGCCTGATTCCCCAGTCTGCAACTTACTGCTAAATCGGACGGGCTGTGCCACATTGACGGTGTGAAAGCGGGTCGTCTCTCCTCCTCTTCCTCGATTATGCCTGGAGTCGACATTCTCCTTCCCGTGGTAACTTCGCTGGTCCCCTGTCAAGCCTAGGGATAAGAATGACATTTCAGTACATGACATGGAAAGACAGATTTCACTTTACTAAGCTTTTCCTGGGTTTAAATCCCGAAGAAAAATACGATAAACAATATAGGTAACAAAGGACAGCAAAAAAAAAAAAAAGAAAAAGCATAAATCCCTCCAACAACAGCTTGGACATGTTATACAGTACATAACAAAAATGCATATAACTGGAGAGAGCCATGAACAAAGGGACCACTACGAAATTCTGGAAAATTAGGCTAAATGTTTTGTCAGATTTTCAACTGCAGTTGTGCACAGAACTTAAAATCTGTCATTTTGGTTGTTGTAGCAAATGCATCATTCCCAGAGCATTTTACCTGCTTTGGTTTACAGAGCTACTCATTCTCCAGCTGCTTATTTTCTCAGCTGTGTACACAAGTATCTGAGAACTCCTCCAATATATTTTTCAACTTATTTTCTGAGATCTAGGAAAAAAAATGAAACTAGAAAATCTATCTTCAGCCAGAACAACCACCTTTTCCAATTACTCTAGCTCATAATTTCTGGAGAAAAAAAGATTTTTTTTATTTTTTATTTTTTTTTTAAATACCCTAATGTAGCTATCAGGTCTTCCAAATAGGTGAATGTGACAAACCATTAGACTCAAAAACTTGGGACTAACGCAGTGCAGGATAACTTCTGAAAAGATACTAAGCGATCCCACACGCGTACTAGGAATAAATAAGGGCACACGTGTTCAGGTGTAGATGCTGCAGGATGGACCTTAGCCAGCAAAATTAACACTTTTAATTAGAAAGGCTGGAGTGTTAGTGGCAAGAAACCACTAAGAAAGACCAAAATGAACACAAAGAAAGATTAATCTAGAGTCAGGGGTTAACCCTCCAAAAAGAAAAAAAAAAACGCAGGCACTGGAAGTGTCTTTTATTTAATACTACTAGATGTTACTTAAGTTAATACAATTTAACCAGAGCAGAGCTATGCAGACCATTTCTATTTTAAAAACCAGCTTATTTTCACTCAAAGCTGATTAGCTCTATTTACCCTAGCTAAACCAAATAAGCCAGTCATGGACTGAAATAAATGCAGCTACATCATCTTTTTCGGCGAGTTCAATGGTATCTGTTCAAACTCTGTTCAGAACTATGTCAGTGCAATTGCCTCCTTTCAGACTATTCCTAAAAAGCAAGAGGCCCGCAGCAATTTCATGATAATTCAAAACCAGAGTTGGATGCTGCTTGGTTCATTAGCCTAGCAGGAAAGATGCCCAGTCCCACCATCACACAGGCCATGCCTTAAAAAGCAGTTTCACACAGTGAGCAACACACACTATCTGGAGCCCAGACAGCACAGCAGTTTTGCCTTCATCTGGCTCCAGCATACTGAGTTTGCCCTGGGTTAATGGGATAAGCAGGGGATATTTAATTATCACATTACCCCAGGAATTACATGTCTGCAGAGATCACCCATTAAGAAATGGCTATACATAATACACTCACACGGTCTTACAGCAATACAGTATTCAGTATTAGAATACATTATTTATCAGAAGAAGTTTTTCCAGAAAATCAGTTACTGCATGTTCCAAAGCCCACAAAATAGCAAAATAGTTTGACAACGAAGATCACTGCCTGCTTGCATTACTTGAAAAGGCCAATCTATTTTTACTTTTAGAATTTGACTGTTGTTAATCCTGAAAGTTCAGTAGCAGTATTCATGCTACAATCTTCAGTGTGACACTTAACATAGAACACTTGATCAAAGATGAACTAAGCTCTGCATGGGAAGCTCCATTTTCTTCCACAGCATTAAATGGTAACTTTAAATCTAAAGGACCAGTAAGCATTGAACATGAAAACGATTACTCACCTCGCAGAAGTCTGCAGAGCAGATGCAGCACCATATGGCTGCCCCTCCAAGGCTAAACAGAACGCCTACAAGTACTTAACAATTTAACTCCCCCAGGAATAAAATAGAAGTTCACAGGTTTTGATATGCAAGGTTAAGAAAGGGTTACCTTGGATAGATTCTCTTAATTTAAGATGTTATCCCAGATGCTCTGATATAACCGCACAGATCAAAGTGAGTTTTTGGTCATCGCCCAGGACACAGGACATTTGTTCCCTTGACAAGATTTGCTTGCACAACCTACCAGGGCCACCCGGCAGACCCAGAGAGGGAAAGCAGCCATCTCGAGTAAGTTATCCCTTAAGCCCTACATTGTCACTTGCTTCATGAACTGGAGCCGTTCAAACACAAAATTGCTTCTATTTGAATTACATCTTCTGTTCAAATAAAGATTACTTTTTTTTTTTCTGGGGCAAAGAGGAGAGAAGATGCTAAACAAGCCTTGATTGCAGTGAAAAGCAGCTGTAGATTCCAGTGGCAAAGGTATATTTCAGAGTATTTTTCTACTGTACTGTTTCAATATGCTGCAGAAGAATTTTCTATATACTTTGCCCTTCTTGATCCCTTTATGAGAGAATTTTATCTTTAAAAAGAAATGAACAGTGTCAAGTATTAAGCTTTGGGATATCAATCTAGATCAGAAGTTCATCATCTGAGCACCTTAGAGCATTTCAATAAAGAAAACCAAACAATTTCAGGGCTGGTGTGCACACAATATGCTGAAGCTATCTGTCTGGGGAAAATGAGCTCTTTTCCAAAGCCTTCATTATCGAGATATTACAGTCACAAGCAATAAGAGAAATATCTTTGCTAGCCAGGATAGTTCTAGGTCCTCTTTGACTCCATACCAGTACGTCAGATAAGGACTTTGTTTGTTAGTTGTTGGAGGCAGTGGAAAAATAGGTTCACGGAGAGATCTGTACAGTACAATTCCCTGTACAACCCACCCCCATATCAAGGTAGACTTGAACACCCACGTTTTCCAAATGGATAAAATCAGAATTAGTATTCCTCTAATCACTTGCAGATTATAAACAGTTACTAATTCACTCAAATATGATTACAGTTCAAATAATACCACTACACACCAGGAAAGTTGCCCAACACTTCTGAGTAAAACTGTATTTTCAGTTGTTTAAAACTTCGAACTCCTGATTCAGAAAGGAAAGTTTACCATGATGGACAACAACTACCATAGTTACATTGGTAATCTTTCAGACTTAAATCAAAACAGCTCAATTTTATTTTCAGAATAAAATGAAAAATGAAGAAACTGAGAAGAGTTTTGCCCACACTATTAATTACCACTCTGTAGCAAGTGCCATGGCTTCCAAATGCAAAACACAGCCTTGAAATCCAGCAGAAAATTTTTGCTCCCATGTGTATAGTTGGACTGTTCCTTTTAAGGACAGAGGGGAAAAGGAAGGAGACAAATGCAGTCATTCAAAATAAACAGGAGTTTGTCCATTATCCACAGGGGCTGGAAAGAATTCAGTTAAGTTCTCCACAGTCCTTCACTGTGTTCATCCATAGAGATCCCTCTGCATCCTGTGCGTGCAGGGTCACCGACTCTGCTTTCTTTACACTTTATGCCTTGTTTGCAGAAGCCAAGCACACAAGGAGAGCAGAAAGCTCCTTTTTTGTCCCCTCGGTGCCTCTTGCATTCAGCCCAAGAAAAAGGAAACAAAAATGCAAGGAGCACACACAGAACGTGAGCCGAGACCAAACAGAGCAGAGCTGGCAGCAGCCAGGACGGGACCAGGCTGGAACATACGCTTGCTGGAGAGCACTGCGTGGGGGGACAAATGCAACAGTGAATGGAAAACACTGTCTGGATAAGCTAGGAGTGAAATTGCCATCTGCCACACATCCCAAAGTCTGCTTTTTGCCCAATAGGGAGCAAAGCTAAAAGAATGACTGCTAGGACCTTCAGCTAATGTGAAGAGGTCTGTATAGGGTGAGGACTCCTATGGGAGGGAACACTGGGCTTAGGGCACTTGCGGTGGTTTCCAGAGCTATTGTGTCCCTGCAGACAAGTCACTCAAGTCCAGCACTTCCTAAGGTCAGATGTACTATTGAGACTTGCCTGGCTGCACAAGCGCTGAGATGCTGCACCTGCCACTGAATTCAGCAGGAACCAAGGTTGTTATGTAGAACATGCTACCTAACACGGAGCCCTTAGACTAGTCACATCTCCTGTAAACTTCGGATTGAACATTCAAAGCATAACAACCTCAAAGCTTTGCATTTCCATCTCTGAAGTGGAAATACTACCAGCTCTCTCCACTCAAAATGGCCTCCAAATAAAATCATTTGCATGGCAAGGCCTTGCAATTTCTTATTTGTTCCAAGATCTGAGTTGCTTCCCTTTAAACACAGATTCTCAAAATTTGCATATGAAAGCTGCTTTGTTCCCCAGGACATTTCAATAGCCTAGTTAACAAAAAATTTTCTCTTTCCTTTTTTCCATCAAGTATGGTGGGAAGAATAATACTGTAATATCATTTAAATATATCTCCAATAATGGATGGTCTTCTCGCACTTTTGTCCTTCTTTTAGGCAAACAAATTGAAGAAGTTTGGCCCCAGAATTTTTGCAAATAAAACCCTATCGGGCTGACGTTATCTCAACATAATATCAATCAGCAACTAACTCAAGCTACATGCCATGCCAGTTCACTGTTTCCACAGAAATAAGAACAATCAGAGCTCCAAGTTCCCATTGGTTGCTAGTAATTTTTACAGTGTTATTCAGATCAAGACAAGAGTACAAGACAAATCTTACGAGGGTAGATCACATTTCTTGGAAGCCTTTCTCTCTTATACCTACATAGACAGGAAGTTTGAGGCTCATTGTCTAGCACATTACCTACCAAAAGCCTGAGAAGGGTTTAATTGAATCTGGCAGTTTGGGAGGTGAGAGAACTTGAGAATTAAATGAACTTGTGCCTGAAGATTTATAAAATATAACTTACATGTTCCCCAAAAGGAGCAGTTCTTCTCAGATCATGCTTTAAATTGTCAATTGTGTTATGCTTAGAAACAAATGTCAACCAAGAACAGCATCCTGCTGTGCACTATTCAAAATAACAGACTGCCCTGACAGTAAAGAGCTTATAACTTAAGCACAAAAAAATAGGATAAAAGGCTGCATCACATGAGATCAGTAAGGGTTCAGAAGTACAGAAGAGATGAGGGACTCTATCATTATTGTTTAGCTTAAAAATGAGATGTGCTAATAAGAACATAAATCTCTAACCATTTTAAAGAAAACAGACTGCAAATCTCCGCTTACAGAACTTCATAATATACGAGCAAACACTAAATTAAGGAAGGAAATGGCAGGCTAATCAACGGAAATACTATTCTCAATGCATGATTAAGCAAAGCAAGGATACTGACAAGAAGAATGGGACTGAAACCATTTTAGAAGGGATATTAAAGCTTCTAAGCCCATGAGGCAAATAGACAAGTGAATGATAAAGATATTTAGTGAAGGAGAAAATATTTTATCAACCACCTAAAGTGGTATCTTCTCCCTCCACCTGAAACTTCTGCCAGTACCGACTCTCCTAAAGCAGAGGAGAAAAAGTTATAATCCAATCTGGAAGCTTCTAAGAGAGAAATAAAAGGAAAGGGTAAAAGGCAAGAACAAGAGATGGGGTGAAGCAGGTGAACCGTTGGGAGAACAAGACCTCACAGCCACTGCACATCAAGCCAACTGCTCTTGGCAAAAATGAAACGCAGAAAGCAGTTTGTGAGCACTGTCAACCAGCACGCCAGCTGCTGCTTTACCAGGTACTGGCCATGCCTTCAGCTGACTCCATGCAGCCCTTTCAGATCCAAGAATGATAAAGCATGTACATGCTGGGGTAAGGGACCTGCAAGACTCTGTATTTCTTCCTAATACTGTGTCTTGGGAGTTCCTTAAGAATAGTATTCGAGAAGACATTGCTCAAGAGCAGCATTCACAGTTGCACAAGATTGCATTCAATTTTTGTATGCTAACAAGAGTCAGCAGTAAAAAGGCCTACCTTCGACCTTCTCTTCATCTATCTGACAATCACGGATGCAGATCCCCCTAGTATTTGTATGACCACTGGGAACAGCAGAGGGGATAGCACTTTACACACTAAGGCTGGAATTGAAAGGAATTCAAGGCTTAATGGAAAATGGTCATTCTGAAAATAGACAATACAAACGGAAAACAACTGGGCTAACACTAACTTCTGAATACAAACTTCTTCAGACTGTCAATGAATGAATGAGCTTCCTAATTGTATGTGTAGGGAAGGAGGGGAAACACTGAAAGAAATGGTCCCAATTAGTTTTGGGAGGGGGAGGAGCAGACAGGATTCTTATACTTAGGATAACACATGATTAGACTAATTTAGTAATAAATGATTCCCTCTACTTAAATAAGAATTTTGTTCTAACATGAATGAGAGCAGGAACATAAAGGTGAACTAAGCAAACAGTGGCAAGTAAGTTACAATGGTTTTGTATTAAACCTTTGAAAACAGCAATAGAGGAAAGTAGTCATTGAAACACATCACCATGAACACCACAACCTAATTCACTGCCATTGATCTTTCTCATGCTGCTCGTACTGGAGCGTGCCATTAGCTCAAAGGCTGAAACACAAGTTTCCCAGCCAGATTCACAGCCCTTTCTTAAAGGCTTTCTCTTGATGCTTCAAAAAGACTTCATCCCTTTAAATTAAAGGATGTTTTAATTACCTAAGTTTCACAAGTCCAGGTGGCTTCACTAGTTCTGCCTTTATTGAAATTAGGAACTTTTAATTAAGTATTTAACTGAATCATTTCATGATTACTCATCTAAATCTAAAGGTATTTGCTAAATGCAAAGCTGCATCACTTCTTGTTAGTTCAGTAACCAAAGAAAGTTATCACTCCTGAGTATGACTAAGTCCATTATTTCTCCAGTTGATATCTGAGAAGTTAGTCTTTCCTCTGACTTTTCACAGATGTATTACTTTTCCCAGCATAAAAACCCTTATCCTTATGCACACATTGATGATCTACATTAAGCTCCCAGCAAAACTTCACAACTGTACTTTTCCAATGTGTTTTGTTCTTAACAGATTTACTACATATCAATTTGTCCTTATTCTTGACAGTTCTAAATAACTCATGCCTTTCGATATCTGTTTCAGGCCACTATGCTATCTCACCAGACTTCTGCTACAGGTACAATACAGTTTTACATCCTATACCAGTAGTTCTCGTTCCTCTGGTTTGCTGGCTACACTCCTTGCCTTACTGTGCAAATATCCCAGTTCTTCCCAAATGCCCCACCCAGCTTTCTAGCCCCGAGTACAGCCCTTTCACCAATTATTTATCCAATTACTCTTGTCATCAGCAGGAGTACTTTCCTTCTCTATGCTGTCCATTTTCCCCTTTCATACTATTTGTATGTTACTCTCCCCTTCCTGTGGCATGGAGATGAAAGAAGTCTCTCCCACTCATCTCCTATTTCCTAATTTGAAGTTGTTCTCATCATGGCAGGTCAGGCAGTCCTGTGAACACTATACTCCAACATACAGTCAAGCAGAGCCTATTTGTTGAGAAATATTCCTTTTACAAAACCCTTTTCCTTGCCAAACCTTCTTCAAAATTCCAAATATTCTTCAAAACTCCAACCCTTGAGACACTATCATCCTATTGCCGCTTTTCTCCCTTCCATAATAAGGTATTCTGTGGAACACTGCATTAATAGCATCTCCATGCAAAATTAAATGGTTGACTGGCATACTACGCACCAGAAGATGAAAACACTGTTTTCAACTAAGGATTCTAAATGTTTTAATATTCCCACAAGGCAACACTTCAGCACTTTTCAAGTAATTCAGAATATTAATGTGACTCCACTTTACCTATCTACTAATTTTCATTGATCTCCAGAACTTTTAGCTCCTTGTCCTTCACATCTGATAAAAAATAGCTAAAAAGGAAAATGAGTAACAGCACAACTATGAAAGCTTCATTTCTTCAAGATATCCACACAGCAAATTAACAGTAAGTTATTTCAAAGGTATAGCTTAATTTGAATGTTCAGAAGAAAGTAACAAGTTTTTTGTTTTTTTTTAAAATGGCTGTATACACAGAGACTAGCTGAAAGACTTCTAAACAGAGCATTGAATACATTTTTATTTTGTATAGAGCACAGTTTCAAAGATCAAGCGTTAGACTAACTTTTCTAATTCCACTCAAAAATATGAATATTTAGAAGCGCTTGTTCCTGTAAAACACTTGAGTTACTATTTTGTAGCATTCTGCAACTAAAATAACTCAAAATTATGGACTGAATGCTGTCATGACACTATTGTGAAATTCACATGACTCTACCAAGCAGCTTAATGGCAAAGAACTTCTGAAAACAGCTCGAGTGCTGTTCAGTCACATCAAAAAGATATAAATTCAGAATTATGGAACAATAAATTCTGATTCATGCTTTCAGATTGCTGCTTCACTGTCCTCAGCAAAAAAATACATATCCCTTCCTCATATTAGAACACTTGGTAGGGATAAACTGCACTGGTCAATTTTTCAAGACCACAAATGAAAGTGCTGAAATTTGTGAATCTGTGTTCAGAAAATCCTTTAAGACAGCTCAGTATGCACGAGTTTAACCGAGAACCATTGCTTAGTGATAAGCTCCTGAACGCTTGCGTGACCGCATGAGTTTAGTAAAAGCAAATATGGCAGGTTGCCTGGCAGATCAAGGTTCTCTACACGTGCATGAAACATAACCAGCACAGGAGCTAAGGAACAAGCTCTCTACCTAGTCCAAGCGTATCACACACATGCCTGAGTGATAGTTCATACAACTAAACAGTAATTCAGAATGTAACTGCAGACCTAGATGCCATTCTGTTTTAACTGCAGCATCATTTTTCTGACATAGGTGCCTTCCTAGGCTACAAATTCTCCTCACCTCCAGAACACCTATTCAGACTGCAAGAAGAGAAATTTAGTTCAAGACAAGAAAAACTGCTTGTACCATTAGCCACAGAAGTAAAGAGATGCCAATTCAAACCTTAGAAATAAGAGGTACAAACCTACCAAACTTCCCTTTCAAATAAAAATAAGGAAATCATATTACAAATAGAACTCAAAGTATTAAGACAAAGCAATCCGACTTTCAGAGATGAATGTTCTTCTCAGCTTTACCTACCTGGGCAATCAACTTCATCGCTCTCGTCCTCACAGGTAGGCCATCCATCACACTGCCAGTTTGAAGGGATGCACTGGATGGTACCACTCCGACAAGCAAACTGCCCTGGGATGCAGCGAAGCTCTAGGAAACAAGCAGAAAGTTCTGTTTTGTTTGAGGTACTATTTATGCTCTTAAGTCCACACATACTAATTGCCCCTCACAGTATATTCCTGAGAATTAATAGGAAAAAAAAAATTTGGATAACTCAGTCTAACATCACCTTAGTTTCATACCACTTCCATGTTTTAGACAGAACATTTATGACTTTAATAGACAGGAGATCTTGCTTCCTGCCTAGAATACTACCAGACATAGTAAAAGCTTCCTGATAAAAATATCACATATCTATATGGCAGATTTTTGCTTGATGAGGTCTCATCCACTTCAGTTTTCCTAGTGTACTAGGATGCTAGTATTCATATCTCTCCACTGTAGCCTTTATGCCTAAACTAACTTAATCTAGGAAGAATATGGACATAATTTAGTGGTAGAGTTTCCAACTTAGGGACTATTACTATGAATACATGTTGATAGTGTCAGAACGAAACACTTCTGAAGCTTCAAGCACAGATTTGCAAAGCCAACTCCAAAAAATAGCACCATAGTCAGCTTTATTTCTGCTCCTTTTACATATTTGAAAACACAGTAGTGTCTTTAATGCAAGAGGAGGGAAAATCTTCACATGAAAAGTGTTCCAATGTCTAATTCTAGGTTGGAAAGAAGAGAACTACAGGATCCTAAAGCAGCTATCATCATTATGTTACCTATTTTACTCTTTGCGGGGCATAGAAGATGACTTGCTCACTTTCCTCACAAGCAAAGTTTAAAAATATACACACGCACACGGTGGATGTTTTTCCAAATAGGATCTAGGTGATGCAATAAATTCAGAACATTATTTCCATTACAAGCAGCATGTATGCCAGGACCTACATTTGCAGTTTTCCAGCTTAGAGACCCTTTTGTAAAATTATTTCTTAAATTATTTCCTGATTCATGAGCCCACCTTCATTCTCTAGTTCTTCATACAATTCCTCCACACAAGCATATTCTTTGAAAGAAATTGTCAATACCTGCAAACATGTAGTACCTGCTTCTACAAGGGAACTGCCTACTTTCTGTCATTACACTGTCAGACCAAATTAGCATCATAAAAAGTACAATGTTTCAAAGCTCTTCTATCAGTTCCATCTATCAAATGCCACAACCTAATAATTCATTTGCAATTTCAGTATTCCTCAAAATACTTAGCAGAGGAAATCTGCCAACACAAATATGCTGAACAACTTTAAGCTAATTTAGAGATTACAGGTTATCTGCCTGCAAGTCACCATTAGCATTAATAGTCTCACTTTTGCCTCAGACCATCATCATTCATCTTTCTTGGGACACTGGATGTCAATTTTCCACTCAATGTTTTTGAACAGTTTAACATGTTTTATTCTCATAGCTTGAGTGGGATTATTGTACTTCAATATCTACAGTTTTTTTTTTTTTTTTTTGAAAAAACAATGTTGAAAAAATTGTTTTACAGTAAACATACCCATCCCTGATTTTGAAAGACAAAGGTAACTGGATTGCTCTTTATATATTCTAAGAAAAACATATCTGAAAGAAAATTTAAAATACAGGTAGGTACTCTCTCATCCACCATTTACAACTTTAATTAAAATTTCCTCTTTTAACCGTTTGAAATACTTGTCTAAACTAAAAGCAAATCAAGACAAAGGTTATGTTTAAGTGTTTGGACACTATGGCCACGCTTGAACAAGCAGAGTAAATCCAGCCATCATCCATTCCCAAAGAACGAGCACTCAGCACTGGCTGAGTTTTCCAAAGATGATTTTGGTAGCAGACCAAAATCTATGTCTCTTGCTAATACATTCCCACATCAAAACAAAAATGAGCAGTGCAAGTTTCTCTTCAACACATAGACCTGTTCTTCTTGAAAAATAAAAGCAGGCATATCCTCTTAACACACCACCTGCTCACAACAAACACTCGGAACAAACATTCGGGTCACAAAATAGCTGAGAACTCGAGCAGACCTGCTAGACTACTACTACTGACAGCAACGTAACTTACAGCTAGACAAGAGAATTTTCATCCGCTTACAGAGCTTTTCTTAGTCTGTATATAGTTAACAACTAAAGAGCACAGTAAAAATATAAAGAAGTCTTTAACAGCTTGGGTCATAATGCAGAAAAAAAAAGAACCAAAGCATTTCATTTTGCCCAAAGAGGGGGGGAAAAAAAAAGCTGCAACTAGGGGAATAAAACATTAAGCTTCATTTACCCAATGTAGCAAGAGAGAAAATTAAAGAAAAATGTGCTCTAAGTTAGAAGAAATACAACTCATGCTGAAATTCAAACTATTCGAGTGTTAAGTTCATTGAAAAGCCTTACCTTCAGAATAAACATTGCAGATCATTTTACCATTTTGATGCAATATCAGCACAGAGTGCAAGGTTTCTTAAAATCTTCTTATTGCCATTTCAGATATGGAAGTTACACTGGAGGTTGTGGTAGTGAATTGGTAATAATATATATAGAAATACTCTAATCTGCCCACTATAGATTTCCATTATACTTGGCTGCAGTCATGATAAAAATCAGCTAAAAGTTCAACACTTTGAATAAACTCTTGATTTTTTTTATTGCTTGGTTTTGAGGGAAGCCACACATGAAACTGGTGAAGGAAACTGTTCTACAGCCTTGTGTTTCACACAGAAGCATTAAGACATGAAGTGCATGGGAAAAATTGTAAAGAGTATTTTTGGTCTTCCTACACTTCAGTACATACTATTATTATGTTATTTGCAATTACATTACATACTAACTGGTGCAAATAAAAGGATGGCCCCCATAATAATACTAGAGGAATTTAAAATGGCAATTATACTTCGGTGTCATTACTTCCTGTGTTACAGACACTCCTCGAGAAAGAATGTGTGTGCATGAAAAAGCACAAAACATTTTTAAACATCACTCAGAATAACCAACTGATTTTTTTCCCCAATGGAAACAATGCTATGTCTCATGAACTAGTTATTTCAAAAGGGAAAAAAAAAAAAAAAAGGAAGTGCTATTTCATTTTACTGTTGAGAAAAAAAGAAGTGTCACTGGAAGAAATGTTGCAAAACGAACGTCTCCATACATTGGAAACACTGCCAGTAACACTTCTGCAACCGTGCTAACCCTGAGCCAACAGGGCTGTGTACTACAGAACTACTTATTCCATTCACCTTCCCGGGGGAGATTCACCCTCCTTGCTTTGCGTGTTCTCTTCGCTGCATGTTCTGGTTCAGCACGAACTCAGCAGGACGCGAACCGCAGCGACAACGGAACCACGGCGACAACAGAACCACCTCCCTCACACTTTCACTCACCAAACAGGTTCAGTCCTGACATATCCAGTGACCTGCTTTCCAGTTTAACTTTTAGACTGGCTCCCTCCAAAAGCCTCTTTCCAGAGGGAGGACAGTTCTCCACTGCCCCTCCTGCAGAAGGGCCCCAGGAGGCCAGTGCTCCGGTGAGGGCTCAGCACCATGGCCAGCACCAGGGACACGTCACGGTCCGCAAAGGAAAACCAACTCGCCCAAGACTTCCAGGGCTTGCAAACAGAGCAGCAGACACACCACTGCCACACTGCCTTACCCAAAGTATCCCCAGCCCACACTGTGCACTGGGAGAAGGAGAAAAGCATTTTAAACCATCATCGCTTTGTACTATAGTGCAGCTGAAGTTACAAAAGATTGAAGTTCAAGTGTCTGAGAGGGTGAAAACTCTTAGAGCAGTTGGGATATTATTACAGTCTCTTCACTTTGCAGTCTTGAGGCACTTCTAAAATGATTACCCTCAAAAAGCTTGCCAAGTATTGCATCCTCTTGATGCATCTTCAGAGGTTAAAATACAGAAAAAAATAAAAACTAAATATTTTGCCACAGGCTATATACAAAATAACCCTAGGTGCATAAATCACCTGTCCTAACTCTCAGTTCCTTGCTTTCCCTACAAGGGCGTATTTCTTAATTAAATCCTAGGGAAATTCCCAGTTCAGCAGAACACATTTACTTCCATGAACATCTGTCTTCTGGAAATATCAGTGATTAACCATGCTGTATTAACAGGACAAGCAACAATTTGTTAGGAATCCCAAATTGGCCAAAGGGAGAAAGAAACAAAGAATTATTTAAGGGAATATAAAAGAGGGACAGTGAAATACAGATTCTGAAATACAGATTCAGATTTTTTTTTTAATTGGATTGATACATAGCCCAATATTAAATTTACCATCAATTGAAGGCCAAGAAAACCAATATCAATTCATTGGGACAAATTATCAGATAATATAATCTGTCCACACAAGACACTCACCTGAAAGAAGTCTTGCCAAAGCTAGCTGTGGACCTGTAATTTGAAATTTAAAAGAAAACTTACAAAACAGTTGGACACTTTAACACCAAAAGTAAAGGCAAGATAAATTTAAACAGTGTTTAACAACACTGTTAAACAATTTAAGCAATAATTTAAACAGTGTCATATAAATAGGAAGTTTCCATCTACTTTAACTGCCACATATTATTTCCCCAATTTAACATAAAATAGAGAAGATTTTGAAAAATATAAAATCTAGGTTTTACATAAGAGAGATGCTGTGACTTTGTAACTGAAAAGATTTTTTCATTTGGAAGAACATATCCAATACATGAATTTGCTTTTCACCAAATACAGCAAATCTCACTCTAGGGCTTTCGATGTCAGAGCAAGACTGTCATGGCCACATGAGACAAAGTGTTGATTTAATGTAAGTTCATCTTGCTAGTTCCGAATTTTCTGAAAGAATTAGATGAGTTAGCTTTGAAACAGCAAGCTTCAGATCAAATCAGATAGTCTGTCCACATTAATTGTGAGCCAGATTAGCTACAATTTGACCTCCCAAAGCCAGTGAGAGATAACATGCTCCAGCACATTTAACAAACACAATTGTGCAGATCTAGTAATAATAAATGGACTAAGGTCCTCATGCTAGTTGCTTGAGGATGAAGGAGAATATCTGCTTCCTGGTAGAAGATATTTTCTGGTACACTGGGATTACACAGATTTTCTCAGTGTCAGAATAGCCAGTTTCAGTCCTGCAAGCAGGATGGACACATTTACTGAACGCCAGAAACAGCACCTGAATTACTGAGCAGAATCACTGTCCTGACCCACACAGATCTGTGCCAGCTCCCAGCACAGAGCTAAGAGAAGCAGACAGGGCAGAAATAGGTCAAAATGAGATGGGCAAGAGAAACCCATCAAACACTAAAAAATTCTACCAATCTACAGAAGCCAAGTACCTATGGAACTGAAAGAAGCACCTTTCTGGTCTACAAGTACTGCTTAGCCATCAAAACACTTCTCAGACAAGCTGGCAGGTGAATTAGAATCCTTTGAAATAGTCTTCCCAGGACTATTTATCTTTCTTCAATTCAAGACTGAGATATAAAAAATACTTCACTCCAGATGCCAAATAGAAATGCCAGAGGCCTTGTCACAGGTATATATAAGCATCTCCTATAAAACAGTAGGTCAACACACAAAGTTCACAGTTTTCAAAAATCTAAAATCCAGCCTTACATTTCCAAGAGGTTGAAGTTTAGCATCTACAGCAGCCAGTTTAAACAAACAAACACCCACAAACCTACTTTCCTACTTTTGAAAAATCCTGCTTTTGAAACGTACCACTAGCGGTACACAAATTCAATACTCTATCACTTCACAGTTTCAGAGGTTGGTAAATGCATGAACCAGTAAAACCGGAGAGCTACAGCTCTAAACTAAAGCAATATTTGCTTTAGAAGGCCCACAGGCCTTGGTTCAGCAGAACAGTTTGACAGAAAGATCAAATCAAGTGACTGCTACCACTGACTGGGAAGGCTTATGTTGTTCTAGCTGTAATGAGATCATTTCTCTTTATCAACAGTCAGCAAAGTCTAATGCACTAACATAACCTTTATTAATAAAGAAAAACAAAAGACAGAAATGCTTCCTGCTTCTCATCTGACAAGTTATTCATTACACCAAACCAGATGAATCAATCTATAAGAATCAATTTATTCTGTTCACATTTGAAGAGACAATTGTTACCAAAAGCTAAGAAAGCATCAACAAAAGAGTGCTTAGGCTGGTAACTCGTCCTATTCAGATTTTCTTCAACTTGTTCAACGGGTCTTTCTTATATTTTATAATAGTAAACTTACATATTTAAAGTAATATGTTGACATCTTCAGCGATGTATCATTTCACATTTCCATAGATTTAAGAAAAAAATCTATTAAAATTAAAATTTATTTTTTTCTTAAATAATGCTACTCACTCCTTTTATTTTGATGCAGGTGAAATTTGAGCTGGAATAAGTCTTAGATTCTTCAGTAAGAAATCTAACTCCTTTAGTATTTATCCCTTGGATATTTCAGTTAGCAACAGTGCTTAGCAAATAAGTCCCTCTAACAAACATCACAGACCTAAGAAAACACTGACCAACATCATCACAAAAACATACACCTTGTTATCCAATATTTATACCTAAGCAGCATAACAGAAGCAATATTCCTCTAGATTGGCACTCACTGAAGCAACAGAAGCTTTACAAGCATTCTTAATAGTCTAATATAGCAATTCCACAATTGTTCTCTCTATTTAAACCCTCAGCAGCAACTTGAGAAGCCTGGCCTCAAACTTGATCACTGCACTTGGAGAGAATCCTAAGTTAAGAAAAGTGGTTTTCAAGCGCACAGCTGAAGCTCCCCAGACCAGGTCCCACATCTTGTACAGGACTGATCGCTGACCAGCCTGGACAAACGAGTGTTAACAGCACTGCCTTCCTCAGCTGCTCGTGCTGGTCTGAAGTCACTCGCTGAAATAGAGTATTAAAAACAGAGTAGCAAAACTGCACACTGCACTGGAGGATTTTCTGACCCTGTCTTTGAAATGGTTTCCTTAATTTCAGCTTGTTGAAGTACAGAGTACCAGTAGTCCCCAGAATTGCTCTCCAGAAAGTGAAGCCACACTTTAGTGATGCTTTTTCTCAGCTACGGGTTTACAAATATTCACTACTCACTTCTTCCCAGAACAGTTTCTTTACTTCCCTATATGAACGCTATTTCCATTACATTTCTTTAAGCTTATCCTTACTGCTTGCTTTCACAACTGCATTCAGAGCAGAGAGTAAATTACTTGCCAACAAGGCCAGAGAGGAGCAGATTGTAATAATGCTGCCTTATTTTCAGAAACAGTTGATGAAAATACCCAAGTCATCATGAGATAATTAACCATTCCACAGATAAAGCCATACTACTGCAAGTTTCTCAACACAATTGCCTCTATTATCCTTCAGATTAAAAGTCTAGAGAAGAACAGGGTACTCTACTTTCATGTTCAGTTCCGCAGAAAGACACAGTGCTTGGCAGTTCACCAATGCTATTGAAGATCCTTCTCTGAAGATCTTCCAAACCCGCTTGGACACCGTCCTGTGCCACGTGCTCTAGGTGACCCTACGTGTGCAGAGGAGTTGGACTAGATGATCTCTAGAGGTCCCTTCCAACCTTAAGCATTCTATGACTCCATGTGCTTCAACACTATCCTTAGGCCTCAACTAGCAAGTTACCTGGCCTAGGTGTGTTGAGGAGACTGTGAAAGCACAATTGTACACAGCAAGGAGCCCAGCACACCTAAAGTCTTACTAGGACACAACCACCGCCATATCCTCAAATTTTATTCTAGCTCCTCAAAAGCAGATTCCGAAGTCACAACACCATTTACTAGGAACAACAACGTTCCAAAAATAACAATATCTTATAGGCATCTGAATTTTCTGCACAACCTCTGCATGCAATTTCAAGAAATAATTAATATTATGACAGCACCCCAACATAAAAATATAAAATCTTAATAACTGACTCTAGAGAAACTCTGTATTGCTCATCAGTAATGTTTTGTCATTGGAGGTTACGCTAGATGACCTCAAATCCATCAAAACAACTTACATCATGTGAAGGAACATTAGCAGGTTACTTTCCTCCATCCCCTCGCACAGATATTATATATACACACACAGCGTGAGCTTGAGACTGACCCAGTTTCTCCTCGCTCACAAATGTCAGTCACTTCAGTTCATTGTCTGCTCTTTGTCTGGAGGATACATTCAATTCCAGTAGGGAGAGAGAAGGGAGGAGAAAAAAAAAAAAAGATAAGGCACCCGCTGCCCCACACACACACTCACACTTTCTAAAGCAGCACAACGGATCCGGCAGGCAGCCAAAGCAACATCAGAGCTTCTTCAATGGGAAGCCTGGCTACGATTTCCTAGGACATAGAAAATACAGACTTTGTGCTTTATGAATGTGTACACTCATTCCTCAAATTGAAACAGGATAAATGTATTTCCTAATTCTCCAGCAAAACAAAACTCCCTACTTAAACTAAGCAGAAAGAATATTGTGAATTATGCAACTTAACACTACAGCCTCAAGAATGTTTTATTTGCATTCTAGTGAGGAAACCAACTAAGCAACAGGCTGCCCCTTTTTTTCTAAGAAATGATTACATCATGATAGGTAAACATGCTAAATGGCAAAGCAAAATACAGCACTGGCACAAAAGAATATTCAATTTAAGCAACATATTATAGAGTTTTGAACCAAAACAACAGGTACTTTAGAAGTGTAGACTTTAAACCTGAGCCATTTTAAAGGAGTCTATTTCAACCACCTCACCCATGACTGCAGATGTTTTTGTAAAGCCTTACATGGGACTTAGTACAACAGGGACAAGTGATCTAAAATTGGGCAAAACCAGATTTTTGACCTCTTCCCTAAAGAAGGTCTGATCAGCAAGTGCATCAGTAAAACTGCTGATTCTCCCTCACGATTTAACTCACTAACCAGTTTCAGGCTAGCTTAGGAAAGAAGCCAAGAACGATAAGGTGTTTGTATGTATTAGAAAGCCTAGAGACAGCATAAGGGAAGGAAATGGTAACTGTGTTGAACTTCAGAAGGCAGGAAAACCCCACTTGTTTTGCACCGTTTAGCAGTAGCCAGGCAGCCAGCACATCTGCCCATCAAGCTATCACCACACCACGTCGTTTCTCAGCTGTCAGGGAAGTGGCAAGAGCCCGTGGTCCCCCAGCCCACAAGATACAGCAGTATTCCCAGCTTCTTCATGTCAGAGAACATATTGTGCACAGGCTGACAGAAGACATGAGGCAGGCAGAGCTTTGCTACTTCAGCTGTGCCAGGCAAGGTTACTACAGCAGAGGTAGTGTCGGGGACACAGGGCACAAGCTTCATGTAACCCCACTGCTCAGGAAACAACTTGGTTTTTCAACATGCAAGCAGGTTCCTCTGAAAGGGTATGAAAGTATTTAGTGAAAAGAGAGGTGATAGATAATGCTTCAAATCGCTAAAAAACAAACTGCAATTAATAGTACATGTTAAGACAACAGTATTGTTCTTCACAGAGAACTTAAACACACTCATGCAAACGTATGAATTCTCCCAACAATGCAATAACAGGAGAAAGAAGTCCATGAAGGAAGACATCAATACTGAAATATTCAGCAAGTTACCAATTCTATCCAGGAAAAGCACCATCAAGGACAGTACTTTTCCCTTTAAAATCCAAATACCCGTGTCAGGACTGATTATGCTACATACACAGTATATCTTAAGCCGACAGGACTATTTTGGTTCTTCCACCTAGCTACTTCCTAGTTCCCTAAGCACCACCCCAAAGGTTATCTCTTTCTAAAAAGAGCTTTTAGGGCAAATCATAATACTTGGCATCTAAATATTATAAAAGCTTGTTTTAACTCACGCGCTTGCTCATTTTCATTTTCTGTTTGGAACTGATAAAGCTGCCGTCAAACATGCTGAACGTGGAAACAGTGTCAGGTTCTGAGCTCTGCCTCTGGAAGTTTGGTAAAATGTTATCTGCATCTTTTTTTCCCAGAAGGCATCAGGATTGGCCTTTCACTGATACGATCTCCAGCAAATTTCAGAGTCACCTCTAGTTGTCAGTTGCCTGTAGTTCAGAACCACAGAGTAGCTCAGAAGCCTAGAAGGACCAGCTTGGTAATCAGAAGCATTTAAATACCAGAACCATTATCTTTTTCTTTGATTTTGGACAGTTATTCTCCCCATAAACTGCTGGACAGATTGCCTTTAAAAAAGGTTTAGAGAAAGCAGCAAAACAAGTCACCCAGAAAATAATTCTATATCTGAAGTCACTACCTGATAGCTGCCTACCCAAAACTGAACCCAAAACTCCTCCTTCTCCTCCAACCAACTGTATTCTCAAGATCAGAAAAGAACACTTCCCTATCAAGCCTGCTACAGCTACTGCAAAACAAAAGCCAAGATATGGTATTTCTTCCCACACAAAACAGATTTCACTTAAAAGATGACCAGGGAAAGCAACTGTATTTGCTAAGCTAGACAGAAGTAGGAATAGAAAAACATATAAAGCAACCAATATCCTATATTTCCATAAAGCAATGGGAAATTTAAATCAAAAGTATTACATGAACTGTTGAATCTTGAAACAGAAAATACAGTAAGAATATACAGATGAATCATTATAACAGAAACTCAGGAACTATCTTAGCAATCAAGGCCAATTTGTAGAGACAATTAAACTGAAAGTAGGATTTGCCAATTTTCTGAAATATTAGCAATCCAATTTACTTCCAACAGCACAGCATAGGGTCCTATTCAGCAAAGAAACAGAAAAAAATAAAATCATATTAACTTTTATTTCGCACATGATTCAGCAGTATTTACGCATACCATCAAACTTTCATCATGAGAGCAAACCAAATAAATTCAATGAAAAATCTATACTTCAAGGTCAGGCATGCATTTGAGACAGCTTGCTAAATTAAACTATGAGGAATTGCAAGTCCTTAGTGTCAGGCAAACAGGTGACAAAAACATAGCTGTTAAACTGCGGGGTTTTTTTGGTTTTCTAAAATAATATTTTCCTCCAAAAACTAATACTTCCTTAATTTTAAAACCAAGGGAATGCAAAGAAGCTCTATACACGAATATAGTTTTGAGCAAAAATCTAACAGTTAACAAAACAGGAAACATGAGCAGTATTTGAATGCAGGTCACAAAAAAGCTTTTGCTATAGCTTTTTTTTTTTAACATCTCATGCAAGATTTGATGAGCAAGCACCTAGAACACTTGAAAGCAAAAATTTGATATACAGAAACACTCTGACCTTGAATACTGAAAACATGCTCTGTCCTTTGCAAAGTAGCTGGTGTAGTGGCTGTCATGTACCGGAGCAAGTGGCTCGTGCTTTGAATAGCATTCCACTGCTTCAATGAAGCCTAACACGACAGGAATGCAGTCAGTATTAGCTGCTACTACTACGTTTGTCCACATTGTATGAGATACTCTGCCTTCTTATTCTGCACTAAAGCAATGCCTGTACTAGGCTTTCATACATCATAATTATAAACAAGTGTAACCGTTCCGTCAGAAATCAGGAAAAAAAAAAAAAAAAAAGATAACTTATAAAATGCGGATTAAACTTGTAAGAAGAATCTCACCAGTCCCTGCACCCTCTAATAACTGAAGTATTGACGGCATTCGTAACCTCATTAACCAGCTTCTATCATGTAAATGTCAGGCACTATATCATGAAAATCTTATCTTTGCCATTTTTTAGCTGTCAAATCAATAGAAAAATACTAACTTCATCCAAATCTTATGCATACAAAGTAATTGATGAATACAGTAGAGCATTCTTGGACAATTTCTCTCCAATTTTCTACCAGACTAAAAGGCAACGCTTCCAATCAAGACTTCACACTTATGTCTTGCCAGCAGAAGACCTCCAATTCTTTCTTGTCTACCTTTTCCATCTGTATTTTTCTAAGATCTCAATGAAACCAAAGTACACTTCTGCTATTGTATTTTAGTCAGTAAACAGCAATTTAAGTGTAACCCAAATTTTCTTTTCTACTCAATAAAGTCAGCAGTAAAATTACAAAGCAAAGGATCGAGTCTGTCACGTAAACACCTTTAATAGTACATAAATCCTTTCCAGAGTGGTAAACAGCCTAGTGGAAGGACAGGAAGGAACTGGTACTGTCAGGTACCTACGCACACTTAGCACCGATTAAAAACTGGTGAACCCTAGCATCAGAACGGTCTTGGGAAACTGGCATACTGAAAAGCTGCAACATACGAGGAAAGCTATATCCTGAAAGGGACATGTTCAAGACATCCTATTTAGACAGCAATAATCAGCTGCAAGTGCAGAACAAGCAACAGGTTAGCAAATGGCTTCAAATAAATCTCAATGTCAAGTCTTTATTCATTGGAAATCGTTCAAAATGTGTCAGACATATTTCCTTTAGGAATTGTCTGAGCCTAGATTTTACTTTGAGAAAAGAGGATGGACCACCTTTCCTCTTAGTAACCCTTCTAGGTACAGTTTTCTGTCAGCTGACAAAGATTACCACGTCTTCTTTCAACACAAATTAGCCTTTTAGATGAGGATAGACAAAGACTGACTGAGCCACTCTGATGAAATCTGCACTAGCTACAAACTTTATTTACTTTAACTTTTGAAGGACAGCCTTGTTTGGGCTATCAATGAAATAAATAATGCACGTAAGTTGTTTCATACTAACAAAAACAATCAAAACTGAACAAACAACACTATCCCTCCCTCACAGTATGGTATCTGGAGTAGTATGATGCCACTGAACTATTTCCACATTCTGTTTCAGCAACATCTCAAATAACAGAAATTAGATTCTGCATGTGCACAATTTACTATTGTGTAATTCATGTGAACAAAACAGGAAGTTCCACTAATCATGAACGTTATTTATATCCATCCCATAGAAATAAACAAGACTTTGTAGAAGTTACACAAAATTACCACATGAAAAAACGTGGAGATTTCAGCATTATTCAAAGAGATTCTAGAGGTAGTTACTACTCTTGAACAACAGCACTTCAAGATCAAATAAGAACAACAATTTGAGATCAAACACAGCTCTAAAAGCTAATTCCAGGGGACAGAATAATTCATCCAAGTCCTGATTGTGTTTTTGGCACTCACTGGGGAGTTTTATCTCTTTGATATTTAGTATCTAAAATTCTTAACCCCTTGAAATTAGATCTCTCTGCCCCTGATGTGGAGAAGCTTCAAAAAGGAACTTCAACAGCATCTTTCTCATGAAACAGAAAGGCTGCAGCAATGCCCTTGCTTCTGCCTTCCTGGCCTAATGCTACTCTGCATCCCCCCTCTACCTCGTTAATAAAGAGCTTCCAAATCCTCATATTGCCCTTTTATTATTTTTCACAATTACAGTAATACAGGTAAACTCTGTCTACAAACTTCTTTCTTATTCTTTACTTTCTAGCCACTGCTAATTGCAAATCCACTCACAGCTTCTATGTTTTGCTTTATAATTAACATCAAGAACTACCAGTAAAAAAAAGCACCACATGTGCTAGTAAGGGCTGGTACTTTCTGCCTTGCCCCCCTACTACACTTGCAACAGCTGCAGGGAAGATTTTTCAACTGGATCAACCTTGCTTTAAGTTTACAGTAAACAGCAGAGCACAATCTGATAAAATTCAAGCCCTAACATTCAAATGACTTCAAAACCTGAAGAAAATACTGGGAATGGAGTGCTAATAAATAACAGTGGGAGGTGAAAAACAACAACAAATGGTACAGGAAGAAAGAGGGTAGCAGCAGGGAATGACAATACTGGAAGCCAGGACAGGCTCACATGTAGTAAAACTCAACAGGAGCTGTGATACAAAAAAGCAGTTCTGCTCCCCAAATCAAGAAGCTCTCCCTTAAAAAAATCAGTTAAATACAAAGACTGGGATTATAATTTGCAGCAAACTGGAGCTGAATAGGTATTACTAACCCCAGCTTTCTCTCTAAGGTAAATAGACACAGTGAACCAAGAGTGAAATGGGGACTTCAGGTGCTTACCAATGAGCTCCTTGGAAGAGAGGAATGTGTGCCTAGGTCACATTTGATAACTGATGTATTTGGGTCTTCATTTCAATTAAATAGTTTGGTTAGTCAAGAGAGAAATAATTCAGTCACATTATAAAAGTGGATCACCTTGAAACACTGCTTATAATGTTTTCTTATTAGTCTTCTACTCCGAAAAGCCTGTTTTAAGACCTATAGCTTTTGACTAATTAACATGTATTTAAGATTATATCTTTTGACAGTAAAAGCTGATTATTTAAATGTACATCAAGCACCCTTGGTACAACCCAGAACACTCCATAAATTCTAGCACAACATCAGCCACGTGCACTAAGCAGCTTGAAGCTGAACTTGGTGCATAATTAAATAGCTTGCATTGTCAAATCTTTCTAGTTATTGCCGACTAGTTCAGTTGTGCAAGATTTTTGAAAGCAGACTTTGGTAATAACTTTATTTCCTCTAGCTAGCTTTGAAGTGAAGAAAAAAAAAACTGCAAGAAGGAGAACTCAAGTGGCCTTTAGCTGCCTGGTAAATGCTTTAATAAGAAAGCCCAATGGCCTACATTCACAAGCCTCTCTACTAAAAAACTATTACAAAACCCTATATAAAGTCTGACCATTTTTAAAAGTTTTCAATTAGCAAGCAGCAGTATCCTGTTAAAGAAACATGAAAACAAGTTACTGTCTTTAGCAGTGATGCTACTAATTAATTCCGTAAACAGTATTTTATAACGTGTGGTCCTAAGCATTCCAGATTAAGTTACTAGGATCGCATAAAAACACACCAAAACCTTTGCCTTTCAGTTACAGGATGGTAACAGAAACAGGACCTCTTGCATATCCATAAACAATGCTGCAAAACTGTATTAATAACAGTTTTTCTATCTGATGCACTTTTGACAACTGATAGAAACACTAGTGTTCTGCACCTCAATCTAAATCCAATCTACCCAATCCAATGAATACAATTTATTCTTGACCTAGCTAACACATCATCAAAATATTTCTTTATACACAGGATCTCAGTCAACTGGTCAGACAACCTGAAACGAAAATTATTGACTTGCTCTAGAAAAAAAAATATTAAGCCCAACCTTAAGTGTAATAAAACAGTATATGTGAGCATTACATGTAATTAATTTGAAAGATTAAGAGAAACATAGAGTTAGGTTTTCACTGCACACCCATATAGCTGGAAAGGTCTGACACATTCAGCCTTAGTAGTTACCAAACACATAACAAATAATGCAAGGTAAGAAAAAACATCCTACTGCAAAAAAATAAGAATCCTTTAAATAGTGCATTATAGCTAAATATAACTGCTGCCCTGGCAGCAATCATAATAAACAGTTTATGGTCATAAAAGCTAGAGAGGAAACAGAAGGGAAAGGGAAGCAACTGGAGGAGAGAAAAAAAAAAACACAACTTCACATGCTCAGGAGATCTAACCGCCCATGGTACCTTTAGGAATACAAGTCTCTACAGCTAGTGCTGGTATTACTGTATGCTGGAAGTACCTGAAGCTGTAAGTGATAGTAGAAGGATCAAATTCACCTGTGTAACCAAGACAAAAAAAATCCTCTCCTCAAAGAAAAGTTTTTGAAGATATTTTTTTCTCTTTATTTGCTAAAAACTTTCATATTCCAGATGCAGAAGAAAAGAGGTCCACATAAAATCCCAGTCTTTCAGCTTGCCTGAAAAGATACTACAGATGAGGAGGCTTAAGAAAAGGTTTTCTTTATCTGAGGAGCACAGTAAGAACATGGGTAAAAAGCTAGCATCACATTAACATGGAAGCACAAAGAGGTGCCTGATTTGCTGGGACTGAATTGTGAAGGGACCACACATTCATCTCCAAGTGTACAAATCTCACATCCCTCTGCAGCACTCGTTTGGTAGCTCTAAGTACATACTTAAGCTAAGCAAGCTACAGAACACCTCTCTATGCCAACATGACTAAAACAGACAGGCTTAAGGAAGCAGCAGAAAACACAGTATTCGGAAGATATATTCTACATTAAAAAACTATTCTAAACCTTCTAAAGAAGTCCTCAGACCCTCTGTCCATCCCAAAGAAGCCGGGAAAGATTCTGTCACCATTATTTTTGACTAAAATGATAATTTGGGTTCTGCAGATACTTTGTGCTTATATGAACCTGCTTGTACCTTCTGCCTCAGGATTCTCCCAAACACTATTTAAATAGATGATCTATTTGAGTTGGTAACCTCAAGATGCTAAATGAAGCAAATTTAAAGAAAACAACATTGGCAAAAAGATAAAAGATCACAGGCTCTCTTTGAACAGGAATAAAAGGCATCACCATGGACAGCTCAACAAAGATACTTATCTGGAGTATATCAGTGTTCAGAGAAAACAGGAGGGTTGAGTGTCTTCAGAAAGAAATTCTAAAATTGCTCAAGTATCATGTTCCAGCTGCATCCAATTTTGGTTACTTCATATTAAGATAATAGCAAAAACTCAGGGAATAGATACAGACTTGCCAAAGCAGAAGCCTAACGCTACAGGTTATAAAGTCAGGATCGCACGATCTAAACAGAAAGAGTTAGGGTTTGCCTACAGGGAGGATGCTCCCTCATACAGTTCCCACCATGAAGCACAGCTATAGCAATCCCAGTCTCAGAAACAGATAAACTAGGGTGAAAATTTCATTTACCTTAGAGCTACAAACCTCAGTGAAGGACTTGTCCTTGTGCATCAAGAATCAGCTGCTAACAGATTTAATGTCATGCTAGACAGACAGATTAAAATGTTCTGATCCAATATGGAAAACATGATTCTCTGATATCTAATAAAGTGATCAATTCCATACCAGAGTTCAGGATCTAATTTAATAACCCATGAAAGTACACAGAAAGCTATGAATCTCTGGTGAATGTGTTTTATTCAGCTATCTGTAGCACCCTGTGCCAGCTAGAGAGGAAGTTTCCTGAAATCGGTTTTACACAGCATCTTTTCCAGCATGAAAGCGTCCAACTAGGTTAGCAGTTAATCAATACTAGGTTAGCAGGTCTCCTTTCTTTGGCTGCTTAAGAACAAAACACAAGCCCTATACATACTGTATTGCCAACGCTGCCAAAAAAAAAAAGCAAAATAAAATGAAGTCTCACACACAGAGCAGTTTCAACATGTTATTTCTGTAAAACTATCTACACTGGCCCAATTGTGTTTTAGCAGTATCAGGAACTTGCTTAATCACACTTCACTTACACTTGTAGTTCTATTAGTTTGGGTCATAAAACTTTATTTTGAAGAAAAAGGGAATTCCAAAGCTGCAAGAAGCACTTCACCAGCCTGACTTCCAGATTTACAAGAGTCGGTAGGGCCGAGGCACAAGCTCCCTATTAACGCTTTGGGAGGACAGCTTCCAAACCTGCAAATCCACTCCGGGCAGCCTCGTGCTTCGGCTATCGATCGTCTTTGCAAGAACACTAAGATACATGACAGTTCTGTCAGCCGCCAAATAAGACGAACACCCAGAAAATGGCTCCACTGTGTGAGGTATTTGGAAAAGTAGTCTGCAACCAAACACCAATAATTTCTCAAAAGTTAATCAGTTTAACGTTTTAAAGCACTGAGTCTGTCATCTACCAGCCAAACAACTTCACAGAAAACAAATGTTTCGCCCTACTAATAAACAGCAAAGGAAATGCAGCAGCATGATCCTGTTTTCAGGTGCTTCTTTCCTACCAGTTTATCTATTATGGGCCTTGGGCATTGGCTCTTCCCTCCTTCCCATCGGAGAAAACATCCCCTCCTTAACGACTGTTAGCTGCTGCATTAAATAGCTTTGAAACCAGAGCTTTAAAAAGGAGGGAAGGGAAAAAAAAAAAAAAAAGCAGCAGTTCTTTAAGTTCTTAACAAAAAATGTTCATCCTAACGCACATTCAACTTGTTCACCGAGATGAAGAGCAGCCAAAGCAGGGACCGAAGTCGCGAGGTCGCACCTTTCAGGCACGACTAAGGGGCGAAACGTGCCCCGGCGCCAGCGCCCCGCGCCCGCTGCGGCCGAGCGGGTCCCGCCGCCCCCGGACCCCCCCGTCGGGACCGGCCCCGGCAGCCGCCGCTTGCGGGGACGCGGCAGCCGGGCCGGGCCGAGCGCGGGGCCGCCGTCCCGCGGGCCCCGCCGCGGGGGAGGGCGCGGGGCGGCGCGGACGGAACCCCCCGCCCGTCCCGGCCCCCCTACCTGGCCGCAGCGGCTCGGTGATGCTCAGCACGAGGAGGAAGAGGAGGAGGAAGGTGCCGCTGTCCGCTTTGGGCACCATTTATCCTCCGTTCATCCTCCTCCGGCGCAGCGCCACAAACCCGCGGGGAGGGGAGCGCAGGGCGACGAGCGGCGGGGGGAGCAGCAGGAGGCGGGGCCGCCGCGGCTGCCGGGCCCGCTGGGGGCCGCCGTCCGCACGGAGCTTTTCCCCCTGCCCCCCGCTCGCGTCCCCGTCCGCCGCCGCCCCCGGGCGGGCGGGAGGCAGCGGCGCTGGCAGCGGCGGGAGCGCGGGGGCAGCGCGGGCTCGGGCGGCGCCGCGCTGCGGGCCGCTCGCCTCGCTCCGCCGGCGCACAAGATGGCGGCCGCGCCTCCCCGCCGCCTTGCCCCGCCCCTGCCCGCGGCGCGGGCGCGCGGCCAATCGGCGGCGGCTCTGGGGGCGGGGCTAATTGCCTTCATCTGCATACGCCCCGCCCCGGCGGCGGCGCGCGCGCACCGGGGGCTCCGCGCTGGGCCCGCCCCCCGCGGGCTGGCCACGCCCACGCGGGCCTTGACATGGCCGCGGGGGGCGCGCGACGGGGGGACATCCCGGAAAGGCGCGAACCGGGAAACGATCGGGCCGGGGCTGGGATGGCCTCCACCAGTCACCTCTGTCGCTGCTGCGGTGGCCATGATCCATCACCTCTGTACCCACTAGGGTGGCCACAGTCCACCACGTCTGTCCCCCCTGCAACAGCCCGCACCAGGCACCTCTGTCCTCACCAGCATGCCCTTGGCTGGTCACCTCTATCCCGAGGGGATAAGGGGGGAGTTTCCACTGGTTATCACTGTCCCCAGTCAGGGAAGTCTTCCCACACTCCGTCCATGTGCACCAGGAAGGTCTGTCCGCATCACTGCCACTTCCACCTTGACCAGCCACCTTTGTGTCCGCCTGGGCAGCCTTGGCAGGATACCTCCATCCCAGCTGGGATGGCCTTTCCTGATTGCAACATTCCATCCATGAAGGCCTTAGCAAGTCACCTCCATCTCCTCTGGAAAGGCTTTGTCCCAACACCTTTATCCCCCTTGGAGGAGATGCCTGGTCTTACTTGGTCACCTCCATCCCTGACAGGATGGTCCCCACCACATCCCCAGCCAGGATGCTGTTCTCAGGCACTTCCATCCTCCTTTGGCATGGCCTTCCCCTGCCACAAGCTCCTTGTCCCCAGATTCCCAATGCCCCTGGGGTGGCCAGAGCTGCACATGCCACCCTTGGAAGTGAAGGGCTGCCTCACAGAAGCTGACTTGTCACTAGTCACAGAGGCTAACTGTCCTTTGACTATTTTGTCTAATCTATTATCACACCTGGGCAGGGATAAGACATGCCATATTTTCGTATGCTTTCCCTGATTTTCCAGGGATTTTCAGGTGTGCAGACACAAGCAGGTAACTCCCTGACACGATGCAGTGTCCAGCACTGTGACATTTCTGCAGTAAGTCCATTAGTTTCACCATGCACAGACAGAGCTTTCGTAATTACAGCAGTGACTAGGTTGGCTGCTATTTCTATACCTCCTGGAAACAGATGCATTCCAGGTTCTCAAGCCCCTCCAGAGAGGAAATGCATAGAAGAAAAAAAAAAAAAAAGGTTAATTGTGCATCCCAAATCATCTTTAATGGCCCTGAAAATGACAGGTGCATTTAGGAATTTGATCCTGGGTGTTGCTCCACGTCAAACTGGGTGGTGGTTGTCCCTGAAGCGCTGCCGGTGTGAGGAAAGCCTCTGCAGAGGGAGGCTGCGTCCTCAGCACGGCAGCATTGCAGATCACAGCCCATTGAAGCAGAGGAGCAGGATTGTCACCTCTGATGTGATTTAGGTGGTTTTTATTTCCAGCAAAAAGCAGCAGTACAACCCTGAAGATTGCAGAAGAGCCCGTGGTGGCATTACCAGGGCAATGCTCCTCATGAACCAACGTGTTTTTAGCACTTGGGAGCATCTCACTCTGCCACACTCTGTCCTGTCCCCTCTACTATGGTCCCTCCACATGCCACCCACTAGGCCAGGTGCCAGTGCCTCCTCTCTGTTCTTGTCCCATGACATGTCCCATGCCTTGCCATTGAGCTACGTCTCTTAACTGCTACCTGCTGCCTTTAGGAGTCCAGGGACAGCCACCCTTGTAAAAGCTCAGGCTGTAGCGGTGTGAGTGATTTCTGGAGAAATCTCTGCACCCTTCCGTGCTGCCTGCAGACACCCAGGTTTGGTTCTGCGATAATTCAGAGCACTCAGTCACCTCAGGCTCCTTGCAGTTTTTGCCACCGAGGTAGCTGGAGTCCTGATTTCAGCCCGCTTGCAGCTTGTTCTCACCTTGGACTGACAGGCTCCTGAGAACAGAGCCCGCGCCACCCAGAGAGGTGATCCACAACCAGCCCAGACCTCGGTTGCTCTGTTCCCCAGTGCCAGTTCATAAATCTCTGCAAACTTTCTAGCCTGTCCTACTTTTTTCCAACACCTGATTTCCTAGACTGTGCCTCAGCTCTTCTGTTCCCACGAAAAATAAAAAAACAGCAGAGCCTTTTCCCTTCTTGTAAATGGATTGGCTGACACAGCTTCAGGGCCCAGAGGCAGATCACACCTCGGGAAAACAAGGAGCAATGTCACAAGCTTCTGAGGGGCACTAGAGGAGCTACAAGGCAATGGCTGGTGCCTTCCATGAAGCCCCTTTGCTTTCATTACTTGTTGAAGAGGCCCAAGATTGTATTAGAAAGGATAAAAAGGCAATTGTACCTTGAACACCCACTTCCCTGGGTAAGCTGGAATTTCCTCAGATGGCCTAAGAGGATGTCCTGGTATTTGGGGGAATGCCAGAGCATCCAGCCGGACCACAAACTCTGCAAGGGGCTGAGCACGCTGTTTGCCTTGTGGTTGCCACAAGGTGTAGGCAGGAAACAGGTAGTTTATTCTGCAGGAAATTCCAACTTTTCAGTAAAATTCAACTCAGAACTAAGAACAAAGCTAAAACTTGGGAAGCTGCCTGCATTTTTTTTAATGTAAGTGAAATAAACGAGTATAATATTCATATTACTTGTACATGCATGCACCCATATCCCTGCTCTTTGCTCCTGTTTCTGCACAGCACATCAATAACGAGGGAAGGGAGCCTGCAGGGTTATTGCTCAATGAAGTGATGCGACTCAGCAGCAGCTCGATTGCCATGGACTGTCGTCTGGAGGGCACCCACCGAGGCCTGAGGCCCGTAATGTGCCCTGGTCTCAGGTGGCCACTGGGCACGTTGCCAGCTGCCACCTCAGGGCCACACTAGCCTCCCAGCCAGCCAGGCTTTGCTCTATCTATTGTGAGCCGCCGGCAAGGAGCACCAGCACCTCCTTATCAGACAGCTACACCTCAGGCAGCAGGAAACCTCCTGTGCCTTCCTTGGCACCTTCCCTGGCCTCTTCCCAGCTCTCCTGCTCTGCCCAGCTCGCAGCCCCAGCTGCAGGGACATGTGGTACCCAGCGGACAGGACCCAGAGCAGGCTGCTGGCTTGCAGGTGGGTGCACAAGGTGCTTTTGCAAGTTTCCTGGGCACATGCTGCTTCTGCTTGCATGGGAGGTATTGAGGTGCTTGGGGAGAACGTAAGGGAGAGCTCCTTTGCCAAAGTGCCATCTGCCCACTTGGAGCAGCCGAAGTTCATCACGACAGTGGAGACTGTTGACCGAAACAAAGTGCCTGAGGAGCTCCTGGAATGATAGCTCCCCTGGGAGCCCAAGACACTGGCAGGGGGGAGCCACTGCCTTGGGAGCCACCAAGATTCATGAGAAGTTTGAGGTATCATGATCCAGATATTGTCCACAGGGACTTGAAGCATGACAACATCCTCTGGGACAAAGACACGGAGGTCAAAGCACACGTGTGAAGATCAGAGTAGCACCAGGGCAGGGAACTACCCCTGTCAGTGCACAGCAGAGGAAGCATATTGTCCCTTTCTTGGGCCAAATTGAGGTGCGTAGTTGTGGGGATGACTCTGTTTAGCAAGATTCAAGATAGGGGTAGCTGATGTCATCCTTAAGGCCAGCTACATCCAGCAGCTCCCAGCCAGGGAGGACCATGAGCAGGCTGGTCCACTGCTCCTGTTCCTCTGTGCAGTTCCCAGCTCAGAGGTGAGAGAAGGACAGGCTGTGCCTGCAGAGGGGCTCGAGTACTGATGTTGCTCCAAAGTGCTAAGAAGCCCCTCATGGTGTTGAACGCTCTCAACTCTGGGGAGTGACAATGTGGAGGTGGGAATGAAGAGCAAGGCATGGGCCACGCTTTCCCCTGGCACAACACACTGTTTACGGGGACTTGTTCCCCTCCCTCCCAGTCATTCCCTTCATGAAGGGATTTGTGTTGACAGGAGCGTGCCTGGGGCAGCCGACTGGCTGCTCAGCTTCGCACACACAGCTCTTGGGCTAGCACTCATCGAGTATCACCACGACACTTCTTGTTATCACTTGCTAAATTCTCTTTTTCCCCCCAGCATAACCCAAGTGCTGAGTAGAGGTTCTCTGGGCTCACTAGAGGGAGGAGGTGCTGGCTATGCCAGGGGAATAGAGCCAAGGGATCAAACAGCAACCATCCAAACCCAGCTCTCATTTTAAGTCAAGGGCCCTATTTTTGAACTGCTGTTTGCAGACTGGTTGCTATGAGGCCAGTGCCTCTGTACAGCCCAGTAGCTGGGAGCAGGGATTCGTAATGAAGTGTCTACAGATGCACATGTGAGGAAGCAGTAATTTCCCCATCATTTCCTACCCTGAGCAATTAGATCCCTTTCCTTGATTATTGCAGAGAAATACCACAGTCCTCTCAAATATTTCCAACCACAGCTTCACTTCTGAGCTAAATAATCCGAAAAGTAAAAATTGGCATTGTTTTTACGTTATCAGTGCAAAGTTCCTTTGGTGGAACCCAAATGAGAGCCCCCTGCTAAGCCAACCCGTGGCATCCTGGCCAACCTCTGCCCAGCCTGGCCCTGCTCTGCAGCACCCATTATCCTGCATCAGGCCATGGGTGAGTTACTTTTGTCTTGAGGAAATACTCTTGGTTCTATTAAAAAAAAAAAAAGTGCTCGGTGCAGAAGGAACTAGAGGCTTTAGGAAAGTCAGGGAAAACATCCTGTCCTCAGGAGCTGCTTCTGGGTTTTTGCTGGGGCTTAGGCCAGGGCTGCATGAACTGCCCAGGGTGGTTGCTCAAAGCACCTTGTGATCTTAGGACTTTCTTTGCTTATGATTAGCCTCACCAAACCCTGCTGTTGCTGTCCCTGGTCAAGGTTTTCTTACCTGTGTACCACGAAGAAAAGGAGAAACAGTAAACTTTAATGCATTCAGAGTTTTACTTCTTGAAAGCATCTGAACGTGTCTTCTCCATGATGGAGATGTATCCATGACGTTATAGCATCTCTTTTCGCCTCCTTGTTGGCTCTTCTCTAAAAACTCTAGAAACTCTCTCTCTTTTAATGATGACACCATGATTTTTCAGAATTACCACCCGCCAAAAAAAAAAAAAAAAGAGCTAGAATCCTATTCTTTTCCTATCCACTTATATGAATAAAAAAAGTTCTTGTGGTTCCCCCATCATTTCCTTCTTTCCATGGAGTCAAGCCCAGAACTACACACTCGAGCACAAGCAGGCTCTTTCCATAACGACATCACAGCCCCACACCACACCTCACACAATGCCCCAGTTCCACCTCGCCCGGGGCGGGAGGGAAAGGTGCTGGGCAGCCACCATGGAGCGGGGACACGGAGCCTGCCAACGCGCGTGATGCGTGCCCAGCACCAGCCCCCGTGGCCCGGGCGCCTCTTGCACGATGGACGAAAAGGCGGTGCTCAAAAAGAGAGGCTATATCGTGGGTGTCACGCTGGGGGAAGGCTCGTATGGCAAGGTGAAAGCAGCCTACTGTGAAAGATTGGAAAGCAAAGTGGCAATAAAGATTATCAACAAGAAGAAAACTCCTCAGGATTTCTTGGAAAAGTTTCTGCCCAGGGAAATAGCTGCTTTGAAATGTATGGACCATCCCTCAATAGTCAAAACTTATGAGATATTTGAGACCAATGTTGGCAAAGTGTACATTGTGATGGAGCTGGGGGAAAGGGGAGACCTCCTCGACTACCTCAAGAGCCATGGAGCCATGAAAGAGGACATCGCCAAGAGAAAGTTTCTGCAGTTGGCGTCCACCGTCAAGTATTGCCATGACATGGATCTTGCTCACAGGGACCTGAAATGTGAGAACATCCTTCTTGATAAAGACCTCAACATCAAGCTGTCAGACTTTGGCTTTTCCAAAACCTTAACTCGGGATGAAAATGGGCAAATTGTGCTCAGTAAAACGTTCTGTGGGTCTACCATATATGCAGCCCCTGAGCTGCTACAAGGCATTCCTTCTAACTCCAAGATTTGTGACATATGGAGCTTGGGAGTCATCTTATATATCATGGTCTGTGCATTAATACCATTTGATGATTCTAACATCAGAAAAATGGTCATAATTCAGAAACAACACAGGATTCACTTCCCCAGGTCTAGAAATTTAACTACGCTGTGCATGGATCTCATTTACCGCATGCTGCATCCAAAAGTGTCGAAGAGGTTGAACATAGATCAAGTTTTAAGCCATCCTTGGTTGCAGACTCTAGAAGCCCCAGTTCATTCCTCTGTGGACACTGATGAGGGTGAGGATTCCCAGAATGTGTCTGCGCACAAGGGGCAAACAGACCCATCTCCTACGGCTTGCAACCTAGAGGAGGATGAGTCTTCTACCCCGGAGACAGTCATTGCAGTTTTGAATGCTGCCAGCATTATGTCCACTGCAGAGGGAGATGCACCAGGCACTTTGACAGATGTCACTGGAAGAGCAACTCTTTAACAGTTTGACCATTAAAAGTACGTTACTATCAACAATATTCATGATATCTCCCGATGATACCTTGGGACTGAAAGTTAGATTTACACAGGTGAACAGCAGGCAGTAATCTAGGTTAAAAGTTTACATGCCCTCTCCAGCAGCAGAAAACTGCTCCACCCAGAGTGCTTGTACTGAAATCCAGAGTGCTTGTATTGGAAACTCAGGTTTCTCCACAGAGAAAAAGAGGAGCTAAATGCTAGATGCTTCGAGTGAGACTATACGAATATCTTTTCTTCAAAATCAGAGGAAAAGATTACAAAATATAGTGTTCTTTATAAAATTCTTCCATTACTATAGAGCATGGCACCATGAAATGCCACCCTGGAAGCACTTTGCAAAGCTTTCTAATTCTGCACCAGTTCCCATAAGATCCACGTCCTGGAAAGCCAACGCATTTACCTTGCAACACAGCAACTTAAGGCAGCAAGTCTTGTTTTGGATGTCACTCATCTCCAATCGCTCCTCTCCAGCCTCACTATAGAAGGTTTCCTGGCAAAGCAGGTTTACTCTCTTCTTCATTATCTCACTGGACTTCTGCACCCAACTTAAGGCCCAGGTAATTTTTCCCTGGATTCACTCTGGGGTTTACTAACACTCCTTCCCCCCCACCCCCTTCTCTCTCTCCCCTAAATGAACATTTAGGTCTAGATTTGAATTTAAAGGTGCAAGAGGAGGCAAGAGGAGTTGTTTAGCAACAACTCAAAGTAGCAAACATTGCACAAGACAACTCCCTCCCACCCATGGAAGCGGAGGCATCACGCGAGCTGTAAAAGAAGTGAGTGTGGCAAGAGAGCTGATCTGTGCCATGAGGAAGGCTGGGGCTGGACGGTTCAGCTTCAGGGAGATGGAGCAGAGCTGGCTGTGACACGAGCCAGGCTCCTACCCCTTCCCTGCTCCCTCCGTCCTTTGCGAAGCTCTGCAGTCTCCCCATTTTTGAATGAGCTGAGGATAGTTATCACAGGATATTAGCAAACTCCTGTGGCCTTAAATCCTCAGCTTCTCACTATTATCTTCATGCACTCAGCATAGCTTCACATACAAAAGTAACCCACGCTCTCCTTAAAAGCCCCGCGCAGCCAATAGCCATCTGCCTTAAAGAAAAGATGGCTGCAGCCTCCGTCTTACAGTTGGCTTACGAAGTGCTTTATATTTTCGAAGCTGGCATTTGTTCTCTCAACAGCCGCAAGAAATAGCCAGCCTCACCCCACAACAGGAACAACTGCACAGGCTGGTAGGGTTAGGCGTGGGGAAGTCACCATGCATGGCATGCACACGCCTCAGCATCACCAAGAACTCACTCACCAAACAGGACTAACTCTAAACGCTGTCACTGTTGGAAATGCAGCTTCCAAGAGGCAGGGAGCAAGGGTGAGTGCAGACCCCTCCAAACAGCTCCCTTCCTGTGTCAGGATGCAGGCTCGGATCTTCTGCTCTCCCCACTCCACCTGTGCCTTGCTCCTTACGTGCTTCCTGGAGGATCTGTAGCCAGGTCCTTCCCAAGGACACAGCTCTGTGCTAGACCGTCCTTTGATCAGACCCAACACGGACAGTCTTGTCCTGGCATCAAGTGAGAGCTGAGGCTTTGTTCTCACCTCCTTGAAAGGTGTCAACATCTGCTGATGTTGAGAATCATTTCTTTATGAATAACAGGAAGAGGAAAAAATAGGAGCTACTTGTAATCACAGGAGAAAAGTTCTAGAGAGCCTTTTTTAAAATCAGCCTTGCTAACACACATCCTAGATCTTGCCTTTGACCACAAAAGCAATTCGGGTGTTTACAATAGATGTCCAGGCCTATCTTGTACTCTTGGCAGAGTTGAGGACATCCGCAGAGCCTGACAGACATGGAAAAGCCTGCTGCAGACCCACACACTGCTAGAGCA
Organism: Tinamus guttatus; assembly: GCF_059628265.1. Classification (NCBI taxonomy): domain Eukaryota; kingdom Metazoa; phylum Chordata; class Aves; order Tinamiformes; family Tinamidae; genus Tinamus; species Tinamus guttatus. Next base: position 4,242,049 of record NW_028288993.1, on the reverse strand, counting down.
GCTGTAGATGCCAGCGGGGATATCCTAACATATTGAAAAATGACAGAGCTTCTGGTGAAATCTCTCCCATCCCTACAGAAAACTCTCCTGAGGGGATGATCTACCTTGCATTTGATTTCAGCCAAGAGAACAGAAGGAATTTACATTTGGTTAAGGATGCATCACACTGTCAAGCTTTTGTGAAGCTCAAGAAGTCATCAGTGCTTACACAGCCACCACGAGGCCTTCCAGCATCAAAGCACCAGCCTTGTTCCGCTTTCCCAGGAGTGGTCTCCCAAAATCCGACGCCTCTCCCCTAAAAACATGGATGTCTGCCCACATCACCTGCAGACCTCCCACGTATAATTTTATACACGCCTGCTTCGAAGCGCCTCCAGTCTGAGTCTGGATCAGTCTTCAGCCCGAGCGCTTCCGTGGCTCGCTGTGTTCCTCCAATTTGGGAGGGTGGCGTTCCCGGTCTGCGGAAGCGAGAGTCACTGCACACGTGAAGGAATGTGAATCAACATGAACATCTAGATAAATCATCACATGAATGGCACACTCTGCTTGCTGTCCTCCTTGTGGAAACAATTCCCAACGGGTCTCCATCACCCACTACTCCTCAAAGGGCAGCATGTTACATGTCCCTTTTTCTCTTATTTCCCCCTTGAAAGGTTGGTCCCAAGAGGCTGCTGGGGGAGAAGTAGCAGAAGCAAAAGCAGGTTTCAAGCCAGACTAGTCCCATGCAGGATTTCTGAGAGAGAGAAGGGTCTCTCTTTGCTCTCTCCATCCAGCAGAGATGGGGGATGCTCAGGGATACCCCGGCATCCGCTCTGCTGCAGAGTACCTGTGTGTCTTACCCGTCCACATGTCTCCACATTGCCCTTCAAAGTCTCAGTCTGGGAAGCAAGAGGGAACTGTCACAGAGCAAGGGGACAGCTCCTGTCCAGGAGCCCCCATCAGCACATCTCCAGTCCCAGCGATGCCCCTAAGCTGCAAGAAAGGCCATAGCAGGATGCACCACTTGGTGACACAGGGATGTTGGCCCTGCCGCTCGCTGCCCAGCCGCTTTCTCTGCCCTCACAGGAGAGGGGGACATTCAGAGCTCCTCTGCCCCCAGCACTTTTTTCCCAGCCCTCACTGCCCGGGAGGCACCGCGGCGCAGAGCGCAGCGCCAGGCCCCGGCCGGAGCGCGAGGGCTGGGACAGCCGGGAGCAGCAGGAGCGCGGAGGAAGGCGGAGGAGGGAGCTCAAGCGCAGGCCAGGGCCTGTGCACCCTCACAGAGGGGCCCTGCATTTCGGGCAGGCAAGCAGGTCATGGGATCGTGAAAAAACATTTAGCCAAGATTTTGTGGCTATTTAGTCAGTTCAGTCCTTAAAGGGCATTTCTGAAAACATGGAAGTTAGTAAATGGATTCTCTTTATATGCATACATGAATATCTGATTAACTTGACTGCCTAGCTTCAAGAAAACATTTAGCCTTTATATATTTCTAAACTAAAAAAAGGAAAAATTATTCGTTTCACACAGTTGTTATTCCTATCAATGCCATGTTGATTGGAGGATTTTTTTTAAATGAACACTATGAAACTCAAGTGCTTTGGAAGGGTTTTCATAGCATATTCACAGCCAAAGAACATGAGTTTTAGATATGGCAAGTGACAGCTCCCCTCCAAGATAAAAAATGCAGCAAGATCCAAACCCTCACAGAAGCTGGAGGCACTCCCCAAAGAGCTGTATAAAATTTTCCCTGGGTTAGACATCGCCTCATTATAGCAAATATCAAACCTGACAAACATGACGTAGACTGTCCTGTGTTTTGGTGTGGTACAAGTGTAAACACTGGGCTCTGCCCGCTTCCTGCTCCAAGGTGCTCGCTGCCTCCCCGGGCACAAACACTCATCTCGCATTCAAAGGTCACCTCATGCGGGGACGAGCACAGCTCTGCGGGCAGCCTATGCACACGTAAAGCAACTCTGATTTTGGGGATGATTAGGAAAACTAGCCCAAAACTTCAAAGAAAGAGGGAGGGGGGAAGCCCCAGTTTGGCTGTATCATTTCTGTTCTTTAGAATGACATTGTTATCCATTCTAGTGAACTACATACAACTGTTCGTGGCCACGGTTTCATCAAGTCTTTGAAGTTGCACACGTGGGAGCTGAAAGACCAATTTGAAAAAGCTGAAATCAAAACAACAAAACCCCCAGAGGCTGATTATGGTGAAGCAATCAACATGCAAAACAACAGCTTTTGAATAAGCTGTTAGCACAAGGTTTCCTCTAGAATACCAGAACCTGGAAGTCAAAACACAGCTCAAGCATCAAGCAAGGAGGGTTTAAGAAGGCAGCAGCAAAGCCTACAAAAGCAGCCAGCCCTCAGCAATGCAAAACACAGGAGCTGAGCGAATTGAACCTTCAACCCAAAACAGCATAAGGAGAGTGCTGCTTCCTTGCACAGTGAGCCCATTTAACTGGCTTCCCAACACATTTTGAAATTTCAAGATAACCAGCAAAAAGTGCTTGTACTAAATTTCACTGTATTAAGAGGAAGAAAAAGAAGAATGAGGGGAAGAAAATATTCCAAAAGTATAAATACTCCAAGAGTGATATTTCACCGAATTAAGTTACTTCAGAAAAAAAAATCCATACTTTTATGCTTTAGGAAATGGCTTGTTTTGTGAACGAGGTTATCATCAGTCAATTTCTTGTCCTTTTTATCTCAAGGAAAACACATCTAAAAATGACCAAGCAAATCCTGAAGACGCCACCCCCAGGAACAACCTCCATACGCGTGTTATTTTTTCCTTTAAAAAGCTATTAAAAATATCAATTAAAGAAAGCCCTAAACATAATCATTCCCTGCCAAATTATTTTAACACACAATTGAGTACCTGACTAACATATAAGCAGATACAAAAAGTATTAGAACCATTTTATAAAAGATGAAATTAAAAGGTTTAAGCTACATCCATGCCTTTGGCAAAGCTTAACACAAAGACCACTTATGAATGAGGTAGAGCTCAAACCGATGCTTCCCGGGGCCCTGATGCCAAGTTTTGCCCTGGATCGCAGCACCCCGTAGCTTCCCCATGGGGCTGGAAAAGCTCCTTCGATTCCCAGGATTTGTGACATCACAGAGCCGCAGCGCTGGGCACCCGCGGGCCCCGGGCGGCGCAAAGCGCCCGGGCAGCCACCATGGAACGGCACCATGCAGCGTGCTGGTGCGGATGAGGCGCCCCCGGCCCCCCTTGCTCACCACCATTCCCATACGATGGAAGATATCATGGTGCTTGGGAAGAGAGGCTACAATGTGGGTGTCACGCTGGGGGAAGGATCATACGGCAAGGTGAAAGCAGCCTACTGCGACAGACTGAAATGCAACGTGGCAATAAAGATTATCGACAAGAGGAAAACGCCTCAGGATTTCTTGGAAAAGTTTCTGCCCAGGGAAATAGCTGCTTTGAAACGTATGAACCACCCCTCAATAGTCAGAACCTACGAGATATTTGAAACATTCGTTGGCAAAGTGTACATCATAATGGAGCTGGGGGTAAGGGGAGACCTTCTGGACTACATCAAGGTTACCGGAGCCATGAAAGAGGACATCGCCAAGAGAAAGTTTCTGCAGTTGGCGTCTGCCATCAGGTACTGCCATGACATGGATCTTGCTCACAGGGACCTGAAATGTGAGAACGTCCTTCTTGATAAAGACCTCAACATCAAGCTGTCAGACTTTGGCTTTTCCAGACCCTTAACTCGGGATGAAAATGGGCAAATTGCGCTCAGTAAAACATTCTGTGGGTCTGCTGCTTATGCAGCCCCCGAAGTGCTACAGGGCATTCCTTGTAATCCCAAGCTTTGTGACATTTGGAGCCTGGGGGTCATCCTATATATCATGGTCTGTGCATTAATGCCATTTGATGATTCTAACATCAGAAAAATGGTCTGGGTTCAGAAACAACACAAGATTCACTTCCCCAAGTCCAGACACCTGACTGCAGCATGCAAGGACCTCATTTACCGCATGCTGCAGCCAGATGTGTCTCTAAGGCTGAACATAGATCAAGTTTTAGGCCACCCTTGGTTGCAGACTCCAGAACCTGCACAACCTTCAACAGCACCAGCTGAAGAAGAGGGCGAGTGTTCCCAGAACCTGCAAGAGCAAAAATCTGAGCCAAACCAGCAAGCAGAATCCCAGCCTGCAGAAAAGGAAGGAGAGGGGGAAAAGGAATCCTCTTAGTTATAGCTGGTTTTAACAGTATCACAGCAATTGATCCACTCGTGAATTTCTGATTCTGCAAACCTTTCAGAAATAGTCCTTGTCTTCTGCTTTACAAGCAAAGCATGGAAGATGCAGTGCACCTGCTGAGCCAAACAAACACCTTAACACTACTCTACCCAAAAGGCCTCTCTCTGATACGGTTTGCAGGGAGCAGAAGTTACTGCCAGATGCACGTTAGGAAGCTTTCCTTCAGGTCACTGTGCTGTTGACGGGCATTTGCAGATCACTGCTCGCCTCTCAAGCTCCTGTTTGCACTGGCCGAAGGAGTCGCACGTGCATTAGCCACATTGTGGGTTCAGTACCACAAGGGCAGGGCAGGTTTTTAGGAAGTGTCAACTGATGTCCAAAACTGTATGTGTATACTGTTCTCAAGGTACTAACTCTCTGACAGGCCCCTTGTACACTCAAGATCATCAGTTTAAGCTCTGGTCAAATTAAAGAGAAGACCGCTAAAATTCTGGGTCCTGTCTTAGTATATACACAGTTGGAACATGGAACTGAGGAGCTTACAGACTTGACTGTATCTTCGTTTTTAAGTCATAAGACCTATCCCCCTTTTCTGCAAAGAACAAAAGGAATTTTAACACGCTAGAGAAAGGTTTAGTCAACCTTTGAGCAAGTATTACCACATTTTATAAATAGAGATATCTGTACACAGAAGTATTGAAACGCAGTCCACAGGGTAATTTTAAAAAGAGAAAAATATCTTCACAAAATCCTTGCTGTTTTCCAAGAGTCCAAACTTTTCTCTGCCACTGCAGGAAGCATCCACATGCTACAGCAGCCTTGTACAACATATCCCTGTGGTTCCAAGGGAAGTTATAGCACAATAGAAAATGTTTTGTTTCCAAAAAACACATCATAGGCTACTTGAGTTATGTGGTCTAACAGCAGAGCTGGTCCCAGATCTAGAAACTTCTGGGTCCTCTTCTGACAGCTGCACATAGATACCGCTTAATACTGATGGTTCCACAACATCCAGTTGGCAGCTACTTCAGTATCGCCTTGATGATGAAAGGAATATTTTTAAGAAATCAGAAATTCGTTAGAAGAAATCAGATGCCTTTCTTCTTTTAGGAAGCTGCAGTAAATTGTCTGTGATTGATGTAGTATCCTGAGACACTGGTGTCTGAGACACTGTCCTTGGCAGCGGGGTGCCGGTGGGGGTTCGGGGCCCACCGGCGGGGGTCTTGTAGCCAGGCGTTCCCGTGCGGGCCGGGGAAGGGGTATAGCTGGCTCGCAGCGCTTTGTCCGTGTATTTACTTGCAGTCCTGTTTACCAGCCGTTGCAAAGCTGGTGACATAGCTGGGCTTAGTCCTTTGGGAGTAAGGCTGGAATAGAATTTAAAAAAAATAAATATTTTACACTAAAAATTGGCCATTTATCAGGAAGAGCATCAATACTGCTACAGGAGAGCTTGGTGACCACTTCCTCCAGGCCAGACCCACTGGCTGGAGAAGTCATTTTCCAAGCTGGTAATTGCAGCCCATCTCTCTAGAGAGCTACAGTAACACAGATACATCTAATGTCCCTCCCAAATATGAACAGCACTGCCTGTCTTTCCCTTGAGCCTGCTCTGTCCTTCGTGTGACCCAATTAAGCAAGCCTTTTCATGCCTCTTCTTACTGCAACGTGGCAGGTCATATTTCTGGAGCACTGCCTAGGTGCTGTAGGGCAGAACAGTAAGGCTCACAGGAGGGAAAAAATCAAGATCAGCCACCAAACGCATTTCCTTGGGAATTAAGTCTCTTTTTACTTCTGAAACATTTTAGCTTGACTGTACCTCTTCCTGCTTCCAGCACTGTAATTCCACCCTTTCTGCATACATTGATTTAAATCCCCAATTCTGCTGTCAGGCTCTGTACAGGCAGAATACAAGTCTTACCTGGCCAGGTTTTCTGTGACTTTTCGAAGGGCCTCCTGCTTTTTTGCTCGGTTTTTAGCGGCTACTTCGTTGGCCATCTTAAGTCCTAGCCTCTCACGGCGCCCAGGCTCCAGTATCTATAAATATACCACATAGTTCACTCATCAGAGTACCAATATGAGTGCTGCATAAATGAGTCAAAGCACCTTCACAGTTGTACTGCAGCCCACAAAGATCTAAACTGGGGAGGAAGGAGGACAGCCCACTCCTCTCTGCTGCTACACAAAGCCAGAGAGGACACAGGGAGACCTTCAGCCTGCCTTAACAACTAACAAAATTGGTAGAACCAGTTCAGTCAAGGAAGCAGCCATTACCTCTGGCATTTCCTCCTGCTGTCTCTCCTAGGCAAACAATGTCACCTGTGTCTTGCCCAGCCTGGCCTGTAGCCAGCCAGCTCACAGGCAAACACACACATTGCTAAACAGTGGGCAAACCAGTCAAGGGCTTCAATATCTGACAAACCAGAGGCCCACACAGCAAATTACACCTTTTCTAACTAAAGGGTCTCAGGCGACATGGGCAGGTGCTATTAGGAAATCCAGGGTACCTTTTCTGCCCAAAAGTGATACAGCTGCCTCTGATTGTGATAGCAGAAAGATGAAGACAGAGGGAAGCCAAAGATTTCTACTTTCACATGTTAAACTCAGAGAAATCCAACACCTCTCCAGCTTCTTCAGAAAGCCACTTTGTTTGAGCCTATTATAAAATATTGAGTCTCATCCTCTCACCAGCAAGGAGTGTTCCACCCAGGTACCTCCACCAGGCAGCTTTCATGTGGAGCCACGTCCACCTCCACCCTCCCAGCAGAATCTAGATCATTATTCTCAAGGACTGAAAACACAGCCCAGATGCGTCACACACCTCACAGCGACGTTAGTCTGCGAGTTAATCAGTTCTTTCCCTTTTTAGTGTGCCCTCCCTTCTCCTCCCACAAAAAAGGAGGGATGACATGCTGAAGCCTGGCATGAAATACCTTGAAGGCTGGTCCAGGTGTTCTGTCCACATATGGCGTTTCTGATCCCTCTAAACGCAAAGGGGTGCTTTCAATTTCACCATGTCATAAAAGGAGATTCATTCACACCTACAAGAAATTACAAAAGTCAGACTGATGCAAGATATTTTTGTTTAAAAGAGAGAGAGAAAGAGAGAAAAAAAAAAGAGAAAAAAAATCACAGGGGGAAGGAAAAAAAAAAATCACATCCTGTGTTTAACGATAACATGTGGATCCTATTATGAGGGCATGATCCTAAATCCACAGGATTGCCTATAGCTGTGTTACTCTCTAGGTTGTAACACTACCACTGTCCTTTCAACATGTTTATTTTTCCATTTTCTGTGCTTTTGCTTAGAGACACTTTCATTTTTTTCCTTCTACAGCATTAGTCTTCCACTCTGCTATGAAAACTCCTTAAACACACAGTGAACCATGGAAAAAGGGTAGAGGACTTTAGACAGATGTAACAGACAGACATACTCTCAGTTTGTCTGTAGGCTAGCACGTGACAAACTGACTTTCCTAACAGCTACAGCTGCAGAATAGGTTCCAAGAGCCTGATTAAATCACTGGCTAGAGAATCTTACTGTCCGAAGTCAGAAAAAAATGCATTTATGCTGCAGAAAGGAGGCGTGCCGCAAATGCCACCTACAGGCTCTTCAAAGGAAGAGCCTCACTTTGTTGCTGGTGAGGAAAGTCAGGGAAACATAGAATCATAGAATCATAGAATCATAGAATGCTTAGGGTTGGAAGGGACCTCTAGAGATCATCTAGTCCAACCCCCCTGCAAACGCAGGGACACCTAAAGCACGTGGCGCAGGACTGCATCCAAGCGGGTTTTGAAGATCTCCAGAGAAGGAGACTCCACAACCTCTCTGGGCAGCCTGTTCCAGTGCTCTGTCACCCTCACTGTTAAGAAATTTTTCCTTAAGTTCCTATGGAATTTTTGATGTTTCAGTTTCCGGCCATTTCCTCTAGTCCTATCAGTGGCCACCACTGAAAAGAGACCATGACCGTCCTCTGCACTCCCTCCCTTGAGGTATTTATATACACTGATTAGATCCCCTCTCAGCCTTCTCTTCTCCAGGCTGAACAGGCCCAGCTCCCTCAGCCTCTCCTCATAGGGCAGATGTTCCAGGCCCCTGATCAGCCTTGTAGCCCTGCGCTGGACTCTCTCCAGCAGCTCCACATCCCTCTTGTACTGTGGAGCCCAGAACTGGACACAATACTCCAGATGCGGCCTCACCAGGGCTGAGTAGAGGGGCAGGATCACCTCCCTCGACCTGCTGGAGACGCTCTTCTTAATGCACCCCAGGATCCCATTGGCCTTCTTGGCCACGAGGGCACACTGCTGCCTCATGGTCAGCTTGTCGTCCACCATGACACCCAGGTCTTTCTCTGCAGAGCTGCTCTCCACAAGGTCGGTCCCCAGCCTGTACTGGTGTCTGGGGTTATTCCTCCCCAGGTGCAGGACCTTGCACTTGGCCTTGTTGAATTGCATGAGGTTTTTCACCGCCCAGTTGTCCAGTCTGTCCAGGTCCCTCTGGATGGCAGCACAGCCCTCTGGGGTATCGGCTACTCCTCCCAGTTTGGTATCATCAGCAAACTTGCTGAGGGAGCACTCTGTGCCTTCATCCAGGTCATTGATGAATAAATTGAACAGGACTGGACCAAGGACTGACCCCTGGGGGACCCCACTAGCCACAGGCCTCCAACTAGACTCTGCACCGCTGATCACCACTCTCTGGGCCCTGCCATCCAGCCAGTTCCTAATCCATCTCACTGTGCACTCATCTATCCCACACTTCCGGAGCTTGCCCAGGAGGATGTTGTGAGGGACGGTGTCAAAAGCCTTGGTGAAGTCGAGATAGACGACATCCACCGCTCTCCCCTCGTCTATCCAGCCGGTCATTTCATCATAGAAGGCTATCAGGTTAGTCAGGCAAGATTTTCCCTTGGTGAATCCATGCTGACTACTCTTGAGCACCTTCTTGTCCTCCATGTGCCTGGAGACAACGGCCAGTATGAGCCGTTCCATCACTTTTCCGGGGACGGAGGTGAGGCTGACTGGCCTGTAGTTGCCTGGGTCCTCCTTCTTGCCTTTTTTGAAGACTGGCGTGACATTGGCCTTCTTCCAGTCTTCCGGCACCTCCCCCGTTCTCCAGGATCTTTCAAAGATGATGGAGAGCGGCTTAGCTATGGCATCTGCCAGCTCCCGCAGCACTCTGGGGTGCATCCCATCAGGGCCCATGGATTTGTGGGTATCGAGGTTCCTTAGGTGCTCTCTGACCCAATCTTCCTCTACCCAGGGCAAGTCTTCCTCTCCACCCGCTTCTTCTCTTGCCTCTAGGGCCTGGGGCTCTAAAGGGCTGCCCTTGGTAAACACCGAAGCAAAGAAGGCATTGAGCAACTCTGCTTTTTCTGTGTTATTTGTAACCAAGGTGCCCATCCCGTCCTCCAGCGGACCCACGTTCTCCCTGATCTTCCTTTTGCTGTTAATGTATTTGAAGAATTTTTTTTTGTTATTTTTAACGTCCCTTGCCAGCTTGCCTTCCAGCCGTGCCTTAGCTTTCCTTGTCGCATCTCTGCACTCCCTGACTATGTTCCTGTATTTCTCCCAGGGGGCCTGTCCTTTTTTCCACATTCTGTATACCGCTGCCTTCTGCTTGAGCATTGCCACAAGCTCCCGGCTCATCCACGCAGGTCGCCTGCCCCCTCTGCCTCCCTTCCTACACACAGGGATGCACTGTTGCTGGACGTGGAGGAAGTGCCGCTTGAAAACTAACCAGCTCTCTTGGGCCCCCCTGCCTTCTAGAGCACTAGCCCATGGGATTCTACCGAGGAGGTCTCTGAAGAGGCTAAAGTTGGCCCTCCTGAAGTCCATCGTCGCAAGGCTACTTACAGCCCTGCCTCCTCCTCGTTGAATCCTGAACTCCACCAACTCATGGTCACTGCAGCCGAGGCTACCCCCCACCTTAACATCTCCTACTAGGCCCTCCCTATTTGATAGCACGAGGTCCAGTAGCCCACCTCTCCTCGTCGGCTCCTCCACAACCTGCGTCAAAAAGTTATCGTCGACGCTCTGCAGGAACCTCCAGGACTGCTTATGCCTGGCTGTGTTGTCCTCCCAGTTGATGTCGGGGTAGTTGAAGTCCCCCATGAGAACCAGGGCCTGTGACCGTGAGGCAACATCCAGCTGCCTATAGAAGGCCTCATCAACCTCCTCGTCCTGGTCAGGTGGCCGGTAGCAGACACCCACCACAGTGTCTCCCACATTAGCCTGCCCTCTAATCCTTACCCACAAGCTCTCAACTCGCTCATCCTCGACTCCCAGGTTGAGCTCCATGCATTCCAGTTGCTCTCTCACATAAAGAGCAACTCCACCACCTCGCCTTCCCAGCCTGTCCTTCCTAAAGAGCACATAGCCTTCCATGGCAGCACTCCAGTCGTGCGAGCTATCCCACCACGTCTCTGTGATTCCGATGAGATCATGACGCTGGGACCGCACACAGATCTCCAGTTCATCCTGCTTATTCCCCATGCTTCGCGCATTGGTATACAGGCATTTCAGGGAAGCAACAGAGGCCACAGGTTTCCCAGGAGGGGTGAAAGAGGACCCTCTGTGATCATTTCCTACCCTCACTTCCCCACTACCATACTCCCGCTGGGCGCCATCTGACCTGGGCTGTGCGGTACTGCTTGCCGCGTCAGTGTGCCACTCCCCTTCCCCCTTCTTGCCTAGTGGTTGGTGAAGGAAAGCTGAACACTCAGAGACCACATTTGAACTAGAAGAATCACAGACTGGTTAAGGTTGCCAGGGACCTCTAGAGATCATCTAGTCCAACCCCCCTGCTCCAGCAGGGACACCTAGAGCACGTGGCACAGGGTGGCATCCAGGCGGGTTTGGAAGATCTTCAGAAAAGGAGACTCCACAGCCTCTCTGGGCAGTCTGATCCAGGGCTCCATCATCCTCACAGTAAAGAAGTTCCTCACATGGAAATGGAACTTCTGTGTTTCAACTTGTACCCATTACTCCTAGTTCTATCACTAGCCACCACCAAGAAGAGATTGGCTCTTTCTCCCCTCAGGTATCTGTATATACTGATAAGATCTCCTTTTGGTCTTCCCTCCTCCAGGCTAAACAGGCCCAGCTCACTTAGTCTTTCCTGATAAGATAGGTGCTCGAGTCTCTTAATCATCTTTGTTGCTCTATGCCAGACCCTCCCTAGAAGCTCCACATCCCTCTTGTGCTGGGGAACCTAGAAGAAAATTCCTCTGTTCTACCTAGAAGTAACCCACAGGTAACATATCTAAACAAAAAGAATCTACAACACACAAGTGTATTAGAAGAGAGAGGAAGCTAGAAAGCAGTAGAGGTGGAGAAAACCATAGGCTAGACCACAAAGCAAGAGAAGCCCCTGTGTGCCAGTTTGAACCACCACTCAGCAAACTGCCCAACACACATTTTTTCATGAGGGCTCCCTGCTTTGCTAGATGGGCAATTAAATTTTTTTGAAGTTTAATGCTTGTGAAAAGTTTGAGATCCTTTTAGGCACTAGAAAAGTACTGCCCAGGAATAAAACAAGCTCCATAGCACCCCAGTTGCCCCGAATGCCTCAACCTATGTGATTCTAATGCAATTGCAAGGCAGTGTGTTCAGAGCTCAGATACTTCACGACTTCTGTCTCCAGTACCTGGAGTAGAATTTAAGCACTGAATCAAGCTGACACACACTACACACCAGACAGCCACCAGCTCATGAGACACATGCAGACAGACTGCTTACCTACTTGTCTAAACATCAACAATAATATCCCACTGCTAGATGGACAGTGCATTGTGATAAATGAAACATTAATCCTCTTACATCACAACAGCCAAGACAATTCTCTTACCAGGAGCAGGAGAGGGTGTAGCCACAAATCCATATCCATTCACTTTTGGAGACTCCTGGGGTATCAGTTCTTTCCCATCTGGTCCCACTTTGCCCTGTTTGTACTGTAAAAAGAGAGACGTCGTTCATTTGCCTTTGAAATCAGCTCTATCCAGCACACACACAGTTCTGCTTTACGAACAACACGGGAAGGTAGAATCTAACAAGGTTTTGATCAGAAGCAATAAAAGTCATCTAACCTGAGCATTGAGTGCTGCAGCTTGTTGGAGCTGGGATTTGCTCACGGCTTGACTAAAAGGATCCTTCACAAAACGGGTGTTTCGATGGACAACTTCCCTGGGCTTCTTAAATATATCATCCTCATTGGGTACACCTGGAATGATACATACAGATTTTTAACAAAAAGTTCAGGTACTACTAGGCAATGTGCCCTGAAGTCCCAGTGAACATAAGACTTGCCATGCATTTCTATGTGAGAATCCAGCAGCAAGTACAGTCATTTATCTCCAGCAATTCAAAATAATATTTGCACTAATCTATGCTGTGTAACACCTGAAAGCTATGAATAAATTAAGATTAGACTTCTGTGGAACATCAAAGTACAGAAAATACTGATTATACATTTACAAACAGAAGCTGAGATTACTTCATGAGTTGCTGTAGGAAACTACATCTTATCTGAACTTTTTATCAGAAAAACAAAATACAGCATAACCAGAAAGAACTGCTTAGTCGATTTGTAGAAATACTAATAGCATTGTCTGGAATGAGACCACCCAAGCCAACAGCTCTCCTGAAGGCCCCGCACACCTCACCGGTAGGATAATACATGAGGGTATTCCGAGCTGTGTACTCCCACGTCTCCAGCCCAGCTTTCACATTTTCAAGGGCCTGCTGCTCTGCTGATGGAAGTGCCAGGTTGTTATTTCGTCGCTAAAAGGAACAAACAAAGAAAGAAAGAAAAAACAGATCTGAAACAGAATCCTGCATTCTCCTAAGCAGGCATACTCATCTGGAAGAGTTCAGTCCCTCTTCAGCTACGTGCCCCCCCACACCCTGCATCCGCATGGCAAAAGCCCCCCCCCACTGACGACAGGCAGTCTAAAAACATCTTCTTCCTATGTGGGCTTGCAAACAGGAGCTCCATATGAAGTTCTCGCATAAAATTCAAGTGAAGACTAAAGGCTTAACTTCTCAGAATTTGTTTATGATTTTGTTCATTTTGTCTTGTAACACTTATACTGGGTTCAAGGTTCTTTTACTTTTTCCTCAATCCACAAATCAAAAGTAAATCATTATCTTCATTGCTCAGAAAGGGAAGACCAAGTTACATTGTCATTATTTTAGATATGAGTAATCTACAAGGCCAAAGCTTGGGAGCATTCAAACATTTCCATAGGCAATACAGCCACTGAAGCATCTGACATTCACACTCTTACCCACATACTTGTAACAGCATCCTAGTACCACTGATATTAACGTGCAGCAAGTGGAAGGCAGTCAGCCACTGCTAAGTTACCTCATTTGAAAGTTCTCACACTAATCAAACCAGTCAAATACTTTCAGGAGCTGCATGAAAGAGATTTTAACCGATATTGTCTGTAGTGGGTATCACCTATGTATTTTTTAAAAGCTATATTGTACTGAACACATCAAATGAGGCATAGGAATTTTTTCTGCTAAATATATAGGCACGTTGTCCAAGAAAGGACAAGGTCTGCTCACAGAATGCTGGCTGGCAGAAAGACAAAGAGCACGAGCACAAGAGCAGCTCCAAAGCTTCACTCTCCTCTCTCTCAGTAACCTGATCTGACACAACCCCTGGGCTTTGGGAACATTCGCCTGCTCTCCACCTTTTAACTCTGGATTACAACAATGAATATGCACAAGGGGCCATGGAAGGCATATCATTACCACAGATTCTTTAAGGATTTACATTAGCTGGGATAAAAAACATAACGCTCATGTAAAACAGTAAGAACACTCAAAAATCAGTGCCAATCTTCATTAAAAAGCACTACAGTTTAAATCTGTCACTGACATCTGGCAACAGAGTCAGCTCCTCAACACAACTGATCTAGAGAGACTGATATATCACCTCCAAAACATCTCCTCTACCTCCCACTAAGCTAGCTGAAGACGACAATTCTTCAGCACAGCTAGCCCTATCATGTACAATATTTTGTATTAGCAGCTGAACAGGTTATTAGTGGTAATAGAATAGAAAATGAAAAAAAAAAATCTAACTACAAATAATAAAAGGCTGATGGACAAACATCAGGAATGGCTGCTCTCCGCTGGATTGGCCCTTATGGAACAGATTGCCCAAAACACTGGTACTCGTGCTTAGTGCTTCACAGCCCTAAAACTCTAGGCACAGACAGATCATCAGTTCTTCAGTGATAAAGTCAATATTGGCCTTGAGTTACAGATGGAAAAAAACAGATTACTTTTTGTGTCATTTCAGAAGAAATGAGATACACTAAAGTCATATGCCTACCTGGGCATACTCCTCCTCTGCACTGTACAGCCAAGCATGTTTGACTTTCTCCTTCTCTTTAGCCACTTCCATGATCTGCTCAAATGAAGCATTATCTTCACTCGTGTGTTTTGCTAAGAAGCTGTCCAGACTGGGAAGTTCATCTTTATCATCTTTTTCTGCTTCTCCTAACAAGAGGAGGGGAAGAAGCCCGAGAGTAGTTAACATTTCCCTTTCTAGAAAAGGGCTGTACGTAGCTCTTAATCCCCTCTGAGGGCCAGCCTTCTACTGACCCACTAACAATTAAAACGAAGCTTGTGAAAGGAAAAAAAAAATGTGTACACAAAATAGTACCATAATAAGTTATTTTGGAAGATGTATAACCAATTTTCACAAAAAAATTAGCATTTGTAGCTATTCATATTAAAGGAAAAACACAAAAATGGCCAGCTGCTAGCAGACATTTTTAGTAGTATATGAATCGTTCTGTCCCTGGTTTGTTGCTTACTGACAGAATTAATTTTGTGTGACAAGAAAAAGAAGACAAAAAGAAGTCTTCAAAGAAGTCAACTGAGTCAAGGATTTATATAGCCATAAAGAGATTCACAACTGGGAATTTACAGAGTTGTAAAGTATTACATCACATCTAACACCAGAGTGACTCTTTTTACTACTATAAGGCTAAAGGAGATGGCTTATATATCTGCTAAATACCTCAAACCATTATCAAAAAAAAAAAAAAAAACCCAAACCAAAAAACCTCACACCAGTACTTTTCAGCTGCTAAAGAATTTAGCCAAACAAACAACATTCCCTTACCTTCCTCTGCAGCTTTGAAGCCAACCTTGGATTTATTGGCAAGTGGAAGACGTGGATGCACTTCAGGGGTTTCAAATGTGGCTGGAGTAACATCTGTAACAGAAAAGGATTCCTGTGGTTACTAGAGCACAGAGCAGAACAGCGGCAGTGACATTTTGCAGCATAGCAAGAGTCATGAGCCAAACAAGTCACAGAAGATAGTTACAAAAAGAGGAACTAATGAATTAAAGAGCTGTGAAAAGCGTTCAAAATATTCTATGCAATTCAGTTTCAGCCACTGAACAAAATTTTACTTTCATCTAAGATAATACTTGTCTCCTACTGAAAATGGCACAGAATACTAAAGCTCCTATATATCTGCCATAGTATCTATGGCCTCACCAACAAAAGCAAGCAGAAATGTTAATGTGGTAACAACATCAATGTAGGGCAGTGCCAGCACCTACAATAGGGGAAGGAAAGGAAGGCACTTGGTGACACAATGGCCTTTGCCATGGGAGAGCTAAACTCCACAGCAAGAACTTATATAGGCACTGGGCTTTAACATAAGAAGCATCTGAATATCTTAAAGCAAGTACACAACTGTACACTCCACACTTGCTCTGCAAAGCACTGAAAATCATGAGCTTTCAACACCTTCTTTCTTCCTGAGTATATTACCGTGTTATACTTCTACATGTACAGTAAAAATACCTAACGCAATAACAATGATTCAAAAATCAGTCTAGGATTTTTGGTAATAAAATACTGCAAGTTATAACAAGTAACATGCTCTTGGGGACAGGACTGCCAAAATACGCCAGTAGGATGGGTTACTCTATAGTTGTTTTTCTAAAAAATCATTTTCCAACAAATTATTAGCCACCATCAAAAAAGTCCAGCGCTAGATACTAAACCCCTTAGAGACCAGACACTGGCTACCGCCCAACAGAGTGTATAAAACCGCACACAGTATCAGTGTTGATGCTTTAAAACAGTCATAGTTTGCATGAAGATGCATAAAAGGGAACAATGACATTAGATATAAACACTTATGTCTTTGGAAGGTTCTAACAAATAAGCAGTGAGGTCCCCACCTGTTAAGGTGAGTTTTTCACTCTCTCACATAGCCTAGGACATAGAAACGACAAAAGAAAAGGGTTTGTTTTGGTTCAAATGCCGATACTCATGGCTGGAAGGTGAAACCGCCGCGGGTTGGTGCTTACAGGGCGCGGGCGTGTCCCGGGCCGATCTGCTCAAGGAGGAGCCGAACTTGATGGCGATTTGCCTCATCTTCTCCAGGTCGCCGCTCTCCTCCGCCTCCAGGTACTCCTTCTGCGCCCGCAGCTTCTGCACGTCGGGGAAGAAGTCCCGCTGGATGATGCTCTCCAGGCCCTGCGGACAGACACACACGCACCGCGCGGGCCGTGAGCGCCGCGCTCGGGCCCTCTGGCCCCGGGCCCCGCGGCGCCCCGCGCCTCACCTCGATGTAGGCCTCCTCGTCCAGGATTTTCTTGGGGCGCTTCACGGCCGCCGCCGTCACCATCGCGGCGGCCCGGGGCCCGACGGGCACCAGGGCGCGGGACGAGGCGGCGGCCCCCGACCCCTCCATGGCGCCGCAAACGGCCCGTCCCTCCCCGGCCGCCGTCGCCGACGCAACGCGCCGTGACGCAACGCGCCGTGACGCAGCGGGAGGGGCGGTGCGGAAGGGAGGTGCTCAGCGCCCCGCCCGTGTGGGCGGGCGGGCGGAGAATCATAGAGCGGCGCGCGCGCGGCCAGAGCGGCGCCGCCAGGGCCGCCCCGGTTCCCATGGCAACGGCGCGGCCTGGCGGAGCCCGGCCCGGTGCGCGGGGGCCCGGCCCGGAGCGGGGCCCCGTGTCCCGCCGTGGGTCGGGGCAGCGGCGCCGCGGGGAGGCTGCGGGGAGCGGGGCCGGCGGCGAGTGGCGGGGTCTACATGGCTGCGCGGGGCGGCCTTGTTTACATCGCGTTTCACGTGTACGAACACACGCGGGGGAGCGGAGCGCCCGGCCGGAGCCCACGGAAATCTGTGTGTGTGTTTGCCAGGGAAATCACCTCAGGGAGCTCCCGCATCGGCGTCGGGGGCAGCTCACGTGTCACAAACAGCGCACACTCATTTGCAGGGTGTTTTTTATATCTACAGTAGTGAAATGAGCACAAACACTACGTGCACAGAGCACAGCGGCTGCGGGGGGCTCTTGATAGGCGCACGCCCGAAACCGCTGTGCGCTTTGGGCTCAGGCGCCTCAGGGTCACGGCTTGTGCTTTATTTGTCCCGTGGAAGGACTGCGACATGAAAGGCGCTGCCTGCTTCTACCTGCGCTCCCGCCGCAGGGCCACGGAGGTTCCCCTTGGCACCGGCGCTTCCCCTCGAGCCGCCCCTGTGGAACGGCCGCCCGAGGGCGAGCGATCCCCGGGTGCTCCCGGGGTTCCCGTGCCGGCTCACACCGCTAGCAGCTCTCCTCCGGGGACTGCTTGGGGCCTTGGAGGATCAGAGCCGACGCGGATGCCCTCTTCTGATGCCGCCACTTTGCTCGTCGATTTTTAAACCAAACCTAAAAAGCCAAAAACACGAAAGGAGGAATTCTGCACTGCATTTGGTGCTTGCAAAGGGGCAGGCACTTGCATTCCTGGACCTTACAGTGTGGCACTAAGGATACTGCCATGCATTTCCCCATATAAAAATCCCCTGCACAGTTGGCTTGACACAATCCTGCTCAGATACCTGTAAGGGACACAAGGGAGCTGTGACCCCCACAGCAAACACTGAAATCCTACAGGCAGAAAAATGGGACGTAGACCTGGGTGCAGAGTTGTATCAGCAGAATTAGGTGCCTGCTTGTGTGTATGTATTTATATAGGTGTATCTATGGGAATGTTTATGGGGCTAGGCCACCAAAATAAAACAAACCAGCAGAACTGTTTTATACTTTTCTGTTTTATGCCAAACCTAAGCTGTGTTTTCTTAAATACCTAAGAGGGTTTTTTTTAAGTGAAGCCCTGGAAAAAAAAAAAAAAAGATAGACTAATGCCTGGGACTGGGTTCTACTGGGGTGCTTTGTAGCAAATGGAGTGGCAAAATACTCATCCTGACACGTCACCAAACAGCAGGATCTCACCTCTACCCTCTCCTCCTTCAAGTGAATGCGGTTTGCGAGGTGCTCCCTGGTGATGACGTCTGGGTACTGGTTCTGATGGAAAAGCGTTTCCAGGGCCTGCAGCTGCTCCTCGGTGAAGATGGTGCGATGGCGGCGTGTCCGGCGCTGGATCTGCTGGAAGCTCTGCCGCTCGCTCGGGCTCCCCTGGGGACTCTTACAGGCCCTGACCGCAGAGTGCAAGAGCCGCATGGGCCAGGGCAGCCTGGCGTCTGCGAAGGAGGAGTCACAGTCAGCACCGCCAGGAGACCAAGGGCTGAAATAAAGACCCTGCTCAAGCGGGACCTGCACGTGTAGCTTGGGAGGAGGGAGCACAGCCAGCAAGGGAAGGCCTCAGGACATCACTTCGGGAGAAGGGCACAGGCTGTGTTTTCCTTATTTACCTACCAGCTGCAATATGACCAACTCCAAAAAATCACTGGAAACCCACAGCCCAGGTAGGGAGGAAAGAGATGCCTTTCAGTAATGAAATGGGGGATTTTCGAGCCCTCAGGCTTTAAGGCTTTTTTTTTAGCCCGAAACACATTTGAAGGGTTTGATACCTTTTTTTTTTTTTTTTTTTTTTTGCTAGATGCAATCAAAAAATCTGTCCTTCTAATGACAAATTAGGTTCCCCAGGGCTAGTGCCCGGCTCAGTGCCTTGGCACCATGACCAGGACAGGCTGCACAGAGACTTTCTACTCCTGAACACCTCCGCCTTTAAGTGTTGAACAGTAAAACAGCAATGCCCGGTAACAAATACCACCTGCAGTTTAACACCTGCTCTTAGAAGTGGTGCTGAGAACGGGTCCAGCTGCCTCTGGCCGGGCAATGCAGCAGGCCGGGCACTATATGGGTGCTATAAACCCGGGCTTATCGCCCTGCCCCGCGCGGACACCGCTGTAACGCCCCTTGCACAAGCCGCGTGCAGCGAGCGCAGCCCGACACTCACCCAGCCAGCGCGGCGAGTCCTGCAGGGAACGGGCGCTCGTGTGTGAGCAGCAGCAGCAGCTGCAACCTGCAGCTTCCAGCTCTTCCTCGTCGTCGTCGTCAGGCAGGGAGCCGGCTGTGATCCCCTCGCGCTCACACAGCCGCGTCGGGGCACAGTCCAGGAGCCCCCGGAGGCACAAGGGCACCAGGACCGGGGGGCTTTTCTCCGCCGGGCTGGCGAGGATGTTCTCGATGCTGAACGAGCACTGCAGCTTCGGGCCCCTCCTGCCACCGCCGACGCCGGGCGCTGGTTCCGAAGACATCCTGCACCGGGAGCAGCGGCCGCGGGGACGGGCAGCGCACGCAAACGGCACCAGCCCTCTAGGAATCAGCAGTGGAGTGGGGTCTTACAAGGAAAAAGACCTCTTACACTCAGGTAGCTTTTAAAGCAGACCTTCGAAGCCATCCAGCATCAGCGCTTTGCCTTGGGACTTGGAGTGACTGTCATTCCTGCACCTGAGTTTGTATTTTATACACTCCCTGACGCACACTTTTTGTTCGTTCTAACCTAGCTGCTTTATGACAGAAGCCATCCTAAATATATATATATAGAGAGAGAGATATAATCCCTTTGGACAGAAAACCATAAACCCCTCTGTGAATAAAATAAATTCTAACTAATCTTGGTAGCTTTGTGAAGGGTTAGTGTGGATCTAAGATTTAGCTAATCCCACAGAAATGACTCAAGAAGGAAATCTGATTTCTCCATCTCCGGCATAGGTCTGAGGTGGTTATGATCTCCATTGTGCGGGAGCCTCCAATGCAGGGAAGGGGGAGGATAGCTGTTCCCAGCCTGGAAACGGACCGGAGGATTAACACCTTAAAAGAAGCAAATTATCCCTTTCTCTGTCCAAATGAAAGCTTTCCCATCAAGAGAGACCTGTCATATCATACAATATGAGAGAGAAGGAGAGTTCAGCTTAATAAAAAATCATTTTTAATGCTAGTATAGCCTTTGGCTGCACCAAAACTCTCTGTGAAAGTTGATTTGTTTTCTGCTTCGAGCATAGAAATCGTATTTTCCCTCCTTCCCCTTTCCCCCACCTCCACTGCTTTAATCACAGTAATAATACAGGTGCTTTGCATGTGTCTAACATACGCTTTGTGGGGATTCAAAGCCCTTAACAAATTAGATTAGTGGCAGCTCACGGCACCTCTGTAACACAGATTAGCGGTGTCTAGTTGCCTGCATAGCCGCCCACAAGGGGATCAGATCAGCTGTAGCCCTGCTCACAGCTACAGCAGAGTTTGCAAGGGCAGGGGATGAGCGGCACCTCGGTGTGAACGGCAACAGCGAGGCCCGGCAGTCACTCACATGGGAACGTGGCCTTGAAGCCAGGGCTGACCCTGACGGAAAACCCCATGGGCTGTGGGAGAGAGCGCGGCTCGCTATGCAGGGAGTCCAGAGCAGCCAGGAGGGTGTTTTTCTTTTTTTCTTTTTAATTATTTTTTCTCCTACCTTGTCCACCTATTCTGATTTTGCAATGTAATTTATAGCTACATTCAATAAATCTGTAAATATCTGCTGTAGACTTAAGGGAAAATGTAGCCTTGTGGTCTGTTCAGTGCTACCTTGCTGACACACCAGTGCCACCGGAGAACCGAGTTAGCACAGGAGAACTGAGTTAGCACCGCTGGTCACTACGCGTTGCTCCCTGGCTTCCATGGAAATGCCTGAAACAGGGACGCAGGGGATGGAGGTGCCCTGGCTCCGCTCTCCCGCGCGCTGGGCAGGCCCAGGCCAGCGAGCTGGGATCAGATGGACTGTGGGCAAGCAGGATCCGACCCTCTGCTCCCAGCTGCAATAACCACACGCCCCAAGCAGATTAATTCTCATTCCCCATCCGTAACAAAAGCCGCCTTTCCCTGCTTCCCCTGCTTGCCCTGCCTTCGCGCTGCACATGCACTTAGCCTATTAGTATCTCTGCTGATTGCTTTCTTTCATTTGTCCCATACCTTTCACTTCAGAAAATGGACTGGTAATACTTCTTTTATCAAAGAATTATGGGATTTAGGACCCAGATCTTACAAAGAGACTTTTGATAGCTGCTGGTAATCAAATCCCAATCGGCAGACACTTCTCTGCACCCTGTTACCAGGGAGGAATAAAGGAAAGGGATTATTGATGTTCTGTTTACTGAGCCTGCAGGAGATAGGATCGCTGGGCTATTTCATACTAGAAAAGAAATGGAAAATAAAACAAGAAAGAAAAAAATGCAGACAAGAGGGGACAATATAGATATAGATAAAAAAGAAAGAAACAGGCTCTTATCATTTTCTTATTGGTTAAGGAGATTCCAAAGCCATTATAGAGGATTAGCAAAAAGGTTAATCTGCTTTAGCCGTTTGCTTGTCAAAAGTGAATTTACAGGGTTTGAAAATCCTTCCTATGGTGAAACTGGAGAAAATCCCCCTCTGCCTTCCCTTCCCCTCCACAGGCAACGCAGGGGGGACGGAACAGAGCCTGCAAAGCCCCTAAAAGGCATGAGCACCCCCACGACTCGGGTCTGGACGCGCACCCCGCGGGCACTCGATCCCTCCTGTACAGGTATAAAGTGGCCGCGATGTTCGGGGTAGTGGAGAAGCAATTGTGGGAGCGCAAACGTCCTCATGCTTTGCAAATTCAGGGGTGTTCTGCTAGTTTTAAGGGTAGCACTGAGGGCAGGGCTGCACGTGCCAGCCAGATTGGGACTTCCAAGTTATTTCTACAACAGAACCGAGGTGGATGTGGACAGTGAACACGGCTGGAAGCACAGGCTGCCTGTGCCTGTCCCAAAGGGGACATGACACGGTGCACGAGCGCCAGGCTGGGACACAGCCGCATCCCCGGTGACACCAGGAGCTGCCCGGGCTGCACAAGGACGCCTGCCCTGGACTCCCTGCCTGCACCCAGGGACGCACGGAGAAGGCAACCCCAACCCTAGCACCTCTGGGGAGCCTGGACGGGGAGGAAAAGCGCCCGCTGGCAGCAGCGGGGACACCACAGCACGGGCGCTGCAGCCTCTTCGCAGGGAGCAGCGGGCCACGGCGCGGAGCAGCCCGCCAGGCCCCGGCAGCACTAGATGGGGCTGCTGAGTTTGCAGGCGCATTTCTGGACTCTATGGCCCGCGCGGCGCAGGCAGCGGGGCCGCGGGCCATGGGCGCCGAGCGGGAGGCGCAGGCCTGTGCCGCCTTCTACGGGCCGGACGGGCCGGGCCCCGCGGCGCTGGCCTGCGTGCGGAGCCTGCGGCGCTTCGCGGGGTAGGGCAGCACCGCAGGGCCGCGGGCGCGGGGAGAGCCGGGACGCAGCGGCCCCACGGCCCTCGCCTCTTGCAGGAGCGCGGCCAAGAGATGCCGGGACGAGAGCCTGGAGGAGGCTCTGCGGCACTCGCGGGCGGCCCGCGAGGGGCTGCAGGCGCTCAGCGAGGCGGCCGCGCGGCCCCTGCTCCGCTGCGTCCTGGCTTTCCAGGCGGAGGCGACCGGCAGCTCCAGCTCCTTCCAGAAACTCGAGCAGGTCGGTGGTCCGCTCCGCCGGGCGCCTTGCGGCGGTGCTCCCGGGGCAGCGGGGACCGCGGGGCAGCGCGGTCGTGGCGGGGGAAGCCGCGTGGGGCACGGGGACGCCGTAGCGCTGGGCACGTGGCGGCGGCTGCTCAAACTCTCCGGAACGGCCGGCCGAGCCGATGTGGTTTGTGTCCCCTGCAGATCGTCACCACGCTGGTGGCAGGGCGGGAGGCGCTGCTGTCCCAGGAGGTGGCCGCACTGCTGGATGGGCTGGTGGGACATGAGGAGGTGAGAGCTGTGTCCCTGGGGTGTCCCTGGGGCGTCACGGGTGCTGGCACTGCGTCCCAGGGGATTGCGGCAGCGGGCGTTTGGGCTGGCAGCAGCGTTACCCCTTGGTGGGAGTGAGGAGTGACTCCAGCACGGGGATGAGGGTGCAAGTCTAGCCCCACTGCCGGGGAGCCGGGAGCCGCAGCAGGAGCTTCGCTCGGAGGCCGTTCTCCCTAAGACACCGGTGTCGCGTACAGAGCATCCCTGCTGCTGCCGCGGTGCTGAGCGTTCAGGCATCTGTCCTTCTGCCTCGCAGGTGCTGTCTGCAGAGGACCTACAGTCAGGTCAGTCTGTCCCGCTGCCCCAGGAAACCCATGGTGCACATAGGCCCTGCCACCACGCGTGGGGACACAGCCACCAGGTCCCAGCACTCCAATGCTCAGGGGAGGCAGAGCAGGGACCATAAAGGCCACCAGATCACTGGGGAGGCCCCCAGCAGAGCATCTGATAGCACTGCCTACTTATCTGGGGCAGTTTGAAACCAGACAAGCAAAAGCGGCCCGAGTCCTAGCCCCATTGCTGCCCCATTTAATGGTGAGAAGGGCAAGGAATGAGCTGCGCCCTTGCCCACAGTGTGCATGTTCATGGAGAGCAGCCTGGGTCGGCTCCACTGGAGGCAGAACCTGGCCCCGCTGCTGCAGCGCCTGGCTGAGACCTTGGCCTGGGTGCTGCGGAACCCCCCAGCCAGCTCCGGGCCCTGGGGCTACGCGGCCGTCAAGGTAAGTGCCACAGTTCAGACAGTGGGGAGGATCTGTGCCCTGCAAGAACAGGAGCTGCTGGGGCCCCCTGCCCATGGATACAACATATTTCCTTTGAATGGCAGTCCTGTCCCTGAGGACCCATGAGGAGCAGCGCGGGTGTTTTCTGGAGGTGAGGGCTGTTTCACACGCTCCCTGTGCTCCCCTCTGCTCCAGGCCTGTCTCCAGCTCTTCCAGGCACTGCCCAAGGACGTGGCCCCCCTGGTGTGGAGCGAGGCAGAGAGGAGCCAGACGCTGCAGCGCGTTTTGGGACTGCTGCTGGAGGTCATCATGGGCAAGGTCTGTACGAGCCTGGCAGCTGCCTGGCTGGTGCCCAGGGCCCCACGGGGCAGCGCTCACCTGGCCTGGGGAGCAGCACTGACATCCTCCCCAAAACAGCAGTGGAGCTACCCCGCTCCACTGGGAGGTCGCTGCAGAAAGAGTCCCAAGGGTCCCTGTGTTGCCGCCTCTATGCTACATGGGCATGGAAAGAAGTGGGGCTCACTGCAGAGAAGTGGAGTTCAAATGTGGTTTTGTTTCTTAAATGGCGTTTTCCACTATAACTTTGTCTCCCCTGTGCGTCCAGGCCCCGAATAAGGACACGCGGCTGCTGGCGGGCACCGTGCTGAGCATGCTGGTGAACACGGCCCCGCAGCCCGAGAGCGGGGCCTGCGCCGCGCGGGCGCTCGTCCAGCTCGCCGATGAAGGTGCGCGTTCGTTCCTGAGCCAGGAACGGCCTCTTACCCAGGGGACAGCTGGGGCCAAGCACATTTGGGTGAGAGGGGACTCAGGCAACTCACCAGTAGTCCAAACCAGACTGTGCTGCAGCATCCCGCTTTCTGCACGCTGGAGATCCTACTGCCACCAGCCTTGTCCAGCAGTAGCTCTCAGAAGAGCTAGGGGAGTTTTTTCTTGGATGGGTGTTCAGCTTGGTACAAGCCTTTCTCCCATCTAACATGGCTGTTTCCACCTAGGCATGGGAGAGCTCAGGTTTGGGGAGCTGATAGTGGAGGCCACCTCTGTCCCCGAGCCAGATGGGCTGGAAAGGCTGGTGTTGGCCCGAGGTTTGCTCACCTGCTGCAGGACAGACATCCTCAGCTGCCAGCTGGAGAGCTTCACCCACCAGGTAGGAGCACTCAGGCTCAACCGCTAGAGCTACAAGCTGCAGAGCTCATAAGCTACAAGCTGCAAAGCACACGGCTCCCCATCTCATGGAGCAGTTTTCTTGCCCTGGAAAGCCCGCATGTGCCCAATCCCTAACATGGCTATGTTCCTGCAGGCTTGCTTGTTGCTGGATGTGCTCTTTCCTGCTGTGTATGCCCTCAGCAAAGAGCGGAGGGACTGCCACTACTACTACTTCCAAGGTAAGAGACTACAACCTCACCATCGTCGAGCAGGGGAGTTTAGAGGATTCCCTGTCCTGGTGATGCGCCACAGCAGCCACCACAGAGCTGCCACAGCATTTGATCTTCTCAAGGAGAAAATTATCTTCAAAATCTAGATGTCTGATCTGGAAACTGCTGTTAACATCTGTTGCAGTCCATTTAACTCTGTGCACAGCTGTTTCTGTGTATCTGTGTGGGCTGATGGAGAAACTGCCCACCTTGTATGCAGGTTCCCTAAGTCCCCCCAAATGACCCACACTGGGCCATGTTGCACATGGGTTGTCAGGCTCCCCACCACATTAGGCCACTCTCTACTTCCAGTTTTCTCCCTCTGGCTGCAACGCCTCCAGGAAAGCCTGCCCGGGATCTGGTGCTTGAAGGGGAGCCGCATCCTGGCCGAGGACTCAGATCTCCTCAACCAGCTCATGCAGCTGCTGTGGAACAACTCTGAGACGCCGGTAAGGTTGAGTCAAACCCCAGTGCCCCTGTAATGAGAAACGGCTCATGGTCACACACTGGTTTCAGCCTGGCTCATCTCCTGGCACCAAGGCAGGAGAAGGCATAAGCTCTAACCCCTCTCAGTGTCTGTCCTTCCCTCTGCCAGGTGGAAGGGGTGTCCGAGTTTATCCACAGCTCCTTTCGGCTGCTCCTGGAAATCTACTGTCTCGAGTGCAGGCACTTCGAGGACCAGGAGAGGCCTCTCTACAGACAGATGCTAAAGAGGGTCATCTCGATGCCGTGGCAAGTCAAAGGCAGATACGTACCTCTGTGTGCCATCGTCCCCTACGTGGGCAGTGAGCAGGTAGGGAAGCCCGGGCAGGAGCGGGAGAGTCCGTTTGGAGCAGCAGAACGAGTTGGCTGCACCAGGGAGGGCTGATGCCTGTACCCACTGGTAGCGGGTGACACAGCATCCAACAGCTTGAGCCATGAGTGGGACACTAACTGAAGGTGCCGGTGCACGTACTGCTGGCACACTCGTAGATGGGGCCCCTTAGCTCTGAGCTGCATCCCTAGGGCTACAGGGTCCTCTCTGCTGGCAGCCTCCAGCAAGCCTGCTGCTCTCAGCACTGACATGATCCCTGGAACATCTTTTTTTCCTGGGCTCTTGAGATACCAGCAGTTGTTTTGTGCTGGTGGGTAGCTGGAAAGCATTGCTTGTTGCTGAGATGTATCCCAGGTGCAAGACAAGAGCAAGGCTGCACATCAATCACATGTCGAGCGTCCCTTAGAGTGATCATCTGCTTTCCTCCCAGGTCCTGGATACCTACGGGGACCTGCCGCAGCACCTCCTGAGCTGCCTCGCCACCAACCACCTGTGTCCAGCTGCCACCGAGGTCTACAAGGCAGTGGTGCAGCAGCAGCGAACGGAGGGGCTGGCGGGGCAGAGCGGGGCCGAGGAGGCTCTGGCCGAGCGCTGGGCGCTGCACTGGCTGCCGCTGCTCTCGCGGGCGCTCCGTTCTGCCGTGCCCATCCTCCAGAGCAACGCCGCCAACCACCTCCTGCCCTGGACCCTGCGCCTCCTCCCGGCCACCTACGCATCGCTGGCCGCAGAGTTTGGTGGCCAGGATGTGGCTGCGCTGCGAGCTTGGGTGGCACTGCTCAAAGCGCAGAAGAGCATCACAGGGACGCTGGCGGTGGAGGGCGAGACGCGGGAGCGCCTGTCGCGCTGCCTGCGCGCCGGCGAGGAGGGCGTGCGGCTGGCGGCGCTGGGGCTGCTCTGCTGCAGCCCCAGCACCAGCCGGGCGCTCACGGACACGGAGCTCCAGCTGCTGCGGGAGTTCCTGCCCCTCAACCTCAACAGCGACTCCTCGGCCTTCCGGCAGCTGCTGCAGGCGGCGGTGAAGAAGGCGCTGGTGCGGCTGCGGGACAGCTCGCTGGCCCGCCTGCGAGGGAGGGCGCCAAAGGGTGCCAAGGGGGACGGAGCAGAGCCGGATGACGGAGCAGGGCAGCTCGCCCAGGCCGTCGGTGAGAAAGTCGCCCCAGCAGCTCCACCAACGGCAGCAGCTTCACACGTGTGTGCTGGCTCCGTAACATGGTCCTTCTGTGCTCTCTCCCCACAGGCTTCGTAGAGTGGCTGCTGCAGCTCAGCATCTCCTCGCTCTCCCTGGGCTCCAATTACCAGAGGAAGAAGACAGCCCTGCTCCTCCTGTCAGCAGTTTTGGAGACCTGCACAGACACCTGGAGCCCCGAACGGAAGAAGGGGCAGCCTCCACGTGAGTAGGGGCCGCGAGCCTGGTGTCACCGCTTGGCCACGGGTGCCTCCACCTCCGTGTCCCCGCAGAGACCATGGCCGCGCTGCTGAGCTACGCCAGGCACCAGGGCTGCTGGGACTTCTTCTCGCAGTCCAACCTGCTGGCGCTGCTGAGCTGCTTGCAGGACAGCACCAATGAGGTGAGCGCCCCGTGGGCCCGGCGCATCCCAGGCCCATGGCCCCAGCTGGGCACAGGCAGCAGAGAGCGCAGAGCAGCTAGAGAACCTCTCCCGTGCCTGTGCTCACACTGCTGGCACCTACCTCTGCTCAAGCTGGTGTTCCCTGTTATGCTCCACTGTCTTGGCAGATCAGAGATTTGGCTTCGGAGCTGCTCATCCGCTACTTCCCGTCACCTTTGCCTGAGCCCATGGTCCAGGCTCTGTTCCAGCTGGCCCAGGAAGCCCTGAGCAGCTCCCGCGTGCAGGAGGCTGAAGCTGGAGCTGTGCTGATGAAGACAATTCTGCAGAAGTAGGACCTTGTGGGTCCCCACCCCGGGGCATGGGCTGACTGCAGCCAGCGTGGTTTGGGTTTAAAATAGCCTTGAGCAGTGATGGCCGGTGGTGGCCTTGCATAGGGCCGAGTGCAGGCCCCAAGCTGTGGGAGGAAGGCTCATCCCAACGCACGCCCAGCAGAAAGCTCCCCCGTGCCAGCATTCACCTCTTCCTTCAGGTCAGACAGCAGCACCGTGAGGAGCTTGTCCCTGGAGGCTGGAGCGAGCCCGGCACCGCAGCCACCAGGGCTGTGCTTCGCTCAGCACCTGCTGCATGTGCTGCAGGCCCAGCACGCCGCCGCGCGCCAGGACTTGCTGCAGGCAGCAGCCACCAAGCCAATGCACGGTACGTCCCCCACCCGAGGGTCTTTTGGTGAGCCACCTACAGCAAGGGGTGCAAGGGTGGATGAGCTGGGGTTGCTCCTGCTGCCACCATAACCAGAGCACCGTGTTTGCCAGGAGTGATCGCAGCCCTGCGGAGGTGCCTGCTGCAGGTGCCAGAGGTGGCTGTGTCCATGCGGGCGGCAGAGTGGGCGCAGAGCTGGCGGGAGCTCCTCACCAGCCTGGTGGCCACAGCAAGGGACATCACCTCCTTCCTGCTGGGCGCCCTGCAGAGCGGGCAGGGCCCTGGCACTGACCAGCAAGGTGAGTGCATCCCCAAAGGGGACTCCAGACACCCACCCAGCACCGGGCCAGGCTGCAGGTTCTGCCAGCCCACCTGCACTGTGCCCATCGCAGCGGGTTTCTCTTTTGCAGCCACCGCCCCGTCATTTGCAGACATGGGGAATGCCATCGACTCGCTCATCATGCTGGGGAAAGGCCAGGGGCAGCAGGAGGATGACTCGATCCTGCTCTCGGAGGAGCACAGCCTGATCCTGACCTGCTGCTGGGTGTCAGTGAAGGTACGAACACACTGGGGCCCAGGAGGAGGCAGGTTTCCACCCAGCGGAGCCAGGCAACCCAGCAAGCCCACACCAGCAACTGGGACAGCTTCCCGGGAGCATTCCCAATGCCTTTGCCCAGGACGAACAAGGGGAAGCCCCATCCAATACCTTGGAGTTGTGCACAGAGCAGCTCCAGCAGGCACTCCCCTCCACACAAGGGCTCAGGAGCCCCCTCACCCCTCTCCCAGGAGCTCCTGTCTCCTGCTCTCCCCTTATGTAGCACAGCTGGTTTCCTGGCTGCCAATAGACTCCAGCTGTGTCCTCTGTGACAGCCGCCTGCCATGGCCTCTGCTCTGCCAGCTCTCGGGTGGCTGGAGCTGTGCCACCCCCTTGCAGCTGGCCGATGACATGCGGTGCTTCCCTGTGACATGAGGCAGGACGGAAACCCAGGGCAGCCCTCCTGCCACCCGCGCAGTCTTGTTGCTGGAAACCGTTTGAGCCCCCGGATCAGCAGAGCACAGGGCGAAGGGGCTGCAGTGGCTTTTGCTGAGGGCTGCAGGTGCCTGGCTGGGTCAAGGAGGTCGTTTGGGAAGGCTTGGAAGGGTCTGGTGTCCTCTGAGCATCACATGGCCACAACAGAGCACGAGTCTGCGCCATGTCCAAGGGCAAGCGAAGACTATGCAGGCTGGTCCTCCCTGCTCTACTGGAGCTCTGCTCCTGCCACCCCAGCTGCAAATGCCCCCAACTTCTCAGGGACTGCCAAGATGAGCAGTCAATCCACAAGGTCACACCAGCCCTCGGTCCCTTGCAGGGAAGTTTTCACCCAAGGTCACCCTGTGCAGAGCCAGGCTGGGTGTGAAATCTGCATCCCGGGGGTGCAGGCAGGAAGGCCCCATGGTGGCAGCTTCGGCAGGTTGTTTCCTGCCAGCCATGGCAGGTTCTGCTGCCCGAGGAGCCTGTCAGGCAGCAAGCCAAACCTGCCATGCACCTTCCGCACACACAGCCCGGGAACAGGGGGATCGTTCCAACGGCACCAGCTTTTCCCCAACCTTTGGGTTCCTCTCAGGAAGTCGGGCTGCTCTTGGGAGGCCTGGTGGAGCTGCTGCTGTCCCCGGTGCCTGCTGTCCCTGTGTGCCTGCTGCCGCTCACCACCCTGCAGACAGCAGCCAAGGTCTTCCAGGAAATCCTGCTGCGGTGCCGGCACTGGGTGAGGACACGTCCTGCCCGGGGTGGGCTCAGCTCCCCTGCAGCCCCTCTGAGTCCCCTTCCCTGCTGCCGAGAGGGGCTTCCCTTGGGGCCCCGGGGGCTGGCGGGCAGTGGCCGCTGGCACCGGGAGCCCTGAGCGCCGCTCTGCCCAGGGCGCCGTGGAGGGCTGCAGCATGGGCTTCACCAAGTTCTGCGCCGCCTTGCTGAACCACGGCGACCCGGAGCTGCAGGCCATCCCGCAGGCCATGCTGGCCGAGGTACGGCCCTTCTCCTTGCCCTGCCTCTCCTCCCGCCCCAGCATCGCTCTGTGCCCCCCTGCACCCACTGTGGGCACCAGCCTGGCAGCCGTGATGGTGGCCTCAATGCAGCCCGTCCTCTCTGCTCTGCAGCAGCTGCAGGCTCCGAGGCCGGCAGGTTTCCAGCCATGTCTCATCCACGGATCATTTTCTAGGGGCTAGAGGCACTGAGCGGGCCCCGGAGCAGCTCCATCACGCGCCGCGCCGCCGGCTTCCCCATGCTCTTCCTCTGCATCATCAGTGGGGAGAACCCGGCCCAGGCCCGCCCGCTGCTGGCCCGTTGCATCCAGAGCCTGCTGGCCTTGGCCACCACCGCCCTGCCGCAGGACTGGGACCAGACCCTCGACCTCCCGCAGGTGAGCGCAGCCGTGAGCCCGACCCTGCTGCCACCACCGTGGGGACAAGGCGCCTGGCCCCTGCGGCTCCTTGTGGCAGCCTTGCTGTGCATGTGAGCCCACGCTGAGCACGCCGCTGCGCCCGCAGGTGTGTGCCCTGCACGTGCTGCAGACGCTGGTGCGCGGCACTGGGCTGGGGAATGCGCTGCTGCCCTATGCAACGCCCATGATGGCCCTGGCGCTGCAGGGCCTGGGCTCCCCGTGCTGGGCCATGAGGAACGCCGCGATCCAGCTCTTCAGTGAGTACCGTCCTGTCCTGGGCCACCTGCAGGGCAGCTGCTGGGTCTCAGTGCAGAACAGCCACTGGGATGAGACATGGGATGAGCACCTCCCGTCCCGTGGCCTGACGCTCTCGGCTGTTGCCCGCAGGTGCCCTCACGACGCGGCTGCTGGGGCAGAAGCGGAGCCGTGCGGAGAGCCGCCCCGCGGACGGCGTGAGCCTGCCGGCCTTCCTGGCGCAGCACCCGCCGCTGGGCGCCCTGCTGCTGCGTGAGCTGGGGGCGGCCGGGCAGCCGACGGGGGCCCTGCTGCGCCCCACGCTCCACCCGGTCCTCACGCTCCTGGCCCAGCTCCAGCCCGGCGCCGACGATGCTGACAGGTAGCGGAGGCAGCCGGGCAGGGGGCGGCTCCAGCTGGGGTGCTGCGGAGCCAGGGGTGCCCCGCTTACCGGCACCCACACATGTCCCCCTCTGGCTCCGCAGCACCTCGGCTCCCTTCGTGGCGCCGCTGCTGCGGCTGGCAGGGAGCCCCCTGTACGCCGTGCGGGCCATGGCTGCCAGGGCGCTAGCGGCCCTGGCCCCGCCGCCCCGGCGCCGCCGCTTGCTGCTGCAGCTGGCCCGGCAGCTCCCGGCGCCCGGCCGGCTGCGCTCGCACAACGCCCTGCACGGGCAGCTGCTCCACATGCAGGCCCTGCTGGCCCCCGCCAGCACCGATGGGTGAGTGCGGCCCTGCGCCCCCTCCGCCCACAGGGCGCAGGACGGGCTGCCCCGTGGCGGGCGCGCGGCGCAGCACAGCACAGCGACGTGCCGGCTTCCTTCCCCGCAGGGCGGCGGAGCTGCGCCCCGTGGCGCGGCGCCTCGAGGCCCGGGCCTGGCTGCTCAGCCCCGCGCAGCGCTGCCCGCTCGTCCGCGCCGCCTTCCTGCAGGTGCTCGCCCCCCTCGCCGCCTCCTGCAGCCCCGGCTTCGCCGCACGGCTCCGGGACGCCCTCGCTGCCGAGCTGCGGAGCCACGAGCCGGAGGAGAGCTCCATAGAGCTCCAGGTACTGCTGCTCGCTGCGGATACAGGAGGCAGGGCACAGCTCCCGTCTCTCCCAGGCTGGATGTTCCCAGGGCTGTAAAAGTCTCCCCTGGAGTTATTCAGCTGGTGGCCAGTCCTTATTGCCCTGGCTAAGAGTGAGGAAATCCTAGCCGGGTCACCATGTACAGCTGGCCTGGGGCACGGGACACACTCCAGCGTGGCCCGTGCCTAGGAGAGCGTGTCCCACTAGAGACCCGTGCCTGCGAGGCAGGGCCAGGCAGAGCACCCGGCTTTTCTCCCAGGTGGGCTCCACTGTCCTGCGCCAAACCATCGTCTGCTTCCTGTGCAGCGAGGCCGCCCGGCTGGCGGACGAGGAGGGAATCGGCACCGTTTGCTCACTCCTCCGGGAGCCCAATCCCAACGTCCAGTTTGCCATCCTGGAATGGGTGCTCAAAGGGGAGGGAGAAAAGTGCGAGGCCCTGGAGAAGGCCCTCCGGCTAACGCTGCTGGTAAGACAAGTCCCCAAAGTCACAGAGTCAACCTGGGGGTTCACATGCTGATGGCTCCTCTGTAGATGGGATGATACCCCCAGCTGTTTGTACCTGGAGGCTCATTAAAAAGCACAGAATTCCCCAGTGCTCCTTTCTCCCCTTATCTGCCTTCTGGGAGGATGTAGCAGGTCCAGAGCATTCTCTCAGTGTTGCTTGGGTTCATATGCAGCATTTCTACAGCATCTCTGAAGGCTGTAAGGACCCCAGATTCCCAAAGAACTAACTGTCTATCTTCTTTCCCACTATTTACCAGGAGAATTTACAGTCAGTGCTGCAAGACAGAAGGAACAAAGAGTTCCTGATATCATACCTTGAGGCTTTGATGCATCTTTGCAGAAATACCACATCTTGGTCTCAGGATGCTTCCTGTAAGCTCCAGGGTTCCTCATCAGCTTGCGTGGAAATCCTGCTCTTCATGATGGAAACTGAGGACCCTGGCCCGGACCTCCTCTCCCAGGCCCTGTGTGTAGCTAGCCTGCTCCTCATGCTCGGGTGAGTCTGCACTGCTTCCAGAGGCAGCT
Source organism: Tinamus guttatus (assembly GCF_059628265.1). Taxonomy (NCBI): domain Eukaryota; kingdom Metazoa; phylum Chordata; class Aves; order Tinamiformes; family Tinamidae; genus Tinamus; species Tinamus guttatus. The sequence continues at coordinate 4,208,799 of NW_028288993.1, read as the reverse complement.
TGGTCCAATTGCCTGTGGAGCTTTTCCTTAGTTCCCCCTGGAAGCAGAGCTGGGCCCTTGCAACATAACTTCTTTCTGGGGCCTGGCCCTGCGATCTCAGGGCAGTTGGTGGCATCCTGCACCCTTGGAGATCCTGCAGGAGCTGACTGGAGTTTGCTGTCCCCTCTCCCGGTCTCTTTCCCTGCTCCTGGCAGGTGTGGGGATGAAGAGCAGCGGCTGGTCGAGCGCTGGTGCGTGGTGCTGGAGAAGTGCAGCACGTGCCTTTCTGCGGAGGTGCTGAGGCTGGCGGCAGCGAGGTCCCTGCAGCTGGCCGGCGTGGCCGTGGTGCAGCGCTGCCGGGGAGCCGCCGGCCCCTCGCTCGTGCCCGTGGCCCTGCGGTAGGTAGCCAAGCGCGTGCGAATGGCCGAGGCTCGCGGGAGCATCACTGACAGAGCCCCTTCCCAAGCAGTGCTTGCTCAGCAGACACATAACACAGCAACTGCGCTAAGGGCTGACTAAAAGAGATCAGTGTCTACTGAGCAATAAAGAGCACTGCTGTCCTTCAGGCTTTATTGTGGCCCTGCCCTTTCAGACCAAAAGCTCTTGGCAGCAAGGATGCCTTCCACAATGGTCTCATCCAGCAGCGCAAAAATAATCCTCATTGAGGTGCTGCCGTGCACAGCGCCCCTTGTACCTCCTTGACGCTGAGCTGGACAGGCTGGGAGCACACGGGATTGCACCATGTGCTGCTTGTAAAGTGGAACTCACTTCCCCTCCTCTAGGCTGGTCAATGTGGGTATCCACCTTCTGCAAGATGAGGAGCAGGAAGTCCGGCATGAGGCCTCCAACTTTGCCAGCCTGGTGTGCCAGCTCCCGGGAGAGCAGGTCCAAGAGGGCTGCATCTCTCTGCAGGCCAACACGGGGCTCCTGGGCCTCCTGCAGCTCCTCCTGGAGGAGTTTGGTGACCACCCAGAGACCTTTGGCTCATTGCTGCAGCACCTTCCCCTCCTGGATCTCAGAGGCATCTTGGAAGAGCTGGAAGCCAACAAGTGAGTTGCCAGATCTTTGAAAAGGGTACAGAAGAGGAAAGCTGCACGTGTGTGAGACTGAATCAGTGCAGCAGGCAGAGCCATCAGAGCCTGGGGTCAGGTCCAGGATAATAAGGTCCAATGTCAGGTCTGGGGTAAGGTCCCAGGTTGAGTTCAGAGTAGGATCTGGGATAAGGTCTGGCATGAGGTCCAGGGTCACTTCCGACATCAGGTCCAGAGTGGGGTCTGGGATCAGCTCCAGGAATGTGTCCTCAGTTGGATCCAGGGTAAGGTCCAGAATCAGGCCTGGCCCTTTTCAGGGTCAGGAAGAGGGGCCCGCGGTGCCGTGTGCCTGAGGTTCCCCTGGCATCAGGCAACATCGGATGGCCTGGAGGTCCATGTGTGTCTCACCTTCCTTTCCAGAACCAGCAGCCTGTTTAAGGAGGATGAACCCAACGTTTTTGCGGAGCCGGCTGTCCTCTCGCAGCTGCTGCTCCCCTTCCTGCTGCAGCTCCTCGACAAGGCGTCCGTCTCCTGCCCGCTCCGCCAGTCGGCTCTCTGCTGGCTGGAGGCCACGGGCCCCAGCATCCTACGTGACCTGCAGTCCTGCAAGCGCCGCTGGAGCCCAGGTATGGCTGGCACTGCATCCCTGTCCCAGGGACCCGCGAGGGACACGGGTCGAGTGGCAAGTCAGTGGAGAGGAGCGGGGTGGCATGAAGCCCTTGAGAGAGAAGTGTGGTCTCCTTGTCCCCCACAGCCACCTGTGCCTGGAGGAGGAAGCACCACCACACTCACCTCTTCTCTTCTTGTTTGTTGTCTCTCCACAGAGGCCGTTGGACCCTGGTGGATGAAGGCACTGGGCAGTGCCAAGCTGCACACAGCCGTGGCCGTGCTGCTGGCCAGGGCCAGGGTCCTGGTGCGTGCGCTGGAAGTTGTGCACGGGAGCGCCGCGAAGTGCGCCAGGCCTGGCTGCAGTGCCCGCGAGCTGCACCGGGAGCTCGTGCACGTGCAGGGGCTGCTGGCTCGGCACGGCCTGGTCCCTGCCATGGGCCAGGCCAATGGGCCGAGCGAGCTGGGCCCCGTGTCCGGCGCTGCCTGACGGCTCCAGGCCGCGGGTGGCACCGTGCTGAGCCCCACGGACAAGGCGATGCTCTGCCCTCCAGACCTGCTGGTTAGGTGCGTGACCCAGGGGAACCCACATAGGAAGCAGCCGCTTCGCTCTCGTACCCACACATCGTGCCCAGCAGCCCCGGGTGCCCCACGCTGCAGCAGCAGCCAGGGGGTCCCTGTTGCCCAGTTCCTGCGGCTCCTTCATAGGCCTCCGTCCTGGTAACAGCAGCCCTAGGAATCCTCGGCCTTTGTGCCCACTGCAGACTTTGTGGCTTCTGTTGGACTTTCACCACCTTTTTATAACCAGATTTTAGGTCATTTCTGTGAGGCTGGTGACCAGGCTGTGGCCAGTCTCAGCTTTTCTCATGAATAAAGAGACCAAGAGCATCCACAGTGCTGATGCCTTTTCCCCTGCCCGTTCAGGAGGAAGGCTGGAGGCTGTGGGGCCCCGTGGGCTCCTTGGGCTGGAGGCCGGAGCTCGCGGACGGCCCGCGAGGGCAACATGGCGCCCGGCGAGCTGCGGAGCCACGCGGGGCTCCTGCGCCAGCCCGGCCGCTCCCGCCCGCCCTGCCGGGAAAGCCGGGCGAGAGGCGGGGTGACAACCCGCCCACCACAGAGCCTTTTCCTTGCTTTTGGCTTCCGTTTTATTGCCAGCTCACCAGCGGAGCAGAGCAGAGCCCTTCACGCTCACAAGCGCTTCAATACAGGCCCGGCCAAGGGTCCCCGCAGAGCGCGCAGCCCCGCACTGCCCAGCTGCCTCCGTGCTCCTGCCTCAGGCCCTCCAGAGCTGCCTCATTCCTCCCCAAGCTGCTCTCTGCCCTCCAGTCCCCAGCGGGATCAGGACATCAGGTCTGTGTGTGGCACCGTTCCTGCCCGCTGCAGCGGCACTTCTGAGGCCTCAGCAGCTTCTGCTTTCTTGCTCTCTACAAGCAGGGCCTGGTGGGTCCCTCACTTGCTCCTTGGGCAAAGCCTGCAAAGCGGTAGAGAGAGCAGAACAGAGGTGTTAGCTGTGACGCCAGAGGCAGCGAGCAGCTCTCTGAGGGGCAGGAGAGCAGCATGGGGGCCAGGCAGTGGGACCTACCCTCTCCCCGGCTCCTGGCCCGGTTCCAGGGGCAGAGGGGCTCCGGCACGAAGGGCCGGCATGGGGCCGGGCGGCTACACGAAGAGCAGGGAGCGCGGGGGGCAGGCGCAGGGCTCCCGCAGCTCCTCCCGCACCCACGCGCCCTGGCAGCCGGTCACGGCGGCCGCCGTCCAGAACGTCCTGCGAGGGCGGCAGCGCGGGCGCCGCTGGAGCCGGGACGGGGCGAGAGCCGCCGAGCCGCCCGCGCTGCCGGCACCTACCTGAGGCCGGGCAGCCCGTCGCCGCTGCAGCGCGGGGCGCCCGCCGCCGGCGCCCCGGCACTCCACGCACACGCGCTGCTCCCGCCGCAGCCGGCTGCTCCAGACGCTCCGGCGGCACGCGGCTCCCACCGCCTTCAGGCGGAAATACCCGCAGGAGCTGCAGGAGCCGGCAGTGAGGGGGGGTATCCTGTGACCCCCCGGCACTCATTGCATCCTTCCATCCCATCCCACCTACCTCAACGCTCCATCTCCGGGCCGCACATCCCCCTGGGACCCTTTGAAGGAGTCGGGCAGGATCTTGGCCACGTCTGTTTGAGAAGCAGCATCCAGATGAGGAGGTGACCCGGGTAGCAGGGCCGCGGCCAGCGGCGCAGACACCCGCCGCGCACCACGTTACCTTTGGCCGTGCGGCAGAGCAGCTGGTCCCCCAGGCAGCCGCGGCGCTGCTTGAGGTCGGGGCAGGGCTGCCCGCCGTGCCGCGGCGGGACAGCGACGTGGCGCCCGCGGGCCTGGCTGCCCACGCCGCACGCGGAGCTGCAGCCGCTCCAGGGCCCCCAGGGCCCCACCACGCAGTCCAGCGCTGCGGCCCTGCCGCAGGGAGGGAGGAAGAGCCTGAGTGTCAGCAGCAACGCCGCGCATTTTCTCTTACTTTTCTCTCTTTCATACCCTGGCACACACAGCCTTTTGGCCCAGGGTTATGAACAAGGAACAGCACCTCCAGGAGACCCTGGGAGGTCCGGGACCACCCTAGGGACCAGCCACATGCCAGTGCACAGCTAGACGGAGCAAGTGCCTGTGGAGCCCTTATTGGAGTCTCACCGGGGACGGCGCCGCGCTGGGGGAGTCCAGGGCACGGCTGCCCCCAGGGCTGCTGCTGAAGCAACACGTTTCAGTCACTGTGTCCAGCCTCACGCATCCGTGTACGGCTGCCGGGGTCAGCCTGGGAGCGGCGATCTGGGAGCCAGCTAATCTCTATGGGATTAGGGAAGGCTGACGGGCACCATTTCGCTGGGATGGCGGCAGCCGCAGGGGCGCCCATCCCCTTGCTCCTGCCCTGGGCCACGGCGCATGGAGCAGGAGAAGCCAGCGCGGTTTGGGCCTGACGCTGCCCTGCAGGGTGGGCTTCGCCCCTGATGCTGAGAACACCCTCCGGGGTCCCTTATTGCACAGAGATTTGTTAAAAAAAAAAAATGAACAGTCAGGATGCTGCTCTGCACGCCCTGGACAGACCCGCAGGGCCATCTCCCTCGCCCCACAACCGGCTGCTGCGGAGCAGGAAACTGCAGCGCGCAGGAAAAGGCTGCTCTTGCTCTGCTCCGCAGGGCCGCGAGCTCAGCGCCTGCCCCGGTCTCCATCCCCTTCATCACCTGGAATCGGGGAGCCGCCCGCCCCGCCCCGCCGTGGCAGCACTCACCGGCCTGGCGGCAGGCCGCCCGCTGGTCCGCGCAGCAGTCGCGCGTCCTCTCGCAGTACGTGTCGCAGTAGCAGCGGGACCCCCCGCCGCCCGGCGCCCAGCACTCGTTGTTCCTGCCGGGGCAGCAGCGGCGCCCGCATCCCGGCCCGGCCCCGGCGACGCAGGCGGTGGCCACCAGCCACCCCGCGCAGAGCAGCCGCCACCGCAGCCCGGCCACCGGCATCCCGCTGCCCCCCGGACCCGGCCTGATCCCTGTCCTGACACAGCAAAGGGCTGCATGGGAGGGACAGGGATGGACGGGGCGGGACAGGCGGTGACCGGCATCGCAGAGTCTCTGCTGGGCACCAGGTTTTAACATGAGTTAAAAGCCCTGTGTGGGACTCGTGCACAATTGCAACGAGCAGGAAGAGCGACTGGTTCGTGCAGCCTCATGGCAGGGAAAAGAACCTTTTTTTTTTTTTTTAAATGAGCCAATAATCCATGTTGCCCAGACCCTGGTTACATGCCGGATGGCAACACGTGGTGCCAAGCCCAGCACAACCTCCAGTTCCCTCTCGCAGCCGGGTAAGCCAAGGCGTGTGGAGCCAGCAGCTCCCTGGGGGCTGCACAGCCTGCGAGGGAGAGCAGGCGGCACCAGCCTGCTGCGGGTGGCGGGACAGGCCCGCGCCACCTCCAACCTCAACCACGCTGCGGACGCAGGGCAGAACGCGGCCGCTGGTGCATGGGGACACAGCCTGCCCGCCCTCGGCCCCAGCCGTTCCCCTGGGCTTCCTCCCGGGCAGGGGGTTTAGTGCAGAGGTGGCCGATCGGGGCTGCCCAGAGGGTAGGACAGGCCGGAGGAGGACGCTGTCCACAGCCAGCGCAGCTTCTGAAGCTGGACTGAGTTTATTCAAGTTGCAAATGTAAAACAGAATAAAAAAAAAATCACAATCTTCACTGGCTTCCAAGCAGAAGCCCAAAAGTAAATCAACTCCCAGGCTTTGCCGCCCTCTTCACCCTCCCCAGCACTAGTGTTAAGGCTGCATTTGTTACTGACAACACAGGAAAGAAACAGAAGATCCAGCCCCGGTCCTGCTCCCGGCACCTTCTCCTCCTCCCATGGGAAGTTTTGGCACGAACGTGGAACGGGGGCCAGCCCGGGGCACCGGGAGGGCTCTGGCCCCTCCGACCACAGTGCAAGTGTTAGAGGTCAGCGTAAGGCTCCATAAGCTACTGGCAGCGCCCGGCACGGCGCTCCGCCGGCACAGCACGTGGGAAGGGGGCGGCAGGAATGTGCAGAAGGAGCAGCGGGGGCAGGAGGGGGCCCGGGGTGCCCCGGGGCCCGAGTGTGAGATGCAGCGGTGCCTCCTGCCCGTGTCTGTGGTGCAAGTGTAAACATGAGGCGCTGCGGGGGCCCAGCCAGCACCACCAACCCACCCCTCGGGAAGGGAAAGCAGGGAGGGCCCCGGGCAGGTTTGGGCAGGGTCTGGTCAACAGCCCAAGGGGCCGAGACGCTCCAGGCTGCGGCAGAGCAGGGCCTGGTGGGGAGAGCCCAGGCCCTGTGGGCAGCTGCACCCCAAGGTGCTGGGGAAGGAGGCGCTACCCGGGGCTGCCACAACCATCCCATGGGGCTCGCAAGCCCCCCAGGGCCTGGAGGTGCTGGAAGGCCAAGCGCTTCTCCCGGGAGCCCTCAGGGGCTGCAAAGCCCCTGCAGGGACAAGGTGCCCCCAGAGAGCTGACGGGGGGCTCTCCAGCCACGCTGATGACACGGGTCCCGGCGCAGCGCGGAGCTCTGCTCAAGGGTGAACCTCGCTGCGAGCGCCGCGCTGGCCGGGACTGCGGGCTGGGGGAGCTGCCCTCGGAGGCTGCTGCGGCCAAGGGCAGGAAGCATCAGCTTGTCCAGGGCTGACGCTTCCCTCGGGGGCGGGAAGTGGCTCGGTGCAGTGCTCGCAGACACCTCCTCCCTTCCCGCTCATTTCATCCCACAACTAATAATTTAAACCGCTGCACAACTCCTTCCTATAAATAGAGATCATCGGGTTTGGGAGGGGAGGGCTGGAGGGGCCGGGGGGCTTTCCCAGCCTGCATCCATGCGCCGGGGGGCTTGGAGCCGCGGCGGCGCCCGGGCAGGTCCGTGCGGCTCCGCCGGGGTCGGCCGTCATTCTCCACCTGCGGCCTCGCGCCGGCGGAGGCGGCGCGGCCGCCCGGGCCCGCCCCGGCCTCAGTCGGTTTTCCACACCTTGTTGAGGAACTTGACCACCTCGTCGTAGATGACGAAGACGATGGCCACGTCGAGGCAGACGCGGCCCAGGCGAGGCACCGTGCCCTTGTAGAACCTGCCGGGGAGACCATGAACCATGAGCCTCGTGTCCCCGGTGCTCACCCACGCACTCCCCATGCCTGGGGCTGCCCCACTCCTCTGCCCTCCAGCCTGGGCCCTGGCTGTGAACACTTACGCCAAGGGCCCTTCATGTTTCATGATCTGGTAGGCACAGTCCCAGGTGCTTTTGTACTTGTGCGCTTCGAGCCCCTGTGAGAGAAGGAAGAAGAGTCAGAGATTTGGAGCCAGGAAGGGCCCAGAATGGATTTGGGGAGACACACAGGGAGCAGGAGGGAACTGATCCTGTCCACCGTTTTGGGACACCAATCCCAGCAGTGATGCATTCTGTGTCCTCTGCCAAAGGAAGAGCCACTGCCATTTGGTCTAAACCAGTTCAGAGCTCCATGGGCCCGAAAGGACAGAGTCCACTGCTGCAAGACGCAGGGCCCTTCCCCAGGCTTTCATCTCTCCATTACACTTCCCGAATTCAGGTGCTGGAGCAGTAAATTGGCAGCAGGTTCAGAGAGGGGTTGCTCAGAGTGCAGCCCTCAAGAGCTGGCAGGATCGGTCACAGCCCCAGAAAAAGCACTTTGGGGCTCAAACCTCTCCCTTCTCCTGCATCGCCCAGCTGAATACCCTGCAGGAGACGGAAAGCAGGAGGCGACGGGGCTTCCACAACCACAGTGCCGTACCTGCATCCTAGTTTTCACCACGTCCAAGGGGGTGTTGCCAAAGACACTTGCAGCTCCTGCAAGGGCTCCAAAGACCCCTGTGACAAAGGGGTTGATGACCTTGTTGGGATCATCCCCTGAAAAAAGAGGAGAGGGGTAAGGAGAAGTGTAAGGCAAGAAGCGAAGGGCTGAGCAGTAGCACAAGAGGACACAAATAGCACAGCAGAAACAATTGGAGCCCAAGCAGCAAGTCCCGAGTTTTGCTGGCTCAAGGACAGGGCAGTGCTGTGCAGTGAGCAGGAGTCCCAGGCTGTCTAGAGAGACAGGAAGGTGCAAGGGAGCCCCAGGAGAGCAGTCACTGGTTGCTGGAGACCACAAGACACTCGCAGAGGGAGCAGTGCAAGCAGCAACCCCGGGCAGCAGAGCAGGGAGAGGGAGCTGAGCAGCATTGGGTGGTAGCAGCCCTGGAGAGCCAAGAAAGCTGGTGGTGCCAGGGCCCCATGCAGCATTTGGGGGGCACAGGAGGGTGATGCTCCAGCCGGGAGCCCCAGCACCAGCCCAGCTTGGCCCCACAAGCTGGGGACACCCCTTCCCCTGGCCTTTATCTGCCTCCCCTTCACAAAAGACCAAGAGGAGAAGATGCTTTGGTGGAAACTCCAACCGCGTTCCCAGCGGTTCTGCTCAGGTTTCTGGTGGGCACAGCCAGGGTGGCCTGGGCAGGCAGGGCTGGGGAGACAGAGGCTCAGTACCTTTGTACCAGTTCTTGAGGGACGTCATGACGAAGAAACGAATAGCCTGGTTGGAACCTTGCTTGAGCACGGTGGCAGTTAGGCCCTGGTAGGTCCCCTTCAGCCCTGCAGCAAAGGAGAGCGTCAGAGGGGAGCTCCAGCCTTGAGCCCATCGTGACCCCAGGTGCCCCACTCTGATGGGGTCCCAATGTGGCACCACCACGTCCTCGGATGGACACGAAACCTCCCCGTCAGCCTCCCTGTGCTGCCAGGCTACACTCACACCTGGGTTGGAGCAGGGACAGCCTCATGTCGCAGGACTGCCCCTGAGGAGGTGGCTCCCAGCCCAGTGGCCAGGGAGCGGGTCCCAGCCCATGACCCTGCTCCCACCCCACAGCTCAGGGGCACCCACGGACCCAGCTCCCCAGGGACTCACCCTGTTCCCGGACGATCTCCCTCACGCCGTGGAAGAAGCCGCGGTATTTCGGCTGAGGGGAGCACTGGTCGTGGATGAACTTCACCTGCAGGGAGACAAGACGTTGGTCCCAGCGAAGGGGAGAGGAGAAGCGTCTCTGCTCTAAAGAGGCCACCTCCCACCTCTGGCTTTGCTCTGAAGACAGTTTTGAAGCCAGTGAAACCTGCAGGACTGGAAACAGAGGCCAATGAGATCACATCTGTGTGTGAAGCAGGAACAGGGGCACGGGAGGCAAGGGACAGCCCTGCCAGGCCAAGCAGATCCATATCTCCCCTCGTGTTCCCAGGGATCCACCACGTGGGGGCACCCGAACCCAGCAGACCCCCAGCTCCACCTCACTGCGGATCCAGCCAAGCCCCAGGCTGGTTTCTCCAGGCAGGGGGGTGGGAGAAATGCCAGAGCAGCACCCACGTGCTCCATCCCGACACGGGACCCCTCCAGTTCCCCAGCCAAGGGGACTGGTGAGTGACAAGGAGCCCCCTTGGACCAGGGCAGCTGCTCTCGCTCCTACCTTCACGGTCTCCATGGGACACACGACCACCACAGCCTCGGCCACGCCGGCGCCCAGCCCGCACACAAGGCCCCGCGTGCTGTCCAGCTTGCCCTGCTCGTCTCTCATCTGGTTGCTGAGGAACTCGAACATGCCGAACCTGCGGAGGAGGAGGCCGTGCCAACCCCGCGGGCGCCTGGGCTGCCGATGTGCCCAGTGCTGCCTGCAGGCAGCCCCAGCGCCCCGGCTCGCGGGGTTGCTGCCAGGACCCGGCGGCCACGTGTTAGTGCAGGGGACAGCGGGGCTGCCCTTGCCAGGTCCAGCAACTGCCCATCCTGACTCAGTGCCACGTGAGAGGACAAGCAGGGATCCGCAGACACTCATGCGCCACTGCCCAGAAAAAACCCCTCACGTCGTGACGGGGCTGAGGAAGGCCTGGAATGACTCGCTTGCCTATGAGGTGGCCACAAGTGCTACCACAGGAGCCAGGGCTTCCTATGGACACTGCATCGAAAAGCAAGGAGCAAGGGCCAAACCTGCCCCCTCTCAGCAGGCCTGAAACCACTGGTGACCACTGCTTGGCACCCCTCTGCTCCCCAGAGCTCCCTGCTGCCGCAGCACTGAACGCAGTGTGTTGGGCACGGATCCTGCTCCACGGCCCCACGCAGGACGTGGTCCTGGCAAAGCTGACACAGCCACAGTCCCCCCAGGCTGTTGATGACGTCCCCGGCAGCCTCGCGTGGGGGACACCTACCTCACGGCGGCCTTGGGGATGGAGCCGTACACCAGCGAGCTGAGCCCCCGGTACAGCCCGCGGACACCATGGTCACGGACCGTCTGCTTCACGCAGTCGCCTGGGACAGAGCACATGAGCAGAGGTGACACCAACGCGTGAGCTCTGTGCACGCGCTCGCCCCTCGCCTCAGGGGGCCACGAGCCCCACGGAGAGGCCCAGGAAGCGAGACCTTGGTGCCCATGGCCCCGCCAAGACACCCCCGGGCTGCGCAGCCCACGACGCCCAGGCTCTGCACTCACCGATGCCCTTGTAGCGGGGAGGATTTGCTTTCTCATCCAGCTGCAGCTGCGTCTTCACATACTCGGTGGGGAATGTAATGCAGATCTCGATGCCTCCCGCGAGGCCGCCTGGAAGAGAGCGTGGGGGATACACGGGGTCACGGCTGCGCCCTGCAGCCCAGGCACAGCTCGGACAGGCAGACTGCAGCTCTCTGCCTCCCGGGAAGGGGCAGGTTTCCATGAGCAGGGAGCAAACGAGCCTTTTGCTTTGGAAACTGCTCCTTTAGCTGCTTCCGTGCATCCCGTCGAGGCCCCATGCTCCGCTCTGCCACAGGGAGTGGATGGATGAGGGGTTGGAAAAGGCAAGATGCAGGAAATGCAGCAGCAATTTCCGAGTCCCTTGGAAAGGTGTCTCTGCCTCCCTTGGAGCCCCAGCAGCAAGGAGCCCATGCGGGGAATTACAGACGGGACAATGAGGAACGGCACTTCAACGCCTGCGAGGGCCACGCACACACCTTCCACCCCCAAATCCTGTTCCTACCACAACGCCCGTCGCTCACCCCACATTCGGCAGCACTTGCCCCACACCCAAGCGCAGCAGGACCACGACCACACGGCCCCGCTGCAGCCCAGTGTGGGGGCCGCTGCCCCAGCAGGAGCCCATCTGCAGAGCCTCCGCTTCGCAATTACCATCAGCCCCATCCTGCGCCTGCAGGAGCTGGCATGCACGCAGCGAGGCTCCCTGATTGCATCCGCGCAGCGCGGCCGGCCCCGGAGCAGCGGCGGCAGCTCGGGGCCGCTGAGCTCTGCCCGCTGCGTCCTCGGCAGCAGATTTAACACCGTCTCGGCTGGCGCCTGGCGGTACCACTTCCCCAAGGCACGACTCCCACTGGAAGTGTTGTGGATCAGAGGAGGAAAAGGGCAATAAAAGGAGCTCTTTATAATGGCCTTTGCACTGGGAGAAAAAAGCACGTGAAGTGTTTGCTGTGGATGAGCCGCTGCCCAGCACTCCGTCTTCCTCCCCGCACTCCTCATCCACTCCCGCCCGACCATGGCCCAGGTCAGGACCTCCCCTCTCCGGGTCTCGCTCCAGCCGTGGGGACAGGGCAGCCCCTGCTCCTGCCAGGAGCTACCACGGAGCAAAACCAGGCGCGGGCGGAAGCCGCGGGAGGCCGGGCCTCCCTCCAGCCGCTCTGCGGCGCCCTGTGCTCCACGGCCCGGAGGTGACGCAGCCAGGCTCATCCTGGCCCGCGCGCTGCTATCAGCGGGCCCTGCGCCCGCAGAGGGCGTTCCTGAAAGCGCAGCCCCAGCTCCTGCACCAGGGGACTAAAGAGTGAAGTTTCTTCCATGGTGTTTCCCCTTTGGAACCAGCACCAGCCCTCCAAGCTTGTGAGAAGGACCCAGGGCCTCTCGAGGGCCAGCTCACAGGTGGACACGGGAGATGCTCTCCAGGTACCGGCTGCTCTCCCCTGCTCCACAAGCCCCCCAGCAGGCAGCCACACTGCAGCACTACTTTGTCCGGATCCCAGCAAGACCTCCAGTTTGTGCCTTTGAGGAGAAACATCCTGCACTCGCGCCCTCGCTGGCCAGGACTCACCTCAGTGCAGCCCCATCCTGCTCCTTCCCCAAACACGAGAGCCAGGACACCGGTCCCTGCGCAGGACAGGGTGGCACGGGGGCCTCCTGCCGCCCTTCCCAGCCCCGTGGGCAGAGAGGTGCCCGAGGGCAGCGGCAGTGCCAGCGCCCCCAGCCTTGCTTGGCCGCAGCGGTGCGAGGGGAAGGCGCGATGGGCGCTGTGGGAGCAGCGGCCTGGCCGGCTGCCATCGCCTCCTCCGCAGCCGCGGCGCTACCTGCCCCGCTGGGTGCCCACGCGATGGCGCCAGCGCTGCCAGGGCCCCCAACGCCTCCCTGGCGCTGCAGATTTCCAGCTGTGAACACTCGGGGGGCCATAAATCATCTGTTCCCCCTCCTGCCACTGCTCCTGCCTCCCCTGTCATCCTGACACTGAAGGGCAGCCACAGGGCCGTGCTCCAGCAGATGCCCAGGCTGCCGCTTTGAGCCCTTTCCCAGTGTGTTTCCTGCACCTCCTACGCTCCCCTCATGGCCACCAGTTCAACACAGGGGTGATTTGTGCGGTTGCCACTGCCCAGATTCTGGTCCCGCTATGTGTGCCAGCACAGGGGCTGCATCCCTTGGGGCAGAGGGAGCTGTTCTGCTCCTGCCCACGGAGGGATCCCGGCACCTGGGGCTGGGAAACAGCCTGGGCAGATGCTTCATCCCCCAGAGTCTGTGGTTTGCACCAGAACTCGGGATCTGGAGCAGGGTGCGTTTTGGCACTGGCTGCAGTGCCGAGGTCCAGGCTGCTGCTCCTCACCTCTCTCCTGTTTGGCACCGCCTGCAGCCAAACATTGGGAAAACATCTGAAACGCAAACAGAAGCTCAGGGAAAAACAGCACCTGGGGTCAAAGCAGGTCCACGGAACGGCAGAGGCACCATGGAGAGGGGGATGCTGCCCATGGCCCTGCCCTGCAGCTCCAGCACGTCATCCCAGGGACCACATGGAATAAGGACAGGTGTCCGGTGGCAGGGATGCTCTGTAGCCCCTCCTGTGGCTGCTTGGAAGCAGCAGGGCAAAGATCCCACAGCTGCTTGTGCATAACCAAATCACGGGGCAGGCGAGCAGGGGGCTCTGGGGAAATGCAGCCCCGGGGGAGCGGAGCGGAGCAGAGCGCGGCTCCGCGGGGAGACGCAGGGCCGGCTCCCTCCCTGCTCCCAACGTGTTGCAGTGGGACCAGGCCCCGGATCCCACAGGAAGGGACCAAGCAGGGACTTGAGAGGCACCCGTGACTGTGGGCAACTTGCTCCTGTCTCCTCCTCTCCCCGCAGACACAGGGCGGCAGAGGCCACCCCCCACCCAGCCCCTTCCTCCCTGGAACAGGGCTGATCAAAGCACCCTCTCCCTCTGCCGTTTAATGTCAAGAAAACCTACTCCTATGCAAATAAATTGCTCCACTCCCTCCAAGGCGGGCGAGCTGTGGCTCCTTGCATAGTGGTTCCCTAGCCCGGAGAGCAACCTGTTTACCCGGACTTTAACCGGCAGCTTTAGCTCTTGCAACACTGCCGAGTCAGCATGAGCAGCCAGCACGGAGCGCTTAGGAGGTGAAAGAGCACGAGAGACAGCGAAGGCACAAGCTGGAGCCGGAGCCAAGGCTGGCGGCGCGCAGAGCCAGGACGTCCTTCAGCAAAGGTCACGCTCCCTGGTGCTGCTGGCCTTGGGAGGGGACACGGATCTTCCCCAGATGGCTCCAGCAAAGCGGCCACAGACCTGTCCCCCGCGCGCAGGGAGCCCGTCAGCACCACGGCTGCACCCGGGTACGCCAGCCCGGGCACAGGCAGTGGGAACGGGAGAGCAGGGAAAAATGAGAGTTTGAGAGACAACAACCGCCTTTGTTTTCACTGAAGAGGTTTCAGCCCCGTTGGGGGCCGGCCCGGAGTTCTGCGGGAAAACGGCGCAGCTCTTAACGCCGCTCCGGAGGGCTGGCAGGACAGGGACAGCATGAGGGCAGCGGCCCAGTGACCCCTGTGCCCTGCAGAGGTGCCCAGTCCTGCCGGGCACCTTCCCTGCTCCCAGTGGAGCAGCCACCATCCTGGGGCTCTCAGGGAAAGTGGGGCCTGGAGCTAGTTCAGCATCTCTGTCTCAAGAGCCGGATCCCAGGCAGACACACAAGCACCTGATTTCCATTCAAAACGCTCCTCTGAAGTTCAGGTTTCACAGGATCCTCTCATCAGGCCCACAGGATTACACGGAAGGGGCAGGAGGCAGAGCTCCGATCGCAGCGGGGGCAGGAAGGCAGCGCTGACCCGCACCTGAACCGCCCCTCACGCGGGCGCTGGGCTCCAGGTCAGCCTCTCAGCTCTCCTCGTCCCCTCTCCCTGCTGCAGGATGACTTGGCCCTCTCTAGGGCCCACCTGCACTGGTCCCACTGCGCTTGGGCCATCATCACTTAGCGTAATTAAGCTAAAGAGGACTAATTAATTAAGCAAAGCAGCAGAGAAATCGAAACCTTTCTCCAGCAGTGAAACTGGTTTAACAGGCTTCCCCCATCCCTGCCTCCTTGCCATGGTCGTTGTGGATGAGGGAAGGAGCCCTGGCCCGGCGCCTGGGACACTTCTGCCCCAGGGAGATCCCTTTGGCACCTTTGGCACTGGTGCCACTCGGATCGCTCCTGGGCCGCCCTGCCAATGCACCCCATGAACTGAGCAGTGTCCTGGCTTTCCCTTTCCATCTTTCACTTGGAGGAAACCGCCACGGAAAGAGCCCTGGAAAGGCATGGAGGATGGGAAGGCTGCAGTCACAACAGAGGTGCTGCCCTGGAAGCCTGCACTGCTGTTAGGAGGAGAGTTAAAGACAAGCACCCTGCACCAGGCCCCCTCTACTCAGAAAACACCCACGTGCAGCCCAGGAGACATCGGGCCCTGCCACGCGGCCCATGGGGCCTGGGGCAAGGCCAGCAGGGAGCACGGGGTTCATCGGTAAATACCTACGTGGCCACGTTTGTCACAACAACGCGCTGCGCCCAGGCTGGCCAGCCCGACAGCCCCTCGGGGATGCACTGAACTACAAACACCAAACGTGCCTCTGTACCGGGGCTGCTGCGGGTAAACAGCCCTGTGCAAACAGCGCTGCGATAATACTGTGGACCAGGATGGAGAAATTTGTCCCTAATCTTACTGGAACTGTCCTGTTTCAACAGGCTGTTCTTCCACAACTCCTCCACTCACCATTATTTTCCAGGTACAGCTCAAGTACAGGGGCTCCCAGCACAACCTGTCCCTGCAGGAGGTACCAACCAGCCTCCTCCTCCCTGCATGCCAAGCTCCATGGCTCTCTGCAGGTGGAGGATGGTGAAAACACCTTAAAAACAGCTAAAAATACCCTGGCTAATTCACAGCACCAAACGCCAGGTGCTCTGATCTTTTGCTTCAGAGCACTTCATTGGTCATCTGAAGCAAAACATCTGAGGACTTTGACTTGGCTCAGAGACATCAGTGGGTACCGACCTGGGGGGAATGACAGCTGGGGCCAAACGGTTCAAGGCACTGGAGCACAGAGAGATAGAGAGGGAGCAAAACCCATCTCCTGCTGACAGGAGGTGGCCCCGAGGCCACGGCGGGGCCGGCAGAGCAGGGATTGGCCTTGGCACCGCTGTGCACGGCCGCTGCAGCATCCCTGTGCTGTCAGCGCGCCGCGCTCGTCACCCCGAGGAAGATGGACAGCTCTTCCTGATCGTGTGCGTCAGCCAAGACAAAACGGTACCCTGTGGAATGCCAAGCAGGGCAGACATCTGCATATCTCATAAACACACGTTTCAAGGCTTGGTGAGTCCCAGCTCACCCAGAATCAGTTCAGACCAAAGAAGCTGAGCAGCTCAATGCAGTCTTGGGCTTTGACAGAGTCCTTCCCTGCCAAGTCTCCAAGGTCTCTGATGACTGCCTGAGGAGGCACCTTCAGCAACTGGATCACCAGGGGAATCCTCAGCCCAGCAGGATGCACAAAGGACCACCAGAGCCAGCAAGATCAGTTCCCTCCACCCTCACAGATCCTCCCCATGGGCCTCAGAAGGAAATGCTGCATTGGCCCCACTACCTGGCCCCTGAAATTTAGTGCTGCAGCATGTGTGTGGGAAACATCTGCTCTTCAATGAGCCCCAGACATCCACGTGCATCTCTACAGCAGAAGGAACCAGTGCACACACAGGACCTGTGGCCATCCCCAACCTCCCTTGCTCCTCCCCAGGTGGCCCTGGCAGCCGGGGTGACTTGGCACACTTGAGAAAGGGGCAATTGGGAAAGGAGCAAAGATCTGTGGGGAGCAAGTCGCTGCTTCCAGACCCAGCTCTTGAGTTACCTGTTGTGTAGAAACAAGGTTTCCTAACAAAGATATATCAAGAGATTAGCACAGAAGAAGAGTTCAAATTACTGCTTTCTCTCCCAGCTGGCCCCAGGCTGCCCGCTGAAGGGATGTGCTGGAGGCCCAGGGTGACAGCCCTTCTCACTCCTGCCAGTGCTTGTGGAGGCACCATGAACGGCACTGCCGCTCCCAGCGGCGCTCAGCACATCTGGCAAACATTAGAGCAACAGCCGCAACCGCTCCTAGCTCCTTCCAAATCGGGAGCTGCGTAGGAAGCGCCCAGGAGCGCCGTGTCCCCGGCCAGGGCAGGTTGCGCGTGGGCAGGAAGGGCCTTGGCGCAGCAGCCCATGGCCGGGGGGGCTCAGCGGTGCCGGGCGCGAGCAGTGCCCAAGCCTCAAGGCTGGCTAAAAGCAGAGCAAGGCTGTGCTTAAGCCTGGGCAGGGCAGGCAAAGCCTCTCATCAGGCAGCCTCCGCTAACCCGGCACGCACTCCCCGCCAGGAGGGCCGGGGCATTTGCTTCCTGCACCCAGTCCTGGAGCCGCCACGCTGGGCTGAGCAGTCCTCCGAGAGCTACCCTGACCTAAACGCATTGCGGGGCCTGAGAACCGAGGCAGGAGACCTCCGGGGAAGGTAAAGACATAGCCATTATTCATGGCAGCATAAAGCCGGTCTTTGTGCTTGCAAGTCAGCTCTTTAACCCAGCCTAACCCCATGAAGGTTATGCTGAACCTTCGTGTCCGACTACTGTGCTGTTCCTGATCCAGTACAGGATCCCAAACCAGCTTCAGGGTATCAGCTCAGTGCTGGGGCCTCCCTCTCAGGGAGAACCCCTGGGGTAAAACAAGAGTCCGACGCCACCAGGCGCTTCCCTGCTCCGAGGGGGAGAGCCGAGGTGTCCCAGAGCGCAGCACGTCTGATGCCGAGCGCAGACAGCGCTGCCCGTGCAGCGCCAGGACGGGCGCTGGGCTCGGCTGCGCTTGCCAGCAGCGCTCGCAGCGGAGGCGCCACGAGCTGAACCGCTGCCCTGGCGCACGATGCCAAGCCCCAGGCTGGACAAATACAAACCCATCTGCAAATTACTTTCGACTTTTCCTTCGCCTCTCACGACAACTGGAGGAGGGTTGCTCCTAGCAGCAAGGGCTCCACTCGACCTCTGTGGGAATGCTGAACCCGCTCTCGGCTGGCAGCGCACACCCAACCGTGGCAAAACAGCGGCTGGGGATTTAACTCCCCTGGTACAACATGGACCGGGCAGCTTGAACACGGCAGAGTGGGATTAGCCCACTCGGACACCTCCAGCTCTCCAGACACAGACTTTAGAGCACAGGCACCTGATTGCGGACAGGGCATCGCCTGAGAACCCCCAAGAACATCAGCAAACACCTTCAAGCGAGCAGGACATCCACAAACTGCAGTTTCCTCCAGACCAGGGTGGCTGGCATGGCACGGGCTGGGATGCAGGGAGTTAACCCCAGCTCTCTCCCACTTGGGTGGCTCTTTAATACAATTAGATGGCACAGAGGCTTGCCCGGGACTTCTGCCATTAACCAATTAGGCTGATTTGCTGCAGACGAGGAGAGGACCAGCATCTCAATAGGGTCCTTCTTCCCCACCGCAGCCTCGCGCGGCCCCACAAGGGCTCCTCCAAGCGCGGCCACACGCTGCTCCACGCGGCTCCCGGTGGAGCCTGCGGCCACCACGTCCCATTGCCCCCACCGGGCCCCCTCCGAGTCCCCCACGGCGGGTCACGGTCAGCCCCGGTGCTGCAGCCTCGTCCCCCACGAGCCAACGTGCAACCCGCAGCTGCCGGTGCCCGGGAGGCGCCGCGCGGGCGCTGCCAGCGTCTCCCGGTGCAGGCGGGGAGCTGGAGGGGACCGGGGGGGTGTGACAGGGAGCAAGTCCCGCCTTGCCGCCCGCGTGGATCCCCCCCACGGGGAAGGCGCAGCCCGGACGGGTCCCGGCGCGCTCGGCGGTGCCGGGGGAACAAAGGGAGCGGCGGGGCGCGGGGCAGCGGGACACAAAGGCGGGGCGCGGGGCACCGGGAGCGGCGCCGCCCCCCCGCCCCTTCCCCGCGGCCCTCACCTGCCAGGATGGCCTTGCCGGGGTGCGTGAGCTTGGCCTTGCCGGCGGGCGCGGCGGCGGCGAGGCGGCGCGGCGGGCCGAGCGGGGCGGCCATGGCCGCGGGCTGCGCGGGGCTGCGCGGCGGCGGCGGCGGCGTCGCCCTCGCGGCTTCTTCAGGGCCGCGCCCGCCGCGTCACGGCGTCGCGCGGGGGCGGGGCGAGCCGCGGGACACGCCCCCTCGCGGGGGGCACGCCCCCTGCTCGGGCAGCCGCGCCCGGAAATTGGGCTCCAACCGCCCCAAAAAATAGAGAAAACGGGAACCCGAGAGGAAAAACACAACAACAAGTGAACAAAGAAAATGACTCCGCTTGTGCCCATTTATGCCTGACACGTTCCAAAAACTGGGGTTTCGCGCTCCCAAGGAAACTCCTGGAAAGGGGGTTGAACCCCTGTTCCGCGACCCAAGCTCCTCTTCACCTCACTGCCTTTTCCAGCCCGCTCCGCAGCTTATCTGCGGCTCCCAGCAGCCGCTGCCGAGGCGGAAGGGCCACAAGCACCAGAAGGAACAGACATCCACGGTCCTATCCACGGAGGCAGGGCAGCCAGGCACTGAGCTGGTAACACTAGTTGGATGGCCATAAAATAAATCCTTTTAGAGATGGCAAACAAATGGGAATGCCTGCAGATTTCTGGTTAACACCCACATCCCCTCACTAACTCATCTTTCCATGCAGTTATCGCAGTATGTTCACACCTACTAGAAAACCGGGTAACTACTGCTGCTGCGTATCAACGATTACCTCCCTGGCCAGCACTACAGGTCCTGAATCGCCAGGTCAGCCAGACCTGCGCCTGGTCTCATCCCGGTCCACGGACACACTTCAGCACGTGCTGAGCTCTCACCAGTCCCAATGGGATAAACAGGGGTGCTTGCTTTGCTGAACAGGGAACGGATTATACGTATTTAATCACAGGGCAGATTACAAACCGCAGCTTGACCTCCGAAAAGCTGCTAACAGTATTTGTCAGCAGAAAGACTGGAGGAGAGGACCATCCAAGGAGGATAAGCAACCTCTGAAATACTAGAGGTTGCAAAAGTGTGTTTTAAATCCCGTAAGTGACTTATATTTAAGTAAAGATTTGATCAGGCTTGAAAGGTCAAGAGCATCTTTAAGGGACACGGTGGTCAAGCCATAAAAGGGCTATTACTGTTATGGCCAGGTTATCAAGTCTTGTATCAGAGTGTTCTGGGTTCAGGAATTTTCATGGAAACATCTGACAACCTGAGCCCATTTCCACTGCCGATGGCTGGCACTTGTCCCTGCTGCCACAGAAACAGATACAAAATTTTAAATACCAAGTCAAGGGCTGTTGTAGCCTGCACCCCTCGTGTCATCCCTCCAGGGCCAGCAATCAGGGGATTAAAAACAACCACTCAGGATGAAAGCAACCAGAAGGAAAACTTGCCCTTTGCAGCTTTCACAGGGGATCCTTTTTCAAAAGGAACACAAACACTGATTGCTGACAGAGCTCTAATGATCCTTGAAAGCACATAGACACTAATGACACCTGATGAGGTCCAACTCATTTGCTCTCCTGCCTTTATTATGAGCACCATTTGCATGCACCCTGCAGCACACCCCAGGTTCCTGAACCATCCTAAGAAGCCAATGCAGGACAGATAACTTCATATCATATATCCTTGAATCAATAACAACCTCTCCATTTCACTGGAAAAACAGCTCCACTGATACCAGAATTGGCCAAGAAGCATTTTTTAAGACATCAACTGTTACAAACTTTTCTTATTATGCCACACAGCTTGGAGTAAGGATAAGGGATAAAGGAAACTTATTTCCTCTCAGATTTCTCAGCAGAACAAATGGTTCCTTTACGCGCAAGAGACTGGTTTCAAGGGAGAAGATCAAATTTCAGATTTCCAAGCCAGTGCTCCACCAGCTTCAGGCGCGAGCAGCAGGAGACACCAAGACTACAGAAAGATGATGCTTCCTTGAAGCAACTTGCAGGATTCCTACTTGAGTAAGCATGCAGAAAGGGCTCCTGTTGATACTCAAGAGTATTCACCAAGATCACCAACACTGAGTCTCTAAAGCTCTAACTCTGCCCCTGCAGATCAAAACTCCCCACGGCCTCCAAGGTTTCTAATAAGAGCCCAAAAGGAGCCTGGTTGCATTAACACCTTGAGGGCCCCTGGCACAACTCAAACGATAACTGAAAACCACGCACTACAGACAGCATTCACTGCATTTAGAGCAAGGTCATGTTTTCTGCACTGTGTAATACATTACTAAAAGAAAATATTCGACTTGACAAGCCCGGTTAGCAATTTACCATATGAGGCCATTTCCTCACTCCCTACCTCTGAAAAGAGGAAGCCTCATCCCAAAGGAAAGCTGTCTGAGACTTAGTAACCACCCCAACCTCGCCTGAACTTACTGCTAACTTCTTAGCTGGATAACCAGCACTTTGGAAATTTGTGCCTGGATAATACTGCAGACTTGAAGAAGAAAAAAAAAAAAAAAAACGTATCGGGTGACATATTTTTTCCTTTTGTAACCATTAGTGTGGGGAGGGAGGGAAAAAGGGAGCGTAGAAAAAGAAAAATAGCTTTTGAGATTAAGAGACTGGTTAAAGACTTTAAAGTCTTCATAAAAACAGCAGACAAGGCAAAAAAAAAATCTCAAGTTAAAGCCACATAGAAGAACATGTGACTGAAAAACTCTGATTTTGACTCAACTTTTAAATTTAAAAATAAAGAATAAAAAGACTTACCCTTCACTGACTGTATTTCAGATTATGATTTTAATGCTTAAAAGTTGACAATATTAGTGCAATTTTTTGATACTTTCCAGAAAGGCCTAAAGGGCTCTAGGAGCAGAGACCTAAATTGACACATACCTATGCTAAGACTTTTGCAGCATTTTGCTAGTAGAGCATGAGTCAGGATCTGCCATGACCCTGGAAAGATGCCCACAGAATCCAAGCAGCACTGAAAAAACAAAACCACTACAACAGCAACCAAGTCTTTGAAGGCTGTGTGTTTCCTGAAAGTTATAAAAGAATAAAAAGACTCACAAATCTGTTAAGATGGACCACTGCACCCTAGAGGTGCTAAAGCAAGTACCAATTCCCTCTGTGTATTGCAACTCACATACACCAATGCGACCAATTCTATGTTCCATAACATCTTACCACAAATTCAAGCTGCTCCCATTCCACTTGTGGAAATAGGTGAGATTGAAACACCCTCGGGATATTCTGCAAAAGGCACTCAAACTAGAAACAGAAGTGATACAAAGTATGCACAAGGGAACAACAAGAACCCAGAAATACAGGAATGAATTCTACAGATAAGCAGCATGCTCCATCTCAAGGCAGTACACACACCATCTATGCAGCTTGTTATGAGAACCTGGTACATGGAGTGCTATATGTCCCAAAATTCAAGTTTTCTAGCCTCTCAAAAGTTTTTTTTTTTATTTTTTATTTTTAACCAGCACAAATTGGACCCACTATCATGCTATTCTAATCACGGTTTCTCGGTTCTAGCCTGCCAATCAAAATGGTACATGCCAGAGCATAAACATTAACTAGGCGGCGGTTTAACAAATGGCTTTACCCAAGTATAGACGAGTCTGTACTTTGCCACATGTCATACACTTGTTTAACTCAGGGGATATCAGATAATGAATTATTCACTTGTGTGTTTAAAGTTCAAGAAACATAGGAAAATTTTTTTATGCTTCCAAATAATTGTTACTGGCTTTGCTGGGGTGGGGGGGGGGGGGAGGAGAGAGTTGTTTCCTACTTTTTTTGCAACCTTAAAAAGGGATCCATGTCATGCTAAGTGTCAGCTTTCAGTGGTGTCACCAATTAAAAAAAGCAGCTATTGCATCATAATTAAGTGTTGGACCTTTGGGTTGTGTCTTTTGCCCATTTCACCCCCATAATTAGTACCATTAAGTTTTAAATGAGGTTTTCTGCAAGACCAATCTAATGTAAACTTTGAAAAGCTGCATGGGCACTTCATAGCTTTATAACATATAACTTTCTAAAATGAATCAAGTCTTCCACTTAACCTTAAAGAGGGGTTATTTCCTGCTGAGAGTGACTTAACTGAGAATCAGATAGTTAAGTACTCCATCATGCAAGAGTTTGTTCAAGAAATATGTTTCTGGATGCATTTTAGAATGCAAGTAGATCATCATAGAATCATAGAATTCAATGCAAGTAGATCATCAAATTTACAAAAGCCACTACACTTAGCAAGGGCCTAAGATACCACTACTAAACTAAGCCTTGCTTTGAGAACTCCATTATGTTCTTGTAATTAAAATTCTAGACTGAAGCTACTAAGGATTCTCAAATGTGCTCAATTTTGTACTAGTCATAAGAATTCTAGTACTTAATCAAGCAGCTTACTGTATTCTATTTTCAGCCTGTGGTTGTGGCTATAAAGTCACAGTGAGCAAAAGGAAAAAAGCTTCCCACAGCCATCCCACAAACTAATCCTACAACTGGTTTTCAGCTCCAGCTGCCAAATTCCTGTTGACACATAAAGATCTGTTTGCAAACCATAAGCAGCAGCGATTTATCTGGTTAATTCCTGCTCTGGGAGCAAGTCTGCACAGAGTATAAGGTTTGCTTGCCCTTATTAGCTGCTCAGTAGTCCAAGCTGAGCCACTGAATGTTGATGGGTACAAAGCCAAGGTTAATGGATTTTACCAACACCAAGCGAACCCTGGTTTGTACTAGGAAGCTGGATATGGCACCTCTTAGTCACTGGCCTATATGACAGAAATGCCAATATACTCATTAAAATTGTGCCAAGGCATGGTCTGCTCTTACTGACTTCATACCTTGTTTCCACTGATGGACATAGTAAGATATTGTGCCCTGTTAAAAGAAAATTCAGTATTGAAAGTGTAACTTACCACAACTGCTGCTATATTAACATTTTTATTGGGGAAAACTGCAAAGACTGAAGCACATCCCCCAGCACAACACTGAGCATGCACTCTGCAGTTGTGCGAGTGAAGTCATGCGCAGAGATTACGCTGCAGGAAGGAGTTACACAAACAAGCTGTGCTAATGTGTCCAGAGAAGAGACTGCAACTCCTGTTTAAATTAGTTGCCAAGCAGCCCATGCTAGGTGCCTTGGACAAGTGTCCCTGTTCCTGCCCGGCACCCTTAGTTGTCACAGTAAGAAAGCTGGTGCTACTAGAGGTATTGTATTACTACTGATGAGTCCCCACGCCCAAGATATTAAGACTAGAATCACACAGTGGATACTGCAGTTTTACATTTATAGTTGGACTTTTATAATATTCATGATTAGCACAAGATTCATAACCATAAATTATACATTGTTATCTAAGTACATAAAATGTTAATGATACATGTATTGAAGAGTGGCACAAAGTAATAGTACATCCCTGTTGGCATTCTCAAGGAGGTGGGCGGTGGACGCGCTATTGATACTACTGCAGCGTAGCAGCGTGCAGTGACTCAGCCTTGCTAGGTCAGGTCAGATGGTGCTGACTGCCCACCAGAAAGGGTCAGAACATGGTGTGGCAGAAAGCCATTGCCAGAATCAGTTAAAGGTGCAAATAAAAAGTCCGGATTATGGCCCTTCCTACTGCTTCAGTATTTTAGCAAGTCCCCCCTCCCCAACCCTGACACTGTGCTCTTGCATCTCTAGTATTTGGCAGCCCACTCCAGTGTTCCAATGTTCTCCACTCCATTGCACACTCCAATGTTCTCTTGCCACACAGCTGAGATATCCTTTAGTACCATTTAATGTCAACAAGTAACATGCTCTCCTCTTGTTAAACAAAAAGGATCTGGGAAATGTTTGCTCTCTGGTATGAGATTTATTTTCTTTAATCTCAGATCTACTCCAGAAAATATAGAACAGACTCCACCTGAACCCCAACAGCATCGTCCAGAAAAGGAAACTTTCCCAATATGCCTCTAAATATCCAGAGCACAAATATTAGAAAGCCCATTTTCTTTTGCACATACGACTGCAAACAAAATGGGGTTGTCAGATGTACACAAGCTTTCAACAATTCACCGTTAAGGAGATGCTTCACTGAATTGTCGATTTCCCTGCTACTTCTGTAGCTTCAGCTAAAGCTTTAACAACTTGGTGCCAGGCATTTTTTTTTTTCCCAGCTGCTTTCAACAGGCTTTGCAAAAGAAAAAAAAGGAGGGAAAAAAAAAAAAAAAAAACACACTCTTCCCCCTGGCCTCAAGCAGTTATTGCTGTATGAGTTAGTGAAATAGTGCCTTAACTTCAGACAAGAGTCTCACAATGTCATTAACAAAAGCTGCCTTTCAGAGGTTGAAATGTAACTGGACAATAATCAATAAATAACAGTAACAGGCATCCGTTGAAGTCTCCTCACTGAGCAGGGCAGCAAGTGTTCAGCCAACAGAGGGTCATCTGTGCCTTAGAACCATTGTACACTTCTTGGAGAAGTTAAAAAGGGACGGGAAGGAAGAGAACAGAGACAGCAAAGGTCTGTCAGAGAGCTAGTTACATATTGAAACCATAAACAGGCGGCTGGGTGAATCCCGGTGCTGTGTATCCATAGGGGAAGTTTGGCTGGGGAGGTACCGCGCTGGGGCCTGCTGTCAACATCAGCTGCTGACCTAGAAAAGCATGGGAAAGAGAAAGTTAGTTTAAGAACTCAGGCTTTCTTAACGCTAGCAGTACTATGGGACAGGATGAGCCTCTAGCTAAAACCAGCTACTGTGCAAGCATAGAACTAGCACATTACACTGTAATCTGACATGCACCACATGAAGTGGGCACCAAGGCCATCTGCTCTTGCCACCTGCAAACTAAGAAAGCAAGGCAGATTTCAGATGAGTAACCAACTCATTCTGAGGACATGATTAATGTGGCTTGTTTTGAAGAGACCATATTGAAAACCAAACAAACTGATATGTTTATATCATGCATAGTCAAAACTGACAAGTAAGGCAATTCAAGCTATTAGTCAAGTAAACACAAAAGTCTTGAACATAACTTTTGAAAGATTGGTCTTCATTGCTAGGAGCACACATGCCTCATGCATATGTTAAATTCAGGTTAACATTTACATTAGACAGTGAACCAGTCACATCCTTCCCTTACCAGCCACTTCTAGGTGCTTGTTAGCAGAATGTCTCTTCAGAAGGGCTTCTAAAATAGCAGTACACTTGAGGACAGCCATGTTTTTGGCTGCGCATGTCTTAAAATGGATGAGCTAGAAAGCCAGTCTGCTTTTCTACTTGGAAGAGCAGAAAGCAGACACATTCCTCTTAGAAAAAAAACACCAGGAGGAATTAGGACACTCTTTTAGTTATTTCTGAGGTTGTGCACATGGTGATGCCCCCTCTCCTGTTACCATACTGAAAGCCTATTCCTAAACTAGAATTCTGAGCTATGCAAGAGGGGCACTATTTCAAAGAGTGTAAGTACTGCAAGAGGGAGATGTCACTTCAGTAACTTGCACATCTACAGACGCAACCATCTTAGTAGCTAGTAGAAACCAGTTTGCTTTGACTGGAGGCAGTCATTTAAGTTAGCTCCATGAAGAGAGACCAAAGTGACAACAGCTAATCAATTAAAACCAAATCTTTCACCTACCAAATACTATTGGAGTGGGTTCAGCTACTTGTTCCTCTTCTTTTCTTAGGCTTTCAGAAGCATCAAGTTTATCCACCTACATTGAAGTGAATAGGAAACGTATGAAGGCTGTGCCTTGAAACTGCACCATCACTTGAAAACTTTTCATGCCAGGTACCTGAGCTATCAGGTGTTCCCTTAGTTAGGGTAGGTTGAGGACCACCAAAGCCTGTGTTCTGCTATGCATAAACTGCCCACCCAATTGCTTAAGAGCAGGAACAAACAGCAGCTGTCAAACATAGCTAGGAGAGCATGAATTTCAAGCACAGTACTTCTTAGGACTGGTACCCAAGCTGCTGGTTCACTTACAGCTGTTAACCTAACAGCCCTCCTGGAATAACTGGATTAGACTGTCCTCTTTACTGCCCCTACAGTATTAAAGAGAAATAGGGAACAGAAGAGCTTCTCCTCCCTCTGCCGGAGCGGTAGCGAGCGCACAACGAGCAGATGCCCCGAGGAAGGGCAGGAGCAGCTACCTAGCACAGGGCACATCGCTGACCTGCTGCCTACTAAACCCCAGTATTCAGGATTGCCAGGGGGTGGCAGCGCACGCTGTGCCCAGGCCCTTCTGGGACAGGGGCTATTCTGTGCTTGAACACCTGCGGTCTGTGCATAAGAGAAAGATGAGTGAGTTCCACAAGCAGCACACACTGTTGACGAAGCCTATTCTTTTGTGCCTTTGAAGTTAGTTACGTGACCAAGTTTTAGACGTACCACATTTATAAAAACCCATACACTAATTTCATGTTTTGTAGTTAATTTCGTAAACTAAATTAGTTTTGATGTAAACCACTTTCACCATGCAGATTTTTCTTCTGGCAAGTTATCTGGTATTTAGTACATGTGATAACCTGTAAATCCAACCAGCAGTTTCAAAAACATCATCTTAGACTTTGGTCTCATCTCCTCAGTGAAATAAGAGGAAGATAAACTTAAGATCCATGCAAGTATTTTCATCACACTAAGAGGCAAGCCTTCTACAGAAGTTTTGCTAATTTCCAAACAGATTCGCTATCCCTGCAAGATTGCTTCAATAATTTGCAGCATAATATTAGTTTCCCCCCCCCGAGCATAAATTCAGTGTTAGGTGGCAACCACTTTTGTTTACTTATGAACTGCATCCTCCCTGCCCCAAGTATCTGCAGTACAGTCATCAGGAGCCTAAATGGTCCCATCTTTCTCAATCACTGGCTTCTGTTTACTATTAAGGACAGCAGAGTCTGGTTGGATTTTCAAGTTGTTTGTGAATAGTTACCCTTTTAGCATTAGAAAGTGAACAGAAAATGAGTTAGAGCTAAGTTATATTGCTCTGCTGGCAGAAGCTACAGCTAGATTCCTGTAACAGAATCCTAGGATACTGAGGAACACAAATGAACACAGAGTTTCAAAGCAGAGTGTCACCTTATAGAACAGCCCATCAACCTGCAAGAAAATTCAGAGGGGAATACTTAACATGACTGATTACAGGCAAGATGAAGCAGTCACTTCTAGATCAGTGACTTCAAGAAAGTTCTTACTGCAATATGCTAGGCAGATCTAAAATCTTTTGAGGAAAGATCGGAAGAGTTTTAGATCTTTCGGTATTTGAGACAAGCACTTCAGGAGTCCACACGAGAACCTCTCCCAGAATTTAGACTAGCCGAAAGTACTGTACAGCCAGACTACGTCTCTGAAGTTATTTTCCACAGAATCCTTACTTCCAACAAATAGTTCCTACAGCTGACGTAGAAATAGTGTCTAGTATTAGCTACTTAACAGCTATATTCTCTAAAAGAGTAGAGAGTACTTCCAATACTTAAGAAGCAACAAAGATAGTCCTTGTTTTAAGTATTCAGCTTCTATTATGGAGTGAATCTAAAAAGAATACAGATGCCTATAACCCTTACTAAAGGCTAAGGTAGAACTATTCTCCCTGCATGTCCCAAGGCATCTATTTGAAGTTTAATTAGTGAATTTCAAGCGATTAAAGGTGATTAAAATCGCAAAACTCCAAGGAAGACTTTGGAGGGAAAAAGAAAAAAAGGTGTACTTCAAATAAACGAGAAGAGCTTTACCTGGTTTACATAATGCTAGTAATCTATCAGACTGAAAGTCTTAGCTTCTGAACCTGTGCAATACTCACTTTGGTAAGGTACTCTCTCATCACTTGGATGAAATAAGGCATTGCAAAGTCCATGATGTTATGCCTCCATGCCAACTCGAGGACTACGTCTGGGTGCAGCAAGTCATAACATGTGAAGAGGCAGGCTGCAAAGCACTCCTGCTTGCCTTCTTCCAGGAACCACTGAAGCAGCTTCTCAGCTAGTTCTGCATCTTTGGATTCTGCAGCATACTGCATGGCATCCTAGAGAAGGAGACCACAGTTAAGTCTGACCCTTGCCTGTCTCCTCCTTGCTCTATATCAGGGGCTTTTAATTGCACTGGATTTCACTTCACTGTTGGTCCAGCACTTCACTGGATTTCATCCAAGTTTTAAGGAAACTTATGCTTTGTAGCTCAGACACTTCTAGTAAGCCTCCCTACCCCTCTTTTTTGAAAGGGAAAAAGAGACAAACAAAAAAGCACACACACACACGCAAAGGGAGAAAGCTTTAACTCACCTTATACAGACGATCCTTCTTGCACAGCTCCACACTCTGCTTCCAGCGGTTATTCCCCTTATACAAGTATGCTGCAATACGCCTAAACTCAATCAGTTCATGTTTTTCCAGGCGCTGAGCCAACGTTATGTTATCAAAGTTGTCATAGGCATCAATGGAAGCTCTCAAACCCTATTTTAAAAAGGATTGTTAAACATGTGTGAGGATGGTAGTAGGTGAGAACTACAGCAGAGAAGCATCCAAGCACGGTGGTACAGAAGAGTTTAGGTTCTGCCTGCTCCATGTTATAGCTATATGCTGTTTGACCTGCATATTTGGTGCATCAATCTGAAAGACTTTTGACAAAAAAAATGCTTCCTGGTCACACTGATCTCACTTGTCTTAACAGAAAAGCTAATCCTTTAGAAGCCAGATAGGACAGCTTCCAAACAGAAGTCAATGAGATAATACAGAATAATACAGAAGTAAGTTTGTTTATAAAAAAGTGTTGCCCGCTATGGAACACCTGCCTGATATTTACCTCTACATGAAGCTTTTTGTTCTGAGATTAGAACTGTGGTATCTGCTTGTCTGCAATTACCACACCAGGACCCAAGGCCTCCATGCCCCTAAAAATCCTTTGAGTAGGCTCTGCACTACAGAAGTTCTCTTCCACTGAAGGGTCTTACACACCATGTCAGCTTTGGGCAGTGCTCACCTGGTAGTCCTCCTCCTCTGTTAGGAGGTTGTTTAGAGCTTCATTAACTCCTTTGTTGTTGTGGTTCTGGACTGAACGCAGATAAGGCTTTACTAGAAGTAGCTGATTAACCTGTAATTAAGAAGTTTTCAGTGTGAGATTAAGTATAGCAATTCAAACACCTGATACTCTTGAAGCATTTATAACTCTTGTAACAAGCAATGGTAAGTGCTTGCTGTCAGTACCCTTCAGTAATCTATTCTACATGTCCAAAAGTAGAACAGCACAACTGGCCTAGGATACTCTTTCAGCATCTCCAACATCAAAAGCCACCTGACAGAGGTCAAACCCTTTCTCCAGCCAGAGAATTAAACGTATTAATCTGCATGAGAGGATTCTTGTTCATTGACACTGCCTGCCCCAAACCCACCTTTGAGAAAAAATTGACTGTCCTGGTGTGATCCAGCCGTGGAGATAATACAAGCAGAAGATCATTGATCAGCAAAGGTTTGTAGTCCAAGTAGAACTGCAAGGCTTTGTAGTACAGCTCCACGTTGGCCACCTGTATGGTTAGACATTTACTTAGTACTTCAAATACAGACAAGTCTAAGGCGCTTAGATTGGATCACAACTCACACCACAATTTAACCTGATTCGTAAATAAAAGTTCAAGCTTTAGTCTAAAGGACAAAAGTGTAACACACACATTTCTCACATGGAATTCTTGTTCAGCATTAAGACTGCTCCTAAAAACCAATTTAAATCCATCCACTTAAGAGATTCTAGCATAGAAAGACCACTAGAATCAGAGGTAACTTGACCATTTGTTGAACTCCTAAAGCCAACAGAACTTGTAGTTTTGCACTTCGAGTCATCTTGTAGCCCATAAGATCAGTAAGATTCCAAAATGTGAACATATTCCTATCAAAACTATTCATCAAATCACTACTCTCCAAATCACCATTCTCCATCGTGTACATGGGACAGACTAGGCCAATTCTTCCATTGAAATAATCAGAAGCATTTCCAAAGATCTTTCAAGAGCTGTTACAGCTTGGTATTAAGACAGCAACGAGCTCAAAAGGTATTAGGGAGGTTATGTCTCTTGATTGTGACCTATGATCAGGCCCTAAAAATATTTTGTGCCAGCTTCTGCCACTCTGTTGAGTTTCACACAACAGAAAACAAACAGTCCAAGCTCAGATTAATTCTTGTGTTAAAACAGAACTTGTCCACAGGCTTAATTTTAGCAGGAAAACAGGCAGTAGTTTAAGCAAACTCATTTTCTAAAAGGGAGTTCTGCTGTGCATTTTTGCCTTTGTTTTCTGCCTTTAAGGACAAAGACACAACACACACCACAGCTTTCTGCGGCTGGTTCAGAGCACCTTAACCAGACACTTACCTTGGCAATTATGTCTTTAAACTGCCCTTCTTTCCAAGCATCAGTGGGATGATTCATCATTGTAATTATTGCATTGTCATATTCCTCATATTTGTCATACAGAAATACAAGTTCTGCCCACAGATGAGCCTGTTCTGCAGCTCTGAGCACCTGATAAGACAAGGGATCAGTCAGCTTTGTTCACTGAGAGTTTCCCTACTGCACTTGCAGTCTAACTATCTTGCTGCATACCTTTGGAATATTAACTCTAGACCAGAAGAGTTCCAGATGTTCCCTCATTTTTTGAGGCTTGAATTTGGAGTACAAGATGGCCAGTTCAGTAAACATTCCCATGTGAGCCCGTTCTAGACCCAAAGCGGCCTCTAAAAGGGCAATCAGTTCTTCAAAGTAGCCACGATCCTGGATGTTAGGAAGAAAAGGATTAATCTAAGTCACAACCAACTTGCCCTAAAAGCATTCTGAAGAATATATTCATTTATTTGAATAGAAAATATTGTTGAACTTAATAGCTTAATCTTTTAAGACTCTTGATTCCAATAAAATAATAGAATAGTAAAATAAGAGAAAGTAAATGCTATCCCACTTCCCTTTACTACAGAAAACATTTGTATACAACTAGTAAGAAGTGGAGATTGAAAAATGAATCCAATTCATTTCGGTAGTCCTCCAGGATCAGCCTTACAGGCATCTGGTTTCAGCTATGACCGATTAGTTTTAGACAGCACACTTGTATCCTCTAAAAAGTTGTTCTGGGACATTGACAATGATCTTACCTGATAATAACTAATCAGCTCTTCAAGTTCATCTGCATGGATTACTATGTGCAAACCACAGATCTGTGCCAAGCGGAACTCCTTTCCATCCACACAGGCAAAACAGACCTACAACGAGAGTTGGCAAATAAGTCAGTTCACAGGAGAACACTGCAATGCTTAGTCTGTCGCCTTATATTAAAGGAAGAGAAGCTCATTAGTAAAACTTCACCAAATTCAAGGATTACATACAGTTCCAAACAGGCATTACTATAAAGCTTCTTCTAGAATCAAAACCTCTGTTATTTGTTTTACACTGTTCTGAAATAAAGCTTTAAAAAACAGTTTATAGAACAAACATGTTCTACAGTAGCTTGCTAGCTGTTTCTGGCTATCTGGTCTCAATTCCCACATTACTTACAGAGCTCGCTCAGAATATCAGAGTGTATTGCTCAAAAGCAATATACTCCAAAGGCACACCAGAGCACATTCCGCAGAACATTAAATATGAGTTTAGGTTACCTCCTTCCATGTCCTTGTGCTGTTGGCTTTGCGGCCACTGTCCACCGCAGCCTGGTACTCTCCAAGGTGCACCAACGTAGATGCCAGGCGAGCAAAGTTAGATACATTGTTATAGAGCAGCTTTGCTGCTTCATACATCCCTTCTTCATAACAGCGATCACCAACCTGAATTAGGAACCCAAAGTAAGAAAAGGAAAAAAAAAAAAAAAAAAAAGAAAAAAAAAAAGGCAAGAATCAAGAATCAGCCAGCCTTTAGGAAGCTACTTATGTGCAGGAAAGTGTGATCGAGACGTACCTGCTGTATGTGGGCATTATTAGGGCCACTAATAAACTCTTCCAGTTCTGAGAGACGATTGGTTTTTGCCAAAGCAAAAATAAGTTCAGTCTCTACATAAGACTCTCTAGCCTTCTTCCTGGCCATCTGTAAGAATTTGACTAGGTCCTCCCAGTTATCTAAAAGAAAGAAGAAATACTTAAGATATTCTATTTAGCCATTCTGCACTGGCTTATAAAGAGCCTTAGAAAGGGCACCTTAGAAAGAGCTTTGACCAGTTCACTCAAAGATTTCCTCCTTCATGGTACTAAACCCATGCTCACTTGAACTAAGAAGCTCTTTACTTAACAACAGTCACCGTCATGGGAAGTTTAGGTTTGTTTTTCCACCTGCTCAAGGTAGATTCAATAACCCAGCTCAAGTCCAAGCAATTTAAGCTTGAGAATGTTTGATCTTACCATTTTTATTAGCTGCTTGAACAACCTCCATGTAGGCAGATGGATCATCCGCCTTTATATAGGAGTCAATGGCTTCTTTCACCAAGTCCTTCTGAAGCTGTGCTCTAGCTAACTGGCTCCACACTGCCGGTTCATTGCATCTCTCTGCAAATTCATAGGCACGGTCCAAATTGCCAATGTGTTCAATCAGCACCTGTTTTAAATGGGAAGTTGCAAGTTAAAAATAAAAGTTATAATACTGCCTGAACTCTACCTTTGAGAGCGCATGGCGTTACTATACTAGAAACATCAAGGTAACTGCTTTTAGAAAAGTCCTTTCATCCCATGCAACTGTCAGAACAAAACTTTTATCACTACAGCCTCTCCCCTGTCTCGCAGGGCAGCTCAATATGCTGGCCTCAAGACACCAGGCTTGTGCTTACTCCTCCTGGCTCCTTCAGTAATCAGTCTCCAAGGTAGTCACTCTGAACCCCACTCAGTGCACATGCATCAAGGTGTTTCAACGCACACTGAAATCTTTTGTTGCCTTTAAGCAGCTGGTCTCTATTTTGACTCTATATTGCTAGTCTTACATGTACATCCATTTCTCCCAACTTGATACCACTCAGGAACTGTTCTCTTAACTCTCTCTCAAGTAGCAGTTACTCCTGAAGAATCAGTGCAACAGCACACTTGCTCCCATTCTCTTTACTACTAGCATTCTACACCTTCACGCACAACTATACCTCACCTGGATGGCAGAAGTATTAACATCAAATTTTCTGAAAATGGCAAAGGCTTCTTCATAGAGCTCGTTGCTGATGGCAATATTCGCAATATCTGGGGCATCATAGTTATCGAGTCGATTGATGTATTCCATGACACGAGTGCGGTCAGCCTTGATGGCAGTCAGGATCAGCAAGTTCTGGAGATTCCTTTGATGAACAAGACACATTTATAAGCAGGTATAACTATGCCCTACTTAAAATGACATATATTGTACTTACAGCAAGAGCTGTATGCACCTGCTTTTTTTTTTTTTTTTTTTTTTTTTTGGGCTAACAGAGACCTCTCAAACCCAAGTTGCTGAGTGCTGCTACTTACCCTCAGAAAGGAAATGGCTTGTCAGTACTAGTATTCCTTCCTTTCAAAAGGTCACTGTAAACTGAACAGCGTGAACCACTTCTGCTCTTAGAAGCACAGAGCTCCTCAACTCTTTTTCATCTGACCACACATAGCTACTTTTTATGGGGCCCAGGTCACAGAACCAACAGGCACAAGATGATCTTGGGCCACATGATGATCTAAACAGACACTGAATAGACTAACTTTGCGGGCACAGCTTTCCTCTTACCTGTGTTCACTGAATACAGAATTGTCCAAGACAATCTTTTCCAATAACTCAATCAGTTCATTAGGCAGGTCAGCAGTCATGAAAGCCTTCACAGTGACAGAAACCTCTTCTGGGTCCTGTGTCTCTGATAAAGCTGTTTGGACAACCTAACATTCAGGCAGAATGAAGTGTTAGCCCCAAATATGACAGTTGCTGACCCATTTTGGCAAGCTATCGATTAAGGCTTCAAAACTTCAAAAGCATTAGCTCTTAAAAGGATTTTTATAATGCAAAAGCATTCATAGTCAGACAGGAAGAACTATTTCTGTGCTGACTATAGTTATTAGACTCGTGCCCTAATCTACCTAAGGTCCATTCAGGGACAGAGCTAGAATACCCTACTGACAACTACGGCCACAAAATTCAGAGCCACTTGCCACCCAAGCTCTTAGGGCCTCAAGGGACCACAGGGGCAAGACAGGTCTTTAATGCTCCAGGATATTCCTCATATGGGATCGAGCCTGGTCTTTAGCCTTAGCACTGTACCTGGTCAATAAGCTGCCGCCTGAATGGATTGTTTTCCTCCAAAACATTTGCCCAGAGCTCAGGATCCTTCCTGCGCACCAGATAGCGAGCTTCACTCTTAAACAGCGAGTTCTCATTGCAAACCTGAAGGAGAAGAGAGTTATGAACACCAGAATTAAATACTAAGAGATCACAAGACAGGTTTAGCTAACTATGTATCAGTCTAGCAGACTGACTAAAACTAGTTGCTGACCATTGCTAAATGCCACAGACAAGTTCTTACCCAACCTCTGATCTGGAAGGCTCATGGAGAAGGTCTCCAGCAGAGTTTCTATAGCTTCTCTTGATTTTGCACGAGACAAATACTGTGACAGTAGCTTCACAGTAACTATTTGCTTCTGTTTGAAGTGAAGACCTGCAGAAGCCTGAAGAACTTAAGTTTTAAACCTAGAAAGGGAGCCACTTGCTTTGGAAGTGTTAAGTAGTAACTTTAAGGAATGGTGCTGGAGTTTACAGCTAGGAACAAGTTACACATCTGATGTCATTAGCTTTGTAGTGAGGTGTTCAGAGTAGCAGGTGGCTGCACTTCCCCTGTTGAAATATTAAGCTGAGGGGTGAAGATTAAGTGGGGGATCTCCTATCGGAGGATAACAAGGAAGAGTTATGAGTTATGATTCTATTAATGGTACTGACTTCAAATCACCAAACAAAAAAAGTAGAATTTTGAAGGCCTATTCCGTTTTCCGCTAACAGGTCATGTTCTGTTAGTATCAGAATTAGCTGTTCAATCTCAAGTACTTTGCTATAAACAGATTATTAGAAGCTCAGTAGTCTCTACAACTTTGCTTTATTATTACTACATCTGTTAGTTATCAAGTTGTAGTCTTAAGCCCTTTTCTAGGGGGAAAACTGTATCTTAAGAATAATTTTTACACGAGGAAGATCTTTCATAAACAGAAATATTTCTTCATGGCATCTGATCAAGGAAGGAACTGGTGCTATTGTGTTTTAGATGGTCAACCAGAACGCTAAATCCTGTCCTAGCAAAATCTCCTAGTGAAACCACATTTCAGAGGCATGTTTGCAAACTGAAATAAGAAACAGGCTGAACTTAGCCAGCTATAGATTAACTTCACAAATAGTTCCTTCAGTCTGGAGCCACTTTTAGTGACAAGTCTAGATTATGCCACATGGTAATATCCATAAGGAGACATTGACAGGAAATGGCATTTACTGCAAAGCTGATATTCTTTGCATATACTAGTAGAGAAGTACAGGAAGGAGGCAGAATGTTTTCTTCCACAGCAGCCACAGGCACTGCAACCTGACATTGAACTCTGGCAGTCAGTTTGAAACTAGGGTATGTTTGGAGAACCCTGCAAATCTTCCAAGGGAGGTTCTAGGAATCAACAAGCTTAAGATAGAAGAACGCTATGTGAACAAGGCTGTGCAGTTTGACTGTCAACATCTATTTATCTCACTTCTAATCAAGTATTAGAGCAACTCTAAGGTCAACTACAATGCAGGAAAATTTCACCTCTCAACCAGAAGTTTTAGGGAAGCTTCTTTTTCTATTGTGGCGTCAGAGCAGATTATCATCTGTCCCTTCTACTCTGAAAAATATTCAGTGTTTGCCAAAAAGCCTAAGCTAATTAACAAGTTAGCACATTAATCAGTTTGGCCTAGTGCTCCTGGTCTAACTGAGCAGAGCTGGCAAATTAAATAAATGAAATGAGTAGTAGCTGTAGTAGTAGTTAAAGCTGTGAAGCTATATAATTTTAGTTCTGACACAGCAGAAGAGCTCCTCTGGTTAGCATATAAGTTATTGTCTCCTGCCTACCTCAAATCCCAAATGAGACTACAAGACGGGACGCTGCAGGCATTAGACAAACAGCCTGGTAGGTTTCCACTTTAGGCAGCAAGTACTTTAACATGTTTATGAGCATAATTTTGCTAACCTTTATGAGTTCCAGATCACACTGCCCCCTCTCATAAGCAACGCAGGCCAGATGAGGGTCTCTCTTCTCACAATATTTGCCTACTACACGGCTGTCATAGTAAGGATTCTCACGAAGGAACCGCTCTGGATTATTATTACTGTCAATGTAGATTTTGGCCAAGGCATTATGAGTGGCAGGTTCTTCACAACCTTCGTGAATTCT
The DNA here is from genome assembly GCF_059628265.1 of Tinamus guttatus. Taxonomy (NCBI): domain Eukaryota; kingdom Metazoa; phylum Chordata; class Aves; order Tinamiformes; family Tinamidae; genus Tinamus; species Tinamus guttatus. The sequence continues at coordinate 4,171,896 of NW_028288993.1, read as the reverse complement.
TGATTCAAGCCAAGGCAACAGCAATTTAAGCCTTTGAAGAAAACATTTTAGGTTTACAAGTCAGAAAAAACAGTTTTAAAGTTTAAGGCATACTTGACAGCTACCCATGAGTTCTCCCCAGCCCTCCCTTCAAGAAGGTCTGCTAGTCTCAAAAGTGGTTGGAGAGACAGACACTGATTTAACAGCTCTGAAATGAGTGGAAGTCAAGTCTGAAGTTTAAAGTCAAGCAAGGTAGCAGATAGCATTAAGGTTTTGTCATCCTGTCTTTCAAATCCCACTGTATTAGGCAGCTCTTCATGCTATTTGCTCATTTCAGTTAACAACCACCTAATTACACAAACTGCTGCATACCTACAATGAAATTGCAAAGACAGTTTTATCCAGATTTAAGATCAAGTCAAACCAGTCACATCTCATCAATGGGCTGTACAAGAACTCAGTTCAATAGCCACATTATTCACCATGCAGTTTTGTCAGGCATTCCTATATAGTTCAAGTAATCAGAAGACTTACTAGAAAATCTAAGCTGTACAAAGGAGGCACACACTGCTTTACTATAGGATCAGATCAATCAGTATTGTATCATTCAATTTGGATATATCCCATATTCAAGAACTTAACATGGATTTTTTTTCTCACCGGTTTCTTTTCTCCACTTCGGCTACCAGTTCATCTGTTGAAAATTGCCCTCTAACCACCATGATTAAGTTCTTAATGACATCTTCAGAACAATCCACATCCAGAAGCCCTCCAACCACAGCTGGTATACGGCTGGGATTCACCTAGAACAAGCCACCTAAATTCATTACCACCATTATTAACCTACCCCCAATTCTCCTTATTGAGGGAAGTTAAGTTTTTCAGTTTGCTATTTAAATATCTACTAGGCTATGCTTTAAACCAGAGCATTTTTTCATGGCACTAATCCATTCATATACAAATTCCAGGAAAGACTACACCCTGTAGGTTTGTTTGTTACAGACAAAAGCTCAGTGAAGAGCTTCTGTTCTAGAAGAATCAACATGAACCTACAACTGAGACACAGCAGATTTCCTTTAGTCAACTTCCTTTCTAAAGGAGGAACGGCCAAGATTTTAAAACTGGATTCTCCTTACCTTCTGTACATAGATCTCTATATACTTCTGCAGGTTATTGCGATATAAGTAGAGCACCAGGTCATGAACAAAATCAAATCGATCGCAGACAATGATCAGAGGAAGCTGGTCCGTGAGCTTTGCCTCCTGTATTGTGTGCAACAAAACTGAGTAAGCAACCATCATTTGTCATAAAGCATGTTCACAGAAGGCAAAACGTCTAACTAATTTCTCTTGCACTAGAAGTCCCACCATGTTCCAACTTCAGACTGTCAAGTGGACAATTGACTTCAAAACCAAGTCATCAGCTTTGAATACTATGTGGCCAGTCTCAGTACTGCATTTTGTATTTAGTCTGTTCAACTAATGTCACCTTAGGCCCTACATCATGAGCTTCAACATGATTCACTATTTACGTATTAATTCAGAAGGCAGCTGCTGGGTCAGAAGTGTTAATAATGCAACATGAAGGGGCATTGGAATCCCATGTCACCAGTCAGAAAGCACAGAAACCCTTCAGAACATAGCACAGATCAACTTCAGTTTTAATAAGCTTTGCCTAAGCATCCTTGCTACGTATCCTGCATAATACTTCAGCACAGTATTTCCTTCTGCCAAACTGGATTCAACTTCCCTTCGCTGACAACATATTAATGGAGCATGGTGCAAGCTACATCACACAGGCTAGTCGTAAAGGAATCACGGGTCTAGCTCTGTTTTCTCCAGAGATAGCCCAGAAGGACCTGTTATATGGCTGAAATAGGAGACTAATCACAGCAATGCCAACTAAACCTCAGTATGGCATCTCCCTTAATTTGAAGGCTGAAGTTCAGTAAAGCATGTAGAAGACAGCTCCTTTCATTGAACAGAGTATTTACCTTCAAAAAATTCTTCACTCGTTCTGGGTTATAGCAGTTACTCTCACGGCAGATCCTTTCTACTTCCTTTATCTGACCAGTCTTGCAAGCTGCCTGGATATACTTGAAGTGGACGTCTGGATCTTGACTGAAGTTTACAATGGAACCCAGGAAATAGAACAGTCCTAAAAGAAATGTTTTTATATAACCAGTAATGCAAGGGAAGCAAGTGCAGCCCACTTTGAGCTTTAGCTTGTAGCTGCTAGCAGAACAGCTTTCATTCAATTGCAAAAAAAAAAAAATTAATTTTTTCTCCTTCTTTCATGTTTTCTCTTTCCCATCCTCACCAAAGAGTTGAAGTGAACAGAACAAAGCAACCTTTTGATGAGCTCAGCATTTTAAACACTGCAGATCTAGCTACATGACAAGTATCTTGCCAATATTAACATTATTTTCAATTGGTCAGCACTTCCAGCAAAGCTGCTTGCTTCTCCTACTATACCTTCATAGCTTTTGAAAGACTCAAAAAGCTCCACAAGAGCCTGGGTGCCAAGTTGTTCATGGTATTTAGAAGCGACTTGCACACAGAGCTGTAGGTTTTGCCTGATATTGGCCGACAGCATGGCACGCAAACATTCCACAGAGTCTTCAACGGACAGAGAACCAAAGAAGTTCACAAGCCACTGAAAAGAAAAAGAAGTTTTCCTCAGTAACTTATACGGGATACAGCTGGCTTCTAAGATATATGACAGCTAGCCATAGTACCTGGCCCACCTAGTACAATGAAATTTTTCCATGTACTAAGAACAGAGTCTTGAAAGCAAGTGTACTCATCTCTGCAACAGCTAAAATGCAATTTAAAAATAAGATTTGATTTGCCCACCTGGGATTTAAACCATCAGTAGGGCAGAGTTAAGATTTATTGATTACCTCAACAAGTACTCTTTAATCACAGCCAGATGGACTGTTTCAGTATCTCCAAAACACCTTACAGCTACTACAGGAAGTTAGCAGCTACAAAGGCATTAAAGAATGGCCACTTGGTCCCTGAACCTGGTGTTATTTCACTTGCCTTGTCTGTACAATGGACCTACCTCAGGATTCAAAAGGTGAGTGTGAACAACAGCACGTTTAATATCATAGAGATCCGTGTAGTGTTCCAAAGCTCGCTGGAGCAAGCCTGCCTTTTCACACAACTGCGCAATATGAGCACGATCATAGTGTGTAAACATTTGGTTTCCAAGGATGGCATCTGCAACCTAGGGAGAGTATATTTTAATATTCAGACTATTAGAGAATCACAGTAGGTCAGCCTAAAAGTTGTTTAAGTCGCAGTTACTCGTCAGCAGCCTTTGATGTTTCTAAACTAATTAGGGTTATTGCATCAGATATCAGACTCTAGCCTGATTTTCTGAATCAGAAGTTTACAAGCCCACAGCTATACTTTCTTCACTTTTTGGAGGAACTAGGTTCATAGTCTTACTTGTGGGGCATGAATCAAATTCATCTCCAGCAGACGTGTCTGAAGGTGGCCTTCTGCAGGACGGTTATTCTTCAGAGCATCCAGCAGGAAGGAAGTGCATTGCTGGATAAGACTGTTCTCCATGAACACATCCACAATCTGTTGAGATTGGTCAAATCAGAGAAGGTGGGGTCTGTACATAAATCCATGCATTTTTTTTTTTTTGTACATAGTAGTGGCCTGGCAAAAACACCAGAAAGACAGCTCACCACAGCACTCCTTAGTGTGCTGTCCCCTTTGTTTCCAGAGAATTAATACCCTGATAATGTAGAGAGACAAGTTTTACACTTTGCTTTCTGTAGTCTCTAGAATGCAAGGAGAGCATTACTTTGAGCCATTATGTTTTTGCCACCCACTGTTTAAACATGGCTTGCAAATCCCAACCCCCATCTGTTCAAATAGAAGAAATACTAGCTTTTCTTACAGAAACTAAATAGCTTTAGTTATTAAATAACCTAAATTGTTGCCTTATTTTTCTGCCCATTCACCTGAAGCAGTCTCTGGGAGCCAGCACTCGTTTTAGGTTTGTTTGTCCATCTTCCTGGAAGTTCTCTGAACAAGAGAAGTCAATGTATGCTCAGTTAGAGCCAGCAACAGGAGCTTTAAGTGGGCTGTAACACTCATTACTACTTAGACCAAGACAATGACAGACTCACTATCAGGATTACTGTAATAAATCAGAGAGCTTCTGCAGGAACTTGCAAACACACCTGTCTAATAACTGACTACTAATCAAACTTCTCTAACCAAGCCAACTAGAGACCTGAATTGGCCTTACCAGTCAGCAAAATGGTACTATGCGATTACCTCCGTCTAGAAAGAGACCAGTACTCTTGCTGTGGGCATCACCTGGTTAATGTTCGCCAGTGGCTCCTCGTCCTGTACCAGCATCTGAGAGAACTGCAGGCCTTGATCTGGACTGACTCTCATCACGCTTCTCAGCAAGAAGATCCAGTCTGGAGTATAGCCAACCTAGAATTTTCAGCAGAGACACGAGTCACGCATGTCTAGGGGCTTAAGCCTCTTTTAAGCATAGAGGTTCTTCAGCATTGACTATCACCCGGTCTAAGGCTTGCCATGCCCAAACCTTAATTTTCCTGTTTATCTGCGACAAAAAAGATACCTTGCTGCTGACACCAAAAATTGAACAGTCACCTACTTGGTTAGTAACTAAACTTGTGCTAGGCAAGGAGTAGGAACAAGCTTTGAAGTCTTAAGGTACTATCAAGCAAGACCCTAAGTTTAAATAGCTGCTTTGTAACCAGTCAGAAAAAAAGCCTGTCTAATGTATTTCAGAACAGCCTTCTCTTTTGTTCTCTAGAATTAGCCTGAACCACTGCAAATTATATACTTGCAAATTATTTTTCCATAATTCTGGATGTTCCAAGTTAACTTCTGCAGATTGTGCAGAGCTTAGTCACACACTACCACATGCACTACAAGAATGAAGAAAACACCTGTTTCTCAATCTTAGCTACTTATCTTTGAGTGACAGAAACTAAGCTTATCTCAGGGAAGATAGCTTGGGAATGTATAGGTTAAGCATAGATGAGTCTACTATAAACTCCACCTTTTTAGCATACAGCACTATTTTCTGGAATTGACCAGTTTCAGCAAAGCACTGGATGACTTTGTTTGGAACATTAGCACGAAGATAGACACTGAGGGCAAGGGTTGGGTCAGCTGTCTTCACCAAGTCTCCCAGCTCCTCTGAGCACTCCAGCTGAAAGAAAGAGTCAGAATTAGTTCTTTGTCAGGCAGAGGAGATGAATTCTTTGACAAATTACTAGGAAACGTTACTGTTCACATTCAACTGTTACAAGGCAGAACTAACCTAGCATCACAGAATCAAAATGGCTGGAAAAAGACCTTCCAACAAGCGACATTAGACATTTAGATTAGATGATCCAAGCCTACCTTGTCTTCCTTCAGCCACTTCTCCAGAAGCTGCTTGCGACCCTGCTGTAGCACAGGGCGACAGAGTTCCAGAGACTCAAACTTGTTCAGCTGTCCCTGGTCAAGCAATATTCCAAAGTACTGGAGCAGGGGAGATGCCTGCCCAGGCTGAGCTGGCACACTCTGAAACTTCCTGATTGTATCACCAGTACGCAAAATTCCCTGAAGAGACAAGATTTAATTAAATTTTGTGAATGTTTAATGAAAATGAATAGTGTAACCCAGGGCACAGGGGAGGAAAAATAAAAGTGTGTTACGCTCAGCTACACACTAAGGTATCTATTCTAAACCCTGTAGGGTACAGATCTGGATTAAACCCAAGCCATAGTGATGTTATAGCAAGAAGTCAGTGACCACAACAAGTTAAGTCAACCCATGATTGGAAAGGAAATCAGATGCTGCTTGATGTGACACAGGACAATACAGTATCCAGGACAAACAACTCAACTGTTGAGACAGGTAAGGCTAGTATTATACCACTTCATTTGTTCTTAAGTGCCAAGTGCCAAAATGCAAGTGAATGTTAGCCAGTGGCTCCTCATCCTGTACAAGCACCTGGGATAACTGCAGGTCTTGCTCTGGACTGACTCTGAATCACAGTTCTCAGCAAGATGATCCAGTCTGGAGTACAGCCAACCTAGAGTTTTCAGTGGAGCATTTTCAACAAAGTATAAAACCTAAAGCAGTCCTCACAACTTCAAGGTCTTAGCTTTGGAATTGCCTACCTTTGGTGCAGATGCTGCTACTTTAGCAGCTTCTGCATAGTTTCCTTGAGCAAAAAGCGTGTTGAACTTCCTGGCAAATAATTCCTCTGCCCCAGCCAGATTACTACGGATAGCCATACGCAGACCCAGGTCAGGATTCTGGAGAACGTTAGTAGCATAGTTCACAATGTTGTCTTCCTCAACGCATACAGAAAGCACCTGGAAGAGACAAAGGCAAAACTGAGAAGTACCATCCTTTATATATCTACTGCTAAATACAGCAAAGCTGCAATTGAGCAGCTTGTCAGTGATACAGTAGGTTATTCAGAAGAACAAGCAGATTTCTTCCTCCTTAATTTTGTGCAAGTAGAACTTGCACATCAGGATCACTCGGTAACTGTTTCTTCCATGAACTTTATTATAGTCCATCCAAACATTAGAAGGCTCAAAAAACATATCTGGATTTGTTACCTGTCCTTTTTTGTTCACACCAATAATGCCTGAGGTAGGTTCATGAGGAGCTGTGACAAAGATAGTATCAGCACTAATACGGTTCATGTAGATGCACACTCCAGACTCCAAGTCATACATATGAATATATCCATACTTTGTGATCAGGTAGATTACACCATGCTTAATTCCAATCTGTCAAAAGATAAGTATTGCAGTCTTAGTCTTGACTACACTGAAGAGGAAAAAAATAAAATAAAAACAGAGAAAGAAAAGAAACTCGAGACAGTTGCCTTTAGCCTCATGACAAGACTGTACTGCAGTGAAATGCCTCTGCACTGACACTGATAGCAAATATAGCTTCAGACTTCTTCCTTGCCGACTCAGAAGCAAGGAATAGCTTTGCTGGATATTTAGAGTTGTAATTCAACTAAGTAGAGGAACTCCAGTTTAGCTGTCAAGTCACTTAAGTTCAGGATGCATTCGAGCCAAGCATTTACCTGCATTGCCACAGGAAAATCTGTCTGCGCCTCAGGTGGAAAAAACACATCAACAGCTTTCTTAACAAACGGCTGATTCCCTGTAGCTGGCTGACCAACTTCAATTATGTGTAGCTAGAAAGAAAAGAGGGCATGCGTCAAAATTGCCTGCAAGCACATCCACCACACAGGAAAGAAGTTCCTCTTTCCAGACGTGCTACTCAAAGTCACTTGTCACTTGGCTGATTAATAACTGCCAAACCTAAGGAGTGCATTCTCAATGGCTGTGTTTCAAATCAGTTGGGACAAAGTTTTTCAGATTTTGCTAGAGCAAAGGACAGGAAAAGACACAAAAAACCCTGTTTTTTTATGACAGTAGACTGTATATTCCTACTCCCTGACATGTAAACAACTTGTTCAAGATGTTTGAAGTAAGACTTGCTGTCAATTACCAGCAATTTCTGCATGATAAGACTTGAAAGCACAAAACCTTTCAGCGTTATCTCAACTCTTTACAAACTGCCAGCAATTATACCATACTGATCTGTTACTGAATTTCATTAATAGTCTCATGCAAAGAACGTACAGTATTCAGGTTTATCTAGTTTCTTCTGTAATAGATCCAAAAACATAAGAGGGCAGATTAATGGCAAATAACTTTGTATGTACAAAAGGTCATTGAAGCATTAATTAATAGCTCACATACCTTTATCATAGAGATAAGGACAAATAAAAAACACAGTAAGAACTAAGTGCCATCCAAGCAACACAGACTTTTTGGAGCTTTTAATCACACAAACAAAAACATTTTGAAAACAACTATATGAAGCTGCATATATTGAACTGTGCAGTCACTGAAGTTATGGTTGTACTGAATTCTCCTACATTAAACAGGATCAAACACTTGCAGCATTTACCTTGCCCCCTGCAGGACTTCTCACAGCAAAACAGAAGAGCGTGGAAGGTTTGGCATTTCCCTCTATTTTGAATTCTGCAAAAGCAGCTGCATGGCCTTCAATAGGTTGGGACACCTTCCTATCAACTGAGTACAGCTGCATTGCACCAACCACACGATTTTGCTAAAAATAAGAGGAAAGAGTAGCTTTTAGAGGTAGGATTTCAATGCTTATAGGAAGACCTACGGGACAGTGAACTAAGAAGTAATGCCCCTTATATCTCCTCAGAGCTTCAAAGGGTTAAGTTATTCCTATTTGACATTCTTGAGATTTTGATCTACAGGAAACTGTAGAGAGAAAAAATAAAAAATAAAAAGGAAAAAGGAAAACAAAGAATTATAACAGTTGTTAAATGAAGAAAAGTGGGATCTATGCTTCTCTGATCACTTCCATATTATAGTATTTCCAAGAAACTTACCTGTGCTGAAATTCCTATCAGTAACAGCCATTTTTGGTGTTCATCTGTCCTGTAATTGATGATTTGGCAACCTGCAAGACTTGCATGTCTGTCAAACATCTTTTGGGGTTGAGATTCTCCCTCCATGCTCCAGTGGTAGACTGCAGTCTCCGTCACCAAGGCAACTGTATTCACAGATATCCATTTCCAGAAGATCACTTCCTCTGCCATAGTGTGGGCTTTCATTTTACTTTTCATCTCAATGTTAAAGATCTGAAGCGTCTTCCCAGCTGGTAGGACAAAACCCAAGAAACATCACAGGTTGAATTACTACAATGGCCATCCTGTGGTTTGCCTATTTACAGGCACCGTTTAACCTTCTGCTCCAGTAATATCACAGAATTCATTAGTGCCCTCTCACACCCGACTAAGGCTCCTTCACTTGCATCAGAGAAAATTCCCGCCACCCTCCTCCTCAGGAGAAGTCTTCTTATGGACACTGTAGCCAACAACTGACAAATACAGATATTTTGGCTAACTACAACATTTAGAGAAGAGAGTTTGTCTACACCACACAACCAGTGCAACTTCTTAAGTAGCAGAACTGGTATACTAAGTTATATCTGTCTAGTAAATGATATTCAGTATTATTATTAGAAAGAGCAGCTCCCATTTGTGTGAATTTAGTAGCTGCTTTAGATCACTTAGTCTGAGCCCAACAGCAAGAAACTTACAACAGCTCTTGAAATAGCTGAAGACTACAGCTTCCGTCCTACTGTTGTTGGAGTTGAAGAGACTCCACACAACTAGGAGACAGACAGATTTTGTATAACAGCAATATGACAAGTGCCTATTGAAAAGGACAGAGCAAGAAGATCAGAGCATTTATGGAAAGATTTCGTGCCTGTTGTTTAGATTACCATTTCATGATAGGGGTAACTAAACAGCAGATTTAAGCTAAACTTTTGTATTTCTTTTGACCACCAGAGAAGTTAGTAAAGGTAGACTATTAAAACTAATATATTTGAGACAACTCAGTGAGCCGAGTATTCAGAGGATAAAAGAGTCTATTATTTCAGGAAATCAGAGTGATGTTTTACACGACTGGAGACAAAATTCAGCTCTTTGAAAATTGTTTTCTATTCACAAGACATCCACTCAAAATGCTTAAGTATTGCTTTGTAATCACATTAATCTCATCCACATTTCAGAAGTGTTTTCTGTGCTAGGAACATTGCAGAAGTTCTACTGCTACCTCTACAAGGCCTTAGCATAATTTACATAATGAAGTGATTATATAGGCTAACTAGGCATCAAAAGGCACAAGGCACAATTTCAGAGCTCCTACATGCAGCATTTATGCTGGCTCCCAAGAGCAACTGCATAAACTAACCTGAACAACTAGTTCCTAAGACAGCTTGCTAGCTCTCCTGAAGTTCTCCTGAAACCAGAGCCATTTCTGAAGGTCTTGCCAGTTGCTGTGTACAAAGTTACAGTGCAGTAAGTCCAGGCCTAACACCAGCTGAAAAGTGATCGCTGCCCAGCGTGGTCAATACGCTGCTCCCAACAATTCACCCAGCAGTAGACTGGTGCTATCAAGGGATCAGTATCAGAACTTGCACAGCACAGCCTCTCATCCAGAAGGCATGCAAGGGGTTCTTCTGGAAGAGCTCCAGTCACCATCATCCCAAACAGGATGCCAGTGTACGCATACAGAAGCTGCTTTGGAATTCAGTCTTCCTGAAAAGGAAGCAAGATATCCCTAGCTTTGAGAAATACAAGAGACCATGCACTAGAGATGAGCTCATGATACTCTAGAAATTGAAAACAGCTTTAGAAGCTTAGCCAGCCAGGTAGCACTGGATGACAGGGGCCATAATAGTATTATTCTTCAGGTGAGACAAAGGAAATGAAAAGTTGAGTGCTCTAAAGTGTAATTCAACTAGCTATAACAATTCAGCAATTTGGATAAGAGCAAGTTGAGCCTGCCATAAAGCCAGTTGTTAAGAGCAGGCGCTTAGTTTGAGTCTTCAGTATACCAGAGTGCTTTCTTAGGCCAACGTGAGACAAAAGACCAAACTTCTTACACTTTCCTCATCTTAGGTTCTTCTATACAGATAGAGTCAAGGAAGCAGATTCATTTTTGAACACTGGCACAATAATTTACATTTCAGTTCACTGGAGCATGAAGTTTCTCCATTCTGTAAAGAATGGAAGCACCCTCAAGTGCTGCACTCTCCACTTGCTCACACAGGTTGGGGAGTACTCTTGATACAGAGCAAAGCAGGAGAATCACGGACAAAGCATAAAGTTTGATACAACAGGAGAATGCCACATGCAATCCAGAAATGAAACGTGCATACTGTATATCAACTTACCTCAATAACCATTTCATTTCTTGCTTGAGTGGGATTGTATGTTTCTTGCTCAGTAATCCCCAGATTATGAGCAACTCCCAATCATGGCACACACAGAGTATGCTACGGTTTGGACTACTGAAGTCTCAGTCAATCAGCAGGGAAAGTCTGGAGTGACAGACTAACTTAAACCATGTCTTCAGTGGAGTTTATTCTAGTTCTATTCTAGTCATCCTAGGTAACACACTTACTTTATTGCTCCTCTTTTCCCTATGAACTTTTAGTCATTGAGCTATGTGTACAGTAAAAGATGATTTTATAGTATCTGACAGATTTGCTCGGCAATGTGACATCATATACTTAACTACATCTGTTGCCTCTGCATCAGACAATGCTCCTTTTGAGCAAGTCTGACACTGACAAGAACAAAGCTAGATTGTTAAAAGCTGATGATGATCTGTTTAGTTAGTAGGTTAGTGTTAAGATATCAGGTTTTTTTTTGTTTGTTTTTTTTGCATATATATAGAGTTGGATAAAATTCTGCTAGTACAGAGGATACACTTTCCTTGCTAATAAGGTTCGTTTAAAGGGGTCCAAGATCAATTCCAGATCTATTAGAATTCACTGTTCCTGATCTTTTCATTATTACCTCTATCCATCTCCCAGTTGGGGCGGTTCTTAGCAAGACATTAGCTGAGACTGATTCAGCCAGATGCTCAAGTCAAACTTTAATAGATTACTTTTCCCCTAATGTCAATAAAAGCCTGAGCTAGAAGCCAGCTGTTACACGTTGCCACGTTCAGTGGCAGCTCCAAAAACAGTTACTTCTTGGACCCCTAAGTAATTTCACCACTACTTTACACACCAAATACCACACTTAGGCAGAAAGGCATAGCACACAGGGCATGCTAGCAGAGGTCTCTCATAAAAGTATTGCAATTGAGTTTTGTCTACCAACTGTACTACCAGTACATACACATTACATACCATTACAACACACTCACTGTTGTCCTTTACTTGGTACAGTTGATAGCCAAAGCAACCAAACAGCAACAAGCCAACAGAGAATGTTTTCACTATAATACCAGTTGAGGACGAAGAGCCCCATCTGGCTATGAAGTGAACTGACAAATAGCTACTCAAAATTCAGTACTTTTTATGAGATTAGACCATTCAGTATTACTGAACATAAAATGTCAGGACAAAGTTCACTCACCATCTGTTTAGACAAGATGCAGGAAGAAAAGTACATAGTCAGTAACAGATCAGTTATTGAGATTAAACACCAGAAGTCACTGATTTTGATTAAGGATTATCCTTAGAGCTCAGAAAGCTCAGGGTCAAGGTAAGCACCATAGGTCCCTATAGAGCAGAGGTGTCCCATCTTCAGCATCTCATGACTGCCAAACCTAAGGTGCTTTCAAGTTCAGGCTTTAGTAGCTAATGGCTGCCCTTATGCCATTTTGTTGCTATCTACTAAGCTCTTCAGAGCTACCAGAAAGGGTCAAAGGAAAGAGTAGAGCTTAAGAGTGGCTCTACACCTCCATTTACCTCTATACTAAATATGTTTATAATATCTGTTTCAAAACAGAGTGCACTAGGCATTGGCCTGGCCCTCACTGAGGATGGGCTTGGCATGGTGGCCTCCTAAGCATTTCACATCTACCAGGAGGAAGCAAGCCATCCAAAGAGTACTGAAACACCCACTACCAGAAACACAGCATGAGTTTGGGCAAGAGTTCCAACTCCAATGTACATTCTTAAAAAAACTTTGCACAAGCTCTAAGCCTAAGGGCCAACTTAAACAGGAATATACCTAACCAGTAGGGTTCATACTACAGGAATGAAAGGCTAACTCACCTTTCAGCGCAATTACTTTAGAAGCTGGATTCATGATGGCGCTTTCAGCAGAAATTGGACGTCTGATGGGTGTTGTTGGATCACTCATATCAATTATGACTACTTGTGCCTGCTCTCCCACTTTCTCCCTGATGCAGATGAACTTGTCAGATTCCATTGTTAGAGTGCTGAATCCAATGTTTGCTGGGTTAATGCCCAAGTTCTGGAGCTAGAAAGGAAGAAAACAGTGACTTATTACCCTTCTCATGTTGAAGGACCATTATTATGTATAAATTTCCAGAGTCTAATGCAAGACAGGTATATTGTATACTGCATATATAGAATATGCAGTGTATATTCTGGAACAGCAATTTAAAGCTCTTTGCTTTAAATCCCGTAAGTAAAGACTTACAGACACAAGTCAAAGACATAATAACTAAGTTGTGTTATTCACACTAACAGGTTAAAAAAAAAAAGTGCAAGTATTTTTTGCTCAGTTCGGTACTAATACCTAGCAGTAAGGTTTGCAGAAGACTTTGGAGCCTTACAGAAAAGTGGCAGTTGTTTGTACCACTATTTCAGTTCAGCACAGTTTTCAATGCCTTATTTTAAGAGGTGGATCTGTGTACATCTTACTTCCTCTGAGGGTCTAATTCTTACCAGCAGAAGCAAAGAGACATGTTAAAAGTGTTTAGATATCCCCTTCTCTAAGGTGGTATGCCAGCTAGCTTCAACAGCTCAGAGATTTCTACATATTTTCTCCCATCCCTCCAACTTTAAGTCCAATTTGTTTAAAAAAAAAAAAAAAAAAAAAAAAGCATATTTTTTAATCACAGGTAATCACAGTTATTCTTAATGTAAATAAGTTGTTCTGTGCCACTGAGTGAACTGACCTAAAAGACAATTACTCCTCACTTTCATCGCTCTCGGTTAACTTTGTTTCCGTTCCTTTCCAATATCAGCTTAATAGAAATGCAGCCACCCAAAGCGAGCACCACTTTGTTTCCATTGGTGAGTCATAGGTACCTATGCAGCATGCATCACTAAGGCATGGATGCAGGATACATTTTATATAACAGTAATTGTGATAAGCCTGGACACCTCCTTTATGCCCCAGAGCATTATTTTTGCAAGCAAATGAACCGCATCAGCTTCACTGAGGCTTGAGTTTTAAGAGATTGACCTGTACAGTGCAATGGGAGAAAAAAAGGAGGGGGGAACTGCCCCCAAGCAGCCAAGTACCAAGTAGCTACTAGCAGTATCATTCCTTAGACTCCTTCCTTTCTTACTAACCACCACCGCTTTTGTACAATAGACTAAACCCCAAGTGCAAGAAGTCACATGATGGTGTCATAAACGCTATTCACTGCGTTTTGATGTGGCCAATCACAGCTTGTCACAGCTCACATAGAGCCTCCATAACTTGGATATGTAGCAGATACCGGGAAGTTTTGTGTCAGAGTGGAGCCTCATGAATTGTTTCTGTCTGCAGTTTAGCTCATTACTACTGAAGAACCATTCAGCTCAGTAACTGCTAATCTTTACAAACTGGAGTTTCAGTAATGCAATACAAGCCAAACATATGCACATGTAAAGAGATGTTTATTCCCTCCCAGAAATCTCTCGCAGTAATTAATAGTCATGAGTTGACTCCTCACTTTAGAAATACTTAAGCAGAAGCTAGTTGAGTATGAAGTACACTCATGCCAAAAGATAATCGATCTTGAGTCCATCTAGTCCCTCATAAATTACAAGTTCACATCACAAGAGTAGTCAAGAGATTTAACTGAAACATAGCCAAGCTCCTAAACTCGATTTAATTAATCCAAACTCAGATAATGCTTTCAGAGTGCTGAAACAGAAACAAAGGCTCGTCAAGGACTTGTGCTGTTACTATGCTTTTATTAGACTTGCTCCTCAAGAGGCAGCCACTTGAGGCTCCTTTACGGTGAGAATCTTGAGGCAATTGCCTACTTTGAGCTCAGCTTTAAGTCCAGGATTACTCCCTTCAGCGTTTGGTCTACACTGAAATACCACATTTCTGTAGCAAGCTTCACCAAGAGAAACAAGACCTTGCATCAAGTTTCAGTAGTACAACTTCACTTCCAGCTTTAACCAGCAAAGCCAGTAAAGCTTTTGGAAACTATAACACTAAATGATACATCAGTAACGCTGCCATCCTTGCTACTTAGGGGCAAGTCGGTCACATCTTCTAAAGGCAAAATGACAGTACTTCCTAAAGGATGTCGATGCAAATGCAGCCTTATAGTGAATGAGGACAAAGCTTTGCACTCGAGCAGCCTGAAAATACTGGCCTTCTTTCCATCAGGGGAGCAGTAAGTATCCTCTTCAGAAAACGTGGTCCTGCAATGTGGAAGCAGTAAAGAGGTATATACTGTGACTATAGATAACAGCATAGCCAGAATCCCTTTTCTACCAGGTAAAGGTGGAAACATTAGACATCATTCCTTCTTCCCTCAATAGGCATCTGTACTGCCTCAAGGAGAGAGGGTGATACCAGCCAGTACTGAAGTCCTACATACCAGAGATTTTGCAGCTTATCTTTGTTGTAAAACCCCCCCCGCCCCCCCCCCCACACACACACATCTCCCTTGCTACTGAATTCTCATTTTTAGCTGTGTTGCTTAAGCTGAGAGCATTGCTTGCATACACTTGATTTCTCCTAGAAAAACTGACTCCGCAACACTGAACTCTGCTTTTCCGAGGTATTTAGTATAAGGAGAGCCTACTTGCATGGTTTTAGCCCACACTGCACCTTTGGCTAATTCAGCATAAGAATTGCTAAGCAAGCCCACACAGGTTACTTCAGAGCTCACAGCAAAGGGAAGGGCAGCAGGCTGCTCTACAAGCAGCACTGCCTAGTGCCTCCCTAAAGCCTGCTCTGTGCACTTATAGCAAAGAATTATCTGTGCCATCAGGACAAGTGGATCAGCTAACAAAGATTTTTTTGTTTCCTTGGTGCCTACTATTACTGCAGGTTGGATTAGACCACTGTCTGCCAAACCTAAGCATCTTACAGATACTGAGAACTTATTGACATGGTGAATATTAACCTGAAATATATTCCTTACTTTCTAATTTGAGTGACAACATGCAAGTCCTACTATTTAGGATAAAACACAAGGTTAATCTAAGATTTGGTAGTGATCTCTCTTACATTTCACTTTGGCATTTGTCAAGCAATGCAGCAGAGATGTTTTTACATCAGAGTTCTGCTCAATATCACGTTTCCAAGTGCGGTTCCCTTTCTGTGAAATGTGCGTTTAAGACTGAGCCAGCACAAACCAACTCAGACACTGATGCCAACAGTCTTCAACCTAAGTCCACTTCTCTTATGGAAAGTATTTAAGTTTAGCTTACATCTGACACCCAAATACTTGGGACTTACTATCAGCTAAGTGCTGGAGTCAGAGTAATAGAATTCAAAACCCCTCCACACTTCAGTAAGAGACCCTATGGCAGTTCAGGGCCATTCAGGAGCTAGCATAAGTGTCTTCTGAGGTAGTCTATTTGGCTTTCTTAAAGCCTATTCTAGAAAAGAAGAAGGCTTAGACAGAGGCCATATGTATCCAGATTTTAAACCCTGCCTGCTAGGAGCTCTGTGAGCACATACATCATACAAAGTGCAATATAAAACAAGAATGCAATACAGTTTAGCTCTGAATATTATTTTGCTTGTGTGGCTATCTAAAGTTAAGTCACAAGCTCAGCAAGGAAGCTTGTATAGTTGTGGGACATCTCCCAATCCCCTCCATGCCAATCTCCCACTGCAGCTCTTCTCCTGTCTTGGCAGGTGAGGGACATTAAGACCATGTACAAGAGCTGAAGTCCTCTGGCTCATGGATTTTAGGTGTAGTTTCAGCCACACATTCATCCTGAAAGATGTACTGAAATCTGTTCCTCTCTGTTAAGTGATCAGGACTAAGCCACTGATTCAATGAGCCTCCCTATCACATGTAGGGCCCTCTTCAATCCAGTGAGCAAATATGGTCTCTTCAACAGCAAGAAGCTGAATTAAGGCACAATATTTAGCCCTGTCTAAGTCCAAAAGGAGTTATTTCCAAATTGAAAATATCCAAGTGCTTTTAAGTCCACATGTCTCGCCAAAACAAACCCATGAAAACCATTATAGTTCGGGTCAGGATTATTGCACAACAAATAGTAATTCTTGACAAGAACTCCCAAGCAGAGAGGATTCAAGTAAGATGAAAGTAGTTTTTGTCCAGAACAGACATAAATTTACATCCCTTTATGCTTAAAAACAGGATACTCTAGCTTCTCAGTGCTGCACCACCATGCATAGATTTACACATCAAAAGCTTAAGCCATGCTCATAACTTTTCAAATTATTTGTGCTTAAAGGCCCATGCTCTTTTTTATCAGAGTTTAGAACATATTTTACAGATTCATGCATCATTTGTCTAAGGGCTGAAGCACCTAACCTAGGAACCTGAGACGTTAGGTAGCCACCTTCTTTCTCTGCAGGTTAGCAGAGATGTTTGTTAGTGAAAAATAAAAGAGAAAAAAAAAGAAACAAACACCCTCAAAAGTGTATGAAGACAAGCTTCTAAGAGTAAAGCTATGACTAAGTAAAGAAAAAAAAACTATTTTAATCAAGAGCGCCATTAAATTCCAGTTATATTACTTTCATTTTATGTATCAGCATATACTTTGTCATTTAAAAAAAAAAATTCTCATGTCAGCTACAAACCCACTGGAAGAGTTCAGTCTGATAAATGCAAGTTATTACTCACTGTTCCCACAGAAGTACTGAATTAAGCACTGTAGTGTAGTCAGGTTCCTAAACAGCAGTTTATCACTACAGCAGGGCGAGCCTAGTTTGCCTCTGGTACAGGTGGTCAGTCACTAGACACAGAGATAACATACAAGCCCTTACTTTATTCCTCCTCACCCACCACCTCTTGCTCTAAAACTTGATTCAACTTTATTAGGAGAGCGAGATGCACTTCTTTTTGGATTCTGAAAGACTAACTACTGATGCGTCTGATCTGAAAACAGTTCTTCAGTTGCATTGAACGGAGCTAAACAAACAGAGAGACTTGAGTTTGTTCTCAGCTTGATCACCTCGTTTTACTACTGTTAATCTCCTTTTTCAGCTTATATGATCATGGAGGAGCTCGATACCTAAGCTACAGTAACTTCAAATATAATTTGCACTAGAGCTGGCAGAGGCACAGGCTTAAGAGCTAGAGTCACTCAGAAGGACAAGCAACACACGAAGCGAGCCTCACAACAAGTGTAAACAGTCTACGCATCCCTATCCTCCTCCAGTCTCACATGGACCAAGATTGCTGTTTCACTTCACACTTGTTTATCCACTTACAGCTAGAAACAGCAGGAGAGGAGAGTTCAGTATTTAGTGCTACAACTGCTGTTTAGCTTCTTTAGAGAAGATTTTCTGCAACACTTCAACTCCCCTCCTACTAAAAAATGTACAATCGTGTCTTGGAAGAGTTTGAACTTCAGTGAAATAATGTTCTGCCAGCAGCAAGCCAAATTTGGAACCGAGTGATTGCAGAGTTAACAGCTATTCCAATTACTTAAAGTCATATTAAAATGGCTACCAGTATAAACAGTACAGTTTGCCTTAAACTGCGGAGATTTAATATAGGATTACTCATCTATAGCACAATTGTAATAAGTTGCATCTTTTTAACATCCTACAGCAGTGTAGTACATCTGTCATACTACCCATCTAAAGTATGACAGCTTAATTGTAGCCAAGCCAACTTCTTGGAAGGAATCTGGCAAAGGAGATTGAACTGATAAAACTACACTTGGGAGACAGTGAAGTGTTTATGAACAGGAATCAAGGCTTTACCTTCTCATAGTCAAACTCCCTACTAGCCAAGGATAAGCAGTACGTATCATTTATTCATGACTCTAGATGTTTACAACACATACTATTAAGTCAGAGCCGATAAGCGCACCACAGATATCCAGCCAGAGCAAACAGTACCAGTTCCCACATTCCTTCAACTTCCCTCCCCATTCCTCCTGCCATGGGGAGACAAAAGCAGAAGCAACACTGAGGAGGCCGACCACATTCCTCTTCCACGCTGCTAATCTCAGCTTCTCATTAGCAGAGCACTATTTTGGAGCTACTACACTCAGATTGGGGGAGGAATAAAGGAAGACTAAACCCTGAAGAACAGTTTGGCCCCACACATTAACGGCTGGGGTCCAAAAATATTCCCTGATTTCCTATAATGCAGCCTCCATGCTGGGAGGGAAGTCTCTTGAGTACAGGTTTACTCCTTCCACAAAGATCAAGTTCTCCTAAGAGCAAAAGCAGGTGGCAGCAAAAATAGAGCCTGACTTCAGTAAAGCTCCCTTGAAGCACTGCGACCCCCCCACCCAAAACAGCAGGGGCCACCAGTGAGTACCATTATGAGTGAGTCGGACTATACTAAATGCACGGACTGTGTATGGCCACCTAACACGCCAAGGCGCAAGCTGCACCTGAGACATCTTAGCATTGATGTTCTCATCCTTATTGCACAGGCCAAGCAGTCATCAGCACTGGGGGCTCAATAGGTCTATCTACTCACTGCACCATGGACTAAGGTGAGTAACAACACATAAGCCTTGACCTCCCATTTCTGACAGACAGCTCTGCTGTAGCCCTTAGGGATTCAATTTCACCATAAATAAATAAATAAATAAATCAAAAACCATGCTGCTATGCTGGGCAGCAAGAAATGCAGCAGTTTTACTGCATTAAATTCTCCTTGCTCATGGTAGGCCCGAGGAAGCAGGTGTGTGGGCTCCCCTAGGGCAAAGACCAGCTCCTGAGGAGCCCCCTTGTCCCGCCCCGTGTTTCGGGGCACCTCGCAGAGCCCCCGGCGGAGCGGGAGCCGCCCCCCGGCCCCGGCCCTCTCCGAAATGGATGCCCGGTTTGACAGAAGGGGGCGGCGCGGCGGCGGGGGGATGACTCGCCAACTCCACTTCCTGTTCTCCCATTCATTTGGCGAATTCCTCCCATTCCTGCCTCGCGCTGCGCGCTCCGCCGCGGCTCCTCGCGCCCGCGTTACCGCCGCCCTCGGCCGCCGCTGGCGAGGGGCGCGGGAGCCGTGGGGCCCTCGCAGGGCAGGCGCGAGGCTCCCTCGCGGGCCACCAGGAGCAAAATTGCCTCGCTTATAGTAGGGTTAAAATACACGTATGTAGGTACCGGCTGGCTCGGGCGGCGGCTGTGCAGTCCCCCAGGACCCCGCGGCTGCCGGCCCCGCCGCCAGAACCGGAGAGGCCCCGCTGCGCCCTCCCTCCCCACCGCGGGAGTCCCGCGGGCAGCGAGTGACTCTGCACAAATGGGGCCGCTCGGCGCCGAGCGGGGCCGGCCGCGGCGGGGACAGGCGGAGCGGGGCCGCCCCCAGCCCGAACTCCCCAAACCCACCGCGGCCCCCGCCCCCGCTGAAGGTCGGGAGGGCTGAGCGAGGCGCGTCCTGCCCCGCGCCCCGTGCCAGCGCTCACCTGGAAATGCTCCTGGAAGCGGATGGGCAGGATCTGGGCCATGGCTGCGGCCGTGGGGAGCGCGGCGGAGCGGTGGCGGGGCCGGGGCCGGGCAGCGCCGCGCACCCCACACGGCGCCGGGCGGGGAGGGGGGGCGGCGCAGGCGCGGTGCCCTCGCTCGGGGATGGCGCTGCGCGGCGCGCGACCAGATCACTCCGCACCTCACCGGCCTGACAGGGTCTCCTCAAATAGTCCCTCCCCGCCGCCTCCGCCTCGCTCCCCGCCCCGCCGCCCGCCCCGCGCTCCCCGCCGCCCTCCGCGGCTCCCGCTGCCCCCGGCTCCGGCGCAGTGCGGGAGGCAGCTCCTCGCCGCGAGGCTCCCGAGGGCGGGGGGCGCCCCTCGCCCTCCCCCCCGGCAGGGCTGCGGCGAGCGGAGCGGCGCGGGGCGCGCAGAGGGGTCAGGCCCAGGTATCCCTCCGCACGGGTCACGTGAGCCCCGCGGGGGGCGCCGCCGCCCCTCCCGCCGCGGCGGCCGCGTCCCGCGCTGAGGGGCGCCCGGCCCTGACCCGTCCCCGCCGCCTCCATCCGCGGCCCCGCGGGCGGCACCGGCCCCCGCTCCAGCCTCCCCCTCCGTGTCAGGGGAGGCCGCGGGGTCACCCGAGGCCCCGGGAGCTGCGTGCGGGGCCGGGGGCGCGGGGCGGGCACGGTGCCGCAGTGCCGCGAGCCGGCAGCCTTCCCTGGAGCATCCTTTATCTCCTCTTGCCGGGGGGGCGCCCCGGGAATCACGCGATTACGGGAGAATCCCCCATTTATCTGTTTTTTATTATTTTTTTAAATGAGCTTCTCAGGCCTGCGGGTTGCCAAGAGAAGGCGAGCGAGGCTCTCCCAGAGATATGAAGCAAGAAGACGGATCAGAACTGTTCCAGAAACATTTTTGTTATCGCTGAATTCACCCCATCCGTTTTCCACACGCAGCACTGGGAGCTGCCTGC
Source organism: Tinamus guttatus (assembly GCF_059628265.1). Lineage (NCBI taxonomy): Eukaryota > Metazoa > Chordata > Aves > Tinamiformes > Tinamidae > Tinamus > Tinamus guttatus. The sequence continues at coordinate 4,150,803 of NW_028288993.1, read as the reverse complement.
GCTAGGTCCGGTTTCCCTGCGGAAACCCCGGCCGGCCAGGCGGGGTCTTCTCTCTTCACCGGGGTCTCAGTCGCGGTTCGAGGGTCATCGCGGTGTGTGGGGCTGTTCACAGCCCTTGTTTGCTCTGGTTAGGTGGTGTTTTGGTGCAATAAACCAAAACTCCGCATTTTTGCCACATCCAGCTTCACATCCCTCGCAATCACTTCACTGTGCCGATCATTTAAATCTCTAACTCCTATTTTTTGCTCTTTAATTTTGTAGCTTGCTAGCTCTGCTTAAAGAAACTGAGCCACAGACTTTCATCACCTATTTTAGCAGGACCTTCAACTAATATGCATCCTTGTAGGACCTATATTTTTATATCACACTTGTATTTTAAATAAATGCGTAACTAAGGAAATAAATACCACATCTATCTTTGAGATATCCATTTTTATTAGCAAGGATAACAAATGCACCAAAATCACCATCCTGTGAGCAGTCATTCTCGATCGTTCAGCACTCAGGTGCTGACAGACACTAGTGAGATCCCTGGCAAAGGGAATCCAGGCTCTTTTCAAGTACAATGATAATTAAAAGTCTCTCCTATTTCTTCAATTCAGCTGTAATAAAATAATGCTTCGTGCCCACACCCAGCTGGCCAAATCCTGCTGGTTGCAACATCACATCCTTTCTGTAGTTAAAAAAGCTGTTTGTGCAAATGTGCTCGTCCCCCCTCCCCCCTTTTTTTCTCTGCTCGGGTCTTTCTGCTCAGTTGTGCTTTCTTGGGGCAGTTTGTGTTTAGACATCTGCTCTTTGCAACACCTTGCTTGGTTGCTCACACAAGGGTTAGGATCTTCACAAGCTCCAGCAGCTTTGTAGGGCTGGGTGATAGGGTTTGCGATTTTGACATCAAAAAAGGGGGGAAAATACATTGCAATTTTCCCTCTGCTTTGCAACCCACTGAGCTTCCACAGCTAAATAAATTGACCTTGGTACTACATGTTCAACAACTCTATAGATGTTTCAACAGAGCTTTATGTTCTATATTTAGATGAGGATGCCTAAACGAAAGGCACTGTTGGCCTTATTTAAGGCATTTCTTCTATAATCTAGGGAATTCAGAGCTGCTCTTCGTGGAGCTGGGGCCTGGCCACCCCTCAGTGGCACAAATGGAGATGCTCCTAAAACACATGATGCTCCTAAAACACGTCTCTGCTTTGTCAGAGGTTGTTCTCTCCCAGATGGTCCCTGCTGCTCCGGCTCAGGCTGTGAGAACAGCCCTCAGAAGAGCTGTGTTTTTGCCTTAAAAGGGCTTTTTCTAAATGGAAAAGTTACCTGTCTCGTGCATCCATCCTTGTTGTCTTCTCACTGAGCGAGCCAAGGAGCTCTCCCTGGAGAGCAGTGGGCACTTCCCAAGTGCTCCTCCTGGAGCCTTGCTCCACAGCATAAGGTCAAATCAGAGCTTAACTAGAAAAATCTTCAATTTGCGGGTGTCAGGCCATTTTTTTCTGATGTGCTGTAAAACTATATGTATGTATATATATATATACATACATATATATAAAATGGCATGCCACAGCATGAAGACATTGTGGTGCAGCAGAGACTCCAAACACAGCTCCAAAAGTCCTCATTTGGGCTCTTGCTGAGAAAATAATGACCCTGTGTTGGCTTCAGGATCCAGCACAAAATTGTCCGTGTTTTCAGCACACATCTTTGCTCCTTGGACTTCTGTCCAGCTCTTCTCCCCTTGTCTGGGCTCTCACCTTCCAAGTGTCTCCCCGTTGCTGACTCCGGAGCTGCTCCTCACGCCTCTCCCACCCAGAGCTGACATCCAGGGCATGCGCCCTCCAGCCATTCTCCATTTTACTGCAAAATTCCAGTACAAATCATGCTCTTTTCCCCTGGCCTCCACTTCTCCTCTCCCCATCTGTTCTTCTTATTACTCACATAACTCTGGGTCATGCAAAGCGCTGTGAGGCTCTGGATGGGTTTCTGCTGTGGTTTTTGTCAGTCATTGTGCAAGTTCCTGACAGCAGACTGGTAAAACTTGTAAATGCAACATTTTGCAAAATGATTTGAAATGTAAAAATTCTGTTATAGAATTGTTTGATCTGCAACTGTTTAATTTTTAAAATTCCCTCTACTTTATTCTCTGTCTGGCATGAGAATGTGGATATACATGCTTACTATTTAAGTCCTCTCTTTTAGTGGATTTAACTCCTGACGTTCTTGATAAAGGTCACTGCATGAATTTATAGCTGTGTATGTGAAGCTCCAGTCCGTACACTCTATGTATGGAAAACTCTGCTGGAGATGATAAAATCAGAGGGCATTTAATGCCAAAATGAACAGAAGCACCTAGAGGCAGTAGGAGCACAGGCTGGAGGCCTGCGGATTCCCCAGCAAGCTAATGCCACGATGATACATAATTTACTTGTAACTTGCAAGCAATCTGCCCATCTTTCCTCCCAGAAGTGTTCCCATTTAAAGAAGCCGAGTCAGCCTGTCCTTGCTGAGCGCGCTGGTATTCGTGCCCATGGCGTATCCATATAATCGTTGGGTTCTTCTCCGGACACTCGCGTTCTCCGGCGCTTGCAGCACGGATGTGGAGCTGCTTGCATGGCACTATGTGAGGCAGCTGCAATTGCAACTCCTCCAGCCCAGCCTTGGGAAAACAGAGGCCTGTGGAGCAGGGACACGAAGTGCAGGAAAAGGCATGGGAGCCGGTGTCTGTCTTCCAAATCCTGACAGATGGGCCAGGGCTGCTTGCTGTATCCACCTTTTTATAAGCTGGATTCCGCCAGGGTGTTTGCTCGGGCAGCTTATCCATTAAAAGGATGGGGGGCGAGCATATTCTTTGAAAATACAAGTAATTAAAAGAAATGAGATAGCTAATATAAATCAAGTGTGCATCTATTGCTAATTCTGCAGGTTCTGTAATGACAGAAATGTAGCTGCAGTTATAAATAGATAAAGTCCTAGTCTAGCTGGGCTCAGGGCATAGATACAATATGAAAATGAAAGGCTGAAAAGGACCTCAAGGGGTCTTCCTGCTCTGCAGCAAAATTGAATGAGGCAATGTTTTCTAATCACGGATTAGTAGCGTGATTTGGAAAATGATGAATATATTGACTGTTAGGGCCTTTTAGCTATTTGCTTTGAAATAGACCCTTGACAAGGAAACCTCAGTATTCATTTTCTTAATATTATTCTATTATCCAGGAAGCAGGATAAAGCCAAGAAAAGCAGAAGCCCAATTACATTTCAGAGGACAGCAGTAAAACATGCAGATCGTAAACAGACTTTTAATTTTCTATAGGGCCTTTACACTACCCTTCATCTTCTATTAATCCTAGGGAAAAAAAAGCACACTCCAAATTCATAAACTAGGAATCCTCCTCCCTGAAGGAAGCAAGTCCATTTTGACAGTGCCTTCCCTTTGCTTGTCTGTTTCCTTTTCTCCACCCAAGTAAGTTTTGAGACCACTGGACAAATTCAACCACATATGGCAGAGGGGAATGGGCTTAAAGATATTAGATTTCTGCAAGTTTTATGAAAACAGGCAGCCAGAAAGTGGAGGGAGGCTTCTGTTTAGGCTAAAGTGGGACTTGTCGCAATCTAAGCAGCAGCAAACCCAAAGCACGGAAAGAAACTTTGACCAAGGTCTGCACCTTCTCACATTACTTGTATTGTCTGCAATATGTTTTGTCTCCTTTCTTTATGCCCAAATTCCTGTTTTTATATGAATCTCTATGTTCGTCTGCATTAACATTAAAGACAGTTGCATAAATTTCCTCCTGAAAATACTATTATTTTCTGGACTCCCCTTCAAAAGTAGACATATTCTACTATTCATCTAAGGCCATTTTACATAACACAAAGGTCTTGATATTTTTTATTAACTTGTAGGATTTCAGAAGGCAGAAGATAAAAGTCACCTGAACATTCTCAATCTGTTTTCTCCACTTTGAATTGTTTGTGGAACAGGTTTTAACAGTTCTGCCCTTCCATGGCTCTTAAATGACATATATAACCAGAATATAACACAGACTGGCTTTTCTGGAACTTCAGTCTTAACTAGAATTTGCAAGGCACAAACATGTTTCTCAAAGACATTCAACAGCTAAACATGCTTGCTATTCTTTTAGATTTGTGAGGAAATCACAAAGCAAACTGCCAAGCTAGAATAAAATGCATGGTGAACAGTCCTACATGCTGAATGTTCTCATAAAGATTTAAATTAGCTTTAAAAAGATCCCACCAACGCTAGTAGAGACAAATGTACAGGCACTTTTGCTACCGTGTCACTAGAACAAATTTAGATGACACAGTGATTAAGGCATCTCTGCTCTCTTTATGCCAGTGCTTTCAGGGTAACTGATATTACTTGTATCAGTGATGTTAAATAAAGGGGAAAAAAACCTCTGCATGGAGGCAGCCTCAACAAGCACCAGAGGGGATTTACAGTCCTGTCTTTTTATAGTTCATCTTTTCAGAAATACCAATGTTTTCAGAAAATATTCCTCTAGCTAAAAAGAGTGCTTGGTATTTCTTGCAAAAGGTGCCCTGCAATATGAAAAATGACATCAGTCTTTTGGCAAATGGTGCTGTTCCAATTACGTAGGGTTATTAACGAGAGCATTAACATGCAGAAATGAAAAGGGGGGTGCATAACAAGCACTAGTCAAACCATTTTCTAATCGTACATCTTTGCAGATTTTTGTCCTTCCATATGGAAAAATGCAATCCAATAAAGTACAAACTTCAAAAAGAGTTTGGGGACGTCCAGTTAGGCTGTAGCTTTTAGCTTCCTCCCTCTTTCTGCACTGCATGACACTGTGGCCCAGACGGAAGCCCCCGTGCCAGGGCTGAGCTCTCTGCTCCGTCCCTGCCGTCCGCGCGGCCTCTGCTCCCGCTCGACACCGAGCGGCTGCGTTGGAAGCACGGGCTCAGCTGAGGCTTCGCAGCCAGAGCACAGCAGCAATGAGTCATCTTGCTTGTTTGTGAGGTTCTAGGTATTTTCATCCCATAAAAGCTGAAATGTAACTGTTAAAAATAATAAACACCTCATCCTTTATTCCTTTGGTTATGGTGGAAAAGAAGGACTAAAGAATGAAAAACAAACAAGCTTAATATTAGGAAATACTCATGCTTCCATGGTCCCTCCCAGGGATCCTGGAATATCTGCATTTTTTTCTTCTCGCTCAGAACGCGGCTGAGACACCACATGATGCCTTGCCTGATGCAAGAACTATGCTCAGCTAATGCCGATTGCCAAGTTTGTGTCGGCAAACAGGAGCTTAGCGTGCAACGTCTGGCCCGCGGCTCATCATGCTCATTCACAAAACAAGAGAACAAATAGAGACATAAATGTCTGGTAAAAGGCAGGAAACGGTGCTGGGCTTCTAGCTGGACTGCAGCAGAACAGGTGTGCTCAGGTGCAGGCCCTGCGTTCCAGCACAGCCTCCTTTGTATCGCAAAGCTGCACGTTTTGGAACAGCCCTTCCCAGGGCTGGTGGTGCTGGCCATGGGGCGAGCTCGGGCTCTCCTTAATTAATTGGGTTTCTGGGTTCACTTGATTGGCGTGCTATCTCCTCAGCTGTTGGGTTATGAAGCAACAACTAGCGTTTATCAAACTGCTTATCTCAGATATCACTTCCTTTCTATTCATCTCCATTCACAGCTACATGTGACAGGCAGTATTATTTTCAGTTATTTTTGGCTTGCAGTTGATCCAACTTTCCAACTCCTTTCTGCATCGTGTAAATACAGCATCAGTGAAGTCCTTTATGCCGCTGTGCTCGGAGGAGATGGTGAACATCACCATGGACGAGTTCCTGCAGATCAGACTGCTTTCTGGAAGCCTGCTCACACACTTCACAACCCGTCTGTTTTCTCCCAAATGCAGTTATTTAAAGCAGTGGAGTTCACTTCAGAGACATTGTACAGTAGCTGCTGTTTATGTTGATATTTCTGGTAAGGTTCAATATTGTCTATTTTCCATTCTATCTCAGCACTGCCTTTAATTGCCTCTTTCCACCAGATTTACATCTTATCCCTCCCGGCTGTTCACTCCAACTCTCCTTCACTTGGCCCCCTTCCAGTCACCCAGTACTACTGACAGAGGTACTAAAATGGCAGAGCAGTTGTTGAGAGTCAAAATAACACAAAATTATGTTATCCTACACGGTCCACAGCTAACTGAACAATTAAATAACCGAGCATCTGAGACTGTCACCAAAAGTTCTCCTTTTCTTTGCTAAGATTGTTAATTTCAAGCACTTCCAGGCATGAATACACGGCGGCTGTGGAGGCTTAACCTCTCCCTCTCTCTCCAAGTGCTCTCTAAATCCATTATTTATCACTACTCCAAGGAGGGGCGAGTTAGAATTAATGGTTCTCTTTCGAATACCAAATGCAGGTTATTCTTACAGGACTTGGCCTCATACCCGACACTCGTGCCCCGGGGAAGCAGATTCCCTGGAGTTTCCTGCACATAATTAACATGCCCAGGCTGACTCAGCAAGTTTGCCCACATATGCTTAAGCGCAGGGATGTGAGGAGACTTAATGATTTTAATCCGTCTCTCAGTAAGATTAAGAAACAGGCACATATTTAAGTAATTTACTGAATTAAGGCCATAGCTTCTTGCCTTTTTTTTTTTTTTTTTTACTCCCCACAGAGTGATACAGGCCAAGACCCATTGCACACAGACCCTATGGCGCTGCTCTTGCCCCTGGCTGCTGGTGACACATGGAAGATTGGGATGGCTGCTGGAGCCAAGGGGAAGAGCTGCTTTGGCTGCGCTGCCCTTCCCACCCCGGGCACCCAGGTGAAGCCCTGGGGCTTCTGGCAGGTTGCCCCAGCACCATGTGCGTTAGCCCGATGAGGCAACGAGGCTCAAGTACCCCATCTCAGATGCTGGTCAGTAAAGCAAGCACTTGAAAAAAAGTGTTTACTTAGCTTATAGAGATTGTGGAAAGGAAAACAACCCCAGGAATTAGAAGCTAGAAATGCCAGAACAGGCAGGTGCATTGGATTGCACAGAGCAATCCTCCTTCCCACTACCTGCAGCGAGCACGATCCGACCCCACTGCCCTTCCCAGCACGATCTGGACAAGCAGCTGAAATACAGCTCAACAAAGAGCCCTTCAAAAGGCTCAAGACCAGGGATACAGCCAATAACAAACAAACACCTGGAGATGGAAAATCCGTCTCCTTTTTTTCCTGCCACATGTTTTGGAAACAGCGTGCCAGGAAATCTATTAAATCACACACATTTCAGTCACCAGTATGTGGCTTGGCTAGCACACGATATTGCTGAGGGATGTGGCTAAGAAAAACCGTAGTACTTAAAACATCTTTTCAGGGTCAGTAGTGGAGAGAGGTGCAGGAGAGGCAGACTGCAAGTCCGTGGTTCCTGAGAACAGCACCGGGGTGGGAGGACGCTTGCTGACACCCCTGCGGGCGAGCGCGGAGACGAGCGCGCAGCTGAACGCAGAGAGATCTGAGTATTTTCTACCATGATTCAGCACGAAGGCTGCGCTGCGCTGGAGAGGCCCTGCCGCCTCATCGGGAGAGAGCAACCCCGCATGCTCTGTATGTATAAGGCCATTTTACACCTCTTGAGACCTTGGCTTCTTTTCCATGTCACCAACAAAGCCAGTTCATAGCATGCTCAAATCAGCCCAGGGCTTAAGGGTGGTGTGTTCACAAGAGGACCTGGCCCACTAGGACTTTTCCACCTGGACCTCACTTAGTGTTATGGTTTAGCTTTAGTTCATTGGCCCTTGCTAAACACATGCCAAAGAAAATTAACACATCACTGGAAATACTGGAACCCTGTCCTCTACGAAAGGGCAATACAGAAAATCCTTCTCCCTGCATCATGACACAGTAATTTCTGACCAGTATCTTCTCCCCAAGCCTGTGGAGTGCCTGGATGCAGTGCAGGAGGCCACAGGAGGTCTTGAGCATATGCAATGAGGGGGATAATCCCAAAGGAGGGGGATAGGGATTAGCACCTTCCCAAGATGCTAGCTCCTGTCTATGCATATTGCCACAATCAGCACTGGGAATAACAATAGGTGTTACACATGTCAGCAGCCTGTAAAACAACGTGAAATGAAGCAGGTAAAATGATGTTCACGCATCTCCTCCACGGCAGTGCCAGCAGCTCAGGTATTTTTAGGGCAGAAAGCTCCACACCTTTGGATCCAGAATTGTCTCAACAGGGTCTCCACCAAATTCCTGCCTTTTAAGGCCTCTTGGCTTTCAATAAAAAACACGTAAACAAGTACAAACTCCGTGGGTATTCTATATTGCTCATCTCATTACAGCAGGAGGCAAAGCACAGATTGATGCTGTGGCTGCCTCACAAAGCTCGTCACATGCACGCAGATGCAATCAGGTTTTAGCCTTTGCTTTCTAACATGGTGGTTTTATCACCTTCCTGTGGCATGGCCGGAGTCTGCTGGCCAACTCCCTGCCCTCAGCTGCACTTGGAGAGGGAAGGGACATCCTGCCATCGTCATCCACGAGGACCGCGGGGCAGAGCGGGAAACACATCGGCCAGTCCTGACACAAGGCAATGCAGAAAACAGGACAGCCAAGAAAGGTGATCAAGACTTGACTTTATGAATATTATTAGTATGATGTAACTTAGTACTGAAATTACTGTGATTCTTGTTGAAAGAACACACTGTTAACACCCTTTTCAGTCGCAAGGGAACTGCAGCATTTTTCTTCAGATGCACCCAGAGATACCACCCCATTAACTTCGTAGCAAATGGACATCAGAAGAAACCACACCCTGCCATTACACAGAAATTCTAAGAGAAGATGAGGACTCAAAGCCTAGTAAAACCAGGTCTGATTCTGGCACCTAAATAGTCTGAACTGAGTGCAGTGTTAAAACTGCCAGAACTAATATGCAGATGAGAGTCTATTGGAGATAAATTTCCTCAGTTACATATTTCTTTCTGCACAATGCAGAATGCATGAATGGTGAGAATGAAAGAGCAAGAAAGAACTTGGGAAAGGTGTAGGAAAGGTTCAGCTAGAGAAAGCAAACTAAGATGAATAACATCATTGAACACCGAGAGCAACTAAAAGCTAGTAAGTATAAATATCCCAGCTTAACTTGGCTGACCTTGGAAGACTAAAACAACATAACAAAACTGGGCAGAGATTTCTTATGAACTGTATCCATCATCAAGGAAGAACAGCTTTACAATTAATACGGAGGAAAAAGAAGAATCCCGGAGAATTAAGATGCTGAAGAGGTCAGTTGTTCACTCCAAAATATCCACAGATAGAGATAGGAGCACTTGCTAGAAGGTTCTGCCTCACCAACAGCAAGTCACAACCCATCTGGACTTTTTATAGCCGCGGCAGGGCTCCAAGGCCGCTGTATTTAGAACATCCCGCCTGGCAGGCAGGGATCTTCCAGACCTGGCAGTCGGTCTGCTCTGGGATAGCTCCCTGCTTCCTCTCCAGTGGACCTTACTGAGCAGTTGCTCCCCCTATTTTCCTGTTCTGGAAGTCCATAAAATATTTATCTGGAAGCAAACAAACCAGCCCTCTACCAAAAGGGGATGAAAATTGTGGAACTTCTTCCTTCCAAAAGCAAACCAACCAAACCTCTTCTTGGAGACAGAGAGAGAAGTGGGGAGAGTTAGGCAGGTGCATGGGGACCCTGCTCTCCCCAAGCCGCCGCTCCGCTGTCCTTGCACACTTGCACACGTGCCCTTCACCGAGGCTCCCTTCCTCCCCTGCTTCCCAGAAATGCAGGGTCTGTGTTGGAATCAAGCAAGGCCTTGGGAAAGCACAGAAGGGCTGACTGCCTCACCAGCCATTAAGAAAAAAACAAGATAATTAAACTTCATTGCACACCCTTACCCCCCAAATTCAGATCCCATTTTTCCCCAGTCATACACAGATAACAGCCCAACAAGAGGTTAGGGCATTCTGCAGATTTTGCACACTCCCAAACTTAAGAGCCCACAGGACCACTGCTTTTAAGCCTTCAAGACAGAACTGGCCTTATTTCTAGTCTGCCCTCCTTTCCACTTTTTTTTTCCATGTGTATTTTCAATTAATGGTATTCCTCATAGACACAAGTGCCATGAAAAGGTATTTTTTTAAAGAATATCTTGGATTATTTTATCATCATAAGTTAAAGTTCAGGAAAATTGACTCAAAAGTCAAGTAAAAATTCAAGTAAAATTTAACACCTTTTATTCACAAGAAACAATCACCATCTGCAAACTAATTCTCATCCAATTAGCACAAAAAATAAATAAAATAGACTATGCCTACCATTTTAATAGATCTTATGTAAAAGAGTCAAGCACTTATATTTTAAAGAATAATGGGAAATAAAAGCAAAAACTCTCCATGACCAAAAAGCACCTTTATTGACCATGTTACCATTCAGCACTCATTGCACTCAATATTCTAAATTGATTAACTACAGTCCAGTTGAACATTTAAATAAGAGAAAAAGATATTGCAATCTGACTTGTATAAAAAGTGTTATTTCTGAGTAGCATATAATTAAAGAACTATTAAAAAAGCCATATACATAAATAACTACTATCTGCGATTTCGACGATAAGCTCCACAAGTTTAAAAGCCAAACGTAATACACCTCCTCCACATGACATTCTTGTGTAAGTGCCTACAAAAGTCCATCTGTTTTGAAGGCAATGTGGTTGGAAAGTATGTTCTATTTCACCATTTAACAAATTACAATCACGTCACAAAAACTACTAGGCAGCAAAATATTTCAGATAAATTTCACATATTAAAAAAGCTAAAAAAAAAAAAAAAAGTTTTCAGGGAAAGGCCAGATTCAGAAAGACAGCATTTTGTGTATAACCTGAGTAAAGACAGTAGTTCCTCCTAGGAATTTTGGATGGCACACATGCTACGCCTTCATATTACACTATACAGCATCTCAATGATCTCATTAGGCCGGTACAGCCCAGCACAGGAACAAGTCTTTGTATTACACACTAAAATTCAGCCACACAATATCATTTGTTACCACATTCAATTAAATGCTCAATAAATTTATGATTAGCTATATATAGGAAACTAGTAGCCAGTAACTGCTCCTCCAGTCTTTCCCCTCTTCCTGCTTTCAGAGCATAGTTTATTATCTATCATAAGATAGGCATTATCTATAATAAGATGGGTATGGTTGGGAAGGGTATGTCCTTTCTCTGTATTTTATACCTCTTCCAAATTTATTAGCACGTGTTTAAAGAAAATTTCATTCTACAAAGACGACAATAGGTTTTTTGGTTTTTTTTTTTTGCTATGTTATTCTTAATATTGAAACTTCCACGCAAGCCGACAAGAATAACATTAATTAGAGCTATTTGGCTACAAGAATATTGATTTCTATACCAACATGACTATTTATGCAGAACAGTTGGTTTGACTTATGAATTTACCACTGCAATGAAAATTCAGTTTCCTCCGAAAGTCCTGTCTCTAACATGGAATACATTTTTCAATGGTATCCAACAAGAAATAAAAACTGTGATCTATCTCAGGAACTAAAAGGAAAGACAAAAAAAAAAAGTCCTCAGTAACCTCGGTAACATATGCAAGATGACACTTCCTAGAAAGGCAAAAAAATCTTTTTTTTTTTTTCTCCTCCCTCCTTATAAATTCCCCTTTCTCAAAGAAGCAAAGTCATTCTAGCCAGAGCAGGAAAGGCCAAGTAGTGAGAAAATAAAGGCATATGTTACTCACTGAAACAGTGAATGGGATTATTAGCAGAGAAGAGAAATTAGATCTTTGTATAAACTTCCACATGGCTGAATTCCTGGTTTTCTAGTCTGCTTTGATCACGAGGCACTCAAAGCAGAAAGATTTTTAATTCCTCTTCCTTGTCTGCTTTTTAAAAGCATCAAAGACATCTAAGCTGAATACAGGAAACTTCTAGTAAGGCTGATGTAACTAAAATGTTGATCAAGAAAAGAGTTAGTTTTGTTAAAAAATTTAGACTTAAAAATGTGGAAGAGCTTACATCAAAAAGGTGATATATTTTACTTTTAAATCAACTGAGATATTTGCTTGGATTCAAACTGTACATTTCTCTTCATTGCATATAACAGATCTAGATTTTCCAGCTACATTTCTCATTCTGTTACCTATAACTTGCTTGAGAAAATGTCAACCTACATCCCAGCCACCACAGTCTTACTATGGAAAGGGAATGTCATTAGTTCCTGGAGTTTTTTTTTTTTTTTTAATTCTCTGTTATGGATAGAATTTACAAGTCGTCTTCTTAAAAACAGATTAACAGAGTCTGTTAATCAGCACTAGGGTGAACAAAAAAGTGACAAAAAAAATCTTTTCACCTGTTTAATTAAAAAGGAGACAGTCAAATAAGGAATCAAAACAGGTACAACCAAAATTTTAACCTTATTTCATTAAGGTACTTAAGTTTCTGAAGCTAATGATCCATTCTCTCTATTAAAGAAACACATCAGCCTTTTGAGGTATCAAATTATTTGTGAATATCTTGGCAGAGTAAAAGAGAATTAGTTATACACCCACCAGAATAAATGATATATTGATGTTAACAGACTTTTTCAGTCTTCGAGGTGAATATCCAAAACCGTGAAGACTGAAAAGCTATGAAAGATGCTCAAGAGTTCACATATTTTTATGTCATTGCAACTCACAGCCTTTTTTAGAGGCTGAATCAATGATATCAGTAAGGCAAGGCAAAACATAGGCTTGCCTTAAACCTACTTCATAACTTTACTTTGCTAGTAATTCCAGGAGTCATTATTTTTCCATAATATGACATCCAAGTGAAGCTAGTTTTAGCAATTTATTTTTTTCTACAGCGAACTTCCATGAAACGTAGTAAAACAAGAATTGCTCCGATTACTTACGTCTCATTTTATAGTCATTTGTTGATAGTGAGAGTTCTAATACTGACCCAGGTCCCTACTGTGATACAGTGGTATCTATGAAAGAATAAAACAAATTGGGAGGTCCAACTTGTATCTGGAAGACTCAGAAACATTTCTGAACTTTTCATCAGCTGCAGGAACTTTTTGTACCTGCTAAAGTCATTCTTAATATATGTGGTTCAAAGCTGAGTTTCCTAAAAACACTGTCATTAAAGACTGTAGCATCTGCTTACTCTCTAATTGTCTTTGTTCGAAATAAATATTAAATTAAGGAACTATCTCCTACAATATGTTCATACAGAATCAATCCAAATCTCCATTTTTTAAAATGGAAACTATTCACCAAATAACCACCTAACTGAGGAGGCTGAGAAAGAGCAGAAGCTGAAAAAGCAGAAGGAGCCAATGTATATGAAATGCGCTTTTAGGCAGAACAAACAGGGACTTGTACATATCTGTTCTAAACTTTTGGGGTCACTTTCATCAACACTTCTTGTTCCAAACTTTATGGGAAACACTGTGAAGAAGAAAATTCTGACACCATAGTTTATAGATCTACCATTTTGGAAAAGTCATCCTAGGAAATGGAACAAGTACAGGACATTATCATTGCTGCCTGACACCCTTGATATTTTACAACTTCCACAGAACAGTTTGTTCCTTAATCCCCAGAAATGCCAGAAAGCAGTCACTTAGGAATATTTTTACAGCTGGAAACCACCATTTTTTTTTCAGAATTTAGAACAGCTGTAGGTAAACAGAATTAGCAACATTTGTTCTGAACTAAGAAACACATTCTGTTCCCCTTCACCCCCTCCCCAAAACAGAGGCAAAATGTAGTTACTTTTCTCATCACAGCTCTCTGGCCACAGACACTGAAGCACCTTGGTGTGCAAATTCCTCCATGCACATGACACACAGTAAGAGCGTCGAACCCCTGTATCCAGCACAAAGGCATTTACCAAGTGCTTGAAGATTTTGCTCAACATGCACCTTTTCCATGTACATTAGGAAAAAACTTAAGGTATTATGCTGCATATAAGATTATGTAACTTTAATGACAACAAAATCAATGACATACCAGGAAAAAAAGTAGATGTTGCCCAAGATTTTTTTGATAGAGACCCGGTGAGATAAGACAGCCAAGAAACCAAATGGTGCTGAAGTAAAAATTTCTATGACCTTTTAGAGTTGTCGGACTCTTTTATCGGTGTTTGCAATGTTGATATCCAATGTCTCTACTTTTTTAGTTAGCCGATCAAGCATATCATCCTGCTCCTGTATTTCTGTCTGCAGACCCAGAGCTAGGTTTTTCAGGCGACTCAACCCAGACGACATCTCATCTGCCAACACACAAAGAAAGCGTAAGGACTCACCGCTGTACGAAGGGCACTGTTCGAATGGACGCTACCAAGATTCACTCTTCTCTAAAAGCTTCAGCTAGAAAACATTAGTCATAACTGCTCACATTTGAGTATCCTTTTCTTCTGCAATACTGAAAGCACCAATATTTTATGACTGCTAGAGAATCAGTATCAGAAAGCAGTTATTTCCTCTTCTTTCCATTATCGGTGAAGTACAAATGCTTAAAGTCAAACCAGATTCCTTATAAAGTACTAAGTGGTATTAATTTTCCTGATTTTAACTTCTTAAATATATTTTAAAGTAGGGCATGACTTTTCTCAGCTCAGCTTACACAATATGCTCACTACCTCACTTATTTTTCTTTGAAATTATCTTTATTGCAGAGATATAATGAATATACTAAGGATTTAAGCAGTTAACTGTTTAATGTAGATCAAAATACCCACCCCCAAATTCCAGATTTTATAACTAAAGCTACAGGGAAACAACTTTATTGTCTTACTGGCTGGTACAAATGTTTCTGGCACTAGTAAATTTTGTGTGGCCTGGGAATAGAACAAATATGCCTCCACTAACTCTTATGCTTGACTATTTCTCTTTGATCTAGTTCTTTCTGATTTCCTTCCAATCTCATCTTTCTAGGTCAGATAAACAGTGACACATGTAAGCAAGAGGCATTTTGTATATATACTACAGAACAAAGGAAGAAAAATTCAGCTGTATGTTTTTTGGAAGTAACACAAGAAATGCATATGATCCACAAATGAAATACCGAATGCCTTTTGATGCTTCTATTTTATGCCAAAGATGTATTTATTTCAACACCTATGCACAATTGCAATTTTGGGGGGATCCAAACTGATGTACAATTTAGTAACCCAGTTTTAACTCGGTCAGCCAGGTAAACCAAATACATCTTTCAAAGTAATGGGCAATGTCAACATAAAAAGAAGCTAAGTACCCCCCCATACAGTTCCTATGTGGATGTTAAACTACAGTTCCTTCTTGATAATACTAATATCTGCCAACTAAGATTTTCAGAAAAGGAGGATGAAGCCTGCTTGGCCCAGTGATATTCCAGTCAATTTACGGGTTGATTCAAACAAACATTTTCATACAATGCAAATACTGTGGAATACGTCAGCAGCAGCAGCTTAAGAGAACTAATGTGTTTCATGCTTTTTTTAAAAAAAAATCTGCTGGTGTCTTTGTTCAGTGAAAGTTGAAAAACTAAAGATTTTTATAGCACAGAATACAACAGAAGAATTAAAGTATTGATGCCAATTACGTAACAGTTCCATAGTAAGTTTGTATTATTCCTGGCATCCTAGCCACATTGTTACTAGCTGATATCATGTGAAATTCATCTCTAACTCAGATTTGTCATTTATCTTCACAAGTAGTTAACTCACAGATGTTCCACAATATTTGACCATTCAGGAAATACATATTGCAATCAAACAGTGGTTTCTGCCACAGAGATGGTTCTGAAATGCAGCCTACAAGCAAATGATTTTTCATTATCAAAATTTGGAAATTAACTAAATAAAAAGTGTTTACTGGGAATATACTAGTTAACTTTTCTCTATCTTGAAAACCAAGAACTATTAATATAGGATTATACCAAACAGCTTCACTTTTCTCACTCACCTAAGTTGCTATCAATTTTCTGGTGATAAGCTCGCAGATGTTGATTCTTTGGATAAGCATCACGTTGCACTGAAGAAATTGAATCTACTCCACTGAAATCACTGTCTGTTAACAATATAAAACATTCACATAACAAAAAGCTTTGAGGAAGAGTTAAGTTTTAGATGAATATTAACAATTAGTCTGACTACAGATGCTACTTAATTACATAAGCTGCCAGAAGACTATCAAAAGCAGCATGACATCACTAGAGAGTAACCCCAAGGCACACAGTTATTAACATATGCAACTGGCTGCACATCAAAGCTGTCTCTTCCAGCTGCTTTGTGTAGTTCAGCTGGGTAGTTTGGAAAAAAACAAAGCACCAAAACCAAGTCATTTATATCAGCAATTAAGTGTCCTCCTAGGGCAAACCACTGGAGAGTGTTTCTGCCCTCTCCTGGACAGTCTTAATGACTACAGCTTAATACATCTAAAAAGAGGCCAAAAAGATTCAAGTAACAATTTTCAGTCAGCTGAGAAACTTCTAGCTTTTCTGCAAACATATATTCATGGCCAAATTCACAAAGCAATTCTGTGAAAATCATCTTGTGAGTCTAGTTTAAAAGCACTAGAAATGTGCTTCTTGCACATCATATACAAATTGAAAAAATACCTATTTAGATTTGTTTGCTTTCTAAACAGATCTATCCAAACTACTTATCTAGCATTGTATTTCTGGAGGCTAATTGACTCCCAAATAAGTATTTATTTACTGAGACATCTACAATTCCAAAGATATGCCTGTCTTCTTATTCTTAACAAATACATAATAGAAAATCACTTTAAAGCGTAGCTTATTTTGCACACAAAACTCCTTTACAGAAGATAATTAATTGCAAGAAAGGTGAACAAAATCAAATCCTGTATATTTCCTTTTGGGAATAAAATACTGACTTCAGGATGGCAGGTTAGCCTGGGCTTACAATAACAAGAAAAAAAAAAGAAAATTAAGGCAAATCACAGTTAAGGACAGCCTTATGTGTTCATAGTTTGAGAAACATGGGATAAAGCTGCCTGTACATTAAGCAGATTCTTGGTCATGGTCTCCTCTGTGCAAATACAAGCACTGGATTCTTTGCGGTCTTTAGTGGATACATTATTAATCGCTTCCAAGAAGGGCTAAAAAAATCTACATATAATAAATATTTTCATGTTTTGGGTATGAAGAGTTTTAGGGGCAAGCAATTCCCTAGCACTAATGGTCATGAAAGGTCACACACAAGTCTCCAGCAGGAGTTAGGCAGCTATACAAGTCAAGAGCTGGGCAGGCTGAAGAGCCTGTGACTTTACCACTGTGCAAGTCTCCCCTACTTGGGTGATGGATAATCAGTATAAAATAAGATTAACAAACCTGAATTATCTAGCCGTCTTAAATTTGGATGACTTTCCTGGTATTTTGACTCTTGCTCTTTACTAGACATCATCGCTTCTTTTAATCTGGTAATGCAAAGAAAAAGAAAACATTCTCAGGGACCAAAAGTTTGATTCCAAATCTGTTAAACAAAACCAAGTATTCTATCCAAAAAGAGTCAGTTGCTTACGTCCAACTCAGCATGTCCCTTTACAATGGACTGTTAGCATTTGTCTTCAGTGAGGCACTTATTTAACCTCACTGAAGACACAAAATTGAACCTCACAAAAAACTTATAAAAAAAATCTAAAAATTTCTAACAGCAGACAGGTCTCCTGCATGGTCTCAGGAAAGTACTATCACACTCAAGTAAAACATTTATTTTGCTTACCTATTATTAGCATTATACTCAGGCGTTCCATTCTGCTCTGGCTTGCTCTCTGGAGTTTTGGGTTTGAAGTAGTTTACCAAGCCCCCAAAAACACTCTTAATGCTATTTATGTGTTTTTGACTAGTCTTCAAGTCCTGGTCCATCTTATCCACCATTTGTTCTGTGCGCTTCAGTGCCTCCCCTTGTCGTACGAGCTCCTAAAAATATTGCAGGTATTTTTAGATATTATTGACAGATGTTATCGACAAGAAAGGACAAGCTTAGTTAGCAAGGACAAACTGCTGCATCAAAGAAAAATAACAGAGTTCCTTCATCTACCCACAGATTTTTTTAAGGTTTCCAGCCTTTTCACTTACTCATTTTCCTCCAAGGCATTTCAACCCAGAGTGGCTAGGCAAGCATAATGATAGGCTGGAGCAGCTAGGAAATTCTCATAACTAAGCCCAGTTTCCTGCCACCTACTACAAATGGGTTCTAGGAAGTGTTTGTACTGGTCCTCTATCACATTGAAATTTCTATCTGCTCCTGTGGAACAAACATTGTGCCAGGTGGGTGATCCAGGAAAGCTATGTTTTATGAAATATTGTTTATGGAACGAAAGTGACCAAACTAATATTAAAGAGTTACAGAAAACATTTTAATTGATAAGGAAATGCTATTTTCACATCATGGTTGTGTTCTAAATAACTGGGAAAAATAATAGCTAAAGAAAACATATATATGTATGTTGCTTCAGCATGGTATTTTTTGTTTTGTTTTACAAACACTTGTTTTGTTTCACAAATACAGTACAAGATTTAGAAATCGTGATGCAAACAGCCAGGTTATTTACTAACGCAGTGGCACAAACACCATCCCAATTAATCCAAAGGTTAATTCTGGCAGTAAGGCTGGCTGTGCCTAACCCCGGTGGGAAGAAAAAAAAGGAAAAAAAAAAGGAAAAAAAAAAAGCCCTGAAATCCATATTCTATCTGAACTTTGGGAAGCTCCAGCTGAACACGCAGACTCTGTCCCTCAAGCAAGCCGGTTCACAGAGCTCTGCCATCGAGCCCTGGCTCCTCACCGGGGCCTCTCTTAAACGCACGGGTAAACAACGCGCCAGGGAGACAGGGGCGGCTCCAGCGCGGCCTCCCGTGACGGGCCCGGGTGACACCGGGGACCCTTCATTAGGGGTGACGCAGCCGCCGGGCCTCGGCTCTGAGGTGGCTCCGCGGAAGGAAGGGAACCATTAACGGGGCGGCAGCGGGCAGGGCACAAACAGCCCCGCCAGGCGCAGGGGACCGGCGGGTCATGGCCCCCATGGAGCAGCTGCTGCTTTAGCGGATAAAAGAAGCACAAATGGCCACTAACGGCTTCGCATTCGCGAGCCGGCGGCTCCCGCCCCCGTCCCCGCAGGCCCCCGGCGGGACGCACCTCGGAGGCGGCCACGCCGACGCGCTCCGACTCGTAGAGCAGCGCGAGGGAGCGGGTGGTGCTGTCGGCCGTGGCGGCCGTGCGCCTGAGCACCTCCCGCTGCAGCGAGCGCTGCCGCTCGCCGCCCGCCACCTCCTCCTCGGCCT
This sequence comes from Tinamus guttatus, assembly GCF_059628265.1. Taxonomy (NCBI): domain Eukaryota; kingdom Metazoa; phylum Chordata; class Aves; order Tinamiformes; family Tinamidae; genus Tinamus; species Tinamus guttatus. The sequence continues at coordinate 4,131,519 of NW_028288993.1, read as the reverse complement.
CCTCGTCCTCCGCGAAGGGGTTGTAGCTCGGCGCCGCCATGGTGCTGCCCGCCTTGCGCTAGAAGAAGCGACCGCTATGAGCGCGAAGGGCGCCGCTCCCGCCTGCTGCGCCGCCGCCGCCGCTCACCCCTGCGCCACCGGCTCCTTCCGCCCGCAGGGCGCTGCGCCGAGCGGAACGGAGGCGGCGCCGAGCGGCGGGGCGGGCACGATGCCGAGGGCGGGCAGCAGGACTAGGAGCGCGCAGCGATACTGGGGATGGGCACGGTGCTGGGGGCGGGCAACGGCCGGGACGGAGGACGGTGACGCCCCCGGGGCGGGGCGAGGCTGTTACCGGGGCCGGGATAGGGCGAGACAGACGGGAAGCGCCCGGAAGGGGCGGTCATGACTCTCTGCCGGTGAAGCCGCGCTGGGTGCCGCCATCTTTGCTGCGCCCGTCGTGTGGGCGCGCGCTCCCGCGGGGAGGCGGCGCTCTCGCGAGAGGCGCGGCGCGGGCTGCCCCTGCCCACAACATGGCGGCCGCGGCGGTGGCGGCGGCAGCAGCGGCCGCAGCGACGGCGGCCACGGCCACGGCTACGGCCACGGCGGCCGCGGCAGCGGCTGCTCCCGCCCCGGGGGGGAGCGCGGGCGCGAGCGCGGGCCGGGCGAGCAGCGCGGGCCCCGCGCGCGGGTTCTACTTCAACACGGTGCTGTCGCTGGCGCGCTCGCTGGCGGGGCAGAGCCCGGCGCCGCTGGAGAAGGTGACGGGGCCGGGGCTGCCGCGCGTGCCGGGGCGGGGGCGCGCGCTGGGGGCTGCGAGGAGGGCGGGCGCCGCGCGCGGGGCGGCGGCTGCGTGGGCGGGCAGGGCGCTGCGCGTGGCGCAGCCGCGCGTGGGAGGGAGGGGAGGCCCCGCGGGCGCTAGATGAGGCGACATCAGCCTTTCCCCACGCGGGGGTGTTGCGGCGTCGGCTGGCAGGTTTCGGCCGTGGGTTGTGGCCGTGGGTGATGGTGTCGTGCGTGGGACCCCCCTCCCTCCCCCCGAGTCCTCGCTGTGTGGGGGACCTCGAGGTGGACGCGGTCGTGTGTGCTTTCCCTGAGGTTGATGGGGTGATTCAGTGCGAACCTGAACAGGTGAGTGTTAGTCTCGAAGAGCCGCCCTTGCAGCTCCTGGGAGGCAGCCGGGCGTCTCGAGCGGTGCAGGAGGCCAGAGGCACCGCACGCCCGGGCGGCTGGTGGCTCTGCGTGAGGCGGCCGAGCTCCTAAATCGTCTCACACGTTGATGAAAGATGACTAAACTGTCAAAAAGCTCCACTCTGTGCTGATGCTGCAGTGTGTGGCTTAATTTTGGCCAGCTGTTTCAGACTTTTTTTTCTTAGTTCTTGTTCTGGAAATTTGCCACTAGTCTGACAGCTGACTGTAAATAATGCTTATACATCTCCCTGTTGCTTCAGCAGCATCTAGTGATTCTGTCATTTTTAAGAATCTCTGCTAAGAGTTAAATTATATTAACAGTTACATCTCGTTCAAGGTATCTACTTGTGTTTTTCAGGAAAAGAAAAACCTGATGTAAAATATATACATTTAAAGTCTGTATTTCTTTTGCTGTACTTTATGTTGAGTAAGAGGATTATTCATACTGCGTTACAGGTTTTGTAAACGCAGCTCAAGAGCTTGCCCTGTGCTCCCAGTAAGTTCTGATTCTCTAGGGAAGAAGTTTCTTGGTGTAGAAATTGCAATTAAGGGGGCTTAAAGTGAATTATCTAAATAGGAAGGGACTTGACATTCAAATAAAAGTTTTTATTAGGGCAGTCTCTTCTTAGTAGTGTTTATTACCATGTAGGGTGTTTATGGAGAATGCATAAGCTTGTGGTATTCGTATGTTTTACTGTTCTGTAGGCAAACTAAATATCTGAAAGATTTGGTATATTCTTTAGTTGTGTTATAGCTGGGTATGGAATGAAGTAATAGGTAAATAGTGGGAAAATAATAGTTCTAGAAACTTTGTCTGCTATGTTTAAAAGATTTGCTCCCCAAGTGTGACTTTTGCTCAGAGACTTTTGCTTTTATTTTTGAGTGCTGTGTATGAAGAAACAGTGGTGCAACTGTAACAGAAGCTCCATCCACCCACTTCTTGTTTACAAGATCGAGTAAATACCACATGTGTGCCTGTTGCATATTTTTTGCTCATCCAAAATGCTCAGTGAATCTTTTTCTAACATCTGTCATTCTTCACTCTTTCTGAACCAGTAGATGATTTCATTAAAACACTGATGATTAAATGAGGGCTAATATGGCCACCTGATTCTCTTCCAGAAAAGGGAAATGCTGCAATCCATTTCAACTATAGAAAGTCTAAATGAGTCTTTCTGAAAATTGCAGTCTAGCAACTTGTTTGCTGCTATGAAAATATTTGCGATTGCCTTAGCTTTCCCCCAGCGTGTTACTTGGCATCTCTGAGACGTGGAGGTGATGGCAAGCTCCCTTTGGGGGCTGTTTGCATTGCTGTTTTTCAGTGTCTATTGTGGGTATTTGAAAGTTCTTTTTTTTTTTTCTTTTTTTGATCTTGTTTTCTTGGCCTGTCCCTCCACTGTTTTCCAGGTACAAAAACTGCTCTGTATGTGTCCAGTGGATTTCCATGGGATTTTCCAGTTAGATGAACGTCGTAGAGATGCTGTAATTGCGTTGGGAATCTTTCTGATTGAATCTGATCTTCAGGTATTATTTTCCCTGCCTCATTTTAAATGTACATAACACAAAGATTTTGGAATAATTAAAATGTAGTCATTCAGTGAAAGAAAATTGGTGTTTTCTATAGAGTTGAATTACCATAGTGTAAATCATGACCATGTTGTGCATATGCAAGTATCCGTGCTCTGAACAGTTGACTGATTACAAGGTCAGAGATAACAGATGGTTACAGGCAGGAGAGCACAAGTAAGAACAGTGCTGAGGACTGTATTAAATGGTGGTCATGGTGCTGTCACAGTCAAACTGCTGTCACTTTTTTTTTTTTTTTTTTTTTGATCAACATCATAGCGAAGTAGAGCTTATTAAGAATAGAAAAGAAAGGTTAAATTATTTTTCAGAGGATTATGGGGGTCTGTGGCTAACAAACATGGTCGCTTGCAAATCTTAAAATACAGTTGCTGAATTGTCTCCCTGTCATTAAATTGAATATAGTAGTTAAGGGAGGGTAGTGATTTTTGTAAGGAAGTGTAAGGTATAGAAATTCCTTGCTTAGAGTATGTGTTTTCTGGTTATGGAAGTACAAGAGGTCCTTAAAAGTGTGGGCAGCGTTGACAATGTTTGTCCTTCTTCCACCTGCCTTTAAATAATAGTTATGTTCAAACACGCACCTGCTCCTGAAAGTCAGATATGTAATGGCTTTTTTTATCTAAAATAAAAAGAGAGACATGCACATAGGTTCTGTTGTGTTTGAACATCCCCTTTATAAAATTCATGAACTAGGAAGCTGTCAGCCTTTGTGTGGGTTGGTTCTGTTCCCTTTGAACTCTAATAGCTGTGTTGTTTCTTGCAGAAGCGTGAAAGGATGTTTTTAGTCCTGGCTTCAAAGATCTGAATTAGTCCTGAATTTCCCTCTATATTGTGTAACTGTATTAATAGCTGTGACTGTATTAATGTTTCAGAGCATTTTGGTTTTGTGCCTGACATATTTTTAAACCAGCAGTTAGTATTGATTCAATCTAGTGAGAAAAAAAGTGCAGATGAGGAAACTGAGAAGTTAAATGGATGTTTTTTGTGGCTTGCCTTGCCTAGAGCCAGGGGTGGTTTTTGTATACTGAGTTGGGTCCTGGAACTTCTGATTTTCTAGCAACCTTGAAGTTATTTTGCGATACTGCTGTGTGTTTTGTTGTATACCAGTAAGAAATTAGAGGAAAAAGGATCCAGAATGCTACTTAACCTAAACTTTTATGGGGAATGAACTATTGCTTAAAATTACATGATTGGATTTATAACAATGAATTCAAGGATTGACCAATCTTTGCTGGTGTTGAAATCAGTTTTGCAGTATTTAGGCAGCCGGTATAGTAATGATTAGTTGAACTGAATTCCCTTGTCTTTTCCATGTGTCTATTATACTTTGAGATTATATTGTTCTACTTCTCAATTTTAAATAAAATATTTTACTCTTCAGCACAAAGATAATGTGGTTCCTTACCTCCTTCGACTTCTGAAAGGTCTTCCCAAAGTCCAATGGATAGAAGAAAGCAATGCACGGAAAGGCAGAGGTAACACAAGCTTTTTTAAAAAAAATTAACTGTTTTTTCTATTATTCTCATGCAGTACTAGCTAGGAAGTGGAAATTTTGGGGCTTGTTCAGGACATAGTACAAGGGGAGGTGGTTGGTCTTGTTATGTCCTGATTTTAATTTTAATACTTAGTTTTCCCTTGAGCCACTTAATTCCTTGCTCTCTTAAAATCTCTTAAGATGAGTGTAAGAATACTTCTGGTATCACATGGGATATTATACAGTTTGAATAGTTCAGTGTTTTTTTGAAAATTAGTTGAAAGCCTGAAAAGCTTTTTAACAATTTGAAATATTCCTTTAACACCTCATGCTTAAGTGATGATGAGAGTATAGTTTTAAATCTTATGCATGATATTTATCTACAGATAAATAATATTCCATGTTAGGCAGTTCTTAGATTATGTAATTTTGTTATATTATTATTTTCTTTTTATAAGTTGGTGTTCTCAAACAGTGCTTAAGATGGCTAATTTTCCATCTGTTATTTTACAGGCTTGCTTCCAGTTGCAGAAAACTTCAGCTTCTGCTTGGTGACATTGTTGTCAGATGTCGCTTATAGGGATGCATCTCTTAGGGAGCAGGTAAAGGTTGCTCTAAATTTGGGTTGTTGTTGTATCCAGTTCTCTAATGCTGAAAGGCCGATAAATGTTTAGAGAAGAGACTAACCACATCTACATTTTTGTGCAAAAATTTGTATCTTTTTGCATAACTTTATTTGTGTTACTTAACACAAGTAGGTCACGTACTTAAAAGAATTCCTAAACCTACTTTTGCTTGCGACGGTCAAAGACTGTTAATCACTGAGCCCAGTGTTTTAAAATTAAAGTTTTGATATTAAAGTTAGGGCTGCTGCACATTTATTCTGCTAATTTGCATCACTTAGTGTAAATAATCTTCAGCTCTGTTAAAAATAAGAGCCGCGTGTTTTTTAAACATCTAGCATGAAAAATATCTGTTTAATGAGATCATTAAATTATTATTTGCAAGCTTTATTTGGGTAATTCTAATGACCTAATATAAGGCAGTATTAACTCTACCTTTTCTTTTTTTTTTAACCTCTGTCTTGACTGTTTTAGATTTTGGATGCAGTTCTGCAAGTAATGCAGTTTCTGTTGGGAATGTGCCAGACCCCTCAAATGCATGATAAAGGTACTGCTCAAATAAGGCTTTATATTTTTACTTCATCTTTAACACTTGGCCTCTGAACGTTTCTTACATCTCCTAATTGTCAGGATCATTTTTGAAAAGTGAAAAGCTTTTTACTTTGACCAAGACTTTTATTAATGAATATTTTATTGTTGCTGACTAGTAAATGTAGAAGCTAGAAGTATATTAGTTTATGATACCTTTGTGCTTTTATCTCCCGTTTTTGCTGAACCACTCTTTGGTGAATTAATAGCAAAAAATTGCTACCAATGGAGATGAAGTTTTAAGTTACTGCTAAGATACCATTATGTCTATTTTTCTTTTCCAGAGTACTTATGCAAGTATGCAGTGCCCTGCCTGATAGGAATTTCACGAGCTTTTGGTCGCTACAGCAATTCAGAAGAGGCTCTTCTTTCAAAGCTTTTCCCTAAAATTTCCCCACATTCCCTTAGAGTTCCAGAAGAACTTGAGGGAATTAGACGAAGATCGTTTAATGATTTCAGATCAATTCTTCCCAGCTCTCTACTTACTGTCTGCCAAGAAGGAACATTGAAGAGAAAGGCCAGCAGTGTATCTAGCATCTCACAGGTCTGTAATACTTGCTCTATGATGAAGTTTGTGATTAAACGATTTTATGTTCTTGGTGGAATTAACACAGCCCTGAAATAGGGTGTGCAATATGGGAATTGTCATTCTAATGTTTCCTTTAATCACTGCCTAACTTCCTATTTTTGTTTAAAAGCAGGCTGTTAGACCCAGCAGTACACAGTTCCTGTTAGTTTTGCTGGAAGCTGTTTATCTTTATAAAATATGTGAAGATTTCTTTGTGTTTTAATAAGTATATCTTGTGCAATGTTTCAGGTTAGTCCTGAACGTGGAATTCACCCTCCCAGCTCTCCTGGAGGATCTGCAATTCATTACTTTGAAGGTAAATTATTTTGTGAAGGAACAGTGATATTTTTGTTTGTTTGTTTTGTTATGACTTACAAAAAGTGGAGAATCAAAAACCCTTTGATCTTTCTCTGCCCTCTAGGATTCTTATAGTAATTCTCTAGCATGTGCTTGCTAGAATTCTGAAAAATTTTGAACTATGAAGACAATAGGAAGTTGTTATTGCTAACACAAGTGGTTTCCAGGCTCAGTTGTTTCTGGCAGTCCTTTTAGAGACATGATTTCCTGGCTGCTAGGCTGTGCCTAGTACTGAGAGGCCAAAAATATTTCACAAGATTAGGCTGAGTAACTTCCAGAAATAGCGGTTAATATTGTGCTTCACTGGACAACTAAATTTGTAAACTAGGACATGCAATTTAAAAAGCTCTTTAACATGTGGTATAGGTACAAAACAACTAATCCATTCAGCATAAAATTGATATAGATCATTCTGTAAGATGTAGTAATTTGCTGAAGTGGAAAATGATACAGTAAGACACTGAGGCACAATATTCTCTAATGTTATATCAGTTACCCTTTCCAAAAAGGGAGAGGTTTGAAAACCTCTCCTGAGTTAATAAACGAACTCTTAACCATAAGCTTTTGTTAAATTCTTGCAGTGTTTGGTTTTGGGTTTTGGTTTGCCAACAGATTAGCTGAATTGAGCCTCCTCGTGGCTTGTAAGTTAAACTGCCTCTCTGTTGGAAATAAGTCTGAGTAGTGACTAAGCATTGCCATTAAGGAAAATTTATATATCCTTCCCTGTCTCCCCAAACTTTTATTTCTTGTTTTTATTTTATTTAATTTTATTTTTTTAAATCAGGTTCATACCTTCCTGATGGGAGTGCACTAGATCCTGATTACTATTTCTCTACAATCAGCTCTAGCTTTTCAGTTTCTCCTCTTTTCAATGGCATTAACAATAAAGAGTTTAATATCCCACTGGAAATGCTGCGCCAGCTGTTGCAAATGGTATGTGATGGGTTGCTGTGAAACTGCAGTGGGATTGGGTTTTCAATGTCCATGCTAGAATTAAATGCATTTTCTTTTCTGCATACAAAAGATTGTGTTTGATCTTTCAAGGTTAGTATAGTTTAGTGATTTCTATGATATTTAATGTTATGCTTCAATAGTCTTCCTCTGAAGCTCCTGTATGAAATATGAAAAAGTTTCAAAATCAAATACTGCTTTTGTCAAGTTTTTCCCGTTTGTCTTGCGGACCATTTGATCTCAGGTACCTTGTGTACTGTCAGTTGTTGAATAAGAGGATTGTTTTCCTCAGTGAGAATAAGATCCTGTTCTAGGTGTTGCTGGGAATTCATGCAAGTGGACAGAGGCTAGTGGCCCTGTCTGCTTTCTCTGCCAGCTGTTCTGCAACTGCATGCAGAAGCCCAAGTACAGTAACTTTTGTTGCACTTAGAAATTCTAGTAACCTTATTTTTTTTCTGATTTTTTTTCCTCTTGTGTAGGTAAAACAAATAGTCGGTGATTCTCTTCTAAAGAGCTTGGATGCAGTTGTAGCTGAAGTTGCAGAAGTATGTCTAAATTCCTTTTCTAATGACGTAAATACTTCTTTGTCTTAATACTTGGAAATACCTTTATTAGTCTTTTACCTATGTAAATAATATATTTTTTTCTAAAGAATAATCAGGACCTGTTTAATCTGTTCTTTCAATTTTTTAAATTTAGCTTTGGTGCTGTATAAAAATGGGAGACGGGGACATATTTTCCACTAACATTAAAAAATAGTTTTTATCTCAATAAAACATTCCAAAAATGGCTCAAAACTTTTTTACTCTAGATTAAGATCCTTGTTGCCTCTTCCTCTAATATTATTGTGCTCATACAAATAACATATATTCCTTTTTTTTTTTTTTTTTTTTCTGGCTTGGAAATCACTGGTACTGATGTATGTGCTCCTTCTGCAATTTTATTAGAGTCTGTGGATTTTTACTTGTAGAAGTGACATACTGCAGGTATCTGTGTTTTTGTAGGCCTATGAGTTATTGTTCTCACCTTCCCTAGCTCCGATAATATAACAGTTTTATCAAGTTACATCACATTTTATAAAGCTAGTCTTGTTTCACTGGAGGCATCACTTTGAATAAGTACATATTCAGTTGTGTGGGAAAACAACCTTGCTGCCCTTTCTACCCTTCCTTTGAGTACTGCCTTACTTGAAATGCAAACTTAAGTGAGAACAGCTGCACTTCTGCTTTTTACTGTTCCAATAAAATGAGGTTCGAATTCTCCTCTCTTTTTTTTTAAACATCTGTCAGATGGCTCTGTACTCTTTGAATTAAAAAATTGCCTCAATCTTATTTAACAGACTAAGTGGTGATAGTGGGTTGTTTCTTTTCTCTTACAGATGGGTTCTACTACAGATCTCTATTATAAAACATTCAGTGACCCTCTTTATGTTGCTCAGTTTAAAATGCTGAGAGACACGTTGTACTATATGAAAGGTACAGTGATTTTTTTTTCCTTTCTTTTGACTTTTTTGTGCATTATGCTTAGAATACAAAGCATTTTCTGCCTTGCTTCAGATAAGGCCTAAACTTTATGAAATCAATTCATTCATAACAAAGCAATGGATTTTATATCTGCTGTCATTCTGATGCACTGACTCCCTTCCTCTAGCATAATGGTCTTTCCTTTTATTTCTTTAGACCTTCCCAACTCATTTGTGAAGGAAATCCATGATTTTGTGCTAGAACAATTCAACATCAGTCAGTCAGAACTTCAGAAAATTCTTCATGATGTTGATCGACTGCACAATGAATTGAGTCCTTTAAAGCTGCGCTGTCAGGCTAATGCTGCCTGTGTGGATCTCATGGTGTGGGCTGTGAAAGATGAGCAAGGTGAAAAGCTCTTTTGTCTCCTTTGAATGGCTTAAACTTGTAGCAATACCTTTAAGTATTTTCATTGCTTGCGTCATAATATTTGTCATGGCTGTTCATTGCAGATATTAAGTTCCTAACACTCCTCCTCTCTCTCTCTCTCCAGAAAAAGTTCTAAAATCTTTGAGGAATTGTAGGATAAGGAGAGAATGATTAATTCTCCATGTATTTTAGGGATTATTTTATTAATTCCTAGGATAAAAATCCTAGGCATTGTTATTTTAAGGATTCAAATAAGCATAGGGTTCATAGGGTAATAACAATTCTGATAAACATTAATTAATGGATTGAATTTTTGGAGTTCAGGTGCGGAAAACCTGTGCATCAAGCTGTCAGAAAAGCTGCAGTCGAAAACCTCTAGCAAAGTCATCATTGCTCACTTGCCACTGCTGATTTGCTGTTTGCAGGTCTGTCTTGACAGTATTTGACATTATTAGATCAGTGAATGGGATCTTTGGGGATTTTGCATGTTCCTAGAAGAGGATTTCTTATTTCACTTACTAAAGTTACGGGTTTACATCAGTGTGTTCTACATCTCGATATTCAGAGGGCTGGCGTGGAAAGTAAATCTGCAATAGAGAAGTGCTTTTGGAATTTTCTTAGCTCAGGTTGTTTTTGAAGAATAATATTGATGAGCTTTTTTAAACAATATTTCATTTCTGAAGTCATAAATTTACAATTGAAATAGAAGTTGTTCTTTTACTTCAAACCAAATGTTATATTCCTCTTTTTTCTCCCCTTTTAGGGACTAGGTCGTTTGTGTGAGCGCTTCCCTGTTGTGGTTCATTCTGTCAATCCATCTCTGAGAGACTTTCTTGTGATACCTTCCCCTGTACTTGTGAAACTTTACAAGTATCATAGCCAGTATCACACAGGTAAAGGAAGAAAAGGCAGTATTCCAAATAATATGCTAATGATAAAGTTGCAGCTTATTTGTTTTTTTTTCTGTTTTTAGATGCTTGTATATACATAGGGATGAGTTGTTGTGATTCAGCTTCCAAATCCTAAAACATATAAACATTCTAAGGTTCATTTTGTGTTGGATATTAATTTTGGAAAAATGAGTAGCAATACTCATTGAATAGCAATTCCATTTTCATTTTTTGACTTCAGTTTGCCATGAAAGATGCTGTTCCTAACTTGACCGGCTTATAGAATCTACTACCTCTGTCTAAAAGGCAGAAGCATGTCATATGAAAAAGTTCTAAAACATAAGTAGGTAATTATTGGTGATAATTCTGTTAATAACAGCCAATAGAACTTTCTGTGTATTTTCACTGGGAGTAAATGAGTATGTAGGACATAAAAATTCAGATACATTAAGAGTCTTCATCTTTTTAATCTTTATCACATTGTAACCTACATTTTAAAACAGAGCGAGGAAAACTAAACTCTTTTGCCTTTTGTATAGTAATGTGGAGTTGCACCAGAGTAAATATGTATAATGAGTCTAGAAGCAATGAGATAGCTGGTGTTACCTAGGGATATATTTGTGTACTGAGTCTTTAGTCTAAAGTTGAAAAGCACTGTGCGGTAATACAGTTTTGGAGTATTTTACTTATAGAAAGAGAACTGCATATATGTTAGCTATGGTCAGTTACCTTTTTCTTTCAAATCATACTGCTTCATCAGATCTGCTAATGATAGAAAATGAGTAAAACAGATAAGAACAGATAAGATGAGAACTGGAGGTAACAATCTAGGAGTAAATAAATGCAGTGATACCTTGTGAGAGCAGTGACAACACATGAAGTTTCAAAGTTCTTCAGTACAGTTCTCTGAGCTGTGAATTAGATTGCTTTGCAATTATTTACTGGGTATTACCCTGCCTACGTGCTTTTGCCTTAGGGTGAAACTGGGGGAGAAGGTACTTTTTAAAAGTGCTGATGTCTGTTCTCTGTGTTCTTAGTAGGTGGTAATGACATCAAAATTAGTGTAACCAGTGAGCATTCTGAGTCCACTGTTAATGTGATGCCTGGCAAGAAAAGTCAACCATCCATGTATGAACAACTTCGGGACATTGCCATAGACAACATCTGCAGGTAGGAGCTGTGTGATGGCAATGGGGAGGCTGTGATTTTGGAGCATGTGCTCTTGTTTCCCTGTCAGGAGAGCACAGTGACCATCTAGACGGTGCTGCTTTGTGCTACAAAGCTTTTCTGCCTCTTGATTGTGACTTTGTTTTCCTTCAAATAATGCTTGACTTGTGTTTATGTCCTGATTGTAATATGCATGTCTGGCTGTGTTGTTTTGCTTCCCATGTACCTTGTTCATGCTAGTCACCGTTTTAATAGCGGGATTTTTGTTTTTCCTCAGGTTATCATGTTGAGCTTCCTGTAGTAGGACTGGTATGCACTCCAATGTAGTCAGTGTAATGAGTATTCTACCCTTCCAGACAGCTGTTCAGAGCTGTGGGGAAGACAAATAATTGCTGACTAGAGATGAGGAGTTAAGGTTTCTAATACAGAGGATTCTAAAATTACATTTTTTGCATATCCTCATCTTTACTGTTGCTGGAGAAAGCACCAGTAGAGATTCCTGACTGTAGTCTTTGGCAGCTGACACATTAAACTTGCTGAGCGTTATTTGCTCATCCTTCATCAGCCTACCTAGGCACTCTACTTTTGACTATATTTTCGTATAAACGTCTCTCCTAAAGCTTAGTGTGCATTCTTCTTTCTGCCATTTACAATAGTAAAAAACATAATGTTTAATTCTTGCATTTTCACTGGCCGTTCCAGTAAGTTTTCCGTTCATTTTTCTTCCAGGTGCTTGAAAGCTGGTTTGACTATAGACCCAGTGATTGTCGAGGCCTTTCTTGCTAGTTTGTCTAACCGTCTCTACATCTCGCAGGAGAGTGACAAGTAAGTTGTTAGACATGAAGTCAAATTTTCATTCTCTTAGTGAACCCAAGCTCATTCTAGGGCATAAGGACTCGCAGCATTATTTTAGGGTGAAATGTCACTGAGAATAGTGAGCTTGTGCTTGAGGATAAAGAATTTTCCATGCAAATATTTGCACATCTGAGCTCTTATTTTGATACTGAGATGTATTCTGTCTGATAAAATCATCAAATCTGTGGTGAACGCTAGCCTGTTTCTAGCCCTGGTTTGAATGAGATTCTCTGCTGGGTCTTTCATACTTTTGTGGCTTGATATAGCTTGTTGTCGCTGTGGAGCCCGACCTGCTTCTGTTTGTAAGCTCTTACTAACCAACAAATTTCCAAGGGAAGATCCTAAAATAGCTTCTTTGATTGTCGTGTTACAATGTTTTCCAGATCACTTTTACCCCTTTCTACTGGTATTTCTAGAATAGTTGGTTTGCAGAGCAGTGTGGGTCTCCTCGTAGTGCGTTTGAGTTATTTTGCAAAGCAGACCTGTGCAAGTGCATCTCTAATGTTACTGTGTGAGGCAGGTGGGTGTGGGGAGGAGTGATAATAAAGTTGCTAGTGATATTTAAGTTTAGAATATGGATTGTTTCTTACATGTGGTGTGACTATACCTGCAGCTCTTGCTACTTTCTGTTAAGCAATCACGTGTATGGTTTTGGTTCATTTTGTTTGTTTTTTAATAGGGAAGCTCATTTGATTCCGGACCACACCATTCGTGCTTTAGGACACATTGCAGTGGCACTTAGGGACACCCCAAAAGTGATGGAACCCATCCTGCAGATCTTACAGCAGAAATTCTGTCAGCCTCCTTCTCCTCTTGATGTACTCATCATTGACCAGCTGGGCTGCTTAGTTATCACTGGAAATGTAAGGAAAAAACTGTACAAGAAAGCCACAGTTCCTCTTTGGTGAAAGGGGAAAAATTTATATTTTAGAAGCTCAATTTTCTTTTCTTTCTTCTATTTTCTTTTTTTTTCCTCTTGGTTCCTCTTATTTCCCTCTCTATATATGCTTTTGCACAATGCTTTTGTCTCAGTGGCATCAGAAAAAAAAACTAATTCATAATGTGTAAAAATGCTGCCCCACAAAATTAATTCCTGTAAAAGCATCCAAGTTAAAAATAAAACCCTCAGTGTTAATGTCTTCAGAAAGTATTTAATAATTTATAAGTTTGCCTATATCCAAAATAGATGGATATTATTTTTTTTAAATCAGTAAGTAAATTCCCAAGACTTACAGACCTGTCCCAAGTCATTAAAGATACAGATTGCCTTATTCAATGATGCAAGGATTAATTGACTGACTTTTTGCAGAAGTAGTTCATGCTTCAAAGTGAGTGATTAAGAACTAGTAGAACTGAGACCTCAAAAAAATATTCTATTGAGAAGACAGAGTTAAAAACTGGATATGTTTTGTCACATTTGAGCAATTAAAAGCATTAATGGAAGTATTCCACTGTGTTGTTTATGGAAGCTGAAGCTATTGCTCGAGCTGTTAAGTGGACATCTATTTGAAGAGCATGATAATGTGTAAACTGTACTTTTACAGGATCATTCTGCAGAGATATTGTATTCAATAAGCTCTACTTTGTAATTTGTTTTCTTTCAGCAATATATTTACCAGGAAGTGTGGAATCTGTTTCAGCAGATCAGTGTTAAAGCAAGCTCTGTTGTTTACTCTGCCACGAAAGATTATAAGGATCATGGATACAGGTAACACTTGGCTGTCTCTCTTAATTGTATGGATGCTATAGTAAATTTCCTTCATGCTAAGCTGTGGATTTTCATTTCTTTCAGTACATGTTTTACAATGAGGTTGCAAATAACATTTTTTTATATTGAAAATTAGTATATTGTTTTTAAAATAATAACAGATTTAAAAATAAGGCACAGATTCTTAAAAACCTTTTTCACCAAAAGTAGTGATTTTTTTTCTGTAAAGATATATAGTTGATGATGCTTACATGATAGTTGTCATGGATTTGTTATCTATAACTGTAGTAATTAATCTATTAGCCTATAAAACATAATGAAGCTTTTTTTTAAATGGTCCTAGTACTTTTTAAGAGTTAAACACAAACCGTAAAAAAATTAATCCTTGATATAGAAGTATGCATTCCAGTATATATTATAGTTATATTCCTGTTACTACTAATAAGGCACTGAAAATATAACACCTCATACTGAGGGGCTGCTTGTTCATACCTTTCCTTTCTTCTCAGACACTGCTCCTTAGCAGTCATTAATGCCCTAGCTAACATAGCTGCTAACATTCAAGGAGAGCACCTCGTGGATGAGCTATTAATGAACTTGCTGGAATTGTTTGTTCAGCTTGGACTAGAAGGAAAGAGAGCTAGTGAGAGAGCAAGTGAAAAAGGACCAGCATTGAAGGTAAGATACTTGCAGATACTTAATTCCATGCAGCTTTGTATTGATGTAGATGGTCAGACAAACTTGCTCTGTGTGGTAGATTTAGCCTGGATTTGAGCTAGGAGGCAGTGTTTCTTTATTTTGAAGATTCTGATAGTTTTTCCTAGAACACTCTTTACTCAGCATAGAATAAGAGGTTAGAAAAGGTATTCTGAAGACTGGATTGATTCATCTTCAAGAAGAGTTAAAGTAAGAAAGACCCTGCATAGACCCAGTTCCCATCTGTTTTGAAAATCAGTTTGGAATATTTGCAGTATTTGGAAACAAACAAAACCAATTTTATTTCTCCCTTTTTTGTTGTCAGAGTTGTCAGAACTCAGGTCTATAATTGGCTAGATATAGTTTAGTTGGCACAGGGAATAGGAATTTGATGCTTGAAATATATAGTAAATATTTCAGAAAAGCTTTTGTAGATGTTTTGATGAAGCTTCTCATTTTTTTTCCAGGCTTCAAGTAGTGCAGGGAACCTGGGTGTGCTTATTCCTGTTATTGCTGTGGTGAGTATCCAGTGTTTGTGTAGCTGCAAATAGAGGAATTTCTCTAATGTATTAAATATCAGTGCTATTGCAAAGGCAAATGGTTTGAATAAGGTTTTAGTATGGCGTATCTTTAAAAATAATTGGTCTTTTGTGTTTCAGAGTTAATTTGTTGCTAGTTGTGAATTCAAAAGATTCGTGAGCTAAATAATACCACAGGGGATATATTTCTGAATAGTGATTGGTTTGCAATGTAATAAGCAGCATATATCTGGAAAAAATGGCATGAGGAGAAAACTGGAAAACAAAAGTTAATGGAAACAGAGTTAAAAATAAATTCTAGGTTGGCAGCACAGTGAAGGGGGAAAAAAAAAGATGAATCATTGAAATGGAGGAGGAAGGAAGGGGAGAAACTACTCTCTATCATTTGAAACTGGCATCGACTTTTGTGTTAAAAGCATTTTAGGAAATGTGTAAGGTTACTGATGGCCATTCCAGACTGATTTATTTTGATGTATGTCTGTCTTTTGATCTCAGTTGACAATATTTTCAGGGCAAAAATTTTTGAATTAATAAATAAAACTACTAATCCAGCGAGGAACTGGTGTGCAACTTTTTCTAGATTTCCAGCAGAAAATTTGGTATGTCCAAACTGGGTTTCAAAGTCGGCAGGACTGCTAAGATCTTGGAGCTTTTACAAAAAACAAACCAACCATAAAAGATCCATAGACAAACTTACTGGAAGACAAAAAAACATCAGGTCATTTTCGCTCCTCTTGTATTTGAATTCTTTGGGATGTTTTCTTTACAGCTAGTAAGACAAAAAGGGAGTATGTGTTAAATACTTGCACTCAGCATGCCTATTTATAGCTTATTGACATTGCACATCCTTTAACAAGTAGGAAGATTCATTTACTTTGCACTCTGACCTCATAAACTTTTGTACTGAATTTTTCAGAGAGTGTAGCTTAAAAATCTCACCTTTAATTTTGTAGTGCCAGTTAAAGATCAAAGTACTGCTTCTTACCTTTCCCCATCCCTTCCATCAATGTCCAAGCATAAGCTCTGTGGCCCAGTGCTTGCAAGGGCCACATCCTAGCTCTAGCATCCTGGATTGCTGCTATTCCATAGCTATTCAGGCTGTGAATGAACCGCTTAGCCCTGTTCTGAGGGACACTGCGTAGTGGCAGCATTTCCCCTCTGTTAGGGAAGGCAGTGCTCACAACAGCACTGACTCCAGTGAAAGCCCAGCCAACACCTGCATATATATATATATATATATATATATATATATATATATATATATATATAAATACTATTTGTTAGAGACTTGATGTAAGAAAATGCTTTTTTGTTTAAATTTTCTATTGATGTTATATTTGTTTGGAGTAGCTGGTACTAACTCCATTTTTCTTAACCAGTGTGACCTTTAAATGGAGTCAGTGCCAGAATCTGAAACTAGAGTTAATGGTTACATTATGGTGGTTGAAGCAAATATTTGACTTCTTTGCACAATGTATGAAGATCATGAGTTTTCAGCAGTAGCTGATTTGTTTTTCTGCTTGATGTCTTTCTCTTATATCTCCTGTTACCTATGTCTCAAAAATACTGAATTTCAGGTGTTCCAGCTTATTTAATCTTTGATAAACTAATCAAATTCATGAGCGTGAGGAATTAATCTTTTGAATAGGCTTTATTTTTGAATATAGATAAAACAATAAAATGTGTATATGAATGTTAATGGTTCAGTACTGAATATAGTTTTTTTTTACCTTACGATCTTAAGAGTAAGCACAGTGTAAGACAGGAGTAAAGTGAACATCGGAGTTTATTATTTGATATTTGCTCTTCACCGTTCTGTTTGGGTGTTTCATTTGCTGTCAGGTTAAAAAAAGCTTTGTCTCTCTGGGGCAAATAATTGCAATAGCTGTAAAATGAAAAATGGTAGCAAGTAAAATCAAAATTAAACTCAGTATTGGAAAACAACTTTTAAAAATCTTTCTGATTCTTAAATAACTGTTGGTTGATAGCTCATTTTGCATATTTTTGGTAACATGAAACAAATTGAAAATATGAATACATTTAGTGTATGCAGTACAGATGGATGTAGTATTTGATGCTACAATTTGTTAAAAATTAGTAGATTGTTAGGCACATGTTTTAAAATGTGTGATGCAATAGAAGGTATGAGAAATTACTATGTTCATTCATTTTAATAACTTGTATGTAACTCTTTCTCTGTGCTCTAGAACCTAGATAGATATTCACTTTTTCAAATGTGAAATGAATGTGTGTGGTGTGCGTAGTTACCCAAATGACTCGAAGCCTGTAGTCTTTAGGGTAAGCCTTGCAAGATTTTCCAAGATTTTGTATGTGAACCCCTAACATGAGTTGAAGTTGCCAGAAATCACTTTTGGTAGAGAGGAATAGGTGATAGAGAACTGGTGAAATGAGCATTTATTCCATATAAAAGGTTTTTTGAGAGTCTTTAATTTACCCGTTTGGTCTAACTCTGATATTGCTTGTACCAATGAAGAGCAGAGAACTGTATTGCAAACATTGTTCCTCTGTGATATTCACTGATTGGAAATCATTGAAGTTAAGCAGAGGATCCATGAGTCTCTCATTCCTGCAAGACATTTTATCTCCTTGTGTTTGACCACTAGTCCATATAGATCTGCTGAGCGTTATGCAAGAATGTAGACAGCCATCATTTTTCAAGTTTGATTATGTAAAATACCCAGCAGAGGCTTAAAGCAGTCAGGTATTCAGGAATTCCTTATTTCTATTTCCTATAAAGAGACACCCTAGCACAAATTTAGAGCTAAACTTCAAGCATCCAGATAGTCTAAATGTTTTATTGATTACATTTTATACACAGAAGTAGAACACAAAGTGTAAATTACTTTGTGATTTTTTTTTAATACACTTCTATCAGTACATGGCACTAACCATTCTAAATTGCAGTCAAATCACTTACTGCTACGAGTCCATTCTTATGTAACTATCTGCAGATAGAACATTTTGTTTTGATAGCAGTGGCGATTGTAATAAGTAATAGGACAATAAAGTTGCCTTTACGATATTGCTATATTAATGTGTAATCATACAGCCTGCATATAAAAACGTGCTGGAGATCTCCACTTTTAGGACTTGGCGGGATTGGCAACTCTACCCATGAACAGGAGGCAGCTGGTACGATGTTCATAGATCAGAAACAAAAAGGGACGATCGACCGTAAAGCGAATCTGGGTAGAGAGAGGCATGAACCCCACGTTGGTTACTGCTACAGCCTCCGTGCCCTCCTCGTTCACAGTGATTGTGCCTTGGTGATTGAACTGTGGGGAGAGAAAGGAAACAAAAAAGAAATAAGGGTCTCTTCAGTGTACTCAAAATCATGGTCTCACAGCATTCCCTCTTCCCTGCCCTGCGTTTGGCTGCCTTGTGACAGTTTTGCTGGTTGCTCCTGTGCAGCCACAATCTTTTTGGTTTGGTTTTTGAAGAGGCCTGTTCCTGGCTGAGTGACCACAGTGCTTCTAACATTCAATTAAACATAATCCCCATTATATAATCAGAGTACAAGAAAATACAGACACACCCTTATGCTTCCTATGTTCTCCAGGAATGGCAGGGTGATACATTATTTTAACTTACTAAACTGCGAATTATTGTTACTCTGTTGCCTTGTTTTCAACTGATATATTTTAATCAGTAAAGGAATGAAAACAGAAAAAGAGCAAGTACCCTGTTGATGGTGACTTTTTCATTTGATATACCGGAATAGTTGCCTTTTTCATTAAACAGTTCTTCTACTCCCATGGATCTCAGAAAACCAATCAAGTCATAGCTCTTCTCCAGCTTAAATTTAGGCAGAACTACTTCTCTTGTTCTAGCAAAAAATAAAAAAAAAAATCATTGGGGAAAACACGTATTTGCATTATTCCTTTGGTTCATGTTTTCTAACACTTTCACAAAACAGGACTAGGGAATACACCATAATTTGTACTGTATTTTCACATTCAAAACTTGGGCAACGTTAGTTTTAAGTCCCCTCCCCAGACTGTTAGTTTGTCAGTGTAACAGTGGCCATGCTTTAGTTGTCACTACAGGATATAGGGCCCTGAGTATTTCAAGTGCATAGTTACAGGTACCTGTAATAAGTGTTGAACTGTCAGATTTTTCAGGAGTATTGAATCTCAGATTTGTGATTTCTATGCAGTAGAAATAAGTTGTCTCCTCAAATCATCTCTTTTTATCTCTCTTAAAGTCAGAGGACAGACACTATCTAGTGTGACATCTTCCATAATAGAAGCCATATATATATTTTTCTCTTTCCCATAGTTGTAGTCTGCATAGTTAGTTCCTGAATGTACAACCTCACATTTCAGATGTGTTGATGTGCGTATTGTTAATGTGAGCATAGGCTGCTTACCATATGGTACAGATTGTTCTGCAGAAATAACCTGTTGTTGTCATACTGGTATCTTTTTTTTCTTTGCAAATTTTATCAGTAAGTTTTTTTTTTTTTAATCCTCCTTATTAAATACTTAATAGCAGGACCAGTAGGACTTCGTTAGAAACTTCCACCTTCACCTCCTTTGATTTCTCATTGGTGTTCAGTGAGATGATGACCTCGCTGGTGATGCCCTCTTACTGGGAGATCTTTGGTCCTGATACTTAGTTCAGTATATCTATCTTTTTATTATTTTTGGTTAGAGCTAGTTAATGTTTTTTATTCAAAATACCCTCTGTTATCCTTTGTGCTATTTACTTGCCCATGCCAGTCTCATTAAGACAGTACATTAAGGCTAACTTTTCAGCATATACCTGTTAGTCATGCTGCTCTGCCATTTTTCAACCACTTGAGGGGTTATTTGCTTTTCCAGGGCTTTCATGCCAGAGAGCTTGTGTGGAAGTACGATGAGCATACTGATGTTCCCTACGAAGGGGAGCTGGATCACGCCGCAGTCTAGCTCGGGGTCTGCAGCAGCTAGGAAGTTCCCTTTAGTCTGCATCATGGGAACCTTGATGGTTTGCTTTTCATTCAGTCGGAAACTTCTCTTGACTGTCATTTCCACTGGAAACTTATTTTCCCATGTTCCTGTTAACAGAAACAGAAGACAATTAAGCAAAAAGCCCAAAGAAGCTTGTTTTAAAAAAATATTTCCAGAATAAGAGCTTATGAATTTGAAAATACTGTAGTAGATTAATTTTTACTAGCCTAAATAAGGTGAATGTAGTGTTTGTATGATTTTAATGCTCTAAATTATTACATAAGTAGGTAAACACAGATTGGACATATGAATGGGTTTGTGTACTAGCTCTCTAGAGGGAATGTAGAAATTGGAGTTTAAACATGCAAAACATCTAGCAGATCTTTTATGTAACAACAACTGACAGATATTTTTAATGAGCATATGAGAGCTGAAATCGTTACTGAAATGTTCTGTTTGAAATGTGTTATTATTGCATCAAGCTAAGTAACATTTTCTTCCTTTTTTTCAACTGTTTTAAAAGGTAAAATACTGAAGACTTTACCTTGACTTAGATCATTTGAGCAAATTAATGTTTCATGTTAAGACATCCTGAAGAGTTTTGGACGTTGACTACTTAGTTTTCTGAACGTCTTGATTTGATTTCCACATAACCTGAGAGAGTTTATCATCTAACAGATTATGCCCAAGGAATTAAAGCTCACTCCTTTAAAGCTCACTCCTTTTACAGGCCAGAAGGCTTTTCCATCAGGACTTGAATCATGCTATCTGGGGATTCATTGGAAATTATCTCAGATGTTTATGGACTATGTAAAAGGAGTGTTTTTTTTTCTTTTTCTTTTTTTTAAATGTTGCTAAAACTTTCTACAAAACTGGCTCTGGAAAAAACATTATTCCTTAATCAGTAGACAGAGTTAGAATTTTATAGTGGACATAAGGCTATTGGTATTTCCTGTTAGAACTCTGGATTTTAGATCACTGTTGGCAAGCAAATACATGGGGAATTTGGATGTGACTGTGTGAAGAAACACAAATTTAATCTTAATTAGTTCCTTTTAAAAAACGGTTGTAAGGGATTCTAAGATCCTTAATTGGACTGTGCCCAACTGACTGTAAGATAATGGAAAAAGAGGAAAAAAAAAAAAGCCTCTGGTCTGATTTGCATTCTAACAGTTTCCTGATATGTCAGACTGAGAGGAAACAATTCGAGAAGTGATCAGACTGTAGTTAGTACTTTAAAGGGAATGGAATATAAAATGAATTGTGCCATGCCTGAGCAAGTTGCCTTACCTATTAGGGAAAAACAACATCTGGCTGTTTTGCAGGGACCGAAATTCAGAAGTGTGAGGACTCCAGCTAGCTAATTGCCTGAAGGAGCTGTTGGCCACGGGAGGTTCATCAGCACTGTCGTCGCCTAATGGGAGAAGTTTCTCAACTCTTATTAGTGACAGTGAGGAGCTGAGGAACTTCTCTTGGCTTTGGCAAGTGTTCATGTGCCTCGGGATAAAACACTGATATCCAGCAGGTGTCCTGTGATCATCTGGGTTTAGCTGTAGCCAGTTTGTGATTCACAAACTTTAGTGACTGTCTGTTTTGAATCTGCCTGGCATGATGTCTTTTGGATCCTTCCGCAATGGTAGAAGTTATCTGCACTCATTGACTTAGCTTTTGTATTCAGGACTAGGATCTCTGAAGAGTAATTTTGGACCTGGGAATACTTGCCAGTTATTAGAAGTTGCCATGATCTACCATGACTAAAGTAACCATCTGATATGTGGTGATAGGAAGCTAATATACAAACATTTGGGAGATGAAGGAGGTGGATCTCAGCTGGAGATAAACTGGCCACAGTTGTATTTCAGTTGGAGAAAGACTGTTTCCTACCCAACACTGAACAGCTTCTAGTGCCTCTGCTATCCTATTTCTCACAAAATGGAGTCTTAGATCGTACAATATTTGGGAAGTGTGTCCTTGCTCAGTATCTTGTGTGGTTCTGGGCATCTGTGTAGCTAATCTCACTGCAGATTATTAATTTAAACATAAATAAATTGAAAATAAGGAATTATAATAGGAATATGTTGTACAGTCTTTATCCCTAGCCTCTTTAACTGTTCAATCTATAATGGAATATGTAGGAGCCCATGTTGGCAGCCTGTACTGAATTTACCAAAATATTTCAAGGTATGAATACGTTTGTTTTTAGTTTTAGTGGAGGACTGTTTTGGTTAGTTCATTTAGTCCACTGAATTGGCCTGTTCACAAGAATCACATTCTGATCATATAATATTGCATGCTTAAAGCTGAAATTCTTTGAAGCTGATTATCTCTTTGAATCCTGGGTACTTCAGAAATGTTATGTACTTTAGTAGAAATCGACTAACACAGTTTCATTGAAGCTGATAACCTGAAAGAGGAGTAAATCTAACTAGTAACATAGACTCATATGTAAAAATAACATCTTCACTATCCAATGGACTTTTTCAAAGCTTGTTATCTGAGACTATTTTGTATTCTGTCTTTCTGTCTTTTGTAGTATAAGTTTTGATTGTAATACATGTTTGCTGTTTATATGCAGTACCCAGTGTAACTTCAGGGCACAACTGGAACATGAAAGTGCTTGAGAAACATGCAAAATATAGACTTAATGCAGATTCTTCTCAGCTTTTGAGCTGTAGACTAGAGCTAAGTTCAGTCTTGGATTTCTAATGAAGTATGCAGTTCACTGCAGCCTGAGATAAGCCACTGCTAAAAATTGAAATAAAAGATTTTTACCTTTAAAATAAAGACAGTTAAGAATCATCATCAGTGTTGTGGGGTTTACATTCACAAGGGCTTCCTTTATTAATCCTTTGGTCAGCTTCAAGATCCGTTCATTGGTTTTAGTTATGAAGTTAGGATCTGAAAAGTCAGCTGGTTGAGCATCAGCAAAGTAGTATGTTTTCATATTGTTTTTGAAATCATTCAGAATAGAGAAGTCCTTCTGAACATAAAGATCATTGACAGACCTCAGCGTATAACCGAAGTTGCGCCTGAAAAGCCGATGAGTGAGTTTGCGGAAGAGGTTGTGAACAGTCGTGAGCTCATACTTGGTGCTGGCATTAATGAAGTCTTCAAAGCCAAGCACAGATAATACTTCCTGGTGAGTGTGACCCTTCAGTCCCAGGGAAAGCATAGCCATTGCTGTGGAAATACCAACAGGAGCCATCAGAATATTATCTGAAGAGTTGGCTTTGTCTGCCACGCTTCGGTATAGGTTGAAGCCAAAGTTTGCGTTCAGGATATTAAGGCGCTGGATCCTAGTTTTTCCTTGGAAAAGTTCAAGAATATTTCCTTGCTGAATTTCAGAAATCATGTATGGACCAGCATCAATAATGTCACCATAGTCATCTTCACCCAGTATTTTTTCAAAATCTAAGTAGTCCTCTTCTTCCTCCTCTTCAGGAATCAGATCATTAGTAATAGTGTTTTCTTTGTGGAACTCCACAGGAAGGTTTTGCATATCATAGGTCCCATTGTCATGTTGATGTGCATCTTTAAGGCTTTCAAAATGCTCACTGAAGTCCTTGATTCCACAAAAGGTGGAGGTTATAAAGAGAGCAAGGGCAAATAAATGAAATAGGAGCCTCATCCTGGGAGATTAAAAGCTGGAAGAAAGCATAACATAGTTGAGAAGGTGTATGGTAATTACACTTCACAGTTGCCCATTTCCTAAGTGAAAATTTCACGTTTATTTTGAATTCCGTCAAATGGTAAATTTTGTAGTTATCTTATTTGACAGTGCTTTATTGGTACAGAACTTAATTAGTTTTTCTGCTAAAACATTTTTGCTTATGCAATGTCTCAAGTCTGCCAAATGATCTGTTGACCTCTTGCCGAAGGAGAAGTAGTTACTGACAGTCAAGCAGCAACAAACAGTTTACTTAGATATCTAGGACTGTTGATTTAGAAACCAGTAACACTTTAAAATGTATACTGACTGTGCAACTAGTGTATATTGATGAGTAGACATGAAGATAGCTTCAAGGGTTTGAGCTTGGGAGGGGGAGGGACCAGGAATTCGTTAAAGATGCATATCGGAAAGCTGGGATATGTAGAATAATTTGAAAAATATATTTTGCCTCGCTCCAGAAAATAGTGGAGCTCATGAGAAAGCTGCAATTGGGTGGAGTAAATGAGATCCTGGCAGGTAGCAACAAGCCTGGAGGAAAATGTGCTTTTTTACTTAGGGGCCTTGGTGGCGCTGGCGGCCCCGCGTGGCCTGGGTGCTGCTCCTGTGCCGGCTTCTGTCGTCCGTGCTGTCCCCTGAACGTGTTCCCGGCTCTGCGTGGTGTCTGCCCGCGTTCCCTCTCTGTAGGGCTGCTCGGGGTTAATGTTGCTCTCATGCTAGACTTCTAACCCCAGTTATTTTGTTTGAGAATGGAAAAAAGGTTCTATTTAATGACAAAGAAAAACATCGTCTGTTTGTCTATTGAGTATTGGGCAGTAGCATTCTGTGATTTTTGAAGCCAAGAACTACGCCTTAGATGTGTGTTATGTGAAGAGGATGAATCAGTCCTCCTAGAACACTGGAGCCAGAGCAAGTCTGAGAGACTTTTCACTGTAATCATGGATTGCAATAATCAGTGGCCTTAAAAAGATACAAAAAGTGCAATTCCTTCATATGATAGTCAAAGAAAGACCAAAACATTTAAATGTAATAATTCTGTATCTAATTGAAACTGTAAAATGGTTGTCTGACTGCCAGACTTCTGATTTCTGACAAATTGCTTTTTTAGAAAGATACGTGATGCCTTCATAAACTCAGTTTCTGCAATAGTATTTATTCTGAGTAAAAAAGCAAACAGTATAATCTACAGTATGATCTAGGAAAAAACATTGAATACTCTCAATACAAAAATCTTATTAAAAGCATTGATATAAATGGTTTGAAAACGAGCAAAGCGTGTGAAGAGCTGTGTTAAAGGCATGAAATGCATAGATACATTTGCCTGTGAATAAAGCCAACATGGAAGGACAAATACTTCCAAACATGCTGTGGCAGGACTGAAGTAATGAAGCAAAAAACTTAATCTATTAATTTTACCCCATTGAACCTGCAATCTTAAAACCATTTAAGGTGATTATTCCGTATCATATGTATATATATGTTTGCGTGTGGGTATATATATGTGTATACGTGTGTGTGCATATATATATATTTTTTTGTAATGGAAGAATCACTAGCAGCTGCCTTTTAGAGGGAAAAGGACTTTAGAAGTCCTTCATTGTGCCTGAAGGGCTTCAATATTTTTCTTGCATCTTTATAAATTGATTTTTTGTCTTTCCCCACCCTCAGAAATAAAGCCCTCAGGACTAAGCAACTCTGGGCAGTAACTCTTGATGAGTGAGTGTTTTCTGCTTTGCCCTGCAGCGTTTTCTGTACTTCCCAAGTTTACATTCTCATATTCAAAAAAGTTTGTTGTTAGTTGCATTTATATAGGCAAAACATTCCCTCCCGCCGACACACCACTGCAATATTTGTCTTTGTGTCAGATCTAATTAAAATAAAGAAGCTTACCTTGAAGCCACTGTACGGAAAGGATGTGTTGAATAGCTCATGTAAGAGGAATGGAAGAGTTTAAGGTTGAACTTTGACGCTCGTTTTTGTGTATCTCCAAAGCAAACATGCTCGAAACCAAACACTAACTCGCTTTGTCAGCCAAAATCCCTCTCTTGCATAGTGATCTGTGTTCAATTGTATGTTGTTTATTGAGCAACTTCTATGGCTTTGCAGGTACTTGCTTGCTTTTGAAAAACAAAAAAAAGCCCCCAAAACAAAAAAAAATTGCCTTTGAGCAAAAATTGGTGTGCATGTAATGTTTCAAAGTCAAGCTTCATTTAAGCTTCAATTAATCATATTCAATCAAATTGGATAAAGCTCTCGATGAGTCTTTTCTTTTACTTTTTAAACACAGCATGTGCTTCTAACACTTTTAGAACCGCTGTGTTAGAATTTTTTAATAAATTTATATAAAATTACATATCATATTGACTGGGAGTAGAAAATCTGCTCTGGTGCTAGTGGCTGTTTGTATAAAAAGTGTCATCTTTAAATGTGTTAAAAAAATTATGTTCTCTTACTTGCCAGTTTAGACAGTAAATTCTCTGGAACTGATGTCATTGTGTGCGTGGGTGCAAAGAATAAATGATCCCCAAATGGTGCCTCAACATATTTCTGCAAAGCCAATAAACAATAGCAACCAAAAATGCTTAGACTAATATTTCTTTTTGGTTTTGAGTTCATTTGTATGGGAACAAAGCTGCATGGTATTGTCTTCAGCTCACAGCTTAAAGGATGCAGTGATCTCTTCCTCTGCACAGTTTTGTATGCTGATACTATGTCCTCTTTAGAGGTTACGGCGTCAAAATGGTATATTCCTATGTAAAACCAAGTGGGTTTTTTTTGTTTTTTTTTTGTTTTTTTTTTTTTTTTGCTTCACTTATTTCAAATATTATCATTTAAGTATTCTAACCAAATACATTTTTCTTCAGAATGATGTTAGCAATGTAATGTTAGTTTAGAATAACTAAAGTCTGTTAGCCTGTTATTAAAAATTAGATTACAATTTTGCCTTTGGAAGTCATAGTAAATTAAGTTACTGATTCACTAGCATTGAATTAAGTTACTGTATACTCCCAGCATCTTAAGGTTTTAATTTTTATTTCTTTATGCTAGCTTACTAGGCGCTTGCCACCCATCAAGGAGGCCAAGCCCAGGCTGCAAAAGCTCTTCCGTGACTTCTGGCTATATTCAGTGCTGATGGGATTTGCTGTGGAAGGATCAGGTATCAATTCTAGTCAGAATTCAATTCAAGCAGGTGTCAGTTTTAGTAGAACAGCATTGGTACCCAGGTTTAAACTCTTTAGTGTAACTATGAAAATCATTCAGTAGGCTGAAGGAAGGTTATAGACATAAACAAAGCATAAAACAAGCTGTTTGCAAGACAGTTTTCTGGCAGATGTCATTACAACCTGATCCTGTTGCCATGGGATTCAGCACATTGTCATGTGTTCTTGTACTTGGGCTTTTTGTTGTCTGTTTTGTTTTGTTTGTTGTTTGTTGCTCAGCTCTGGTTAACCATGATTTGCCACTTTTAATAGCTGAGTTTGTGAAAGGGAAGATCAAACACATGGGGAGGGGTAATATAAAAACAAGGTGGAAACTTGTCCATTGAGAAGTTTCACTCGGAGTTACCCACGCACGTTTGTTAGGTTCGGAACAAAGCCCTGTTGCGCTGGGTGTTTGTGCACAGGTACATGAAAAGTTGGTCCCTAGAAGTACTGCAAAGGTTGATGCTGCTGATTCCCTTTGTGAATCTGTTAGATTTGTTAGAGGGTGGGGAAGAATGCGGTTTAATGGTGATAATTGTTTTATATGGTTCTCTGAGCTGTGTCAGCCTAGAACATTCTCCCTCACCCCCCACCCTCCTCTTTGCCCTCGTGCTCCAGGTTTGTGGCCGGAGGAATGGTACGAAGGTGTATGTGAAATTGCCACCAAATCTCCGTTACTCACGTTTCCCAGCAAAGAACCTCTTCGATCTGTTCTTCAGTACAATTCTGCCATGAAAAATGATACTGTGACTTCTGTAAGAATTGGTTTGTTTTATTGTATCCTTCCATAATGTCCTCCAGATATCAAAATATTATAATAATGAAGAAATACCTCTCTGGAATAAAACAATATCGTTTTTAGGCCTCCTATTAATGAATAGCAGTTTTTTTTTATCTACGCTACTTTTGTGCCAGCAGTATATGCTTTCATTGAGTTTGCTTTCATTGAGTGTGATGATAAACATGATTGATGTGGTAGCTATGCTAGTTTGGTTAAGTATGGAAGCTCCATAGTTCCCTCTCCACACAAGCTTGGTTTTCCCTTGATGTTTCAGAAGTTAGACAGCAAATGCTTTCAAAATGGAAACTATTCTAGCCTTCCCACTCTGAATAACTGAATCTCTTCGCCTTTAGGCTGAATTAAATGAATTACGGAGTACCATAATAAATCTCTTGGATCCTCCTCCAGAAGTGTCAGCATTGATCAATAAGTTGGACTTTGCCATGTCTACCTATCTCCTTTCGGTCTACCGTCTGGAGTATATGAGGTATATGTGTACTTTTTTTGTTTGTTTGTTAGGTGTTTGATTTGGAAGATTTTGTTTTGCTTTTAATTTTTAAATGTTCAAATCAGAATTGCCAGAAGCTAGGTTAAATGAGAATCCATATTTTGGGTCAAATTAGTTCCATGGAAGGCTCTGACACTAGGAATTCAGTTGTGTCAGAGTTCTTGTAGGGTCAATAAAGGAGTGAAATGCAATAGCTGGACCTGAAAAATATGAGTTCCTCTGTACAGGAACTAGTTGAAGATGATCATGAGGGCCCTGGAAAGGACAGTCTTGAAAGCACAGAGGTGAGGTCTTGTGCTTTTGCCTTGGAAGAATAGCAGAGATGCTCTTCTGTGCTATGAAAGTATAGTAACGGAAGAGCAGAGAGAATTATTTCTTTCTGCTTTTAATGTGCTTTTGTTGCCTTCACTAGCAATTTAGTTGGTACCGATTTAATTTACTAAATTCACAGTTTTTTTTTTCTCTTTACAAGTTTATTGATACAGTTATTCCAAAAAAAATCTGTAGATGAAAGCTGAGGGTCTGATAGTGGGGGAAGTAGGAAGAAAATTCTGCATCTCATATTTACTTTGAGAATAACTGAACAACAAGGACAAACATTTTCTGCAAATTTTGACTGAATTTTAAAACATTTTTAAATAAATATTTCCATCTTGTACGAATATAGCACATGCACCTGCTTATTGCAATGCAAGAAATTGTACCATATTTGTGTTGGTGGTGATTCTGTAAGGGCATCATCAGTTTTCCTTCTCCTGTGGTGTGCCAGTTATTTTCTTGGTCTCAAACCAGATCATCATCATTTGAGTCCTGTTAGTTGGAAGAAATGGCAGTATCAGACTTTTTGGA